>NC_136928.1:6952051-9352051 GCF_949752795.1 Hyperoodon ampullatus
AGTGTACAGTAGGATTTATTTGATGGGATTCTTGAATAGGAATCAGAAAAGTTTCTACAATATTCCTACTTGTTCCATCAGAGTGTAAATGCCTTGTCTGTGATAAACCGCCCCCCCGGAGTCTCTTCCCTTTCTAAATTCACAAGTTAAGTCTTCTTACTGCTTGGAGATCCTGATGACAGAGATTTGCATGTTAAGGTGTAAAATGGGACCAACACCTTTCCAGGAGCAGTCACCCGACACCAAGTTATAAAAATGTCTTGAATGATGACAACTTAGAAAACCTAATGATCCAAGCTAACTGGAAAATAAACCTAAATGAGTGCAGAACCATTCTCAAGAATTGTCGACTTTGAAGAGAGTTCATTTTGCATGCCACATTGGTCCCCTCTGAAGATGATTTTTAAAAAAGAGAGGCAAACTGAGGGCATTCTGTGCCCCCCATGCAGCCCATAGTAAAGTATGAGAATACCGTTGCTCAAATTGGAACCGCCATAATGACTAGAGAATATATATCCATATGGCTTGGGAATGTCCCTCAGCCAATAACTCTTAGAAGGAAATTACAAGTGCACTAAGGAACATTATTAACAGTGATATTCTCTTAACCTTATAGCAGTATATTTAAGTTTATGGAACTTATACTATCATTTAAAGACCTTTGGGGAAAGTACTGAATGCGGGTTTAATCACCATGGTTAAAGATGTGAATGTCCAGGATGGTAAAACTGTTTCTGAAAGCATGCATCTTCTTTTAGTTTCAACAGGTGTTGGAAAAATGGGTCTGTATGGAATATCAATGCCCTTGTGTAAATATATCTATCTAGTAAAGAAAATGAAAGGGGCTTCTGTAAGAATCCACTACCAATATGAGTACATTAAGAAAACTAAATTGTTGGATGCTAGCATAAAATCAGTTGTGCTTTGTTAGAGAAAGTTGAATCCACAAAACTGTTGTGAAGATATCCACAGGACTATAGGTACTTTTGAGATAGAATAGCTCAAGCTAACACATTTTTATGAGAGGTAGATATGATTCAATCATTTGCTGGTAAGTAACATCCCCTTCCATCCCTCTGCTTATGAAACTGTTGCCTTAACAACACAGATTCCCAGATGACTCATCATGCATATTGGTTTGTCTTTTCCTCAGCTTTGGTCTGTTCTCTAACATGCGAGGTTTGAAAAAAAAAAAAAAAAAGAAAAGATAGAGATTTTAGAAAATGCTTTGAGGACATTCATCAAGAAAAGACCTTAGGAAAGTGGAGTTTTAGACACTTTTCCCCCAACCACCGTACATTTATTTGTGTTGTTGTGATGTGTTATGTGGGCGTCCTTCCTGCTCCTCTGTGAAGTTTCCCTGGCACCATGCTTGCTCAAATCTCTACTGCCCCTGAAGTTTTGTAACAATTCATATGTGGATCATTCATTTGGCTGCTTTGTCCTGTGATTATTCTTTTTTGTATGATAATTCTGAATAGGTAGGGCTACGATAGGAATAAGCACCATATTTCATATGACCCAGTTGACTCAAACCTCACCCTGTGCCCTGGGAGAGTTATGTTAGGAGGAAGGAAACAAGTCATTAATGTAGGTGAGCACTGCTCACTTACATGAGCAAAAGATGATACTTTTGATAATTTTCCTTGCTAGCAGACAGAAATGGTATCTAAAGTATAGACACAAAAGTCTAAATAATTTCAGCAGAGGTTATTGCCACAGAAGGACTATGGGGCCTGGATTTTACTTGTACTTGCTATGTACACAGATGAAATTAACTGATTTATTGGCCTGCACATACTTTTCAAAGACCCTACACTTAACAGAGATATACATCACTTCTTTCTCACAAACATGCTGCATTACGTTCAGCAGTTTTAAATATAGCAACGTCTTATGCTTTTTCTCATTAGCAACACATTGTCCTAACCATGCCCCTCACTCCCCACTGCCCTATGACTGCATCATCCCCAGAGGGCAGTTAATCTTCACCATGGCAGTATGATGTTATTTGTTGATCATATTAAGTACATTATTTCTCAAACATAGCACTTTTGTATATAATAAATGTCTAATGACACAACTGTTAAGCATTATGTAGGGTTTGTGGACAGAGGACACTATTACACACCAAATCACATAGAGTAAATGGCTTTCTGTGGCACCAAGCTCTCTGTGACTAACCTGGTGGTACGGGTGAAGAAACATCAATTGGTTAAGGCCAACTCTTCTTAGGAGAATGGAAATCTGCATGTTTCTGTCTTTTTCTCCCTAAAAAGGATAACTCCTCTTACGTGGACTGTGTGAGCTGCCCCCTTCCTGAAGACTGCAACACCAACTCAGGGTATTATGACTTGGGATGCATTGCACACTCACTCGTTAGAAGACAGGGAAGTAGTGGAGCCTTTTAAATGCTTTCTTTTTTCTCATTAGTAAAGTTAACTGCATTGTGCAGAAATGATCATATGGATCTAGATCTCATTCCTTTGCAATTCAGGACCCATGTGGTTCATAAATGTTCCATGAATCTGTTCTAGTAACACCTACAGAGAAACACAAACACTCTGCATAAATCAGCCTATGAAACAAACTTTTGTAGAAGACATTTTCTCATTAAAAAAAAAAAAAAAAGGTGGCAGGTAGGGGCATACTACTCTATTACTGAATCTATTCCTTCTGAATGCCTGGGATTGCACTCCTTGTTCAAGTTGTCACACTGTCTCCCCAACACTCATTTTTGGTATAGAAATGCCCACATAATTCTTACTGGGATTCTCTTCTGTGACTCTTTATAAGTGCTAAAAACACGTAATATTAGGAATGATTTGTGCACAACATCGAATCTCCTTGTTAGAAAGGCAGCTTCTTCCCCTTATTCTTTAAACTCCTTTCATTTATAGAGTAGAAAGACTTAGTTTGTGGCTAGTCTATCTTTACTGTCTCTCTTTACTATTATTCGCTAAACAAAACTCTAAGTTGTAGTTTCCTTATCCTTAAAGAAGGGATAATAAAGGCTCCGACCTCAAGCAGTTGTCAGAATTAAATGTGGCATCACACCCACATAAAGTATTTAGAAAACAGAATGGCTCACATGATATATACTCAGATTCAACTAGTCATTGTTAACATCATTATTATATTCTGTTAAAATGAAAAAAAAAAAAAAGCAGACTCCAGACTCAGAATCTTAGGAAGGTGTTCAGGCATCAATTTCTTGCTAGAATTCAGAAACTTGCTTTGCTCTCACCTTATGTTATGGTTTCCTATTACTAAAGCATGTTTTCAGTTTGTAGATGTGCTACAGTGTTTTCTTTATGGATAAGTTTGTTCAAGGAAAAAAGCAAGTCAGTATAAAGAAATGTTAAATAAATCATATTTCAGTTCATTCATTGACATAAAATATCTGAACAAAATGAATTTCACTTGGGACTATGTAATGAACAGTGTGCAGGTTATCTTCATATTGTCACATGGCTTCCCTGCCTAACAATCCTTGCCTTGCCTCTGTCAATCATGCTGTTCTCCTTCCTAAAACACTCCCATGTTCCCCCTCACAGTTTGATTCATTTTCTCCAAAAAAAAACTCCAATTACACTGATGTGTAATTATCTTCATATTTTTCTGAGACCAATTTTGTTTTTATAAAAGAGATTTGTGGGGCTTCCCTGGTGGCGCAGTGGTTGAGAGTCCGCCTACCGATGCATGGGACACGGGTTCGTGCCCCGGTCCGGGAAGGTCCCACATGCCTCGGAGCGGCTGGGCCCGTGAGCCATGGCCGCTGAGCCTGCGTGTCCGGAGCCTGTGCTCCGCAGCGGGAGAGGCCACAACAGTGAGAGGCCCACATACCGCAAAATAAATAAATAAATAAATAAAATAAAATAAAATAAAAAATAAAAGAGTTTTGTGGTCAAACAGCATGATGGCCACTCCTGACTTTGCTGAGGGTATGACTGTGGGAGAGATACTCCACAATTTCCTCATTTTTAGTATAAAGAACATAAAAATAATGACTAGTATGTTAGTGTAAGCATTAAATGCTATAAAATATATGAAACTCTTAGATGAGCTGCTCAAATACAGTAAAAATTCAATGATATGATGCCTATACTTGTATTTTAGAAGTGCAACTCTTTTTGTTTTCCTTCCTTTTGC
This sequence comes from Hyperoodon ampullatus, assembly GCF_949752795.1. Taxonomy (NCBI): domain Eukaryota; kingdom Metazoa; phylum Chordata; class Mammalia; order Artiodactyla; family Ziphiidae; genus Hyperoodon; species Hyperoodon ampullatus. The sequence goes on from NC_136928.1 coordinate 6,956,204, forward strand.
CTGCCTTCCTCCCTTGCTTCCTTCTTCTTCCTTTTGCAACTATTCTTTGAACCAGAGCTTTTTCTGACTACCATATCTGTAATACAGACAGGACAGTCTCTGTTCTCCTCCCGAAGTCTCTCACCAAAACCATGTTTATTCCTTTAATTTTTTGTTCATTGAAGCTTTAATTTTTATCTACTTTAAAAGTTTTCTGAGTTTGTTTATAATAAAAGACATTTAAAATAAGACCACTTAAATTTTAATGTTAAATTCAAATATTATATGGAGGGAATTGGTTATAAATATGCCAAATACTTCAGCTAGTAAAATTACTGTAATTGAACATAAATTCAACTGTGCAGTCTTGGCAGCCTGAGCATCAGGGAAAATTGTGACAAGTTATGAGTCTGAAGAATATTTTCGGAGCTTTCCTAGGCCTATCCCTCACACTGAAGGCTAAAATTTGCCTTCAACAAGTTAGATCAGGGATAGTGAGTCTATAAATTTATTTCCCTAAGTTTTTTCTGTTGGGGGATATCTGTCATATAAGCATGGTAGAATTCATTAAATATAACTAAGTCAAGCTACATGTTTTGCAGAACATTTGTCCAGTTTGCCACTGGTTTTGTTTTTCTTATAAGACATTCAACTATAAATTGGAATTTGGTATATCGCCTACCAAGTGACCAAACTGAATGCATTATGCAGTATTTGAGGCTGAGGAATAATTTTTGGATAGCTGGTATATCAACAAACTAATTCTGTCCATTTGTTTAGTATTTTACAGTTTACAGAGTGTTTTGGAATATATTATCACTTTTGGAAACACAGCTGAAATATATTAGAAAGAGCTCTGGGCTTGAAGCTAGATGATTTGTATTCAACTCTGCCCACTGCAGCCTTATAACTGTTCCCCTATTTTTTAACTTCCCCTTCCCATCTCTTCCCTCAAGAATGATTCTGAACATAGGCATCTCCAAGTTAGCACAAATTTTAATTTTTATCACTTTTTTATTTATATGAAGGAATGCTAGTATAGATCATTATAAAAAAGAAAACAATTGTATTTATAGCCAGCCACAAAAATGGTTGAAAACACACCTTATTCCCCTGGGTTTCTTTCCAGCTAATGTGCCATTGACTTCAGATAGTGGGATGGAATTCCTTCATCTTCTGACCTTCTTTAGTAACCTCCCCTCTTGAAACTCTATGACTCTGCACTGCTGGCAAGTGGAAAACGTTCATAGAGCTTGGTACCCATTGTTAAAAAGAAACAAACAATCAATGAATCAATTAACTCTGGTCTTTCAGATAATATTGGTCACATTTTTAGATAAATTTAATGTCTTATTTTACTGAAATTTTCGGTCCAGCTTTGCTGCATCACTAGTGATAACTTTCCCCCTCCTGCACATAGTTAGAGCAGGAACACCAGGTATTAATAAAGTGGAAAGATATGCAAGTGCACCCAGTAGACAGGAGAGACCTTGGAGAAAGGACCAGTGTTACTCAAAGCTATGTTTTATCATCTAGATAACTCCTTTTAAAATAGGTTCTCTATAATGTCCAATCAGTAAAAAAAAAAAAAAAAAAAAAAAGAAAGAAAGAAAGAAAGAAGGAAGGAAGAAAGAAGGAAAGAAAGAAAATAAATGAAACAATGAGAGGAATCATATATTGGGTTGGCCAAAATGTATGCTTTTTTCTGTAAGATGGTTCTAATAATACTTAGTTGTCTTTAACTTAATTTGGAACAATTTTGTTAGATTTTGTGTGACAGCTATCATATCAGCATGCATTTTTTAAAAAAAGGCATCAAAATTGGTGAATTGGGCTTCTCTGGTGGTGCAGTGGTAGGGAGTCCGCCTGCCGATTCAGGAGACACAGGTTCGTACCCCGGACCGGGAAGATCCCACATGCCACGGAGCAGCTGGACCAATGAGCCATGGCCGCTGAGCCTGCACTCCAGACACTGTACACTGCAATGGGAGAGTCCACAACAGTGAGAGGCCTGCATAACGCAAAAAAAAAAATTGGTGAATTTTTGTGTACCCAGTTTAATATTGAAGATGGAAAAAAAAAGCAACATTTTCAGCATATTATGAGTTGTAATTCCAGAAAGGTAAAAACACAACTGAAATGCACAAAAAGATTTGTGCAGTGTATGGAGAAGGGGCTGTGACTGATTGAACTTGTCAAAAGTGGTTTGCGAAGTTTTGTGTTGAATATTTCTAGCTGGACAATGCTCCATGGTCGGGTAGACCACTTGAAGTTGATAGTGATCAAATCAATATATTAATTAAGAACAGTCAACGTTATACTATGCGGCAGATAGCCAACATACTTAAGATATCCAAATCAAGCATTAAAAATCATTTGCCCTTGTTTGGTTATGTTAATAGCTTTGATGTTTGGGTTCCACATAAGGTAAGCAAAAAAAAACCTTCTTCACCATATTTCCATAGGCAATTCTCTACTGAAACGTAATGAAAAGTTCCAGTTTATTTATTTATTTATGTATGTATGTATGTATTTATTTATTTATTTAAACATCTTTATTGGAGTACAATTGCTTTACAATGGTGTGTTAGTTTCTACTGTATAAAAAAGTGAATCAGGGCTTCCCTGGTGGCGCAGTGGTTGAGAGTCTGCCTGCCGATGCAGGGAACGCGGGTTCGTGCCTCAGTCTGAGAGGAGGATCCCACATGCCGCAGAGTGGCTGGGCCCGTGAGCCATGGCCGCTGAGCCTGCGCGTCCAGAGCCTGTGCTCCGCAATGGGAGAGGCCACAACAGTGAGAAGCCCGTGTACAGAAAAAAAAAAAAAAATGTGAATCAGTTATACATATACATATATCCATATATCTCCTCCTTCCTGCATCTCCCTCAAATCCTCCGTATCCCACCCCTCTAGGTGGTCACAAAGCACTGAGCTGATCTCCCTGTGCTACTTAGCTGCTTCCCACTAGCTATCTATTTTACATTTGGTAGCATAGATATGTCCATGACACTCGCACTTTGTCCCAGCTAAACCTTCCCCCTAGCCATGTCCTCATGCCCATTCTCTATGTCTGTGTCTTTATCCCTGTCCTGCCCCTAGGTTCTACAGATATTTATTTATTTAGATTCCATATATATGTGTTAGCTTATGGTATTTGTTTTTCTCTTTCTGACTTACTTCACTCTGTATGACAGACTCTAGGTCCATCCACCTCACTACAAATAACTCAATTATGTTTATTTTTATGGCTGAGTAATATTCCATTGTATGTATGTGTCACATCTTTATCCATTCATCAGTCGATGGACACTTAGGTTGCTTCCAGATCATGGCTATTGTAAATAGAGCTGTAATGAACATTGTGGTACATGACTCTTTATAAATCATGGTTTTCTCAGGGTATATACTCAGTAGTGGGAATGCTAGGTCGTATGGTGGTTCTATTTATAGTTTTTTAAGGAACCTCCATATTGTTCTCCATAGTGGCTGTATGAATTTACATTCCCACCAACAGTGCAGGAGGGTTCCCTTTTCTCCACACCCTCTCAAGCATTTATGGTTTGTAGATTTTTTGGTGATGGCCATTCTGACTGGTGTGAGGTGATACTTCATTGTAGTTTTGATTTGCATTTCTCTAATGATTAGTGATGTTGAACATCTTTCTTGTGTTTCTTGGCACTCTGTATATCTTCTTTGGAGAAAACTCTATTTAGATCTTCTTCCCATTTTTGGATTGGGTTGTTTGTTTTTTTTTTTTTTTTTTGATATTGAGCTGCAAGAGCTGCTTGTAAATTTTGGAGATTAATCCTTTGTCAGCTGTTTCATTTGCAAATATTTTCTCCCATTCTGAGGGTTGTCTTTTCTTCTTGTTTATGGTTTCCTTTGCTGTGCAAAAGCTTTTAAGTTTCATGTGGTCCCATTTGTTTTTTTTTGTTTTTATTTACATTGCTCTAGGAGGTGGGTCAGAAAGGACCATGCTGTAATTTATGTCATAGAGAATTCTGTCTATGTTTTCCTCTAAGAGATTTTTAGTGTCTGTCCTTACATTTAAGTCTTTAATCCATTTGGAGTTTATGTTTGTGTATGGTGTTAGGGAGTGTTCTAATTTCATTCTTTTACATGTAGCTATCTAGTTTTCCCAGCATCACTTGTTGAAGAGGCTGTCTTTTCTCCACTGTATAATCTTGCCGACTTTATCAAAAATAAGCTGACCATATGTGCATGGGTTTATCTCTGGGTTTTCTATCCTGTTCCATTGACCTATATTTCCATTTTTGTGGAAGAACCATTCTGTCTTGACTACTGCATCTTGGTAGTATAGTCTAAATTCCGGAAGTCTGACCCTTCCAGCTCCTTTTTTCTTTCTCAAGATTGATTTGGCTCTTTGGGGTCTTTTGAATTTCCATACAAATTGTGAAAGTTTTTGTTCTAGTTATGTGAAAAATGCCATTAGTAGTTTGATAGGGATTGCATTGAATCTGTAGATTGCTTTGGGTAGTATAGTCATTTTCACAATGTTGATTCTTCCAGTCCAAGAACATTGTATCTTCATCTGTTTGTGTCATTTTTAAATAATTTCATCAGTGTCTTACAGGTTTCTGCATACAGGTCTTTTGTTTCATTAGGTAGGTTTATATCTAGGTATTTTATTCTTTTTGTTGCAATGGTAAATGAGAGTGTTTCCTTAATTTCTCTTTCAGATATTTCAGCATTAGTGTATAGGAATGCAAGATATCTATGCATTTATTTTGTATGCTGCTACTTTACCATATTCATTGATTAGCTCTAGTAGTTTTCTGGTAGCATCTTTCTGATTCTTTATGTATAGTATTATGTCATCCACAAACAGTTATAGTTTTATTAATTCTTTTCCAATTTGGATTCTTTTTATTTCTTTTTCTTTTCTGATTGCTCTGTCTAAAACTTCCAAAACTATTTTGAATAATAGTGGTGAGTGTGGACAACCTTATCTTGCTCCTTATCTTAGAGGAAATCGTTTCAGTTATTCACCATTGAGAACAATGTTGGCTGTGGGTTCGTCATATATGGCCTTTATTAGGTTGAGGTAATTCCCTCTATGCCTACTTTCTGGAGAGTTTGTGTCATAAACAGGTGTTGAATTTTGTCAGAATCTTTTTCTGCATCTATTGAGATTATCATATGTTTTTTATCCTTCCGTTTGTTAATATTGTGTATCACATTGATTGATTTGCATATATTGAAGAATCCTTCCATGCCTCAGATGAACCCCACTTGATCATGGTGTATGATCCTTTTAATGTGCTGTTGGATTCTGTTTGCTAGTATTTTGTTGAGGATTTTTGCATCTATGTTCATCAGTGATATTGACCTGTATTTTTCTTTCTTTGTGACATCTTTGCCTGGTTTTGGTTTCAGGGTGATGGTGGGCTCCTAGAATGAGTTTGGGAGTGTTATTTCCTCTGCAGTTTTATGTGTTTGTTTGGTTTTGTTTTTTGTTTTTGTGGTACGCGGGCCTCTCACTGTTGCGGCCTCTCCCATTGTGGAGCACAGTCTCCGGATGCACAGGTTCAGTGGCCATGGCTCACGGACCCAACCGCTCTGTGACATGTGGGATCTTCTTGGACCAAGGCACTAACCTGTGTCCCCTGCATTGGCAGGCAGATGCTCAACCACTGTGCCACCAGGGAAGCCCTCCTCGGCAGATTTTTGGGAGAGTTTGAGGAGGATGGGTGTTAGCACTTCTCTAAATGTTTGATATAATTTGCCTGTGAAGCCATCTGGTCCTGGGCTTTTGTTTGTAGGAAGATTTTAAACACAGTCTCAATTTCAGAGCTTGTGATTGGTCTGTTCATATTTTCTATTTCTTCCTGGTTCATTGTTGAAGGTTTTGCTTTTCTAAGAATTTGTCCATTTCTTTCAAATTGTCCATTTTATTGGCATATAGTTGCTTGTAGTAATCTCTCATGATCCTTTGTATTTCTGCACTGTCAGTTGTTACTTCTCCTTTTTCATTTCTAATTCTATTGATATGAGGCTTCTCCCTTTTTTCATGATGAGTATGTCTAATTGTTTATCAATTTTGTTTATGTTCTCAAAGAACAAGGATTTAGTTTTTTTGTGTTTTTTTTTTTGTGTGTGTGTGTGGTATGCGGGCCTCTCACTCTTGTGGCCTCTCCTGTTGCAGAGCACAGGCTCTGGAAACGCAGGCTCAGTGGCCATTTTTCACGGGCCCAGCCACTCTGTGGCATGTGGGATCCTCCCAGACTGGGGCATGAACCCGTGTCCCCTGCATCAGCAGGTGGACTCTCAACCACTGTGCCACCAGGGAAGCCCAATGTTTTAGTTTTATTGATCTTTGCTGTGTTTGCCTTCATTTCTTTTTCATTTATTTCTGATCTGATCTTTATGAGTCCATTCCTTCTGCTAACTTTCTTTTTTGTTGTTTATTTATTTATTTATTTATTGCTTTTTTCTCTAATTGTTTTAGGTGTAAGGTTAGGTAGTTTATTTGAGATGTTTCTTGTTTCTTGACATAGGTATATATTGCTATAAACTTCCCTCTTAGAAGTGCTTTTGCTGCATCCTATAGATTTTGGGTTATCCTGTTTTCATTGTCCTTTGTTTCTAGATATTTTTTGATTTCCTCTGTGACTTCTTCAGTGGTCTCTTGGTTATTTACGAGTGTCCTGTTTAGCCTCCATGTGTTTGTATTTTTTACAGTTTTTTTTTTTCCTGTAATTGATATCTAGTCTCATAGTGTTGTGGTCACAAAAGATACTTGATACGATTTCAGTTATCTGAAATTTACCAAGGCTTGATTTGTGACCCAAGATATGATCTATCCAGGAGAATGTTCCATGAGCACTTGAGAAGAAAGTGTGTTCTGCTGGTTTTGGAAGGAATATCCTATAAATATCAATTAAGAACATCTTGTTTAATGTATCATTTAAAGCTTGTGTTCGTTATTTATTTTCATTTCGGATGATCTGTCCACTGGTGAAAGTGGGGTGTTAAAGTCCCCTACTATGATTGTGTTACTGTTGATTTCCCCTTTTATGGCTGTTATTACTTGCCTTATGTATTTAGGTGCTCCTATGTTGGGGGCATAAACATTTACAATTGTTATATCTTTTTCATGGATTGATCCCTTGATCGTTATGTTGTGTCCTTCTTTGTCTCTTGTAATAGTCTTTATTTTAAAGTCTATTTTGTCTGATATGAGAATTGCTACTCCAGCTTTCTTTTGATTTCCATTTGCATGGAATATCTTTTTCCATTCCCTCACTTTCAGTCTGTATGTGTCCCTAGGTCTGAAGTGGGTCTCTTGTAGACAACATATATACGGGTCTTGTTTTTGTATCCATTCAGCCAGTCTATGTCTTTTGGTTGGAGCATTGAATCCACTTACATTAAAGTAATTATCAAAATGTATATTCCTATTACAATTTTCTTAATTGTTTTGGGTTTGTTGTTGTAGGTCTTTTCCTTGTCTTGTGTTTCCTGCCTAGAGAAGTTCCTTTAGCATTTGTTGTAAAGCTGCTTTGATGGTACTGAATTCTCTTAGCTTTTGCTTGTCTGTGAAGGTTTTAATTTCTCCATCAAATCTGAATGAGATCCTTGCTGGGTAGAGTAATCTTGGTCGTAGGTTTTTCCCTTTCATCACTTTAAATATGTCCTGTTACTCCCTTCTGGCTTGCAGAGTTTCTGCTGAAATATCAGCTGTTGACCTTATGGGGGTTCCCTTGTATACTATTTGTTGTTTTACCTTGCTACGTTTAATAGTATTTTTTGTATTTAATTTTTGATAGTTTGACTAATATATGTCTTGGCATGTTTTTCCTTGGATTTATCCTGTATGGGACTCTCGGTGCTTCCTGGACTTAATTAACTATTTCCTTTCCCATATTAGGGAAGTTTTCGATGATAATCTCTTCAAATATTTTCTCCAGTCCCTTTCTTTTTCTCTTCTTCTTCTGAGACCCTTATCATTCGAATGCTGGTGTGCTTAATGTTGTCCCAGAGGTGTATGAGACTTTCCTCAATTCTTTTTATTCTTTTTTTTCTTTATTCTGCTCTGTGATAGTTATTTCCACTATTTTATCTTCCAGGTCACTTATCCGTTCTTCTGCCTCAGTTATTCTGCTATTGATTCCTTCTAGATAATTTTTAATTTCATTTATTGTGTTGTTCATCATATTTTGTTTGCTTTTTAGTTCTTCTAGATCCTTGTTAAACCTTTCTTGTAGTTTCTCCATTCTATTGCCAGGATTTTTGATAATGTTTTCTATCATTACTCTGAATACTTTTTCAGGTAAACTGCATATTTCCTCTTCATTTTTTTTTGGTCTTGTGGGTTTTTACCTTACTCCTACATCTTCTGTGTGTTTCTTTGCTTCTCATTTTGCTTAACTTCCTGTGTTTGGGGTCTCCTTTTCATAGGCTGTAGGTTCATAGTTAACTTTTTCTTCAGTGCCTGCCACCAGTGGCTAAAGTTGGTTCAGTGTGTTGTGTAGGCTTTCTGGTGTAGTGGACATGTGCCTGTGTTCTGGTTGATGAGGCTGTATCTTGTCTTTCTGGTGGGCAGTACCATGTCTAGTGCTGCGTTTTGTGGTGTCTGTGACCTTATTATGATTTTATGCTGCCTCTCTGCTAATGGGTGGTGTTGTGTTCCTGTCTTGCTAGTTGTTTGGCACAGGGTGCCCAGCATTTTAGCTTGCTGGTCAATGAGTGGAGCTGGGTCTTAGCATTGAGATGGAGATTTCCGGGAGAGCTTTTGCCATTTGATATTACATGGACCCAGGAGCACTCTCGTGGACCAGTGTCCTGAACTCAGCTCTCCCACATCAGAGACACAGGCCTGACACCGGCAGAAGCATGAATACCCTGTCCACCGTATGGCTCAGAATAAAAGGGAGTAAAAAAGAAAGAAAGAAAAATAATAATAAAATTATCAAAATAAAAAAATTATTAAAAATAAATAAAAAAAAATGAAAGCAGGAAGGAAGAGGGGAGCTAAACCAAAACACAAAGCCACCAATAATAACGAGCACTGAAAACTCTACTAAAAAACAACAACAACAACAAAAATTGGACAGACAGAACCCTAGGACAAATGGTAAAAGCAAAGCTATACAGACAAAAATCACACAAAGAAACATACACACTCACAAAGAAGAGAAAAAAAAATATATATATATATATGGAAGAGATCAACAAAATCGATAAACAAATCTACCAATGATAATAAACTTAAATACTAAACTAAGATAACCATAAGGCCGGAAAGAATTTAGATGCAGAAAGCAAACCCCAATTCTACAGTTGCTCCCAATATCCACCACCTCAATTTTGCTTTGATTCATTACCTATTCAGGTATTCTAGAGATGCAGGGTACATCAAGTTGATTGTGGAGATCAACTGCTCCTGTGGCTGCTGGGAGAAATTTCCCTTTCTCTTCTTTGTTCATACAACTCCTGGGGTTCAGCTTTGGATTTGGCTCTGCCTTTGTGTGTAGGTCACCTGAGGGCATCTGTTCTTTTCTCAGACAGGATGGGGTTAAAGTAGCAGCTTATTAGGGTGCTCTGGTTCACTTAGGCCAGGGGGAGGGAGGGATATGGAATGCGGGATGTGCCTGTTGTGGCAGAGGCTTGTGTGATGTTGCAACAGCTTAAGGTGTGTCATGTATTCTCTGGGGAATGTTGGCCCTGGCCATGCAACCCTGGCAGGGGTGGACTGTACAGGGTCCCAGGAGAAGAGGTATGGAGAATGACCTGTGCTTGAACACAAAGCTCTTGGTGGCTGCAGTAGCAGCCTCAGCATTTCATACCTGTCTCTGGTGTCCACTCTGATAGCCACAGCTCACACCCATCTCTGGAGCTCATTTAGGTGGTGCTCCAAATCCCCCCTCCTCACATACCCTGAAACAATTTTCTCTTGCCTCTTAGGCAGGTCCAGACTTTTTCCCTGACTCCCTCCTTTCTAGCTGTGGTGGACTAGCCCCCTTCAGGCTGTGTTAATGCAACCAACCCCAGTCCTCTCCCTGTGATCTGAACTCCGAAGGTGGAGCCTCAGCTCCCAGACACCACCCACCCCGGCCGGTGAGCAGACAAACCTCTCAGGCTGGTGAGTGCTGGTTGGCACTGATCCTCTGTGCAGGAATCTTTCCATTTTGCCCTCTACACCCCTGTTGCTGTGTTCTCCTCCATGGCTCTGTAGCTTCCCCCCACCATCACCCTGTCTCCGCCAGTGAAGAGGTTTCCTAGTGTGTGGAAACTTTTCCTCCTTCACAGCTCCCTCCCAGGGGTACAGGTCCTGTCCCTATTCTTTTGTCTCTGTTTTTTCCTTTTTTCTTTTACCCTACCGAGGTACGTGGGGAGTTTCTTGTATTTTGGGAAGTCTGAGGTCTTCTGCCAGTGTTCAGTAGGTGTTCTGTAGGAGTTGTTCCATATGTAGATATATTTCTGATGTATTTGTGGGGAGGGAGGTGATCTCCACGTCTTACTCCTCCGCCATCTTGAAGGTATCAAAATTTCCGTTTTTAAAACAGATTGTGATGGGTGATGAAAAATGGATACTGTACTATAATGTGGAATGGAAGAGCTTGTGGAGCAAGTGAAATGAACCACCACCAACCACACCAAAACCTGGGCTTCATCCAAAGAAGTTGAAGTTGTGTACATGTTGAGATTGGAAGGGAGTCCTCTATGATGAGCTCCTTCCAGAAAACCAAACAATTAATTCCAACAAGTACTGCTCCCAATTAGACCAACTGAAAGCAGCACTTGGTAAAAATATTCCAGAATTAGTCAACAGAAAATGCATTATCTTTCATCTGGATAATGCAAGATCACATGTTTCTTTCATGACCAGGCAAAAACTGTTACAGCTTGACTGAAAAGTTCTGATTCATCTCTCATACTCACTAGACATTAATCTTTGGATTTCCATTTATTTCAGTCTTTAGAAAATTCTCTCTATGGAAAAAAATTCATTTCCCTGGAAGACTGTAAAAGGCAGCTGGAAGAGTTCTTTGCTCAAAATGATAAAAAGTTTTGGGAAGATGGAATTAAGAAGTTGCCTGAAAAAATGGCAGAAGATAGTGGAACAAAAGGATGAATACATCGTTTAATAACTTTCTTGGTGAAAATGAAAAATGTGTCTTTTCTTTTTACTTAAAAACCAAAGGCACTTTCTGGCCAACCCAATTCTTCAGGAAGGGAAAAGTAGTTTTCTTGGCTCCTAATTCTAAGAGGATTTCTTGATTTCCCCTTCATGTACACAGCATTGATTTAATCATAATTTTCAGCATGTGGTACTCTATGCTCATATGTACCTGATGCTAGTTCAGTCTTTATCTCTATCTACTAACTCCATCTCTATATCTTTATCTGTCTGTCTCTATCTGTATCTGTATTGCTATCTTATCTCTATCTTTGTCTACTTTTTGATCTACCTCTCAGAAAATCACCCCCATTCATCCCTGACACATACCTGTATAAGCACCAATTCATTCCATTGGATATTTGTAAAATATATGTCCATTAATATTTTTGCTTAATTTACAGGAGGAATATTGTGCTATAAATCTTGTCTTCGTACTTTAGTCCTTCAATACATTTTACAAAAATGTATCTATGTTGCCCTATGTCTATCAGGCTCATTTCTTTGCACTCTTCCACAAGATTCCATTCCATGTATTCCTGAATCCTATTTGCTATTCCACAGGTGATAGACATCTAGATTGCCTTCAATTCCTTGCTATATTAGGTGTCACATCCTTGCCTGCATATATCCATCACAAATTACTATGTGAAAATATTTCCTGGAGCACATCTAAGGTTGAGACTGCTTTATCATGTTGTATACATACTCCTCATATGACAAAATGTCACCAGATATCACTACCATTAGCAATACACAAGTATTCCTGTTGCTCCAAATTCTTGCCAACAGTTGGGTATATTGAACTTTCTAATGTTTGTCTCTAATGGGTATATAGTAATACCTCATGATCATTTTAACTTACAGTTATCTAATGATAAATTAAGTTGAATATTATATATTCCTATTCTACATTTTATATTCATCATGCCCAAAACTAATTTTTTAAAGACTATATTTTATAGTTTTCAATTTACAATAAAATTGAGGTAAACCTAAAGGAATTTCCCATATACTCCTTCCCCTACACATTCATAGCCTCTCCCCTTATCAACATCTCCCACCAGAGGGGTATGTTTGTTATAATTGATAAGCCTACACTGACACATCATTATCATCTAAAGTCCATGTATACATTATGGTTCACTTTTGGTTTTGTACAATTTATAGGTTTGGACAAATGTATAATGATATATATCCATTATTATAATATCAAATAAGCTATCTTCACTGTCCTAAATATTCTCTGTGCTCTATCTATTCATTTCCCTCTTCCCCACCCACTGATCTTTTCATTGTCTCCATATTTTAACCTTTTCCAGAGTGTCAAATAGTTGAAATCATGCTATTTGACATGGGGCCTTTTCAAATTGACTCCTTTCACTTATTATTATGTGTTTAAGGTTTCTCCGCGTCTTCATGGCTTCATATCTCATTTATTTTTAGTGCTGACTAATATTCCATTATCTGGAATACCATGCTGTCTCGATTACTGCAGCTTTATTGTAAGTCTTGAAGCTTGGTAGGATCAATCTTCTTACTTTGTTCTTGTCATTTAACATTGTATTGACTATTCTGGGTATTTTGCTTTTCCATATAAAATTTAGAATCAGCTTGTCAGTATCCATCCACAAAATAACTTGCTGAGATTTTCATTGGGATTTCATTGAAGCTAAAGATCAAGTTGAAAAGAACCAACTTCTTGACAATATTGAGTCTTCTTATCCATGAACATGGAATATCCCTCCATTTATTTATTTCTTCCTTGATTTCATTCATCAGAATTTTGTAGTTTTCTTCATATAGGTCTTATATGATTTTGTCATATTTACAGCTAAATATTTAGTTTTTAGGGAGAGTGCTAATATAAGTGGTACTGTGTTTTTTATTTCAAATTCCTTATGTCCATTGTTGGTATACAGAAAAGCAACTGACTTTTGTACATTAACTTTCTACCTTGAAACCTTGCTATAATTACTTATTAGTTCCATGAGGGTTATCTTTTTGTCAATTATTTTGAATTTTCTATTTGATGAACATGGCACCTATGAACAAATACAGGTTTATGTCTTCCTTCCCAATATATATATATATGTGTGTGTGTGTATGTACACACACACCTTTTATGGCAGACTACTTTTTTGTACCTTTTTTTAGAAGTATAGTTAATTTAAAATATTGTGTTAGTTTCAGATGTACAACAAAGTGATTCAGTTATTTTTTCAGATCATATTCCATTATAGGTTATTATAAGATATTTAATGTAATTCCTTGTGCTTTTAATGTAATTCCTTGTGCTATACAATAAGTCCTTTTTTCTCATCTATCTTATGTATAGTAGTTTGTATCTATTAATCCCATACTCTAATTTGGGACAAATTAAGGGATGACAAATTACCCCTTTGGTAACCATACGTTTGTTTTCTATGTCTGGGAGCCTATTTCTGTTTTGTACATAGATTCATTTGTATTATTTTTAGATTCCACATATAATTGATATCATATAGTAGTTGTATTTCTCTGACTTACTTTACTAAGTATAATATTATCTAGGTCCATCCCTTTTCCTGCAAATGGCAATATTTCATCCTTTCAAGGCTAAGTAATATTCCTTTATGAATATCTTTCCAATGTTCATAGCAGCACTATTTACAATAGTTAAGACATGGAAACAACCCAAGTGCCCATCAACAGACTATTTTTTAATCAAGGTGACTAACACTATGAGGGCTGTTTATTTTCTTTTCTGTAAATGACCCACTTAAACTCTTCCACTCTTTTCATATTGGATGTTTTGTATTACTTTCTTGTTGATTTTAGGAGTTTACTATAAATTCTAGATGTTAATTTTTATTGGTTTTAGACACAAATATGTTCATTTACTCTCTCAGTTGTCTGTACTTTTGTTTGTCATTTGTCAAAGAGAAATCTTAACTTCACATGAATATTTATCTAGGCATTTAAACAAAATGGTAGATAATATTTTCAGTTTGTTTGGCAAAAAAAGGTATAAACATTCTTCATATTCTTGATTCAAACATGATCCTTAAATATTGAAAACACAGTGCTAAGCTCTTCTTAAAATAATGAACAGATTAAATTTGTTTGCTTTGATAGCTGATTGCTAGATTTCTTAACATGTCCACACCCATTGTCTAATCTATGATACTGTTTTTCTATAAGTGTAATGATTGTTATAGTTTCTACTTCTTCAATAACTATGCCAAAACCCAAAAAATAAAATCCGTAATTATAAAATAGACAGAGCTGAAACTTAATAAGATCTATAAAAATAGCATGGGAAGTCATGAGAAGATATATGAAAGAATAACCTAAGCCAAAACAAAGTCATATTATTTCTAAAAAAAATATTTCCCACAAAATTTGGTTGATAAATTAATTTTAGAAGGCAGAATATTGTTAAATGATTTTAAGTTTTAGCCTTGAATTTTGCTTTCAAGTGGCCAATAAACAAAATTATCCCTTTGGACTTTTTGATCATATGTTATATTTTCCAATTTAATAATCTCCAAAATATTTGGAAAACTTAATTTACCACATCCCTTGGTGATTCCATGGCATGTAAGGTTCTACTCAAATTTTAAGTGTTTTCAATGTTATGTTTCTTCTAGGCAGAAGTTCTGAAGAAGGAAATATTCTCATCTCAGGAACCAATAGTGTCATATCCACATGGTGCCAAAATAATAGACTTATTTTAAAAATGTTGGTGAAGAGTCTGTCAACCTGGGTTTTAGTGTCATGTTAAACCCAGGAAAATATTAATAGTAAGTATCTAGATGATAACACAACAGATCCATCAATTATTTGAAAAATTCTCAAGTACAGGAATTTGATTGTTCTGAATTGCCTCAGAGGAAAGAACTAGATACAGAGAGTAAAATTTTAGCTTAATTTAATAAATGATATTCTAAATCTGTAGTCATTCAGTGATGCAACAGACTCACTCAAATGACACAGAGTCTGTTACAAAAATTAAGCAGACCCTGGGATCTTAGCACTAGGATATGGAAAGGAGAAGAAATTGGTGATTGGAAAACGAAACGAAAAACGAAGCAGAAATGAAAACAGATACTTGGTAATTTCATTTCCCAAAGTGCAGCCGATTTTTTGTTTGTTTGTTTTTGTTTTTGTTTTTACAGGTAAAGAGGTAGGAGAAATTGAGAATTGTTGAAAATCACATATAATGCCAGGATCTCCATTTTCTTTACTTCTCCTCCTGTTGTTTCTTCAAAATATAAGATACCTAGTGTCCTCCACTCCATTCTCCCTTCTCCTCTCAGTTAATCCCATACTCATAAAATAATCTGAAATTAAATACACAAAGTTCTTTAAAAATAATTTCATTTTAACCAAGATGGAAGTTTCACATGAAATTAAGATAAAGCAATGTTGAAATTTTTCACATTGTTCATTGAGTTTAGACTTATTAGAAGAACCCAAACCCAGAAGTAAAACTTAGAGGATATTAATAATGGAAGCACAGTTCTAAATTTTAACAAATTTTTCCTACGTGAAATTATATTTGTCCTTGTTAGGGCATGTTTGCACACTCCCTCCTTAGCACATACATGAGGACACATACACATTCACACCCCATTCTCACAGAAATTCTGTGCTTTATGTCTAATATATAGTTACCAAGGAATCAAACATAATATCTGGGCCACAACTGCCTGTTTAAATTCTTCAATTTCAGGGGTTCTTAAGGGAACATTATATACTATTTGTCTACGTCTCGCAAATAGAAAGGCTTGAGTCATGTCAGAACCTTCACTGTATTCAAATTTAAGATCCATTATTAATATTGATTTATTGTTGCTTCTGAAGAGGCTTATATCTAATCTTTGGTTTCCTTTGGCTCTGTGGTGATTTGCCCCTTAATGTGATTTTGTTTCCAGGACACCTAGTATTGGAAAACTAGAAAACTAGTTCATTTATATGAAGCAGTTTTGAGCCGTCTTTATCTCAATCTATTTTCTGGTGTTAAATCCTGACAAAATACTTTTGCTTAATAGGTCTCAGAATATCATCCTGAAAGTGTTAAGGAACAAAATTTAGCTGAAGGAGGAGCTAATGTGAATTTGTGGGAAAGGGACTGAGTAAGATAGCTATTACATACTTTAAAAAATCTCATGTCCAAGTAAGAGCCTAGACAACTTAAACCTAGGGAAAATACAAATCCAGTAGAGATGTATTCTAGGGGCAAGAAAAAATACAGGTTTCGGAATGTTAAAAGTTTATGGGACAATCAAGGTCCAACAGAAGAAAACCATTAGCAAAAAGCAAAGTACATATAATAAATAAAGAACCTAATCCATAGAAAAGATCTTGAATAGATAGGTGAAAATAGAGCACATAGACATGTGGCTATGTGTAGAGAAGAGCTTCTTCACAATACCAGTTTACAGAATGAAGGAACAGACAAAAGAACCTGGATTTCTAAGAAGCACAGGCTTAAAAAAATGCAGTTGGTAAGATCTCTCTTCAGCATGGGATACTCGGGGAAGACCTCTAGCAGACATTTCTTAAAGTACTCAAAGGAGATGTCCAGAAATATTTTCTAATCAAGTACTGTCACTATGTGGGCTAATCACCACTCCTGGTTCCCAGAGTGAAATGTTAGTCTGCAGCCCCTGGGTGCTCCTTGGACAGGCACAGGATGGATGTATACTGAGGAAATAATTTATGTTCTCTTTCTTCTACTTTATAGAGAAGTTTTTTTCACAATCCTTATAACTTATTTTCTTTACATATGTATTATTATAAAGTATATATCTGCTCTGTGTAACGAGAGTAACTATAGTTTTAATTAACCTTTTAATTTGTAGCTTATACAATCAACCCCATGTAATTTCATAGGAAAGAAAGCTTAAGTTTGTCAGTAAACCTTCTTATGTGTTCACAAGGTTTATAAACTGGAAAGAATATAATTTCTATTTGCCAACATTTCTTCCCTTCTTTTGACTCAGGGAAGTTGATACTACTCAATAGCTAAGAATCATTCAGTTTTTATTTAGTCACAAAATCACTGAAACATTGATTTTGTCTTTTTCTCTCAAGACAAAAAAAATGTTGCCATGGTTATCTTTTTATTTTTTTAAGCATTATCTAAACTGCCACCTATTCAAAATAAGTTGTGATCAGACGCCTATAATCCTTAATTTTTCAGGATATATAAATCAACATAACACATTTTGGGAAAAATATTTTGAGACTGGAATTGCAAAATCTGGGAATATAACTGGTTAGCAATGGACAAGAAAAAATAAAAATAGAAACATTATAGATGAAACTTATTTTGAAAAAGTAAATAAAAATATTTTTTGTTGGCTTCCTTGGTCACCATGACTTTCACTTCAAAACAGAGTAACTTATAAGCATAAATTTGTTGCTCTGTTGTCAACTCTGCTATGCTCTTCCAAAATTGGGAGTCCAGTGCTTCCCAGGTGGATCTGAAAAGGAGATAATGAAAGGCTGAATCTAATAATATTCTTTGCATTTTGTTATTGTTAGTTCTGTTGTCAGGAGATGGTTTAGGGAGTGGTAATCACTGTGGTTCTTATTTCTACTAATAAGGCTTTTCTCCCTTTACCTAGAATCAATATTTTAGAGTCACCTTGATATCTCTTTCTTTCTCCTCTCTCCACATGCCAGGAATTTGTATTTTTTGTTACCCTTCAATAATCTCTCTCATAGATTGTCCCCCTTTCTCTCCACACTAAATAACAGAAATAATAATAAAATCATATTAACAATTAACTACTGAGCACTTGTTTAATGCCAGGCACATTGTTAAGTAATTCACATGCGTTGTCTCAATGAATAATCACAGTAACATTGGTCTCTTCTGCATTTTACTAGTAAGAAAAATGAAGCTCAGAATAGTTAAACAAATTGCTCCAAATCACATGGTAAGAAAGTAGATTCAGATTTGAATAAAGAAAACCCTGAGCTTTTGAGCACTGCTCCACACTTCCTCTTTCTAGTTCACACCTTCTGCAGACACTTTCTAGTTTAAATTTTCCTCAATATTGTTACCTGATTTAATCTTCGTAATATGCTTTATTCATGCCAGTCTCCTTTGCAAGGATTTTTCCGATTTACTGCAGTGATTTAGATTCTGGGCTCTAGCAGTTGACTGGATTTGAAATTTTGTTAAAGTACATAAAAACCCCTAACATCCTCTTTGCTGGATTTTAAGCTCTTTAAGGTTAAGACTGAGTTTTATTGATCCACACATCTGTTATAAGTATCTGGTTCATAGTTTTACACACAGTACTCTACAAATATTCATAGTAAGGAACTTAACTGAACAGAGATAAGCATTTTTAATAGAATTTTGATTACATAAAAGATGCTAATGTTGCCACCTTTTGAATATTGATGACATTAATGAGATAAGAGTATCAAGCTCTTTGTTATATGGTGTAAGAGAAGAATACAAATAACAAATATGATGCAGTAAAATAGTCACAAAGACATAAAGCAAAGTCAATCTCTAATTTTGCTGCAAAGGAATATAGTTTGTTGGATAACTTAATGAGCTCCTGTGTCCTAATCAAGATCATCATTTGAGCAGGATTTTCTCCATTTGAATACCTTATCTTCTAACACCCTCTCATTCTAGCCTATATCCCACTGTACTCATTCAGTCTAGCTTATGACTTCTAGGATCTTCTAAATCAGAAAATCTATTTTAGGTCTTCCAGAATCTTTTCTATTTTTTTGGATTCTGGCAGTAAAGGAGTAATTGTCTTATCCCTTTCCTCCAACAAAACTAGAAATTCTAACTGAAGAATGAGGATCATGAACATAGTCCTGTTTCACAGATTTATTACACTGTGCCACCAGTAAAATTTATTGAGACTGAGAAACCCCATAATGTACAATCTGGATAACTTATTCCTCTCATAAAAAGTGTAGGACAAATTATTTCTTAAGGGAAATCTACTTTATATTCAAGAATGCATGAATGTTCTAGGAATCTTGCAAATGATGAAATAATATTAATCTTCAAGCATGGGTCTGTGAACATATTTGCATAGCACTTAAATTCAAGGTACTTAAACTAGACTGCTTCAGCTAAAATCATCAACTACCATTTGCAATGTGTATGATATTGAAAAATATTTAATCTCTCTGTTCCTCCATCTGTAATTTGGAACTAATAACAGCACTCACGTGATAAAATCGTTTTCAAGGTTCATGAGAAATTAATTGGAAGCAATATCTCCAAACACATAAAAAGAAGGCAATAGAATAAACATCATATGTTTAGTTTGTTTTTGTTATTATTAAAAAGTATTACCAAGTTATTATTCTAAGCTTGACTCTACACAGAGTGAGTGAGGCTAATACACTTCTAACAGGGTTTGTAAGGATAGGAAAAATAATCTCATCCTCCTGTAACTAGTGCTAGTATAATGCATTCGTTAGTTTAAGTTGTACAAAGGAAACATCAGAAAGAAAAGAAAGATCTGGCTCACAGAGAAGATGTAGGGTGAAGTGTCATAAGGGAGGAATCATTTATTTAATTCATATATATATATATATAGAGAGAGAGAGAGAGAGAGAGAGAGAGGGAACCAAAAATGTGCTAGATTTTATGCAAGATGCTGTGGGATTGTGTATTCACTATTAAACCATCCACCTTAGCATACTCAAGGAACATATATACCCCTACTAGAGAAAGACAAGCAAGAAAGCAATTGCACAAGTACTCTGAAATATGTAAATGCAAGATATGTAGAAAATGAATGCCTGATATTTTCAGGGAAAGTGAGAATGATTTGCAGGGAAGGTGGCATTGTCTATATAAATCCATGTTTGAGAGTCATTTTCTCAGGCAAACAAAAGGAATCAGTATGTATTGAGAAAACAGGAAGAAAGGCAAGATATCTCTGGAGGTTCAAAAATAGTTTGGTTTAGCTAATTATATATATATATATATATATATATATATATATATATATATATATATATATATATATATATATATATATATATATATATATATATGTTAGCGTGGTTGGAATCCAAGGACTTTAGTAGGAGAAGAGACTGAAACCAGAAATTGGGCTTTATATTAGAGATCTTATATGGGAAAAAGTTTGTTCTTAATTCTGCCTGAGAATTTCAAGAAAGGGGCTGATATTCTCAGAGTTCACAAGTTACTTCTGTCAGATATGTATGAGGAGTGTGGGTGAGGGAAGAGAACAGAGCCTGGAGTTCTAGAGCAGCAGTTCTCCCAATGTGGTCCCCAGGCCAGAAGTATGAGCACTACCTGGAAACTTGTTATAAACGCAAATTCTCAGTCTCCACTTCAGAAATCCTGAATCAGAAACTCTAGGACGGAGCCCAGTCAAGGGTTTTTGAACAAGCTCTCTGGGTAATTCAGGTATTCACGAGCATTTGAGAACTATGGTTCCAGATGAATCTGTTGTCTTCCTTCAGGGAGAGCTATGTGCTGTTTCCTATCAGCAGAGACAGCAAAAATAGAGCTTGGGAAGTAGTCCTGAGTTTAAAGCGGGCTATAATTGGGAATTCTCTGGTGGTCCAGTGGTTAGGAATCCACACTCTCACTACCGAGTGCCAGGGTTCGACCCCTAGTCAGGGAACTAAGATCCCACAAGCCATGTGGCACAGGCAAATTAAGAATAAATAAAGTGGGCTACAATTGACTGACAAGGTGACACCAGTTGGCAAGAGGGAGATGCTGAGAATGAATTTGGTTGAGCAATCAAGTCTATAAAGACTAAAAAGTGATAAGGAATATGGAATGAAGCAATGGGGCAATTCGGAGAGGGAAAGGAGATTTAGAGACCTGAAGTAGTAAATTATTACAGCAGAATCTTGAAATCTTGAAGAAAAAAGTACCTAATGCAGTCATTTGGATATAAAAGAGAAAAACACCTTTGTCTATGTTTTGGATTTGGTTTAATTTTATCTACATTCCTCAAGAACTTCAATGGTTTTGGTATTAACCTGTATGAAAATAATGATTACAATTTTTAGTAGGGAAAGACCAGAGCTGGAGAGAAATTTGTGGAACTATATTATATTCTCTGAAATCTTGGTACATAATAAACCCAATTTCCATTCTCTTTCCTACCTCACTGCTAAACATTTTTTGAATCCCATGATCCACCAATTTATGCAATCCCAGATATTTGTGAACTCCACATACTTCAGACTGAAGCTCTTCATCTCTGCCTCTTAGGCCCTTGCCAGTTCTCATTTTGACAGTGTTCTTTTTCCAAGCAATTTGAACAAATTTTATATGTGAAACTTCATGAGACACTTCATCAAATTATTTGCTTCGGCCCAGATATATAGCCTCCACTGAATACTCTCAGCCACTAATCTTATAATTCTATCTCACTGAGTTTGACTGGCATGGTGTGCTCTCTCCTCCAGTTTCATTTATACTCCCTGTGAAATCCTAGCCTCAGGAACATTAGGGCAGTAGAATGGGGAGCAGGCAAAAGGAGCTAGAACAGTGATTAGGGTGAACAACAGGGGGACACAGGAGAATCCAGAGTAGCTATAAAGGGGAATATGCTAATGGATGGGTATGCAGAGTGGAGAAGGGAGGAAAGGATCTAGCACAGCTTCCACAAGGTGAATGAATACATAAGGAGTACATTTGTTTCTATGGTCAGCTCCAGGGATTATAATGGAAAGGTAGACTCTTGTTTTCAGTGATTTTTTTTCTTTTTTTAGTTTCTTAGTAGACAAGCTTATTTATTTATATTAACAAGAAAAATATGCGATTGTATCTAATGATCAGTGAATCACTGACTTAGCCCTTTTTCCTTCCTTTAATATATGTATTAAAATCGCTAATAAATGCACATATGAAATGTACATACAGTGATTTTTGGTACAATAGGTTGATGTATATTTTCTAATATGTTCCGTTTTAAATAGTTTAATATATGCACACATTTTTTTAAAATGTTGAATACATATAAATTAACATGTTGGCCCTAAAATCAATAACGGTTTTAGGCTTAGGTATGACCTCATCAGTGATTGTCTTTAAACCACAAAAATACAGGAGACATTTTTTTTCTCCTTCACCACTTTGTCCTAAATGCTCATTGCAAAAATTTGCCACAAATTAGGCCCTCCTAAATGATTTGTGGCAATATATGAATGAATCCACCTTCACAGATTCCCATCTCCATCTCCTCCTAGCCCTGGTATTCTACCTAATATCCACAACATCACTGTGATGCATATATTGCCTGCTGGATACTTCTGATAACCCATTACGTCACCCGGGGCTAGAAATCTTGCTGCTGCATCTGAAAGCTAGAATGAGACAGGATGTTCATTCTAAAGTATGAGATGTTCAGTTATCTTCAAGTTATTCAAGAGAGAGCAATAAAGTCTATGGACTGCCAATGGTCATCATATTTCTCCAAAGAGACAGATAGTAAATATTTCAGTATTTGCAGTCCATACAATCTCTGTTGCAAATACTCGATTCTGCACTTGTAGCACAAAAGTAGCCACAGATAATATATAAACAAATAGACATGGTTGTGTCCCAATAAAACTTTATTTACAAAGACAGATACTGGAGCAGACTTAGCCCCAGGGCTGTAATTTGCCTGCCTCCAGGGATAGACAAAGTCTTTTTTGCCTCTGCACCTGAGCTGTTCTGACACTGTAGCAAGACTTATTATCAAAATATTGATGTTCATTCTCCAAATGAATATTGAAATAAGCAGAAATCATTGAGGCTAAAGTATTGATTGTGAAAACATGAATTTGAAAGCTAGACTGCCTGTCTTTGTATCCAGCTCTTCTATTTATTATATGCCCTTGGCCAGCAGACATATGTTCTCTTGCCTCAGTTTTCCTGTCCGCAGAATGAGAAAACACCATGCACCTGTATTTTAAGGTTCTTACGAAAATAATCCATGTTAAACATGGAAGTTACTGGAACAGAGTAATAACTCAAGGGGAGGAGTGATGGAAAATAAATTAAAGCTCACGATCAAGTGATTTGCTCAAGTCTCAACAGCTTTTGACAGATGACGTTCCATATAACCACCATAATACTTTCCATCTTGAAATGGTGCAACTGTGCCCTGCACTTTCAGAGGTCAGAGAAATGTGTTTGCCCTTTTTTGTGACACGTACCAATACAATTGAATCTATTCCAGAAATATGGTGTGTTGATGGATGAAGATACCAATTTAATCACTTACAAAAATTTTCTACAATATTGTGCTGTCTTTCCAGCTAAAGACCAATGTCACTCAGCATATTCTTTTGCTTTTTTACCATCTACTTTCACATTGGCTAAGGGTACATCTCTGTGTTTCAATCATTTTATGAAAAAAGTTAATGGAACATGAGTGGGGACAAACAAATGTGCTGAATCATCATGGAGCCGACAAATTGCATGCATTATTCTGTTCCCAGCATCACAATTACTCAGAATTCACTATTTAGTTCCTTTGTAACCCAACCTTCCAAGATATCTGCTGACAGATATCAATTTTTGGGAACAGAGTAATATGATGCAGTATGTGCATGGTCATATCGTAAAAGGTAAAATGCAATTAAGTCTGACACAACGGCCGATTCATTTTCAAATGCAGTTGACCTGTTACATGCAACATACCTGATGCAAGACTGGAATGAGGGGAAAAAGACCTACTGTTAAATGGAAGAAAAGCAACTCTATTCACATAAGCTCATATTAAAACGTTTTTAAAAAGTGTTTTATGGAATCATCAGCTCTTAAGAGTTAGCAGAGATTTGGCCTTATACATAACTGCAAAGCAGGTCATACACTTCCCAGTCTGTATTTTTTCCATTAAACAAGCCATCATAGAAATCATACACAACTAATACTTGTACATACTCTTTTGGTATAAGAATAATTTCAAACATTATTCATCCTCCATTTAATTATATCCACAAAAGTCTAAATTAGTGAATTATTCAAGATCATTTTTATATGTGCAAACTTGTTTAGTGTCTTAACAATAACACTTTGACTCTAAATATTACTCACCCTCTTCATTTAACAAATGAATCATGTTCTCTCAGAGCCTTATGCTCCAAGACTGAGCTATTACCCTAGGAAGGAGATGGAAGTTTCCTCCAGAACAAAGAGATTACTAAGCAGCTGACTTATTTGTCTGCTTTTAGGAAAATTATAACTTTTCTTAATGCCAGTATTTTACAGTAAGAGAAAGTATACTAAATTTGGAATCTACTTAATGCCACAAAACCCAGGCCATATTAGGCCTTGGAGTTCACACCTGCCAGAAAAGACCAGACCCAGGAGATGACATGGAATATATGAAGAATCTGCTTTTTCTAGGTCAGAGATTTGAGGGAAGAAGAAGAAGGAGAGCATATCCCCCTTTCCCCTTGGGAAAGGGGAGAGGAAGATACACATGGCTGGGGGAAGTCTGAGGTCAAAGCACCCAAGTCTTAGAGAAAGTCTGCTAGTGATTACTTCCAAGGAGGTGAGGAGCAGTGGCCTGGGCTCTAGACGTGAAATGCCTGTATAGATGAGTCTGATGCCTTTTTCCTGGCTTTTCCTCAGCTGTCTAGGTAGTGCAGGGCCCCAGGTGTTCCTACGTGCTTTGGTGAGTGCCAGTCTGAGGCTCAGTTTCTGGTCCCAGGAACCAGGGTGTCTGTGGTGTAGGGGAGAAACAAAATCTCCTCTACCTTCTTTAGGTCTCTTGGCTGTTCCCAAGAATGAAATTGATATTAGATAAATTAACAGGAAAAAAAGCATACAAATTATATCAAATCTTTACATACACGTGGGAGCCTTCACAAGAGAATGAAGATCCAGGGAAGTGACTAGAGCAGGAAGCTTTTACACCTTTTAGGCAAAGAAACCATGAATTTGTGAAGAACTGACAAAACAAAGAGGTTTGGGCTGGGGTAGTAAATGGTGGAAACCGTAAATAGGAAGACAAAGGTTAGCTTAGCAAACTTTGTACAGATTTCTTGGTCCCAAATTCCCTGTCTCTGGTGATAAGAATGTCTTCTACCTCCTGGTACAAGGAGCATACATTTCACACTGGAGTTTTATCTCCTGCTTTCAGAAAGACAAAGGAGGGTCAGAATGTCCTTCTTACACCTACTGTTTCTGAAGTGCTGTTATTTCAAAATAATCAATACCCCAAAGTGACATTTTGGGGTGACATATTCTGAACACCTTCAGTGGCTTAGCAAGCATGAGAAACTGCTTGGACCAAGTACTACAGCATTAGGTTCCAGCATGCCACCTTGCAATGCTACCTTAGCTATCACTTCTGAAAGAGGGCCTTCTCTTAGTCAATATGCAGCAGAGAACAGTGAAGATCCAGAAAACTTTGCATTCTTGTAAGAGCCCCTTCTCACAACTACAAAATATATTAAATCCCTATGTATACTCAGATTCTATGCTTCCACAAAAGGGATTCAAAGAAGACAGAACTCAAGGGTGAATATTTTTTTTCTAAATGCACTAAATCATCGTTAAGAGATTATTTAAACTATGTATGATAAGGGACATTTCAATATTTAGAATATTATTAAATATCTAGAATATTTAGAAGGTAAATACTTAAACTGAAAGACATTTTCTTTTTAAACTGGAAGGAATGATACGTTTAGATTGGTAAATATAACTTTCTCAGCTAGTCTGTGGGAGAGGGTTCACAAGGAAGGGAAAATCAGATCTAGAAATAAATAAAAGAATGTGGGAGGTTCTAGTAACTCAAAGGAAGCACATGAGCTTGATATAGTCATTTTGAAAGATTCTGGCGATTTCAAAAGACCTAACTGGTTCCACAAACTAAGACAGTTTAATCAGGGAAGGATAAAAGGGATAAAACTCACGACATCATTTCTATGAAATAGATAGCTAACATGTATTTTAAATAATTACATTATCATTACTATATTATCAATATATAGGAGGAAACTGAGTTCAAAGAGGTTAAACAATGTTATCAGTACCACCTATCAGAGGCTTGACTTATTTGACTGCCTAAGACAATTGCAGAACATTTGACAGTATAAATCTCAAGAACTTCTCTAAGTCTCTGTTTCTGGGGAGTAGCCACACCAACCAAAATAATCAATATACATTTGATTATGTATAATATACATTTAGATTCATATATCAAAAGAAATTGGGTTTTAGATGGTTCAATCTATCTGAGGTAATATAAGTGAATATATATATATATATATATATATATATATATATATATATATATATATATATCTCAAATTAATACTGTGTCAATTTCTGAAAAGATTCTTCATGTTAAAAAATGTGTATGTGTGTCTGTGTGTGTGTGTGTGTGTGTGTGTGTGTGTGTGTGTGTGTGTGTTCTAATGCCCAAGAAAATGACAGGGGAATAAAATGATATGACTCATCAATCAGCCTTCAAATGTAGCTCCAAAACCTCTAGGCTAACAGGTTTTTCAAAGACCTCAGATGTTTATGGATACTTCTTCTAAGGGAAAGTTCCATAATACTGGAAGAGGGAACCCATGGCTAACCAACTTCTCTGAAAACTTGCAGGAAGAAATTAGAAGTAGAAAATATGATAAGGTGATGATGATCACAGCTTAGTTTCTTTAAACACAGAGAAAATCTGGGGAGGAAAATAAACCTACTCCAGAATAGTAAAAGATAATCAAATTTAAAGGGAAATATTATACTTTAATTTACAAATTATTTCAGGTAGCAAAACATTAAGGTCTTTATTAAGTTCTTGCACTGTATCTCTTCAGACTTAGATTTAATCTTTCAACCCCAGGAAATACCAATTTGTATTAGTTGAATAAAATTTTACTCTTTTTTGGGGGGGAGGTGTAGGAGGTAATCTCAAGGTTATCAATTTGGAATTTCTGTATTAGTCTATTGTGATTTTTGTTTCTTGACCTCTACAGTAATACTATCATATTCTATATAGAATACTTAATGCAAGGTCAAATATCCAGAAAACATACCTTTTAATTTACTTTTTACCTCTTTCATGAAATACAATTGACTGTTTATTCTTTGTATTGTACTGACCTCTTTGAATCAATATTCTGCCAGATTGTTGTCCTATCATCTGATATTTATCATATCCAAGATGTTTGCAGGTAAGAGCAAAATCTTCTTTGGAAAACATGTAATTGAATACTACAGAGAAGGAACCTGTTAATCTCATAAAGGGTATCCATGAATATTAATAGGATTATCAATATTCCATAATTAAATCTTTTGGTAGAAGCAAAGAAAAACAGTCAATTCCAGAGACACAAACAGAAAAAGGCCAATATCTGGTTTAATTTTCATATTTTAAAATAAATCAGGTTAATTATAATTATAAAATGCTGAATTTTATAAATGCCTTAACTTTTCAGGATTTAAAAAAATTCCCCTCAATTGAGGTTTTTGGAATTATACTTTAAGAAGTTAATATCCATCTATTACAAGATATATATATATATATATATATATATATATATATATATATATATATATATATATATATATCTTAGACACATTATGTTCTTTAGCTCACAGCAGACAATGAATATTTGAAGGATAAGGAATAAAAGACTCAGTTATATGCTTAATCAAGCAAGGTATAAGGAAACAGTTGTTCCCCATGGACAGAATAATTCACCTACCTTCTGAGATTTTAAGGCATGAATCAAAGAAATCCTATTGTTTCAAAATTGAAATTTGAGTCAGTCAAGCAAAAATGTAATGGTGAACTTTCAAAAAAACGTGCAAGTTCTGGGAACAGAGGTACTTTTACAAGGCTATTTTTTTTCTGCCTACTAGCTGTGTGACCTTGAACAATTTAATTAAGCTCTCTGGCTCTCAGCTTTGCCATGGATGAAGTTCTAAAAGTATAAAATTTATGTTTTACTATAACAAAAAGAAAAAATGTAAATACCTATTTAATATGTTTTCAGTTAGTTTTAAAATACCTTTATATGAATTGCATTATTGTAGTATTATATACATTATTAAATTACATGAATTATATGAATTGATTTCCCAGATTAGTTCATAAAAACATTTAACTTGTCATTCACTTACTCTGAGTTCTTTTTCTGTTTATCACTTATTCTCACACACTAAAATTTATGGTCCATTAGAGCAGGAACATTGTGGGTTTTACTCACTGTTTTTTCTTTTGTACAGACTGATATATAAAATACTGTTAATGAGTGAGATATGTCATTCAGAATTCCCTAGGTTATGCTACAGTAACTAAAACTGTTAAATCTTAGTCACTCAACATGCACAAAATTGTACTAAAGTTTTGTTCATATTGCCTGTCCATGATGAGTCAGCAAATGGGTTTGCCTAAAGGTAGTGTTATGTGTGTGTTATGTGTGTGTGCTGTGTTCCCTCCAAATTCATATGTTGAAGTACTAAACCTCAGTACCCCAGTGTGCAACTGTATTTGAAGATAGAGGCTTTAAAGAGACTATCTTCCTTCTTAAGATTTTTTTCTATACACTGGCAATGAACAATCCAATAATAGAATTAAGAAAATAAACCTATGTATAAGAGCATCAGAAAGAATAATGCACTTAGGTATAAATTTAACAACAACAAAAAAAAGTGCAAGACTTATGTATTGAAAAACACAAAACATTATTAAAAGAAACTGAATAAGACCTAAATAAATGGAAAAAAACACCCTGTATTCATGGACTGAAAGCCTTAACTTTTAGGATGATATATTCCCTTAATTGATTTATAGACTCAGTTCAATTCTATCAAAATCCCAGCTACCTTTTTTTCCCAGAAATTTATAAGCTGATTCTAAAATTTGTATAGGGAACCTGGAAGAGCCTAAACAGTCTTGGAAAGAACAAAGCTAGAGGACACTCACTTCTCAATTCCAAAACTTACTAAAAAGTTATAGTAATAAAGCAATGTAGTACTGGCATAAGGATAGACATATAGAACAACGGAAGAGAATTGAAAGTCCAGAAGTAAACATATACATTTTTGTTTAACAATGTTGTCAAGAAAATTTACTATTCATTGAATGTTTGTGTCTCCTAAAAAATTTATATGTTGAAACTTATGCCCAATGTGAAGGCATTTGTCAGTGTGGCCTTTGAGAAGTGATTAAATACTGAGGATGGAACCCTCATGAATGGGATCAGTGCACTTATTAAAGAGACCCCAGAGAGCTCTCTTGCCCCTTCCACCATATGATGTTACAGGAGACAATGGCCATCTATGAACAAGAAGCTGCCTCTCACCAGACACTGAATCTGCTATGCCCTAACTTTAGACCTCCCAGCCTCCAGCATTTTGAATAATACATTTCTCTTGTTATTATGCCACCCAGTCTATGGTATTCTGTCATAGCAGTCCAAACAGCCTAAGACCAAATTTAATGGAAAAAATAGTCTTTTTAACAAATGTATGTTAGGACACTTGGATATCCACGTACAAAAGAATGAAGTTGGACTCCTTTCTCACAACCCACACAGTTCAAATAAAGGTGAATCAAAGAGCTACATTTAAGAGATAAAACTATGAAACTCTTAGAAGAATACATATATATCTTCATGAATTTGGATTATGCAGTAGTCTCTTACATATAACATAAAAAAAGTCAACCAAAGAAAAAAATAGATAAATTAGACTTAATCACATTGAAAATATTTTGTTCTTCAAAAGACAGTATAAAGAGAGTGAAAAGACAACTTCAGGAATTGAAGAAATATTTGCAAATCACATATCTGATAAGGATCTGGCATCCATAGTATATAAAGAAGTGTTACAACACAATAATAAAAAGATAAATAACCCAATGTAAAATAGATTTGAATAGCCATTTTTCCAACGAAGATACACAGATGGCAAATTAGTACATTAAAAGATGCTCAATATCATTAGTCAATACGGAAATATAAAACAAAAGTGCAATGTTATACCACTTCACATACACTGGGATGGCTATTACAAAAGGCAAACAATTAGAAGTCTTGGGTATAGATAAATTGGGACCTTAATATACTGTTGGTGGGCCTGTAAAATGATGCATCCATTTTGGAAAACAGTCTGATAATTTCTCAGAAGATTAAACCGAGTTACCATATGACACAGCAATTCTATTCCTAGGTACATACACGAGATATGAAAGCATATGCACACACAAAAAAAATTACTTGGAGAGACTTTCAAGATGGTGGAAGAGTAAGAAATGGAGATCACCTTCTTCCCTACAGATAGATCAAAAATGCTTCTACACGTGGAACAACTCCTACAGAACACCTACTGAATGCTGGCAGAAGACCTCAGATCTCCCAAAAGGCAAGAAACTCCCCACGTACCTGGGTAGGGCAAGATAAAAAAGAATAAACAGAGACAAAAGAATAAGGATGGGACCTGAACCAGTGTGAGGGAGCTGTGAAGGAGGAAAGGTTTCCACACACTAGGAAGCCCCTTCACTGGCAGGGACAAGGTGGAGCCTCAGAGCCACAGAGGAGAGTGTAGCGACAGGGGTGCAGAGGGCAAAGCAGAGAGATTCCCGCACAGAGGATCGGGGCTGACCATCACTCACCAGCCTGATATGCTTGTCTGCTCACCCACCAGGGCAGGAGGAGGCTGGGAGCTGAAGCTTGGGCTTCAGAGATCAGACCCCAGGGAGAAGACTGGGGTTGGCTGCATGAAGGCAGCCTGAGGGGGTTAGAGTGCCACAGCTAGCCAGGAGGGAGTATGGGCAAAAGTCTAGATTTGCTGGAAAGGCAAGAGACCATTTTCTCAGGGTGCATGAGGAGTGTGGCTTCCTGCTCCATGTGCCCACAGATGACAGAGAACGGCCTAAGCAAGCTCCAGAGATGGACATGAGCTGTGGCTATCATCTTGGACCCCAGAGGCGGGCATGGACCACTATCACTGCCGCCACGTCCACCAAGGATCCTGTGTGCAAGCACAGGTCACTACCCACAACCTCCCAGGAGCCTGTGCAGCACACCAGTGCCATGGTCCCATGATCCAGGGCCAACTTCCCCTGGAAAACACACGGTGTGCCTCAGGCTGTTGCAAATTCACGCCGGCCTCTGCCACCACAGGCACACCCCACATTCCAACTGTGACTACCATACCCCTCCCTCTCCTTAGCCAGAGTGAGCAAGAGAGCCCTAATCAGCAAGAGAGCCCTAACCTCCTCCTGTCTGGGCGGGGAACACATGTTTGAGGGTAACCTACATGCAGAGGCAGGGCCAAAACCAAAGCTGAGCCCCAGGAGCTGTGAAAACAAATAAGAGAAAGGGAAATTTCTCCATGCAGCCTTAGGAGCAGCAGACTAAAATCCCGGATTTGGCTTGGTAAACCCTGCATCTGTGGAATACCTGAATAGACAACAAGTGTTCCCAAAATTGAGGTGGGGAATTTGGGGAGCAACTGTGGACTTGGGGTTTGCTTTCAGCATTTGATTTGTTTTTAGTTTTATGTTTTTCTTAGTTTAGTTTTTAGTGCTTATTTTCATTTGTGGGTTTGTTTACTGGTTGGGTTGCTCTTCTCCTTTTTCTCTTTTGTCTGTTTAGTTTTGCTTTAACCAATATTTTGGGGGTTATGTCTGTTCATTTTTTTTTCTTTTCTTTCCTTTCTTCTGAGCCATGCAGCTGGCAGAGTCTTTGTTCTCTGGCCGGGTGTCGGGCCTGAACCTCCGAGGTAGAAGAGTCGAGTCCAGAGACCTCCCAGCTCCATGTAATATTAATTGGCGAGAGCTCTTCCAGATCTCCATCTCAACACTAAGACCCAGCTCCATCCAATGCCCAGCAAGCTCCAGTGATGGGCAACCCATGCCAGACAACTAGCAAGACAGGAACACAACCCCACACATTAGCAGAGAGGCCCCCTAAAATCATACTAAGTTCCCAGACACGTCAAAACACACCACCAGATGCAGCCCTGCCCACCAGAAGTACAAGATACAGCCCCACCTACCAGAACACAAGCATCAGTCCTCCCCACCAGGAAGCCTATACAAGACACTGATCCAACCTCACCCACTGGGGGCAGACACCAGAAATAAGAGGAAATATGAACCTACAGGCTGCAAAAAGGAAACCCCAAGCACAGTAAGTTAAACAAAATGAGAAGACAGAGAAATACACAGAAGATGAAGGAGGAAGGTAAATCTCCAAAATTTGCAAACAGCTCATGCAGCTCAATATCAAAACAAACAAACAAACAAACAAAACAAAAAAAGCAACCCAATCCACAATTGGACAGAAGACCTAAATAGACATTTCCTCAAAGAAGACATACAGATGGCCAACAAACACATGAAAAGGTGCTCAATATCATTAATTGTTAGAGAAATGCAAATCAAAACCACAATGAGGTATCACCTCACACCAGTCAGAATGGCCATCATCAAAACTTCTATAAGCAATAAATTCTGGACAGGATGTGGAGAAAAGGAAACCCTCTTGCACTGTTGGTGGGAATGTAAATTGATACAGCCACTCTGGAGAACAGTATGGAGTTTCCTTAAAAAACTAAAAATAGAACTACTATACGACCCAGCAATCCCACTTCTGGGCATATACCCTGAGAAAACCATAATTCAAAAAGATACATGTACTATAATGTTCATGCAGCTCTGTTTACAGTAGCCAGGACATGGAAGCAACCTAAGTGTCCATCAACAGATGGATGGATAAAGAAGATGTGGCACATATATGCAGTGGAATATTACTCAGCCATAACAAGAAATGTAATTGAGTTATTTGTAGTGAGGTGGATGGACCTAGAGTGTCATACAAAGTGAAGTAAGTCAGAAAGAGAAAAACAAATACCATATGGGATGGTTGCTCAGGAGGGAGGGGCTATGGTGATATATGTATACATATAGCTGATTCACTTTGTTATACAGAAGAAACTAACACAACATTGTAAAGCAATTATATCCCAATGAAGATGTAAAAAAAAAAAATTACTTGAATGTTCATAAGAGCATTACTCTTAATAGCCAAAATGTGAAACAACTGAGATGTTCAACTGCTGAATGGCTAAATGAATGTTTGGAATATTACTCAACTATACAAAGGTGAATAAAATACTGATTCATGCTAGAATGTGGATGGACCTTTAAAGAATTATGCACAGTGAAAGAAGCCCTACAAAAATGGCCACATATTGTGTGGTTCCAATATGAAATGTATAATATAGGAAAATGCATAGAAATAGCTAATAATTATCTGTATATTGTCTTTCTATCATTATAAAATGAACAGTGATCAGGAATAGTCACTATTGGAGGTTTTGAACTCAGAAGTCTCATGGAGACATGTCAAATAAGGTGTTTTACTTATTGTTTTTAAGTTGTCTGTGTTGTGGAAAATTGAAGGGGAAATGGGAGATATTTCAGATGAAGATGATAGTACATTCAAAGAGCACAAAAGGAACTAAATTAGTAGGGATTCTCAATTTTTAATTAATTGACTAGTTACCTCAGATATTGGAAGTTTAAAAAATGCAGGTGTCTAAACTTAACTCATACAGGGTGAAGTAAGTCAGAAAGAGAAAAACAAATACCATATGCTAATATATATATATGGAATCTAAAAAAAAATGGTTATGAAGAACCTAGGGGCAGGACAAGAATAAAGACGCAGATATAGAGAATGGACTTGAGGACACAGGGAGGGGGAAGGGTAAACTGGGATGAAGTGAGGGAGTGTCATGGACTAATATATACTACCAAATGTAAAATAGGTAGCTAGTGGGAAGTAGCTGCATAGCACAGGGAGATCAGCTCAGGACTTTGTGACCACCTAGAGGGGTGGGATAGGGAGGGTGGGAGGGAGACACAACAGGGAGAAGATATGGGGATATATGTCTATGTATAGCTGATTCACTTTGTTATAAAGCAGAATCTAACATACTATTGTAAAGCAATTACACTCCAATAAAGATGTTAAAAAAAAAGAAAAAGGGTTAATGAATTACAACCTATGTAAGAATTTATGATGGGAGGGTCCTTGGGTTCTCTATTCCTGAAAATGCTTCTCAGGTATGTCTAATGTGCAATGACCTATAGGAACCACTCCTATAACTTGTCTTCTAGAGGGCAGGAACCAGGCTTTACTTATATGTTTATCTTTCAAACCAAGTCCAGAGCAGTTTTTCAATAGAATATAAACCGAAGTTCTCACCATAACAATATACACATGGACAGGTAAAAGTAACCTTCCCATTATTTAACCAGGAGGACCAATTTATATCAAAGACTTTGGCCAGAAATAACTCCTTAATACTCAAGTTGCTAAATGGATAGCCAATTGCAAAATTCCTACTGATCCTGTCATATGGCTTTATTTTTTTTTTTTTTTTTTTTTGCGGTAAGCGGGCCTCTCACTGCTGTGGCCTCTCCCGTCGCGGAGCACAGGCTCCGGACGCGCAGGCCCAGCGGCCATGGCTCACGGGCCCAGCCGCTCCGCGGCACATGGGATCCTCCCAGACCGGGGCACGAACCCGTATCCCCCGCATCAGCAGGCGGACTCTCAACCACTGCGCCACCAGGGAGGCCCCCATATGGCTTTATTTTTAACCAGTAAACTCTACTGATTTGGCTTTCTTTTTCTTTTTCTTTTTTTTTTTCAGATCTGAGTCTGAGCATCTGTATACCTTATTAATGCCATTACTTTCCATATTTCAATGCAAGGCACTTTATGGGAACCTGTCATTAACAGTATAAAAAACTAATTGCAAGTTTCATGCCACATTAATTTCCCCCATAAACAAACATCTGAGAATTAAAACATATGCTAATAGAGAACTGGTAATTTTATCCACATACCTACCAAGACAGATGGAAGTCACCTCAGACAGAATTTTGATACGGAGGACTGAAAGCCAAAACCCTCTTTTGCAAGGTCTTGACAAGTTCAATGTCATCTGTTGTCACAGTTACAACTTCAGGTGCCATTTTCCTACAGCCTACATTTATTTTTGAACTCATATTTTCTGATGAAATGTGGATATTTTAAGTAAAGAACAGGCCTGTGTGATGACTTCAATCTAATTCAAACACATGGCATTGATTCTTATACTTGTGGGCTAATGGTTGTCTGAAGACATCACCAGTCCTTCCTCCTGGCTCACACTGGTGAAAGTCTATGTCAGCTGGAACAGATCACTCTCTCTACTCTTCAGTTAATTAAAATATACATTCTTTGAGTATTCTTTTGGAGGGTTCTCCAAGAATGAATATCATATACAGCTTGACTCAGATAAAGGTATTTTCTGATAAGTGAGTACCTACATATATTTTCTAGTCCACTTTAGAGCAAACAGAATGATAAATCTCTTTGTTGATGAAAAAGGAGAACAATAGTTAGGCATGTCACTGTTTTCATTTTTATCATTGGAAACCTAAAGAAGGTAGTATGAGGATAAACCTATACACATTTTTAGGTTGACAAATTTGACTATTATTTCCCTTTCAAATAACTATTTACAGTTTTGACTGATGTTTTCCCCCCAACAGGATTGAACAATTTAGGGGAAAACGGTTGAACTGGCTTTTGGTAGATACATAAATTTACAAGGGTGAAAGATAAAGAAGAACATAGGAACTTTACAGAGTCTATTTAACCATTCTAAAATACCTGCAATTGAAAAGAAATATCCAAACTGTAAGTAATGATTGAAAGCTGGTTTGATTCAGTTGAATGTTACAGAATATGCATATATCCATGCACGGCTTGCCAAACATACATGTGCCTTTCCCTCAAAGCCCAGTATTCTTGCACTGGTGTGTTCATGGGTCCAGTTCTTGCCAAATGACTCAGGAAAAAATGACAAGTATCTATCCTAGGCCAGAACATAGAGAATATGTGTGATTTCTCTAGGAACTTTCTTCTCTTCCTCTTGTCACCCTGGAAACACACACAGTGAGACTGCAAGACCCTGAATGGTGCATGAAATAAACATCATGTGCTGAGCTCCTGAGATTGGGACATTATTTTTTTACTCAGCATAACCTTGTTTATCTAGATTGACACAAATATATGTTAAATTTGGAATAAAAAAACCTGAGTTTGAGTCTCAACTCCCTTATAATCTTTATGATCTTCACAGTGCCCGGTAACTCAGGTGAACAACTTCTCAATGAAGTTAATGCTCACTAAATACCTACTTTTTCTCATATATCTCAGCCTAAATTGTACTTAGTTTGTGGTCATATGACTAATTCTGGTTAATGGACTGAGAACAGCAATGACATGCAGTCCTTACCATCGGAGGTAATAAAGAACTGCTGTTCCTCCTTCATTTCTCTTTCCCTCTGTCATGAGGATCCAGAAGCCAAATGTTTCAGGTGGTATGAGCTCTAAGATAAAGGACCATGCTTTGAACCACAATGGGCTCTGAATGATTGAGAAATCATCATTCGAAATTAGTTTAAGCCATTGGGATTTTATGGCTTATTTTTAAGCTCAGCATATCCTCATTAATTAAATGGTCTATTTTTAATGTCATTCTTTGATTCCCTTAATCACTACCATATTTTCTACAGCAATGTCTCTCTAAGTGTGATCTGCAGACTTGGGTTGAATAAAAAACTGTGTGTTACCAGTTAGCAATTAGATAAATATAGAAACTAAGTGTAAGACTGTAGACATTTTTTATAGCAACTGAATATTTCTATGACACCTAAATATGTGTGATCATGGTTTCAGCTACTCATTTATATTGTATTTCACATGTTTGTTATGGTTCATTCTATTGTATTAGTCCATGACAGGTTTAAGGAATAATAAGGAAGCTGGCCTCTATAACATATCAGACATTTGGAACTGTTGAATGAATGAATTAAAATGCCCATGTTTCTCATATACAGAGATATAGTTTAGCATGATTTAAAATGAGATTTATCATTTCTGGTAAATGTGATATATACTCAAATAATGTAAATAGCATAACAGAAAGCACAGAGAAGATAGAGAAACAAAGACAGAAAGAAATAAAAAGCCACCAAAATTTCATTATAATTAACATTTTAGTGAATTCTTGATATCTACTAACATACACACACACACACACACACACACATACACACATGTACAGCCTTTCAAGTATTAACTTAATTGTACTATAGTAGACAATTTATGCAATATGCCTTTTCAGTCAAATGTATATCATGGACAAATTTACCTGGCACAGACTTCAATTTTACTCATCATTATTGACATAAACATAGTTATTTTTTTTTATTGTATACATATACCATAGTTTATTTATCCAGTCCCTCATTGATAAGATTTTGGTTATTTCCAACCATTTGTTATCCATGACAGATGGTAAACTTCCATAAACATACTTATGAATACACGTTTTCACATGCAAATGATGTTCCTGGAGGTAAATTACACAGAATCCCTGAAAATGGGCTTGACTATCTCACATACCCTATTAATTTATGGTCCTTCTGAACAAAACCCATTTCTTGACCATTTTTTTAAACTAAGAATTAAATATATATATATATATATATATATATATATATATATATATATATAGAGAGAGAGAGAGAGAGAGAGTATATATATATATATACTATATATATATATATTCCTCACGTTTTGCATATTAGGGATCCATTTTCTTTTTCTACTTATAGGCATAATATAGTTCTTCAGGCCTGCATACATGTGATACCTAATGGTCAGCAATTACTACAATTGACTTTTATATTATTGGGAACAAGCCAAGGACAAACCCAGCTAGCCAGCAAGGCCTGCAGAAACATTCTCTTGGATGGTTATAAATCTATGAACTGGATAGTGGCTGTTTTGTATCTCTCCCTTGGCCAGCAGCTGTAATGGGATGAGACTAAATGTTCCTCCGTGAGCCCATACTTTTATGATCCATCTGTTCAAGAAGGAAAGAATGAGGGAGATGGGATTCTTCATGCTACAATAGGGCTTAGATAGAAGCAAATGGAAACGATGATTTTAATCATCTTTGCAGAGCTAGAACTCATATTTTTTTAATTCATATTCAAATTACACTCACACTGTCGTGAAAGCTATGATTAATAAAGAAAGAACTTAAAAAAATATTTTTTCTTTAATTTAACATATCTTTTCATGACATTTTGCATCCAGTGGAGGCCAAGGCCCCAGACGATCCTAGCTGGCACAATGGTGGTTGAGGGCAGCAGCTGGTGGGCACTACAGCCTGTTGGCAGAGGTCAGGTGCAGCAACTACTGTGTGGACTAGGAGACAGTGAGGCCCTCGCAGAGGTCAAGAACATCTGCTGTGACAGCCTGGAGAACCTGGAGCAGGGGCTGACAGAATTCTGTGCCCTGACCAGCCTCAAGCAGTACCACCAGAACCTCGTGCAGTTTGAGGAGTGTGGCACACAGTGTGACTGACCAGTACGTGCGTGAGCAGTGGCTACAAGAGCACACAGATTTATCTGTGCCTGTTGGAGACCTCCGTCAAAGAAGAAAGGCTCCTGGGTTATGCTGAGGAGCCTTGCTACCTTTGCTTTGTCATGGACTTATGTGAACATGGAGGCCTGAATCAGTCTGTCCTGTCCTGGAGACTGGACCCAGCCACCGACAAAGCTTCATGCTACAGCTCAGGACCACCAGTGCCTTCAGACTACATCGTGCACAGGGACTAAAGCTGGAGGACAAGCTCAGCACGGAGAGGTCTGGCACCCCCGTCCTCAAGGTGGCAGACTTTGAACTAAGCAAAGTCTGTGGTGGGCTGCACCCTCTCCCCCACATCCCCAAATCAAAGAGGGAAATCAAGACAACACAAATGTGAATGTGGATAAATACTGGCTTCCCTAAGCCGGCAGCTCAGATTTCTAAATAACCCCCTGAACTCTAGGAGGGATGCTACACAACCAAAACCAACATCTTTGCCCGGGGCATTATCATCTGGGCAATGATAGAAAGAATCACTTTCATTGACTCTAAGATCAAGAAGGAACTCCTGAGGTCCTGACCAAGATCTCCCTGTTGGTGATGTGCTGCTAGATAATGCAAATGTGGAGTAGCATATCCCCCAGAAATGCAGGATTCCCATGTCTGAGGGGACCAAGGAGCTCTTGAAAGAAGTTAGCTGCTAAATCAGGGACATGCCTGATGCCTTTGAACTTCAAACCAGAATGGACCAGGCCACGTGTGCTGCTTCAAATTCAGGGCAAAACATCCTGGGTGTTTTTAAAGTAGGTGAGTGTACTTTTTGTTTGGCATGTACACTTAAGACTGGATTCTTCATCCTGGGCCCTGTGGATTTGGGAGGAAATGCAGGGTTGAAGAGAAAATGTGCTTGTCATCGATGGTGCCCCAAATCTGAATGAGGGGATATATGGGAATATTTGAGTATGAGTTGGAAAGTCTAAAGAAGCCTTCTGAGTGGAGGTTGCCTTTGAGCTATTTTTAGAAATGCTTTTTTATAATCAATTAATGAATGCTTACTGTAGAAAATGCAAAAAAATAAAAAGGTTGGTTAGTTTATTTGACCTGAAGAACAAATTGGAAGTTTAAATGATCCGGTATTATTGTCCTCTTTAAACAGAAGAGGACATTGTCTTCCTTAATTACATAGCATGTAAAGGGCACTCCAAGTTCTTTCCTTCAAAGTTCAGGGAGCTTTCTACTACCACTTTTTATTATATACACAAAACATTCTATATTAACCCATTATTTCAGTGGTATCTGAAAAAAAAAAAGAAAGAAAAGAAAAAAAAATAGACTTGATCTTGATAGGAAACACCAGGAAAAGGAAATTCATTCCTTAGGGAGGAAGCATTTATTGGCCAAAGACTCATTTTGCAGCTGTGGAAATAATTATGGGAGGAATGTATGTGAAGGAATATAGGAGGCTCCGAGGAGTTATAATTGTAAAGACTGAGAACTTTTATCTGGAACTTGGAGTCTTACTGCTTTTTCATTGTGTAACTGGAAGTTTCTGCTCTTTGATCAGTATCTCCTCATTTCTTCCACCCCTCAGACTCTACTACTTATGAGTTCAGCTTTTTTAGATTCCATGTATAAATGTGGTCATCCAGTATTTGTCTTTTCTATCTGACTTATTTGACTTAGCATAATGCCCTAAAGGTCCATCCACATGGTCACAAAAAGGCAGGATTTCCTTCTTTTTTAAGGCAGAACAAGCTATTGTGTGTATTTATACCTATATCTATCTATATCTATGTAGATAAAGAGAGATAAATATTTCACATTTTCTTTATTCATCCATCTGTCCATGGACACTTAGGGTGTTTCCATGTCTTAACTATTGTGACTAATGCTGCACTGAACTTGGAGGTGCAGATATCTCTTCTAGATCCTGATTCATTTCCTTTGGATATATAACCAGAATGTGATGTTTGGATGTATGTTTAGTTTTTGAAGAAACCTTCATACTGCTTTCTAGAGTGGCCATACAAATTTATATCTCCACCAGCAGTACATAAATGTTGTCTTTTCTCCTCATCCTTCCCAATCTTGTCTTTTTGATAATAGCCATGCTAACAGGTGTAAGGTAGTATCTGGTGGTTTGATTTGCATTTCCCTGATTATTAGTGATGCTGAGAACCTTTTCCTGTACCAGTTTGTCATTCATATATTTTCTTTGGAAAAATACCTATTCAAGTCCCCTGCCCATTTTTAAATTGCATTACTTTATTTATGTATTTATTTATTTATTTGATATTGAGTTGTATGAGTTCTTTATATTTCAGATATATAGGTTGTAAATATTTTCTCCCATTCAGTAGGTTGCCTCTTAATTCTATTGTTTACTTTGTTTTGCAGAAACATTTTAGTTTGATATAGTCCCCTTGTTTATTTTTGCTTTTGATGTTTGCACTTTTGTCATATCTAAAACAATCATTGCTAACACCAAAGCTGAGAACTTTTTCCTATGCTTTTTTTCTAAGAGTTTTATAGTTTTAGATTTTACATGTAAGTCTTTTGTCTATTTTGATTGAATAGTGGTCCAGTTTCATTCTTCTACATGTGATTTTCCAGTTTTGCCAATACCATTTATTGAAGGGACTAGCCTTTCCCTATTATATATTCTTGGCTCCTTTGTCAAAAATTAATTGACCATATATACATGGGTTTATTTATAGGGTCTCAATCTTTTCCACTGGTCTATGTGTCTGTTTCTATGCTAGTACCATACTGTTTTGATTACTCTAGGTCTCCATGGCATTTGGGTCTGCAAGGCAGACTGGGAGGTGTTGGCGCAGGCTGGGAGCCTGGGTTCTTGAGAGCCAGCCTAGCTCTAGGGTGGGTCTGAAGCCTGCATCTGCAATGCTGGAGTCTGTATCCATGAGGACTGGCCTAGCACTGAGACACAGGAGGATTCTAGGTCTCTGGGAGCTGGTCTGGAGGCTGGATCCATGGAGGTCAGCCTGGTATTGTGGCAGGCTGTGAGCCTAGGACTGCAAGAGACCACCTGGGCCCTGGAACTATGGGGGCCTGACTGGTGCTGGGGTGGGCTGGGAGCCTGGCATCACAGGAACCAGTGCTGCTGGTGCAGGCCTGGTGCTGGGCTCCTTGCAGTGAGGTCAAGTGGAAGGTGTCTCTCTCCATGCTGGGCTGACTGAGTCTGAAGTGGGGGTCACAGGGGTAATGTGAACTTATCTTTACTACTTTCTTTAATGTGTCTGTTATCTGTGCTCCACCCAAGTGATGTAATCCCTAACTCCTGGAATCCTTAGTGCCTGTGAAGGCATTTTCATGGGCAGATATTTCTTCAATGATATCTCTAGGAGGAGACGAGTACTAGAAATTCCTATACCCCCATCTTGCTGACTCCAGAAATGTGATTTTTGGGAAATTTTTTTGTTGTTGGTTGTTTGTTTTTTGCCAACCAAGTCATGAACTGATTCACATTGTCCTTACCCCTTTCTGTATCTTTTGATGCTGGAAGCATCTTACATACTTAGACACACATTTTAACATTTATAGCTCTACCTTATGTCCTGCATCTATAGAGCATAAAACACTGTATTAAGTTGATCATAATATCAGTTAGTAAAAGATTAATGTATAATGTTCAATCACAATAGGGATTTCAGATTATCACTACATGACACCACTTATAAGGTACAAGTGTGATGGTGTTGGGGAGATGAGGAGGGTCAATGGGGAATAAATACTGAAACATGAATCTTTGACTTGATGAAAACAATTGCTCAAAAGAAATTCTAAAATAGCTACAAACCTAGGCAAGTTATTCTTAATAATTTATAATGTCAGCCTGAACTCCCTGTATGATAAATTTTATGTATGTAACTGCTGTTTGGTAGAGCATATAATTTAGGTAAATCTTATATCCTTTAAGTATCAATAGCTATGCATCTCTTTCTCTGGCTCCCTATCACGTCTTTCAGAC
This sequence comes from Hyperoodon ampullatus, assembly GCF_949752795.1. NCBI lineage: Eukaryota > Metazoa > Chordata > Mammalia > Artiodactyla > Ziphiidae > Hyperoodon > Hyperoodon ampullatus. Next base: position 6,998,738 of record NC_136928.1, read on the forward strand.
TTCCATGATGCCATGTCCATACTCTTTGTCTCCTTCATAATTTTATAACCTTTATTTTTTCCTCTTTCCAGAGTGGATAGTAACAACGTTTCAGTCTGTTCTAAGCAAAATCCTGTCCTGTCTTCATCATTACAATAACCTCACAACAAAATTCTTCATTTTCATATGATTTTACTATAGTCTTGCCTAGAGCCTGAGAATGGCAGAGTCAGTGACAAGTGTCCTTAACAACCTCCTTGTTTTGAGTAACAAAATTTTTAAAATGCATAAATTGAATCTATACCATATCATATGGCTGATGGCTAAGCTTGGACTGAATTCTGAGGTCTAGAAAGGATTCCTTTCTCTTCCCTGCCTTAGATTGGTTGGAATAATGATGAGATCAGAGTAAGCATTAAATCAGAGCATTCCTCAATTCAACTTCAACTTTCTGTTTTCCAGGAATAGCTTTTTTGAAGAAATAGTGTTGTTTTGGATTCTGCATCCAGATGGCAATGAAAAATGAGAACTTATCTGATAATCTCAGAATCTTCCCAAGTGTTTGTTTTGAGTACTAAGAAATAACTTTTAAGGCAGAACATGTGGTAGTGGAAGGCACAGAAAGCTTTTCTAAATTGACTCTCACTCGCATAAGACAAATTGGTTTGCCACGTGACTTTTAAAACCATTCAGTGATTTTATAAAGGAAGTATTTCTATTACCAAGAAAGGATTGATCATTATGCTGTGATCCTGAGTGTGTAATCTCCTAAAATTACTATTCCCCTTCTGGATTTAGGTGTTAGGAACACACACAGGCATTATATATTAATTTAGAAGTCAGTTTTTAAAGGTCTTAAATGGATAAATTCTTACCCCTACCTCTTGGTTTGAGTGACCCCATACCTATATATCTTTTAGTCTGGCACCAAAAAGCCAATATCCTGCAAAGAAAATGATCACATTATCAAATTACACAGACTATATCAGATTAGCAAATATGACAATGCTTATTTTTGCTTATGAGGAGACAGTTTTGACATCTAAATAGCCAAAAATATTACATCCTATATCTCTGGCTTTAAATAATTACTCCAACTTCAGGGTGAATGTATCTTCACCCCCACTCCTTAAAAAAATTTTTTTTTAGTTATAAAATTAAGTCATTAGTGTCTTTAATATATCTCCAGTGGTATCAAATATTTTCTTCTTCAACTATAATATGGGTAATTAAGCCCAGCAGGACACATTTATTCTTTTTTTTTGAAAATAAATTATAAATATGATGGTTGTTGAATCTGGACTCTCAAACTCAAAGAAGCTAACTAAATGCCAGGGAGACAGTGGAAGAAGATTGGGTGATTTAGTTGAGCAATGACTCTTTGATTAGAAAGAAAATGGCACCCATAGGCAATATGTACTTAGGGGATTGGGTGATGGTAGTGTGTGTGTGTGTGTGTGTGTGTGTGTGTGTGTGTGTGTGATTAGATTATTATATAGCAAATACTCATTTCCTTCTGGTTGACCACAATGGAAAGTATACTTTCCTTTGTTTTTGATTTTGGGCTTTGCCAGTAACTTACTTTAGTTAATGGACTGGACAACAAAGACAAGCTCCAAATAGCTGTGCAGCAGTGCTTAATTTTTCTAGCTATCTGCATTTCACCATCTTAATTAGAATAAGAGTTACATAAAGTAGATTATGATCTAACATGCAACTTGGAACCGAGCAAAGTTGAGCTCTGCTTAATTAGGCATATTCTAGTTGACCCACAGAAACATGAGTGAAATGTTTATTGTTGTATATCACTAAATTTTATAGAGTTCTAATTATGCAGAATTATTGTAAAAATAGCTAATATGATGAACATTGCTTTATTTTTAACATCCTTCTTGCAATAGAATTTTCTCTAACTGATTATAGTACTGATTATGAGCATCAACTAGAGTCAAATAATAATCTATGTTCAGATTCTTGTTTCTCTGCTTATTAGTTCCTGTGGGACTTCGGAGCTTAACCTACATTAGGCTAGAGTTTTAATTCACAAAATTCTGATAGTGATACCTATCCCATGGTGTTTTTCTATATTAAATATGACAACATATGTCAACTGTGAACAAAATATCTGAAACATGGGATGAAATACGTAGTAGTCATTCTTATCATTTTGATTACTTATACTGAGTGTATAAGCATATGGAATTAAAATTTATTTCTTTTAATATAACACTACACTCCTAACCAAATTCTCTGTTACCTATCTACTAAGTGAGCCATTTGTCTGCAAATATACATCAACCAGTAGGTATTTCATTTTCAAGATTAAGACCCAGGAGGGATTAATATGTCTTAAAGGGCCACTTCTAGAAAGTTCAATTTATTTGCATAGCAGGAAAAATGCCAGACCAGTCCAATTTTGCTATCATAAAATTTAGACATTAAGTCCCTTCACAAGATATGGTGAAGTGACATCACCATATCTCAAGCATAAATGTTGCATTGGAAGTATATTCAAAATATCTATTTTTTTCTTACTAGAAGAGGCAAATCAATATTTAAATATTTTTCTTTGGTATCCTGTTAACAAATGTTGAATGGATAATTTATAATATTTTGTTTAGTCTTACAGGGTTACTGGTATTAAAATTACTTTACTTTTTCCGTAAAATTGCCTTTGCTCTTTCATCAAATATAAGTTGACTATATTTGTGTGATTCTATTTCTGGGCCACCATTCTGTTCAATTGATGCATTTGTCTAGTCTTTCACCATTGCCACAATGTCTTGATCACAGTAGTTTTATAGTAAGTCTTGAATTCATACAATCTGTATTGTCTTGGCTTTTCTGGGTTTTTGCTTTTCCATATAAACTTCAGAATTAGTTTATTGATAACCACAAAATAAATTGCTAGGATTTTGATTGGGATTGTATTGGATCTATAGATCAAGTTAGAAAGAATAGACTCCTAACAATGAATCTATATCCACGATCATGGAATATTTCTCCATTTATTTAGATCTTTGATTTATTTCATCAGTTTTATAGTTTTCCTCATACATCTCTGAAATTTGTACATATATTGTTAGAGTTATATCTATTTCAAATTTTTGTTATTGCTGATGAAAACAGTATTGTGTTTTTAATTCCAAATTCAAGTGTTCATTGCTGCCATATAAGAAACAAATCGACTTTTATATATTGACCTCATATCCTGCAACTATGCTATAACTGCTTATTAGTTCCAGGAGATATTGTTGTTTTTGTGTGTGTCTGTGTGTGTGTGTCAATTCTTTGGGATTTTTTTACATAAACAATCATATCATCTGTGAAAAGAGACAGATTTATTTCTTCCTTCCCAGTCTGTATGTCTTTTATTGCCTTTTCTTGTCTTTTTGAATTAGTTAAGATTATAGGGGGAAAACAACTAGTGTCTTACCATTAAGTATGATGTTAGCTCTAGGATTTTTTGTAGATGGTTTTTATCCAGTTGAAGAAGTTCCTTCCATCCCTAGCTTGTTAAAGTCAAATATTTCTTCATGATAATAACTTTCAAGGAACTGGTCCATTTCATCTAACATCAAATTTGGGGTAAGGAGTTGTTCATAATCTTCCTTTATTACCATTTTAATGACCAGGAGATGATTTGTGTTGGCCCCAGAATTATTATTTCTAGTAATTTGTATCTTTTTTGTTTGTTTGTTTGTTTCTGTTTAGCTTGGCTAAAGTTTTATGGATTCCATTTCTCTTTTCTACAACTAGCTTTTGTTTCATTGATTTTCTCTATTAATTTTCTGTTTGCAATTTCCTTGATTTCTATTCTGATTTTTATTATTTTTTTGCTTACTTTGAATTCAATTTCCTCTCCATTTTCAAATTTCTTAATGTTAAAGTTTAGATTATTTGTTTTAGATTTTCATCTTTTATGATATATGTACTTAATATTATAAACTTATCTCTGTCTACTTTTTCTGTATCACACAAAATTTGAAAAGTTGTATTTTCATTTTCATTTAGTTCAAAATACGTTTTAAAGTTTCCCTGATACTTCCTCCTTTACCCATGTATTACTTCAAAGTATGCTGTTTCATATCTAAATATTTTGGGATTTTCTAGCTTCATTCTTTTATAATTTTTAGTTTTATTCTATTGTCATCTGAGTATATACTTTATATGATTTCTACTCTTTTAAATATGCTAAGATGTATTTTATGATTCAGGAAGTAGCCTATTTTGGGGAATGTTTCATGTGAGCTTAACAAGAATGTGTATTTTGATGTTGAATGAAGTATTTTATAAATGTCAATTAGATTCATTTGATTGATGGTACTTTTCATTTCAACTATATAGTTAATGATTTTCTGCTCTTGGATCTGTCAGTTACAAATATCAGGGCTTAAAGTCTCCAACTATAATAGTGGATTTGTCTATTTCTCCTTTCAGTTCTATCAGGTTTTTCCTCACTCATTCTGATGTACAGTTGCTGAGTGCACACACATTAACAATTGTATGCTTACTTGAAGAATTGACCCCTTTAACTGTATGTGATGTTCTCTTTATATCTGATAATTTTTCTTACACTAAAATCTGCTGTGTCTAAAATTAATATAGCTATTCCTGATTTCTTTTGATTAGTGTTAGTATAATATATTTTCCATCCCTGTGTTTAAAATTAAAGTAGGTTTCTTGTAGAAAACATATACATTTTTTGTTTTGTTTTGTTAATCCAGTCTGATAGTCTCTATATGTATATTAAGACCATTTATTTTTAAAATGATTATTGATAAAGTTGTTTTAATATTTACCACATTTCTTACTACTGTATTTTCTATTTGTTGTCCTGTCTGATTTTTTTGTTTCTTGTTCATTTTGTTATGCATTCTCTGTTTTTAATTGAGCATTTTATGTGATTCAAATTTCTCACTTCTCTTAGCATACTAATTATATTTCTAAAAATGTTATTACCGGTTGTCCTACAGTTTGTAATATTCATTTACAGCTAATTTAAGTCTACTTTCAAATAAAACTATACCACATAATGATTAGTTCAGAGACCTTATTTCAAATTTCTTCATCCCACCTCTTATAAGATTGGTGACATATGTTTCACTTAACCATAATCATCTAAAATATTATTGCAATTATTATTTGGAACAAACTATTATCTGATAGAACATTTATGAATAAGATTTTTTTAAATTTCATTTTACCTTTATTTCTTCTCAATTTTGAAAGGTAATTTTGCTGAATCTAGATTTCTAGGATTTTTCTTCTTTTCACATTTTAATATTTCACTCAACTCTCTTCTTGCTTGAATATTGCCTGAAGAGAAGCCTGGAATAATTTTTTTTCTTGTTTCTCCATAGGTAAGGTATTTATTGCCCCTGTCCCCATCTTGGCCTCTTTAAATATTTTCTTTGTCTTTGATGTTCTGAAGTTTAACTTTAAAATGCCTAGGTGTAGACTTTTTTAGTATTGATCTTACTTGGCGTTCTTGGAGCTTCTTGTCTTTGTGTCTGTCAAAAATATTAGAAAGTTCTGGGACTTCCCTGGTGGTCCAGTGATAATAAATCCACCTTCCAATTCAGGGGAGGCAGGTTCTATCCCTGCTCGGGGAACTAAGATCCCACATGCTGTGAGGCAACTAAGCCTGCACACCACAACTACTGAGCTCATGCACCTCACTGAGAGAGCTCACATGCTGCAAACTACAGAGCCCACGTGCTCTGGAGCCCACGCGCCACAACTAGAGAGAGAAAACCTGTACGCCACAACTAGAGAGAAGCCCGAGCACTGCAACTAGAGAGAAGCCCACTGCCTCAACAAAGAGACTGCAAACCACAACAAAATATCTCACATGCCTCAACAAAGATCCCACGTACTGCAACTAAGACCCAACGCAGCCAAATAAATAAATAAATAATAAAAATTTTAAAAGAAAGTTCTTAGCCAGTATTACTTCAAATTTTTCTTCTGCATCCTTTTATCTTTCTTCTTCTTCTTCTGGTATTTCCATTGTATGTATATTTCACCATTTGAAATTTTTCCAGCCCTCTTAGATATTCTTTTCCATCTTTTCCATTCTCTTATTTCTCTTTGCATTTCACTTTGGGAAGTTTCTGTTGTTATAGCCTCATCTTCACTGTTTCTTTCCCTGCCTGTATCCAATCTAATCATGAGCCCATCAAAGGCATTCTTTATTTCTGTCACAGTGTTTTTGATTTCTAGCAGTTTTTTTTTATGACACTCTGTTAAAGTTTGCATCTCTCTATGCATATTACCCATCCATTCTTGCACATTATCCATGTTTTAGAGTCTTTAGCATATTAATCATAGTTATTTCAACTTCTTGGTCTGATAATTTCAAAATCTCTGTCATATCTGCCTCTGGTTCTAATGTATGCCTTATATCTTCAGACTGTATTTTTGCCTTTTAGCTTGACTTGTAATTTTTTTTGTTGAAAGCTATACATGATATAGCAGGTAAAAGGAAACAAGGTAAATAGATCTTTATTGTATGTTTTTATATATTTATCTGACTGGGAGATAAGATCTGTTTATTGTTTGCTGTAGCCATAAGTGTCAGAGACTAAAGTTTTCTCTGGTAAGCTAGTTTTTGTTTCCCCTGACTTCTTTGTGTTTTTCTAAGGACTGCATAAATAGGGTCTGAGTCTTGAAATTTTTTTCAGCTGTAATCTCCAGTTATTATGCAGGAGCCCTATTGTTGTGATAATAAGATGTAATGGAAAAAGGAAATATTCTATTATCCTATCACCTGTGCTCTGACCTTTCTAAGTACTTGTCAGCTGTCTACTGTACTCTTTAGATAAGACAGGAACACTACAAGGGGCTGGGCTTGGATATTTCCATTTCCACACATTGATCAGATTTTATAAAATAGTTTCCCTTGAGGGCCAGCATTTATCAAGGAATATAGAAAGGTGTAGGCTTATTTCACAATAGCTACTTTCCCCTTCTTCTAGCTGGAAGCAGGAGGGAGTTTTTCTCCAATCTTTACAGAGTCTGGTGGAACTCTTGGAAGTAATACTCACGAACATGTGAGGATGTTTCCAAAGTCAGGCCTCCATAAAATTTTCTCTCTCAAGCTAGTCAATATTCAGTCTCCAGCAGTTAGTCAACTACCCTTTAAGTATCCCTCCAGCAGTGGTTCTTCTCTTGGTAAAATGTGATTCTCTATATCTGCCTATCTCTCCAGTTTTCAGTCACTTGTTCTATGACCCTGATTCTCTGTTGGATCTAAGAAGAGTTATTGATTTTTAGTTTTTCATCTTTTTTGTTGTTGTTTCTGTTAGGATCCAAGCTCTTTGTATTACAAGTTCAGTTTTCTTTTATATATATATATATATATATATATATATATTGGTTTCTGCTTTATAACAAAGTGAACCAGTTATACATATACATATGTTCCCATATCCCTTCCCTCTTGCACCTCCCTCCCTCCTAGCCTCCCTATCCAACCCCTGCCGGTGGTCACAAAGCACCGAGCTGATCTCCCTGTGCTATGCGGCTGCTTCCCACTATCTATCTACCTTAAGTTTGGTAGTGTATATATGTCCATGCCTCTGTCTCACTTTGTCACAGCTTACCCTTCCCCCTCCCCATATCCTCAAGTCCATTCTCAAGTAGGTCTGTGTCTTTATTCCTGTTATACCTCTAGGTTCTTCATGACTTTTTTTTTCTTAAATTCCATATATATGTGTTAGCATATGGTATTTGTCTTTCTCTTTCTGACTTACTTCACTCTGTATGACAGACTCTAGGTCTATCCACCTCATTACAAATAGCTCAATTTCATTTCTTTTCATGGCTGAGTAATATTCCATTGTATATATGTGCCACAACTTCTTTAATATACAAAAAGAAAACCCTCAAAAAAAAAACAAGGCAATTGAAAAAGTATGGAACAACACTTTAGGGGGGAAAATAACAAATAAAAATCACTTTAAACCTATAATTCTATATCCAGCAAACATATCTTTTAAAATGAAAGCAAGATAGCAACCTATGAAGAAGAAAAAGTGCTAGGGGATGTAGAGAATCACATGGATGCACACACACACAAAGGCCTATGGCAGAGAGGGTAAGTATAATAATCTAAGTGTCTGAGTGGGAGGAAAGACAATCTGTTTGATGTTCTGTGTCTGATCAGAACCCATGCACTGATGTAAATCTTTTCCAGCTCCATCACTTATTTTTGACATCTGTCACTGAACATTGGTGGACAAGAACTCAAATCATTTGACTCATCTGTCATGCTAGGATGACAGTGTAAATTTGTCACTTACTAAAAAAAAAAAAAGCAAAAACAAAAAACCTGGTGGTCTGGAAGATTCACATGAAAGTCTCCACTTGGAGGAATGCTGGTGACCAAAAGATTAAAAACTGAATAGACAGAGAAGGTTTAATACCACATTATTTCTACATAAAATGAAAATGATTTCTCTACCCAACTCAGGTTCATAGGGGTTAAAGAGTAAGATCTATTTTTTAATCCTGAGGCAATTTGGTTTAATCCTGAGGTAAAGCTGATATCATTGAATAGGGATACAAAGAACCAATGATGGAGTTTATGATAACTTCTAATCAAATAATGGCTGATTCACTTTGTTATAAAGCAGAAACTAATACACTGTTGTAAAGCAACTATACTCCAATACAGATGTTAAAATAAATTAATTAATTAAAAAAATGATATCTTACCTCACTTGAATTACTTTTCTGCAATAGGAATTTAGAGTTTTAGAATTTAGAGGTTTAATTGGACTGGGAATAGATTATTGAGGAGACTTGAAAGAACAGGGAGATAAAGAGGTGTGAGTACCGACTAAGCTGAGCTTCAGTTAGGAATCTCTCTAGCACACATATGCTACTTTGTAAGGACTCCCCACACCAGGCTCCTTCCTGGTTGGTGTATGATTTTGGAAAGCCATGTTAATATTAGGTGACCCTACTCTCCAACCACCGATGGTTGTGCCAGTGGTAGATACATGACTCCAACTGAGGAAGGGCTGTGTATTTCCCTAACTCCTTTTTACTCTATGGTCATGGTGCCTGAGGTGCCATTCAGCAACACAAAGGTAACTGTAGGTTTATGTTTCAGGAGATGAGAATAAGACCCTGTCAGGGACCCCATTTGGTAACCTGTGCCAATACATGTAGTTCTCTAGATAGATAGAGTGACAGATAGAGATAGAGAAGGAGATAGAGATAGAGGTAGAGATAGATCTGTCTATGTATGCTGATCTAGAAAAACAAATTTGTATTACTATTTCTAGGGTAGATAAAATTCACCTTTTTAAACATTTGTTCAGATAAGATTAACATACATATGCTAAATAAATTTGAAATATGTATAATTATTTTACTATATATATGTAATATAGACATATAGACATATATATATATATACATATATATACATATATATATATGACTATATATGACTGTCTATCAAGAATGGAATTGGACATCATCTTCATTCACCTTGGGACCTTTCTGTATTTTTACCTATTGGCTTCCATGAGACTGTTTTTTTAATTCTTATATTTTTTATGATAAATTAAACTATATGTAAGCTACCTGGACTGAATTTTGTTCCTTGGAGCTAAGGTTTTAGAATGAGACAAGTATATTTTAAATTTAAATGATTTAATAATTTACAGTCTTAAGAAACACAGTTCAGGCCACATATACTATTTGTGATAGATGACTAGTTAATTTCTTCTTCAATACTCCCAGGACCTAAAATCTAAAGATATGAAGCCACTACATCAAGAATCTGTGTGTTCAATTAATGCAGCACCATAATTACTACAAATGTTTTTTTTTGAGTTGAAATTCATCTCTGTATCAATTTTATTCATGAGTGTTACTCATATTCCCTTGGAATATCACAAGATACATCAGTGGTGGTCCCTGGCTCAGATCCTAGGTCAGCTATTTCCTAGTATTGTGACCTGGGGTAAGGTATTGAACTTTACTCTTCCTCAGTTTCCAAGTTATTGTGGTGATTAAAAGGCATAATGTAGGTAAGTTTTTTGTATTAGTCTGTTTATTGAGCCCCAATCTCTGCTTCAGATTGATAATCAGAAGTGTTTTGTGGTATTGTTGTTGTTTTGGTAAAGTTTTATTTTAATAATTCTACTTTGATAACTAATTTGTAAAAACAATCCTGTTTTCTTTCCTCAACTGAAGCTGAGACTGTTCAAATTATCATTGGACCTCTTGATCTGTACCCCCAGAAGAAAATGTCCTGAGTACAACAGCTTAGGACTTGTTTGTCCAAGGTGGTGTTGAGAATTTGAGTCCAGGTGGCTTCTAATTTGAACTGTTGATCATTTTCCTTCCTTATTATGTGACCGCTCCTACCTCAGTTGGTCCTGCACTGGGGTTTCAACAGGACACTTGTTTATGAGGAAGGTGAGGCAGCCGGTGTAAGCGAAGAAACATGTTCACAATTTGAGGAGTCTAACTTCCCTTCCAGATGATTGAAGTTTGTAACCTCCCAGTTACTAGGCACTTACTTATTGGGCCATCAGGAAGGATTTGACAGATGTGTGATTGAATGACTAAATGTAAGTCAGAGATTTGGGGCTGCACAAAGATCATTTCTGATCAAGAAGTAGGTCTGGGGCAAGAACTGCTTTTGAATTTTTATTATACATTTTTTGTTGTTTATTTAGATCAACATGAGCCTCTTCTTTTGGAGCAGCAAATAAATAACTGAAATATTGTTGACTTTGCTTATAAAGCAGCCTAGTCAGAACAATTTACCCCCAGGACCATCAAAAGTATTAGCATGTTTCTACTTACCTATGGGCTCCATAAAGAAATCCCATTGTTACTGAGTAGAAATGTTAATAAGGATTTTATTCAAAATCCTTCTCATCAGTTTTATCCTGCCATGAGGAAGCCTGTATTATTTTTCAGCAACCAGATTTCACAGTCATGTTTGCTTTGTCTTGGCCAAAGAGCTACATGTTTATTTCAACTATATTCAATTTTAATCTATGTATTCTATTGGGTACTTTATAGACCCATGACTATCACAGGAAATGTTACCACGTAAAAGAGATACTCCCAACTTTAAGTACATCTCAAGATTTATTGTCCTATAAATAAATAGTTAATTCTCTGCATAGAATCCCCTTGACATGAAAGAGGTTGTTATTTATATTTAAATCTATTAACCACATCTACTCCATTCTTTACTGAATATAACAACCAGTGTGTTCCATTTACCTCACCTAGATAACTGTTTTACATTTTTTGTGTGGGTCATAAAATGGATAATGTGCAATGAAGTAGTGCTTACCAGGACTTCAGCCACATACCATACTGGATGCATTGCTATATAGGAGTTTAATCACAGAACAGTTTCAAATTTCATTTACTTTACTGTCTTCCCATCCAGATTCTGGATTTTAAAAATCTCACTGTTTGAGTTAAAGATGGCTACTTCAGTAATTCACAGCACATTCACGAGTAGATGAAATTTGATGAGGTCACGTATGTTATGCTCTGTCATCCCTGAGGCTTGTATATGAATATTTGGGCATTAATGGACCTTTGTGTGATTGTTAGAGCTCTCCAGTGCTCAAGATTTTCCAATAATCTATAATTATGTAATTAAGTTCACCTGCTCCTTCTCTAAAGCTAAAGCCTCTATCCTTTCAAGTAATCTATATAAGTTCTCATCTTCTTAACCTGACCTTCTGTTGTGTTTTATAGCATTTTATGTACTCTGGTATCATGTTAATTAACTGAATTCCTGAAACATGTCTGGTGCTGGATATAGAACATGGGCAGGACAGATGAAGTAAACATTTGCCATCATGGGACTTACATCCCATGTTATCATATATGCATAATGTAATATCCAGGAATACCTTAATTTTTCACAAAAACTGTCAAGATATACAGGGCTGGTCAAGATATGACCTAATAGAGCATATGACTGTTAAGTTTTATGAGCCAGTACAGTGAGCAAGCAGCAGAGGAAATACCAGACATTCACATGGGTTGGAACCAAGACCATATAGTACATGCAGAAATATGAAATTCAGAGGTGAATCAGAGTAATTAATCAATGGTTATTCATTCTTTCACTTATGCATTCATTTAATAATAATATGTTTATCAGCAATGCTACGCCAGAAACTATTAGGAGCTGCAATTATTAAAAACATATTGTTTCTTGTTGACACTAAGAGAGATAAAAGTAGAAGAACTTTTGAATTTCATCATGTGTGATGAACACAAAATGCTATGAGTGAATTGAAAAGAGGCCCAGACTAAGCCTTCAGATGCATCAATACTCCTCCTTCAAGAAGCTAAGTGTGTCTTGAAGGATAAAATATTTTCTACAGACTGGAAGACAGTTCTGGTCAAAGCTAGTGGAATATGGAAATCCATAACTTAAATATAGGTATCAGACGTAAGAAGCAAGCCCAAGTCCTGGGAATAAATGAGAGAGAGATTAAAGAAGGAAATTAATTATGGCACATCTCAGACAAATTTTACAAAATATTTGGGCACTATCTCAGTTAAATTTCCACTTTTGACATCTTAAAAGTCATCCTTCAATATTTGGTAGTTAAAATGGCGTTATTTTTTCACTGATTTTTAAAAAACATTAGGAACAGTGATAGACTATCCAATACTAAAATTTAACTCCTCTCCTTACACTTTGAGTGATTGTGAGTTCTGGTTCTCCAAGAAGTAGATTTCAAGAAGAGATTAAATGTGTAAGAGATGTATTGGGGAAACACCTGTGACAGACAAGGGAGAGACAGCAAGGTATTTTAGACCATGGTGCAGATCTGACACCTGTAAATAGAAAGGCAGGAAGGAAAGGTTAGGTAGGATGAGTCTCAGATTGTTGATTCCTTCTGATAAAGGTTTGGCTAGGCCAATGGGGAGTCTTTGAGCCCCAACTGTCCATTAGAGGGGTTCTGTCCTATAGGAATGGCCCAACACTCATACTCCCACTGCCCTCTAATTTGCATGTGAGGGGACAGCTGGGAAAAGCGTTTCAACATCACCAACAACATCACCACTGTTGTTGATGGCAACAGAGTGGTGAATCATGCGAGTGGCAGATGGGGCTGTCAGTCCACTATGCCCCTTCAGCAGGTGATCTGAATGGTGAATTTTCATCTCTGCCACAGAGACTCTGGAAATTATAACTCTTGTAAGACCAACTTTATAGTGGTCACAATAAAGATAGCAGCACTGCCATCCTTCTGAGGTTGTAGTAAGGATCTCTGAGTTAATGCCCATAAAATGATTAGTATACTGCTTAACATAGAGGAATCATTGAGAATATTCTTTTTTCTAAAATGCTGTATGCTTTTTACAGCATACAAACAAGGACATCTTCATGTTTTTTTTTTTTTTTTAATTTACATGGTGTCTACCAGAGCACTATGATTATAGAACTCATGTAGGAAATGCTCAATGAATAAATTGTCAATGCCTGCCTGCCATTGACCACCAAAAAACACACTTATTAGTAAACAAATCTGAGTTTATTCTTTGTTTCTAAAAGAAGACTGTACACCCTGCAGAACAGAGGGCTCTCTCAAGGGTGTCACGAGGGATTAGTGATAAAATTTGGGCCTGTAATAGGTAATTTTGAGAAGGTATTAAGGAAGCACGTTTTTTTTTCTTCTCTCTCTCTGATTTGGATGCTGTTAGAAAGAGAGGGGCATTCTATGATTGGATGCATCAGTAGTTTGTATCATGGAACAGGAGGAGAAGTGGAGAACTAAGGCCATAATTGGTAAAGGAGCAAGAGTCACTTACTTTAGTTGGGAGAGAGGGGCTTTTGTCATTTTGTGTTTGTGCTACACTTGTTTGGTCTGTGCTCACATGTGATCACAGTTGTCCTATTTGGTCTTACCCTATCACAGAACAGAGTCAACTTGTCTGAAGTTGGTGCTCTGTGAATGTTTTGTTGAGTAATGAGCACCACAGCCAAACTCTGAGAGCCAGGCCAGCTACCAGCTGGCAGCTCTGTGAATTGGCCAAATTAGAGGGAGAAGCCACAATACTCACCCAGGGAACTGAAATTCAGGGGCATGCTAAGGCAACCTTGTAGGACAAAACAAGATACACGAACACATCTTGGGAAATTTCCAGAAGTCCAGGCAGATACAATAAGTAACTCACTGTTTTCAAACTGCTTCAGTTTTGTAAATAGTTAAGAGTAGATCTTCTGGGGTTTATTTCTAGATCTTTTTAATGGGCTAGCTCTACTTTTAGTAATGGAGTTGTCAAACAACATTCTTATACTGTGGTACATAAACAAAAAGTCAGACTATGAGGTAGAGGAAACATCTGATTTTCTTTTTTTTTTTGAAATGTATTTGATATACAAAGTTGTGTTAGTTTCAGTGTACAGCAAAGTAATTCAATTATACATACATATACAAAATTTTCAGATTATTTTCCCTTATAGATTATTACAAAATATTGAGTATAGTTCCCTGTGCTGTTGGTTGTCTATTTTACATATAGTAGTGTGGGAAACATCTGATCTTTAATACATCCAAGCACCTAGTCAGTCAATTTTATTCAGGATCCAAATGACGTTCACCATTCCAAATCTCGAGAAACAGGAAAAATTATCTATATGACAGATAAAATATCAGTTTCTCATTTAGTTGCTGTGTCTACATATGTGTAAAGTTATAGTTAATATCTTTGATCATGTGCTTTTGAAAAACCTAATGTAAATTATACTTAAACAAATTAGTGCAATATTTCTACTGATTTGGCCTCTAAAACAATGAGAGATAAATTGATTGATGGTGCTTGAATTTATAACCATTTGGCAGCTAATTCAAAATGTAATCTGTGTCCATTATGTTATTCTTCTAAATCCATTCACACTCTTCAAAATGTCATAGCTAATCAAACCCATCTCTAGCCTCTGTAGAGCAGAAACTCACACTGGCTTTCTTTCTTCAGTCATGGGACTCCATATAGTCAGGCATATAATCAGTCTTTTGTTAAATACTTTGAAAATTTCCAAGCCAAAACAAAAGAATAACCGAGACAAATAAAAGATCTTTAAAAAGAATGAAGTTTCTATTCAAATGCATTATCCCATTCTACATGTTCTTTCAACCTAACACCTTTCCTTTCTCTAACTAAAAGTCTGAAATTAACACACACGTATTTTTGGTTGTTTTTAGTGGCACCACTTCATCTACTGGATTAAGTCTCACAACAATGCCTGCCCAGTCTATGGTAGGATGATGCGAATGACAAGTGATAATGGATGAATGACTTCAGCAGTGAGACAGTGTCCATAAATAACAAGCCCTGTTCCAAATGAAGTCCAAAAGAATTAACATTAACTAGTAATACCTGTAATGTTCATTTCTGACTTTTTGTGGTCCTTAATTTAATAGGATCTTAGCTTTTCAGAAAAAAAAAAAAGAATTCAAACTTTATAATTGTAAGACTGAATAAAAACTCCATTAACACCAAATTCTTTACTTTCAACATTTTAGCTATAAATTATTTATTGTGACTCCAGCTGAATTGTGCCTCTAGTTATATTAATTAATGAAATGAATATAAAAAATGCTGACTTAGGTCCTTAAAGAAGACTTCTCAGATCAATCCCTGATCAATCTCTGATCATTGCTTTGCTCTGCCCCCTGTTAAGCCCCCTATTTATGTGTCACTCTCCCATTTCCCTCTATCGCCCAGATAGCTTTTGTAAAACTTATTCAATAGCTTTATCATTTTATCTCAAAGGTATTCTATCCATGAGTCAACTACAGTGATTTTTCACACAAAAAGGATCTTGCTTAATGTCTGAGCTGACAAAGAAAAATCAACTTTGAATTGGGAGAACATACTGATGAAAAAAACATTTATTCTTGATCATTTATTATGCGAGACTGAGTATGTGAAAATTAAGAAATAAAGTGTGTGCCTCCAGAAATATAGAATCTACCAAGGGACAGATTAAAAATATATCCAAGGCCATAAGGCCTTATAAATGGCACAGGCAAAAAACAAACTACCATGGAGATGCAAAGAAGTGGGTAGTCACATGAATTAGGGGCATTGGAAATAGTTTCAGTGAAAGGCTGATATTTGAGATGAACTTTCAAGGGTGGATAGAATTCTGATATGTGGGCAGAAGTGATAAGTAAAACTTCCAGGTGGAAGGGAGATCCTGAGTCAAAGCATAAAGATAGAGTGTTAAATGCCTAGGTGAAAAGTTTTTCCAAGTAATTTGTACTGAGGAGAATGAATTTGAGAAGGAAAATAAATAGGAAGGTAGGAAGAAAGGCAAGCACCTAGGAGGATATTGCATTCATTCATGTAGGAAGTAATGGAGATCAGACTGAGGATGGACATCCTAGAAAAAGTGGGACAGGTGATAAAGAGCTATAATGATGACTCTAACTGAACAGATGTGGATGAATTGGAAAGAAAGGAAAACAAATATTTGTGCTTCTTTTACTTTATAATTTTAAGTCATGTTCTTTCAAAATAATTGGAGCTGGGCTCCCCTGGTGGCACAGTGGTTGAGAGTCTGCCTGCTGATGCAGGGGACATGGATTCATGCGCTGGTCCGGGAAGATCCCACATGCCACGGAGCGGCTGGGCCCGTGAGCCATGGCCGCTGAACCTGCACGTCCGGAGCCTGTGCTCCGCAGCGGGAGAGGTCACAACAGTGAGAGGCCTGCATACCAACAACAATAATAATAATAATAATAATAATAATAATAATAATAGTAATTGGAGCTAATAACAGTATGGTATATAGATAACCACATGGAAAGTGATGACAGCTCTGTCCGAGGGTGTCAAAGGTATCCTGTGGTTTTGAGAGAAAAATACTAACAAAAATTAGTCAATGGTCCATTTAGGTGTGAAAGATAGTTATCATCATAATCTATTTCATCATTGCTTAATTTAATATCATAAATTGTTATTGATGAGTTTACTACCTGTTTGGCATTTTACTAGTCTCTCAGAAATAAAGAGACATAGTGCCTAGCCTTAAAGAATTTTTTATTGTATCAAGGAGAAATGACTAGCTAAATAAATCATTATCAGAGTGAAAAATCATGTTGGAGGCAGTTTAGTTCATTATTTATATTTAAATAGCCCTTTAGTTTTTCAGAACTCTTTTGCATATATCATCCCCTTTAATGTCATTAAAGACATGTAAAAAGAACAGTAATTGCCAATCCATTTTGGGAAAAAGGTTCTGACAAGGGAATGGTCTAACAGAGGACACTCCTGAGATCTGAAGGAAGGTGGTGTGGTCTAGGAACCAGGGTCTTTGGGAAACATCTGGAAAATTTCCAGACTTTTCTCTAACCAATAAAACTTTACAGTGCATTGACTGAAGTGAATAAAATTTGGGAGAGCCATTTCAGAACAGGAGAAAAGAGGGTAAATATGTGTAACTAAACAATGCTCTAAGACAGGGGATGGTAAGCTAAGATTATTTTTTCCCACTTTTAAATGATTGGGAAAAAATCAAAGGAAGAATAATATTTTGTGACACATTAAACTTATGTGGAATATATTTATTTATTTGTTTATTTATTTAATTATTTCCATAGTACCACATAAATAAGATCATATAACATACGACCTTTTATTTTGTCTTTTTTCATTTTGTATAATGCATTCCAGATTCATCCACACTATTGCAAATATTCATTTGTTTTTATTCTTGAGTAGTACTACATGGAATGGATGTACCACAGTTTTTCCATTCACAAATTAATAAAATTTTTGGGTTGTTTTTTAGTGATTACAAATAGAACCACAATAAGTAGTTGTGTCAGATTATTTTGTATGGGTGCATACTTATTGAGACATATGTTTTCATTTCTCTTGAGTTATTACCTAGGAATGGGATTGCTGGGTTGAATAGTAGGTGACCACTTCATTTAAGAATGAGGAACTGAGCAATTAATAGATTAAGTAACTAGCCTAATTTCACATAGTAATTAGCCGATCTCAGATTTGAACAAAAGCAGTCTAACCCCAGATTACATGATGTCAACATATTTGATTTAAATATATTATTGTAAGGACTTATTTGTACACATTAGATAACTGCTTGTGTTTCTTGATTGGTTACTCTTTTTCCTCTGATTATATTGTGTGTTATAAGCATGGCTGGATAAAAGGAAGCCATCAGAGATTCAGGGATCGGATTTAGCTCCTTTGTTGCCGATTCTCTTCCAGTACGTTTTTTTTTTAGAGTTAATTATCTTATTGTAAAATGAATTTTTAAATATTTCTTTCAAAATCTGGAATTGAACATATTTTTTATATATAAGATTAACATCTCAAGGGTAAAGTATGTGTACGTGCATGTGCACATGCACACACACACACACACACAGCCTCTGAACTATTCTTTATCTCTACTTGGCCACTCCAAATTTGGAAACTACCTCAATGCCAGAATAAGAAAGACAAAAATTTGTTATATACCTTGGGATCCAAAACCTTTACTTAAAAATGTGAAAAAATAGTGTCTTTTGCAAGGTTACTGAGCAAATCCATAGTAAAACTGGTATAAAACTGAAGATTTCTTTACACCTCTCAGATTCCATATACTCCAAAATTCTCTTAGTTACTTCTCTTATTAGATTCAACATAAATAAATATAACAAATATTTATTAGTACCTACTAATATGACACAACTATTGGTTATTTTGAAAAAAAAATCATCATCATCATCATCATCTCCTGATAGTTTTGAGGCAGTAACTCAATTATCAGTATTACAACATCAGTTCTTTACATTTTCCTGAACGTGTCATTACTAGAGAGGACATTTTCAGCTTCATATTCATGGTTGTCACACTCTTTGAATCTCCTAATATACATTCTTATTTCTTTGCCTGATCACCGTACCTCGACCCAAACAATGGTGGGACGGTCTGGCCTGTTTGTTTATTTGCTGCATAGCAGCCTACATCTAATCACAATGGTTAAAAGTTCTGCTTTTCAACTGAGTTTTTTCAGCTGTATTGAGATAAAACATTGAGATGTAATTGACATAGAACATTGTGTAAGTTTCAGGTGTACAACATAATGATTTGATACATCAACTGATTTTTAACTTGTCTTAGGAAACATTTTGGAATTAAAGATTACCATGATCAACTTCCAAACTTCTATTTCAATATTCCTTTCCTTTTTCCTGTTTTTCCTGTTATTCTCCTAGAATATATCTGTTGCTCCTGCAATCAGCTTTTGGCACATGGTCACTATCAAAAAAGTAATCACTGCTCGAGTTTTACCCAATAAAAACTTAATTGCTACCCTTTTCCCCACTCTTAACAAGATTTCTATATTATTTAAGAATCATTAAACCAGGAAAAGACTTAAAATTCCCTTAAGCATTAATAACTAAATTAAATTCAGAAGTAAATTATGGGTAGGCTTGGTAAATGGTCCCTGAATAGAAATCCTCACATCATAAAGTTAAGGGTATATCTGGCTTTTAAGATTGATTCTGCTCCTGTTCACTCTGGGTGTCCACCTATTAATGGAGGATTCCTAGAAGCATTTGCATATTGTTAGCTTACTTGCCTGTTTACCAGCACCATAAGCTATCTTTTCCTTCATATTAATGCATTTAAAGGATTTATTCTAATATTGTTCTTTTTTAGTAACTTATAAACTAAACCACCTCTGGATGGATGAAGGTAGTAATGGTACTTTATATATATATATATATATATATATATATATATATATATATATATATATATATATATATTTTTTTTTTTTTTTTTTTTTCAGTACACAGGCCTCTCACTCTTGTGGCCTCTCCCGTTGCAGAGCACAGGCTCTGGACACTCAGGCTCAACGGCCATGGCTCACTGGCCCAGCTGCTCCGCAGTACGTGGGATCCTCCCGGACTGGGGCATGAACCTGCATCCCCTGCATCGGCAGGTGGACTCTCAGCCACTGTGCCATCAGGGAAGCCTAATTTCTTTGTTTTTTAACCTTTCACTTTATCTATGCTTCTGTTAAAAGCAATGATAACAAAAAATAATAAAAATGCTTGTGGTTTAAGGTTCAGCAAATTAGCAGAATTTGTTTTGGATTTGGGATCACTGGTTTGATCAGTGGAAGTTTCTGCTAACTCCAGAAGTGTTCAATACTTTAACACCTTTTGTGGAGCTGATTCACTGGCCAGACTAAACTTATTTCTGTCCATGGCCTTTTTGTTCAATTCTGAGGCCCTTGGGAGCAGTGGAACTCCAGGTCTCTGTCTGGAGTGACATTTTCTCAGTTTAACTCCTCATTCAGGGATCAGGGCAGTGTACCTTATTGGGAATGGGTGGCAAATGTCTTGAGCAGATTAGCCTTCAGCTGGCTTGGGAATTTGTTTTGCTCCTGTGTGTCTTGAAAGTCATTTACTTTTTGCTGACTCAAAACTTCATATCTGTGCATAAAGTGTAGCTGGGTCCTTCTATTTCTCTGCTTATCCCCATAACTAAATTAGAAAGCAGTCAGTTAACTACTATATAATGTAAGTTGCCTGTATGCTTAGCACTGAGAGAATGATAATAAGTGGTTTGCTAGCTAGCATGGAAGACACTATGAACTTCCATCATATGAATATTGTACTGTGGACAACTATCCCTTACATAATGCCTTATAGGTCTAAGATGATTTAGTGATTACAAAGCACTCACTCCTGCTACTATTACTACTACTACTACTACTACTACTACTTGTAATACTTAGGAGTATATTTATTAAATAATCTGTATGTGCACCTGTTTAGTTACCATGCTAAATGATTTACAACATCATCTCACTTGAAATTTACCAAAACCTCATATAATCATCACATAACATTATGTATTAAAATAGAATCATAACGCACCCTAATGTAATATTATTATCCCCATTATAAGTATGGGGAATTTGAAACTAAGTAAAAGTTAAAAATTCTGTATAAAGCTTGTATAGATAATAACGGAGTTGGTGGAGAAAGTATATGGACCCAAGTCTTAATGGATCTGAAGCCATACTTTTGAGCACAAGGTTGGTAGAGCAGGTACTAAAGAGGGATGCAGCAAGTCTCCTTCGTAAAACCTTCTGTGGATCTTGCTAAGTACCAAAGTTGAAGATCTCATTGTATTTATTTATTTACTTACTTATTTTTTGTTCTTCCACATCAGAAAATATCCTAGTGGGGATAAAGATGTGTCTGATAAATAAAAGCAGCTATTTCAGAAACAAAGATGTAAAGAACTCTGTTAATGCTGCTTTGGCTCCCACCTTCTCTTTGTCCTACTTGACTTATACTGTTTTATGTACGTATCCTTAGTTCCTCCCATGCTTGTGCATTTTGAGTGTTGGACACTAAATCAGTCTTAGGTTCTGCAGAACAACTTGGTCCCCTTTCCCATTTAGGGAAATTGTAGATCGGAGTTTAACCATTCCATTTTCTCTTGACGTCACTTTTAGGTTTTCTTTCCTCAGTCAGTGTGTTGGTGGTCCCCAACACCACCCTCAGGTTCTATGATTTGCTAGAATAATTCAGAAGAGCTGTTATATTCATTGTTACAGTCTATCACAGTGAAAGGATACAGATTAAACTCAGTAAAGTTAAAAGTTGCATAGGGCAGGGTCCAGGAATAACCAAGTTCAATTTTGCAGTTGTCTTCTCCTAGTGGAGTTGTAAAGACAGTACTTAATTCTTCTAGCAACTGAAGTGTGGGCTTACTAATCTCACATGCTGTGAAAATTTTAACTTTTGAACTCTTGCATAGCTGATTTTGTCTATTTTACTTTATTTTAACTCTTTCTCAATTCAGTTCCTGCTTTCCTCTTTTGTTTTTAAATTTTTGACTATGAGGTGCTTTTTCTTAGAATTTTATTTGTATGGGTTATTTTATGGACTGATTTGAAATCAGTCCCTCTGAAGATTTTTTTTTTCCAGCTTCTCTTGCTAACCTGGAACTATACTTTAAAAATATGCAGTTTCTCCAGTGACATGAATAGCATAAAAATCTTACTAAAAACCTGTCCTTAGGCTGGCTTGTTGTTATGAGTTTTTAGTTCTCAGTGAGAAGTTTTAGTCCCCCAACTTTTCTTTTACAGTTTCCTTCTTGTACAGGTGTCAGAATTTATCTCTTATTCTTTGTGCAACATGCTATCAAGATAGCAACTCGAGTCTCCTGTATTCAGCAGAAACCCACAAGGTTAAAAGCTTGCTTTGGGTTACATTATAAACACTTGAGTCTTTATTTGTAAACTTCACAATGATGAATTGATACACTAGTCTCTTACAGTGATCATTGGTTTGTGTAATTGTGTGTGAGCTATCAATATAATTATATGACTATGGAAGTGAGCATAACTTATGTGATTCAATCCATTGTTACCATTGTCCTGACTGATGTCTAATTATCCCATAGTTGGCCAGTAGATATTTCTTTACGGTACCACCTGAATGTTACACATGATCCTAATAGTTAGTCTTTGATATTTTTTTTCTTCTGTTACCACAAGAGATTCTCAGCTTATTTTATGTATTTTCTTCCACAAACAAGGATCAGCCATTTCTCCAAGGAACACATAAATTATTATGTAGAAACTAGCAGTACCCATTGCCATCAAATTGAGGCAGGAGATAGATGGACCCCAAGCTAGGCATTTACAACTGTCCCCCTGTTTACATTTCATGGGGCAGGAAAAAGTGGGCTTCAGGCTGGACACTTACAAGTCTCCTGTTTACATTTCCTGAGACAGGAGATAGATGGGCTCCAAGTTAGACATTTAAATCAGCCTCTTGTTTGCTCTCTGAAATGGAAGTAACAAGAGAAACA
This sequence comes from Hyperoodon ampullatus, assembly GCF_949752795.1. Taxonomy (NCBI): domain Eukaryota; kingdom Metazoa; phylum Chordata; class Mammalia; order Artiodactyla; family Ziphiidae; genus Hyperoodon; species Hyperoodon ampullatus. The sequence goes on from NC_136928.1 coordinate 7,021,595, forward strand.
GGGTAAATAGCCAAGTTTTGTCTCCTGTGGACACCTTAAGATAACAGTCATGGCAGGGACAGAGAGGGGCTAAACCCTGTTTGAGTAAAGTATCAAGAGGTCACATATTTCCCATCCTTAGGGCAAGGGAGACACTGCACATGTGCAGGAAGCCTCCTTGGGGGTCAAAAAGGAGGGGGCACCACCTCATAATACATGACGGCTAAAGCCATCACGTAGGCTTCTGGGCTGAAATCCATCTTAGAAAAAAGTTGCTCATGCATGTTGGGGAGTTTCCTAGGGAAGGTCAGGTGTGGAAAAAGAAACCAGATAATTGGCCAAAGGTAAACAAAGACCCGGAAGTACTGCCATATATAAATGACTTAACTGTCTCTTTACTGCACTCCTCGTTAGGGAGGATGCCCACACCCTTTCTCTCCATGTGTGCATCTCTGCCTTACTTCTATCTTAACTAAACAAACTGTTTCTCTGTGTGCTCTCCCACTTGTTGCTGTGCCATGTCTCTAATAATAAACTTTGTACCTGTTTTTACATGTTTTGCCTCTGTGAGAAATGCGTTTTTTACTGGGGGCAAGAGCCAGGGGGGTGTAGTTGCTAGGATTCCTGGTTTTTATCGAGGATACCCAGGTTCAATTCCTGGGCAGACTATTAAGATCTTGCTTCATGCTATCACTCACTGCTGCCTCTCTGAGATCAAATCACTCATTGTTTTTAGATAGTACGATTTTGAATTTAATTTGTTCTAAAATTTTGCGAATTATTTATATGGTTACAAAGACAAATCTACAAAACAAGGTATATTCTAAGAAATCTAGCTTCTAAATATATGATCTTCATCTATCCTGTTCATTCTCTTTCTTATTGGTAATATTTGTTTTGTTTTATGTATAAAATTCTTGTATAATAAAAATAAATTTAAGGGGCTTCCCTGGTGGCGCAGTGGTTGAGGGTCCGCCTGCTGATGCAGGGGACATGGGTTCGCGCCCTGGTCCGGGAAGATCCCACATGCTGTGGAGCAGCTGGGCCTGTGAGCCATGGCTGCTGAGCCTGCGCGTCCAGAGCCTGTGCTCCACAACGGGAGAGGGCACAATGGTGAGAGGCCCGCATACCGCCAAAAAAAATTAATAAATTAAATAAAATTAAATTAAAATATAATAAAAATTATTTTTAATACATTTAAATACAGAAATTCTTCCCTTTTTGGTAAAATTTAGCCTTCCATACATATTTTATATGCTTAGCTTTTTTATCCAGCAGTATATTCTGAATATACTACACTGCAATATACACAGATATTCCACTCTTTTTTTGTTCATTTACCTACTACTTTGTGATATGATTTTGCTATGATTTATTCAGATAGACCACCATTGCTTAACATTAGGGATATCTAGAAGGTTTTTCAATGAAAATTATTGCTCAGTAATGCAAGATTTTTGAATATTATGTGTCACTTTATTCTATTTGTATTTGATGTAATTTTTCTGTATACATAATCTACCATAATGCAAGAAATGGAAGTTTAAATGTGGTAATGGTGAATACATCCTTCATGCATTTGAGGAAATTGAACCTCAAAGAAACTAGTCTAAGTCATATATGTCTATGGATGACTGGTATTTAATGTTAGAACCAGAATCTGATTCTGTAGGGCTTCAAAGTACATTCAGCTTAATGTCTAACATAATAAATAACATTTTCTAAATAAGTATAATTGGATTAATATTCCACCAACCACACAATGACAACCAGCTTGAATGATAAGGTGGGTGATTCATCTTTATTTGAGAACAGTTGCTTGTATTTATTCCTATGAGAATTTCTAAAGCTAAACTCACAACTTTGAACTTTGTGTACATCAGTTTGTTTTGTCTGGGGACCCAGAAAATCTGTCAAAAAATTGTACCAACAGGCATGCACAGAATCAGTGTGATAGTGCATTTCGAGTAGTAAGGGAGAACTTAGAGTTTTCTCTTCAAAACTCTTCAGCATTCTTAGCTTCAGAAAATATATCAGAATAATAAAACATTAACTTGTTGCTCTGTAAACTCAGGCTCTGTTCTGCAGTGAAGACTCTTTTGAAAGGGGTAGATGAATTGAGATTTACTTGGGAATTTGCTTCCTTAATATTTTGTCTTGCTTGGCCAGTTTACAAAGGAAATATATTAGCCTATATAAAATGTCTTTCATATCTCTATCTGCTGTTGGAATTATTTTGGTTGAATAGAAATATAAATGAACTAAGGAATGGAACAATATAGATGATCTTAGTTTATTTTCTGTATAGATTCCATTAGTTAGAGACCAGAAACATTTGAAATAGATTCTTTTCTTTTCTACATCACAGTAGAAATTTCAGTGACTGTCAATCTCAATGACACTGAGGTTGATCTGCAATTTGCTAGTGTTACAGGACCATGAGGAGTTTGTAATGATCAAAAATTCTGATTCCTTTCACCAGGAATCCACCTCCCCCTCCCTCTCATATTTGTTTCTGCAAATACTTTTATCATTCGCTGCAAGTGATGAAGACATTAGGCATTACTTAGAGTGCTGTTCTTCAGACAGTTCTTCTTTCATCCACACAAATATCTTTTACATAAGCCGTTAAACATTTCAAAGTTTCAATAAATGGTACTCACACAGCAGCATTGGAATATTATATTGTTTACATTGTCTGTAGAAATAATGCTTGCTGAAAGTTATTTTTCTACTTGATACAAATGTCCAAAAGAGAAGGAATATGTTAATATTCCCAAATTATGGCATGTGGAAACTTTTGCTCATCTATGCTCAGGAAATCTGATGAATATCTGGCAACTACTCACCAGAACTCAGAGATTTCCTTGTTTTGTATTTTAACCTGTCATTTTGGTCCTTGAAACCTTTATTAGTCTCCATTCTCCATCCTCCATCCATGGACTTAATAATTGTGCTTTTGAGCAAAGGGTAGGATATAAAAATAATATAATAATATGACCCCTTATTAAAGTGACTGTAATCACCATTTTTATAATCTTCTTATTTTATTTATTTATTTATTTTTGATTGTTTTGGGTCTTGGTTGTTGCACGTGAGCTTTTTCCAGTTGAGGCAAGCAGGGGCTGCTCTTTGTTTTGGTCCTCAGTCTTCTCATTGTTGTGGAGCACGGGCTTTAGACTCACGGGCTTCAGTAGTTGTGGCATGCAGGCTCAGTAGTTGTGGCTTGCAGTCTCTAGAGTACAGGCTCAGTAGTTGTGGCACACAGGCTTAGTTGCTCCACGGCATATGAGATCTTCCCGGACCAGGGCTCAAACCCATGTTCCCTACATTGGCAAGTGGATTCTTTACCACGGCACCACCAGGGAAGTCCCTGTACTCACCATTATAAAGTTTATTTCAGGAATATGGCCACCATAATAACTCCCATTCTCAAACAACTACCACAGATATTATACATCTTCTGATTCACTAATTTAATCAGTTACTCACTCGGATGGACCCCATTGTATGCCTCCAAAATTCATATATTGATGACCTAACCATTAATATGATGGTATTTGAGATGGGAACTTTGAGAAGTAATTAGGTTTAGATTAGTTCATTAGGGTGGGGCCCTCATAATGGGATTGGCATAAGAGAAGGCACCAGAGTATCTGCTCTTAGTCTCTCCCTACAAGTGAGGACTGAGTGAGAAGGTGGCTATCAACAAGCCAAAAAGAGAGTTCTTGCTGGAATCCAACCATACTGGCAACCTGATTTTAGACTTCCAGCCTCCACAACCATGAGAAATAAATTACTGTTGTTTAATCAACCCAGTGTATGGTATTTTGTTGTAGCAGCCATAGCTGACTAAAACACTCACTAAACAACATGTATTAAATGATTTCTAGATTAGCATTTAGTTATGTGCTGAGGATACCAAAATGGAATATTATGATTATTTTGATAGTGAGTGACAGAAATCTAATTCAATTTATTTAAGATAAAATAGTTGGGAAATAATGTATTCACTCACTTCCTTGGAAAATGCATAAGTACCTTAAGTAGATCCAGATACTTAGAACTTCCAAAGTTTATATTCTTTTCTCCATCTCCTGGCTTTTTTTCCCCTCTCCAGTATGTAGTCAAAATGATAATAGTATTTCTTAGTCCCTAGGCTAATATTACTCATAATCTCAGTTGGTTTCCTTCATGATCATTTGAGAAATTATCATAAGGTATTCTTTAATCTTATGATTACTTCTCTGTCTTGATTCACATGTTCATCTCTCAACCATTGACTAGGGATAAGACTACCTAATGTTTTGATGGTTCTGATCTGGTTCATGAGTTTTCTCCTGATATATTAGCGTAGGAATGGAATACACACATGCATAGTCCATAATGACTGAAAATGAAGGAGGCTGGTTCTTAACCTATGTTATACAGTGAGTAAAAAGAGACCAAGCTCCAGCTCTTGGTGTTCACACACACACACACACACATACACACACACACAAGTAATAAGTACCATTCAACTATTTAGTTCAGTTCCTGACCACTTCTCAGAGATGTAAAGAAAGCTTGACTAAGGAGATTAATTTTAACCTGACATATAAATAGTAAATAAGATTTAGCAAAGTAAAATAAAGGAGGTTGCTTATAAGAAGCATTCTTGTACTAAATAGCACTGGATTCTGGCCATGGCTGCACAATTCCCATACGAAAGAAAAAAAAAAAGATAATTTCCATTAAAATCTTTATCTATCCTGACGTAAGTCATGACTGCACTATGGAAAATAATCCTTCTAAAAACTAACAGTGGCCATCCTATCAATTAAAAATTTCTGGCAAGAATGACTCTACCCAGTGACTTGTACTAAAGAGCATAATTGCTAACATTACTGCAAACTGAAACACAATTCTGGCCTTACACTCAGTGACAACAAAATAACCCACCTTTAATAAAAGAAATGCAGAAAATCAGAGAATCTTGTCTTATCTACTCAACAACTTGAATTTTGTTCTCAGTGTATGGTGTCTTAATTCATTTGGGCTGCTATAACACAATACCACAATAAACAACAGAAATTTATTTTTCACAGTTCTGGAGGCTGGAAGTCCAAGATCAGGGTGCAAGCAGATTCAGTATCTTGTGAGGGACTGCTTTTTGCTTCTTAAAGGGTACATTCTTGCTGTGTCCTCACATGGTAAAAGAGCATTAGGGAGCTCTAAGGAGGCTCTTTTGAAAAAGCACCATTCCATTCATGAGGGCTCTACTCTCATAACTTAAGCACCTCACAAATACTCCACCTACTAACACTACCACATTTGCAGGTAGGATTTCAAAATATGAATTCTGGGGGAACACAAACATTCAAATCACAACATTCAGACCATACCTTATGCTAAGTAGAAGGAACCACCAATTGGACACAATAGCAAAGAAGTCAAATAGAACCTAACCTATCTGGTTTTTAAAAAATAGAACTTTCAACCTGAAATTAGAAATGGTCTGTAGGGGAAAGCAAATGCTGAACCTGAGTGATTATGTGCACCTGTCTAGTCAAACAAGTCATACATTTGGTCCTCTAAAATGTGTTAAGCGCCTACAATGAACCAGGTAATTATACACTTTGGAAGATGAAACTTGCACATAAGTGCTGTATCTCAACACAAGCATACCCCTGGTGGGTTACTGCATCCTACTGGAAACACTAGACATTTTTAGCCATGTTCTTTATTGACGTGGCATGCTACACAGGACTATTCTAAAAAAAACTGAGTTTAAGACTATACCAAAGCCAGACCAAGATGACTACTGAAGGACTATAAACTCTGTGTTACATCCTCTAGTAAACAAAATAATCAGGATTTGTGCTATATATGTATGTGTATATATATATATATATATATATATATATATATATATATATATATATATATATATATATATATCTCCCCTTACTAAGGCCCCAGGATATCTTGGTAGCATGGGTGAGTGCTTAAAAATGGTAGCTTATTCCATCTATTTCCTTAGCCCCTCACTTATCCCAACTGTTTTTATTATAAAGCTCAATAAAGAAATTTTATTTTCTTTGGGCTTTTATATGTTTTCTTCTTGATCTTCTTTCCTTGATTTATATACATCATGGTCCTAGAAAGTATTTTCTGGATCCATGTCTCTGGATCATGTGACATCACTCCTCGAATCTTACACAGGAAAAAATAAATTACCTAGGTGCTGGATTACACAAACTTATTACCTCACATTTCTGGAAGTCAGAAATCCAAAATTGGTTGTATGGGGCTAAAATCAGAGTTGTGTTCCTCTGGATGCACTAAGAGAAAATCTTTATCCTTACTTTTCCAATTTCTAGGGGCTATCTGCATTCCCTGGCTTGTAGTGCCTACCTACATCTTCAAAGAGCATCACTCTGACCTCTGTATCCCTCATCATATGTTCTAATTCTGGGCTGCCAGTCTTCCTCCTATAACAACCCTTGTGATTACCTTGAGATTACCTAGATAATCTCGCCATCTCAATAACCTTAACTTGATCACACCTGCAAAATCCTTTTTTGACATGCAAGGTAATATATACATCGTTCCTGGGGATCAGAACATGGACACATTTAGGGACCTATTATTCTGTTGACCACAGTACCTTATCTGCCTTCCACATAGGCACAAACAATAGTTTTACCAAATGATCTGCCTCTTCATAAAATGGAAAAAAAGAGAGATTCTAGCCTTCAAAATCCATTTCCTTGTTCACTGCCCTTACTCTGGGACTCAGGCTGGTGGAGCACATGCTATCTGGAATAGTACCAATGGCCTTGGCAGAGAAAAATAGAGCTCTAGGAAATTTTAGGCTGGAAATAAAGGTCTCAGAAGTGATGAACATTATTTCTGCTCAAAAATTATAGGCCATGACTAGTTTTATGTCTCCAGGGAGTGGGATCTTAACATATGTCCAGAAGGGAAAACCAAAAATAAATGTATAACATCAGCATTGATCACCCTGCAAAAATATTTTATTCCCCAACAGGCGTTTTTCATTCTTAGTACAATGATTAACTTCTTAATGAATGATTTCTCCCAATTTATTACAAGTTTACAGGTCATGTTTTGGAAAACTGACTTAGATATATATTCTGGCAAGTCTTAACAAAAGAAAAGCTTTTAGTTTATTCTTTTATCAGTCATCAAGGAGTCTCTTTTGTGGTTTTTGGTGACAAAAACATAGATAAGTTTTGACTAAACTGGTTTCAAAGGACATCATTTTTCTTTGGGTGACTGTAAGGTCTGTCATTTGTGGAAACTTAGGACCAATATCTGTGTGTATTTATTTAGACTCTTTAGAGTGAGGTATATGCAATTTATTCAACTTCAAAGGTGCTAAAACAACTGCTCGTTCTTGTGGAAGATAACTTGAAGGAACTCCAACTCTCTCTGAGTCTCTGAGTAAGATTACACTGTACTGACTGATAAATTATATAATAAATATTTAAGATTATTTTTATATTTCTTGTGGATTTCACCTTACAAGGTAAATGAAATTTATTATTGTTAAATTATCTCTTGAATTTGATAAAAACAAGGAGGTTTATGCATATAAAGGGCATATCTATGTTACCTATATTGTTTATTAAAATATATACATATATATTACATATACATATATATATAGAGAGAGAGCACACACTATATATCAGAGTTGTGTTCAACATAACTAGATCATTCAATTTCCATTGAAACAGGGATTTTTTTTAAAAAGTAGTTATCATTTATACATAATCAGGAAAAATAAGGTCTATTCAGTACAAAACAAATGCTTCATATAGTGAAACACTACACACTTTTCACTTAATGCAGGGTTTCTCGATCTCAGCACTACTCACATTTTTTTCCAGCTAACTGGTTGTGGGAGTCTATCCTGTGCATTGTAGGATATTTAACAGCATCCCTGCCTTCTTCCCACTTGATGTCAGTAGCATCATCCCAATTGTAACACCAAAAATATCCCTAGACATTGCCAAATATTCCTGGAGGAAGAAGGGCAAAATGATCTCTGATTGAGACACAGTGACCCAAAACGTATCGTGTCCTTCCCCCCTCTGTTAAGCAAGTCAGACTTCTAAAATAGTACTATATTTTCTTGACCTTATTTGTAAATAAAAACCCTCCTAACAGTCTACCACTGCAACAATGCATTAAATTGAAATGTAACTAGCTAATCTTAGATCATATAAGGAGGAGGTAAACCTTTAATTGAGCTTTTGCATATAGATAAAAAATTAATTAAAACTGAAATAGTGTGTCATTAAAAATCTCTCTGACATGTTAAGTCACTGAGACTTTTCCTAAGGAAGGTGAAGATAAGATGTCTTTGCTAATTCTTTGGTATACATGCCACGTTTGGAGACTTGCTTTGCTCCTTCCTCTGTATCAGATTGTTTTCCTGGAGCTCATTAAACACTCTTCTGACTGCCTCCATATAAACACTCTATGAGGTATTTTATTTATTTCAATAATCAGTTCATCCTGTTTTCCTTGGGCTCTCTCATGCTCAGCAACATATTAAGTTCTGGCCACCCTCCTAATTTCCCCATCAATTTCTTATAGATTTAGCATGCCTGCAATTTGTGAAGCTAAAAATTCAGGGGAGAAAGAAAGATGAGCAAAACTAACCAACTAACTATCTATCTATCTATCTATCTATCTACCTACCTATCTATAAATATTCAGACATTGAACCAGCTCGGGAAATCTGCAGACATCTTAAATGGGCACGACCAAAGAAACTGATGCAGAGAAGCTCCAGATACATCTGCCATTAGACAGATACACTTGACAGATGTGTCCTAGAAGGCCAAACCAACAGCTGGAAACCAGGACCTTTATTCCCCCATTAGAGCTTTTGTTTTTTTTTTCTTAACAACTTTATTGGAGTATATTTACTTTACAATGGTGTGTTAGTTTCTGCTTTATAACAAAGTGAATCAGTTATGCATATACTTATGTTCCCATATCTCTTCCCTCTTGTGTCTCCCTCCCTCCCATTAGAGCTTTAATAATTTAAGGACTTGGGGCTTGTTCTTAAATTGGTGTTACGATTTTAGGAATATTGATCATAAAATGGAAAGTTTAGGAAGAGTTAAAAATTATAGAAAACAGTTTTTACCTTTGAAAAGTTTATAGTTCAGAGAGTATGACAGATATTTGGCTTTCTATTTTCATATTATTGAAATTTTGAAATTTGAAAAATTGAAAAATTGAAATTTCAAGTTTCAATATCAACTTGATTTTAATTTGCACCTGTGTTCAGTCCATTCCCTGCACTCTATTTGTGTCATTTTAACCAGGGGTTTTATACACACACATTATTTTATTATATTCAATGATTTTTTCAAAGTTTTTCTCTTCATCCAAGTGCCTTTCTTCTCTCTTTTTGCTTATAATTTCTATATTTAACTCTTAAGAATAAAATTTAAATATACTACGGGATTATCTTTATCATCATATAAAATTTATGGAGCCAGCAATTGTACTGTATGTTTATTATGCTTGTAATGATAATAAATCTAAATATGACTGAAAATGGACTATTTACCATACAGTGTTCTAACAGTTGCATGCATTAAATATTTCATCCTTTCAAAAATTCTAGAAAATAATTATAATTCTTCAAATACAGATGACAAAAATTAGGCAAGGAGATATTATGTAATTTGTATAAGAGTTAATAAGTGGTGGGGATGGTATTCTAAGTCAGGCAGTGTTTCTGCATTAGGATGGAGTAGAGGTTGGGGCATATCCTTATCCTTCAACACCCTAATTGCACAATTGTAGTGATATTTCCAACACATAGAGTATACATTCAGTCTTAAACCAGAACTTGGTAAGCCTAAAGTTAAGTTGTTTTATAGTGAAATAATAAGTTTGTCTGGGGGCTTCCCTAGTGGTGCAGTGGTTGAGAGTCCGCCTGCCAATGCAGGGGACATGGGTTCGTGTCCTGGTCTGGGAGGATCCCACATGCCACAGAGTAGCTGGGCCACGGATTAAAGACCTAAATATAAGGCCAGATACTATAAAACTCTTAGAGGAAAACATAGGCAAAACACTCTATGACATAAATCATAACAAGATCCTTTCTTACCCACCTACTAGAGTAATGGAAATAAGAACAAAAATAAACAAATGTGACCTAATGAAACTCAAAAGCTTTTGCACTGCAAAAAAAAAAAAAAAAAAAAAAAAAAAAGCCATAAAAAGACGAAAAGACAACCCTCAGAATGGGAGAAAATATTTTCAAACAAAACAACTGACAAAGGATTAATCTCCAAAATATACAAGTAGCTCATGCAGCTCAATGTCAAAAAAACAAACAACTCAATCCAAAAATGAGCAGAAGACCATAACAGACATTTCTCCAAAGAAGATATACAGATGGCCAAGAGACACATGAAAAGATGCTCCACATCACTAACTATTAGAGAAATGTATATCAAAACTACAATGAGGTTTCACCTCACACCGGTCAAAATGGCCATCATTAAAAATCTACAAACAATAAATGCTGGAGAGAGTGTGGAGAAAAGGGAACCCTCCTGCACTGTTGGTGGCAATCCAAATTGATACAGCCACTGTGGAGAATAGTATGGAGGTTTCTTAAAAAACTAAAAATAGAACTAACATATGACCCAGGAATCCCACCCCTGGGCACATATACCCTGAGAAAACCATAATTCAAAAAGAGTCATGCACCACAATGTTCATTGCAGCTCTATTTAAAATAGCCAGGACATGGAAGCAACCTAAGTGCCCCTTGACAGATGAATGGATAAAGAAGATGTGGTACATATATGCAATGAAATATTACTCAGCCATAAAAAGGAATAGAAGTGGATCATTTGTAGAGATGTGGATGGATCTACAGACTGTCATACAGAGTGAAGTAAGTCAGAAAGAGAAAAACAAATATCATATATTAACACATATATGTGGAACCTAGAAAATTTGTACAGCTGAACTGGTTTGCAGGACAGAAATTGAGATACAGATGTAGAGAACAAACATATGAAGAGCAAGGGGGGATAGTGGTGGGGGTGATGGTTTGATGAATTGGTATATTAGGATTGACATATATACACTAATATGTATAAAATGGATAACTAATAAGAACCTGCTGTATAAAAAATTAGATAAAATAAAATTCAAAAAAAATAAAGTCTATTTTGTCTGATATGAATATTGTTACATGAGCTTTCTTTTGATTTCCATTTGCATAGAATATCTTTTTGTATCCCCTCACTTTCAGTCTGTATGTATCTCTAGGTCTGAAGTGGGCCTCTGGAGACAGCATGTACATGGGTCTTGTTTTTGTATCCATTCAGCCAGTCTATGTCTTTTCATTGGAACATTTAATCCATTTACATTTAAGGTAATTATTGATATGTATGTTCTTATTACCAATTTTTTAAAATTGTTTTTGGTTTGTTTTTGTAGTTTTTTTCCTTCTCTTGTGTTTCCTGGCTAGAGAAGTTCCTTTAGCATTTGTTGTAAAGCTGGTTTGGTGGTGCTGAATTCTCTTAACTTTGGCTTTCCTTTAAAGGTTTTAATTTCTCTGTCGAATCTGAATGAGATCCTTGCTGGGTAGAGTAATCTTGGTTGTAGTTTTTTCCCTTTCATCACTTTAAATATATCTTGCCATTCCCTTCTGGCCTGCAGAGTTTCTGCTGAAAAATCAGCTAATAACTTTATAGGGATTCCCTTGTATGTGATTTGTTGCTTTTCCTTTGCTGCTTTTAATATTTTTTTCTTTCTGTTTAATTTTTGTTAGCTTGATTACTATGTGTCTCAGCATGTTTCTCCTTGGGTTTATCTTGTATGGGACTCTCTGTGCTTACTGGATTTGATTGACTACTTTCTTTCCCATGTTGGAAAATTTTAGACTATAATCTCTTCAAATATTTTCACAGACCCTTTCTTTTTTTCTTCTTCTTCTGGGATGTGTATAGTTGGAATCTTGGTGTGCTTAATGTTGTCCCAGAGGTCTCTGAGAATGTCCTCTATTCTTTTCATTGTTTTTTTCTTTATTCTGCTCTGTGGCAGTTATTTTCACCATTCTATCTTCCGGCTCACTTATCTGTTCTACCACAGTGTTTCTGCTATTGATTCTGCCTAGGGTATTTTTAATTTCAATTATTGTGTTGTTCATTACTGTTTGTTTGTCCTTAGTTCTCCTAGGTCCTTGGTAAATGATTCTTGTATTTTCTCTATTCTGTTTCCAAGATTTTGGATCATCTTGAGTATCATTACTCTGAATTCTTTTTCAGGTAGTGTACCTATTTTGCCTTCATTTATTTAGTTTTGTGTGTTTTTATCTTGCTCCTTTGCCTGCAAGATATTTCTCTGTCTTCTCATTTTTGTATAATTTACAGTATTTGAGGTCTCCTTTCCCTAGGCTGCAGGGTCGTAGTTGCTGTTGCTTCTATTCTCTCCCCTGAGTGGTGAGGTTGGTCCAGTGGCTTGCATAGGCTTCCTGATGGGTGGGACTGGTGCCTGCGTTCTGGTGGGTGGAGCTGAGTCTTTTCCCTCTGCTGAGCAGGGTTGTTTCAGGTGGTGTGTTTTGGGGTGTCTGTGAGCTAAGTATGACTTTAGGTAATCTGCATGCTAATGGATGGGTTTGTGTCCCTGTCTTGTTTATTGTTCAGGGTGAGGTGTCCATCGCTGAGAGCTGCTGGCAGTTGGGTGGAGCTGGGTCTTGTATGCAGATAGATACCTCCTTGAGAGCTCTCAGTGATTAATCTTCCCTGGACCAGGAATTCTATAGTGGTCCAGCATCCTGGACTCAATGCTCTCACCACAGAGCTTCAGGCCTGACTTCCAGTCGAGGAACCAAGACTGCACAAGTCACTCATCCCATCAATAAAAGGGATTAAAAAATAATAATAAGACTAACAACCCCCCAGACAAATGGTAAAATGTAAAATCAAACAAACAAAAACAGATACAAGGAAACACGCACACACACAAAAGAAACGAAAACAGATCCAAATAAAACAAAAAGCAAGAGAACAACCAGACAAACAAAAGAACCCAAGAACAAAATCCAACAATTAAAAAGAAAACTGACAAAAACATGAAACTAAAAAACAAAACCAAAGCAGAGTGCCAAGTGAAGAATGAAGCAAAGAAACAAAACAAACTGACAAAAATGATTTTTATAAAAGAAAAAAAGAGAAAAGGGAAAGAAGACAGAAGAACAGAAAAGCAGCATAGAATAGAAATATTAAAATTATATATATATTAAATTTAGAAAAAGACAAACAAAACCCCAGAGAAATGATAAAAACAAAATCAAACATCAAAAGCAAGGAAACAGACACACATGCAAAATAAACAAAAACAGAATCAAATAAAACAAAAAGCAAGAGAACAGCCAAATAGAAGAAATCAAAAACAAAAACAAATAATTAGGATCCAAAGTAACAAAAATGTCAAACCTAAAAACAAAACCAAAGCAGTGTGCCAACTGAAGAATAAAGCAAGGAAATAGACCAAACCTATAAAAATGATTTAAATAATAATAAAATAAAATGGGAAAAAAACACAGGACAACAGAAAAGCAAAGTAGAAATGGAAATATATTTTTAATTGAAGAAAAATAAGAAAATAATAAGGGAAAAGAGCACAGAACAACAGAAAATCGAAGTAAAAATAGAAATATATAAAAATAATAATAATAAAAATTATGTTATAAAACATGAAGATCTAAAGACTAAATAAAAAAATGTTTACTAAAACAAAAACAAGCAAACAAAAAAGAAAGAAAGAAAAAAAAAGCCTGAAGCAACAACAGAATAAATCTAAACATAGTAAAATTAATAGTGATACCTATGTTTCTCTGGGGTCTCAGCTGTAAGTGTCCTTGGGCATACCATGAGCCACAGCCCACCTCCGCCTCCCCATGCCACCCTCCTCTGCCTCTGGGCTGGTCTCTGGACATGCTTTGGACCCTGTGGGGACCACTCAGACTCTGATCTGGCCTAATTCCTGCATTTGCTTGCCCGCAAAGCCCACAGCTGCCAGAGATAGACTGTTTTCATTTATCGGAACAATCATTGTCTACTCAGATATTCCATATATGCAAGTCCTACCTAGCTGTTCATGGGGAGTTAATCTGTAGCTTGTACAGCCGATGAAAAGATTCTCAATCTTCTTCCTTAGTCACTCCTTCCCTGGGGCTTAGCTTTGGTTTTATTCCCGCCTCTGCATGTGGTCCACTGACAGGAGTCTGTTCCTGAGCCTGCCTTGGAACTCTTGGGTCTGCTCCAGTAAGGACAGTACATGGATGTGGTCTGAATGCTTGGATTATGGCAGCTCCAGCAGCACCAAATATGCAGGGAAGCCATTGGCCAAGGACACAAGAGGTGTGGCCCTAATGAGGGCCTCTTCTGGTGCCCAGCAGCAGGCACATGAGGGCCAGCCTTGAGGGGCCTTTTTGTTTTTTTAATTTATTTTTGGCTGTGTTGGGTCTTTGGTGTTGTGTGTAGGCTTTGTCTAGTTGCAACGAGTGGGGGTTACTGTTTGTTGTGATCTGCAGGCTTCTCCTTGTGATGGCTTCTCTGGTTTCAGAGAATTGGCTCTAGGCACACAGCCTTCAGTAGTTGTGGCACATGGGTTCAGTAGTTGTGGCTTTCAGGCTCTAGAGTGCAGGCTCAGTAGTTGTGGCACACGAACTTAGTTGCTCTTTGGCATGTAGGATCTTCCCGGATCAGGCCTCAAACCCATGTCCCTTGCATTGGCAGGTGGATTCTTAACCACTGCACCACCAGGGAAGTCCCTAGGGTGATTTTTTTATTGCCCTGTAGCTGGCACGTGAGGGCCAGCCCTCAGGGGGCTTCAGTTATTGTCCATCGACAGGCGCTGGTTTGTGGGGCGAAGGAGGTGGCTCCTTCCCCTGCATGTGGCTCAGCAGTACTGCTCTGCTTCCATGGCAGTCCAGTCTTCCTTTGTCGGCATTCCCTGCTGTGGATTTCCTCCCTCCCATCCCTTCAGTCTGTCTCCCCACAGCCAACAGCAGTTCTCGGTGCAGGCTTGTTCTCCAATCCCTGTGCTCCAGCTCCCAGTCCCTTTGCACACCTGTGAACACACATCCCAGTCTGGAGCGCTTAGGGCCACAGTATGGACCATCTGTGTATTTTGCACTCTGTCCTGTTTGCCACAGATTGGCCACTTCACCCTCTTCTGACAGCCTCAGATGCTTCCCTTCTGTCTCAATAGATTTTGCCATCAGAGAGGGGTTTTCCCCATCAGAGAGCAGGTTTCCCCAAATTCAGGTATCTCTCCTCTGCTTCAGCTCTCCCACCGCAGGGTGCAGGTCCCATCCCGCTTCCTCTCCTCCTCCTTCTCCCTTCTTTTTATCATCCTACCCAGTTATGCAGGGATTTTTATAGTCCTTTCCGGTGTCCAAAGTCTTCTGCCAGTGTTCAGCTGGTGTTCTGTGAGAACTGTTGCATCTATAGATGTGTTCCTGATGCATCTGTGGAGAGAAATGAATTCCATGTCCTCCGACTCTTCTGCTGTCTTAACTCCCCTCTCTATTTTTTTATTTTAAATTAAATGAACTATAGTATATAATTTTTTCAGAATTTTGATTCATGTCAAATCATTTCAACCAGATCAAGGTAATATGCTTGTAAATGTGAAATGTTTAATCTGAGAACAAAGACAAAATAAAATGATACATTCATTGAACACTTACAATGTACTGAGCAAGAGTTAAACATTGTATATGTATATTATTTTATGTGAACTTCCCAATATTCCCATAATAATAATACATATTACTATTTTTTTTTTTTTTTTTTTTTTTTTTTTTTTTTTTTTTTTTTTTTTTTTGTGGTACGCGGGCCTCTCACTGTTGTGGCCTCTCCCGTTGCGGAGCACAGGCTCCGGATGCACAGGCTCAGCAGCCATGGCTCACGGGCCCAGCCGCTCCGCGGTATATGGGATCCTCCCAGACCGGGGCACGAACCCGTATCCCCTGCATCGGCAGGCGGACTCTCAACCACTGCGCCACCAGGGAGGCCCACATATTACTATTATCCATTCATTTTACAAATGAAATTATGGCTTAGAGAGATTTTGTAATTTATCTAATGTCAAACATTTTATTTGGTAAGGAAAAATTCAAACCAAAAATTTATATATACATACATATACATATATGTATATATATATATATATGTGTATGTAGATATATATATATATATATATATCTTTCTAAGGAAAATCATAACTGTCTTTCACTGTTTTATGCTGCCTATCAAATCACTTCAAGATTAATGGCTTACAACAGCAATGATCATTCATTACCTTTCACAGATTTCTGGTTCAGGATTCAGGTATAGCTCAGCAGAGTGTTCCAGAATCAGGACTTTTCATGAGGCTGTAGTCAGAGGTTGACTGGGACTGCAGTCATCTGAAGGCTTGACTCCCAGGTGGCTCACTCAAGTACTTAAATATATTGTGAATGATGGCTATGGGTCTCAGATCTTCCCCACAAGGGCCTCTCTATAACATTCCTTAAAGATTCTCATGGCATAGTGGCAGGCTTCCCCAGAGCCAGCAGTCCAAGAGACCAAAGACAAAGTTGCAATGCCTTTTATAACCTAAAATCAGAAGTCACATGGTATCATTAACTGTTACAGTGGGTCACACAAGCTAGCCTAGATTTCATGTGGAAGGGAACTATGTAAAGTTCCCTTTGTATGTAAAGGGAATGTAAACTATGTAAACTATGTAAAGTGAATACAGCATGGGAGGATCCTTGGAGGCCATCTTGGAGAACCTCATGCCTAAGATTAGAAGCAAAACAACAAAACAAACCCCACTTATATTGGCGTTTGAGGGACTCTCTATCCTTGCCTCAAGCTTAGCTTCCAATATTTGTTTCTACTAATATACTCTTCCACGAATTTCTTTCAGAAAAATCGGATATTGTGCTGTTTCCCATTTGCTATCAAGGTTTCACTCCTCTAAACCTGTTTCTGTGCCCTCCTCTACACTTAGAATTTCCTGTACATACAATTTTTTATCAAGGACCACACCCTCTCATATTTAAAGACTCAGTGCAGATTCTTCGAGAGAGACCATTTCTAACTTCTATATCTTATCCTGTTTGAAATTAATCTCCTTTTGCTTTTCTATAATTCCATATCCTATTTTTTTGCTTTTTATAATATTTTACTTTGTATTAAAATTATGTATAGATATATGTTATACTGAATTTTGACATTTATTAATCCAGATCAATTTCTAATTCATTGTTTTAATGCCTACAGCATCAAGGATCACTGTGCTGCACATTACAGTCACTCAATAAACATTTGCTGAAAAAAAATTTAATCTATCTGAAGAGGTCAAATAGAAAAAGAAGAGCATACATAGCTAATTAACATTTTCCTTTAAATAAATCAAAGTATCTGGCTTCATTCTGGGTACAGTAAAAATAAAGCTAAAAAATAAGAATACTATTAACAGATTTAATATTTGATTACTTATTTTATACAAGATAGATTACACAATTTTAATTTAATTTTCACAACAAATCTGTAGCGAGTGTCAAATTTTCTTTCCATTATTGATGAATAAATTGAACCTAAAAGAGATAGGAAGGTAGCAAAGTCCAAATATGAACCCATGTCTATTTGGATCAAACATTTATACTATTTTCACTGTTTTAAAATAGCATCACAGGATTGGCCCTCCTGGAATCTAGGACAGAAAGCAGTCTTGTATTACTCCAATACCATTCAAACATATAGGAAACCATAGAACATGATGAGAAGCTGGTTAATAATTACAAAATCATATTAGAATTTTGCCTAAGGACATACATAATTTATCAGTAGAGTTAGATAAGCTCTTGCTTCCAGTATAAGACAAATTTAGAGGTGCTATCGTTATAATTTTCAAAGCCTTTTTTTAAAGATTTTATATACACACACACACACACACGAGTATAAGTTCACAGAAGCCTAATACTTTGTCATTTAAAAACTTCTGGAAAGGCACATGTGTCTTTAAGTGACAAAGTGACAAAGTTTCGTGTGGGCAAGAAACTTTGTTTCTCATTTAGAAGAAATATTGTACAGGGACTTCCCTGGTGGTCCAGTGGTTAAGAATCCACCTTCCAATACAGGTGGATGTGGGTTCAGTCCCTGGTAAGGGAACTAAGATCCCACATGCTCCAGGGCTACTGAGTCCATGCCCGCGTGTCACAACTAGAGAGAAGCCCACATGCCACAACGAAGATCCCGCATCTGCAACTAAGACCTGACACAGCCAAATAAATAAATAAATAAATAAATAAATAAATAAATAAATAATAAATTTAAAAAAAGAAAAAAAAAAGTACAGATTTTATGGCAACATACCCCTAGTCCTTCCTATGCTAACCTGAAACACAGGTTAATGGCACAGGGGCAGTAAACAAGGCCAGGAGTTGCATTTTGTATGTAGTTCTACTACAGTGTGATTTCACTGCCTCATCTTTGCTCCCTGCCTATTGGAGGAGAAAATGCATCACATGCTTATCCTAATGGCCGAGTGACAGCTTTTCAATACTACAGAAACTGAAAAATTGGGACTAGCCAAGCAACAGGAAGCCAACAGTGGAATCATGGGGTCTTAAGTACATCACAAAGCCAGCCTCTAAAATGCCTTCCAGTCTGCCTTCTACTGTGCCTTGGCAGGAAGCAGTGACCTTAGTGAGCATGAAAAAGTCAGCCAGGCTTACAGAAGAACATTCTACTTGTTGAAACAACAGGTCTGTTGCCTTTGTGAACGTACCTTTCAGTTATTAGTAATAAATCTCCACTTGTCTATGCAAAGACACATTGAGATTGTTACTTTGCTTTTTTTAAATTTTTATTATTTATTTATTTATTTATTTATTTTTGTGGTATGTGGGCCTCTCACTGCTGTGGCCTCTCCTGTTGTGGAGTACAGGCTCCAGAAGTGCAGGCCCAGTGGCTATGGCTCACGGGCCCAGCCGCTCCGTGGCATGTGGGATCTTCCCAGACCAGGGCACAAACCCGCGTCCCCTGCATCGGCAGGCGGACTCTCAACCACTGTGCCTCCAGGGAAGCCCTGTTACTTTGCTTTTGACAAACTCTTTAAAATATGAGTGTTCATTGTCTGGAAAGGAGGAAACAGGGCACTTAACTCAGGAACTAACTCCTCAGGCAGGAGTAATGAGATGAAGCTTATATTATTGATTAGGTTAACATTAAGGGTTATGAAAGAATATGGATGCATCCTAAAGCGTCTTCGCCAAAATAAAAATAAAACTAATCTAGTTCTATTTGTAAGTTATATGAAAAGCACATACCAGGGCCAGTTAATTTGGGAGATATTTGTCCTGATAAATTATTCAAACTACAGCTTGCCTAGTATTTGTTCTTTTCTTTTCTTTTCCTACCATTCCTGTCTGCTCTAGTCAGACTCCTGACTTCAGAGTACAGTAGGTAAACAGGTAATATTTTCTATTGTCACAAAATCCACTAAATCCCTGAGGGCGTGTTTGTGGGAGGGGGAACAGAGCACATATATGCGTATGTATTTATATTTGCCAACCTCCTATCATTTTTCCAATCCTGATGACAACAGAGAGATGGTACTTTTTTTTTTTTCATCCAGTAAGTAAGATGGTAGCGTCTCTTATTTTGTAAGAAACCCTCAGTCTTTGTTTGATTCATTCATTTTTTTTTTTTTAGCCTTGACCACACAGTTTGCATGATCTTAGTTCCTCAACCAGGGATCAACACAGAGTCCTAATCACTGGACTCCCAGGAAATTCCCTTTGATTCATTCTCCTTGATTTGAGAATGGGGAAGCATGTTCCTCTTTCCCTCTTCTCTTGGGAAAGGCAAAAAGGCAAATGGATATTTACTCCTACAAATTCCTTTCAAAGTAGTTTTCATTTTCTTAGACTGGAGGTATTTCGAGGGAAGTGGTAGCCAAACGACCAATTACATTTTCTTATTATGTTCCATGGGACATGAGCATAGCTGTATTTAGAATGCATAACATATTGTTTTTAGCTTTGAAACATTAACTGAAATACAAAGAGAAAAAAATCACATTTAAAATCCTATTACTCTAGTAAAATCATCCATCCATCTTAATATTTCCATTTACTTTAGATTTTCTCCTTCTGCATGATTGAGAGTTACTCCAGTTAAGGTGCTTTTCATCTTCAGAGTCTTTTACAAACAGTCATTAATTATAGCTATGCATGTAGTCAGGTAATGATCTGGGATCTCTCAAGGGCTTCCTGATTTATGTTCCAAAAGGCATGATGATTAGCAATTCTTCCTTCTACCTCAGCATAGAAGGTGACTCTTGCCTAAGTCAGTGTGCCAGAGAACAATTAGCTCTACAACTGTCAAATATATAGGTTAAAATACTTTTATTCTCTTCTTTGTTTCCTTCCCTCTCTCCCTCCCTCCCTTCCTTCCTTTCTTCTTTTCTTCCTTTTCTCCTTTCTCTCATTCTGTTCTTAACTACACAAGATGACACAGAATGGTTAGAGTTCTTCTCTGCAGGAGTAAAGATAATATCTGATTCCATAGCATGAAGACAGAAGTGAAGGTGATTATGTCTGTTCTTACCCACAGCCTACAACTGTCAGGCCAGAAAGGAAATGAAAAGACTTCAATAACAGCAGCTATTTTTACACCCGGATATTTCATAATTCTATATATCCATTCCATCAGAAAAAATAATTGTGCACCATGAATATTTGTAAGAACCATTGTGCTATATCTCAATTTATTTTTAAGTTTTATTGGAGTATAGTTCCTTTACAATGTTGAGTTAGTTTGTACTGTACAGCAAAGTGAATCAGCTATGCATATACATATATCCCCTCTTTTTTGGATTTCCTTCCCATTAAGTCACCACAGCACATTGAGTAGAGTTCCCTGTGCTATACAGTAGGTTCTCATTGGTTATCTATTTTATACATAGTATCAATAGTATATATATATATATGTCAATCCCAGTCTCCCCATTCATCCCACCCCCACTTTCCCCCTTGGTATCCATAACTTTGTTCTCTACATCTGTGTCTTTATTTCTGCTTTTAAATAAGATGTTTTGTACCAATTTTTTTCAGATTCCACATATATGTGCTAATATACAATATTTGTTTTTCTCTTTCTGACATAATTTATAACTAGCGAATCACAAAGGCTCAGAGAGCACCCTTTAAATTTGTCCAACAGAGGATAGAGATTGTTGATAATCCTTATGGAGGTGATTTCTTAGGGAATCTGATTATCTGATAAATGTTTTCAAAAATATTACAGTCACCACTGTAAAGTCAGGTCACTCAACCAATGCAGTATAACAGACCTAGGGTGGTACCAACACAAAGGGCAGTCAGTTATCATGACAGAAAGTCAAATATTTATGCAAATCACTCTGTAAATGTTTTATGAAAACTGCAGAATGTTGCCATTTGAATTGAATCTCCAGTTACAAATATTCATGTGCAATATGATCCCATTTTATTACACATTTATATGTTCATATATATTACTGTATCTAAAGTAATCAGTGATTCAGTCATTAGTTTATTGCTTAAATCTGAGCATCTTGAACCTACAAAAACCTTCCTTCTGCTCTGTGCCAGTGACACTAAGACATTCAGTAATACATTTGACACCTCTTTCCTCTGATCATATGACTCTCCTCCTGGAGTCCTGCTTTGTCCAACTTCCCCTATCACTGCATTGCAAATCTACTAGTCCGAAATATGTTACTTTATAAGAAAAACATCAAGAAACATTAGAAAACTTTCAGGTTTTTCAAGTAGGTATGAAGTCAGATTTCACCATTTTAAGATAGATGCACTAAGGAATTTGATTATTCAAAGTTGAAAATTCTGGCCTTGTCATATATATAACCTGTGGAAAGTGACTTGACATTCCTTAATCCTGAACTTTCTTCTTTATAAAATAGGAATCTCTATTGTAAAGATTTGATTTGGAGATTGAAGTAATAATTAATTGAAATGTAATTGTAATATGATTGACTTAGTAGATATTATTTCAATAAATGTCCTTTGAGAGACTGAGTTTTCTTTCTTTCTAGTTCAACTCATAAAGTGTAGCTGACTGTTTCTCTAGAATTAAGATTTAAAATCGGGGTTTAGAAGGAAAGTATTTATATATGTAGCTATCTATTTAATGTGCTTTCAATTCAGCATAAGGATCAAGTCAAAACTCTGAAATATAAATAGCCAATACACATGTGAGAAAAAGTTCAAATATATTAGTAATCAAATAAATTAACCACAAAATTGATTTTATATTTCTAAAAACGATACTTATCAGTAAGTGTTTAGGAAATTGATAATTTCCTTTCCTTCCTGGGCAGTGCAATGCTATAGTAGCTTCCTATAAGTTAATTTGACTCTACTGAGAGCTTGCAAAATATACATTTCCTTTAAGACAACCTACAAAATAGTAGAAAATATTTGCAAACTATGCAAATGACAAGAGATTATTTACAAAATATACAAAACAGCTCATACAGGTCTATATCAAAAAGTAAACACACATAAAAAACAACAAAGAAACAAATAACCCAATCCTAAAGATGCACAGAAGATTTAAATAGACATTTCCCCAAAGACATACAGAGGATGAACAGACACATTAAAAGATGCTCAATATCACTAAAACTATTAGAGAAATGCAAATCAAAACCACAGTGAGGTATCAACTTACATACATCACACAGAATGGCCACAATCAAAAAGTCCACAAATAATACATGCTGGAGAGGGTATGGAGAAAAGTCAGCCCTCCTACACTGTCGGTGGGAAAGTAAATTGGTACAGCCACTATGGAAAATGATATGGAGGTTCCTTTAAAAAATTAAAAATAGAGCTACCATATGATCCAGCAATCCCACTCCTGGGTATATATCCAGCAAAATGAAAACTCTAATTCAAGAAGATATATGCACCCCAATGTTCATAGCAGTCTTATTTATAATAGCCAAGAAATGAAAGCAACCTAAGTGTCCACTGACAGATGAATAGATAGAGAAGATGTGGTATATATATACAGTGGAATATTATTCAGCCATAAAAAATGAAATAATGCCATTTGCCACAACATGGATGGACCTAGAGGTTATCATTCCAAGTGAAGAAAGCCAGAAAGTTAGAAAAACAAACACCATATGATATCATTTATATGTGGAATCTAAAATATGATACAAATGAATTTATTTACAAAACATAAATAGACTCACAGACATAGAAAACAAACTTACCAAAGGGGAGAGGGGAGGTGAGGAATAAATTAGGAGTTTGGGATTAAAAGATACACACTACTGTATATAAAATAGATAAACAAGAAGGACCAACTGTATAGCACAGTGACCTATATTTAATATCTTATAATCTACAATGGAAAATACTCTGAAAAGTTATATATATGTATATACATATATTTGTATGTATTATAACTGAATCACTTTGTGATACACCTAAAACTAATACAACATTGTAAATCACTATACTTCAATAAAAAATAATCAGTTAATTTTTTTAAATGTCTATTTCTTTTTAACTCTCCATCTTCACTTTTAAAAATGTAACCTGAGAAAAAATATATATATTCATACAAATATTTATATAATTAGAAATGACATGAAAATACAACAAAAGGAAATATTGATTGATTAAATAGCTGTATTCCAACCAAGCATAGAATGCAAAACTGATGCCATGGAGTAATTTTTTGTGGCACTGGAAAATAGACAGTATTATTCTTAAGTGGTAGAATAGCAGTTACAAATATTCATGTGAAATATGATCCCATTTTATTACACATTTATATGTTCATATATATGTGTTTTTCTTCCAGTATTTTATAAGAACATATATTGTTTCTTTTGAAAGGTTTTATTCAAATTTTAAAGGTTACACTCTATTTATAGCTACTACAAAATATTGGCTATGTTTCTCATGTTGTACAATATATTCTTGTAGCCTATTTTATACCCAATTGTTTGTACCACCCAATTCCCTACCCCTATATTACCCCCACACTGGTAACCACTAGTTGGTTCTCTATATCTCTGATTCTGATTCTTTTTTGTTTTATTTATTAGTGTGTTATAATTTTTAGATTCTGCATATAAGTGATGTCATACAGTATCTGTCTTTCTCTTTCTGACTTATTTCAGTAAGCATTATGCCCTCCAAGTGCATCCATGTTGCTGCAAATGGCAAAATTTTGTTCCTTTTGATGGCTGAGTAGTATTCCATTCTGTGTGTGTGTGTGTGTGTGTGTGTGTGTGTGTGTGTGTGTGTATACCACGTATTCTATATATATATTCCTCTGTTTATGGACACTTAGATTACTTCCTTAGCTTGGCAATTGTAAATAATACTGCTATGAACATTGGGGTGCATGTATATTTTGAATTAGTTTTCTTGTTTGTTTGTTTTTTTTTTTTTTGATATACAGGAGTGGAATCCCTGGGTCATATTGTAGTTCTATTTTTATTTTTATCGAGAAACCTCCGTACTGTGTTCCACAGTGGCTGCACCAATTTATATTCCCCAAAAATAGTGTATGAAGGTTCCCTTTTCTCCACATTTTCACCAACATTTGTTATTTGTGTTCTTTTGTATGGTAGCCTCTGACAGGTGTGAGGTGATATCTCATGCTAGTTTTGATTTGCATTTCTCTGATGATTAGCAATACTGAGCATTTTTTCATGTGCCTATTGGCCATCTGCAATTCCTCTTTGAAAAGATTTCTATTCAATTCTTCTGCCCATTTTTTTAATTGGGTTGTTAGTTTATTTGATGTTGAGTTGTATGAACTATTTATATACACTGGATACTAACTGCTTATTGGTCATATCATTTGCAAATATTTTCTCCCATTCAGTAGGCTGTCTTTTTGTTTTGTTGATGGTTTAGTTTGCTATGCAAAAGCTTTTAAGTTTAATTAGGTTCCACTTGTTTATTTGTACTTTTATTTCCTTAACATCAGTAAAGGGACCCAAAAAATATTGCTGCAGTTTATGTCAAAGAGTGTTCAGCCTATGTTTTACTCTAGGAGTTTTCTAGTACCTTTTCTTTTCTTTTTTTCTCTTACTTTTCATTTTGTTTTTATTGGGGTAAAATTGATTTACAGTGCTGTGCCAGTTTCCACTGCACAGTAAAGTGAATCAGCTATATGGGTATGTATGTGTATATATATATATATATATATATATATATATATATATATATCCCCTCCCTACCATCCACCCCATCCCACCCATCTAGGTCATCACAGAACACCGAGCTGAGCTTCCTGTGCTTTATAGCAGGTTCCCACTAACTATTTTACACATAGTAAGGTATATATGTCAGTACTAATCGCCTAATGCATCCCACCTTCCCCTTTCCTCACTGTGTCTACATGTCTGTTCTATACATCTGCATCTCTATTCCTACCCTGGAAATAGGTTCATCTGTACTATTTTTCTAGACCCACATATGTGCATTAATATATGAAATTTGTTTTTCTCTTTTTGACTTACTTCACTCTGTATGACAGACTCTAGGTCGATCCACATCTCAATAAATGACCCACTTTCGTTCCTTTTTATGGCTGAGTGATATTCCATTGTATAAATGTACCACATCTTCTTTATCCATTCACCTGTCATTGGACATTTAGGTTGTTTCCATATCCTGGCTATTATAAATAGTGCTGCAATGAACATTGGGGTACATGTGTCCCCAATGTTCATAATCCTTTTGGATTATGGTTTTCTCAGTGTATATACCCAGTAGTGGGATTGCTAGGTCATATGGTAGTTCAATTTTTAATTTTTAAGGACCCTCCGAATTGTTCACCACAGTGGCTATGTCAATTTACTTTCCCACCAACAGTGCTAGAGGGTTCCCTTTTCTCCACACCCTCTCCTGCATTTATTGTTTTTAGATTTTTGATCATGGCCACTCTGACCAGTGTGAGGTGATATCTCATTGTAGTTTTGATTTGCATTTCTCTAATTAGTGATGTTGAGCATCTTTACATGTGTCTCTCGGCAATCTGTATGTCTTCTTTGGAGAGATGATTATTTAGGTCGTCTGCCCATTTTTGGATTGGGTTGTTTGTTTTTTGATATTGAACCGCATGAGCTGTTTGCATATTTTGGAGATTAATCCACTGTCTGTTGCTTTGTTTTCAAATATTTTCCCCTATTCTGAGGGTCGTCTTTTCATCTTGTTTATGGTTTCCTTTGCTGTGCAAAAGCTTTTAAGTTTCATTAGATCCCATTTGTTTATTTTTGTTTTTATTTCCATTACTCTAGGACGTGGATCAAAAAAGATCTTGCTGTAGTTTATGTCAAAGAGTGTTTTTCCTATGATTTCCTCTAAGAGCTTTATAGTATCCGGTTTTACATTTAGGCCTTTCATCCTTTTGAGCTTATTTTTGTGTATGTGTTATGGAGTGTTCTAATTTCTTTCTTTTACATGTAGCTGTCCAGTTTTCCCAGCACCACTTATTGAAGAAGCTCTCTTTTCTCCAATTTATATTCTTGCCTCCTTTGTCACAGATTAGGTGACCATAGATGCATGGGTTTATATCTGAGCTTTCCATCCTGTACCATTGATCTATATTTCTGTTTTTGTGCCAGTACAATACTGTTTTGATTACTGTAGCTTTGTAGTATAGTTTGAAGTCAGGGAGCCTGATTCCTCCAGCTCTGTTTTTTCTTTCTCAAGATTGCTTTGCTTATTTGGGGTCTTTTGTATTTCCAAATAAATTGGAAACTTTTTTTTGTTCTAGCTCTGTGAAAAATGCCATTGGTGTTTTGATAAGGATTGCATTGAATCTGTAGATTGCTTTAGGTAGTATAGTCATTTTCACAGTATTGAATCTTCCAATCCAGGAGCATGGCATATTTCTCCATCTGTTTGTATCATCTTTGATTTCTTTCATCAGTGTTTTATAGTTTTCTTCATACAGGTTTTTGCCTCCTTATGTAGGTTTATTCCTAGGTATTTTATTCTTTTTGTTGTTATCGTATGTGGGATTGTTTCCTTAATTTCTCTTTCTGATATTTTGTTGCTGTTATATAGGAATGCAAGAGATTTATGTGCATTAATTTTGTACTGTGCTACTTTACCAAATTCATTGATTAGCTCTAGTAGTTTTCTGGTGGCATCTTTAGGATTTTCTATGTACAGTATCATGTCATCTGCAAACAGTGACAGTTTTACTTCTTCTTTTCCAATTTGTATTACTTTTATTTCTTTTTCTTCTCTGATTGCCACGGCTAGAACTTCCAAAACTATGTTGAATAATATTGGTGAGAGTGGACATCCTTGTCTTGTTCCAGATCTTAGAGGAAATGCTTTCAAGTTTTCACCATTAAGAATGATGTTTGCTGTGGGTTTGTCATATATGGGCTTTATTATGTTGAGGTAAGTTCCCCCATGCCCACATTCTGGAGAGTTTTTATCATAAATGCATGTTGAATTTTTTCAAAAGCTTTTTCTGTGTCTATTAATATGATCATATGGTTTTTATTCTTCAATTTGTTAATATGGTTTATCTCATTTTTGATTTGCATATACTAAAGGATCGTTGCATTCCTGGGATAAATCCCACTTGATCATTTTGTATGATCCTTTTAATGTGTTGTTGGATTCTGTTTGCTAGTATCTTGTTGAGGATTTCTGCATCTATGTTCATTAGTGATATTGGTCTGTAATTTTCTTTCTTTGTGACATTTTTGTCTGGTTTTGGTATCAGGGTGATGACAGCCTAGTGAAATGAATTTGGGAGTGTTCCTCCCTCTGCCATTTTTCAGAAGAGTTTGAGAAGGATAGTTGTTAAGTCTTATCTAAATGTTTGATAGAATTTGCCTGTGAAGACATCTGGTCCTGAACATTTGTTTGTTAGAAGACTTTTAATCATAGTTTCAACTTCATTACTTGTGATTTGTCTGTTTATATTTTCTAATTCTTCCTGGTTCAGTCTTGGAAAATTGTACCTTTCCAAGAATTTGTCCAGTTCTTCCAAGTTGTCCATTTTATTGGCATATAGTTTCTTGTAGTAGTCTCTTATGGTCCTTTGTATTTCTGCAGTGTCTGTTGTAATTTCTTCTTTATTGTTTCTAATTTTATTGATTTGATTCCTCTCCTTCGTTGTCTTTATGAATCTGGTGAAAGGTTTATCAAAGAACAAGCTTTTAGTTTTATTGATCTTTGCTATTATTTTCTTTGTTTCTCTTTCATTTATTTCTGGTCTGATCTTATAGTACCTTTAACAAGAGAAAAAGAATATCATTTTTGCAGACAAAGAATGTCACCTTCCACTCCAGTAAACAAAGGACATTGATGCCATAAAGCCATCAGTCACTGCAGCATACCCTCCCTGCCCCAATCCCATGCCCCATGAACACTGAGGGAAATTATGGATGGAGAAAAACAGGATACTGCCTTAGATATTTAAGGTGCATATCTATGGAATAATTTTAATAAGCACAGATTCTTGCATCTTCTCATACATAGGAAAACACCAAAATCTTATAGTTGAGATATCTATTTTTGTGATTAGCAATAATCTTTTGATGTTAGATTACATTTTTTACAACAAAATATCTCCTATATATCCTAGCTCCTCCCTTACCTCTTTGTAACAGTCCCTCAGAGCAATAGTCCTCAGTAACTTGGCCCAATAAAATATAGTTCTCAATTTTTAGGTTGTGCATTTTTTTCAGTTGACATTTTATTAATGTAACTAAATGTTCAGCTCAACATCTACTTCTATATAATTCTGTTTATTAAAAAACTCCCTGCTGTCATTAGTATTCTAGTCATTTACTTATTTCCACACATATCTTGCTCAATTTTTAAAACATTATTTTTACATGTCTATTGCCTTCTCCTATTTGTATCTATTTATACACGTTAAATATGTGACACTCAGAGGAAGTTGGATTAAGGAAATCATTTTCCTTTTTCTTTCCTTTCAATCACCGGATTTCTGTTTTAGGTGACTATGCCTTTTCTGGTGGTGCCACCAAGAAAAGAAGCAAAGGCAAAAGTAATTTCATTTTTTTCAGGAAGGATGAGTTTAGTTTTGGAAATACTGTGTTGTAAAGATTATGTTGTTTCAGGGTGGTAATATCTAACCAGGATACTTAGGCATATCTAGATATAACTTTGAGATTTAACATTGTTGAACTTTACCCAGGCCCTGTGATCTTGAAAAACTGAGGAGGTTCTAAAATCTTCCCACCCTTTTGTGGTTTAAGAAATGTCTTTCCTTCCCCAAATGAGCCCCTACCCTTATTTACCTAGGAGAAAACTGGAAGAAACCCTTCAAATTTACATTATTTTCCTGATAAATGATTAAGCCACTTGTCCTTATTGATCAATCAGAACAAAATACTTGTTAACCAAACTTTGGTCAAGATTCTTCCCTTCCCCCAGGTCCCTAGTTGTTGGATAGCCCTCGGCTGGAGCCAGTGTACAACCTATATGTAAAAGCTTCATCTGAAAATAAGGTGGCCTCAGGATAAAATGTTATCTACTGTTTAACTATACCAATGTTATTTATCTCAGTGTTATTTCTATTGTAATAAGACCCATTGTCGTATCACAATAGTCCCCTTTCCCCAACTCCTTGCAATAATCATTTTAAATAAAGTCTTTTCTCAACAAGTGTTTTTTTTTTATTAAAGTAATTGACATAATTGGTATAAGAGAACATGAAGAAGGAGAAAATTTGGCCAAGTATTGATGATATTTGGCTGAATATCATCAATATTTATAGGGTATAACAAGGAAAGTAAGTCCAGGAAATAGTTTGAAAAAGAACCATTTGAGGAAGATAATGATAGTTAGAGACATCTATATGCAAAACTGAAAGAGAAATATGTGTAGTCCTTGTCAAATGCAAGGTTTGGTATTCTTGACAGCTAGAAGGAAAAGAGTAGGGTCTAGGAGGAATCAGAAAGTATTTAGCACCTAATATGTGTTGAGATTTCCATGGCCTACAGCAATTAACTCTCACAAGAGCACTTATTATTGCTGTGAGTAGAGTGAGGGCTTTGGAGTCAAATAAACCTGGGTTTAAATTTAGATCTGTGACTTAGACACTGAGCAACCCAGGATAAAAATCTAAAAATATCAACGATGATAATAATATATTAATATATACATACTATATTATACATAGTATTGATTAATATGTATGTTGAACAGTTGTCATATTCCTGGAATGATGCTAAAAACACACACTGTCTCATCTAATTCCATAGGCATTATACAATGCAGCTATTCTCAATACCCACATTTATCTATGAAATGTGATAAATGTGATAAGAAAATGTGGCAAAAAGAGGTTAAAATAGATGTCGAAGTTTACATGATGAATCTGGGATTTGAACCCAGGCACTCCTGACTTTGCCCCATGCACCTGATGTCTACGTAAGCTTGCTACCTTTATATGTTAATTAAACTCCTTAAATTAGCTTCTTTTTTTTTTTCCTCTTGTAGAAACCAGCTAATAATATGTACCTCAAAACCTTTTTTGGAAGGATTGAATAAGGCAGTAAAATAAAACAATTAGCGTCATGCCCAGCACAAAGTAAGGTCTCAATAAATGTTATCTCTTAAACTTTTGTAAGTGAGAATCCTAAGGCTTAAAAAAGGAAAAAGACATTTAGTCAAGGTCATACAGGTAGGAAGGAAAAGAGTTAAGATTCAAATCCATGTCTCTCACCCAAAGACTGTTCTTTTCCACCACAGCTTGCCATCTCAAATGAGTGAGATAAATTGAATCTTGATTAATAAATGAAACAGTGCATTTGCTTTTGTCATTCTGCTGCTGTGGGAAGGTACTTTCAACCAGTTCTCTTGTGGGAAGAGCAGTGAGACCAACAGGACCTTATGTCTTCGTGATTGCTTCCCCATCTGGCATGATTGAGTAAGGATGCAAGATTTAGGAGTAAAATTAATTCACTCTCAGCTGTCGCCTTTCTTTCCTCCTTACCCATGTTTTACAACATCTGCTTGCTGCTGTTTCTTTCATGCCCATGATTCTTAAACTTTTTTTTTTTTCAGTTTAAAATTACATTCTTCTCTAGGGGTGTCCTCCCCACTCGTTGCTAAATAATGCAGTACATGATGTCTCACCATGTTCTGCTTCTGTCCCTGGTGAGTGGACAAAGGCGGAGCAGATGTGTCACACTGTCAGACAGAAACAGCAGGTGCTCTCCAAAGCCGCTTCCACAGAAGGCCTGAATTACTCTGGACCTGGTATGACAGGGTAACAGGAATAGGAGCCAATAGGACTTGGAACTGATTGTGTGTCCATCTCCCGTGGAAGACTGAAGAATAAAACAAACTGAGCTGTAAAGAGCCTTCTCAATAAAAGGAGCCACCTCAGGATAGCTATGGAGACTGGACAAAGAGAAGAAGAAAGAAATATCCGTTTATGTGGACTGATGGCATTAAAGAAGCAGCATTAAATGGAACTGCTAAAGAGGGTTTTGTAAGTCCGTTAGACCATAAGCCTTATGAGAGTTATTTAAAACTTTATTGTATAAAGGTGTGTGTGAGAGAGACAGACAAACAGATACAGAGACATGGAGACAGAGACAGAGAGAGAGTAAACTATTTCATCTAATTTGATATATTTATTTATTGTCTATATTCCTCACTAGACAACATTACACAATGTAGAGGCCATAACTTGCCTTGAGTGCTGCTCTTTTTTTCAGGTAGTAACAAAATGCTTAGCATCTTCCCTGGAACACAGTAGGTGTTCAAAAAACGTTTACTGAATGAATGAATTAATTGATGAACAAATGCATGAGAAAAGGAAAGACTGGGATTAAAGAGAAAGTACGCATCCTTATGATATCAGTGAACTACTGAAAGAGAGAGGAAAGGAGGTTACAAGGGGAGGCTGTAGGTGAAAAACAAGAGTTCACCCAGTTGCTCACATTTGATACAGGATTGTCTTCTTTAGAGAGCCTTGGATGTGGTGAAGCAGCCAAGGTGAAGAGGGAGCAGAAAAGGTCTCCAGGTTTCATGTGAAGGAGCTAGCTGTGAGTTAAAGGAAATATTCCCTGGGCTCTCCCAACCTCTCCCTCTCACCCAAGCAGAAGGGATGATACCCTGAATCATGTATAGTGTTCAATTAGAACACAAGTCACATAGTACTGCAATTGTTTACTTATGCTTGTCTATCCTATTTGATTTCACACTTTTAGAAGCTAGGAGGCTGTAATTACATATTTGCCTTGGAATCTTAGAGGTCTACCAATGGCAGACACTCAATCCATGAATGAATGAATGAATTGAATAAGTGAAGAAATATAAAGAACAACAAAGTATGCACTTCTTTGTTAATTTTTCTCAAATACATTTTTCTCAAAATAGTTTTTAAAAAATTTTTATTGTAGTCTAGTTGATTTACAGTGTTGTGTTAGCTTCAGGTACATAGCAAAGTGAATCAGTTATACATATACATATATCCACTCTTCTTTCATTTTTAGATTATTTTACCATATAGGCCATTACAGAGTACTGAGTAGAGTTCCCTGTGCTATACAGCAGGTTCTTATTAGTTATCTATTTTATATATAGTAGTGTGTATATGTCAGTCTCAATCTCCCAATTTATTCCTCCCTTCCTCTTATCCTCTGGTAACCATAAGTTTGTTTTCT
This sequence comes from Hyperoodon ampullatus, assembly GCF_949752795.1. Taxonomy (NCBI): domain Eukaryota; kingdom Metazoa; phylum Chordata; class Mammalia; order Artiodactyla; family Ziphiidae; genus Hyperoodon; species Hyperoodon ampullatus. The sequence goes on from NC_136928.1 coordinate 7,054,349, forward strand.
ACATTTGTGCATCTACTTCTGTTTTGTAAATAAGTTCATCTGTACCTTTTTTTATTTCACATATAAGTGATATCATATGATATTTGTCTTTCTGTGTCTGACTTATTTCACTCAGTATGACAATCTTTTTTTTTTTTTTTTTTTTTTTAGCTAATTGGGCCTCTCACTGTTGTGGCCTCTCCCGTTGCGGAGCACAGGCTCCGGACGCGCAGGCTCAGCGGCCATGGCTCACGGGCCCAGCCGCTCCGCGGCATGTGGGATCCTCCCGCACCGGGGCACGAACCCGCGTCCCCTGCATCGGCAGGCAGACTCTCAACCACTGCGCCACCAGGGAAGCCCAAGTATGACAGTCTTTAGGCCCATCCATGTTGCTGCAAATGACATTATTTTGTTCTTTTTTTATTGCTGAGTTATATTCCACATCTTCTTTATCCATTCCTCTGTTGATGGACATTTAGGTTGCTTCCATGTCCTGGCTATTATAAACAGTGCTGCAATGAGCATTAGTGTGCATGTATCTTTTTGAATTATGGTTTTCTCAGAGTATATTCCCAATAGTGGGGTTGCTGGGTCATATGGTAGTATTATTTTTGTTTTTTAAGGAACCTCCATACTGTTCTCCATAGTGGCTGTACCAACTTACATTCCCACCAACAGTGTAGGAGGGTTCCCTTTCCTCCACACCCTCTCCAGCATTTATTGTTTGTAGATTTTTTTTGATCATGGCCATTCTGACCAGTGTGACGTGATACCTCATTATAGTTTTGATTTGCATTTCTCTAATAATCAGTTATGCTGAGCATTTTTTCATGTGTTTTTTAACCATCCATTTTTCTCAAAATATTTACTGAACTGAAGATTCTAGGAACATGGCAGAGTAGGACGCACCCCAGGAACATATCACTGCACCTAGACAACAATTACCATGGCAGAATCTATCTGACGTAAATATTTTGAAACACAGGAGTCTATTTGAAGGCTTGTAACTTCAACAGGAAGGCTTGGATGGTAAGTTGTGGGTTTCTTTGGTCAATTTTAGCTCTTAGCTTGGTAGCAGTTATTCATCCCTCAAACTTAGCACTGTGGCAGATGGCTGTATACATGTTCCTGAAGCAGCTCACAGGGGCCAGGATGAGCAATAAGGACCCTGTCCTTCAAATATAAGTGATCTGTGCTCTGATTACTAATTGCTAATTCTGATTGAAGACACAGAGGTGCACCTACATAGGTGGGCAGCCATTGTTTTAACTTCAGTGCCATTGTCATTAGTTATAATAGCCAAAAAGCGTTAACAACCCAGTGGATGAATGGGTAATGAAAACTTGGTATATGCATGCAATGGAATATTATTCAGCATTAAAGAGTCAGTGCATTCTGAAATGTGCTTCAACTTGGATGTACATGAGGATATTATTCTTAATCAATTTAGCAAAAATAATGCTGTATGATTCCACTGGTGTGAGGTCCCTAGAGCAGTCACTTCCATAGAGGCAGAAAGTAGAATGGTGGTTGCCACAGGCTCCAGGGAGGGGGTACTCTTCAATGGGTATAGAGTTTCATTTTTGTAAGATGAAAAGACTTCTACAGATGGATGGTGATAATGGTTGCACAACAATATGAATGTACTTAATGCCACTGAACTGTACAGTTTAAAATGGTTAAGATAGTAAAGTTTATGTTATATGTATTTTTACCCATGAATTTTTAAATTTAAAAATGTATATATTTACTGAGAAAAAAAATCAATGCACAGGGATATTTAAAATTCATTATAGCTATATTTTATTAGTTTTTTTCCTAACTTAATATTCCATATTAAAATACTATGTTATATAAGATTATATTACATTCCATATCTATACATATTCTATACTCTATATGCATATAGTCTATATTCTTGACATTAAGAGGAATTAATTACTGTTTAATTTGTCAGATAAAAGAAATGGGAATAGGAAGAATAAGTCACCAAATATCATAACGCTTAAAAAGCACGGAAGGATGCAAACCAGTTCTGTCCCTAAGATTCACTTACAAATACAAATGAGGTTCAATTTTAAACCAAGCTATTCAACTGCCACAAAATTAATCATTATCTCCCCTCCTTTGCCTACATCATGCTACCACTTAAAACAAAGACAACACTTCACGGAGAAGTGAGAGAGATAATGGGTAATATTCAGAGTCAAAAACAGCATCATCAGCTACCCAAGAAGAAGCAACAGAATACATGGGAAAACTATTGCCATTCTCCAGGAGAAAAACTGGAAAAAACTTTTTTTTTTCAAAATTCAAAAGTATTATTACTCATCTATTAATTCTATTTCATTTATTTATTCAGCTTTATTGTTTTAAAATATATAAAAAATCTTTTGGTTACAAAGACTGAGAGTTAACCACTCATCAGACAGCTACCAACAAAACAAAGGGCCTGGTACTTTGAGCAGTGTCATCTTCTGATCATGAATTTCAATGAAATCTCTGCAGTAAGGCAAAAATGTCATCTGGAAATAAATGTTTCACCTTGTTTGAATCCAAATGTCAGTGTATTTACACATTTTCTGCTTTTGGCTATGTTATTGGTGACTTAGTGCATGAGCTGACATATATTTTTTTGGTCTTGCTGCCATGCTAGATCAAGGTCGTATGACTCTGGCAGTTTTTAAACCAAGCACCAATATTTCCTATTTGGACAAAGAATATTTTATTAAAAAAAAAAACTAAAATAAAGTAAACTAAATATGCCTTTCCCTTAAAAAATATCTGTAAAATCAAGGTAGGGCAATACAGTTTTGGCTTTAGTCAATTTATCAAATTTATAGGCCAAAGACAGCAAATAAATTTTTTTCCTGTATGTTTTGAATTTTAGGAGCTTAATAAGAGATATGTTTAACCTTCACCTGGCAGCTCCATTCAGAGCTTTGGATTATTGGCCATCTCCACCTCCCCTCTGCTTACCTCACCCCTTCAATATCACACTATCAGAAAGAGAAAAATGGGAGTGAAAAAGTGTACGCAAACAGTAAGCAACAAATGAGCAGTAAACAGAAGAGAAAACTGAGGTTAAGGGCAGAGATACTAGAGATTATTTATGTGCCAATGGGAATGGGTGAGTAGGGAAGGGGACAGTGATGCAGAAAGGAGATGTATGAGGATTCTCCAGACAAACAGAATAAATAGGGTGCGTGTGCGTGTGTGTGTGTGTACATACATAGATAAATGATAGATAATTTATTGTAAGGAATTGGCTCATGTGATTATCGAGGCTGAGAAGTACCGAGATCTGCAGTCAACAAGCTGGACCCCTGGGAGAGACAATGTGTAGTTCAGGTTCTAGTCCAAAGGCCTAAGAACCAAGAAAACCAATGGTATAAGGTCCAGTCCAAAAGCCAATAGCCCTAAGACCCAAGAAAAGTCAATGTTTTAGTTTGAGTCTGAGGATGGAAGATCAGTTTTCCAGTTCAGCAGACAGGTAGAAGGAGTTCCCACTTATTCAGCCTTTTTGTTCTATCTACAATTGATTGGGTGGGGTCCATCCACCTTAAGTAGGGCAGTCTGCTTTATTCAGTCTACCAATTCAAATATTAATGTCCTCCAGAAACACTCTCATTGACACACTGAGAATAATGTTTAACCAAATGTCTGGGCACCCTCTGTCAAGTTGACACATAAAATTAACCATCAAAAGGGATAAAGAAATAAAAGAATCTGAGAAGATAAAACTGGAAGGAAATCCAGAGCACCAGTAGGCAGGGTATTGTCTTATGATATATTTCCCAGTTTCTTAATTTTATCATTAGTTGTTACTTGAACCCTTAATTTGTAATTAAATTTTAAAATTCCAGACTTTCTATTTGATTCTTTTCTATAGTTATCCCATTTTCTGGTGAGATTCTCCATCTTGTCTTTTATTTCCTAGAATATAATGATAATTTATTTTTTGCGTGTGTCTGTAATCCTGTTATCTGGATCTGCTGTGGGTCTTGTCTTAGATGCCATAATCATCCCTAAACTTCAATGTCTGTATCACCTGCTCCACAAATCTACTGAATGTTCTGCTCAACTTTTCAGTCACTACATTTAGTATTAACAACTGCCTCCAGGAGAAAGGAAAATTTGGGATCATCTATATAAGTTTCCCTCTCTCTTGTTTGACACCATAGTTTTTCAGTTCTCCAGTGCTTTCAAAAGTGTGTTTTAATTTTTCTCTTATTGTTCTAGTTGTTCTAACAGGGGATTTTGGGCAAACCAACCTAAGTCGGCTCCTGCCAGAAATGGAAAATCCTCCATATCATGTAAAGAGCTGATTTGTCTGCATCTGTAGTCTTAGTCAAATATGATTTTAAATCTTCCATTTCAAAGCATGGCAAAAACATAACAATATAAAAAAGAAAGAATAAAATTTCCAAAGCGTCATTTTTTTTAATTGTTCTACTGTTAATTTCTTGTCAAATCAGAGAACTATCACTTTGCATGGTCTTCTTATAAATTTAGTTCTTTTCTGCTAGAAGCTAAAAACTGACTTTTGACAAAGCCATCACATTTCTTAAAACATTTTAAACTTAATAATACAGAATGTTTTAAACAGAACTATGGTGAAATGGTGAGTTTGGTTCTAATTTTTCATATCAAATAAAAATCTATAATTATAAATCTATAATTATTACTTGTTAGATGGCCAAGATATAAGGGGAAATTATGGAAATCTGGTGTGTAATTAACATCCTCTATAAACTCAGTATAACATTATGTCTATACTGTTGGTGGACTGACGACTGTGAATGTTGATTTAAATAACAATATCAAGAAATCAAAAGTCAATTTGTGTATTTCACTCACTTTGCTAAATCTGTATGTGACAAGCAATTAAATATTCAGAAATTAAATGGACATGTTCACAGAAACACAAGCACATATACACATTCACAGGAAATTTCTAAAGTAAATGATGATATGAACCCCAAATATATATATATATATATATATATTATTTTTTTTGCGGTACGTGGGCCTCTCACTGCCGTGGCCTCTCCCGTTGCAGAGCACATGCTCTGGACGTGCAGGCTCAGTGGCCATGGCTCATGGGCCCGGCCGCTCCATGGCACGTGGGATCCTCCTGGATCGGGGCATGAACCCATGTCCACTGCATCGGCAGGCGGAGTCTCAACCACTGCGCCACCAGGGAAGCCACCCCAAATATATTTTTAATCAACCACATTGTTATCCTAATTGTGTTGACCACATTTTAACTGTTAAATTTGCAACCTTAGAGATGAGCATGCCCTGCTAAGTAAGGCAGCTCTTGTGACCACGAATCAGCAGCCAGCAATGAATAATTACAGACATTTGTAGAATTCACAACTGACTCAGGACTTTTTATAAATGTAAATATTTTCAGAGTCTCTGCCTTCAAAGTCCTTATATTTGTCACATAATCACATTGTGGCACACTGTATTTTCTAAAAATGGTTGCAGAAACATTTCCCCTCCTCCTCGTCCTTTTGCGGTTGTGACCTTATAACTTTCCCAGTATCAGGAGGTGAAGTTTATAACTTTACTCCCTAGAATCTAAGTGTTTTGAACAATAGAATAGGGAGGAAGTGATGCTTTGGCATTCCAACATATAGCCAGCCCATAACTGGCCTGGAAACTTCTGTTTCTTGCCTTTTGAAAAACTAGCAGCAATGCTGTGAAAACCCCAGACCACATGCAAAGGCCATGTGCAGGTGCTCTGTTGCCAGCTGCTCCTGAGTTCCAATCAGTGACAGTGACATCAGCTCTGAGTCAGCCGTGTTGTATGTGCTGTACAGGCAAACCTTCAGTTCACTCTGGACACAGCTGCCATTTAACTCCTATCACATTACAGACCTCATCTGAACCCAGTACCAAAGAGAGCCATGAAAGAGAATAAGATATATTTTTGAGACATTACATTTTGGATGTATTTTGTTCTGCAGCATTAGATGGCTCAAACACATAAGCCTAATAGATATTATTAATGTCCTTGAAGAAATAATATTTTGATCTAAGTGTACTCATACTAAATTGTCCCCTTGCTTTCTCACACCTCCACTCTTAGAATAGTAGAGTAGGAAAAATATCATCATTGTATTCTACCTTGTTTTACAGATGAGGAAACCGAGGATTTTAGGGGAAAAAAATGACTTAAATGGATCTTACCAAAGAGAGTCCCAAAAGTTTGATATTAATCTAGATCTTCTGCTTCCAATCTTAGTCCAAGAATACGAATGTGATTCCCTCCCCAACCACATGCACAGTGAACTATCCCTAGACCCTATTGCTATAAACTTAGTTGCAATCTCTTTCTCCCTTACCATTTCTTTCTCCTTCTTTCCTTCCTCCCTCCCCCTCCCTCCCTCCTCTCTCCCTCTCCATCATCCTTTTGTTTGTTTGTATTTATGTCTATTATAACATATGAATGTTTTTCCCTTCCCCTTGAGTGTGGGCTGGACTTAATGACTCATTTCTAATGAATATGGTAATTGACAGTGTATGACACAGAAACTAGGCTATGAAGAAGTACTGTGTCATCTGTCTTGATTTCTCCTCTCTCTCTCTCTCTCTCTCTCTCTCTCTCCGTCAGGAAAACCAGCTTCCATGCTTTGAGGGCACTAAGTCAGCCCTGAGGAGAGACCTATAAAACTAGGAGTTGAGACCCCCCAAGCCAGCAGCCAGGTAAGTAAGCCCTTTGGGAAGTGGAACCTCAAACTCCAATCAAGTCTTCAGATGTCGGCAGCCCAGCAGACAGCTTGTCTGAAACCCTATGAGAGACCCCAAGCCAGAAACTCCCATCTAAACCACTCTCAAACAGCTGATCCCAAGAAACTGTAAGATAATAAATGCATGTTGTTTTAAGCCACTACATTTGGGGATAATCTGTTATGTACCAATAGATAATTCAGATTTCCCATTTTTCATGGTTAAAAAAGTAAAAAAAAAAAAGAAAGCAGGAGTCTGAATAAAGCATTTATCTTTGCATGTATGTCTGTTTACTACTTGCTCAGTAAGCAACGTGATTTCTAAAGAAACGAGATGTGCCCTTTTAAATATTTTCCCATATGGCTTAATCATTTGTTCTGAAACATATCTAGCCATTATATTATAGCTATTTACATAATGATCTATAAATATTATTCAAGTTTCTACTCTACACATTGCAACATCTCAACCCTTATTTCAGTCTGTGAATTTTTAACATTTGACTCCCTAACACAAAGACGACATAGCTGTAGTCCTTGTTCTCCAGCAGATTGTATTTAGAAACAACTATAATTTTATACTCACTGTCTCATAGTCTTTGTATGGAGTTCCTATTTCTTTTACTTCTCTTTTTACCTAATTTTACCCAGTATATGTCCCCTATATGTCTGTGTGTAGGCATATGTATGCAGCAGTGTGAATGATTTTCCTGGTATCATGGCATAGTCAAATAAGCATGCTTTGAAGTGGAGATGGCCTTGAACATAGACCATTTCCTCAAAAGACAGAGTTGGAAGAAGCACTTTAGGGTCTCTATTATTATTAATTAATTAGTGATAGTAGTACTTAAAGAAATCTCTCTGATTGTTTTGATGTAAGAGCTGCGAGGACAATTCTGAAAGGAAGGCAAAATGATAAAAAAGAGTAAGCAGTAATTCTCTTAAGGGTATTATTCATAAGTAACTTGTCATAATAGATCAAATGAGAGTGTAAGAGAAAGAGGAACATGGGATGGATATGAAACGTGGAGACAGACATTTATGAAGCAGTTGCTAAGTGCCAATCAAAAGTTGAAAATACTTTTGGATTATTTTGAGTTTTCCTCACAAGAATCTAAGGAAGAAAAAATTACTCCAAATTTATGGCTGAGGAAGAATATTATAAAGCCTAGGTGAAATTTACTATTTCCTACAATGAATAATTGAACTGAATCTAAAACTGAAACAATTTACTCCAAGTTTTCCTCACTTGAATATAGCTTGATGAGGAGTCCAGAAACCAGGGAACAGGAAGAATAGTTAAAGGTACTAGAAATATTTAATATAGAAAAGAGAAGTTTTGGCATGGGCAAAGTATCTTCAGGTATCTGAAAGATCATCTTTTGCAACATAAAGTAGACACAATTTATCCTAAGCTACTAAAATAATAATTCAATAAAGAGATTAAAAAACAATTTTCTTAAGAAAAAACTAGAAATGTGTGATGGCTCATTCCAACTCTAATAGTTTCCATTCCTAAGCTTTGACAACATGACTTTGCCTAGGTCCCTGGATTCCCACTATTAGAGAGATTCATGCAAAGTAATCCACTTTCCAAAGAAGAGAACTCAGGGGTGGTGATTATATTTCGGTGCACTTCTCACAGTACAAATCTGTCCAAACTTTATGTTTCTCCCTCCTGAAGTCATTATTTCCTTTTCCTCCTGAATATCAGATGGTTTACATTGGTTCTTTGATTATTCGATGTCCATAACTCATCTCCCAATTTCTTTAAGTTATGCATCATAGCAGAGATATAAATCTCACATTCATCCATTCCTTCACTCAGTAGATTTTTTTCTTTTTTTCACAACACTTTTATGTAAGGCTTCATGTATTAAGAGATGGATAAGAAAGATTCTTTGACCTTAAACCCTGCTATGAAAAGAGACAGGCAAGTTAACAAAGAATTTCAATGCAGCATGGCAAATTCTATGATTGGTAAAAGTATGAGTGAGAAAAAAGAACAGAGGCAGCTAATTGAAACTAGTATCATCAGGAAAGATTTCAGGAGGAATTAGGATCTGAACTGAGTTATAAAGAACTCATAAAGGTGGAGAAGTAGAGAGTATACTTTTCTTAAGGCATTTAAGTGGTGAAAGGAGTGTGCCAATGACCTAAGATCTGATCTACTTTTATTCTGCTGTACATAAAATATGTTTCTGAGATGGGGAGGGTGACAATAGGTCTTAGAGCAGTGATTCTCAACTGTTGGTGATTTTGCACATCCCCACCTCTGCACCAAGGAAAAATGCCAATATTTGGAGACATTTCATGACTAGGGGTAGGAATGGTTTTGGCATTTAGTGGGTAGAGGCCAAGAATGCTGCTAACCATCCTACAATACACAGGACAGGCCATCACAGCACGGTCTATCCAGCCCAAGATACTTATAGTGCCAAAGTTGAGAAATTCTGTCTTAGATGCTTGAAAATATTTAAAAACTTTGCTTTAGGTAACAATTATCATTGCAGACTTTAAAACAAGAGAGTAATGTAGTAAGACCCTCCTCTCCCTGTCTTCTCCAAGCCATCCAGAGCTCTGCTGTGGAAATAGTAGACCTTGCATACCGCTCTGAGAAGCTTGCCAATTTTATAAAGTGCCTTGGGTTTGCTCCAACCTTTCTGCATGGGAGACGACCTTGCATTCCTAATTCCCTTGGATTCTTTTTTTTAATCTAGGGAAATGTGTTTCCTGATTAAGTACAAGATCAAGTGTATCTTCTTCCTAAATTAATGGGTCTCTTGATCTGAGTGCTTACTCATTTGTTAATGCTCCAAAAGGAAATGTGCATTTCTCAGACTCCATAAGTCATATAAACAGGACTTTATATTCACCATTTAAATGAAGATAAATCATGATTTATCTTCAGTATTATTCTTGGTTTGTACTGCAAATATATGTGAGATATATGTATATATATAGTAAGGACTTTTGTAGCTCCATTATTTCCTTAAGGTCTCAGTTCACTGTGGTCTCACCTCTACCCTAATTAGGATTCTTAGTTACTCATGCAAGTATCATAACTTAGATGTCTTTTTAAAAATATATATATCCAAATATTAAAACCATGAAAGACCCGTCTAACTCAAGCCCTGCATTTTCTGAGTCCTTCCAACTTGATTAAAGTTCACATTAACCTTTCATATTTAGTTTACTTGGAAATGAAAATCAATTAGTACTTTACTCTCTTTTGTCATCTTAGCATAAAATTGCATTTACTACACAATTAGTGTGTTTGTGAATGTGTATAAGCATATACATACATATACATACATATTGTAATACCGCATTCTGTTTTTGTGTGCCTTTTTGTTGTTTTAAGATTTTGAACTCCTTATTGATGACTAAAATAAAAAGATCAAACATGCATTATAAAATAAAATAATATGCTTTGTCTCCTGAAGTGACTGTAGATGTAACTAGCATATCTTCATTGCCATTAGTATGAATTCAAGCCTCTCTCATAAGAATCTAATAAAGGGTTGCAAATATGCTTTAACTCTTATGTCAAATTGGGCCACATCTATCTATACTCAGCAGGAAGGAGTACAACAATTGATTAGTGAGGTTGTGATACTGTGATTTTATAATGAGACATAAATATTTGGTCTTTGTCCCATTTCTGGCACAGAGCTCAAACTCTTGGAATTTCCTACGTGATGAGAGCAATAAATATGTCTTTTGTTAGATTAATCAGGTCATCTAGGGGATGTACCTGAGGGTGTGGGCTGATTGCCAAGAGAACTAAACATGTGATGATAAAAAAGTTGGAACTTTCAGTCCCATCCCCGACCTCTGGAAAGTGGTGAGGGGCTAGAGGTTCCATTTAATCACCAATGGCCAATTATTTAATCAAGCATGCCTATGGAATGAAGTCTCCATTAAAAATCCAAAAGGACAGGTTTGGAGAGCTGCTGGGTTGGTGAAAACGTTGAGATTCCTAGAGAATGGTGTGCTCACAGAGGGCATGGAAAATCTGAGCCCTTTCCCCACACCCTTGCCCTATGCATCTCTTCCAACTGGTTGTTCCTGAGTTACACATTTTTACAATAAACTAACAAACTAGTAAATAAAATATTTCTCTGAATGTTGTGATCCTTTCTAGCAAATTAATTGAACCGAGTGAGAGGGTAGTTGGAACCTCCAATTTGTAGCCAATCAGTCAGAAGCTCAGGTGACAATTTAGACTTGCAATTAACAATCTTCTGGAACTGAGCCCTTAACCTGTGGAATCCGATACTATGTCTGCACAGATATTGTCAGAATTGAATGGAATTATAGGACATCCAGTTGGTGTCTGAGAATTGGGTGATGTGGGAAAAACTCCTCCACACATTGTAATTAGAAGGAGAATTGTTAGAGGCCTGCTTTGGGCTCCAGAGTTATGAGCACAACACAAGGGCCCTGCATTTGTCAAAGCTAGGTTAGTCCATCAGGGAGACAGTTGAGTGCTTGAGAACAGATCAAAGTATTATTGGAGTCAGTGTTTCAGTTGTAAAAGTGAGGTAATTAAAATGTGAAAAAAGAATGAGCATTTCTGGGCCATGTTGTAGACTATATATGTATACACACACACACACACACACACACACATGCACACATTACTTCACAAAATCCTTTTGGGATCATGATCATTATCAACATTTCAAAGATGAGAGAAACTAAACTTTGAAGAGCAACCATATACTCAGCTAGTAAGAGCAGGGCTTGAATTTAAACCTGGGTTTAGTTGGCTTTGAACCCTATGCTCTCCTAATATTTACAGGGCTTTGGACAGTCACAGTTCTTTTAGGATTTGTGTTTGGTTGGGAATGAGGACAAAACTGAGAGTCATGGGCTGAGAAAGAAGGCCGTGAATCTGCACTAAGTTTTGACAAACATCTGTAACCATTATCACAATCAATCTTGCAGAACATTTGATTATCTCAAAAAGAAACACACTACCCATTAGCAATCATTCTTTATTTTTCCCCAACCCTTCAGCCCTAGGTGACTACTAATCTACTTTCTATAGCTAAAGATTTGTATATTCTGGACATTTCACCTAAATGGTGTCATATTTTATGTGGCCTTTTTTGAGTAGCTCCTTTCACTTTGCATGTTTTAAAGGTTCATCCATGTTACAACATGGATAAGCACTTCATTCCATTTTGGATAAACAATATCTCGGATGAATATATCACATTATTTTTCATCTGTTTGTCACTTGATGGGTATTTGGGTTGTACCTACTCTTTGGCTATATTATGAATAATGCCATTATTAACATTTTTTTTTCGGTACACTGAACTCTCACTGTTGTGGCCTCTCTCGTTGTGGAGCACAGTCTCCGGATGCGCAGGCCCAGCAGCCATGGCTCACGGGCCCAGCTGCTCCATGGCATGTGGGATCCTCTCGGACCCATGCACGAACCCATGTCCCCTGCATCGGCAGGCAGACTCTCAACCACTGCGTCACAATGGAAGCCCCATTATTAATATTTCTATACAAGGGTTTGTGTGTGTGTGTGTTTGTGTGTGTGTGTGTGTGTGTGTGTGTAAAAATATAGTTTCAGTTCTCTTAGTTAAATAATAAGGTATAGGTTTGCCAGTTCATATGGTAATTCTTTGTTCAATCTTTTGAGGAACTGTCAGACTGTTTTCCAAAACAGCTGTACCATTTTGTATCCCTACGAGCAGTGTAAGAGGATTCCAATTTTTCCAATATTCTTGACAAAACTTGAATGTTGCTATTATAGTGTGTGTGAGGTATTATCTCATTTCCAAAATGGATTATATTATTGAGCACCTTTTCACATATTTATTGGGCATTTGTATGTCTTCTTTAGATTATTTATATTAGAGTATAGCCAATTAACAATGTCGTGATAGTTTCAGGTGCACAGCAAAGGGACTCAGCCATACATATGCATGTATCCATTATCTCCCAAACTCTTCTCCCATACAGGCTGCCACATAATATTGAGTAGAGTGTCCTGTGCTATACAGTAGGTCTTATTGGTTATCCATTTTAAATATAGTCATGTGTACATGTCGATCCCAAACTCCCTGACTATCCCTTCTCCCCATCCTTCCCTCCAGTAACCGTAAGTTCATTCCTTAACTCTGTGAGTCTGTTTCTGTTTTGTAAATAGGTTCTTAAATATATATGCAACAATACACATAAAGGACATGAGGCAATGTGCATCTGGTGTATAATAGTCTTTGAATTAAAAAAAAATCTACTCTAGTTTTTCCTGTTTTTTAACTATGATATTTATCTTCAATAATCAGAGTCTTTTAAGCCTTTAGAGTTAACAATTTATCAGAAAATACTTAACTTTCTGTAGCATGTTCTTACACTTAAGCAATGGACATAAATATCAATTGCTCACTTCTACATTTTGTTACAAAATTGTTACTTTGTGAAATTTTACAGGTTGAGATAAAACAGTAGCAATTATCCACATCTGGAACAGTGCCATTTTGCACAGCAATCATTTGAAAACTTCAGCTCATTCCTTTTAAAACCTTCCAGAGAACGGATATACTTTATATAATAGCAATGAGGATGATTCTTTATTGTTTATTCACTATGCACCTAGAATTATGCTAGGTCCTTTACCTCAGCTTGTGCAGTTAATATTTACAAACACCCTATAAGGTAGATATTATTATCCTAATTTTACAGTTGACGGAATTGAGATATAGAGAGATTAATTTATTACTTAACGCCACACAAACCTGAAATAAGTGTCCCCATTATGCAATGTCTTTCCTTCTCCCAACTTTCCAAATTAACTATTTCAGCACATCCGAAATTCAGTATCTTTCATATAGACTTTCTTAACAATTTAATTCACATAATCATAAGTTATTCATGCAATAACAGCTTCATTGAGCCTTTTATTAGGTACCAGCTACCACTTATATGCTGTGGACAAGAAGGGAAGTAAAATATTATGACTGCCATATGGTATAAGAGAGAAACTTACAAGAAGTGTGAAAATGGAGATAGCGTATTGCTACCAGAATAAAGTGGAGGGTCAGTTTAAGCTACAGGAAGGCAAGAATCAGTGACTCCTTTATTCAGCCTTGTATAATCAATGCCTACACAATGCCTAGAAGAGAGTGGGTACAATAAACATATTAAGTAGAATTTAATATTGAAAACAATCTAGTGGTAAGAGAGGGGATTGATGCTGATGAATTTGAATTCAGTACCAAAGGATAGATTTGGTACCTTAAAAGGCAAAAATAAAGAAGGACACTTCAACACACACACACACACACACACACACACACACACACACACACACACACACATACACAATGGCAGAGACTCAAAGGAGTGATTGTGTGATCCTATATAGTTTTGAATGACTGTAGAAAAAAATATGTATATTTAGACTGAAAGCCAGAGATGAGGTTGAGGTGTCTGGGGTTCAGGAAAGATCTTATATGTCAATTTTGGGGGTTTGGGTTTATCCTGAAGGCTATGGTGAATTGCTGAAGCGTTTTAAGCAGAAAACTGTGAAAGATGGTATTTGCGATTTAACAAATCATTCCAGTATTCTGTAGAAGACAGATTAAAATAGGAAAACAATTCAGGGAAACAACAGTAATCGTCTTAGTTCAGCTGCTGCAATAAAATACCATGCACTGCGAGGCTTAACAGACTTTATTTCTCACAGTTCTTTCAGAAGAAAGAAATCCAGATCAAGGAGGTGGCAGATTCAATTTTTGTTGAGGATTCTCTTCTTAGCCTGAAAATGGTCACACTTCTCACTCTGTCCTCAAATGGCAGAGAGAGGAAAGACTGGTATCTCTTCTGCTTCTTGTAAGAGCTCTAATCCCATCATGGGGCTCTTCCATTATGACCTCATCTAAGCCTAATTACCTCCCAGAGGTCTGTTTGGGAGGAGGAAATCCCCACCCCCCACACCTCTGTTGTGTTATTGTGGCTGGCCTAATAATAAAGTTGACACAAAACACATTAATAAGATAAAAGAAACTTTAATAACCTTGAACTTAATATGAGATTCAAACCTATAGGGCCAAACCTGCTGATTTTTGAGGGCAGGACCTTCATAACTTATATAAAACATTATAAAAGTTTTTATTTTTCTTTTTTTGTTTTTCTTGAATAAAGGTCAGAGAGAAAACTTTGTTCTTTGAGAGAGGTAGGGACACAGTATGGCATCTATCTATGTCTGAGTTGGACCATGGCTTAATCTACAATTCCCACTTAAAAGAAGAGTAGAAGCTGTGATAATTGTAGGCACTAGATTGATCTTTTTTGACAAAAGTGTAGTAAAAGGTCTGTTTTCACATAATTTCACCAAATCTGGATTTTTTAAACATTTTTAATTCTTAAATGGAAAGTCAACAGTTTTGTTGTTAATTTTGATAGTTACACTATTTTCATAAGATTATTAGAGATTTTATATCTTTAGTTGAAATGTTCCAGATGTTGTCTTGGCTTATTTATCTATGGATACAAACCATTCTTTGTTTTGTACAAGCACTTCATGTATTTTTAGAGCAACATTTTTCATATAATGGAAATATCTATTCTTTGATTTTTTATTTGTCTTTTGATTTTGTTTCTATTTTGGACATGTGAATTTGATATTTTCCTTGATGCTTTTTAGCTTTCATGACATATTAAAAAAAAAAAAACATAGTAACTCTAAGATTATAAAAATATTTTTGCAAAGTACTTCTAATATATTTTTATTTTACATTTGTTTTTGTTTTTGTTTTTTTAATTTATTTTTTTGCAGTATGCAGGCCTCTCACTGTTGTGGCCTCTTCCATTGTGGAGCGCAGGCTCTGGATGCACAGGCTTAGCGGCCATGGCTCACAGTCCCAGCCACTCCATGGTATGTGGGATTCTCCCAGACTGGGGCACGAACCCATGTCCCCTGCATTGGCAAGTGGACTCTCAACCACTGTGCCACCAGGGAAGCCCTACATTGTTTTAAGGAATAAACAATCCAATTATTTTATTTTCTAAATCTTAAGTCTATTTTATCAAACCCAATTACTGAAGACATTTTTACCACCTCACTTTATAATTCCATCCCAAAAGGCTATTTTTGTTTTTATTTGAGCTTCTTCTATATTTGCTTACTTCTTGAAGATCTTGCTATCTTATAAAGACTCCAAAAGTACTTGGTAATTATAATAGAACAGTGGGAAGATCCACTTATGGTCACAGATGGAGCAAGAAAAGTCTTAGAAGCAATAACTAGCCTTTTCCAGACTGTATCCAGAATAAAGACTCACAAGTGTGATAAATAACAATAACCATTAGTGTTTTACTGGGCAATATCTCTCATTTTACAATTAGATACACTAAGGCCCAGAGGGACAAAGTGACTTGACCAAAGCAATTTAGTTAAATTAACTCAGCTGACATCATCCCAACTATTGGAATAACTTTCCCAAACATTCTGATAAAATGACAAATTAGGGGCACAGTATGGGGATGCAGGGAAGTGTACGGCAAAATCTTATAAATGAAAATGAATAAAAGAGTAGCTTTTGATTGACTCCTATATTAGAATCTTACAGTTCCATCCATCAGATTAAGTTTATCCAGCCTTCACAGCCTATTTCCTCAGCAACCTTCACATGTACAATCCTTTGACAGGACAGTGACTATCTCCATGACACTAGGAAAGCTGGTCTCTCTGTCGTTCATCTAGCTCCTCATTTTAAACTTCATTTGTTCTTATTGGTCAGGTAGTTAGCATTATATTCCTTTAAATACACAGCCATAGTCATTCACAAGTTCTTCATATCTAGCTAATAAAATATTTTTTAACAAATGAATATAGTACATCGATATAAATAAAATCTCAACATTTGCCATTTTCTCTATAAACAACCCTCTTTTCTTGTATCACATTTTTACTTAGGTTTCTCCATTTTCTGTATCCTCATGAAGCAATATTTTGTTTATTTGTTTTAAAATATCCATTCTATTACTCTCTAAGGCATCCTGATTGAATGACAATTTGTATATTCATAACTTATATAACACATTATTTATTTAATATCGATCATCTGATTAGGAATGTGTATATACACAAATACTTGCGAGAATAATAGCTGACTGTGAACTGGATAATAAGACAATGAGAACTTCTTGGCTGGTTCTTTCCAAAGTGAACAAGTAAGGGAATCAATGTGAATCTCCCAGAGAGGTCTGGTTGTTGCCTCAGGATATGAACTCTAGCAAATATTTCCATCAGAAACTGGTGAGGGCACCCTTTATAGGGTGATAGATTTATTGATGGGAAAAATAAGGTAAAGATACAATAAAGGCAAAACAGTAAGTAAAGATGAGAAAAAAAGAAAATGAACATAGTAAATATGAACAATTGTTAATTTTCAGAAAGATCATTTTTAAAGTATATAAATGAAATAGAAAGAATGTACAAATTCATACAAAAAGTAAAACTGAGAAAAGAAAAAAGAATTCTGTGATGGAATCCAACACTGGATATAATGCTAGAGAATCATTAACCAGTTTAGAATAAATATAGATGAGATAAGGAACCAACAATGGGGACATTTTTTTCAAAGTAGTTGCTTTTGTGTAATATCTGGGAAAAAGGAAAAGACGATCTGCACAATCAAGTTCATGCTGCAAGTTTTATCTTCCCTAAGTCAATATTAGCCAGCCCCTTCAAAGTTGCCTTTTGATGTATTATCATGTTTTATCAACTCTACTACTCAATTGATTATAACACCCTTCATTAAGAATGAAGAAAAACAGTTTAACCAAAACTCAATGTCTTAAAGATATATCACACAAGTGTCCTGATGCTGTGAAATTTCTTCAGTATATTCTAGGCGAGTTGGCAATTTCACCTACATTTAATTGCATTGCTATTTGTGTATAGTAATAGTGTGTTAGCAATTCTATGCATGTATCTCAGAAATAGAATTTAATTCTGTTTCATCTACTTGTGGGTATTGCCTTTTCTTAGGTTCTCCATAGTACTTGAAAGTTGCTTTACAACAAAATGTGGAATCAGTATCATTCCTCCAAAAACAAAGATTTGTTTCATTCATTTAAAATGCATGTTTGGCTGCTCTTTTTCTGAACCCTTCTGCATAATCACAGAGACATTTCATTTTAAGAACGACTCATAGTGTAATCTTTGTAATGCCATTTTAAATGGCAATTAAACTCAACACATGTAGTAACAATGAAGCACATTAAACAACTGCATTGAAAAATAAAATAGGAATGACCAAGCTTGTGTATGTGTAGGAACTGACAACTATTTCAAGACTCCCAGCTGGCTGACAGAGATTATAAAACACTACCGATAATGAGATAAAAATCAATTTTTTGTGTGCCTCTTGTGAGAGAATGTGCATCTTAAAATCAATGAAATACAGATCATATTTTTCTTCCAGCCCACTTCCATCTGCAGGATTTACTCCTTCCAGTTAGAAAAGTTAGTCCATAAAAAGAGAAAAGACACAAACAAAAAAATAAATAAAAAGAAAATGGTGTTTTTGCTGTGCTTGGTCAGAGAATATATTTTAATAAATTACAGGAACATCAATTGTTAATGATGCTATTAAGATAGCAACATAAGTCATTCAGACTTCAGTCCCCCTCATAAGAAGACCTACTATCCTTAGACAAATAACCAGTGTGAAAATGCCAGAACCTGGGGGGTGAGGCTGAAGCATACCCGTGGACTACAGAGATCAAGAAGGGCCACATTAGAAGGGTAAAAGTGTGGCTACACACTGATCACATCGCCCCTCCACTAGGTCAACACAGAGTGTCACAGAGAGGGCCTTCTTGGTCTTATGGTTTCTCCAGCGGGAAAATAGAGCCTAACTAGGACATACAACTCCTCCAGTGTTGCAGACCGCTTCCTGGGAGACCCACTCAGGTCTTGCCTTATGGCAATCACTGGGGGAATCTGTGGGGCTTGACCACTGGGGATCAGCAAGAGACAGAGAGGGTGTGGGGCTTACAGCAACCAGTGCTCAGATATTGGTAGATAGTGTACCTGTTTGCAGTGTTGCAAAAGCAGAGATTCCAGCCAGCAGCTGGGCTCATTTCCAGAGCTGAACTGGTGGCTCTGTCTGGCCAGGGAGCTCTTTGGCAGTTCTATCTGATTTGGGGCTCTAGTCAATGGGCTATACCAGCTGGAGCCCATTCTACCTGGACAGGGCAGCAAATTTTCAGCCCTGGCAAACTGCTGAGCATAGCTTTTACTTCCACCCATTCAGGAAGCCTGGCCAGAGAACGTGGGCAGCTTCAGAAACCTTCCTATAGCCTCACTCAGGCAGGGAGCCAAACCAGCAGACTTTCCCAACTGTAGAGCACTGGCTGTGGTCACACATAACCACTGAGCCTGAACAATGACTCTGGGCAGACTGGAAGCCCTCCCTATAGCTCTGCCCAGCCACACAGCCCAGCCTAAAATGTTACCCAGCAGTGAAACCCCATGTACAACCCTGACAGATTGCTGAACACAGCCTGTGGCCTCATCCAAGAGGATTCCCAGCAAGTGACCTTAACTAATCATAGAACAGTCTCTATACCCACCCAACTGCAGTATATAATTAGAGGTCATTCCCAGCCAGAGAGCCTGGCCAGCAACCTTGCATAATAGCAGAGGAAAGCCAGCGACCTTTCTGATTACAAAGCCCTGCTTGCAATCCAACTTCCAACTTCAAGATAGAACTTCTAGCCCCATCTGTACATGGAGTCCAGGTAGTGACACTAGTTGTTAATGGAGCACCTGAGACCCATATGACCAGGAACAATGTCAGAGCCAAGCTTTATCCCTCCCCAACAGTAGATTTGGCAACAACCACTGGCACCACCCTGCCAGGGAAAATAGGTGACAGCCTTGACTGACCAGAGATGATTGCACAGTCCAACTAGTGGCCCCACCAGAATGTGGAGTACAGACAGCAGCCCAGCCTGACCAGAGATCTCACTCAGTAATCCCATTTGAATGTGTATTCCATCCACCAGGTCTACCTAGTCGTGTAGCCCAGTTACTGGCACATACCTTGAACTCAGAGCATGGGCCATGGCCTCAACAAACTTGAGACCCCATTCCCAACCATTTGGTAATGGAGCACCTGAGACCTTGACTGGCAAGCCACACTTGGCCACAGACACTACCAGCTGACCTGTTCAGTATCCCAAGCTGAACTGACTGATGGGTGTCTTTCCCTGATGAAGCATGCCTGTAAAGTTCAGAAGAAGAGACCACTTAAGCAAATGAACCACTTAAGCAAATGAATCAATGCAAGGAATCAATGCAAGGAATCAATGCAAGAAATCAAGGATTATGAAAAATAAGATAAACATTACATAACCCAAGGAAACTAATAAAGGTCCAACAACTGACTCTAAACATATGGAGATCTGTGAACTGACTGCCAAATAATTTAGAAGAATCCTCTTTAAAAAGTTCAGAATACACATAAAACTAAACAAAATTAAGAAAATAATGCATGAAAAAGTGAGAAGTTCAACAAAGAAATATAAACCTTCCAAAAAAAATAAAAGGCAAAATTTAAGGGCTTAAGAGTATGATGACTAAACAGAAGAATTCAATAGAGAGCTTCAGTATCAGGCTCCACAAGACAGAAGAAAGAATCAATGATCTAGGAGGTAGGACATTTGAAATTATTCAAACAGAGGAGCAAAAAGGAAAAATAAAAGAAAAAGAAGAAACCTATGGGACTATGGTGCACTAACAAAAGAAACAATGTATTATTTTGAGATTCAAAGAAAAGAAACAGAAAGAGAAAGAAAGTCTATGTAAAGTAATAATGGCTGAACATTTTCCAACCCTGGGAAGAGATATGGACATCCAGATTCATGAGACCCAAAGAATCCCAAAGAGGTTGAGCAAAATGAAAGATTAAAAAAACTGAGGATTTGTTCTTTGAAAAAAATACACACAATTAAGCCTTTAGCTAGATTAGCCAGGGCAAAAAGAGAGAAGGCCAAAAAAATAAAATTACAAATGAAAGAGGAGACTATATAAGGAAGGAGACCACAGAAATACAAAGAATAATAAGAGACTACTATGAAAAAAATATATGCCAACAAATTTGACAATCTGAAAAACAATCTGGAATAAATGAACCAATTTTCAGAAACATGTAACTTACCAACATTGACTCATGAAGAAATAGAAATCTGAGCAGATTAACAATGAATAAGGAGACTGAAACAGTAATTGCAAACCTCTCAACAAAGAAAAGCCCAGGACTGTATGGTTTCACTGGTGATTTCTATTAAAAAAAAAAAAAATCTAAAGAAGAATACTAATCCTTTTATATCTCTTCCAAAAAAATGGGAAAGGAGAAAACACTTCCAAAGTTGTTTTACGAGGTCATCATTACTCAGATATCAAAGCCAGAAAAGGACATGAGAAAAGAAAATTACAGGCCAATATCCCTGATGAACATAGAAGCAAAAATTGTCGGCAGAATACTAGAAAACTAAATTCAATAGAACAAAACCAGTTTAAACAAATTAAATGGATCATACACAATGATCAAGTACGATTTTTCCTTCACATGCAAGGATGGTTCATCTAATACAATCAGTAATTTTGATAAACCTTATTCATAGAATGGAGGAAAAAATACATGATCATCTCAATGGATGCAGAAAAAAAATTGACAAAATTCAACTTCCATCATGGTAAAACTTTTAACAAATTGTGTGTAAAAGGAGCATAACTCCTCATAAAAAAGGCCATATATGACAAGCCCAGAGCTAAGATTATACCAAATGGTGAAAGGTTGAAAACTGTTTTTCTAAGATCAGGAACAAGATGAGCACTAATTCTCACCACTCCTATTCAGGATTGTACTAAGAGTCCTAGCCAGAGCAATCAGACAAGAAGAAGAAATAAAGGACACCCAGATAGGGAAAGAAGAAATAAAATTGTCTCTGTTTGCAGATTACATGATTTTATATGTAGAAAATCCTACAGGTGCCACCAAAAATTGGTTAGAACAAGAAAACAAATTAAGTAAAGTTTCAGGATACAAATGCAGTATGTAATAATCAGCTGCATTTCTGTACACTAACAACAAATTGTCTGAAGAGGAAATATGGAAGATGATCTCATTTACAATAGCTTCAAAAACAATAAAATAATTAGCAATATATCTAACCAAAAAGGTGAAAAATCTGTACACTGAAAACTTTATGATATTGTTGAAAGAAATTGAAGAAGATAAAAATAAATGGAAAGATATTCAATGCTCATGGATTGGAAGAATTAATACTGAAATAATTTCTATGCTACCCAAAGCCCTCTGTAGATTCAGTGCAATCTCTATTAAGATACCAATGACATTTTTTATAGAAATAGAAAAAAATCTTAAAATATATATGGAATTGCAAAAGACTTTGAATAGCCAAAGCATTCCTGAGACAGAAGAACTAAACTGGAGGCATAACACTTCCTTATTTCAACCATTATTGCAAAGCTATAGTAATCAAAATATTATGGTACTACAATAACTGCATACATAGTCAGGGAACAGAACATAGCCTAGAAGTAAACCCATGCATATATGGTCAACTAATATTAGACAAGGGAACCAAGAGTAATTAGTGGGGAAAAGATAGTCTCTTCAATGACTGTTTCTGGAAAAATCGAATATTCAATACAATGGAATGAATCTAGACCCCTTACACCACTCACAAATATTAACTCAAAATGGATTAAAGACACATATAAGACATGGAACCATAGAAGTTCTGGAAGAAAACAGAGTAAAACCTCCTTGACACTGGTTTTGACAGTGATTTGTTTTAATTGACACCAAAGGCACCAGCAACAAATTAAGCCAGCCTATGTCAAACTAAAAAGCGTCTACACAGCAAAAGGATGAATAAGCAATATGAAAAAGCAATCTATGGAAATGGTTGAACTGGGAGAATATATTTGCAAATCACATATCCGACAAGGGGTTAGCATCTAAAATATATATGGAAGTCATCCAATTCAATAGCAGTAAAACAATCCAATTTAAAAAATAAGCAAAATAACTGAAAAGACATTTTTCCAAAGTTGCCATTCAGATGGCCAATAGATACATGAAAATGTGCTCAACATCACTCTTCATCAGGGAAGTGCAATTCAAAACTATAATGAGATGTCAACTCACTCTTATCAGAAAGACAAGAGAATGGCTGTTAGAATGGCTCTTTTCAGAAAGACAAGAGATAACAAGTGCTGAGGTTGTAGAGAAAAGGGAACTCATACACTATTGGTGGGAATATAAATGGGTACAGCCACTGTGGAAAACAGTGTGGAGATTCCTTAAAAAATTAAAAATAGAAGGACCACATGATAAAATAATCCCATATCTGGATATATATCCAATGGAAATGAAAACAGGATCTCAAAGATATATCTGCATATCTGCATTCCCATTTTCACTGCAGCATTATTTACAATAGCCAAGCCATGGAAACAACCTAAGTGTCTATCCACAGATGAATGGATAAATAGAAAGTGATATGTATATATATGTAATACATGTAAAAATGTGGTATGTAATATTATACATATATATATGTATGTATATATGTATATATGTGTGTGTGTATGTATATATATATATATATATATATATATATATATATATATATATATATATATAATTCAGCCATTAAAAAAGGCAATCTCCCATTTGTGATAACATAGATGTACCCTGAGGGCATTATGCCAAGTGAACTAAGTCAGACAGAGAAAGACAAATACTGTATAATCTCACTTACATGTGGAATCTAAAAAACAAATTCAGAAGGAGAGTAGTGGATTGGTAGGTGCCAGGGTGAGCGTGAATGAAGGTGGAGGTGGGGGGCGGTGGGGAGAGTGAGTGAAGGGGTCAAAGGGTACAAATTTCCAGTTATAAGGTAAGTGATTTCTGGGTATGTAAAATACTGCATGGTTACTGTATTTAGCAATACTGTGTTGTATATTTGAAAGTTGCTAAGAGAGTAGATTCAAAACATTCTCAACACACACACACACACACACACAATTTTAACCATGTGAGGGGATGGACCTGTTAACTAACCTTATTGTGGTAATCCTTTTGCTATATATGTATGTGTGTGTATATATATATATATATATATATATATATATATATATATATATATATCCATTATATCACAATGAGTGATAAAAATATAAAATACAGGAATGTCTAAATTCAACTATTTCTTGGCATGTAATTGCAATTTATTTCCTATTTTTCCCATGGCTCCCAGGCCCTGATTGTTATCTTTACTATTTGTATTTGATAGATGGAAAGTTTGGTCATGGATTGTAAAGCTGCAGTGCATTTCCCTCTACCTTTCTGTATAGTTGAAGAGCTATGAAGGGGTTTTACATGCTTACATGTTTTAACAGTTGAAAAAAGGCAAAATAAGAAATATATTTTTGATCTATAAATTTTACAAAATTCAAATTTTAGTATCCATAAAAATTTTATTGGAACAAAGCCTCATACATTTGTTTACTTACTGTCTGTGAATATTTTTGCATTACATGGCAGAGTTGATTTGCTCCGATGAAGAGCATATGGCCTTGAAATCTTAAACTAATCCTTTTCAGAAAAATGTTTGTAGACACCTGCTGTCTGTTAATTTCTTATGACCTTTTTGATTTGGTCAAAATAATACTGTATCTGGATGATTGTTTGGATTTTTTTTAATTTACTGATTTCAAATTAGAGAAAGCACCCCCTCCCCTTTAAATTTTTACTTGTGTTCAATTTATTCATTTCAGTATGGTGAAATATGCTAAAGTGCTTTTCCACCTCTTTCTTGGAACACATACTTGTAATTTTCTAAATAGACTAAAATTACCATAATCACTTC
This sequence comes from Hyperoodon ampullatus, assembly GCF_949752795.1. NCBI lineage: Eukaryota > Metazoa > Chordata > Mammalia > Artiodactyla > Ziphiidae > Hyperoodon > Hyperoodon ampullatus. The sequence continues at coordinate 7,079,014 of NC_136928.1, forward strand.
CTCTTTGACCCAAGAGATATTTAGAAGACCTTTTATCTTTCTGGTTACTTCAGATGGTTTGATTTTTGTTGTTGCTTTTGTTCTTTTGTTATTAATCTGACATATTTTGCATTGAATTCAGAAAATGTGGTGTGGATAATTTATAACCCTGCAAAAAAAAATATATGATCTTTTTTTTAAAACAACTGAGGAATTTGAAAAGAATTTTCATTTTCAGTGTGAATTTTCAGTGATGTATAAAGTTAGATTTATATATTCATTATATGTATTATATTCCTTTTATCCTTACTTAAATTTTGCTTAATTCATCTCTCAAAGGTAGATGACATTGTCTTAATTGTCTGAGTAAATTTATTTTAATAACAGAGGTTTACATACATAAATAATTTAAAAAAATCCATTCACCGTATGTTTCAGGAGGCCCTAAATTCTACCTGATAAAAAAGAGAGAGTCCCTGCTCTCATGAAAACCTCATGATGGGAAATATTTCATGGAAACCTAAACAACATAAAACAAAAGCAAAAAAAAAATAAATATTTCAATTCCTCTGAATTAGTACTAAAAAGGATAAGTTACTACAGATATGCATTAAGGGAATTTTATTCCATCTGAAAAGCCAGGACCTCTTCCCCTTGTGTTTCTATTTTAGATGTTATTTAATATATGGTTTCCTAGTGAGTGTGTGTTCTGGGGAGGAAGTGGTAGCAGAATGAGAATTACAGGCAGGGGAAAAGCAAAAGTGTGAAGGTGTTGAGTAAGGAAGGAGCAGGAAGCTGCAAGTGAAAGGAAATAACTAGGGTTGGAATGAAGAGAAGAGAGAGACATGAGGAACACAAGGCTGGTCCTCTGTCTGGAGGACAGAGTACTGAAGATTCTGCGTTATTTCCTAAGAGCAAAGGAAGGATTTTAAACAAGGAACACCATGATCCTATTTAATTTTTTTTTTCCATTTCAAATACATCTGTTTTCTTCAGTGGGAAGGATGGTTTGGAGAGGTTGGGCAAGATTGGATATAGGAAGAAAATTCAGGATGCTAAACTCTACCATAGTTTACAAATGGGAGGTTTTTACTATTTCTGTTTGTCAACTTGAAATCTACCCATTTTAAAGAAAATGTTATGATCACTTTTGCTTGTTTTTCTGTGTATCCCTAGTGAGTTATCCCTGAATTTTCTGTGCATTTTGTCTGTATCTCCAGATTCACCATGATTTCTTTAAAAAGTGTATTGCTTGTGGATGTACATTTTTATTTTATGTACATAGCATTGTGTTACTTATTGCATTGTGTTTTGCTGCTTCTAACTGCTGCCTAACTCTACATGATGTACATCCAGCTCATTTTACATCTTCACTCTCCTAATCATGTACAACCAGGGTATTTAAAACTCCCCAAAATCACAAATAATGCCACAGTTATCATAGACATGTATTTCCTTTAATGAATATATGTGAGATTTTCCTTTTTATATACAGCCAGGGTGAATTTCAGGGACATAGTATATATGCCCATCCCCAGACTGTCTGCCCTGACCTAACTTCTGTGAAATGTAAATGAGGATATTTATTTTGTCACAGCTCACCAACACTTCATATTATTCAGTTTCTATTTTCTAAAATATTTGGTATAAATGATAACCAAAAAATTCATTATAAGAATTTCAAACATACCTACAAATAGAGAAGAGTAAAATGAACCCTCTTAAGTTAATAGTTATTTACATTTGCTTTAGTTGTTTTTTAATCATTTTGCTGATATATTTAATTCAAATCATAGTATGGTGATTTCCATTTGGTTCTGTAACAAATTACCAGAAATTTAGAGGCTTGAAATAGCACAGATTTATAACCTTATAGTTCTGGAGGTCAGAAGTCCAAACTGAGTCTCACTGAGATAAAATCAAGGTATTGGCAGAATTCTATGCACTTCTGAATGCTCTAGAGAAATTTTATTTTCTTGCTTTTTCCTGTTTCTATAAGCTGCTCCCATTCCTTGGCTTCTAGTCCCATTCCATTTTCAAAGCCAGCCATGACTTCTGGATCTTTCTCACATCACATCACTGAAACTGAATGTTCTACTGCTATCTTTTTCCTTTAAAGCATCCTTTTGATTATGTTGGGCCCATCCAAACAATACAGGAAAATTTCCTTATTTTAAGATCACCTACTTATCAACTTTAATTCTATCTACTACCTTAATTCCTCTTTTGTAGTATAACATACTATATTACAGGTTCCAGGGTTTATGATGTGGACATCTTTGAGGGGCCGTTATTCTACCCTCCACACTTAGAAATCATCCATCAATGATTCATTTCTAAAGACTAAGGACATGTTGTTATATAACCACAATACCAGAATCATGACCAACAAGTGTTGTTTGTTTGTTTCTTTTTTTAAAATCAGGATCCAAGGAAGGTCTGCTCACTGCATTTGGTTGTTCTAATGTCACTCAAGCATTTATTATGCTCACTTTTTTTTTCAATAAATTGATTTGTAAAAATGTTTTGAGTCCACCTTCCTGCAGAAAATCCCACTTTATGGGTTTGTTCTAATGTTTCATTATTTTGAGGTAGTCATTGTGCTCCTTTAAACCTCAAGCTAGATTTAAAGGCCAAAAGAGATTTAAGTTCAACATATTTGATGAAAATACCTGTCAGTATTTTCTATATATTTCATATTGTATCACGTTAGAAGGCTCATAATAGCTCCTTGCTCTGTAGTACTAAAATGAGGTTTGAACATTCATTCTTAAGTTGAAATTTGCTTATTGCCAACAGCTATGTAATTTCATTGCCTCCACTCTGTCACTGTTGGAAATCTTGGTGGATTTTTAAAGTATTATCCACCTAGTTATTATCTATGGGATACATACTTTTTCAACCACATTCAGTGTTTCCATCATTCAATTGGGCCATTCTGTCTTTCTTTTAATTTGGTCTCATTTGCACTATATTTTTATAAGGCTTGTCTACAGTTTTTGGTTGGTGGATGGTGCCCTTTCCTCTTTCTCAGTGCTGTTACAGAATCCTCTATTTATATACTGTTTTGACATTTCAGTGGTAATTTTTGAGGGCAGAAGACTAGGTTGGATACCTATGTCATTTTTTTTCAATGATTTTATCTGTAGAGACACAGATGATATATTTCTGATAATAGTGTCTACTGAATAATAGAAAATATAGAAAAAAAATGACAGTATGCTTTTAGTAACTAAAATATATGTGAAATATAATCAAAATAGAGAATTTGTATGCATTTTAAAATAGCAATTAAATATGTAATAGATACATATTGTTAATGTTCTGATAATGTCTAATATATACATGGATTCATGAACTCCTTGCAATTTATGACTCTCCCCAGGAGACTATGGATTTTAGAGTAGAAACCATGACTTAAGGAATATGATTTCCAATTTGGAATTTCAATGGGACTTATTATCTGAAATAATTCTTAATCACTGTGTTATGAAAGTGCAATTGAATACTAGCACTTTAATGCTTAAATGATTCATAGAATGAATTACCTTTTCAGCAGCTAAATGTTACCCTAGGGGTGTAAAATACATACCATTTTTTACTAAATTATCAATTTTTTTGTCCATAAATGGCTTTGTATTCATTTTATTATTCAAAAAGTATTTATTTTTTGTCTATATATCTTTTTGTTGTTTTGTTGTTATATGTTGGGGATATATCAGTAAGAAAAATAGATACTATTATATTGTTCTTGCATATAGAGTTTGTAGTCAGTTCTGAGAAGATGAATCTGTTTTTCATCCCATTAACCTGGATAAGATAGGGATAATTTTGGTATTGAGGACAGTTCTATTCTTTGGGACAAGTGAAGAGAGAGCCTGTATATTTGTTCTGATTAATGTATCTGTTAATAATAGAAAACACTAAATGAACAGTGGCTTAACTAAAAAAAAAAAAAAAAAAAAAAAGTATTTTTTGGTCATCTTGAGCTAAGGAGTCCAGTTGCTGGTATGACTCTTTTCCACTTTAGGGACTTTACTGATCAGGGTTCAGTCAGGGAAGTGGAAACACTAACAGTTTTTATCAAGGGATATATAACAGAAATTAGATATTGCATAATTTTGGAAAGAACTGGGAAGTAAAAGTCCAGGAGAGCATTGAGGGATGATAAAATTTATCTCTGACTAACCAATCTGAGAAGCCAGGCTTGTCGAGTGGCTAAAATGGTTCTGCAGAGAAACAGCTCATGTGGTGGTCTATGGAAAATCCCATTTCTGTGTGTTACCTTCTCTGTGGGTCTACTGCCAAGCTTCTCCTGGAAGGCCCAGAGCTGCTGTTGGATGACAGGGTCAGCATCTGGGGAGAAGGTCTGGACACAGAGCAGAGGAGAGCTGTGGCTGGAACCCACTGGTACCTCTGCATCTGCCTGTCTGACCTTGGTGACCATCAGAGAATAATGGCTTCTGTCTGAGTGCCATCCTCCAAATGTCCTGCAAATTCTTCTTTTGGAAAACTCTATCCCAGAAACTTCCAGAGAATATGATTATGGGAAGCTAAACTAAACCAAGTCAACATAGCTCAACTACCAAAGTTACAAAAGCCCAGCCAGGTACACAAAAAAAAAGCAAGTAGGCAGAGGATTCACTTGGATGATAAGGAGTCACTTAAGCAGGTGGTTCACGTGGGTACAATATTGTGAGAGAACTTTAAGAAGTAAGATTAAGAAGGTAAAGTGGTAAAAATTGTGTGAGATATTACCAAAAAGGAGGGGGTATCAAATATATTTTAAAGGTAAAGTATAGATACAGAAAATATTAAGCATTTGGATAACATTGTAAATTATAAGATTTAGTTAGTTAGACTTCTGGTTCACTTTTCCCTTTTGATCTTTATTTTACATTATTGGGAAAAAAACAGAAAACAAAGAAACAAACTAAACAAAACAAAAAAAACCCAGCGACCTGAATTCAGGACTATTTTGCCTTTTTTCAGACAGGTATGCTATCTGGATGAGCTTAGGGAATGAGCACTGAAGTACATATTGGACTGTGATGGAGTGTGTGTTCCTAATGTGTTTGGCAAGTGCTCTGAGGGAAATAACATTGTTCTTATTCAGACAGACACCATCCTGTTCTCCCTAAATAAAATGCCTATAACCAGTCATTTCTGTGTGAAGACGAGGGATGGTGGGTATTGAATAAGACGCAAATATTGTTGAGAATTATTAAGATGAGAGTTAATCAGTGAAGTGACACACTTGGTACAGATTTTTTTCCTTGTAGCTCAGCTGAATTTTGCACTCAGAGACCCAATTGGCTGTATTCATATCTATCCAAGGATGCCACATCATTAGGAAAATGCCTACGGCTCCTAGGTGAGGAGGATGGGAGTTTGCAATCCAAGAACTAGGGTGAAAAACAAAAAAAAAAAAAAAAAAAAAAACAGGTTCTCATAGGAAATGTCATTAAAAGAAAATACCCTCCAGTAAAGCTGCTTTCCTTTCCACAACTATCTCGCAGTGTTCCACATTGTGCTTTCTGAAAAATATCCTACAGGGTAGAGAGGAATAAAGCAGGCACAAGTCCTACCTGTGACTCTTAGGGAAAATATATAGTTTAAACACTAAACACTAAATTCTGCTTCAGAGACTTCTGGACCTCACAGTATCTTCTCTCCCTCTGTAGAAAAAGAGCCCCAGATTTGACAGCTGGGTACATGTCTGCCTGAATATTACATTTTCCATCCTCCCTTAGAGCTGGATGTGGTCATGAAACTAAGTTCTGCTAAGGAAATGAAAACAGAAGTAGTGAGAGTAATTTTCAGTATTTGCCTCCAAAGGGAGGTGGTTTACTCTTTTCCCTTTTCATTTCACCTTCTGGTTAAGGGCAAATGCAGGTTATCTTAGATCAAGAGATTATGTTAGGAATGGATACCAATCATACAGGTAATCATAAGTTTTAAAGAATCTTGGTTCCTGTAGTAAAGGCCTCAATTACATTCTCACTTCTCCCATCAGTAGTTGGAGTCTATTTCTCATCTCCTTGAGTGTAGGTGGGCCCTATAGTTGCCCATAAGCAAGACAGTATGCTAGAAGGGTCTCTCTCATGTCTAATACCAAGGTCTAAAAGAATCATAAGTTTCAGCTTTTGCACTTTTTTGAAGCTCCCTCTTGGAAGCTAGTTGTCATATAAGAAATCTTACTACCCTGAAAACATCATTCTTTTAGACAGCCCCAAATAAACATGTTAGAGAATACTTGGTACAGAGAAATGCCCAGCCAACTCCTAGCTGTTTGAGTTACCCCAGGTGAGAAACAAAAACATGTGAGTGAGGAAGAACACTAGGGATCTTCTATCCCTGATGTACACCACAAGAAACAGAAAAACTACCCAGCTGAGTACAGTTCAGATTAAAGAATTATGAGGGGGCTTCCCTGGTGGTTCAGTGGTTGAGAGTCCGCCTGCCGATGTGGGGGACTCAGGTTCGTGCCCCGGTCCGGGAAGATCCCACATTCCGCATGCCACAGAGTGACTAGGCCCATGAGCCATGACCGCTGGGCCTGTGCGTCCAGAGCCTGTGCTCCGCAACGGGAGAGGCCACAACAGTGAGAGGCCCGCGTACCACAAAACAAACAAACAATCAAACAAAAAAAAAGAATTATGAGGAATTATGAGAAATAATAAAATGGTTGTTGCTTTAAGTTAGTAAATGTTGGAATATTGGTGTAGTTTGTTATGCAGCATAAATCACTGAAACCCTTTTTTTTTTTTTTTTTTTTTGTGATACCGCCAACATCTCACTCAGTGGCCACCAGTGACTGATGCTATAAGGACAGACATTGTGGAGCAGGATGTTTACCCCCTCCCCAGCCTTATCCCCTCCATACAGGCTGGCAAAATCCATAGTTTGAAACCTAATAGAAGCCCAATAAGAGGCTGGGCTCTAGAGCCTTAGCCTTGCTATTCTTTTTTTTTTTTTTTTTTAACTGAAGTAACATTGGTTTATACCATTATATAAGATTCATGTGTACACCATTATATTTCTACTTCTGTGTACACTACAGCAACCTCACCACCAAAACTTTAGTTTTAATTTTACTCATCTGATACAATCACACTTCTTCCTCTTTGAAAATTGCTCAGAGAAGCTCTGACTAAACCACAAAGTTTGAGTATCATGGTTTAAGCTATGGAGTTGACAGGACCTGTTTCACCACGGCTGATGACTGGAAATACTTTCTCCCTCCTGACCTCAGATCTCAGGTCTCTTATTCTCAACTAACTTTTATTGATTCAAGAATCTATATAAGTTATGTCCTAATTCAGATATATGACAACCAATGATTTTTTTACAAAAGCATAAATGATTTTACTCCTGAACTTTGCAGCTTATAATTTTTAAGTTTAATTTGAACATATTTAAAAGATTGTACTGGGAATTTTAAATAGATGTTTTTACTGTTAATGACTTCACAGATTTTATTGTCTATAGTCCAGTCTATTTAATTGCTGAGAAGCACATATATTGAACTTGTTAAGCTTTCTGGTTCTGACATGTGCTGTAGAAATAGCCAAATATTACACTGTTATCTAGTATTTTATATATCTCAAAGCTTTAAAATTATCTGTTTTATCTTAACATATTCGATGAATGAAATTACCACAATATTATTATTGCTATGGCAGTTGTTATTTTTGTCTTTGGTATTGCATTCTTTTTTTCCCATATTATAAATTTATTATTGTGCTCCTTTGAATTTTCTGGTATCTGCCCCATTGTAAGTGTAATATCGCCATTCATGGAACTTTTCTATCCGCCCTATAGAGAAGCAAGAATATTAAGGCATGGACAGTGATTTCCTCATTAGTGCTAAAGGAGGTATGAAATATCACAGAAAGAGAAAACAAACATATATCAAGTTAATGCTCAACTTTTACATTGAAATGTAACCAGGATCTTCAAGGAAAGAATATCCACACTTTAAAAATGGATTTCATAATATAATATTTAATGGTCCCAAACTTTTGAAAAATCTATCCCTCTGATTCTAAATGACCTCCTACTTCTTCAATGAAATTTTAAAAAAAAATCTTCCAAAACATTTATTCAAATGACATTTAAGATTCAGATGCTATGTGAAATATTTACTGTTTAACAATACTGAATAATTTTCCTTTGTGTAGGCATAAGAGTATAGCATTTGAAAGTTGCCTGGGACTGTACAGACTGTACAGAAAGGAAGATAACCAAATGACACAATAGCCAAATGACACAATAATTATGCTTCTCAGATTATGATGTCAGACATGCAAACCTGCTCCTTGAATTCCATTTGCTGGTTGTGTTCTAACACTAAGTGATAATTGAATTTCTATTTAATTTGTTTCCCTCCCAGAGCCAAATTATCTCTGAATCTTGCCAAGAAGCACTTATTTGCAAGTAATGGTGTCCTCATCTTCCTTGTTTCTTGGCTTCCATGTCTCCTGATTACATTTTTTAACATCTTTATTGGAGTATAATTGCTTTACAATGGTGTGTTAGTTTCTGCTGTATAACAAAGTGAATCAGCTATACATATACATATATCCCCATATCTCCTCCCTATTGCGTCTCCCTCCCATCCTCCCTATCCCACCCCTCTAGGTGGTAACAAAGCACTGAGTTGATCTCCCTGTGCTATACAGCTGCTTCCCATTAACTACCTATTTTACATTTGGTAGTGTGTATATGTCAATGTTACTCTCTCACTTCATCCCAGCTTACCCTTTCCCCTCCTTGAGTCCTCAAGTCCCTTCTCTATTTCTGCGACTTTATACCTGTACTGCCCCTAGGTTCTTCAGAACCTTTTTTTTTTTTTTTTTAGATTCCGTATATATATGTTAGCATATGGTATTTGTTTTTATCTTTCTGACTTACTTCACTCTGTATGACAGTCTCTAGGTCCATCCACCTCACTACAAATAACTCAATTTCATTTCTTTTTATGGCTGAGTAATATTCCATTGTATATATGTGCCACATCTTCTTTATCCATTCATCTGTCGATGGACACTTAGGTTGCTTCCATGTCCTGGCTATTGTAAATAGAGCTGCAATGAACATTGTGGTACATTATTCTTTTTGAATTATGGCTTTCTCAAGGTAACTTTATGTCATGCTATGTGCTTCCTTTAAATGCACTTTGGTTCCTCAATAGTTAGCACTTCTGCATCCTCAGGCAATATATTTTCCTAAAAGAGCACAATAGCTAACATTTTCTAACCCTTTGTGAGTTGCTTAATACTATAAATTCATTATAATGGAGTAAGTGAACTCGTGCAACTTGTGTCCATATATACCCAACCAAAATATAGAAGTGCTGATTAACACATAATACAAATGCTTTATGTTCCAAATACCCTCCCAGAGGAAAGAATGTGCGTTTGAGATTATTTCTCAGCATTATGTAAGATGAAAGGGGCATGTGTGTATAATTTAAAAACTTCAAATGTCACTGACTCTGTGGTCAGGAGGTTAGCTTAAAAAACTTCAGGCAATTGTGTATTTTGTGACCTTGTCTACTTGCCAAAATAGAGAGGATTCAAAATAAAACTGCTGAGCTGAGAACAGAGAAACAAATTTCAGGCACAGTGATTTCTCTCTGGCACAGAAAGATCAATGCAGCGCAATTTTAGGGGTGTGGAATGGCCACTATTCCAATTTTGTCTATCTATCTGTTGATGTACTAGTTTCAGATAAGACTTTCAGTTAAGAAGAGTGTCTGGTTCCTTTTGACAGTGATATGTCTTAGTGTAATAGCCCAGAGTACAGGCATAGGAAACATTCTGTTTGGGTTCACGTCTCAGCTCCATCACTTTCTAGCTGTATAAAATTGGGAAGATATTTAAATTCTCTGTACCTCATTTTCCTCATGTTTAATCTAGAGTAAATAATGGCACCTACCTCCTAGGATTGTTGTGAGGATGAAATGAGTTAATGTATGTAAAGGGCTTAGAAAGGTGTCAGGCATATAGTAAACCCTATGTATTAGTTATTATTATTCAGTGTGGACCCAGCCCATCCTGGCAATTTCTGTCCCTCAGATATTCAGATTCATCTCTTGCTCTCTTCCTTTCCTCATGAAAACTTTCTCTAAAATCCTTCTGCACATTAAAGGGAGAAAACCAACTGAAGATTTAGCATTTTTCAGCACCATAAGTGGTAGGCCCTTATATTAGGTCAACGATAATTACTTTCAAAAGTAATTACTATAATACTTTCATACATATGGATGATGTCATACCCTTCACAGGTGAGGAAACTGAGCTTTAGAGAGGGAAAGTTGCTTGGACAAGATTACACGACCAGCATGCAGCAGAACCCAGCACTTAGGACAAGTCTGTTTAAATGCAAAGCCCCCAGGCTTTTCAAAATAGCAGGCTATGCTTTACTTTTCCCTCTAAAATTATGTATAATTCAACCTATAATTTATAAAATATTTTTATAAAATTGTCTTAGTTGATTCCTGCAAGAAATCTAAGTGATCTATAGTACAATATGTCACTTTACAAATGACAAAAATAAGGTTAATGGAGAATGCAAGTTTACTCCCCTTATACAGACAGTACATGGCAGAAAATATTCAAAAATAGGTTATCTTAATATTTTTCCTGATGGTTTCCACCCAAGTGATTTATAGTGACAGGAAACATTCAAGTACAATTTTTTTCTGGAAGAATTGTGCATTTTTAGCAAGTAGCTAATGGTCATGGTATAAAAACCCAATAGAAAAGATTCAAGCAGCAGTCAGTGGGAGCTACTATGTGTGAAAGAGAATCCTGGAATCACACTTGTTAGGTCACACAGCCTACTTCCTGTCTCACCTCTGCTCTTACTAGTCCTATGTGTCACATTTAGGATGACTCACCTTTGACAAGAATAAAAACTGCTTCTGCTGATACTGGAATAGAGAAATTATAGAGTTCAAAAACTAGGAATTCCAAGTCAACTCTGAAATTCTAGATAGAGAACTATATAACACTGGGGCACAGGTGGTATTTTTACTTCTTTTTGTTTCAAGTTTTAATATTTTCCACTTAGATCTCTAAGTATGATGATAGAAATTGTTTTCCTCTATTACATGGATGAGGGACTCAGAAGTCTCATGAGTCTTTCTTTTCCAAAAGAAAGACCTTGTTTTGTCTATGTCTTTATGATATAATCCAACAAAGGCAGTATTTATGTGGAAGCATTTTAAAAGTCAGCTGGCATCCTAAGCATGCTTCTCTAAAATAGAATACAACGTCCACATAGAAACTAGACTTGTGGTAGTGAAAGAACTCCAAAATTCTGGAAATCTACTGGAAATCTCATTTGTCAGAGAATCCTGGCTGACACTGTTGGCAAATTCACCTCTCAGAATAAGAGAATAGGGAGATTGCTAGTTTGGATCTAATTTATGTTAATGAGAATAAATACCAGGAATGATGAAATATTATTATGCCAATGTTATGGATTGAATACGTGTGCCCCTCTCCCAAGTTGATATACTGAAGCCCAAATCCCCATCCCTAATGTAATAGTATTGGAGGTGGGGACTTTTGGAGGAAATTAGGTCATGAAGGCAGAGCTCCCACAAATGAGATTAGTGCCCTTATGAGAAGAGACAGGAGACAGTTGATTGCTCTCTGCTCTCTACCACATGAGGACACAAGAGAAGACAGCCATCTCCAAACCAGGAAACATGCCCTTACCAGACAGTGGATTAGCTGGAACCTTGATCTTGGACTTTCCAGCCTCTAGAACTGTGAGAAAAAGTTTCTATTGTTTAAACCACTCAGTCTAGTTTGTTACAGCAACCTGAACTGACTAAGACAGCCACCTTGAAGTTCTCAGCAGCAAAATACAAAATAACATAGTAATAAAAATAAACAGAGGTAATTAAAATATAGTTCACGTGTGCTTTATTATTAAGAATTAAAATCATAAAATATATAATCTCATGGCTATCATCAAGCTATCTGTTTATCTAACATCTAGTTTGTACAAGATATTTTTAAAATATTAGTGTAAATAAAAACACTAAAAATCACAGGAGGTAAGTTTTTTTCATCATTTTGTAGTTCAAGAATATAAAATTCACAAAGATTGTGGGGAATGTCCAGGTTTACATACATCAGAGCTGGGAATTGGACCCAGATCCATATTGAAAGCCCTGATATTTGTATTGTGACAGTCAATGAGGTTCTCATGTGGAAGACTGACTAAGAGATATTAAAAACATTAAAGAAAGAAGTTTGAACCATATAGTAGCAAATTATCCCAGGAAAAATTGGCCAAAGCACACATCAAACACCCAGCATTCCTGAAAATTATGAGATGGATTTTATTCATGGAAGGAAGTGTAGATAAATAAAGCCAGAGCCTGGATTAAAACCAGAGCCAGAATGAACTGAAGTTTATAAAATGTTACAAACATAATTCATAGAAGTTTTATTTGTTTGTCTGCTTTTGTTTGTTTTGTTTTGATTAATAAAAAGTAGGAGGGATAGGTCTATTGTTTGGAAAAAATTCAGCAATACAGCATAAATAGAATAAAGTGAGAAGGTAGAATGAGTGAACTCAAACCTTGTTTTAATCTTCTCTTGCAAGAATATACCGACACTTCAAAATGGTAGAAAACTATGATAAATAGTACATTTAAATTCTAGGTAATTTAAATATTATAGGAAAATTCCAACTTGATTTTTGTACACCTATTCAGACAAAAGTTCACAGATTGCTAAATGAATTTAAAGATGGGGAGCTGAGAATACTATTTCTATTTAGAGGTGATGGAGAAAAAAAGTCAAATATGACAACATATTTTATTTCTAAGTTTATAGAAATAGAAAGCAGTCAAAAACAGGGTATTTATTTTGGAGAAGAAAAGATAAAGAGGTGACAAAAATAACTTCTTACAAATACCTGAAGGACAGTTATGTGGAAGACACAATGCTTTTAAAATGATTTTTCTCAGATAGGAGAAAAATAAAGGGGCATAGATGGAATTTTTAGAAAAGAATATTTTGCAAAGGCTTTAATCATGAGAAAACTCGGGAGCACTTACTCACTAATATGGTCATTTCTTGTAAAAGGAGACTGTGTGTTTGGTGTGGACTTTTACTCTTTTTTACTTTCTATACTTCCAAGATGTTTCTACTTTTCCTATATAAACAAAACTTGGGGATGTTGGCTTTTTGAAAAAAAATAATCAGAAAAGTCCTGATTGCTAGGTAGCACTTAATTAGTTATTTGATTCAGTGTAGCAGCCTGAAAGAGGAGAACTAGAAATGTTGAGAAAGTTATTTCCAGGCAAAACAAAGAGCATGAGTAAAGGCCCTCATATTGGAGGGGATTTGTCTTGTTTAAGGAATAAGGTGAAGACTAGAGTGTAGTGACTGAGGGAAAGTGTGAAACAATGGGGAGAGGCAGTAACAGAAGGCTATGTCATGATGGGAAGGCATTGGCTTTCACTTTGACTGGGGTCAGAAACCATTTACAATACTTGAAAAGAGAAGTAGCTTGAACCAAGAGATTGTTTTCCCCCAGCTTTATTGAAGTATAATTGATAAATTAAAATTGCATATATTTAAGGTATATAACTTGATTTTATATATATATATATATATATATATATATATATATATATATATACACATTTGTGTGTGTGTGTGTGTGCATTGTGAAATAATCAACACAATCAGTTCATTCAGGTTGCTATATTAAGAGTAGAAAGAAGTTAAAAACAAATAATCCATTTAGTAGACTACCATGGTTGTCTGGGTGAGAGACTATGATTACTTGGACCAGGAAGAAAACACTGGATGTATGAAAAGTGGTATTCATTTGAATATTTTACTAACAACCAACAAGATTTACTAAAAACTTGAATGGAGTTTGTAAGATAAAGAGAAGGATAAAAGGTGACTGCAAGATATTTGGTTTAAACAATGGGAAAGTTGGAGGGACAGAATAATTACAGGGCAAAAAGACTTGAGAAAGTCCAGCAATGCATCATAAGTCAAGGAAATAATAACAAGGCTTAAATTGGAGAGGCCTATTAAAAGTACAGGTAATTTTGGCAATTGATAATTTGATTCATGAATTCAAGAAGATCTAGGAAGGAAGGGTGTGCCATTTGGGAAGTACTGGAGAGTATATGACTTTTAAATCAATGGAACTAGATGAAATCACATGGGAGTGAGCAGAATTAGAGAAAAGGCTTAAAGGCAGAGTTCTGAACATGCCAAATTATAGAGTTTGGGAGGTAAGGAAAGTGAGTAACAATTGAGGAAGTAGGAAAATCAGGAGAGTGTGGTGTCCTTAAGAAGCTACCTGAAAACAGCGTTTCAGGATAGTGAGAGTGATCACTGCTGATAAGTCAAAACAGATGAAAGACTTGAGAATTGACTAGTAGATGTGGAAACAGAGTTGTCAGCAGTGATCTTGGCAAAGTACACTTTAGTAGAGTGATTAAAGCAACAGTATTATTGGGGAGAGTTTAATAGAAGATAAGAATCTAACATCCAGGGTCAGCGAGGATAGACAAATCATGAGAAGCAAATCATTTTGCTACAGTGAAGAGAGATGGGATAGTAAATAGAAAGAGACAAGGAGTCCAAAGAGCTTTTATTTTAGTTGTTTGTTCTTTATTACTTCATTTATTTAATTAAATATTTATTTAGGATGGAGAAATTACACAAAGTTTGCATGCTGATGGGTGTGATCCAGTGGAAAGGAAAATGAGGGAAATTGGAACAATGTCCTTGTTAGGTGAGTGGGGAGAAGGTGTCATGAACAGGTGGAGAAGTTAACCCTTGAAAGTATCCATAGTTCAAGACTGGAAGATGTAGATAGAGGTAAAAAAGTGAATGGATAAATGTGGTCACGGTAAGGAGGTAGCAGCCTTCTAAAAACCACTTTTTTTGTCCATGAAACTCAACGAGGATCAGTTTAAATGATACTTTGTCTTCTTATTTCTGCTGCCAGATTCATCACATGCTCAAGTATTAACCAAGTCACCTTTCTAAACTACCCTAACTCCAAACCAGAGCAAGGGCCTTTGGCATTCATTTTATTTTACATGAGGATATTCTGACCACTACATCACAACAGATAAATGGGTATATCAAAAAGCAACATGTTCGGGGCTTCCCTGGTGGCGCAGTGGTTGAGAGTCCGCCTGCCGATGCAGGGGACACGGGTTCGTGCCACAGTCCGGGAAGATCCCACATGCCGTGGGGCGGCTGGGCCCGTGAGCCATGGCCACTGAGCCTGCACGTCCGGAGCCTGTGCTCTGCAATGGGAGAGGCCACAACAGTGAAAGGCCCGCGTACCGCAAAAAAAAAAAAAAAAAAAAATTAAAAAAAAAAAAAAAAAAAAAAGCAACATGTTCTTACAGTAATTCAAATAACGAGGGCTTAACATGGAAATATTCAGGAAGATAATTGGCACAGAATTCACAGTCTACAACAAGACCAAGAACATGTAAAAAAGAAAATTAGTATGTGAAAAAAAATTAGTATGTGATGAAGGCAGGCCTTCAAGTTGTTGGGAAAAGAATGTGATGGTTTTAAAATGGAGTTTATGTGACTAACTTACTCTTTGGAACCAAAAAGACAAAGTTAGATCCTTAAGCTATTAGTTTTATCCTAAAATAAAATCCAGATTGATTAAAAGTATAAATGAACAACAAAGAGAGAGAAATTAATTCAATGAAAAAATAGCCTATTTATATAAGACAGTGTAGAAAATGATTTAAACAATTTTATTTTAGCAAATTAATATCATATATATTAAAATATTATCTAAAATAAAAATTAGCAGACCACCGTGTGTAGCTGTTTCTTCTGGTTTGTACCTGCATGTTTATAAATATTATAGTACACATATGTTGCTATTCCTTGTTTTATCAAATATGGACACTTACCTATTTGCTTTATTTTATAGTAGAAGAGACTTATCTCTTATATCTACCTCTATAAACCACATTTTCCCTCCCATCCACACAATACATTTTGATTTTTTCCTCTAACGTGATATTTTGTCTTAAAAACAGTTTTGGGAGAGCCAAAATTTTAAGCAGATCTTGTTGATTGTGGACACCCTGTGGAAAGCCCGTGTTAAAAATAGCTTGCATTAAAGAGCCCTTAAATACTTGTATTACAAAGTCTTTTTCTGGAGCAATTTAATCTTCCACAGAAGAATCTCCCAGTCTCCTTTCTGGGGGTTTGTGTGGTTGCCTGATTCTAAAAGCAGATGATGGGAAGAAGCCTGGTCAGCTTTCAGACTCTCCTGTACCCACCACATGCTTCTAGCTTTCAGGCTTATATTTGTTCATTGTTGGGCTGAGACACTGAGTTCAGAGCATTTCCAGTTCGGATTCCCTTGAGAATAAACTTATTTTTTTTTTTCCTCCTGCTTCATTTTTGGGAGTTAAGCCTCAGAGTATATTTTTGCTTGAGGCCATGTATAGCAGGTCTGCAGTACCTAATTCTTTTGTCCTCAAGTCTTCAGGATTTCTTCATCTCCAAGAATTTTAGTATGACGTTTCCTCTACCCTACTAAGTCAGTTGTTCTAACTTAGCTGATTTCAGCCTTCCAAAAATTATTTAAATGACTGTTTGCTGAAAATTTCCCTTTTTGTTCTCTTTGTATTAATTCATGTAGAACATTTTGTAGTAGTGTTTGAGGAGAGGGAGAACATAAAAGTTTGTGGATCATCCACAATTGTAAACCAAACTGATTACAAAAATTCTACAAACTAAAGGGAAAACTCTGTAAAGTAAAATTCTATACTAAAGGAAATTTCTATAAAGTAAAAGATTCATGTAATCTTTCTCCCATTCCAAACTCTGCAAATTTGTCACTTATGATAGAACCCTCACTTGCATCAGCCCACTTCTCATGACTCAGAAAGTTAACTTCCCCTACCACTTCTTGAAATACAAATGTGCATTTCAAATGTTTGTTGGCATGTAAATTTTTTTTCTAGAAAAGTATAATCTTCTTGAAATTAGAGTCTATGTTTATTCATCATTATATTAAAAAATTAATACTATGTCAGGTAAAAAGCAGGCCTTTTGAAATGTTAGCACATTTAATAGAATATAATTAAATGATTATTTACTGTTCCATATGAATAGAGCCATTAGCTCAAATGTATATCTTTATTTCCACAGATATACATTGTACTTTTTTTTTCCTTCTCATTAGCCTATGTTTTCATTTTCTTCCCTGCAAATAAAAGAATCTCATTTGGGAATTTAATATGATCCACTAGAACAATTTCAACTGAATGGTATATTAAATCCTCAGAAATCTGAGTATATAAAATATAACAATTTTTGGTACTATCATTTGTGTTCCATTAGCCAACTTTAACTAGCATGTTGGAACTATTTCTGATCATTTCTTTTTACTGAGTAATAGAGTCTCTTAAAATACTTCAGATTATATCTGAAATCAAGTGTGAGATATTAAATACAGTCATTCTGGGAGATGAAAGCATTTTACTTAATTTCTGTGTTATCATGCTAAGAAAACGCTTAACACATGGCAGAAGGAGATGCATACACAGAATATACTAAGGAATTGATACATATTTTTATTACAGGCAGTATGGAAAATACACACAAAGTCAGGCCAAGTTAGAACGCATAGCAGTGTAGATGGAGAGCCAGTAAGTTCTGCCTGGATAAGCACACCCTACCTCCAAAATAGAAGGTGAAGATAAGAAAGGATTCTTTCCAAGTACCAGTAGCAAAAACAGTGAATAAACTAATTGCCTTCCAATTAAAGGATGAAGGGAGATGCAATATTTTTTTTCTTAAAGAAGAAATTTAGCTTTCCTAGCAGTGATTTGCTTGTACTTAAAAGATTTCAGTATGTTGAGATCATTCAACTGCAGTTCTTCAAAAGCAGATAGATTAAAATGAGACAGTTCTAACTGGCTGAAACATGGGAGATGGCATCAAATCCTGTCTTGAATAAATTTTCTCTAGATCTTAATGCAAAGGAGAAGTTATTTCCTCCCTAAATTTCTGATAGGGTTATCCTGAATTGGTAAAAACAAACAAATTATAATTGGTTTCAAACAGAATTTACGCATAAGCAATTTTTCTCATTACTAAACAGCAGACAGAAAAAAGTGTCTAAAAGTTGACCATATTCTAGTCAGCTATTTTTATTTTCTCCTCATTTAAATATCTATTCTTTTTGTAGCAATTATCACCTAGTAGATTGTTTAATAATTATGGTGGTTTATATTTTATCTTTCATATCTCTCTACAGATACTGTGAAGTTCTTGAGAATAGGTATAATAATTACTCAGCTATACTAGAGATAAATTATGGATATTTTATGAACATTGAGATGTGCATGTGGACACTCTGCCTGGGCCAATAAATGTGGCAAGGAAATGGATAACAGATTAAGATCTCTCAACATACCTATAGGCAGTTCTTTTAAAAAAAAAAACATTTATTGAAGTATAGTTGATTTACAATGTCATGTAAGTTTCAGGTGTACAGCACAGTGATTCAGTTATACATACATATACATATATTATTTTTCAGTTTCTTCACCCTTATAGGTTATTACATAATATTGAGTATAGTTCCCTGTGCTATACAGTAGGTCCTTGCTGGTTACCTATTTTATTTTTTTCACATCTTTATTAGAGTATAATTGCTTTACAATGTTTTTATAGGCAGTTCTTATTCAAAACATGCACACATTTCAGTTACCAAAGTTTAGTTAAATTAAACCAGTCTTTTAACATCACGGTTCAAACTTCAATTATCAAGTATATTAACTGCAAGTAATTACACAGAGTGCAAAGTTTTCTTCTAGATCTTCAGTCCACGAGAACTTAATAAAAAAAAGTACTGATAAGCATCATGTTCAAAGACTTATCACATAACTCCTTTCAAAGGCTGTTGGTTATTGGGCACTGTGCATCTGTTACTCAGTTCACCCACAGACAGCAAAATATATAGTTGTGTTGTGTCCTTATCTCCTAGTTATATACCTACATGCTATTTTACAAAAATGGATAATCAAAAGAGGAAATACGCCAACAAAAATGAAAGTACAGCAAAGAAGCAGAGTGACAGAATTATAAGTGAAATTCAGTTCTAATATATATGCAGTTATAGAATAAACCACTAACTGTGGTAATGTTGACACAGCTGCCATTGGAGACACTTCAGATATATAGCCAGGAGTACTTAGTGAAGTTATCTCCTTGAATGAAGTAGTTGTGATAAAAAGGATGAAAATGTCCCAGAAGAAATGACACTGGCAAAAAACCTTCACATTATAGAAATTCTTGGATATATTTCATGACAGTGAAAGTACAAATAATAAAATATTGGAAACTAATCCAAACTTAGAAAGGAGCATGACAATTCTCCAGGGCTTAGAAAGGTACTCACTCCATATCAGATGTTATACATTGATAATTGTATATGAATTGCAAAGAATTAAAACACATTATTTTTCATTATGTCTTGTTTTTAAACTACAGTGTACTAAATAAATATTCATTTTACTATTTTTAAAATTTCTTTATATATTTATAACTGACAGTAAGAAATTTTATAATGTTTTGGCAAACATTTTTTTTTTTTTTTTTTTTGCCGTACGTGGGCCTCTCAGTGTTGTGGCCTCTCCCGTTGTGGAGCACAGGCTCCGGATGCGCAGGCTCAGTGGCCATGGCTCACGGGCCAAGCCGCTCCACGACATGTGGGATCTTCCTGAACTGGAGCACGAACCCATATCCCCTGCATCGGCAGGCAGACTCTCAACCACTGTACCACCAGGGAAGCCCATTGGCAAACATTTTTAAAGGTCACAGAATAATCATAGATTTTCCCATTGATTAAGGTCACTTTAAACAATTTCAGTTGTGTATGTATTTTATTATCTGGCACTGCCAGAGAAGTGAGAACTGCCTGTGTATATAGTTACCATCATAACTCTTTAAGGCTTCACTGGCGGCTCAGTGGTTAAGAGTCCACCAGCCAATGCAGGGGACACAGTTTCAAACCTTGGTGCAGGAAGATCCCACATGCCTGGCGTGGAGCAACTAACCCGTGAGCAATAACTACTGGGCCTGCGCTCCAGAGCCCACGAGCCAGAACTACTGAGCCCATGAGCCACAACTACTGAAACCTGTGTGCCTAGAGCCTGTGCTCCACAACAAGTGAAGCCACTGCAATGAGAAGTCCACACACCAAAACAAAGAGTAACCCCCGCTCACCGCAACTAGAAGAAGCCCGTGTGCAACAACAAGACCTAACACAGCCAAAAATAAATAAATAAATATAATTAAATTTTAAAAAAAACTTTTTCAGTGTCATACATGACTCCTTATTCTTAAAAAAAATAAATAAATAACTCAAAGGACAGCTCACGTCCCAAGCCCTCACAAGCATGAAAGATAAATAAATATGAGATGAACCCCAAAAGCTTCTTTCTTGTGTATAAAAACTTTATGCTATAGCATAAAAATTAAACAGAAGGTATCAATAGTCTTCTCAATGAACCACTAGTAATTATTTTAATTTTTATAAGATTAGAAGAAATACAGATTTTTATACTTTGAAGCAACATATGTGGTCATAGATGACAACTACAAATCAGGGGAAAATTCCTTGGATAGCATTTCAGAGGAAAATGTAATTGTATTTATTTATGTTTACTCTACTGCTAATTTGAATTGAGAAAACTATCACTGTAATTTTGTTGTTGTTGTTTTAAATTTCCATTATGAGCTAGTTTTGTCAATCAGACATCTTCTAGTAGACACGTGGTAAAAATGGTTTGAAATGTACAGATCCTTCTTGATCTCTCTATCTCTTCCTATCACATTACAATTGCCCTTTGCCACCATAATTCTCCCCACCTCCTCCACAACCACCATCTTGTAGGTCAGATCCATGTTCACCAGACTGAGATTGAGATCTAAGCTTCTTACCACAATGGTGTTGTATGACTCCCAAAGCAGCAGTTCTGTAGATAATGGCTTCAAATGCATCAAGTTACACAAGCCTCCTGCTGCACACTCATCCATTTAATATTTTATCAACAGTGAATATGTGTGTTTGTGTGTATGTCTGTGTGTGCATGTATGCTTGAGGAGAGTGAAATGTGGAGATTATGGGATGGTCATAATTGGGCTTTTCATTGAATATAACAACAACACTACCAATGATAATGAAAAGATAAACAGTGATAACAACAAATAACATTTGCTGAGAATGTACCATGTTCCTGACAATATTCTTAACAAGTGGGTGGCTTATTTAATGTTGCCAGTGACTGTATGAGGTAAGAACTATTAGTAACCCAGTTTTAAAATCAGAAAATAAAGAGAAAGTTTAAGTAAATTCCCCAAGAACACACAGGTAGACAATATTGCAGCCATGGTCAGGAATCATGACTTTTTCTCTACAGAACACATATCCAATAACCACTATACTACACTTTACATAAAGATTCAGAAATGGGGCAAAATGTGTGGTCTACTTTGGCTATGGCTTTCTTCCAAATAGGGATAGGAAAGGCAGCAGTGGGAAATGAGTTGATAAATGGGTGGGAAGCAGTAGAGTAAAATAAATGAACATTTAGGATTCAAAAGTTGAGTGTTTGCACGGTAGCTGCAGACTTCACTCCATTTGCCTAAGAATTTTAGGATGGAGTTGTCACCTCACTCAGTCAGAATGGCCACCATCAAAAAGTCTACAAGTAACAAATGCTTGAATGGATGTGGAGAAAAGTGAACCCTCTTAGACTATTGGTGGGAATGTAAATGGGTGCAGCCATTATGGAGAACAGTATGGAGGTTCCTTTAAAAACTAAAAATAGAGTTACCATATGATCCTGCAATCCCACTCCTGGGCATATATTGGGAGAAATATTTCCTTTGAACAGATACATGCACCTCAATGTTCCTTGTAGCACTATCTACAATAGTTAAGACAAGGGAGCCACTTAAATTTCTATGTCCATCGATAAATGGATGCATAAAGAAGATGTAATACACACACACACACACACACACACACACACACACACACACACCGGAATATTACTCAACCATAAAAAAGAATGAAATGATTCCATTTGCAGCAATGTAGATGGACCTAGAGATTATCATATTAAGTAAAGTAAGCCAGACAGAGAAAGACAAATATCATATGATATTGCTCATATGTGGAATCTGAAAAAATAAAAGATACAAATGAACTTATTTATAAAACAGAAATAGACCCACAGACATAGAAAAGAAACTTATGGTTTCCAAAGGGGAAGGGCAGGAGGGATATACTTGGAGGATGAGATTAACATATACACACTACTGTATGTAAAATGGATAACTAACAAGTACCTGCTGTATAGTACAGAGAACTATACTCAATATTTTGTAATAACCTATAAGGGAAAATAATTTGAAAAAGAAGATACATATAGAGTGAGATATATAGATATAGATATAACTGAATCACTGTACTGTACACCTGAAACTAATATGACATTGTGTGTTAGTCAACTGTACTTCAATACAAAAAGAGAGTATTTACACAATTCAACATATAAAGGCAAGTCAATCAACTTAAGTCATTGTTACAGACTGAAAAGTTATACAGGTTCCAGTAGTCACATTTTCAATGATAGATATATGAGAGTTTAACATTTTAAAAAATCTGAATAATCCATGATCTTGCTTTAGTTCTTTGAGTTTAATATCTGGATAAACAAAGCCAATAGAGATCACAGAGTATATTGCATATGGCATTTTGTTCCATCTCAGTCTATTCAAGCATACAAATGATTCAATTGTAGAGTACCAAAATGCCTGCTTGAATTTTGTCCCGAGTTTCTGTAAAAAAAAGGGCTACACTGCCCAGCGAGTTTTAATTGATTGATTAAGAACCTTTTATAGGAGCTTCCCTGGTGGCGCAGTGGTTGAGAGTCCGCCTGCTGATGCAGGGGACACGGGTTCGTGCCCCGGTCCGGGAAGATCCCACATGGCGCGGAGTGGCTGGGCCCGTGAGCCATGGCCACTGAGCCTGCGCGTCTGGAGCCTGTGCTCCGCAACGGGAGAGACCACACAGTGAGAGGCCCACATACCGCAAAAAATAAAAAAAAAAAATTAAAAAAAAAAAGAACCTTTTATAGATTCCATTTCATAGAATCATAAAATTATGAAATTTCACAATAGAAAGTACTTTGGAGTGAGGAGTTTTTTCTGCTTTCAAGCTCTGCTTTTTTAAATACTTGATTAAAAGACCAAAATGTAGACAATTTGATTTGCTAAATACATGGGCAAGCTTGATTTCATTTTGAAAAGAATCCGGCAATTTATTGACACTTGCATTGTTTGGAAATGATCACAGTTAATCTGCCCAGAAACTTAATAAAATGTCTTATTCATGGGTAAATTGAATGAACATATACAAAAGTAGTTTTCGTGTTAAGTAAACGTGAAGGTTAATGGATAAATAGCCACTGAGGGGAAATAAAAGGTATTTTGTTTCTTCCTGTGTCTTTGCTATAAAAAAAGCCTTTGCAGCTATCAAAGTTAGTTGATTCTGAAGCTTGAAATTGAGAGGAAACTGCAATTTAAGAAACTGTAAAAGAACATTCTGTACTCTCTTTGAACTTCTATGCCCCAGTCTCTACATGTATTTTCATTTTGTCCTTAGTCTTTTGAGATTGCTTTTGAGGAATAATATGGGCTCCCTCTGGTGATTAATTTCACACCTGAACATTCCCATGGCAGTTAATTAAGAAGCTGCCATCTCCAAATCATGTGCTTGTCTTATGCAGAAAAGTATGTGAGGTTATAGGCCTACAGGGAACGTTAAAAAAAAAATCCAGAGTTTAGCACTGGCTCTCTACTGAATGCACAGAGTAACTAACTTCATCGCATTAAATTCCCCAATTGGTGTTAGCTTTTATTTTTATTTTTTTTCTTTTTATTGTAGCTCTCATTAGAGTGAGAATATCTTGACATTTTCAGGCAAAATACTTCTTAGGGACAAAATTAAATTATTTTAAAACAATATGCATTTTTTTCAACATGTTGGTGCACACAGCAAATGGAGTAAAGCTAGTGGAAATAAGAAATCAATGCCAGACGTGAAGGATTTATCCAAGTCTAATCTCTTCAAGCTGGACATCTCTTCATCAGCTTAAAAGAGCCTGGGTAAGGTTCCCTCCCAGTATTACGTAGCAAATGTCAGGCTCCTTATTCAGCCTATTCTTCTGTTTCTTTTTTCTATATTTTTTTCTCTCTTTCTTTCATTCTAAGAAATAAAATATATTCTAAGAGATATAATTAAAGCATTGAAACATGTTCTGGTCCCATACATTCTTTAATCAGAAATAACCATCATCTTGAAGTTGCTATGTATGCTTTCTATTTAGCAGTTATATTTTCAAAACACATGTGTCTACATAAACAATCTTGAAACTGGATATCATTTTGTGTCTGTTTATAATTTATCTATGTTAGTATCATTGTGTGTGTGTCTTCCTGCAACTGGTGTCTTTATCCACCTGAGATTTTATATTCATTCACATTGATGTGTATAAATATAGTTTATTTTCTTTACCTGCTATCAACTATAATACTATAACATCATTTATTTATTCAGACTATTTATAATTGCCATTTAGGTTGTTTTCATTTTTCTGTCAACCTAAAGATTCAGAGCGTCTCACATCACAGCCTTTTCCTCTTCCACAGATATGAGGGTTTCTCAGAAGCACAGTTTGTGAAGTTGGATTGATGGATCTCGGTGAATGCACGTTTAACTCTATTAACTAATACAAAATTGCTCTTCAAAGCGATTGTTTCTACTTAATTTCCCACCACTTCTTATTTACTCTATGAGACCATTTTGCCTAGTGAGTAAACAAATGCTCTCAGTTTAATTCCTACCATTCTCTGTAACACTTTTAAAAGCGATTTCCAAAAATAGCTTCACTTATGAACAACTGACCATTTTCACACCTTTTCCCCAGTCACTTTCTTTTTCTACATGAGACTATAAATCTAAACACTTTCTTGCTCCTATGGATTCTGATATAGTAGAGAAGGGAGAGATATTAACATTCACACTACTAATGTAACAAGGAAGAGCTAAATCTGACTCCATGTTAGATCTGTTTCTTTGACTTTAACCTTTGCTTTTCATTGCTTTTGTTATTATAATCATTCATAATGGCCTGCCTCAGGGAACCCAGCCCCTCTCCTGTTCAGCTCACAGGGAGACAATCTGACCCTGCCCACCTGTGAATTGCTGCAAGAAAGAAGAAATTAACACACCCCATCAACCAAGGATGGTCATTACTGGAGATGTTTTGCAAGACTGATGGCCCTTTTACTTTACTTCCTCATTGCCCCTCCCTCTCTGATTCTGTAAAAGAAACCGGCATCCAGACCCCAATAGATGGTTTTTCAGAGATACTACTCTGCCATCTTCCTGGTCTGTCGGCTTTCAATAAATTTGTATTCCTTGCCTCGACACCTTGTCTCCGATTCATTGGCCTGTCGGGTGGCGAACAGAGTGAGCTTGGAGTCGGTAACACTACTCTTTCAGAAAAAACACTCCAGGGCTTCCTTGGTGGTGCAGTGGTTGAGAGTCCACCTGCCAATGCAGGGGACAAGGGTTCATGCCCCGGTCCAGGAAGATCCCACATGCTATGGAGCGGTTGGGCCCATAAACCATGGCCACTGAGCCTGCGCATCCAGAGCCTGTGCTCCACAATGGGAGAGGCCACAACAGTGAGAGGCCCGGGTACCAAAAAAAAAAAAAAAGAAAAAAGAATTACTCCAGTGCCATATATATATATATATATATATATATATATATATATATATATATATATATATATATATATATATATATATATATATAAATTTTAATGTCACTTTTCCTTTTGAACATCACATCAGCTGGTTAAACCACTCACTTCTCTTTTCTTTCAACATCATCTGACTAACTTTAAGTCATTTCCCTTTGTTTCGTAAGATATTTTACAAGGGCCTTTCAGTTTTCTTCTAGATGTTTTCTCTGTCAGCTCCCTTGGAAGCAAATAATAATAAGGTCCATATGAATGGCTTTTATACTTCAGTGACCTTCAGCACAGTATTTCAGGAATCCTCATATATCCCAAACACATTTATATGTGAAATTTTTTAACTGTAAATAGATTTAACCCAGAAAGACATCTTCTTTTATTTACACAACACCAGAGCCACTTTCTCTAAATGCAGTTGAAAAAAAAAATAGCCATAGCAAACATCACTTTAAGTTTTTAAGTATTAATTTCAAATGAGCTTTATTGCTGCCCAGAAAGCTACTCTTTCTCCTTAGTCTTTTTTCCTATATCAGAAGCAATAATTTCGACTCTCCTCAAACTATCAAGTCTACTCTCCAAATCCTCACTCTTTATTGATATCTGTACTTCTCGTTTCACTGAACAAGAAGTAGCAAACCTAAAATAACTTCCATGCACCCCCAAAGCCATATCTACCATTTTAGTTGGAACCCTGCCTTACTTGGCCTTCTCTTCTGCTATGGTGGTGAAATGATCCATACAGCTTTCTTAGGCAAGCCTCTCTAATTATATGCTGAGTCCCATCTATTCAAAGTTGTGACCCCTGCAATCGACCCATTTCAACCCTACATTATCAACAAGTCCAGCTCAGCTGGATTATCATCATCATCATCATCATACCCCAATGTGAAAATATCTCCCATCCTAAAAACTCATAAAATCTTTTTGGACATCAAATCCCCACTGAAGAAACCACCTGGTTTCCCTGTTTCTCTTTGTAAAAAAAAAATGCTGTTTTCGTTTCCCCCTTCTTCCATTTTCTACTGAATTTACCAGTCATATTTTATTTTCTCAACTTTAATAAAACAGCTATTAACCCATTGAGACAGCAATGACCCTCATGTTGCTACAACCAGTGTTATTTTTTCTGACCTCACTTTACTCAACTCATTACATTTGACATGGCTGATCATGCCCTCTTCCTTGAAACACTTCCTTTCCTCTCACTCTCTTTCCCCTACTTTACTAAACATTTGTTGCTGAACTTTCCCAATATCTAAATTTGAAGAACCTTCAGACTCATTCCCCGAAACTCTCATCTTATCTCTCTTAATGATTGCATCCAGATCTATGAGTTTAAATGGCATTTGTATTTGAATGCCAGGTATATGAATTTTCCTATCTGCCATCTGCATGTGAAAGTCTAGATGTCAACAAATCAAAGCCACTATGCTGAAATGTAAACCCTCATCTTCTCCTCAAGTCTTCTTTCCCTTTTCTTATTTCTTGTTAACCCACTAGACGGTAACTTTATCATCCCTGTTGCCAAGGCTAAAAACCTTGGAGATATTATAGACATATCTCTTTATCTCATATTCCTCATCTATTGATACATATTAGCAAGTTCTGTTGATTTTTTCTTTAAAACATATGCACAGTCCAACCACCTCTTCCTAATGTATCTCTATCTTAAAGTATCTGTCTTGCAAGCCTTTTATTATCTAGCACCTGAGAGGTCTCCTCTATTCTACCCTTGCACTCAACAGTATAGTTTTCTACACACTGAACAGAATGATATCATTAAAGCTTTGCCAAATTTCATATCACTTATTCTCTAAAGTCCCTGCAATTTGTCCATGTATCTTTAAAAAAATCCAAAATTATTGCCACATCTACATAAATTTGGCCCTGGCAACCTCTCTCATTTCATATACTACCTCTTCTCCCATTGCTCACTCATTCCAGCCATTTGGTTTTTGTGGTATTCCTCAAGCACACCAAGCATCTCCTGTGTTAGGGGCCTTGTATCCAGTGTTTCATTTTTTCTGGAATCTTCTTCCTCAGACCTTTGCATAACTTCCCACCTTGCATCAGTCATTTACCCTCTTAGAGAAGTCTCAGACCACTCTTTCTAATACAGAATCTACCATTGTCTAGCCAAGACTGTATTTACTTATTTTCATATATTATCATATATTTCATATATTATCACTTAACACTTTTTGCATGTATTTGTTTATTGATTATTAACTATTTAGTCTGATAGAATTAATCACAATGAATGCAGGGGCTGTCTTTGTTTGTCACTGTATCCCTGGCACCATAAAGGAGACATTTAATAAATATTTGTTGAATATTTATTCAACAATAATACTGAATAATATTGAGTTTCTTAAGCACAACTTTCTGTGTACTCACCTCTACTAATATTCAAGTCATGAAAGATGATTTTTGTTTTCAACATTAGCTGTGCTGCTTAAGACAATTTTTATGTTTACTATCAGCTTCTTCCTCAGTCGGATTTTTGCCTCATATACTCTGAATTTAATTCTTTCCCATTTCAACTGCCTCCCTGAGCACTGGAGATTCTAACCATATTCTTATATTTCTTTTACGAATTTAAGTAAAGAAAATGCAATCACTAGTTTTCCAGTCTTATTCCTTATATAAATAATAATTTTCATTAAAATAATAAAAGTATGTTTATTGTTTTAAACTTCAATGTGGAGATATTTGGAAATCAAATTGTAATTTGTTACAGACAGTGATTTCTTCTAATAACCCTTGATAATAACTCTACTTTTTGTCTAAGGGTACTGAAGCGGTATCATTTTGTAAAATGTTATTTTGTATATGAAAACTGTATTTGTTGTGTAAGTTAGGACTGAAATGCAGGCTCCTTCAGTAGTAGGAGACATCACTAATACTAAGTTTAAAAATATTTTGTAAAAGAGGGAATCTAGTATAAAAGAAAATGGGTGACAGAGATGATATGATAGGTTTCTCAACCTGGTCAAGTGACCTGTGGTTTGAGAACAGACATCAGCTTTCTGAGAGCTCTTCATGCTTCAGATCATACACAACTGGGATTAAACTTTGAGTTAATCTTTCAAATATCCAAATATGGAGCAACTTCATTGATTATTTTCCACATTGATATTCTGAGCAGATCATCTCTTACTTAATTTCTCTTCTGCTTCTAAGACTCAAACAGCCCTTCAGACTTGTCATATGACATATCTTGGAACCAAGAACAATAAAAAGAAAATAAAAGAGTTTTTGTCTCTTTTTCTTTCTTTCCTATATTATTATTTTTTGTTTACTGTCGTTTTTACTCTGGGTAAATAAAGGAATGGACAACCATTTACAAAGAGCATTGAGTCCGCATTATGATACTGGTTCCTCAGTAGCCTCTGGGAAACTCATCTGATGCAAAGGAAATATTTAAGAATGTTTATTAAGGATTTTGAAATTCAAACTAAAAATGCTTGCCTGTAATCTAAGCTCTAGGCCAATCTTTTTCATTCATCCTTAGTTATGCTAATTCCTGTTTTTAATTATTTTTCCCCAAGCAACTCTTCAAAATGTCTTTTTTTCCCCTAGATCTTAAATTCACTTTCACCCTTAACCAAAGATTTGCCTTTTGCATCCTTGAGAAAATTGAGTTACACTTGAGTGGAATCCCTTAATTCTGCCATTATCCACCCCAAATTATAGAAAAATTAACACATATTTCATTATGTTCTCATGACACAATGTAAGATAGAATTTATCCTATTCTTACCAGTATAGTAAAATAAACATATCAGTGTATAAAAGCATAACAAACTCATCAAACATATTTCTCTGGAGATCA
Source organism: Hyperoodon ampullatus (assembly GCF_949752795.1). Taxonomy (NCBI): domain Eukaryota; kingdom Metazoa; phylum Chordata; class Mammalia; order Artiodactyla; family Ziphiidae; genus Hyperoodon; species Hyperoodon ampullatus. Next base: position 7,108,725 of record NC_136928.1, read on the forward strand.
AATAGAAGCAGAGTCAATACAAGAGAAAATAAAGTATATTTTGTAGTAGACACAATGCAGTTCTTTGAGGACTATTTTGGGACTCTCAAATAAATACTTTAAGTGCTATTTTAATATATATGGGTTATTTTTTTTAATTTAAACATGAAAATTAAAAATAAATATAAACTTTGGATCTCAAACTCTCTCTTTTATTAAGTTGTTCTCTAATCTAAGACTATAGTATTCTAAGAAGATATCAGGTTTCAACAGTATAGTTTCCCCCCCCCCCCCTTGAAAACTTGAGTTTCTACTTTAAAATTCAAGGAATGAACTTAATTCCTCAGTGTTTTCTTGGGGAAAAAATTTTAATTATTTAGATCTAATTGATTTTAGAAATTTTCAAATCTTTATCACTTGTTCCTAGTTGTCATAACTCATACATGTCTGCCAGTATTTTCTTTAGGGAAAAAATTTCTGCATTATTCAGTATCTAATTTCAACTAACAGAAGTGGGAAAAATAACTTGGCAAGATACAGGAGCAACATTAATCATGGCAGTACTATGTCATTATATTACACCCCACCTTGAACTTAATTTTGATTGGAACTTAAAATATTGTCTTTGCTACTGATAACCATACTAAGTTTTCTTGTTATAAATACTTTCCTTGTGGATAAGTTTTTTTGGAGACTCTAAATTAATGTTTTAGGGACACTAAGATCTGCTATAAGATGGTGGAGAAATTAATTAATGTTAGGAATCTTTACTCTCTGTAAGAAACACAAAGGTATAATTTTAATGTTATCATCTTAGGGAAAAATAATCTATTCTAATGTGTCAGTTACAATAAAAAGGAAGAGACTGCATTTACATTTCTAAGGATAAGCTTAGATTTAGCTTTTTCAACTCTGCCAAAAGCAATAGATTGAAGCCCCAAATCAATCAAACACCCATTATTGGTACTGTCTACTGCTCAGAATTCAGCATGATCGCATCCTTTGAGTTGAGTTGACTTTACAGATAGCTTTAACTATGATGATGATATTAACCAAGTGATTTGTTTTCACATATTGTCTGCTTTTTTTGCAGATCTTTGATTATCAAGTTTTAGATTTTAAATAGTAACACTTCAAACATTTCTCAGCTCCTACTACCAACCACAATAAATGAAGTGAATATGAATGAATGCATTTTAAATAGTTTCTGAATTTGTTTACGTATGTATTGAAGCAGCCTAATAGAGTATCAAAGACTAGTAATCCTCCATCTCCCAAATATGAGAGACACAATGGTCCTCCAATCATTTTACAATGAACATGTATCCAGAAATTGCTCTTTTAAAGTAAGAAGAAACATGTTCTTTCAAAGCAAAATAATTTAACAATGTGTTCAAAAATTCTAATTTAATGTAGTTGCCAAATAACTCAATGGTTACTATATTTGATTGAAAAAAATAACTTTTTATTTTTTAAATAAATGAAGAGATAGTACATGTTCATGAAGTGGAAGACCCAATATTGCTAAGATAACAATTATTCCCTACTTGATTTATAGATTCAATGCAACCCCAGTCAAAATCCCAGAAAGTTAACTGTAAATATTGACAAATTGATTCTAAAATTTTTGGAGAAATGAAAAAGATTTATTATAACTAACCCAGTTCTGAATAAGTGAGACAAAGTTGGATGATGCACAGTAACCAATCTGAAGGCATTATAAAACTACAATATTCAAGGCAATGGAGCATTAGTGAGAGAGCTCACAAATTGACACACACAAATACAGTGAACAGATCTTTGACAGAGAAGAAGACAAGTTAATGTAGAAAGGATAGTCTTGTCTACAAATTTGTGTTGGCAAAATTGGACCTCCATATGCAAAATATGAAACTATATACAGAATTTATATCTTACACAGACATTAGATTAAAATGGAATATAGAAATTAAGAGTATAATGCAAATCTATAAGACATTGAAAACCCTTGTGGTAAAATTGACATGAAATTGGATTTTGTGATGAAATTTTAAGTAAAACACCACTAGCATGACTCACAAAAGAAAAAGAAAGCTTAACTTGGATGTTATTAAAATTAAAAACTACTCTATGAAAGATACCAATAAGACAATTAAAAAGAAACAAAAAACATATGTCTGATAAGGAACTTGTATCCAAAATATACAATATTTGACTTTTAAAAACAACACTTAAAATTAAAATTCAAGGGTTTCCCTGGTGGCGCAGTGGTTGAGAGTCTGCCTGCCGATGCAGGGGACATGGGTTCATGTCCCGGTCCGGGAAGATCCCACATGCTGTGGAGCGGCTAGGCCTGTGAGCAATGGCCACTAAGCCTGTGCGTCCAGAGCCTGTGCTCTGCAATGGGAGAGGCCAAAACAGTGAGAGGTCCACGTACCACAAAAAAATAAATAAATAAAATTAAAATTCAAGAATGAAAAATGAACAGGGCAATTGAAAATGGTAAAGTAGATGATTGGCAAATAATCATATGAATATATTATCAACATATTTTGCCATTGGGTAATTGGAACTTAAAACAACAATGAGATACCACTACATACCTATCAAAATGACTAAAATTTAAAACACTGACAATTATTGAATGCTGAAATGTTTGTGGAGCTAAAGGATTTATTCATGTATTGTTGGGATGCAAAATGGTATATCAACTTTGGAAGATTGGCAATTGCTTACAAAGCTAAATGTAGTTTTATCATATAATTCACCTATCAGGCTCCTAGATATTTACCTAATTGAATTAAAGTGTTATTCCCACACAAAAACCTGTGCATTAATATTTATAGTGACTTCATTCATACTTGCTATAGCTGAAAGCAACCAAGATGTCCTTCAATGGGTGAATGGACACAAGCTGTGGTATATTCTTACAATGAAGTATTACTCAGTAATAAAAAGATGTGAGCTAGTAAGCCACAAAAAGATACGGAGGAACTTAAACGCATATTGCTAAGTGAAAGAAGCCAACATGAAAACATCCATATGATTCCAACCATATGACATTCTGGAAAAGACAAAATCATAGAGAGAGTAAATAAATCAGTGGCTAACAGGTTTAGCAGAGGTTGGAGGAGGTAGAGTGTTGGAGAAGTATATCACAGGGGATTTACAAGCATACCTCAGATATTGTGGGTTTGGTTCCAGACCAACATAATAAAGCAAATATCTTAGTAAACTGAGTCACACATTTTTTTTTCAGTTTTCCTGTTCATATAAAAGTTACGTTTACTCTATACTGTAATCTACTCAGGGTTTAATAGTATTTTGTCTAAAAAATAACATATCTTAATTTAAAAATATAATATGTTTTGCTAAAAATGTTAACCATAATCTCAGGCTTCAGCAAGTTGTAATCTTTTTGCTGGTGGAGGCTCTTGCCTCCATGTTGATCAGGTTGCTGGGGCAGATGTGGCAATTTCTTTAAATAAGGCAATGACACAGTTTGCACCATCAATTGACTCTTTCTTTCATGAATGAACATGCAATAATGTTTGATAACATTTTACCCACAGTAGAATATCTTTCCGTTAGAGTCAAATCTTTCAAACCCTACCATTGCTGTATCAACTAAGTAATATTCTAAATTCTGTGTTGACATTTCAGCAATCTTCATAGCATCTTCACCAGAAGTAGGTTCCATCTCAAAAAAATCCGTTTAATTACTCATCCGTAAGAAGTAACTCCTCTTTTGTTAAAATTTTATCATGAAATTGCAGGGATTGAGTCACATCTTCAGACTCCACTTCTAATTCTAATTCTCTTACTATTTCCACTACATATTAATTACTTCCTCCACTGAAGTCTTGAACACCTCAAAGTCATCATTAGGGTTGTAATCAACTTCTTCTAAGCTACTATTAATGTTTATATTGTGATCTCTTCTCATGAATCATAAGTGCTCTTCATGACATCTAGAATGGTGAATCCTTTCTAGAAGGTTCTCAATTGACTTTTCACAGATCCGTTAGAGGGATCACTATCTATGGCAGCTATAGTCTTATAAATGTATTTCTTAAATAACAGCACTTGAAAGTCAAAATTACTCTTTGATCCATGGGCTACAAAGTGCATGTTGTATTAACAGACATGAAGACAACATCAATCTCATTGTACATCTCCTTCAGAGCTCTTGGGTTAAAAGGTGCATTGTCAATAAGCAGTGATATTTTGAAAGGAATCTTTTTTTTTTCCTCCTGAGCAGTAGGTCTCAACAATGGGCTTAAAATGTTTAGTAAACAATGCTGTAAACAGATGTGCTGTCATCCAGGCAGTGTTGTTCCATTTATAGAGCACAGGCAGAGTAGATTTAGCATGATTGTTAATAGACCTAAGATTTTTGGAATGGTAAATGAGAACTGGCTTCAACTTAAAGTCACCAGCTGCATTAGGCCCTAACACGAGTCTCTGCCTTTTGAAGCTTTGAAGCCAGGCATTGATTTCTCCTCTCTAGCTATGAAAGTTCTAGATTACATCTTATTCCAATAGAAAGCTACTTTGTCTGCAGTGAAAATATGTTATTTAGTGTAACCACCTTCAATAATTATCTTTGCTAGATCTTCTGGATAACTTGCTACAGTTTCTACATCATTACTTGCTGCTTCACCTTGCACTTTTATGTTATGGAGATGGATTCCTTCCTGAAACCTCATGAACCAACCTCTGTTAGCTTCAAACTTTTCTTCTGCAGCTTCCTCACCTCTCTCAGCCTTCAAATAATTGAAGGGACTTAGGGCCTTGCTCTGGATCAAGCTTTCACTTAATGGAATGCTGTGGCTGGTTTGATCTTCTATCCAGACTAAAACTTACTCCATATCTGTTTTCTCCATAACAGCAATAAGGCTGTTTTTCTTTCTTATCATTCATGTGTTCACTGCAGTATTACTTTTCCTTTGTATTCATAACTTGACTAACTGGTGCAAAAGACGTTGCATTCAGCCTGTCTTATCTTGGCTTTCAACATGCCTTCCTCACTAAGCTTAATCATATCTAGCTTTTAGTTTGAAGCAAGAGACATGCAACTGTTCCTTTCATTTGAACATTTAGAGACCATTGTAGGGTTATTAATTGGCCTAATTACAATATTATTGTTTCTCAGGGACTAGGGAAGTCTGAGGAGAGGGAGAGAGATGGGAGAACAGCTCGTTGGTGGAGCAGTAAGAACACACATAGCATTTATCCATTATGTTTGCTATCTCCCATGGGTGTGATTTGGGGAGCCCCAAAACAATTAAAATAATACCATTAAAAATCACTGATCACAAATCACCATGACAATATAATAATAATGAAAAAGTTTGAAATATTTTGAGAATTACCAAAATGTGACACAGAGACATAAAGTGAGCAAATCAGTCAAAACCAGTAGAAGTTTACAACACAAAGGATAAATCTTTTTTTTTTTTTTTTTTTTTTTTTTTTTGTGGTACGCGGGCCTCTCACTGTTGTGGCCTCTCCCGTTGCGGAGCACAGGCTCCGGATGCACAGGCGCAGCAGCCATGGCTCACGGGCCCAGCCGCTCCGCAGCATGTGGGATCTTCCCGGACCGGGGCACGAACCCGTGTCCCCTGCATTGGCAGGCGGACTCTCAACCACTGCGCCACCAGGGAAGCCCAAAGGATAAATCTTAATGCATGCAAATTAAAAATATTTTATAGGTCGGCAGTCCCACCATGAAATGCAGAATGTGAAAAATAATCTAAATATACTGCAAATGTGTGTGACAATGTGAAGGAGACAATGTGATAATGTGCTGACTTAAGTAACTTTGGAAATGACTGGCTTCTGCAAGACAAAAGACAAACCGAATTGTACAAAGCACTGCCCTCTAGTTAAAAAGGTTGTTCTCCTCTGCTCCGTGGGCATAACAGGTGGACAATTCTGAAACCATTACACCTGTGTACTGGAATTGAACAATTAAGCAAGTGAATATCAAGTGGTAGAAGTCAGTTATCACACTTATGGAATGGAAGGCTACAGAGAAGCAGGATAGAGTGATCCATATAGTAATGGATTAAAGTAGGAGACTTCAGTATGCATTCATTTTTAATTTAATAGACGTGAAGATGGTTACAAATAGAAATATATGTGTGTGTTAGTACCTTGGTAATATTACACATAAATATCTCCTTGATCTGTTAGATGGGAGTGCCTAGAAGCAATGATGCTCCAGTAGCAGTGAGCACATCTAGTGCCATGATATTTGGTTTTTAATTTTTTTAAAAATGTGTATACAATTTTTAAAGGTTACTTTCCATTTACAGTTATTACAAATATTGGCTCTAATCCCCATGTTGTACAACACATCCTTGAAACTGTTTTATGCCCAATAGATTCTACCTCCTGCTCCCCCATCCTTCTACTGTTCCACTCCCCCTACACTGGTAAACACTAGTCTGTTCTCTATATCTGTGAGTCTGCCTCTTTTTTTGTTATATTCACTACTTTGTTGTATTTTTTAGATTCCATGTCTAAGTGATATCATACAGTATTTGTCTTTCTTGGTCTGACTTATTTCACTTAGCATAATGCCTTCCAAGTCCATCCATGGTGATGCAAATGCAAAATTTCATTCTTTTTTAATGGCTGAGTAGTATTCCACTATAAATACATACCACATTTTATTGGTTTTAAATACTATTCCCCAATAGAAAACAGGACTCCTTAGAGAAATAGCTTATTCTAGGACTTGGGAAATAAATATACAAGAGCCTAAAGCATCTTGTAATGCCAAAAAAAAAAAAAACAAGAAAGTGCTAAAAGAAAACAATCAAGCTAATAAACCAAACAGAAGAGACACAATGATGTTTGTATGTCAAGTGGATATGAGGGACAACCAAAAGAGCTCCACTGGCAAAAACAGGGATAATTTGAGCAAAAAATGTAAAGTTGTATTGGATTTTAACCTAAAGTATAAAACAAATATCCATAAGTCTATAATGGCATAAATAAAACATTTACCAAACAATAAATGGGGGAATATAGGCAAATATCCCTTGTAGAACTCCAAATATGTACATTTTTTAGATACTTCACCTTTCAAAGTGGTGGAGCATAAGTCCCCATTCTTTAACTGTGGGCTAGGCACACTGACTTTCTTCCAAAGAATACAGTGTGGAAGAAAGGGGGAATAAGAGTAACGTTATGGTATAGAAACTGGAGAAATACAATCTTAAGTCAGGTGATCAAGATTAACATCGAAAGTAATAAGTCTTATTGATTATGTGTCCTTGATATGATGCAATAAGAATGGCACTTCACCACTGAGATCCTTCTCCCAAAAACATAATCCACAGTTTAGCCATAAGAAAAACATCAGACAAATCTCAGTTAAGTGACATTGTATAAAATACTGGAACAGAATTCCTCAAAATTCTCAAGGTCATCGAAAAACAAGGGAAGTCTAAGAAACCATCACAGTCTAGAGAAGGTTAAGGAGGCATGATCGTTAAATATAATGCAATATCCTGGATAGGATCTTGAAGTTAAAAAAAAAAAAAAGACAATAGGGATAAACTAAGAAAATCTAGATGAAGTATGGGCTTGGTTAACAATAATATATCAGTCTTTGGTCATTAACTGTGACATATATACTATTTAAGATGCTAATAATAAGAGTGTGGTATGAGGTATATGAGAATTTTATGTATTATCTTTGAAATCATTCTAAAACTATTCTAAAATAAAAAATGTATTAATATCTATTAGCTAATGATGTGTTTCTAAGTGGTAATTCTGCCATGTGAATTCCCCTAAATCCTGAGTCTTAAGGATAGAGAAAGTCAGAGGAAAGTGCCAGTGTAATTTATTGCATTATAAAATTAATATTTGTTACTTAAGTAATTTAAACTTTCTAGATTCTCCATTCAATATATGTATTATATTAAAAACATTTCATCAGCTATGAAGAGAAAAAATTTCAAGATATATTTTATTTCTTTACATTAATGGAAAGCTTGGTCAACAATACGGTCTTCAAATAAATGAAAAATTGGGACAAAGTGAGCCACTCTTCCATAAATAACTGTTTTTGTTTAATTGATTATTTTAATTTTTTCATTTATTTTAAAAAGAAAATATTTCTGTAACTTAAGAATTGGCCATTTACCTTTTCCCCTGTTTTTCCTTTTCTTTGCTGCCCCCCATATCCTTAAGAAATAGTAAAATAAAAATACACAGTTTTTTTTAACACTAAAATGGTCAATTCAGATATTCACTTGAGGTAATATAGAAAGGAGTCTATGAAGTGTCATGTAGTTCATTTAAGTCTACTGTGCAGAACAATGGTGCTTACTAATTCCAGAGGGGTAATAGTGAATATGAGCCAGGTAAGGTAATATGTTCCCTGTTGATATGAGTTTAGATTGTAACAGCCTCCAGAATAAATGTCTAACCCTGGAATAAGTTTCACATGTTTGATTCAATAGTCTTAACAAGCAAGAAACTTGCCTGCAACATAATGTAATGAGAATATTACAGAGGAGCCCTTGAGAACTGTCATTCTATATTTTCACTGTATTCTACTCTAGGTCCCCAACATGATTCTTTGAAACTTGTGAAGTAATAAAGAAAATTGACCATCTTGCCAAAGACCTGAAGTGCCATCTAGAGAGAGTAATTGAGACATGAGAACATTTAGAGAAAGGGACAGAAGGAGGAGGAGAAGAGATTCCGAGAGCAAAATTCCTGTTTGAAATAGAAACGGATATTATTCAAATGTGAATGAAAGTCAGAGACACTTGAAGAAGAGTTTTGAGGTTTTTGACGAATGCGCCATAAATATTAAGCTAAGAAATGGGTACCCTACATGAGAGAGAATGCTGAGGCAAGGTAAAGTCCTTCGGAGATATTACTTTGGACTCTCATTTCACAAGATTTTTCCAGAGTTGTTATTCAACATTTTATGCAGTCCCAATTCCTCAAACATATCTTTGTGCTTATTTGCAAATTCTCGTGTGATAGTTCTTGAGAGGCTGAAGAAAAACAGGGTTGAAGCAAAATCAAAGTTTTCTCCACTGTCTCCTTATGAGAGAATATAAAGAAGGAGCATCAACCTTCCTAAACAATAGTCTTGAGTTTTAGATGGTAGAGGGTACTGTAGTGAACTCAAGAGAAACTTAAAGCTCGGCTTTCTGATTACATTCATCCTAATATAATTGAAAGGAAGACAGCCAATTAAAGGATAGTGGAGGATGAAATTTGTGTTCTATCTATATTGTTTGAATCTTCATGAGTGTTTTAACTATCTGTTGAAGCAAAACATAGTAAGCAAAACATAGTGGCTTTAAGTAACATTATAAATCTGTGAGTGGTTCTGCTCCACATTTTTCTCTGAAGTCACTCAAGCAGCTTTATTCAAATGTGACCTTGATTGGTGCTGGAATATCCAAGAGGGTCTCTCAGCCTTCAAGGTCTCCCTCATTCTGTGTCATCTCTCATTATTTAGTAGTCTTGTCTGAGTTTCTTCACAGAATGATGGCTGGCTTCCAGGAGAGGGGGTTCTATGATGACAGCCCCAATGTGCAATTACTCTTCAAGCCTCTTCCTTCATTGCCATGCTAATGTCCCAACCGTCAAAGCAAACTATGTGGCCAAGCCCAGAGTAAATGTAGGAAAGAATTACATAAGTACCTGAGTATAAGAAGGCATGATTCAGTGGGGGCTACCAATTTAAAAGCCTCTCATAATTAGAATTTCAAAATAAACATCAGATTCGAACAAACTGAATTTAAATTATTTTGCCTTAGGTAATGGAGAGGGTACATGGGAAATAGGGGTTAGACAATGTTCCAGGATTTTCTTAAACAAAAATATTGGGTTTAGCAACTATCTTCTGGGGCCCAATTACCACTTGAATACTCCAAATCAATAACTTCATTTGAATTTTGTTCCCTGATGTATTCACAACTGAATTTTGCAGAACTAATTTGTTTTCTGTGTAAAGTCTCTGCTAATATGAATATTTCCAGACACCAAACCATTTCTCCTCTCCCCACACCCTAATCTTGCTCAACACAATAAACACACACACACACACACACCTGAAATTAAATTTTAAAAACAACATAAAAACCTACTAGAATTGATTACATTTTTTATAGAACTGCTCCCGAAATTTATTTTCCTCATTTCATTGTCATTTTAAAAACTACGGCATTTATAAAGAGTTGAGGGCTTCCCTGGTGGCGCAGTGGTTGAGAGTCCGCCTGCCAATGCAGGGGATGCAAGTTCGTGCCCCGGTCCGGGACGATCCCACATGCCGCAGAGCAGCTGGGCCCGTGAGCCATGGCCGCTGAGCCTGTGCGTCCGGAGCCTGTGCTCCGCAACAGAAGAGGCCACAGCAGTGAGAGGCCCGTGTCACGCAAAAAAAAAAAAAAAAAAAAAAGAGTTTAATGGCTTTCATATATCAACACTGTGTTTGGCACTGAGGGGATATGAAAGAAGATATAGACATCATTCTTTAATTTGAATACTACTTTTTAATTTAGACATTTCTTTGTATTTGTTAGGATTTTGTTGAAATGTCAACCATATTAAGAAGTTTCACAAGCACTATTATATTCATGTTATAGATGATGAAACTGAGGCTTAGAAAAAGGCAGTGAAAGTCCACAGTGGGAAATTGGAAGGGAATCGTGTTCAGACTAGAATTATGATTTTTTGAGTAGAATTCTAGTGCTTCTTTACAATAGAGTAAATGTGAGTTGTAGGGGTTTATAGATCTGTTTTTAAATTTTAATATCGACACAGGCAAATTATATAAACCTGTGAAAAGGCAGATTCTGTGTTTTAAATATTATAATTGTTGTGTTTACCTTATACAATTAGTATGGTTATATTATATGTCACATCAGGTTATCTCTTTGAGGACACAACTGCTGCCCCTAAAGCTGTGCAGGCTACTTAAGCAGTAAGGTATGATCATGTAAACCAACAGCATTACATATACAAACGTGTTGAAAAAAAGAAAAAATAATAATAAAAAAGGTTAAATGTTAAATTGTGTAGCAGAGAAGGAAGCAATATATAAGGTCATTGAAGAGAAAGAGCAGTGAGGGTTGATGGAGTCAGAGAGGACTTGATAAAAAAGGTGACACTTGAACTCAGCCTTAAATCGACTATACTGGTAGCTTTTGTCCTTTGCCTGTAGCCTCAGCAGAGTTCACGTTCATGTTCACAGATATGAAGACCATTATCAATCACATCGCAACCATGAAGGTTTCACACTTTTGCCACATTGATTAGGTATCACATTGATCTGCCCTGCATTATTTCAGTTCACCCTCCTACCCTCCTTCCTCCCTCTCTATTGTACAAGTGCCTGCACTCTGTCCTTCCAAGGTCTAAGTACCCATTTCCAGATTATCTTGCCTGGATTCCTTGCACTGAAAAGCACCAGGTTCTATATGATAAGCACTTACATTGGAGAAAATGTGTTCTCCAAAAATGTAAGTGCTACTACTCTAACTACCTGAGGTGAAAGAACAATAGTGAAATTTAATAAAGAAGAAATTAAATGTTCAATTGGAGACTAAAATTGTTTTACAGCAGGACAATAAAATAAAACACAAGCCAGTGGCCCTCAGCACCAGACTATTATTCACGCACAGCCAAACAGGAAGTAGCCCTCAGGGTTGCTTGAGCAGAAACAGATGAGTGATGAGAGTTTTATTTCTTTCCTTTTAACCTCTGAGGAGCTATGGAGGAAGAATAGAAAGACACATTAAAGCAAAAGGTAAAAATACTTTCTGTCCTCTTCTTCTACCATCATTATCATATTTGATTCTGACAAACTGTTACTAGATTGCATAGAATATGTACCTTCTTCGTTCTCTTAGATAAGGCAGCCAGTGAGAGGTAGAAATTTACATTTTCCTACAGAAATGACACAAATTATTTCCCATCAGTTTTGGGATAAGATAATAATTCTAGACCCCTGAAAAAACTGACAAGTGGCCAAATTGAATTGTTTATTTCAAAATCCTGCTTGGTACCTAGTGCAATGCCTGGCTTACTACAGCACCCAAGATCATTTGTTGAATAAACAGACAGAAGATATTTATGTAAAGGGAGATGACAATCTGAGCAGCAGATGAAGAGGAACGAACTGTGGAGGGTTTTTCTTAAAGCTTTCTGTTCAGGGAAGCATGCTAATTTTACTCAGATAGTGTGTTTATTTGGAGTGGCTTAAGAAGAAAGCTGATAGAAATTCAGTCTTTGTCTTTCTTCTGTCTGTTCTACTTGTTGACTATTTCTTCAAAATCACATGCTATTTTCTCACCTTAGACCTGTTCTTTGACTGTTTTTGTTTTGCTAGAAAGGCAAAAGAGGGGACGCTGATAGAAAAATAAATGATCTCTAATTGACTCATTATGACTTATCTTTATTAGCAGCAAATGTCTTCTGTGCTCTCTCAATGAATCATACATATTTGGCCATCATCATTCTGTTCCTACATGAATGAGAGGTCAAACTTGAACAGAATGTTTACAGGCCTTATCAATTTTTTCTTCTTATGCATTTTTTACTTTCATCTTTCTCAGCCTCTAATCAGATTCTGTGGCCTGTTAAGATCATGCAATAGTTCTATATTGTGCATTCCCTCTTTGCCTAAGCTCCTATGCTAGTATTTTTAAAATAATCTACAGAAAAATTACCAAATTTAAGTCAGAGGTAGCCAGTACCCCTAAGTCTTTATAAGATATGTACATATGGACAATGTACAGACCCTTAGAGATTGGACTGATGCCACATAGAAGCCATTTTGGGAAAGATGGAAAATGGATTTGAGAAGGCCACCATTCTGCAATGCTCCTTGAATTCCTTTTTGATGTGTATACCATATTACATGGATTTAAAAGGAAGAAAAGTGCTGATTAAACAGAAACTGAAAACTAATGCTTTCTACTAAATTGGTAGGTAAGAAAACACAAGAGGATGATTCCCATAAAGACACTCATTTTAATAGTAACATGAGTCATTTTCAGACAATGGCTCCATTATTCTCCAGCTTGACCATTTGCCATTGGCCCAGTGGAGATCTGGAGAGTAATGAAGAGGAAAACATACAATGTAAAGCCAATCAGTAGAGTATTTTGAGGCAGGATCAAAAGCATCAAACCAACAGCATCATCAAGAGACACCTAGTCATATAAAACCATACCTCCTTTTATTGTGCTTTGTTTTTAATTGTGCTTCACAGATGTTGGGTTTTTTTTTTAACAAATTGAAGGTTTCTGGCAACACTGTGTTAAGCAAATCTATTGACACCATTTTTCCAAAAGCATTTGCTCACATCTGTGTTGCTGTCACACGTGTTGGTAATTCTTTCAATATTTTAAACTATTTTCATTATTATTATATCTGTTATGGTGATCTGTGATCAGTGATCTGTGCTGTTACTATTGCAAAAAATTATAACTCACTGGAGGCTCAGTTAACATTTTTTGATAATAAAGTATTTTTAAATTAAGGTATGTACATTTTTTAAACATAATGCTGTTGCATACTTAATAAACTATGGTATAGTGTAAACATAACTTTTATATACACCGGGAAGCCAAAACCTTTGGGTGAGTCACTTTATTGTGATATTCACATTATTGCAGTGCTCTAGAAGCAATCCAGCCATATCTCTAAGTTATGTTTATATGAATCATATTATTGCACACTAGGAAAGAGTCACCACCTAAAATATTCACCCTGCACCTGGCACCTGGAGCAGAGAGGAGAGCAAATCTTTCCCCAGTGCTTTTTCTAGCCCAATCCCACTCCTGCCTTTAAGGAAACATAAGGGTCAAACCTTGCAAATAACCAGACTCATCCGTTCCAAAGCACTTTGTTATTTTTTGCGCTTAAATTTAGTTTAGTTCCTTCCTGTTAGTCTGATTTTCAAGTAATTTTAAACCTTTTTCCTTCTTTTCAATATCAGTCGATGCCTTCCTGAGAGTGTCAATGAACCAGCCTGATACCTGTGGGCTTCTGGGCTTCCTCAATTTTCTCTGCAGCTGAAAAGTTTCTTTCACTGTCCTTTTGAAAGCCAGCCAGTGTCTCAAAAGTTTCTGTTAACATTTCTATTAATCTTCTAAATTGCATTTCTCCAAATATTGGTCTTTTCCTCAGTCTTTCAGACTTGATCACTATCTCAATTTATTGTTACAAAAGCAAGCACCTTAGTTTCTCTACATGAAGAGGAGTTTAAGTTATTTATGAAGCGAGTTTAACATGATCATATCTGTGCTTTCTCCTATTTAACCAGGGAGGTCAGACATGTTGCTTTTCACTCGTGGCAGCGTTTCCAGCCCTGTCCTTAGTACTAGCTTAGAGCTAGAAAGTTCACTGCAGGCAGAAATGTTAGCTCTTCCTCTAAGATAGATGGAAAGAAAAAGAGAGGAAGGAAGGATATTGACAATGGGAAAGGGAGTGATGGTAAAGATATAACATAACAATACTTTGAAAGAATAAGTGTGAGAAAATAGAAGAGAAAGAAAAGTACAGTAAGGGATGTAAGGCAGTATTTTTTTTAAAGGCTATGCAAGTTAAGAAATTAGGAAACAGCATTTATTTAGGATATTTATCTGTTAAATATAAAACTGGACACTATATTTGAACCCAGAATGATACCTTTTTTTCTTCTCATTTGGCAAGTATAATTAATCAAACAAAAAGAAAGAAGCAAACACAAAGCAACAAAAAGTAAAGGGTCCTGAAGCTTGGAAAGGTTGTGGACCAATTAAGAAATGAGACCACAAGAAAGTATCAAAACCAGAGTTCTAGACTCCTTTATCAGATTCTAAAACAGAGAATTTTCCAAAAAATAAGATGGAAAAGAAAGGATGTTCATTAAAAAGGAAAGAGTGAATTTATCAGCAGAGTGACTTTTTAAATTGGCTCACACTCTAAGGCTAACGTTTTACTAACATTTTACCAAGATAATATTAATATTTCATTTTAAATTAACAACTTCCTAATTAAAGCAAGGATTGACATTTTTTTCATTTTTTTAAAGAAACTTAAACTACTCTCTTTTTTTAAAAGAAAATATTTAAGAGTTGACTCGTATGAATGGATCTGAGGGATGCCAAAATCCCTAATACCCCCAAAATAGGCTCTCTCATATAGTAGATAAACTTGAATTCCTGTCTTAAATTGATCTCAAATAAGAAGATGATTCATGAAACTCAGAGTGAAAAGAAAAACAAAATCTCTTGTCTAAATCAAAGCAAACATGAATACAAGCTATTCCAGCTCAACCTCTTTAACATATAAATAGTACTAATAAGATAGGAAAGGAAGTGAGCTATTATCAGTAAACATAGTAATTTATCTATCCTTTTAAATGAGGCTGAATTGGGTGTGTTGAGGGATGGAAGGGTAGAGTCTAGGTCTTAGAGCATGTCCTATGAATATAGGCTAATGGAAGTGGATCACTTTTACCCTGGAGAAATATGGAAAAGAGATGTTAGGAGGTAGGCATGAAGTTGGTTGTGGAAGAACAGGACAAATTTTGAGTTTGCAAAGGCTAAAAATAGACTTTATGTCTGGAATGGGACAGTCATTGGAAAATGAATCTAGCTTCAAATACTAGAGGGGTACCTCATAAGACTGGCAGACCAGAAGGTACATTGGAGAATCACTCACACTGAGTAAGAAAATCTTGATACTGAATGCTGGTTCATTCACATTAAGTCCTTACATAACTCTGACCTCAGATCCCAAACTTGAACACTGCTGAATTGCAGGAAAGGAGTCTGTGAACCCTGGACAGTAGGCAGGGCCAGAGTATGGTTGCTGAAGAAGTCCTTGACCTTGTCCACAGTCTCACCTACAGTGGATACTGCCTAATGATTAAACACAAAATCTTCTCAGTATCAAAGACACTTCTAATCCAATTAAACTGCCAACAAAGTCAGGGCATTCTCTTTGCAGTCTTTGTCTCCAGGTGTAGTTTTTGGAAACAGAAGAATAAAGGTATTTCTCCCATTAAAAATAAAGAATAAAGCAGGCAAAATGTCATGCATGACTATGACAATAAAGAGATTTTATTATCTGTGTGTTTCTAATACCTCTGGAAACACCCTCAGAGATAAAAGGTCCTTAAGTCTTTTATTCTTACCTAGAAAGAATTAAAAGTTTTCATTCACTCAGAAAATGATTAAAAAAATCTGTTCTCCTTTTAATGTTAGCTTAACTCATGACCAAATATTAATTATCATAATTTTGCTACTAAGAATTCAAAGGCTGAACTCCATATAAAACATCCTCTGGGTACTAAGAGGTTTTGATTTTTAAATCCCCTTTACATTCTGTAACTCAGGAGAATAATTTCTCATATTATGTATTGCTAGTATTATAGCATTATGACTCAGGTCAGTATTACTTGACAACTTATAAGTGAGCCCTCCTGATTTTATTTTTTATGAAGATGTCATATATTAAAGTCCTATTTTACAAAATAAGTAAATAAAGAGGTGGTAAATTGCATTATAAAATGAGTCTTCACTTTACAAAAGGTCTCAACTGGGATTCATCATATAATGATTTCCTTTACTGTCACTGTTTATTCACACACAGATAAATAAAGGAGCTGCAGTGAAGGGCTGAGAGGCTAAGATAATTACATTTAAGCTATAATGATATATAATCCATCCAAAATGAAGATGGGGCATTCCGAATAGAAATTTTATCTCTGGTAAAATAGTACAGCTGAACAACCACTTGATTTATATAAAACCCTTATTTTTCCTGGAATATTTCTGACTGCTGAAATAAAACCTACTTGCCAATGACATGAATACCACTTCACAGTGTGACCATAAACATTCTATCTAAATATTTAGGGAATCCTCAACTGACCCTCTGGCTCTCTGACCCCTTGCCGATATATCTGTTACGTGAATTAAGGCATGAAGACTATGGTATTCACAAAGATTTTTCATTTGGAGTATTAGAAACTCAACTCAGAAACTCGAACTTATCTCTTAGTTTTCTCACTCTGTTAGAATGTGAGCCTAATATAGGTAGGGACATTTCCCATATTTTCTCTAATGCACTAACATCACTGTGAGCAATCCCTGGCTATATACTATATGTTATTGTATATTACTTGATATATTTTATTTGTTGAAGGTAGAATGAGTGACCTACCTTAAGACAAGTTTAAATGATGCTAATATGCATTATGGATCCAGGGTCCCAAAAAATGCCATAAAGATTCTCCCTGGCCCCTTTAGTATCTTGACTCTGCTTGGTCTTGCAATTTACTCTTGTTTACTCACATCACTTTTAATGATGGCTTAGTCCACCATACAGAAGGGAAGATGGTCTCTGGAAACCCAAGCCCTTTTCCTTTTATTTGTGATTTAGTGAATGATTATTCAGTATAATGGAAGGACTCTAAATAGCCCCTTTGTATTCCATACCAATGCCTATTGCTAGGAAACAGATGAGGCCACATGATTGGCAGTGACACCACATGGCATGAGAAAGGACAACTTTCCAGTGGTAAGAAGGGTGCAGGCCAGAGAAAAAAATATGTCCCCTATTTCTAGTTAGTATCCCAAAGATAAATCAAAGCAACAGTTACCTTCTTGTTTTGAGACACAATTTACATTTTGATGTCTAGATCCCCATTCAGGGTGATAAGAGGCTCAATCAATCTGGAGTCTCATTTCCCATATGGAATACTTCTCTTTGGGCCTTTCTTCTTGTCTTCAGTCTCTCATTTCAGGGCAAGGAAAATCCCTTCATTAATTTCTCACTTTGAAGTACAGTCTCAGCTAAAAGGGCACTCAGAATTTTGACCGTAAGAATGAGGAAAAACTTAATTCTCTTGACATCAATGTCTTCCCTCTGAAGGCTGTCTACTATAGTACTAGGAAGAGCCAGTGTTGTAGATGAAGTTGAAAGCAGTATGCTGGAGAATTCCCTCCTGCTTGGGTGAGGCGAGAGAAGGGGTTCCTTTTGTTCTATTCAGGGTTTCAACTGATTGTGTGAGACCCATCCACATTATGAAGGGCATCTGCTTTACTCAAATGCAACTGATTTAAATGTGAATCTCATCCAAAACACCCTCACAGAAACATCCAGAATAGGGTTTGACCAAATATCTGGGTACCGTGTGACCCAACCATGTGAGCACTCATACACATCTCCTTAAACCATACTTGATCTACAACTAAAAACAATAACATAATAAATCAAGGTCATACTTCTACCTAACATGATAAAACTATTCTGTGTACAGCCAAAAACATACCAATATTTTCCACAGAAGAGGATACAAAGTCCTTGAGTGGTCTTTGCTCTTCTCTTTGATATCCAATAACTTAAATATCATGATACAAAGTCAATACTTCTTATGTTACTTGATAAGTGATAAGAGAAGGAAGAGAACAAAAATATTCTACACACACACATTTATACAGAAACATATAATAAAATAAGGAGGAAACACATATGATGATGATGATTACAGCCTGCAATTCTACTGGTCATTAGGTATAGCTGATATTTATAACTACTTTTTTTTCACTATCCTTTCTATATTCCCTTTAATTTCATCAAGAATGTCAGTTGTTTGTGGTTCTTTATGTTGTGGGGTTATCCAATCCTTTATTAATGAAGGGTCTGGGCCACTACTAGTTCTGCCTGCACTTGGCTGTTGAGTAGTTTATCATTCACTTCAATCAAAGGACAATACTGAGATGCTTTAAGGGATTTCTTTATTATAGATATATTCTTCCTTAATTCCACTGTGAAATAGTAGTTGTATTTCTCCTTGGTAGTCAGGATAACTCACCCCAACCAGCACAGTAACTCTCTTATTTGTTAATTCAGAGACATAAGGAACCTTAAGTTCCGGGTGACAGTCATAACTTTCAGTTCAGTGGATTCACTGTTGTGCCGTCTGATCTAAGCATCCCTTCCTTTGGAATTATGATGGGCTAGGCCATCAGAGAATAAAGTCATGGGGACAGGAAGATAAGCTTTCAATAATGGTTCACTAGGGATAATAGTGAATGTCACCACTCTCATTTTTACCTCTTGATTCCTGGACCTGTAAATCCTGGCTATGGGACAAATTGCATCATATATAAGACACTGAGTCAGTGTCACCCAGTTGGCAATTTAATTGAGTAGTCAAAAGACCATTCCACCATTCTGTCAAGCCAGCTGCTTCAGGATGATGGGGAACTTGATAAGACCAGTGGATACCATGAGAATGTGACTATTGCTGTCCTGCCTTTGCTGTGAAGTGAGTTTCTTGATCAGAAGCAATGCCCTGTGGAATATCATGATGGTAGATAAGGCATTTTGGAAATCCATGGATGGACATTTTGGCCTGGAGAGACGGTACTTTTGTATGCAGAGTAAATGTCTATTCATAAGAACAAAATTCTGCTCATTCCATAATGGAAGCAATTCAATGTAGTCTACCTGCCCCCAGGTAGCTGGGTGATCACCCTGAGGAGTGGTGATACTGAGGATGCAGTGTTGATCTCTATTGCTGACAGACTGTACCTTAAGCAGCAGCTATTACCAGGTTAGCCTTGGTGAATTGAAATCCATGTTGTCCAGCCCAGGCAAAACCTGCATTCCTGCCACAACCTACATTCCTGCCACCATGGGCACTTTGTTTATAATCCCATTCACCGAGGACAGTGGTGACCAGGAAAAGAGGCTGACTTGTACTCACAGAATGGGTCAACCTATGCGATTGATAATTAAAATACTCCTCTGCTAAGGTCACACTTTGATGGGTATTCACATGAAACAGAAATATTCTTATGTTATTTTCCTAGTTAGAGGGGTCAATTCTTATAGCTCTTCACAAAACGTCCTTGTCACCAATTTCCCAATCATGTTCCTTCCAAGTCCCTGACTAACCAGCCAAACTATTGATCACACACAGTCCATGAGTTTGTATATAATCACACACTTGGTCATTTCTCCCTTCAAGAAAAGTGAAAAACCAGGTATATTCATTGAAGTTCTGTCCATTGATAGGATTTCCTTCACCACTGTCCCTCAGGGATGTCCCAGAAATGGATTATAGTGCTTCACCTATCCACTTTGTGGTGGTGCCTGCATCTATAGGAATATCTTCAAACTGGACTCAAGTTTTCTCTTCCTTTGTCAACTGACCATAGGGAACTCCCTATGTGCTGGAATAACACACTCAAATGAGGAATATGTTACCTCCAAAACCCAAAGGGGTCCAACAAGCATTGTGTCTCTTTTTTGGTTGTAGGAGGGGCCATATGCAACAATTTATCCTTCACCTTAGAAGAGTTATCTTGACTTATCCCACCCCGGAACCCTAGAAACTTCATTGAGGTAGAAGGTTACTGAATTTTTGTCAGATTTATTTCCCATCCTCTGATACTTAAATGTCTTTAAAACATCAACATAGTTGCTGTTTCTTGCTTACTAGGTCCAATCATCATGGTATCATCAATGTAATGGAACAATGTGAAATCTTGTGTAAGGGAAATACAAAAGATCCCTCCTGACTAAATTATGACATAGGGCTGGAGAGTTGATATACCCCTAAGGTAAGACAGTGAAGATGTGATTCTGATCTTGCCAGATGAAAGCTAACGGCTTCTATTGTACCTTACTGACAGGTATAGAAGAAAGTAGTTTTCCAGATCAGTGGCTGCATGTCAGGTTCTAAGGCATGTGTTAATTTGCCAAAGCATTAAAACCACATCTGGTATAGCAACTGTGATTGGAGTTACCACCTGGTTAAACTTGTGTTAATCCACTGTCATTATCCGAGATCCAACTGTCTTCTGCACAGGACAAATAGATGAGTTGCATGGGGGCATGGAAGGAATCACCACCCCTGCATCATTCAAGGCCTTGATAGTGATACTACTAATTTTCCAATCACTCGAATAACTTTCTATTGCATTTGGTTTACTATTTTCCTAGGTAAATGCATTTCTAATGGTTTCCACTTGACTTTTTCCATCCTTTTAGCCTTCACTGCACAGATCAGTTAACTAATGTGAGGATTCTGCCAGCTGTTGAGAATATCTATTCTAATCATGTATTTTGGAACTAGGGAAATAACCACAGGATGGGTTTGGGAATCCAGTGGGCTCATTTTGACAGGGATCTAAGCTAAAACTTGATTGATCACCTGGCCTCCATAAGCTTCTATTCTGACTTGTGGACCCTAGTGACATTTTTAGTCTCCTGAGATAGTGACAGTTCAGACCTGTGTCCAATAGTTCCCAAAAGTTCTATTTCTTTTTCCCTAATACACAATTACCTTCATAAATGGTCATAAGTCTCTGGAGAAGGTTGGGAGAAAGATCTTGGCTGAATAAATTAGACTGAGCAAACTTTGTCTCAAAGGCCCCCAAATT
Organism: Hyperoodon ampullatus; assembly: GCF_949752795.1. Taxonomy (NCBI): domain Eukaryota; kingdom Metazoa; phylum Chordata; class Mammalia; order Artiodactyla; family Ziphiidae; genus Hyperoodon; species Hyperoodon ampullatus. Next base: position 7,130,117 of record NC_136928.1, read on the forward strand.
ATTCAAATTGGGTAAAATTATCCATGCATCTTTTTTCACCATTACATGAAGACCTCATAGCTTTTTGTCCTCTGAGCTTACCTTCAATCACTAAAACTGATATTAGGGTTTATTTAAATTAGTTTCAACTCACTTTAATATCTGAAATAGTACTGTATAGTTGAAAAAGTGCTTTGACATTATTTATTCCAGTTAATAAACACAATATATTTGTAAAGGGAACTCACTAGATATTAACATTAGCTTGAAGAAAATGACCTGAAGCTCTTATGTGACATCAGTATTATTAGATCCAAAGAATGTGAAGAGATAATATCTACTGAGGACACTAATACCATTGTTTACTTAGATTAGTACCTCATTGTTCAACATTTCTAAATTAGACTACAGTGAGAAAATTATAAGCAGTGTAATAATGAGAATGTCACATATAAAATTAATCCTATTTGTTGATTTCAAAGAAAATAAAACCTTATGGAATATGTTGGATTCATTTTCATTAATTTTCATAGAGTCAAAGTTTAAAGTTTACTTTGTGTTATTTAGAATTATTTAATGAGATGAATGACTTTAAAAAAATAATAGATAATTACAAAAGAAGATCATTGTTACTGATAAATTACTTTACATAGCCCCCTGGGAAGAAAGCAATATTTGTACAGAGGCTGATTATGACATTGTAATATTCTTATTAGTACAAAGAAGAAAGAGTTATGTGAATATGATATACTCTATTAGCACACTCTTCTCTTTGCATTTCTCATTCAAATATGTTGTAAACAAATGGAATGTGCTGTTTTTATGCTTTCACTCTCTTGAAATAATAAATGTACAAAAAAAGAGAGCTGCTTCAGTACAGTTTAACCTAATAGAAAAACTCATTCTAAACAATGCAGAAACAATTCACACATTTAGATTTAATCAAATAAAATATAAAAACCCAGAGAATTTAGGCTTCCCTGGTGGCACTGTGGTTGAGAGTCCACCTGCCAATGCAGGGGACATGGGTTTGTGCCCTGGTCCGTGAAGATCACACATGCCGCAGAGCGGCTAGGCCCGTGAGCCATGGCCACTGAGCCTGCTCATCTAGAGCCTGTGCTCCGCAACAGGAGAGGCCACAACAGTGAGAGGCCCATGTACCGCAAAACAAAAACAAAACAAAAAAATCAAACAGAGAATTTTTTTAAGGTAGTCCACTGAAATCAAAGAATAAAAGAACTGGTTGAAATTTCAAGATCATTTAGTCTATCCCCTCTTATTTTACAAATAAGGTAATAATCTCTAAAGGTGAGCAGCATGTTCAAAGTCACAGAATAACTAAATGACAAAGTCAAATTCTCAGGTTCCTTTCAATGGAAAACTTAAACTTCACAATGTCTTGTTAAATTACATATTCTTGGTCTTATCATTGTAAATTTTATCTGAAAGAACACATAGTTTAACTTGTATCCAGCTCACAGAAAGGCTGGTATATATAACCACAAATTTAAAATCTCAAAATAAGAATACAACAGCAACCAAAACAACAGCTATGTTCTAGGGAATACCAAAACATGTCTGTTTGGAATAGAAGTGATTAATGGAATCATAAATAAAATGGTCATCCAAGAAAATAAAGTACATATTCACCAAATTATTACATGAAAGATATAAGGAATTAACTTCATATTTGTTGATCTATTATATATCCAGCACTGTACATATAGCATATAACTTAAGCCTTACAATAAAATTTTATCTTCATTTTACAAATTACCAACAATTGTTTACATTTGTTTAAAAAAATAAGATTTATATATGTTATGCTACTTGCTCAAACATCTAGTAAATAATAGGGGATTTGAATGTGGCTTTGTCTGATTAGAAGTTTGATCTTAAATTGTTATAGTTGTTGAAGGTTGGAGAGAAAATAACATGAATTAAGAAAAGAGGATATTTTATATATTTTAATGAAATCTATGGGTTTTTAACTGATAACAAATAGGCAGTTATCATGAATATTAAAATAAAAAATATCTTCATGCTTGACCCATACAAAATTTTAGCTTAGCTTTATTATTATTATTATTATTTCAATACAAATGACATACTAAGCAAAATAGTATATATATATATATGTATATATATATATATATATATACACATATATATATATATATATATATATATATATATATATATATTTTTTTTTTTTTTTTGTGGTATGCGGGCCTCTCACTGTTGTGGCCTCTCCCGTTGCGGTGCACAGGCTCCGGACCTGCGGGCTCTGTGGCCATGGGTCACGGGCCCAGCCTCTCGGCAGCATGTGGTATCTTCCCGGATTGGGGCATGAACCCATCTCCCCTGCATCGGCAGGCGAACTCTCAACCACTGCACCACCAGGGGAGCCCACAAAATAATAATTACAAAAAAAAAAGCTATAATAAGAGTTGAAAATAAAATCACTCAAATTATTCAATGAGCATTTTGATTGTTTTAGTCTTTTGTTTCTTCTTTTATATATTTTAATTTCTAGTTAGCTTCTAGATATTCATTACTGTTAATCAACTTAATTTTCTAAAGAGGTTTCAATTACCATAATAAAGAGTGAATTATTCTTCCAGAAAATGGCTGCTAAAATTGACTTCTTTAATATTTTTTCCACTATATGCACTTTTCACATTATATCACTATGTAAATAATCTCACACCTATATATGACAAACTATCAATACCTCCAATATACAAGTGTCTCATAGTTCTCTTTAGGTAGATATTCATACTGCTCACTAATATTTTCAATTATCTTGACATTTCAGGCTGAAAAGACAATTATACTTCCTGCCTTATTTAAATTAGGATTGTCCTTTTCTTTTGCTTAGCTTCATGAAATGTAATACACATCAATTCCAGGTGGAAACAATTAAGAGTGAGTGAAGCATTCTCTGTGTTCTCTTTTTCTGCTTGAAGGGCCTTATTGAGGTAATGGGATCATACACTGGTGGACTGTCAGCCAGTGTTCATGTCTTTAGTGAGCAGAGCCTTCTTGCAAACCATATTGACCATGCTTCTAAAGTCTGAGAGTGGCTTGTTACTGCAACATAAAGTAACCTGCTTGAAAAGACAACTTTATAAAATACTGTCCAGAGAACTTTCTATTATATCTTTGTTTCTCTTGTGTGTCCTCTAGCTTAGTGTTTAGCTCCAAATGACTCTGTTTATTTATTTATTTATTTATTTACATCTTAATTGTAGTATAATTGTTTTACAATACTGTGTTAGTTTCTGCTGTATAAAAAGGGAATCAGCTATACATATACATATATCCCCATATCTCTTCCCTCTTGCATCTCCCTCCTTCCCACCCTCGCTATCCCACCCCTCTAGGTGGTCAAAAAGCACCGAGCTGATCTTCCTGTGTTATGCAGCTGCTTCCCACTAGCTAACGGTTTTACATTTGGTAGTGTATATATGTCCATGCCACTCTCTCACTTTGTCCCAGATTACCCTTCCCCCTTATCGTGAGCTCAAGTCCATTCTCTAGTAGGTCTGCATCTTTATTCCCATCCTACCCCTAGGTTCTTCATGACCATTTTTTTTTTAAGATTCCATATATATGTGTTAGCATATGGTTTTTGTTTTTCTCTTTCTGACTTACTTCACTCTGTATGACAGATGCTAGGTCCATCCACCTCACTACAAACAACTCAGTTTCGTGTCTTTTTATGGCTGAGTAATATTCCATTGTATATATGTGCCACATCTTCTTTATCCATTCATCTGTTGATGAACATTTATGTGGCTTCCATGTCCTGGCTATTGTAAATAGAGCTGCAATAAACATTGTGGTACATGAATCTTTTTGAATTATGGTTTTCTCAGGGTGTATTGCCAGTAGTGGGATTAATGGGTCATATGGTAGTTCTATTTTTAGTTTTTTAATCAACCTCCATAGTTTTATCCATAGTGGCTGTATCAATTTACAATCCCACGAACAGTGTAAGAGGGTTCCCTTTTCTCCACATCCTCTCCAGCATTTATTTTTTTGTAGATTTTTTGATGATCACCATTCTGACTAATGTGAGATGATATCTCATTGTAGTTTTAATTTGCATTTCTCTAATGATTAATGATGTTGAGCATTCTTTTATGTGTCTGTGACAATCTGTATATCTTCTTTGGAGAAATGTCTATTTAAGTCTTCTGCCCATTTTTGGATTTGGTTGTTTGTTTTTTGATATTGAGCTGCCTGAGCTGCTTATAAATTTTGGAGGTTAATCCTTTGTCAGTTGCTTCATTTGCAAATATTTTGTCCTATTCTTAGGGTTGTCTTTTCCCCTTGTTTATGGTTACCTTTACTGTGTGAAAGCTTTTACATTTCATTAGGTCTCATTTGTTTATTTTTGTTTTTATTTCCATTTCTCTAGGAGGTGGGTCAAAAAGAGTGTACTGCCTATGTTTTCCTCTAAGAGATTTATAGTGTCTGTCCTTATATTTAGGTCTTTAATCCATTTTGAGATATTTTTGTGTGTGTATGGTGTTAGGGAGTGTTCTAATTTCATTCTTCCACATGTAGCTGTCCAGTTTTCCCAGCACCACTTATTGAAGAGGTTGTCTTTTCTCCATTTTATATTCTTGCCTACTTTATCAAAAGTAAGGTGAGCATATGTGTGTGGGTTTATCTCTGGGCTTTCTATCCTGTTCCATTGATCTAAATTTCTGTTTTTGTGCCAGTACCATACTGTCTTGATTACTGTAGCTTTCTAGTATAGTCTGAAGTTAGGGAGCCTGATTACTCCAGCTCCATTTTTCTTTCTCAAGATTGCTTTGGCTATAAGGGGTCTTTTGTATTTCCATTCAAATTGTGATTTTTTTTTGTTATGTTTCTGTCAAAAATGCCAGTGGTACCTTGATAGGGATTGCACTGAATCTGTTAATTGCTTTGTGTAATATATTCATTTTCACAATGTTGATTTTTCCAATCAAAGAACATGGTATATCCCTCCATCTATTTGTATCATCTTTAATTTCTTTCATCAGTCTCTTAAACTTTTCTGCATACTGGTCTTTTGTCTCCTTAGGTAGGTTTATCCCTAGGTATTTTATTCTTTTAGTTGCAGTGGTAAATGGGAGTGTTTCCTTAATATCACTTTCAGATTTTTCATCATTAGTGTATAGGTACGCAAGAATTTTCTGTGCATTAATTTTGAATCCTGTTATTATACCAAATTCATTGATTGGCTCTAGTAGTTTTCTGGTATCATTTTTAGGATTCTCTATGCATAGTATCATGTTGTCTACGAACAATGACAGCTTTACTTCTTTTCCCATTTGGATTCCTTTTATTTCTTTTGCTTCTCTGATTACTCTGGCTAAAACTTCTAAAACAAAGTTGAATAATAGTGGTGGAAGTGGGCAACCCTGTCTTGTTCCTGATCTTAGTGGAAATGGTTTCAGTTTTCCAGCATTGAAGATGATGTTGGCTGTGGGTTTCTCATATATGGCCTTTATTATGTTGAGATACGTTCCCTCTATGCCTACTTTCTGGAGGTTTTTATCATAAATGGGTGTTGAATTTTGTTGAAAGGTTTTTCTCCATCTATTAAGATGGTCATGAGTATTTTATTCTTCAGTTTGTTAATATGGTGTATCACATTGATTGATTTGTGTATATTGAGGAATCTTTGCATTCCTGGGATAAAACCCACTTGGTCATGGTGTATGAGCCTTTTAATATGGTGTTAGATTCTGTTTGTTAGTATTTTGTTGAGGATTTTTGCATCTATGTTCAGCAGTGATATTGGCCTGTAGTTTTCTTTCTTTGTGACATCTTCGTCCGGTTTTGGTTTCAAGATAATGGTGGGCTTGTAGAATGAGTTTGGGATTGTTCCTCCCTCTGTTGTATTTTGGAAGATTTTGAGAAGGATAGGTGTTAGCTCTTCTCTAAATGTTTGATAGAATTCACGTCTGAAGCCATCTGGTCCTGACCTTTGTTTGTTAGAAGATTTTGAATCACAGGTTCAATTTCAGTGCTTCTGAATGGTCTGTTTATATTTTCTATTTCTTCCTGGTTCAGTCTTGGAAGGTTGTGCTTTTCTAAGAATTTGTCCATTTCTTCCAGGTTGCCCATTTTAATGTTATATAGTTGCTTGTAGTAATCTCTCATGATCCTTTGTATTTCTGCAGTGTCAGTTGTTACTTCTACTTTTTCATTTCCAATTCTATTGAGTTGAGTCGTCTCCCTTTTTTTCTTGATGAGCCTGGCTAATGGTTTATCAATTTTTTTAATCTTCTCAAATAACCAGATTTTAGTTTTAGGTTAGTGATCTTTTTTTATTATTTCCTTCATTTCTTTTTCATTTATTTCTGATCTGGTCTTTATGATTTCTTTCTTTCTGTTAACTTTGAGGTTTTTTGTTGTTCTTTCTCTAATTGCTTTACATGTAAGTTTAGGTTGTTTATTTGAGATGTTTCTTGTTCCTTTAGGTAGGATTATATTGCTGAAATCTTCCCTCTTAGAACTGCTTTTGCTGAATCCCACAGATTTTAGATTGTAGTGTTTTCATTGTCATTTGTTTCTAGGTAATTTTTGATTTCCTCTTTGATTTCTTCAGTGATCTCTTGGTTATTATGTGGTGTGTACTTTAGCCTCCATGTGCTTGTATATTTTACAGATTTTTTCCGTGTAATTGATACTTAGTCTTATAGTGCTGTGTTCAGAAACATACTTGATATGATTTCAATTTTCTTAAATTTACCAAGGCTTGATTTGTGACCAAAGATATGATCTATCCTGGAGGACGTTCCATGTGCACTTGAGAAGAAAGTGTATTCTGTTGTTTTGGCATGGAATGTCCTAAAAATATCAATTAAGTCCACCTTTTTTAATGTATCATTTAAAGCTTCTGTTTCCTTATTTATTTTCATTTTGGATGATCTGTCCATTGGTGAAAGTGGAGTGTCAAAGTCCTCTTCTATGACTGTGTTACTGTCGATTTTCCCTTTTATGGCTGTTAGCATTTGCCTTATGTATTGAGGTGCTCCTATGTTGGGTGCATAAATATTTACAATTGATATATCTTCTTCTTGGATTGATCCCTTGATCATTATGTAGTGTCCTTCTTTGTCTCTTGTAATAATCTTTGTTTTAAAGTCTATTTTTTTGATATGAGAATTGTTACTCCAGCTATCTTTTGATTTCCATTTGCATGGAATATCTGTTTCCATACCCTTACTTTCAGTCTGTATGTGTCCCGAGGTCTGCAGTGGGTCTCCTGTAGACAGCAAATATATGGGTCTTGTTTTTGTATCCATTCAGCCAGTCTATGTGCTTTTGTTGGAGCATGTAATCCATTTACATTTAAGGTAATTATCAAAATGTATGTTCCTATGACCATTTTCTTAATTGTTTTGGGCTTATTATTGTAAGTCTTTTTGTTCTCTTTTCTTTCTTGCCTAGAGAAGTTCCTTTAGCATTTGTTGTAAAGCTGGTTTGGTTGTGCTGAATTCTCTTAGCTTTTGCTTGTCTGTAAGGGTTTTAATTTCTCCATCGTATCTGATTGAGATCCTTGCTGGGTAGACTAATCTTTGTTGTAGATTTTTTCCCTGTCATCACTGTAAATATGTGCTGCATCTCCCTTCTGGCTTGCAGAGTTTCTGCTGAAAGATCAGCTGTTAGCCTTATTGGGATTCCCTTGTATGTTATTTGTTGTTTTTCCCTTGTTGCTTTTAATATTTTTTCTGTGTATTTAATTTTTGATAGTTTGATTAATATGTGTCTTGGCATGTTTCTCCTTGTTTTTTTCCTGTATGGGACTCTCTGCACTTCCAGTACTTGATTAACTATTTCCTTTCCCATATTAGAGAAATTTTCAAGTATAATCTCTTCAAATATTTTCTCCAGTCCCTTCTTTTCTCTCTTTCTGGGACCCCTATAATTTGAATGTTGGCGCGTTGTAGTTATTTCCACTATTTTATCTTCCAGGTCACTTATCTGTTCTTCTGCTTCAGTTATTCTGCTATTGATTCACTCTAGAGAATTTTTAATTTCATTTATTGTGTTGTTCATCATTGTTTGCTCTTTAGTTCTTCTAGGTCTTTGTTAAACGTTTCTTGTATTTTATCCATTCCATTTCCATGATTTTGGATCATCTTTACTATCATTATTCTGAATTATTTTTCAGGTTCACTTTCTATTTCCTCTTCATTTTTTGGTCTGGTGGGTTTTTACCTTGCTCCTTCATCTGCTGTGTGTTTCTCTGTCTTCTTATTTTGCTTAACTTACTGTGTTTGGGTCTCCTTTTCACAGGCTGCAGGTTATTAGTTCCCATTGTTTTTGGTGTCTGTCCCCAGTGGCTAAGTTCATTGGGTTGTGTAGGGTCCTGGTGGAGGGCACTAGTGCCTGTGTTCTGGTGGATGAGGCTGGATCTTGTCCTTCTGTTAAGCAGGTCCACATCCAGTGGTGAGTTTTGAGGTGTCTGTGACCTTATTATGATTTTAGGTAGCCTCTCTGCTAGTCCGTGGAGTTGTGTTCCTGTCTTGCTAGTTGTTTGGCATAGGGTTTCCAGCAGTGGAGCTTGCTGGTCATTGAGTGGAGCTAGGTCTTGGCATTGAGATGGAGCTCTGTGGGAGATTTTTCTCATTTGCTATTACATGTAGCTGGGAGGTCTATGGTGGACCAATGTCCTGACCTCGGCTCTCCCACCTCAGAGGCACAGTCCTGACACCTGGCTGGAGTGCCAAGACCCTGTCAGTCACATGGATCAGAATAAAAGGGAGAAAAAAGAAAGAAAAAATAAAATGAAATAGTTATTAAAATTAAAAAAAATAAATTTTTTTAAAAAATTAAAAGCAATAAAAAAAGGAATGAAAGAAAGAAGAGAGCAACCAAACCAAAAATCAAATCCACCAATGATAACAAGTGCTAAAACTATACTAAAAAACAAAACAAAACAAAAACGGACAGACAGAACCCTAAGACAAATGGTAAAACCAAAGCTGTACAGAGAAAGTCACACACAGAAGCATACACATACCCACTGACAAAATGAGAAAAAGGGAAAAATACATATATATTTTTTTGGTCCCAAAGTCCACCGCCTCAATTTGGGATGATTCATTCTCTATTCAGGTATTCCACAGATGCAGGGTACATCAATTTGATTGTAGAGATTTAACCCACTGCTCCTGAGGCTGCTGGAAGAAATTTCCCTTTCTCTTCTTTGCTCGCACAATTCCTGGGGTTCAGATTTGGATTTGGCCTCATCTCTGCATGTAGGTCACCTGAGAGCATCTGTTCCTTCTCAGACAGGATGGGGTTAAAGTAGCAGCTGATTAGGGGGCTGTCATTCACTCAGGCCAGGGGCAGGGAGGGCTGCAGGATGTGGGGCACCCTGTGCTGGCAGAGACAGGCGTGACATTACCCCAGCCTGAGTCACACCATATGTTCTCCCAGGGAAGTTGTCCCTGGATCACTGGACCCAGGCAGTGGAGGGCTGCACACCTCCCTGGAGGGGAGGTGTGGATAGTGACCTGTGCTTGCACACAGGCTTCTTGGTGGCTGCAGCAGCAGCCTTAGTTTCTCATGCCTGTCTCTGTGGTCCGTACTGATAGCCGGCAACTCGCGCCCATCTCTGGACATTGTTTAGGCGGTGCTCTGAATACCCTCTTCTTGTACACCAAAACCAAGAGGCAAGTAAAAGTCTCTTGCCTCTGTGGCAGCTCGAGACCTTTTCCCGGACACACTCCCAGCTAGCTGTGGTGCACTAGCCCCCTTCAGGCTATGTTCATGCAACCAACACCAGTCCTCTCCCTGGGATCTGACCTCCGAAGCTGGAGCCTCAGGCACATGAAAAGATGCTCAACATCACTAATTATTAGAGAAATGAAAATCAAAACTACAAGGAGGTATCACTTCATACTGGTCAGAATCACCATCATCAAAAAATCTACAAACACTGAATGCTGGAGAGGGTGTGGAGAAAAGGGAACCTTCTTATACAGTTCATTGGAATGTAATGGAGAAGTGTACGGAGGTTCCTTTAAAAACTAAAAATAGAGCTACATATGGCTCAGCAATCCCACTCCTGGGCATATACCTGGAGAAAACTATAATTCAAAAAGACACATGCACCCCAGTGTTCATTGCAGCACTATTTTCAATGGCCAGGACATGGAAACAACATAAATGTCCATCAACAGAAGAATGAATAAAAACGTTTTGGTACATCTATACAGTGGAATATTAACCATAAAAAGGAACAGAATTGTGCATTTTTTAGAAACATGGATGGACCTCGAGACTGTCTTACAGAGTGAAGTAACTCAGAAAGAGAAAAACAAATATCATGTAATGACACTTATATGTGGAATCTAGAAAAATGATACAGATGAACTTATTTGCAAAACAGAAGTAGAGACACAGACATAGAGAAAGGATGTATGGATACCAGGGGAAAGGGGGAGTGGGATGAATTGGGAGATTGGATTGATATATATATATATACACTACTAGTATAAAATAAATAACTAATGGGAACTTACTATATTGCACAGGAAACTCTACTCAGTACTTTGTGGTGATCTAAATGGGAAGGAAATCCAAAAATGTGGGGACATATTTATATATATGGCTGATTCACTTTGCTGTACAGCAGAAATTAACTCAACAGTGTAAAGCAACTATACTCCAGTAAAAATTAACTTAAAAATTAAAAATTTAAAAAAGGAAAGAAGTGTCATACTTAGATGCATGAATAGGTGGATGTATGTATGTATGTATGGATAGATTGTAGAGAGATAGGTAGATAGGTAGATAAATAGATAGATGAATTGTGGAATAGAAAAGTCAAAGAACTACAGGTCTTGATGATAGCATTACCACTTGTAATAGAAACAACAGATTAAGAAATCAGAATAGAAATTTAGGATATTATCATTGGAGGTGTAAATTTAGAATTTCAGCATTAAAACACTTTGCTCACCAAGAAATAAGTTGTGACCACAAGTCCTAGTGGTCAAATTAAAATGGAGATGTGTATCCTGAGTCCATTGAGGGTGCATGGATATGGATATGTAGCCATATGACTGGTGAATTCAGATAGAATAATGGTGAAACTTGAAGTGGAGGGAAGGATTTATCCAGGTACAAAGAATGCTCATTCTGACTAGATGACAGATTGATAACATAAAACTCAGGAAGAGCCTTTATTGAATGGTTATCGACTTCAGTGGGATAGGGTTTTTACCTAAAGGTGAAAGATTAAAGTACTAAAGAAATGGAGTACAGAAAAAAAAAAAAAAAAAAAAGAAAACTTTACTGCCAGAAAGAGGTCAGAGGCACATGTGGTATGGAGAGTAAGTATAATCTTTTCGAGAAGGTTGCAGAGGAAGAAGTATCCTTGCAGGAAAAGTATCTAGGTATGTATGGGTCTATCTATCTATCTATCTATAATCTATCTGTTTTCTCTTTTATTTTATTTCATATTTCAGCTTATTTAATTATAATTGACAAATAAATTTGTAAGATTTTTTAAATGTACAATATGATGATTTCATATATTTTATACATCATGAAAAGATTTCCCCCCTCGAATTAATTAACACAACCATCTCCTCACATATTTACATTTTGGTGTGGGGTGGTGAGAACATTTAAGTTCTACTCTCTTAGTAAATCTCAGTTATAGGAAACTGTTATCAACTATAGTCATCAGGTTATATATTAGATCCAAAGTATTTATTCATCTTATAACTGAAAGTCTTTACCTTTTTAACAATCTCTCTTTATTTTCTGCTCCCCCCCAGTCCCTGGCAACCACCTTTCTACTCTCTGTTTCTATGAGTTTGACCTTTTTTTTTTTTTAGTATTTACCTTTATTGCACTTAGCTTAATGCCCTCCAGTTTTATCCATTTTGTCACAAATATGATGATTTCCTTCTTTATAAACTCTGAATAATACTCAATTTTGTGTGTGTGTATACATATATCATGTTTTCTTATCAATTCATCCATTGTTGTTATCATGGGACACTTATATTGTTTCCATACCTTGGCTCTTGTGAATGCTATAAACAAGGGAGTACAGATATTTCTTTGAGATGATGATTTTGTATCCTTTGGATATATACCTAGAAGTGGAATTGTGAGAATATATTGTAGTTCTATCCTTAATTTTTTAAGGAACCACCATATTGTTTTCCATAATGTGCTGTACCCATAATGGCTATACTCATTTTACATTCCCACCAACAGTGTATACATTTTCCCTTTTCTTCACATCCTTGCAAACATTTGTTATCTCTTGTCTTTTTGATAACAGCCAACCAAACAGATGTGAGGTGATATCTCACTGTGATTTTGATTTGAATATCCCTGATAATTAGTGATGTTGAGCACCTTTTCATAAACTGTTGGCCATTTGAATGTCTTCTTTGGAAATATGTCTATTCATGTCCGTTGCCCATTTTTCAATTATATTTTTTTCTATTGAGTTGTTGAGTTCTTTTTGCATTTTAGATATTAACCCCATATCAGGTACGTAGTTTGCAAATACTTTCTCTCATTCCACAGTTTGCCTTTTCATTTAGTTTTTCTTTGTTTGTTTTCTGTTTTTTTATTAATAAATTTTATTTTTAAAACAGCTTTAAATTTACAGAAAATTGAGCATATTTTAAAGGGAGTTCCCATATACTCTGCCCACCCAATCTCTGCAGACAGTTATTATACATAGCTTACATTAGAATGCTATATTTGTTACAATTAATAAACCAAAGATACATTATCATTAACTAAATTCCATACTTTATTCAGATTTCCTTAATTTTTACCTAATGTCCTTTTCCTGTTCCAGGATCCCATCTCAGATACACATTACATTTAGTCTTCTGTCTCCTTAAGCTCCTCTAGGCTGGGACAGTTTTTCAGATTTTCTTTGTTTTGATAACGTTGGCAGTTTGAGGAGTACTCATCAGGTGTTTTGTACACTGCTGCCCCATTTGTCCTTTTCTGATACTTTTTTCATAATTATACCGAAGCACATGAAAAGATACTTAACACCACTAATTATTAGAGAAATGAAAATAAAAACTACGATGAGGTATCACCTCACACTGGTCAGAATGGCCATCAACAAAAAATCTACAAACAGTAAATATCAGAGAGGGTGTGGAGGAAAGAGAACCTGCCTTTTCATTTTGTTGATGGTACTCTTTGCTGTTCAGAAGCTTTTAAGTTTGATGCAGTCCCACTTTATTTCTGAGTTTGTGGCTTTCACTCTTGGATTCAAATACAAAAAAAAAAAAAATCATTGCAAAGGCCAATGTCAAGGAATTTACCCTATATATTTTCCTTCTAGAAGTTTTATGAGTTCAGGTCTTATATTTAGTGCATGGTGTAAGATAAGGGTCTAGTTTCATTCTTTTACATGTGTTTCCCCAATACCTTTTATTAAAGGAATTATTATTTCTCCAATGTTTATTCTTATCTCCTTTATTGAAAATTCATTGACTATATATGCATGGATTTATTTCTGAGCTCTCAATTCTGTTCCATTGATCTATGTATCTGTATTTATGCCAACAGCATGGAATTTTGATTACTATAGCTTTGTAGTAGAGTTTGAAATCAGAGAGCATGATGCCTCCAGCTTTGTTCTCTTTCTCTAGATTTCTTCAGATATTCATGGTCTTTTGTGGATAATTTTTCTATTTCTGTGAAAAGTACCATTTGGATTTTGATAAGAATTGCATTGAATCTGTTAGATTGCTTTGGGTAGTATACACATTTTAACAATATTATTTTTTTTTAATTTTTCCAATACATGAATATGGAGTGTATTTCCATTTATTTGTGTCTTGTTCAATTTATTTGATCAACATCTTATGGCTTTCAGTGTACTTTTTCACTTCCTTGGTTAAATTTATTGCTAAACTGTTTCTAAATATTCTATTATTTTTGATGCTGTGGTAAATGAGGTTGTTTTCAAATTGTTGGTGTATAGAAATCCAACTGATTTTTTGTATATCGATTTTGTAACTTGAAACTTCACTGAAATTATTTTAAGTTCTAACACATTTTTGGTGGAGTTTTTAGGGTTTTCTATATATAATATCTTATCCTTTGCAAATAGAGATACTTTTATTTCTTCTTCTCCTATTTAGATAACTTTTATTATTTTTTTCCTTTTTATTTTTCCCTAATTCCTTTGCCTAGGGCTTCCAGTATTATGTTGAATAAAAGGTGAATACAAGTGGATCTCCAAACTGATCTAATTCCTGATTTTAGAGGAAAAGCTTTCAGCTTTCATCACTGAGTATGATATTAGCTGTGAGCTTATGATATACGGCCTTTATTATTTTGAGGTACGTTCCCTCTATACCTAGTTTGTTGAGAGTTTTTATTATGAATAGATGTTGAATTTTGTCTAGTGCTTTTTTGGCATGTATCAAGGTAATTGTATTATTTTTTATATTTTATTTTGTTAATGGATGTATCATATTGATTGATTTGTGAATGCTGAACCATCCTTTAGTCCCTGTAATAAAATCCCACTTGATTATGATGTATGATCCTTTCTTCTATTGTTGAAATCAGTTTTCTCTTATTTTATTGAGGACTTTTGCATATATGCAGGCATATTGCTCTGTAATTTTCTTTTCTTGTAAAGTCTTCATTTGGCATAGGTGTCAGAGTAATACTATCCTCATAAAATGAGTTTGGAAGTATTACCTTCTCTTTTATTTTTGGAAGAGTTTAATAATGTTTGGTATTAATTCTTTAAACATTTGACAGAATTCATCCGTGAAGCTACTTGGTCCTGGACTTTTATTTTTAGGGAGGTTTTCGATTACTGGTTCAATCTCCTTACTAGTAATTGGTCTGTTCAAATTTTCTGTTTATTATATTTGTTTTGATAGGTTCTATGTTTCTAGGGATTTGTTTCTTCTAGGTTTGTCCAATTTGTTGGTGGAAAATTACTCATAGTAGTCTCATAATTCTTTGTAATTTTGTGATATCAGTTTTATTATCTCCTCTTTCATTTATAATTTTATTCATTTTATTTCTCTCTCTTTTGTTCTTTGTTAAGTGTAGATAAAAGTTTGTTGAATTTTTTTATCTTTTTTTTTTTTTTTTTTTTTTTTTTTTTTTGTGGTACGCAGACCTCTCAGTCTTGTGGCCTCTCCCGTTGCAGAGCACAGGCTCCGGATGCACAGGCTCAGAAGCCATGGCTCATGGGCCCAGCCACTCTGCGACATGTGGGATCTTCCCGGACTGGGGCATGAGCCCGTGTCCCCTGCATCGGCAGGCGGACTCTCAACCACTTCACCACCAGGGAAAACCCTGTTTATCTTTTGAGTAAACCAACTCTTAGTTTCATTGACTGTTCGTATTGTCTTTTTTGTCTTTATTTCATTTATTGCCATATGATCTTTGTTATTTTCTTCCTTCTAACAACATTTGGCTTAGATGTTTCTTTTTCTTGTTCCTAGAGATGTAAGATTAGATTGTTTATTTGAGAGTTTTAAACAATATAGTCATTTATCACTATAAATTTCCCTGATAGAACTGGTTTTGGTATCTACATTTTCATTTGTCTCAAGATAGCATTTGATTTTGTCTTTGACCTGTAGGTTGTTCAGGACTATGTTGGTTAATCTCTACATATTTGTGAATTTTTCACTTTTCTTCTTGTAATTGATCGCTAGTTTTATATCTTTGTGATTGGAAAAGATGTTTGATATGATTTTAATATTTTTAAATGTATTGACTTGTTTTATTGCCAAGCTTAACTGTGCCTTATCTTGGAGAATGTTTCATGTACACTTGAGAAGAATGTGTATTCTGCTGCTGTTGGATGGAATGTTCTGAATATATCTGTTATGTCTCTTTTGTCTAACATGTAGTTTAAGTCCAATGATTTCTTTTTTATTTTCTGTCTGGATGACCTATCCATTGTTGAAGCCCCCTACTTTTACTGTGTTGCTGTCTCTATCTCCCTTTAGATCTGTTAATATTTGATTCATATATTTAGGTGCTCCTATATTGGATGCATAAATGTATGCTAATATTATATCTTCTTGATGAATTGATCTCTTTATCATTGTATAATGACCTTCTTTGTCTCTGTAACATTCTAACTTAAAGTTTATTTTGTCTGAAATAAGTATATCTACACTTGCTTTATTTTCGCTTCCATTTGCATGGAGTATCTTTTTCCTTCTTATCGCTTTTAGTCTCTGTGTGTTCTTAAAGCTGCAGTGAGTATCCTGTAGGGAACCTATAGCTGGTTTTGTCGTTTTATTTTTATTTTTTACCTATTCTACCATTCTATGTCTTTCGATTGGATAATTTATTCCATTTACATGTAAAATTATTATTAACAATGAATCTAGTATTTTCATTTAGTTAATTGTTTTCTGGTTGCTTTGTAATAACTTTGCTCCTGTCTTCCTCTGTTGCTCTCTTTCTTTGTGATTTGATGATTTTCTGTAGTGGCATTGATTCCTTTCTCTTGTTCTTTTGTGTAGCTATTAAAGGCTTTTGCTTATGGTTACTATGAGGCTTACATAAAACATCCTATTTATTTATTTACTTACTTATTTATTTATTTGTGGTACATGGGCCTCTCACTGTTGTGGCCTCTTACGTTGCAGAGCACAGGCTCCGGACGTGCAGGCTCAGCAGCCATGGCTCACTGGTTCTAGAAACCAACAAGAAGATTGTTTTCCTGGAAACCCACTACAAGTTGGATCTCTTCAGATATAGGTAAATTGAGTTAGCCAGGACTCCTAGGAAACAGTAGTCAAAAATTGCTTTGGACCTCCCTCTTCACTTCCTGCTTATTCTGTTTGCCTTACTCATTGAGGTGACTTATTTTTTTGGAGGAAATTTTTTAATAAAAAGAAACAAAGTTTTGGGACTTCCCTGGTGGTGCAGTGGTTAAGAATCCACTTGCCAACGGAGGGGACACAGGTTCAACCCCGGTCCGGGAAGATCCCACATGCCATAGAGCAACAAAGCCAATGTGCCACAACTACTGAGCCTGCATGTCACAATTACTGAAGCCTGTGTGCCTAGAGCCTGTACTCCGTAACAAGAGAAGCCACTGTAATGAGAAGCCCGTACATCACAACAAAAAATCTCGCTACAACTAGAGAAAGCCCGTGTGCAGCAATGAATACCCAATGCAGCAAAAAAAAAAAAAAAAAAAAAAAAAGAACTAATGTTTAAAAAAAACAAACAATGTTTTAATTAATTCTTGTGAATTTCCACATAGTCAGAAACAGGTGGAAAGCAGCAAATAGCAGAGTCATGTTTAGATGTAGATGCCATTTTTGTAGTATTACTTCAGTGAGCCAAATTCAGTGGAGGTTATGAGGATGCCTTTTTTCCTTGTTCCCCATTATAAAGAAGGTATTTTTAATAATTTTCCCCCAAATAAAACAGATTGCTTCAAGTAGTATCAAGTATGCAACATGTTATAGAAGTCATTGAAATTCGTGATAGGTGGTGGGGAGCACTAGGTTTGCTACAAATTCTGAAATGTTTGACATATTTTCTGCTAAGATTTCTCTTCCTGGGTGTGAATACTTTGTGAATACTATTGTTTGAACATTTGTTTGGTAAGGGAACTCAAGAGCAGGGGTTATGAATAATCTGCTCACAGGGTTCTGCTCACAGAGACAAGACAATTAAGGAGTTGGAAAAACAATACTCTACAAGCCATGATTCTTTCACAGAGAATTCCCAGGTCTGAGAATAATTCCTTACTACCACCATTCAGTTGTTGGGCCCAAGAATATAGAATTTGTAGAGTACTCAGGGTACAAATTGAATGAACTTACAAACCTTTTCTCAGTCCTAATCCTTGAAAAGAGAGTTGTCAATCTCTTATTTGTTTTCTTTCCATCTTCTCTTCCTCCCTTCTTCCCTCACCTTATCTCCCCCTCCTTTCCTCTCTCCCTCCCTCCCTTCTTTTTTCTTTCTTTTCTTTTCTTTCCTTTTTTCTTTCAGTTCACTGTATTCTTTTTTTTAAATTTTTATTGGAGTATATTTGCTTTACAATGTTGTATTAGTTTCTACTGTACAACAAAGTGAATCAGCTATATGTATACATGTATCCACTCTTTTTTGGATTTCCTTACCATTTAGGTCACCACAGAGCACTGAGTAGAGTTCCCTGTGTTATACAGTACGTTCTCATTAGTTATCTATTATATATATAGTATCAATAGTGTATACATGTCAATCCCAATCTCCAAATTCATCCCACCTCCACTTTTGCCCTTGGTATCCATAATTTTGTTCTCTAACCCTGTGTCTCTATTTCTGCTTTGTAAATAAGATCATTCATACCATATTTTCCCCAGATTCTACATATATGTGTTAATATACGATATTTGTTTTTTCTCTTTCTGACTTACTTTACTGTGTATGACAGTCTCTAGGTCCATCCACATCTCTACAAATGACCCAGTTTCATTCCTTTTTATGGCTGAGTAATAGTCCATTGTATATATACACCACATCTTCTTTATCCATTCCTCTGTTGATTGACCTTTGGGTTGTTTCTATGTCCTGGCTATTGTAAAGAGTGCTGCAATCTTTCTTTCTTCCTTTTTAGCTTGATTTCTTTCTTCCTTTGTGTTTCTTTCATAATAGACCATGAACATTTACTCATAGCAAGCAACGTTCTAGACAACATTGGATATATAGCAATAAACTATGAATATTATATCATAGGAGAGAGACATAAATATACATTAAATAATAATAATATACAAACATATGCTGAGAATAAATGTTGATCTGTGCTTTTGTGCCAAATTAAATTTGGAAAACCTTACATTACAGAGTAAATTGGATTCTTCATAAATATCTAGTGGAGAAATGTTTTAATAGGATACATTTTGACATAATGGAGTTAAAACCAATTTGCCAAATAATTTAGACAAAATAATTCACTCTGCAGAAAAAAAACCGTAAGTCACCCTAAATGACCTGAATTGTCTGTCTACAATGATCAGAAAAATTAAATTTTAAATGAAGCATTAAGGTTTTGGTTTATTTTATCCCAGATGACCAGAAATATGCTGTAAATTGGAAATAATTTTTTTTAAAAATTGGAACTAATTTGAACTCTGATCTCAAATATTATTTGTACTCTTCAGTATATAATTAAAATAAATCACCTTCCACTGTGTATAGTTCAAATAAATCAATGAGTGAAAAAGTAATGCAATCTTAAAATTCATATATACACTCAGGAGCTTCCTGGGAAAAGTATTATGAGCAAGAAATGTTCCTATTTTTAATTACCTTGGTCCACTGAATGATAATACTGATTTTAGACACCAATATTAAAACTTTGCAAAGTTGTTCATTTAACTATATCTTACAAAATTTGTAACATTAAGATAGCCCTAGGGGCTTCCCTGGTGGGGCAGTGGTTGGGAGTCCGCCTGCCGATTCAGGGGACGCGTTTGTGCCCCGTTCCAGGAGGATCCCACATGCCACGGAGCGGCTGGGCCTGTGCGCCATATATATATATATATATATATATATATATGGAAAAGGTAAAAAAAAACTTACTTGAGGTATTCCAGGCTGGGAAATTCTTGTGCAGTATTGGAATTTATTCCATACCACATGAGAGTTTAATGACATTAAACAAGGAGTAGAAAAATTATTTATTCAATTTAATTTTTTCAGAGTTTGCTCCAAGCAGGACTTCTCAAACTTATTTCTTCTGGTGTTACCTTAGAGAAAAATAAGTATTTAAAGAACCACATCTGATTCCATGCTTCTACAGTAACAAAATATCAATCACCATGACAGAATTTACTTTGCTTTTCAAAATAAATAATAAAATGTGAGATTTAAAACAGAAGTGAAATTAACCAACCAGTATTGTACCTCAATAATTGTATACCTTTCCTAGTAGATGGTAGATTTTATTAGGTCAGATCTTTATCCCATGTGCTTACTCCTATCTTTGGAACATAAGGTGTTCAATATGTCTTTTTAGAAATAAATAAGTTTTGATGAAGAAAACTAGGTAGGCAAGAGCTTATGTTAACCATGACATTCTTAGTGGGAAAGAAAAAGAGAAGCATTTTTTCCACCAGAACACAATGGATGAGAACACTAGACGTGGCACCCACAGCTTTTCTTGATTTACAATTTTTCTCAAGGCCTGACTGTTTTATGCACTTGAAAATCGTAGTAGAAAGGAGGAACATTGATACACACTAAATGCAGCTTAACTAGATGGAAAAACACCTTGTCTTTAACACAGTCTATTCATTAACTAGTGATAGACTTGGACAAACATTGGTTTATTTTGTTTTATTAATCAATAACCATTTTGCAAACTTACAAAAATATATATCAGGCTACATACACTCGAACATTTTTGCTATAGCCATAGAATAGTTTGGAAGATGAGTAAAACAAGACTCCTTTATAGTCTTCATACTCTCACATTGTATAAGCGTCGGAGACAAATGAGGGAAGTACCTGGAAATGTCCATGAGTTTATATCTTGCAGAGAAATTGGATTTTATTCTGAAAGCACTGTGGAAGTCATTACAAGGGAATTAAAATAAGTTCCAAAACTTGAATGTTGTCTTGATTTATATACTGCTTTCTCCAAGTAATAGAATTTGGCATAAGGAAAAAAAAATGGTTTTATGGTATACTTGTTTTTGGAATATGTAGCAATTGTCTATTAGGAAGATCAGGAACAGCAATGTAAATGAAACATCAAGGGCATATTCATCAAAAAGTGTTTGTACATTGATGGAGAGATTTGAAGAAGAGGCCCAATAAAAATCCAGATCATGACTGGAAAATATCTAGCATAAGAATGGGCAAAAGTAGATATTACCCTTTTAGCTACCTTTTATCACTTGAATCTCCTTTACTTTGGCTTTAGTTGAAAGCACATAAAAAGAGTCTTTGTGTATCTCTCTTGATATTTCTATAAGTATTAATGATCAATTTTAATTAATCCACGTTAATATTTATAGTTGGCTTGCTTTGACCCTTTTAATGTTTGAATAATAATAATAGTGCACACTAATTAGCCAATATCTTTAAACAATATATTTTTTCTTCGCCCAACTTTATCATGTCTACTTAAAGAAATTACTTTCATTGGGATGAACACACACACACACACACACACACACACGCTACTATATACAAGATAGGTAGCCAACAGGGACCTGTTGTATAGCACAGGGAAGTCTATTCAATATTCTGTGATATCCTATATGAGAAAAGAATCTAAAAAGAATGAATATATGTATAACTGAATCATTTTGCCATAAACCTGAAACTAACACAACATTGTAAATCAACTATATTCCAATAAATTTAAAATATTTTTAAAATATATAAAATAAATTAAAATTATCTCTCCCTCTCTCCTTCATATTCTCTTTCTCCCCTACTTGTCATACACACATACACATGCATTCATATTACCTACTCAGCTTAATCTTGCCCAAGTCCCAGTTAGAGCTTAGAGATTCAGAATATTATTTTTTGTTTAAGAAAGTTTATGAATAGATTTTTAAAACCTATTCAGCTACACATGGTACCAAAATAACTCTGAAATCATGGCCAATTATGTGTAAATACAATAGATTTTTTCTATCATAGCTTATGTTATCTATTTATTAATGGAAGTTTTAGCCAGTCGTCCCTCTAACACATAGGTATGATCCGTGTGGATTAACCTTTAAAGCAAGTTTTTACATGGCATCTCAGAGGACAAATTCTGATGAGTAATGAAGGCACTTTCAGATGGCAATTCAAAACTATATCACAGAGTGGATATATGTATATGTATAACAGATTCACTGTGCTGTACACCTGAAACTAACACAACATTGTGAATCAACTATACCTCAATAATTTTTTTTAAAAACAGTATATACAAAAGCGAAGTTTGTGAGAGAGGTTAGAATTTGAACTGTTGTTTTAACTCAGTGCATTTTCCATTTATTTCAGCATCACCACCGCACCAAACTCTTCTTTGTTTCTCTTATTTTTGAGATTGGAAGACCATAATCTCCCAAACTCTCCCACAGAAATAGAGGGTTGAAGTCTGGGCCAAGATTTGCCATCCTTAAAGCCTATTAGATACAGTAGTTTAGCCATGTTTGCAGCACTGAAAGACAAAATGAGCCGCAATATCTCAGGAACATGAAGTATTTTAAGTGCAGCCAAGCTCTCTCAGTGAATTTTCAGTCCAAACATAGTGAAAAGAGAAAGCAACCTAATCATAAAGCTAAGAGACCAACTTGGGAAACCAGAAAAGACAAAAATGTTGAAGCTGGAATAGAAATTGGATTGCATATCTGTCCAGCATTTTTTGAAGAGTCAAGTACCCCTTATTCATAAGTTAGAATTTGCTGATGGGTCTGATCCTTCCTGTCTGATCCTTTTCTGCCCCTGGAACATAGGATGAGCATAGATGGGGAATTTTATAAAGCATCACAGTGATATGTTTTGAGCATTCAGAGTATAATCAAAGGAAAATATTCTGTCAGACCACACAAAATTACCATTTTTGTAGAATAAGAATTTTTAAACATTCTGTATGTTTAATCATAAAAATTAAGGTCAAAAAGAGGTACTGATATAAAGCGTTTCCTCCATGTCAATTATATGAAGAACAGTAATCTCCAACATCTGTGGAGTTGCACTATTCTCTTTTTAATGTTTCTGCTGTATCCATTTGGTTTGCAAGGCAGATCTTTAGGTGTCTACCTTTAATATGTACTTACATAATGATAAGTCCTTAGCCAAACCAAGTTTGCGTTCCCCATCTATTACAAATGAATGTAAACTATTAGTGATTAATTAAACTAATAAACAAAGATCTTGACAGCTTCCAAATGTTCTAGAAATATTCCTATTGTAAGAACTTGTACTGCAGAATATGCTAAGCGGATCTTAGCATTACATAAATTGTCACTGCATGGGACAGAAAAAGTCATCATAACAGGTATGGGAAAAATAAATTTGGTGGTAATGAAGACAGATTCATAATAAGCAGCAAAGAAGTTTTGACTAGAAATCCATTCCATCTCTGCATGATGCACATAAATATGCTTATATATACCTATAACATTGGAATATAAATAAATGCATTGTGTTCAGGATCATTCTGATTGCTACCAACCCACAGGTTCTTGGAACTTATATGAACATAATTGATAGAGGCTGTTCTATACTGAAGTTTTTGACATCTTATGGGAAATTCAAGGGCCTATCAACAGAGGAGATAAAAGAATAAAATATAGTTGCTCTTCTAGAATTTCTATAGGAATATAAAGAAGCCTCGGATGGTTAGTTTCTCATATAATCACATGGAAACATATATAAATATGTTTGGGTAACAATTATTTTTTAAAGTAAAAATAAGTTATAATTAAAAAGTGCTGAACTTCATTTTATGAAATCTATTGAGCCTTTTTAGAAGTGGGAAATTTCCATATGTAGTTGTCATAGAAAGAAGAAAACATCATGCTTTTTCCTATTCTGGATGCTGGTATTAAATAAATGGGTCATATCACAGGTCTTTGGTTCTCCTCCAGTCTTTTTTTTTAAAATAAATTTATTTATTTATTTATCTATTTTTGGCTGTGTTGGGTCTTCCTTTCTGTGTGAGAGCTTTCTCCAGTTGCAACTAGCGGGGGTCGTTCTTCATCACGGTGCACAGGCCTCTCACTATCGCGGCCTCTCATTGCGGAGCACAGGCTCCAGACGCGCAGGCTCAGTAGTTGTGGTTCACAGGCCCAGCTGTTCCGTGGCATGTGGGATCTTCCTGGACGGGGGCACGAACCCGTGTCCCCTGCATTGGCAGGCAGATTCCCAACCACTGCACCACCAAGGAAGCCCCTTCCTGCAGTCTTGAGTGATATTTTATCTCATCATCACACATTGTGAGAATGCTATATTAGAAAAAATTACATCCTCTGATGGGATATACGTAAAGAATGGATACATTGTTCTTCATTAATAATAGAACCTCTGAACTACCAGTGGCCCTTCAATCTTTTCAGTAATATGAGACAAAGAAACATAGAATACTGATGAATATGTTTTTTAAAAAATCATAAAATTTCCAACTCCAGCATCTGAATCTGTTTGGAAAAATGACCATGACAGATCATGTTCAATATCCCTACAACAAATCTCTGGATGGTTCTCAATTTTTCTTATGTTAGATACACTCCACAGACCTTTGCTCAACATTTACGGGGAACTCTTGTTCTGTTCTGTGCATGGAGTGCACATTGATGGTACAGAAATGGCCAAAGTACCCGTCAGGGCTCTCAATCTAGTGGGGGCACCAAACTCATCTACTACTACAGATCTTCATCAACTTATGATGCAGTTACATCCCAATAAACCCATTGTAAGTTGAAAATGCACTGAATACACTAACTTATCAAAAATCATAGATTAGCCTAGCCTCTATTAAATGTGCTCAGAACATTTACATTAACCCATAGCTGGAAAAATCATCTAACACAAAGCCTATTTTATGATAAAGTGTTCAATATCTCATGTACTTTATTGAATGCTGTACTGAAAGTGAAAAACAGTATGGTTGTAAGAATGCAGAATGGTTGTACATGTAACAGTTGTTTATCCTCGTGATTATGTGGCTGACTGGGGGTTGTGTCTAGCTGCCATTGCCCAGCATCACTAGAGACTATGGTTTATCATACAGCTAAGCTGGGAAAAATCAAAATTTGAAATACGGTTTCTATTGAATGCATGTTGTTTTTGTGCCCTTGCAAAGTCTAAAAGTATTAAATCAATCCATTGTAAGTCAGGGACCATCTGTATTGTATAAATACATACTTAGACATACATGTGAACCCAATTGCCCTCTGGCCAATAGAAGTACAGTGTTTTAAATGCAATTTCAGTGGAAAGTAGATTTAAAGCCTCAGTAGTCATGTTCCTGAGTTTCATTTGGATGGATTAGAAAGCTAGTAGGAAGCAGCTGCATAGCACAGGGAGATCAGCTCGATGCTTTGTGACCATGTAGAGGGGTGGGATAGGGAGGGTAGGAGGGAGACACAAAAGGAAGAAGATATGGGGAGATATATATATATATGTATAGCTGATTCACTTTGTTATAAAGCAGAAAGTAACACACCATTGTAAAGCAATTATACTCCAATAAAGATGTTTAAAAAAATAAAATAAATAAAAACTAAAAAAAATAAGAAATGAATCCAAGGGATATTAATGCTTTCTAACTATAAAAGCAACTACTTACAAACTGTGTTTTTTTATGGTTTAAATTTGTTTAGGAGAAATGAGTGAAAAAAAATAATGGATACATTCTTAAATAGAATAACTTCATCTCTCTTTTCCTGTATGACTCTTCTCAGCTTCTCCTTATACAATTATTACCACTTTGCATTTGTCTGAGCATTTTCCTCTTTCCTCCAATGTACATGCTAACAGAATTTCTAATTTCATTAGAAAAGTTCATTAGCAATTAAAATAGGTATGAAGTTCAACAAAATGTTTTGTTAACTATGGAGTGAGGTAAAGCAAATGTTCTTTCACATTGTAATGGTTTGATTAAGATATAAATACATAGGTTGAAATTGAAATTTTTCAAAATCCTTGCATTTTAAGTAAACTTATTTCAGTTAAGAAAAACTTGACAAATGAACCAAGCGATCATATTTCAGTAGCAAACAATAAGTTTATTAACACAAATTATCTCACTTTGCTCTGGTTATTGATTTACTGCCTTTGTGCCTCTAATTCATAAATTTTCTCCTGCTCTTTGCAAATGGATCTGAACCCTTTATATATATTTTCCCTTTGTTTGTCCATAGATGGTGATGGGACCTCATTGCAGGAGGAAGGTATTGCTTCTTGGTTCTGGTGCTCTCTCACCAGTCTGCTGCACTGTTCAAAGCTTCCTCAGCACCTGATTCTTTCCCCGCATGGTAGTCAACAGCACCCAGTAGCCAGTGGCTTCTGCCAACACTGTGCTTTCAGCAAATTGTAGTATAGTGCTTTCAGTGAGACATTGTCCTGGGACCAATGTTCTTAACATACTAGAGGGTGGATTTCCAGCAAACTATACTTCCTTACTCCAACCTCCTCTTGGAATTGATATTTCTTCATAATAAATTTCTTATATTCCTATAATTGCATAGTTTCCCTCTCTTATTTGGACCCAGAATGATAAGCTCTCCATGATATAATTGTAGAAACTCTGGTTTGGACTGATCAGTTTTTCTTAGAGAAGAGCTGAGTCAGTATCCCCCAAACAAAACCATCCATAATGTTTTTATGTAAAGACCTCAGGTGTTCATTCCATTTTTTTCAAGTAAGTTCATTCTTTAGGCTTCATTGTTGGGTCTGGGCTTTATAACCTATCTGAGTCCATTGCTGGCTCTTGATCCAGAAATAATGGAAACCCAGAATTTTTATGGTATCTTGACTTTCCTTTGCAGGGTCTACTAAGGTAGTTATTGCTGCTCCCATCATTCAGATAAATACCACTATTTTTTTTTTCCTTAAGAAAACTGTTTAATTAAATAATAAAAGACAAGAATAATTGATGGGTAAAACACTTTACCCTACATCATAGCAATTTTGAAAATACCTGCCAAAAGGGAATTACAAAGGTAAATCAAAAGCAAATATATGAGTCATATGAGTCACAGCAGAAGTCTTAGAGGAGATTAAACAGCTGGGTTCTGTGCTTTCCAATCTATAGTCAGCTACCCTGAAAACCAGAACAGCTAGACGTTCAGAGAAATACCATAGGTTAGGCAATGAAGATTAAGGGAAAGAGTGGGCCACCAAATAATTATCTCCATTATTGTCCTCAAAGTCTTATACTTAAGGCTTCTCTCTTGAATTAGTAACTTATATGCCTTCTGTTATCAAAGCCAAGGTAATACATAACTGAGAATCATTCATTCACAAAACAGAGGAGTTCAAGAAATCTAGGATTAGGATTTAGGCAAATGATAAATACGAAAAAAAATCATCTGTAGTCATAGTTAGCCTGTGAGAAATAGTGATCAAATTATGCAACAAACAACTACGTAAAACCATGAACCAAGATTTACTTCCTTAAAATAAGAGGAGTCCATGATACCAGAGAGAAGCAACCCAAACAAGAAATGTGGAACAGCTAATATATCCTTATTCAATGTACTGTTTGACCTTTTCATGTTTGTTTGATTGTTGATCTGTCAAAGTATGGAATAATGAGACAATATCTCATTTGAATTGTATTTCTTCCAGTTTATATCTGTGGAGTTAATGTATAAGATATTGTCTAGGGAATTCCATGGCAGTCAGGTGGTTAGGATTTCATGCTTATACTGACAAGGGCCCAGGTTCAAATCCCTGGTCAGGGAACTAATATCCCACAAGACATGTGGCATGGACAAAAAAAAGAAGAAAAAAAATATATATTGTCTAACTACAAGGCTTTGAGGTGCTACAGGCCTAGGTTTGAATCATAGTTTTGCCATTTATTAGTATTTTGAACTTGTTCAAATCAGGGAAATTCATTTTATACTTTCTTTATATTTGTAAGGTAAAATAATAAAACATATCTCTAGTTTTTGTTGCATGGAGTTAAATCTGATACTTGTAAAACCATTAACTTTGTTCAGCACTTTCTATATCATACAAGCACAAAAAATGATTTCTGTTACTGTCAATAATATTATTAGTTAACATTGCTTCATTTATTTACATGATATTTATATTACAGACAGAATTGCTCTTGATGCTTTAGAGAATATATGAAATTAATTAAAATCACTTTGGAATGAAAGCTCAGCTATACTTATCCAGATTCTATATTGTGTAATCTGTTTGCATAATTGTAAACTATAAACACATTTATAAATGGAATATTAGCATATCCCCTAGTGGCTGCCTCTCTAACGTCAGTTATTTTACTGTAGTTTTGCATGGAATCAAATAACAGTAAATTCAAGATTGAGCTCTAGATAAATATTTTTAGGATGTGTTTAAATTTTGCAGTGGACTTCATTTCAAAGATATTCTACTGTAAAATTCAAAATATTTCAATTGTCATAGAGAAGGATCTGCACAAACGTGGGAACTATTGGTAATGGTTAGACTTACAGCCACAGTTTTTTATTAAATCATAGTGCAAGAAAAATTAAGAAAAATAATTTAACAGAGTTGTACTTAGACACTTGAGGGATACTGACACTTAGAGAATGGGGACAAAAGAGGCAAACATAAGAAACATCAATAAGAGATTTAACATTATATTATGTTCCGACAACCAGTAGCAATCACTTCAAATAGAGTAAAAGTAAACAGAGGTCAACAGAAAGCTTAATAAGAAAAATTATGATCAAGAAAATGTTATTCACAAATGTTAGTGAGGATATGGAGAAATTGGTCCACTTTTTTTTTTTACATTCCCACCAACAATGCCATTTTATATTCGGCACTGTTGGGGGGAATGTAAAATGGTAAAGCCACTGTGGAAGACAGTATAGTGGTTCCTCAAAAGTATTAAAAAATAAAATTAACATATCATCCAGCAGTTCCTCTATTGGGTATATATGTAGAAGAATTGAAAGCAGGGTCCAGAAGAGGTATTTTTACAACTATATTCATAACAGCATTATTCACAAAACCTAAAAGAAGAAAGCAACATAAGCATCCATTTACGGATTAATAGATAAGCAAAATATGATAATACACAATGGGTTATTTTCCTACATTTAAAGGAAGGAAATTCTGAAAGTGGTCCAAGATGGTGGTGTAGGAAGACCCACCTCCTCTCATGGACACACTGAATCTATACCTACATATAGAGCAATTTTTCCTGAAGAACTGAGGGCTAATTGATAGCTTCTGCACATAGAGGAACCACATAGAAATGGATAGCAACAGTGAAGACACAGTATTCATGGAAACTCGACCCATGACTCAGTGACCTATAGTAAGAAGGAATATCACTGAAGGGCCCATTGCAGGCATGCCTGGCAAGGGACACAGCTGTATGTATGTGTGTGTGTTTGTGTGTGTGTGTGTGTGTGTATATATATATATATATATATATATATATATATATATACACATATATCAGTTAAAAGGGTGCCTATACTATAAGGGAAGGAAATCCCTTTACCTTAGAGCATCTGCCAAATGGTCAGGGAACTGCTAAAACTCTCTCCGGGGTCAGAGGCACTGGTGAGCACCATTGTTTAAGTCCCCTTGGGATCCCATTTCCATCCATATCTGCTCCATCTCTACCCTGCCTGCTAAAACTGCCTGGTATATGTAGTTTACACTGGGTATCCTCTCACACAAGGCCACTCCTTCAAGACTGGGAGAAGTAGCTGTTTTGCTTCATTCATCAACACAAGCACAGAAAGTCAAACAAAATAAGGAGACAGAGTAATATGTTCCAAATGAAAGAAGAAGACAAAACCCCAGGAAAAAACCCTAATGAAATGGAAATAAGACATTTACCTAATGGAGTGTAAAGTAGTGGTGGTAAGCTGCTCACCAAACTCAGGAGCAGAATGGATGAACTCAGAGGCAACTTCAACAAAGAGAAAATAAAAGAAGAACCAATTAGACCTGAAGAATACAATACCTGAAATAAACACTATATTAGAGGGACTCAACAGCAAATTAGATGATACAGAAGAACAGATAAGCAAATAGAACGATGGCAGTCATCCAATCAGAACAGCAAAAAGAAACTGGTAAAAGTTAAAGAGAGATTCTTAAAGGTAGTAATTACAAGAAGAAAATTGGATAAACTACAAACACATGGAAGCTAAATAAGATGCTGCTAAACAACCAATGGGTCAGTGAAGAAATCAAAGAGGAAATTTCTTTAAAAATACCTTTAGACAAATGAAAGTGGAAAAACAACTTTCCAAAATTTGTGGGATGCAGCAAAAGCAGTTCTAAGATAGAAGTATATAGCAAAACAGGCCTATGTCAAGAAAAAATAAAAAACAAACAAAAAAAATCTCAAACAATCTAAATTTACATTTAAAGGAACAAGAAAGAGGAGAACAAGTAAAGCCCAGAGTTAGTAGGTGAAAAGAAATAGTAAAGAGACAAAAATAAACAAAATAGAGACTTAGAAAATAATGAAAAGGATCAATGAAATTAATAGCCGGTTCTTTGATAAGATAAACCTTTAGCCAGACTCATCAAGAAAAAACAGAGTTGGGCTTCCGTGGTGGTGCAGTGGTTGAAAGTCCGCCTCCCGATGCAGGGGACACGGGTTTGTGCCCCT
Organism: Hyperoodon ampullatus; assembly: GCF_949752795.1. NCBI lineage: Eukaryota > Metazoa > Chordata > Mammalia > Artiodactyla > Ziphiidae > Hyperoodon > Hyperoodon ampullatus. The sequence goes on from NC_136928.1 coordinate 7,160,418, forward strand.
GTCCGGGAAGATCCCACATGCCATGGAGCGGCTGGGCCCGTGAGCCATGGCCACTGAGCCTGTGCATCTGTAGCCTGTGCTCCACAACGGGAGAGGCCAAAACAGAGAGAGGCCCGCATACCGCCAAAAAAAAAAAATAAAAATAAAAAAGAGAGAGAGACCCCAAATAAATAAAGTCAAAAATGAAACAGGAGAAATTACAGCAAATACCACAAAAATACAAAGGATCATAAGAGAACACTATGAAAAAATACATACCAGCAAACTAGAACACCTGAAAGAAATGGATAAATTCCTTGAAATATATAAGCTTCTAAGACTGAATTATGAAGAAATAGAAAATCTGAATAGAACAATTACTAGTAACAAAATTGAATCAGTAATCAAAATTCAGAAAAAAACAAAAGTCCAGCTTCAAATGACTTCATAGGTAAATTCTACCAAACATTTAAAGAAGAACTAATACCTATGCTTCTCGGATTATTCAAAAAAAAAAAAAAAAAAAAAAAAGAAGAGGAAGGAACCCTTTCAAACTCATTCTATGAGGCCAGCATCACCCTCATACCAAAACCAGACAAGGCAGCAAATACACACAAAATTTACAGGTCAATATCCCTGATAAACATAGATCCCCAAATCCTCAACACCTCAACAAAATATTAGCAAACAAACTTAAGCAATACATTAAAAGAATTATACACCATGATCAAGTGGAATTCATTCCAGAGATACATGGGAGTTTTAACATCTGTATATCAATCAATATGACACATCACATTTGCAAAATGAAGAATCAAAGTCACATGACCATCTCAATAGAGACAGAAAAAGTATTTGACAAAATTCAACAACCATTTATGAAAAAATCTCTCAACAAAGTGAGTATACAGGAAGCATACCTCAATCTAATAAAGTCAATATATGACAAACCCACTGCTAACTTCACACTTAATGGTGAAAAGCTGAAAATGTTTCCTATAGAATCAAGAACAAGACAAGGTTGTCCACTCTCACCACTTTTATTCAACATAGTATTATAAGCCCTGGCCCCAGCAACTAGGTAAGAAAAAAATGTAAATTAAAAAAGAAGTAAAGCTGTCACTGTTTGCAGATGACATGATACTTTATAGAGAATACCACAAAGATGCCACCAAAAACCTACCAGAACTAATAAATAATTTGGTAAATTTACAGGATACACAATCAATGGACAGAAACCTGCTTCATTTCTATACACTATAATAAGTTATCAGAAATAGAAATAAAGAAAAAAAATTCCATTTAATTAAAGTATTTGATTTTTAGCTATTTTGTAATTTTCAAGCTTTACATAGCTGATAGAAATTTAAAATAATTTTATAGACATGCAAATAAATTACTCCAATAGAAGCTCTATTGACTTCCCATTTTTCCAATATGGGAGAATCCAGTTTTGCTTCAATTTATACATTCATTTCAATATTTCTCATCTAAAAATGTGACTTTGCTTGGATTGCTCTTTTAACTGGTTGCAATACCTTACTGGTTTCCTCTTAATAGTGAGTTAAATAAAATCTTTAACATGTTTATTTTGTATCTATGTGCCTCATGATTTTATCTTTTTTGACAATGTCTCTTTAATAAAATAAGACAGTGAGTAATAACAATAAGGAAAAGGGGGATAAATTGGGAGTTTGGGATTGACATATACACACCACTATATTGAAAACAGATAACCAACAAGGACCAACTGTATAGCACAAGGAACACTGCTCAACATTTTGTAATAACCTAAATAGGAAAATAATTTTAAAAAGAATATATATATATATATATATATATATATATATATATATATGTAGCTTAATCACTTTTCTGTACACCTGAAACTAACACACCATTGTAAATCAACTAAAGTCCAATATAAAATAAACATTTAAAAAAAGAACTTCCCACATGAACGCACTCCCTTGACTGCAAAACGAACCCTTACACTGAATCCCTGCCACCTTTTTAACCTGGAGAACGTTAAATAATGCAGCCATCCAGAGCCCTCTTTCCCCATTGTTACCCTTGAAGCTCAAAACCCACCCTAAAAAAGCAGCATTATCTTTCTTTGCACTGAGCCCTCAAACTGGAATAACAATAACTGCCAGAGTTAAAGATGTTTATAAGAATAAAATATATGCAGCCAAAAATTTTTGCATGCAAAAAAGAGAGAACATGGAGATGAAAATAAGACATATAAACACACTTTTTGTGATCATCTAATCGAAGTAAACATCTGTTGCCCCTGGGCGAGAGCCCAAAAAAGGACTTTATTAATTCCTCTTTGCTAAATCGTCATTGGAAATTTTTGAAGTAAGAGAAGATTGTGTGGCACCAGAAAAATATTATTTTGATATAAATACTGTAAGATTACTCCTCCCATCTATAAATGATCTTGCTTCATTTAAAGGTAGATGTTATAGGACTACTTTCCTATTTTACTTCTCTAAGTTACTTATGAGATGATAATACATAATTAGAAAAAATATATAAAGTAGGTTAGAATTAATTACATGATATTTTTTCCTCATTTCATACAGAAGTCTGCATTGTCTTTCTAAGGTAGCATTCATTTATTTTCTAGGAGTTGAAGAAAAATTCAAAATGTTCCATTATTTATTCTGATATGTGAATATGAAATACACTTTTATCTGTCTCACTATTTATTGAAATGAAATCTCAGTGGGGGAAGTACTTTCTAGCACTCTGGGGATGAGAGTGTTCATTAAAGAATTAGGGAAAGATGCTTTATGAATAGAAACTAAAGTCTTCTGGTATATAAACAAGGCTCAAAGAAAAAAAAATGTAGGTGTATGCATTGATAATACAATCAATGTCTTGTTCAATTTAAATTTAATAAATATGAATATAATATTTGCATAGCGCACATTGACAGTCTTCTGTGTCATAAGCTAAGAGTGACAGTGACAAACTAGAGTATACAAATCAGATGAACTAAAATGGATGCCATGTTATAATAAGACTTACTGAAATATCATGCATATAACTCTACCAGAAAATGAAAGTTGGAAAAGCAGTGATTCTATCTCCAAGACAGTTTAATTTTTAATGTAATAAATGTAAACGTTTTTCAGTATTTATTCAAAGGGAGGATTTTAAAGACGTTCCACACACAGCCTCAAATGCTGATAGAAGACAGAAGGTTGGTGCTTTCCCTTGTGAACATCTGGAATGGCAGGTTCTAAAGGAGAAAATAAAAGAAATACAAATCTGAAATAAGAGAAACACTGATGTGGCCAGAGAACAATTTCAGTAGGAGTGACTGAAGGACAAAACTGAAAGGATGCTGGTTGTGATCTGAGACTAGACTGTTTGAATTTATGAATTCAGGAATGCTTCAGCCTCAATTAATTTCCATTGCCTCCATGAAACATTTATCAATACCTTGATATAAAACTGAAGTCTTATTGTTGCTGTTATCTGTTGTTTCATTTTGCAAATGTTTTTGAGTTAGCTTATATCTTTATACAATAATATATGTGTATATATATATATATATATATATATATATATATATATATATATATATATTCTGATATTCTTTTGTGTTTTACCCTTTATTTAGAGGAGGGCTCTGGCTCAAACAGATTTGTGTTCAAATCTGACCTCTACCATTATCTAATTCTGTGGTACCTTTTCAGTTATCAAACAGAGCATTTGCATATTTACTGCCTTGAAATAAATGTCCCAAATTGTGTTTTAAATGCCTGTCTAGATGTGGACTAAGCATTTCATTTTATTTTGTTTTATAAATTTTTACTGGACTATAGTTGATTTACAATGTTGTGTTAGTTTCAGGTGTCCAGCAAAGTAATCAGTTATACATATCCACACATCCACTCTTTTTTTTTTTTTTTTAAGATTCTTTTCCCATATAAGCCATTACAGAGTATTAAGTAGAGTTCCCTGTGCTATACAGTATGTTTTTATTAGTTATCTATTTTATATACAGTAGTGTATATATGGCAATCCCAATCTCCCAATTTATCCCTCACCCCACTTATCCTCTGGTAACCATCAGTTTGTTTTCTACCTCTGTGACTCTACTTCTGTTTTGTAAATAAGTTCATTTGTACCTTTTTTTTCTTTAAGATTCCACATATAAGCACTATCATATGATATTTGTCTTTCTGTGTCTGACCTACTTCACTCAGTGTGACAATCTCTAGGTCCATCCATGTTGCTGCAAATGACATTTGGTAGTTTATTTTTTTAATAGCTGAGTAATATTCCATTGTATATATGTACCACATCTTTATCCATTTCTCTGTTGATGGAAATTTAGGTTGTTTCCATGTCCTGGCTATTGTAAATAGTGCTGCAGTGAACATTGGGGTGCATGTATCTTTTTTTGTGTGTGTGTGGTTTGTGGGCCTCTCACTATTGTGGCCTCTCCCGTTGCAGAGCACAGGCTCTGAACGTGCAGGTTCAGTGGCCATGGCTCACGGGCCTAGCCGCTCCACAACATGCAGGATCCTCCCAGACAGGGGCATGAACCCGTGTCCCCTGCATCGGCAGGTGGACTCTCAACCACTGCGCCACCAGGGAAGCCCGCATGTGTCTTTTTGAATTATGGTTCTCTCCGGGATTGCTGGGTCATATGGTAGTTCTAGTTTTAGTTTTTTAAGGAACCTCCATACTGTTCTCCTTAGTGGTTTTACCAATTCACATTCCTACCAACAGTGTAGGAGTGTTCCCTTTTCTCCATACCCGCTCCAGCATTTGTTGTATGTAGATTTTTTGATGATGGCCATTCTAAGAATTTTAAAAGAACTTCTATTTTCTTTGTTTTAACTTTTTAACTGACTTGTCATGACTGCTGTCCGAAAAATATTTAAGAAATATTCTATCTCCAAATTCAATTGAAAAAGCCAGGAAATATTTTATTCTCTTTTTCAAATTAACTTTGGTATTGAAAGTGTTGAATATCTGTTTATGGAGAAAGATCATTTTTATATTTATTAGAACAATGTTTTCACTGATGCCACATAACATATGCTGCTTTAAATAAATATTTAAATGTAATCCGAGCATGATACAATAACTAAAAACAACTGCTTAATAGTATGGGTATAACTGGCAAATCTTGATATATGAAGGTTCTTCTTAAGATTAATTATGAGCAAGTATTTAACACATAATAATTAATATAAACAACTGCTTAATAGTATGGGTATAACTGGCAAATCTTGATATATGAAGGTTCTTCTTAAGATTAATTATGAGCAAGTATTTAACACATAATAATTTAAAAATATCCTTTGTATTGTGTTACACGAGAGCTGATTTTTGTGGGTAAATGGCAACAGAGTTCTGCACACCTGGACTCTGTTCCCAGCTCTGTTCCTTCTTGGAATGCAACCTAAATCATTTAACTTCACCTTCCTAAGCCTCAAGTTTCTCATCAAGTTTGTCTTCTGAATCTGACTTTGCAATTAGAAAAATAATTTACATGAAATGTTGTTATAAAAAGTAAACCACTATTCCTATAGATTCGTGTGTATGGGTTTTTCATTCATGCATAGAAGGTTTTATTTAGGTGTAAACTAAAGTGGTACAGAATAAATGAAGACAGATGAGCAATGCTCAGCAGAGAGCATTAACATGTGAGATCACTATTTTGTTTTCTTTTTATATAAAAGGGCTTCTTTTAGAGGACACTCTTAACTGATAGGAGCTTGTATATGTGCCAATTACAAGTGCTGTATAATTATACTCAGAGTAGTTAGGTTTGGGGTGTCAATTTCCTTTTTAAGAGCAACCACCCACAGATATTGAGATTACCATTATAACAATAATTATGATGAAGATATTTTTTAGAAGGACTATAAAGAGCAGATAAATAAAAAGAGAAAGATATATCATACTCTTGGATGAATTGCATTAATAAGGTAGTATTTTAATTTTATGTCAATAAAAAACTTCATGTGAGACATTAAGTAGGGAAATGAGTTAATTTTTAGGAAAAACAAATATAAATACCTTCAAAAATGAAAAAAAAATAATTCAAAATGATACATGAACACCTATGTTCATAGCAGCACTATTCACAATAGCCAAAACATGGAAACAACCTAAATGTCCATTGACAGATGAGTAGATAAAGAAGATGTTGTACATATAATATATACAATGGCATACTACTCAGCCATAAAAAAAGAATGAAATAATGTCATATGCAGCATCATGGATGCAACTAGAAATTATCATACTAAGTGAAGTAAGTCAGAAAGAGAAAGACAAATACCAAATGATGTCACTTATATGTAGAATCTAAGATATGGCACAAATGAACCTATCTACAAAACAGAAACAGACTCACAGACATAGAGAACTGAATTGTGGTTGCCAAGGGGAAGCGTGGGTGTGGGAGGGATGGACTGAGACTTTGGGGTTAATAGAAGTAAACTATTGTATATAGAATGGCTAAAAAACCAAGATCCTATTGTGTAGCACAGGGAACTATATTCAATATACTGGGATAAACCATAATGGAAAATAATACAAAAAAGAATGTCTCTATGTGTATAACTGAGCCAGTTTGCTGTACAGCAGAGACTGGCACAACATTGTAAATCAACCATCCTTCAATAAAGAAAATTTTAAAAGTGCAAAAAAAATTGTGAGGTGAATATGCTCTACCTGTTAGTAAAATATTTTAGAGTGAGAGTATACATAAAACAAACAAACAAACAAAAAACTGTGTTGCTGGTACAAGAGCAAACACACTAGTGGAAGAGATAAAAACAACGAGAACAACAATCTAGCACACATTACAATGAGCAGCATGATGGTGACATTTGAAAACGGTGGGTAAAAGTCTAAATATGACACATGGTGTTGAGAAAAATAGTTAATTATTTAGATACATGGAAATGTAAAAGTTTATATCAGAGCATGGAATAGCATTAGTTACAGGTAAATTCAGGAGTTAAAAATTAAGTTAAAATATAAGAAGCAAATATAAAATTAGACAAGTGTAAACTGCCCATTAAATAACAAAAATAAAGGATGAAATTAGTACAGTAAAACACTTTAAATATCTTACATTGAAACAGTAAATACCATACAATCAAAATAAGACATTTAAAAGAACGTAACTAAAACTAAATGTGTTGTCATACATTTGACAACAAATTATCTTCAATAATAAGAGAGATTTTATTTTTGTGTATTTTTATGGTAAATTTCAGCAAAAAGGCACAAGTCAATGTAAAACAACATAAAAAATATTTTTTTTCAAAAAGGGAGAATGAGGAAAGAAAGATGGAAGGAAGAAAGGAAGGCAGATAACCAAAAATTACTAGTAAAATTAAAAATGTATTTTCTCACATAAATTTAATTAATATACATTTTAAAATGAGATTCTATTTTTGCCTGTTTAATTTGGTCAATTTTTAAAGATAATCATTGGTGTTGGAATGAAAGACAGCATGCCTATTGTCATCTTCTGTTTGGGAGACTATTGATTCAAAGTTTCAAGGGAAGGTGCCATTTGAAAATGTATATCAAAATATTTATAAGAAGGAAAACTTTGACCCAGAAATTTTGGTTTAATAATTTTAACCTAATCGACAAGACATTTTTGTCATATAATCTATGAACATTTATTCAATTTTTATTTCTAACACATAAAAATAGGAAGCAACCTAAATGTTAGATGTAGAAGAACTTGGATAACAGTTGATGATACATATATGAGAAATGAAATCTTTATATAAGCGAGGAAAGTAATGATGTGGATGGTGAATACTCTAAGCAAGCGTATTGAATTAAATTTTTAGAAGTCACAGTAAAACTAACTTGCATTCAAAAAGAGTGAGAAGGTAGGAAGCTAATTGATACATATGCAGGACTAGTAGTGAAACTTGGCATGAATTAAATTGTTCCTGTGTATTACTCATAAATTAATGAAAAAAGTGAACTGTTTTGGTCTTTATGTAAAATTTAGTCAAGGGGCTTCTTCTTCTTCTTCTTTTTTTTTTTTTTTTTTGTAAAGGGCCTGTTTAATTGGAGATCTAACAATGTTTTGATAAACCTCTTTTTCCCTGATGAATTTTGCCAAATTGATAATTTAAATCTTTACCATAGATAGAATCCCATGATGAGACCTGCATTATGAAAAGAAAAATATTCTAGGAAAGAGGAAATCAGGGATAAAAATTCTATATCGGGCTTCCCTGGTGGCACAGTGGTTGAGAGTCTGCCTGCTGATGCAGGGGACACGGGTTTGTGCCCTGGTCTGGGAAGATCCCACATGCCGCAGAGTGGCTGGGCCCGTGAGCCGTGGCCGCTGAGCCTGCGCATCCAGAGCCTGTGCTCCACAACGGGAGAGGCCACACAGTGAGAGGCCCACATAACGACAAAAAAATAATAATAATTCTATATCAAATTAATCTATCTGACATGAATTACCATAGCAACAAATGAATCTAACCTGTCTGTTGTTGGCTTTGTAGTCTTAGACATACTTACAATTATGAAATTTTCCTTCACCAAATGGTGCTAATAGGAATCATCATGGCAAATTTCATATGACTCTAGTACTTTATGGACTGCAAAGTGGACACATGAATTATTGATTGTTATTCTCATAAAAACTCCTGTGAAGCAGTCAGGATTGATTTTATAGCCCCACTTTTCAGATGAAATAAATGAGGCTCAGAATATTTAATCAACATCCAAGACACAAAGATAATAAGTGACAAAAATGATACCATCCCTCCTCTTTTTATCTAGTTCTGACCCTATTAATCATGTGGTCCTTTTGAAGATAAGTTTATGAGAATTTAAATTTCTGCTTCATGATATAAATGAATGGATAAAAATGGTTGTGCACATGCTTGTGTATGTGTGTGTGTGTGAGTGTGTTAGATAGTTGCCATTAAGTAGTTATTAAGTAGCTTAATTCAGTGTTTTGCAAATTTTAATGAGCAGGAAAATCACTAGGGAATTTTGTCAAAATGAGTAATTTGCTCAGAAGTTCTGGGATGAAGTATGAAATTTCACATTTCTAGCAAGCTCTTTGCCTATCCATGGACCACACCTTAAAAAGCAAGATCTTAATTCTAAGTGTGCTTTTTTTCAAGGATGTCAAAATAAGCAAGGAAAAAAAATCTTCAGTCTAACCATTCATGCTTTTCTCTCACTAACTACAATGAAAGACATTCTTTATATTACAACCAAAACACCTAAAAGGCACATTTAAATATTTAATTTAATTTTTACCTCTAAGCAATGTCATATCTCAGGAAAATTATTAAAGTTAGAGAAATTTCTCAGTAAAAAATAGTTATTTAAGATGTAATTACATTTGGATTTTTCACATTTGCTATCATAACTCATATTTGAATTTTTCACCTGTTGGTTTTCACCTAGAAATTTTAGAGTTGATTTTTTTTCCCCTCTAACCCATAGGAATAAGGGTTACAGTAGTTCTTTAAAACTATTTTGGTACTGGAATTTATGCTTAAGTATATAGTTCCTGTCTCCAGGAGAAAGAATAGCTTCAATTTTTTCCCTGTCATAGGTGAGCCTAGCTTGAGATCTTTAATCTTATATTTGGATCATGTGACCTTCAAGCCCCCTTCATAAAAGGAAAGTAACATTTTTATGTAGGAAATTTCCTTTGTACTGAAAGGCATTTGTGGTTTACTGCTTGACTTCCTGACAAAATTATTTTTGTTATTTTGTTTTCCTAATATTTTTTAATTGAGAATAGTTTTAGATTTATGAAAACATTGTGAAGATAAAATAGAAAGTTCTTATATACACCACATTAAGTTTTCTGTACTAACAAGTTACATTAGTATGGCATAATTGTCACAATTAATGAATCAATATTGATACATCATTATTAACTAAATTCTGTATTTCATTCAGATTTCCTTAGTTTTGGGTATCTAAAATCATTTTTTCTATTCCAGCATCCCATTCAGGAAACCACATTACATTGAGTCTTCCTGTCCCCTTAGACTATCCTTAGCTGTGACACTTTCTCAGACTGTCCTTGTTTTTGACGACCTTGAAAGTTTTGAGAATTACTGATATTTGTAAATAATCACAGGTAGTTATGCCTAATTAGATGAATGAGATTTTTCTGAATTTTGTCTCATATTTAGGCTGAGGTTATAAGTTATCATGGTATGTTTTTATGAACATTATAAAATTACCTTAAAGCAAATTGCAGTTGACTTAATTGTGTATTTATATTTTATAATAATGATGTCTCTATATGACTATGACAATGAAATACATAGGAGTGCTGTGATTCTTCAAGTCTCCCACAAAATTGTATTAGATCAAGTTAGTAGTATAGATCACAATTTACCCCCAGATGTCAGCATCCATAAATCCACCAGATGGTCTCAATCTCTATTACAGTTTGAATGCTACTAATGTTACTAAATTACGTTACATGGGTTAAGCCAATGAAAGCAGTTTTTGATGTCTATGCTGAATGAGATGTAATTCTCCACTGTTTCGTTGTTCCCTGAGTGTAAAAGCTGCATTTTTTTTTTTACATCTTTATTGGAGTATAATTGCTTCACAATGGTGTGTCAGTTTCTGCCCTACAACAAAGTGAATCAGTTATACATATACATATGTTCCCATATCTCTTCCCTCTTGTGTCTCCCTTCCTCCCACCCTCCCTACCCCACCCCTACAGGTGGTCACAAAGCACCGAGCTGATCTTTCTTCACAGCTGCCTTTCCTCTTTTATTTTTGTTTATAGTTTTGTTTTTTGTTTTGTTTTGCTGCTTGCTGTTGCTTGATTAAAGGGTTGGAAGAAGTACGAAAAAATAAGTGAGAAAAAGGCTAATTGATACACTGTGGCATTTGGATATTCTTTTCTTATGAAGGAATATATATTCCTATATTTTTATATGGATTATTGGCAGGTTTCAACAATCCCTGGTGGCTTCTGACTTGTCCGAGAAGGGCTAAGAGTCCTCGTATTTGCTAACTTAATTGTTTCTAATCTTTGAGTCAAATAAAGGAAGGCTTGATAGTACATTATTGCTAACCATGAATCCAATTATGAATATGTATTGTGTTAGCCAACTGCTCCCACACGTTATCTAGGACAAGTGATATATGAATCATTTCATATAGGAATAGGAACTATCCGTTCATATTCCTATTCATATAGGAATATGAACCGATAGGAATCAGTTCCTATAGCAACTGAGCAACTGTACTAGAAAGAGCAGCTTCCACGGGGGTCAGCTAGTTTGCTTCTGTGGAATCATTCTTAGAGGTTTGGTCTAGAGTCAGCTCCTTTGGCCCTTCGAGTAATCACGTCAGTACCTAATACCCTATAACTTTCAATCAACCTTTGCTGAAATAATGCTGCATAAAAACCAACAAAAACTCCTCAGCGACATTCAACAATAGCATTTATTTTCACATTGCTGGGGGTCAGTAGGGATCCTGCTGACTTGGGTTGGGCTTAGCCTGACAGCTCTTCTCCAGGTGAATCACAGTCTGAGTGGTAGGGTAGCTGAGGCATGTTTTTCTCATGGTAACAGCAAAGGGGTGAGAGACTAACTTTAATCACACAATCATAATTCTAGCCAATGCTTATGTTTCATCTAATAACATCCCATTGGTCAAAGCAAGTCACATGCTGAGCCCAACATCAAGGAGTGTGAAATTACTGTCATTAACATGGCAGAAAGTGAGACTTCATAGTCCAGTTGAGAAGCAGGAAGTGAATGGATGAGAACATACTCATATAGTATGAGTCTGTCATACTATATGAATCTCTTTTTTTACAAAAATAGAGCAGTTTAAGTCATATGCAATAGAACACTGAATAATAAAGACCACTTTTTTTTTTATAAATTCAGTATATATTAAGGTCTTCTCTGTATTAACTCCATTCTCATTAGTTTATGTGTCAGGCAATACACTTTCTCAGGAAGAAAATAAAGAGAGAATTGAACACCAAGAGGGGGGGAAACGCATTTTATGTATGAAAAGTATTAGTGAGCCCCTCAATCAGAACACTTGGGTAAGTAGGTCAGTTTGAGGAGGAGCAGGCTCAGATGCTAAGGCCCCTTGTTTGATGATTTGAACTATTAACCCCTGACAGTTAGCACCACAACTTGGGGCTGCAATATTAGTTTTCTCCAGCCCTAATCCTATCTGGCTTTGGCTGTTTCAAACTTGTTTTGCTGAAATGCTCCCAGCGTACCATACAGTCAGGAATACACTGATTAAGGCAGACTAATTGAGTAGTAAAAAGTCAAAGGCCATTTATATGTCCGTTTACATGTCTTTTAGAGGTTGAGGACTGCCACTATTGATGCTGTTTCTTGTGTGTCATTGGGTAAGGGGTTGAGAAGGGAGATAAGAGGAATTACTTTGAGGGAAAATGGTATTGTCTTTCCTCTCTAATTGTGCAAAGGAAAATAATATAAAGGGTATAAGTGTTATTAAAAGAAGTATTAGGTGTCAATAATCTTGCTGAACTATGTCTTATATATCTGTATTTGCCACTTTTTGATGAATTTTTAATTTATCTATTCAGTTCTTTGTACCTTCCACCAAGACTTGTAACGTGGAAACATTGGTATGTGGTGCTGTGCATGGCCCTGCTTATCAGTGTCAAAGGCCAAATAAAGGGAATCTAAGAAGATAATTTTAAGTATATGAGTCTCCTCTTTTTGATCACTATTCTCATTCAAAATGAGATCTTGGAATTTTCTCCAGATTTTCTTTCTGAAGAGTTAAGCATTTAGGCAAAACCTAACCGAAGTCTCAAACACTTTGATTCTATGATTCCATTTAAATATTGAATACATATCATGAAAAGTAAGATGAATTACAATGAAAGAGAAGTAGATAATATGAAAATATGTATTAAATAAACAGGTAATAACACTAAAAGCAGCCACCATTTATATACTTCATTCCAAAGCAAACTAGTTTTCAATTCCTCAAGGGTAACAACTGGGCTTCTACATTTATTCCTAAATCATGACTTTTCTACCATCCTCTGATATGACTCCCTAACCCCAGTCACTCAGGTCGGGATCCCAACAGGCCAACATATTCTTTGGTATTCATGAGATACATTTATATATTTTTCTATTTTTGTGTGTGTGAGAGAGAAGTAAATATTTTTCTTAGAGCAACATGTTAGGAAACAATGTTATGTCTTACCAGGTTTTAATTATCCAGACTTTTTAAAAAGGCAAACCAAGGGAAAGAAGTAATAAATGGAAAGATGTTATGGTTTGTCTAATTAAAATTCCTCTGTCATGCTAATAAAGCTTTATTGCAAATATGTATTGGCATTAGATAACTGTATAAGTAATGTACTAACTGAACTAATAAAGTGTATTTTATCTTAGCTCAGCTTCGGTGAGAGTAGGATATCCTATTTAGACCCTCCTATGATTTAATAAAAATGCCTGTCCTGTTCTCCAAGAACTTAACTAGCCAGAGAGTGAACTTTCTTTTTCCCTGCTGGGATCATGGATTGCAAATCAGTTTTCTCTGCCCAAAAGTAATCACCTAAGCCAGTGGTTATGTGAGACTAGGGTAAAATGGAAAAGCCATAAAAATTAATGAGCCTACCTGATGCCCAAGCTTTCAGACCATTTTCCTGGGCATGAGAGAATTGAAGTCTTATTTGGTCAGGTAGGGTAGAGTGCAGTGTATGCTAGTGTTTTTGGAACTTTTGTTGTCTGTGGACTACAATTGCAAAGTGCTTCTACCTCTGCCTGCAGCTACAAAAACAAAAGTTAACAAAGAAAAAACAAAAGACACCATTAGCAGAGTTAATGACGTGTAAGGGTGAGAACTTTTGGATGTAAATACTAGAAAACATTTTCAAACTGGCTCAGTCAATAATGTTGGCTTTAACTTAAAAGTCCAGTTGTAGAAATTATTTTAAGTAAAATTTGATGCAGAGTTGAGGTAAGGTGCAAAATGTCACCCTTTCTTTCTCTCCCCTGCCTTTCCCCTTTTTCCTCCCTCCTTCCCCACACCTCTCTCCCTCCTTTTTCTGGGTTCTTCTCTCTGACTTCCGTGGTGTTTTCTTTACCAGAAGACTGTCTGGATCACTTTGAAAGATCTTTGCCAGCAACTTCTGGGAGTTACCCAATTACATGCTTTCTCTTTCGAGTCCTTTCTGAATAGTAAGAAAGTTTCTCTTTTCAAAAGACTACATCCATGGGTAGGTCACAGGCTTTGAACGAATCAAGTGGCTATTCCCTTCCCAAGGGGTGAGTTAGGTATGGCATCTGTCATAATTGATCACATGGAGGTGTGAATTCCCAAGAAAAAACAAATTATTATGGTTAAAATGGGAATGGATACTAAATGGTCAAAAATGGCCCACGTTCTCCAGAAATTGGAAAGCAAACTGCTTTTTTTAAATTATCTGTCAATAAGCACTATTGTATTTGCATTATTTTCTGCAGTATTTTATGGCTTTGCCATTGCACTAACTGACATCCACTACTTGGCAAATGGCAGAAAACCCCCATTTTTATTTCTCTGAAAATCAAGGGAATAACAGATATTTCATTGAATGTTTACTGTGATATTTCAAGTCATAAAATAAAATTTTAAGTTGATAATTTATTATGCACATAAAAAGTATTTACTGAGATTGGAAAATGTGTAACCCTTCTCATGGCAACAGCCTCTCATCATGTCTTGTCACAGTGGACATATTTCCACTGAAGTCAGAACATGCCTCAGATTCCTATTTAACAGAAGGTTTTAGTTAGTAGTATCAATAATACAAGCTCGAATGCAAAATGAAATCTATTGATCATATCTGAGACTCACACGTATAATATGGCGATGGCTGTGAAGGACTCACATGTAAACCTTTCGACCATACCCTTCAAAAACACATATCTATTTGGACAGAAAACTTACTATGAATCTGACATAATATTGGGAAAAGAAGACTTGCAGAAGTTACTTATTTTCTTTTGATAATGTAGCTATATCCAGGACAAAACATGAAATGGCTTCAGAAATAAATACAGTAGGTTATCGATACAACCCTGAACACTCTCTTCAAGTGCTAATAGTGTGGGTTATGGTGAGAGGAAGTAAAAATAATAACACTATTATAACAGACCCACTGTTTATTTACAATTTCATCATCATTCATGTTTTCAAAAGTCCTTCCTCTTCCTTAGATCATTCATTTTGTGTCCTGTTTTGAGTTCCCCTAACCAGAGAGGTACATAACAAGACAATAAAACAAGCTCATTTTACATATTTTTATATTAAGATGTTTAATTAATGATAAATATTATATACTTCAACAATTGTTAATTAAGTGGATACATATGTGTAGGTCTTGAGAGTTCTCCTGATAATGTATTCCCACTCCTCAATTGCATAGGAAGATCTTAAGTAATATATGCTTCTGTATTAATCCTCCTAATTCCAAGGACTCCACTTCATGCACTGAATCTTAGAAGAGTCTAGAAATTCTTTATTGGGTTTACTTTGATCCAAATTTTATGTTTCCCCTTTCAATCACTCTAGAGTTTCTTGTGTTGTTTTGAAAAACGTACGCCATTATTTAATTGACAGTGAGTATGTTGTTTTTCTCCTCTCGGCATCCTCTCTCCCTCATAAAAGGAGTCTAATAAAAACATGCAGGAGCCACATACACAGTTTTTTAAGCATCATCAAAAAAGAAACTAATATCTCTTGTAAATTGTATTATTTTAATACTGTTTATGTTCCTCTGAAATATTCATATTTAATCTATGTGAGAGCAAACTATTTATAGCTATAACTTTCTGTGCATAGCTCTATTCCTTGTTTATGAACAAAGGTTGCAATTGCAAGTTTGGCTTTAGAAATTAATAATTATTTATCATTAGCTTTTTTCTGCCTATATAACTCCTCATGATTCTCTTAATCATCTTATTTTTTGAACGTTATTTTTTCTTCCAGTTTTATTAAGGTATAATTGACAGCACTTCATAAGTTTAAGGTTTTACAGCATAATGATTTGATTTGCATACATCATGAAATGATTATCACAGTAAGTTTAGTGAACATCCATCATCTCAAGATTAAAGAAATAGAAACAGAATTCCTTGTGATGAGAACTCTTAGGATTTACCCTTTAACAATGTTTAAATATAACATACAGCAGTGCTAATTATATTTATCATGTTGTACAGTACATCCTTAGTGCTTATTTATCTTAAAGCTGGAAGTTTTTACCTTTTGACCACCTCCATCCAATTCCCTGTCCCCCGACCCTTGCCTCTGGTAACCACAAATGTGATCTCTTTTTCGATTAGTTTGTTTATTTGTTTGTTTGTTAAGTATAATTGACCAACAACAGAATGTTACTTCCTGATACACAACATATTTGGTATTTCTGTACATTTCAAAATGATTATGATCATAAATCTTGTTATGATCTGTCACCATACAAAGATTTTAAAGATTATTGAATATATTAACCACGCTGAACAGTTCACACCATTGACTCATTTATTTTGTAACTGGAAGCTTGTACATCTTAATCTCCCTCACCCATTTCTCTTCTTTCCCACCCCCTACCCCTCTGGCAACCACCAATTTCTTCTTTGTATCTATGACTCTGATTCTTGTCTTTCTCTGACTTATTTCACTTAGAATAATATCCTCTAAGTCCATCTATGTTGTTGCAAATGCAAGATTTTATATTTATATAATTCATTATTTTTATGGCTGAGTAATAGATACATTTGTTACATCTTCCTTATCTATTCTTCTACTGATGGGCACATAGGTTGCTTCCATACCTTGACTACTGTAAATAAAGCTGCAAGGAACTTAGGGGTGCATATATCTTTTAGAATTAGTGTTTTTGTTTTCTTCAGGTAAATACCCAGAAGTGGAACTGCTGGATCATGTGGTAGTTCTATTTTTCATTTTTTGAGGAATCTCCATAATGTTTTCCATAGTGACTGCATCTATGTGTATTCCCACCAACAGTGCACAAGGGATCCCGTTTCTCACGTCCTTACCCACAACTGTTATGTGCTGTCTTTTTGATAATAGCCATACTGACAGGTGGGATGTGATATCTCCAGGGTGAACAGCAAAATCCTTTGATTGCTTTCTAAAATATACAAGTATTCAGCTCTGTTCTTCAGAAATTCTCACTTAGTATGCATGTTGGAAAGAGGCACAATTATAAAAGTTGCGCACAAGACTGATGAAGAAAAACTATGTGACTTTTTCTGTACATGGAGGGGACTCTCCACATAATTTTTTCTGATTTCTTTTTTTTTTGGTCAGAAGCCATATTCCCAGCATTCTTCTCCTCAGGAAAATGCATGTTACTTTTGGCAATTGGGTTCCGGCATCACTTTATGAGACAAGGCTTTGATTTTGCTAGACTGCTTAAGACAGTGAGAAACCATGATTACAATACACATGTTGACAGGTTTTACGTATCATCTGGCCTTTGATTCAACACGAAAATGAGGAAAATAAAATAAAATGGCATGAGAGAGCTTAGGAGATACAATTAGTATCAGCCCTAAATATTCACCCAGTTAGAGATTGAGACATTTCTCAGGAGAGAACCTGAGAAAAAGTAGTGCAAATGCCAAAAAGTGGTGTTTGTAGGTCTATACTGCCAACAGTAATCTCATTCTTGATATTGATTTCTGTGCTTTCTTCTTTCCTTTTCCACTGTAGGTATGACTTTATTGTTTCAATTTATTAAAAAACAACTTTGAATTTTTTTCTCTCTGTCTTGTTTGTTCTTACAAAACTCCACTCCCTTCCAAATGTGCCTGCAATTGCTTATTCACTAGATCCTTTACACAGTTTTAATATTTTATATTGAGTTTGTTTTCATATGTGTGGGAGAGTCAGTCTACTGGCAACTTTACCTGCCACACCAGAGAGGTAACTCACATACATATTTCTGTGTAAATACATTTCACAACTTTCATTAGATTCATTCCTGGACCCTTGATAATTTTAATTCAATAATAATTTACATAAAGTGAAATACAACACTATCTCCAAGAATGCCAGATTATCAGTAACCATGGCTTTCATTGTATGCTCCTCAAGACCAGAGTCCATTTCTTATTTAGAACTATACATCAAGTGAAGATGTGTTACCTGGCACACACTAAGTCCTTTGTAGGTATTTTTGAACTAAAATACATTGTTGATTCTGATGTAATTAATTGATAATTTTCTGTCATAAATTACCTGTCTTTAGATCCTCAGAAGAATTACTTTGGAGTAGGGCACATAACTCATAGCTACTACTGACCCTTCCTTGCTCTGCTTCAATCATTTTCCACCTTTCCTGCATGACAGAATCACCTTTGAAGATATTAAATAATACTGATGACAGTCTTCATCCTAGACCATTGACACTGGAAGTGGCATTCAAGTACCAATATTTTTGAAAATATTCCCAGATAATTTTAATATGCACTCAGGAGTTGGATATTGGTTCTATTTAAAACCAACCAGACAGGTCTCACTTGTTTGAAGATTCTAAGGCTACAAACTATGAGAAAACATCCAGATGATGAAGATTAAAGCAAGCCTGTGTAATTTTCTATTCTCCCAGAATTTCACAGTTTTCATATGCATGGATACTATTTTCTGCCTTCTGACTCATTCCTAAAAATGTAATTTGAAGGCCAATTGGGATTTAACCTAATATTTAAATATAATAGTGGGATAAGGAACTGGAAATAAAAGATAGAGTCAGATTATGGAGGGCTCCACATCCTAGGTCATATTTTCAGACCAGATTCCTTTGTGAAGTCACTGAAAGATTCCGATCGGAGTAATAACACACACACACACTCACACACACACACGTTTGGAAAAGGATAGTTGGCAGTGAATGACCAAGGTTTATCAAAGAAAGCCTATAGATAGTGTTAATGGAAACAAACTTGGAGCCCTGAGCCATTGGATTTATTAACATGGGTGTAGCTTGTTTTCAAACACTTTTAGACCAAAGCATTCTAAGTGGTCCAGAGTATGAGAGTAAAGTGTGTGCTTCTGGAGTTTTAATATTATTCTGTGTGCTCATTCGGCAGTGTATCAACCTAGATAGCATCTTGACAACACCCTCTCCCCTGAGAGTGGCCTCTGACACCTCTCTTCCTTATTTCAGGAAGGCAACCTAATCTCCTGGGGATGAATTTCAAGGTTGGAAACACTATGAAGTAGTTGAAGACTTGTCTGTGTACACTGAAGTCGTATTAGAAAACTATTTACCCTCTCTTCTCTTAGTTAAAAACATTTTCATGCAGGGATTAATAATCTGAATCCTACAGATTTAATACGAAAATCTGTTCAACAAAATCATGCCTTTGATTATGCCACCAAACACATATCCAATCTTTGGTTAAAGGCATGTGTTGTCAAGAAGTATTAAACTTTATCAGCTGTTGCTTTAGTTTTTAGATAAGATCCCATCTTGTCAGATCTGATCGTGTTGATAGTCTCTTTTAAAGTTTTCTGTGGCTCTCAGTACCTTTCAAAAAGGAATCAAACCTTTATGGCTAGCACTTAAAATTTTGACTTATTTTTCTTGTCTGAAATCCTGCCAATTGCTCACTCACTCCACATCATCCTCTAACTCCCAGTGCAGGGAGAGCCATCCCATCCCTCTAAGACTAATAGTAGCTATTGAAATTTTATCATTACAAATAAATTGGACACATTTTATAATCAGAGTGTGGATGATAATTGAAATATCAGAACTATTATAATGAAAATGATTAGACCTTCTATCCTGTTCTTATATTATTGATATCACAAAATGCTGATGGGTTTTACTTTATACTTTACTCTTTTAATATTTAAAACAGTTTCAGTTAAACTAAAGAAGATTTTTTTAATAATAAACCCTTCTCTTACTTGTAAAAAATGTGCTCATTTACTAGAATGTACACAGATTATCTCTCTTTCATGTTATCATAGGAAGCGATTTTAGTGTCATCTGTCAGTGACATCAATATGGATGATATGAGGCTTCATAAAGTCCATGTGCAAGTGTGAAAGGCTAACAACTTATATCATCACATCTAACGTACTGAACATACCTATCACCTCCAAAAATGTTCTTGTGTTCCTCTGTGTGTGTGTGTATGTGTGTGTGTGTTCTCCATAGTGTTAGTCTTGAGATCTGAGACCTGGTCTTTTGTAGTGCTCTCTTGCAGGCAGCCATTGGCTGAGATCTACGGATATTGAGGTGGTGGTGGGGCTAGTTTCTTTGGAATTTGGACAGAGACAATTCTTCAGAGAAGAGACAGTTGTGAATTATCAACCCACACCCATGGCAGCTGGGGTGGAGGCACAGGCCTGGCCAGTAATGAAAATCAGGGCAAGATCAAGACAGTTTCCATTAAAACCATATAAGCAAATACTTCCTTCTTTGGTACAGATGATTTATCTTTGCCTGTCTGACTAACTCTGCTTTGAATTCTATAACTTGGGCTCATGGCAAGGGAAGGAGAGAAAGGATCTAGCAATGCTGGTTAGTGATTGGCACTGAAATGTGATTTCCCATATCTAAACACTTCTGTTAGAAAATTTTACACAATGGTCACAATATCTCTGTGCTGTCACTATGAAGGCCATACTAAACATTTACACTTCAGGATCTTGTACACAGGTGGTCAGATAGTTGGAATTAATTAAATTGGATACCTTTAGCTCCTTAGAATTTTTACAGTGCTTACTAGTTTCTCGCTAGCACTCAGAACAGTTCAGTTCATCAGCCAGAAAGGGGTGATTTTAATTAAAATAAGCTCAACACTATGCTATTTTGTCATTGTTCCACATGCCAAGAAGGCTTTATTTTATGATCAACCATTTAATGCACTTTCATGGTCAATTTCACTGACAGTGGTACAATATTGAAAGAAAATAACCAAGCAAATCAATCAACTTCCCCCCAATTTTCAAAGCTGGTTGAGGGAGGAGTGTACACTAAGAATTTTAGGATAACCACACATAAAATGCAATATGTAAAGGAGTATCTAAATGCTGATTAAAAGTCTTGGCCTTCAAAGAATGCGTCTCACTTCATAATAGTTTTAGCATTGAGGGGAGTTCGGGAAGGGAGGGACAGATCAAGTGTCTGAAATTCACAAGCCAGCAAATATTTTGCTGGTTTGAATACTCTTGAGATTAAAAAAAAAAAAAAACTCTCTTCACCCTTAGAGTCTAGGGAGGCACACAACATATGGGAAAAATATAAAGCAGACAGTTTCCTCCAAGACTTAAGCCAGAGGATTACGTGCATGGATCTTACTTTACTTTCTTCAGGAAAACTGCTCACATACTTAATATACAAGGACAAGGGGCATTAAACAAACATTTTATTTATATTCTTTGGGGATGGCCAGAGACTTGGTGCCTCACAACTAAAATCTTCTTACTGCTAATTGCTGCAATTTGCGCCATTAGATAAATATTTTAACTGTGGAGTAACAAAAATTGTATAGGAATGGTACTTTGAGTTCTGGTCCTGATTCTGAATATATTTCATTCTCAAGTGACTAGACAATCAGATTTCATGAAAGAAGGATTTAAATAAGCTTAGTGCAAAGCAAGTGGCAGTAAAACAGTATTCCTGAGTAACAAGAGAACCCTCTGTACTTCTTAACCCAAATTGGCAATACCCTGGTGGATGAGATGATTGATCACACACAGTGGTCTGCAGGAGTGTGTCAGTCTTCATCTGGTCCTCAAATATCTCTCTCTTCATTTTGCTGTAATAAAAATAATAATAATAGTAATAATAATAATAGTAATAATAATTTTTGAAATATTATATGCAAGGCACTAGCTAAGCACTTTTATAGATATTATCTCACTTAATCAAGAACTTCAGTAGGATAACATTTGCCTCTTTTTACAGATGAGAAAACACATGTTCAAAGTGGCTAGATGGACTGAACACAGTCATACAGTGAATGAATGACAGTGTCATACTTCTGAACTGACTCCACACAATTGAATTTCTATGCTATACATTTCTCCATTCCTGCTTGCTGCCATAGCTTTCTGTCTTGTTTAAAATTCCCTCTGTTGGAGACATTAATTGTGTTATTTCTGGCACTGTGGTTGGCAGTGAACAGTATTCATTTGGTAAAGTAGATGTTTCAATTGAACATCAAGATTCTACACTTCGGATCCTTTATAAATTGTGTACATAAAAGCAATGCATCCTTAGGTAGAATCTCCTATTATTGTCTTCAAAAACAGTAACAACTTAGAGCAATCACTGTCATCCCCCCAGTGTCTCCAGACAGCCACAGTGAAAATGTACACATGAACTTGGAGAATAATGGCTTACTCTTCCTCTCCTGTTCACAATGTCGCACAAGTTTGTTTAACAATTAATCTAGATGCTTCCCCTTAGGCTCTAAGATAAGGAAAGACAAAGCTGATTAAATATTGAGTGATAAGTGTTTGTTGGGGGAATGTGGTATTTAACAAGGCCCCTATTTGTATATTGCCATGAGGGTCCACAAAGCCAGAACTAAATGGAGCGTCAGTACACAAGGTGTGATGTGTGAAAGAGATCAACTGACACTGACCTCCACTGAGCTGTGAGCACTAACTGTAGGGAATACCTGGATTTCTTCTTGCTTTAGTTTCTTCTAGAGAGAGCTACTAGTATTGGTTTATTGTACCAGCAAATAATGATGCTACCCAATGGAATGCCCCAAGTGTTTGATACAAACCCTAGTCAAGCCTCCATGATTTATGGAAGAAAGGAAGAACCCACGGAGCCATGGAAGATCAGTTTGTGTTGTTATTCTTTACCTTAATCTCAGAAGTATATGGTAACAAGAGTAAGTTCTGCTTTCCATAAGTTTGAAGCATTGATCCATTCATGGGAAATTCCAGAACTAAATGTTTTCACTCCCACTGCAAAGACAATCTATTGATTTAATTGATTATGCATAAATCATTTAAAGATTCTGACAAAAGACCCAGTGACCAATTGAGTGGGTCAGAGGTCAAATGAAAGAATTACCTGACAATCAGGAAGGATGTCTGTTAAAATATTTGTTTTATTGTCAGCAGTATGTTAAAACATAGGTCAAATCTAAGTAATACATTTTTTAATGATTATTATCCTATGTCCATGTCCTGTGAAAAGAGGGAAAAAGAAGGGATAAGAATATAAGATATTTGCCCTCAGAACCCCACACTTTTGTGGATTCCTGTGCAACTTAGTAGTATTTATATGTTTTTCCAACCTGAAAGTATACACATTTAATTTTTTATGATTTATCATATAACATTACATATCATATATCAGCTTAGTGCTCATGTCTTCTGTAAAGGTTTTCAAGTCTACATTAGCCCAGAGTGAGCTTTTCACTTCTGTTAAATGCCTAGAGCAGCAGTTTTCAACTGTGATATCTCAAAACATAGACGTGTTTCAATCAGTTCTGAATTTGGACAGAAGTAATTTATAAAATATAAGAATAATGATGTAATGTTTTCAAATTATTTACTTTAATATGGATTTTAAAAGATTCCTGTAGCTATGATGAACATACAGTTTATCATCCAAACCAGAAAAATATTGGAAGTGAAAAGAGGCACTATCATTAATTAAGTCAGAAAAATAGACTGTAATTCCAAACTGTCCTGAGACACCCAGAACAATGGGCCTGAATTATGTGAAGCCAGCCAAGCTCTTAGGGTACAATATTAAGGAGGTGTTTGCTCTCAAATTCCTACAAGTACAGGGTCAGCGCCTGGGATTTGCTTTCTTAAACCACTCACTTTCTTCAGCCTAGTTCCATAGTCACCTTACCTGTAATGATGTCACTCCCAGTCACTTTTACTCCAAAGTCTTCTTTAATAAAATAAACCAACAAAAAAGAGAATGATTGAGGCTACAGCAAGGCCATCAAGAATCATGCATTCCTCATAGGCTCTGTTGCTCTCTCTGTTACAGGCTGTTGGGTCGAGACTTTCTATTCTTAAAATGTCATATGTGTGAATGTCATAGCTAATGGGAAGTGAAAGCCACCATCCTAGAGTACCTACTGTTAGCTTCTCTCAGTTTCCATTTGACATATTCTACCCTTATATTGTTATATATGTTTTTTCATTCACTTATCCTGTCACTCTGATTTTGTCTATACCCTTGTAAACGAAAAGGAAAAAAAATCTTACTTTGATACATCAAGAAGTCTTATCTGGTACATTTTCCCCCCTATAGCTTCTTTTGATATGGGATGCTGATGTATTGAACTCAGAGAAGGACATGCTTATTGATTATTTCTTGTGTTTCACATGCTATGCTAATTATGGGGCTGCAAAAGTAATAAGCTGTGTTTTTTCACCATAATGGAGTTTACGTCTAGTGTTGTATCATGGTCCTCTATAACAAAGGCTCCCCCCTTTAGTCTTAAGGTAGGCGATCTATTTTTTCAAAATCCAAATTTATATCAAAATTTAAGATATAAAATATAGATAACTAGGTTATGGATATCATTTTATTTTCCCATTGGTTTTGTTATTCCTTAGTTGGTGAGGCTCGCATTGACATCCTGTCTATAAATATGTCTTTCTAAATTTGTAGCAACTTAAATTTGAACACATTCCAAAGCTTTGTCTTTTTACAGCCCCTCCCACATTTTGTACTTTTGGTGACACTTTTTATATCCTTTTATTATTTTATGCATCCCTAATCAGTTATTATAATTTTAGTTATTTGTGCTACTGTCGTCTTTTACCTTCATTCATGTTTTATAAGGGATTGACCCACTACCTCTATTATATATTTACCTATTCCAGTGAAATTTTTACTTTTTTATGTTTTCTTGTTATTAGTTAGTGCCTTTCTTTTCAGCTTAGAGAAGTCCCTTTAACATTACTTGTAAGGCTGTTTTAGTGGTGATTAACTCCTTTAGCTTTTGCTGATCTCTTAATTTCTCCTTTAATTCTGAATAATAACATTGTCTGTAGAGAATTGTGGTTGGAAGTTTGTTTTTTTTTTTTTTTTTTGCTTTGTTTGTTTTTTTTCGCTACTTTAAATGTCACATGCCTCTCTCTGGCCTACAAATTTTCTCCTAAAAAACTGCTGATAGCCTACAGAGTTTCCCTTCTACATAGCAAGTTGTTTTTCTCTTGCTGCTGTTAGGAGTCTTTCTTTATCCTTAAATTTTACTCTTTTAATTGTTATGTGTCTTCGTGTGTGTTTGTTTGCATTCATCTTATTTGTAACTCACTGGTCTTCCTGGACCTGAGTGTCTGTTTCCTTCCCCAGATTAGGGAAGCTTTCAGACACTGTTTCATCAAATAATTTTTCTGGCTCTTTTTCCTCTCCTCCTTCTGGGACCATCATAAAACCCTTAATTCACTTTTTAAGTTATTGTTTTCATTTTTCTGCTGTCCAAGTGAGTTCCAGTGTTTTGTCTTTCAGCTCCCTGATTCTTTCTTCTACCTCCTCCATCTGCTGTTGAAACTATCTATTTTATTTTCTTTCAATTCAGCTAAAACTTCTGTTTAGGACTTTCTTATATTTTCTGTCTCTTTGGTGAAGTTCTTACTGTGTTCATCCATTCTTCTCCTGAGAGCACATCTTTATTAGTACTACTTTGAACTCTTTATCTGGTAGATTGCTAGTTTATTTTTTTGTTTAGTTTTTTTCTGAAGATTGGTCTTGTTCTTTCAATTGGAACATATTCCTTTTTTGTTGTTGTTTCTATGTATTAGGTATATCTGTTATCTCTCCCAGTTTTGAAGGAGTGGCCTGATTTAGGAGATGTCCTATGGGTATCAGAAGTGCAAATTCACCTGGACACTAGAGCCAGGCACTCAAGTGGGGTCCCCTATGGAGGCTGCATGTACCTTCCTCTGTGGTGGGACCACAGCTGCTCTGGGGTGCTGGTAGCAAGGGCTATTGCTCTGCCTGCTATGAGGTCTGGCCTAGGCCCAGGGTGGGTGGGCTCTCAGTGGGGCATCCACATTGGCACTAACAGGTTAAATGGAGAGTTCCAAAATGGTGCCCACCAGTGCTGGTATTAACAAGGTAGCCTGAAATTACATAAATGGTTTCCACCAGTTACTCATCCCAACTGGTTCTTGTCTCTCTGACAGGTGCTTCAAGACTAGTACATGGGTCCTTTTTACTTGCGGTCTACAAGCTTTTCAATCTGGTGTTTGTGTGCTGGTTTTTGGGTCTAGTGAGGCTGCATGTGAGCCCTTTAAGAGTGAAGTTTTTCCCTACAATTTTATAGTTTTACTAGATGTTTTCTCGGTTGGTTTTCAAGGCCAGCTGTTTGGGTGTTTGTTTCTCCTATGCAGGGTCTAGGAGTTGGGGCTCAAATCCCTCACTCAGAGAAAATTCATACCCTTGTGAGTCTTCCCAATTGCAGATCACCCACCCCATGGCTGGGGTGTGGGCTTTTCCTTGGCAAAACACCTCCTACCTGTTTTGATGTTACCCTTTGTTGTGGAGGCTCTGTTCACCCAGTTGCCAGATTTCCTTCCAAAGGAATTATTCACATATAGATGCACATTTGTTTTGTCCGTGAGGGAGGGAGTGGGTTTAGGATCTTCCTACACTGTCATCTTGAATCCTCCTACCCAAAAACTTTTAATAAGGCATTTGTGCTAACAGTTTTTTTTTTTCTTATTTATTGAACGGCATCTTTCAAAAGACAATTGTTAAGCTTTTTTCCTATACATACTAGAATACAAATTTTTTTTCCAATGATCTCTAAATTCTTATATAGTCTGGGCCCACTAACCCCTTGCCTTTAGCTCCCTCTTTTCCCCTAATCCTCCTTTTGCTCTGTGTCAGTTGTGCTTAAATGTCTGTTCCTCAAACAGGCTTGCCCAGCACCCATCTCAGGGTCTTTATGCCTGCTCTTCCTTCTAGCTAGAAGTGTCTCTTTCCTCCTCTTATGCTTTCTCAGGTCTTTCCCCCAATGTCATCTTCCTGGAGAGACTTACCTTAATCACCAAATTTATTATTTCAACTCTTCCAAACAAACCCCAACATTTCAATTCCCCGTCTTATTTTATTTTTTTCTCTCTAGCCATTATTAATATTGAATTCACTATATTTTTCCTATTTATCCATCACTAAAATATAAGCTCCATGTATATAAGGATTTTGCCTCTATGGTTCATCACTAAATTCCCATTGCTTATAATAGTTCTTGTTATCTGTCATGTAGTAGGCAGTCAACCAATATTATGAACAAAGGAATGCATACAAATAATTGAATTTCTTCTAAAAATATATATGTATACATGCATATTTATATCTATGTCTGTATCTATATAGGTATAAACTAATTTGTTCTTGCCATACTGAGTGAAGTAAGTCATACAGAGAAAGACAAATATCACGTACCACTTATATGTGGAATCTAAAGAATAGTACAAATGAACATATTTACAAAGCAGAAGTTGAGTCACAGATGTAGAAAATAAACGTGTGGTTACCAGGGGGTGAGAGATAAATTGGGAGATTGGGATTGACATATACACACTACTATATACAGAATAGAAAACTAATAAGAACCCACTGAATAACACAGGGAACACTATTCAGTATTCTGTAATGACCTATATGGGAATAGAATCTAAAAAAAGAGTGGATATATGTGTATGTATAACTGATTCTCTTTGCTGTACAGCAGAAACTAACACAACATTGTAAATCAACTATATTTCAATAAAAATTTTAATTAAAAGAAAACTAATCTGTTCTTTCCCCCAGTCTAGTCATGATCTGAACAAGAGAACTTTCATTGATGACACAAGTAGACTGTACCTGCACTGTCCAGTATAGTTGACACTGGCCACACAGAGCACTTGAACTTGGTTAGTGGCACTGAGGGAATAAATTTTTATTTTTCAAAATTTTATTAACTTAAATGTTAACAGCCATGTGTGGCTAGTTACCACTTTTGTTGTTATTTGCAAATTCCAAATTAAGGGTTACTATATGGTTCTACAAACACTGGTATAAAGTTAAATAGCTTTGAAAAAGCATTTCCAGATGCTTATTAAAATAAAGGCAGAGTGGTATTATGCAATGCTGGACTTTAAGAACTAATGTTCTTCCCTACTTAGGTCAAGTTCCATACTTCCTTTAGGTTTTATCCTGGCTCTTTCATGTACCTGGAATGTTCTCTATCCAGATCTTGATTACTTCTTTCAACATTCATCTCTTTCCTCAATTGTCATTATCTCAAAGAAATCTTTCCTGCCCATACTACCTACTATAGTTTTTCAGACTCAGGAACATAATTATTATTGTCAGGCTTGTTTTGTTTTGTTTTTAGCATTTTGTAATACCTGCATTATGTTATTTGTTTATTTGCTTTATTTGTTTTTTCCTAGCTTGCTTCACTGTAGTGAAAGATCCAAGAAAAAAGGGACCTTATCTTTCATATTGATTGCCATATGCTTAGTATCAAGAATAATGACTAGTACATAAAAGAAGCTCAGTATATACTGGAAGAATAAATAAATGATGCAGTTCTTTTGCTCTCTCAGTGGCTTAGTTGTAACTTTAGGTGGGATTGAAGAGATTGATTGTGGCCTCATTTTATAGATCATTCTATTCAAGGCCTTTGAGTGACAGGACAGTTATTCTCTATTCTTCTTTGCAATTTGCTTGAAAACAGTGTGTGTGTGTATGTGTGTGTGTGTGTGTGTGTATATAAATAGCTCTGTAGCACTGGATTGATGGGAGATTTGTTTGCTGTTACCAAACTTGCTGATAATTTCCCATGTGACTAGAGTTCACATCAAATCACCCTCATGGCTTCGAGTCCTTCTTCAGTTAAATGTGATCATGAGATAGAATAATTTAAGAACCCTTTCAGTATACATTTTCTGGCTCCTCGGTTATTATTACATTATTCCTCACCAAAACCATGGTTCATGATGAAAGCAAACTGTAAGAAGCTAAGAAAGACTCCAGGCAGTGCTCAAATGGTAAAAAGGCAAATGAGGTATTTGCTGTGGGAGCAAAACTTAACAGGTACTCCTTATTCAGTAATCAAGATACATAATATTTTAATATAATATTTTAAAACTTAGAATCAATCACCATGTTTTTCTGAGCCTGAGGAAAAATAAAATCATTAGTAAGACTTGTCTTGGGTCTATTTAATATTGATATTACTTTCATTCTGGATATTTTTGTATTAATTTTAACTTTTAAAACATAGTGCATTAAAGTTAGAAATGCCATGTTTAGCAAATAAAAACATAGGACAAAGTCAAATTTTAATATATACAGCAAGAAAATGTTTGATATACATTTTATCGGTAGTATTTGAATTTTGGATGTGAAACCATGTAAAACTCAGATTGGGACTTGAACCCATGTGCTGGGACTCGAATCCAGCCAAAACCCTTATTGGGACTCGAACCCATGAAGCCAGGACTCAAACCCAACCAAAACTCATGATCTTCCAACTGAGATCACACACCTTGTTTCAGGACTTAATGGAGCTCAGGTTCCTGATGTCTCATCACAGAAAGAATTCAGTGAGAGACAAAGTGATAGGTAAGAAGTGGATTCATTTAGAGAGAAACACTTTCCACAGGCAGAGTGTGGGCCATCTCAGAAGGCAAGAGCAGCCTTGGGAGAAACTCCACAGACAGAGTGTGAGCCATCTCAGAAGGTAAGAAAGTCACCAGGAAATGGGGTAGTCAGTTTTAATAGGGGTGGGTAATTCTATAGGGCAATGAGTGGGAGGAGTAGTTCAGCTATTTCAGGAAGGGGCAGGGATTTCCAGGAGGTGGGCAACCACCCACTTTTTGATCCTTATGGTTGGCCTTGGAACTGTCATGGCACCTGTGGGTGTGTCATTTAGCTTGCTGATGTGTTACAGTGAGCATATACTGAGACTCAAGGTCCAGTGGAAGTCAACTTGCTCACCATCTTGGACCCATTTGGCTCTAATCAGTTTATGTCATGTCCTCAGGTTATGTCTTCTTTCAAAAGTTGTGCCCTACCCCCTTCCTTCCTTCAGATTAACTACTACATGAAGTATACTTAAAATTTTTGAAAAAAAAATGTTGTTTTTCTATAATTCAAATTTAACTGTTTACCTTGTATTTTTTTCTGGCATCCCTAACTAAAATACTATTTGTCTTGAATATAGATTTTTGGCACCTTTTTAATTTTGCAATCCCATAAATTTTGTACCTGAGGAGAGTATTTATTCCCTCCCTGGAAAAAAAAAAAAGCATAAAACAGTTACAAGTTGGTTAACAAAATAACAACTCCTTGACAGCAAGGAAATACTAAGGCTACCTACCTGCTTGTCTGAAGGCAAGTTTTATTTATTTGAGAATACTGAAATGGGCAAGTCAGTCCTGGTTTTAGCTAACTAACCAGAGGTCAAATAAATGTTTTTATCTGAAAAGTATTTTAAGAAACACAAACATACAAAAATATTTAAAGTAATTTTTGCTCTGTTTTGATTAAACCAAAATTGTTCTAACTGCATTGTCACACCCAACAGCGTTTTGAACAAGTCAGATATTAAATAAATCTCTCCTAATTTTTAATAAGCTCTCTTACTATCATCTAATATATTTTGAGCAGAGTCAGCAATATGATTGTCAGTTGTTTACATATGAGACATTTTTAGCAAATGGAGAAGGAAAGCAACAATTAAACATTCCTAGATAATCACTTATAGGGAGGCATAGTTATTTACAGATGTTTATTTTTTCTTCCTTTTTTTTTACCCTTGTTCCTGTTATATTAAAAGCTTCTGGGTATGAATACATTAACATATAGCATGAAGTGACATTTTGCCAGGGAAAAAGTGTGCTGTAGAGATGTTAATTGCACAACATAAAGGAGAAACATCTATAAACAGCTCACAGGAAATACTATTGGCTGATCATTTAACTATAAGCTGTAAGAAAAATAATCACTATAAATATTCAGTTACTGCTATGGAAGCCATGAAAAAATGAATACAGTAGGTGCAGAGAATGCAGGCGATAGCATTAAGTTTTCTTAAAGTGACTATAAGCAGGTGCACATTAAAAAATGATTGACTTCATAGTATTTAATGGGAAGAATAAACCTTGAGGGAGTCTTATGGTGATTCCAGACACCAAGTTTTAGAGTTAGAAAGGCCAAGTTTTAGAGTTAGAAAGACCTGTTTTGTATGGTTGTGTGCACATGTGTGTGTGTGTGTGTGTGTGTGTGTGTGTGTGTGTGAGAGAGAGAGAGAGAGGGGTAGATCATTTTAGGCTTTAGATTTGTTTAAATGGTTTGTGGTAGCCACAATGAAAATTAATAATTTTACTTCTACCAATACGATCACTCTTTTACCTCTATTAATAATGATCTCTTGCTTTGTCTGAGTCCTGGGATGAAACAGTAGTCATCATTCCATATACAATAAAAAAGAACTAATAGTAATGAATTACACCTTTCTTGTGCATGGCTGTAGTGAGTTGAATACAGTTCCCTCCCTCTTGCCAAAAATTCATGTTCAACTGGAACCTCAGCACGTGACGTTATTTGGAAATAGAGCCTTTTCAGATGTAATTAGTTCAGTATCTTGAGATAACATCATCTTGTATTTAGGGTGTGTCCTAAATCCAATGACTGGTGGCCTTACAGAAACGGGGAGGACACAGAGAGACATAGAGAAGAACACAATGGGAAGATGAAAGTAAAGATTAGAATGATGTATTTGCAAGTCAAGCAATGTCAAAGATTGCCAACAAACACCAAAAGCTATGAAACAGGCAAGAGACGGTTTCTCCACCAGTCTCCAGAAGGAACAAACCTTGCAGACAACTTGATTTTTGACTTCTGGCTACCTATACTCTGAGGGAATAAGCTTCTGTTCTTTCAACCTACCCAGTTTGTGGTAATTTGTTATAGTAGTCTGAGAAATCTTTTATCACAACTAACAAACTAGCAGTGATTCAGTTAATGTATACAGAGGGCTGATACATTTTAGGGCAGTGCTTCAAACAATAACGTTTATGTGAATTACCTGGAAATCTTATCATCTGCAGATGCTATTTCACTGGATCACAGAGAGGTCCAGAGATCACACATTCCTAACAAGCTACCAGGTGATGCCTATTAGCTGGTTCTAGAGTGACATTTTTAGTACCAAAGCCATAATAGGTCACAACGAAAAACTCTACTCCATGAACTGAATTCATATGGAGCTTGCAGTCTACTTAGAAAGGTAAATCATATTGATATGAGAAGTTATGAGCAATTGAAAAGGTACAAGATATATAGCCAATTATCAAAGAAAATAATATTAAAACTACTTAAGAAAAGCAAGTTATCACTGTGAGTTGGAGTGATGGAAGACTTTGATAAAAAGGATGACAGGTTTGGGTAAGGAATTTACAACAAAGAGAATGAGCAACAGTAAGATTAGACCAGTTATTGCAAGTTGTGATAGACAACACCAGAGAAAGTTATGAGATAGTCACAGTGCAGTGTGTTATGGCAATATAATTATTGTTTAACTACCATATTTGTCAGAAGTTTCTAGTGACCAAAAAATAATGAAAATGTGACTATATTTGCAGATAGTTATAGGGTGCAACACTCTCTTCCAGTTCATAACATGTAACAAATAGCAGAGTATAATGTTCAATAAATAAAATTATTAGTAGTATATAAAAATATCAAGGAGTGTGAGAGACTTTGGATTTGTCAGGATGGGAGCAATGTATGCAGTTTTCGTTATGTTTCTTTTTTATTTTATTTCTATTATTATTTTTACTGGTCTCAATTCTGGGACTACTATTTCAATAGCCAGAGCCTTTGGGTTTTGTACTGAAATATAGAATACAGATGCCAATTTCATTCACAGGCTCATGGGAGATTTTCCAAATGTTATGATATCTGCCATATAAGACTAACGATGCCTTCAACATACTCCAAGGGATGTATTTTGACCAAAAGGTATATAAGTAACAAAACACATTTCTCAGAGTAATATTTTACAATCCTTTTATAATTTCTACTCTTAGCAGTAATGCCATGTCAAAGAGCAGGAGCTTTATCAGGAGATAGTGAAAAAAAGAACTTTAAATTTATTTTTGAAGTTTTTGTCTTCTGGTAAATTTTCAGCAGCATATAGTAGACCAACATTTTCAATGAGACTTGAAAATATTTGATGGAGCTGGGCACTGCATCCTCCACTATTGTTAGCACCAATAACACCACCCATACATCAAAGGAGCAAACAGCAGTGGCAAGTTCTGTATAAAAGTTAGGTGAGAGTTGTAACTATTTTAAAAAAAGATGGCACTCTTTAATAGATAGAGAAATATAGGTTGATAGAGGCCAGCAATAGGGTCTAATCCTGGATAGATTATCCTAATCCTGGATAGCTCACATGTATCATATTAACATATTACTCCTGCTATAGACTGTTTGTGTCCCCACAGATTCACCTTTGGGGGGGGGACACAAACAGTCTAATGTGATGGTGTTTGGAGACGGGGCCTTTGGGAGGACATTAAGTCATAAGGGTGGAACCCTCATAAATGGGATTAGTGCCCCTTATAAAAGAGACCCCAGAGAGCTACCTTGTCTTCTCCACTATGTAAGAATACAACAAGAAGATGGCAGTTTGTGAATCAGGAAATAGGGCCTCACCAGACACCAGATCTACACGTACATTGATCTTGTATCTCCCAGCCTTCAGAAATATGAGAAATAAATGCTTGTGGTTTAAGTCACTCAGTCTATAGAATTTTTGCTGTTACAGCCCAAACAGACTAAGTTGACTCTATATCCCCTTCATTCAATAGGATTCTGCATATACATCCTCCATTTTCAACTGAAGTTTTTCACCAACAAGAGAGATATTATTATTGCTTGTACAACTGAAAATTTGAAACATATTTCAAATGGAGAAAGTTATGCTTAACCAATGCATTTATAAACAAAATAATAAGCCACCAATAAAAATATGAGTTTTTAAATCTAGCTATAGATATTTGATTATACAGAATAGTCTTAGAAAGTTTATTAAATGCAAGGCAAATGTATGTAGTCTGGGTATTGATTAGTGCCACTAGGTATCCAAGAGAGTCTGGATATTATCAGCAATTTTAGAATCATTCTAAATTTATGCAAATAGTTGTTTTAAAAATTAGATCCTATCTTTTTATCTTTTTATCTTTATCTTTTTATGAGTACACATTACAATATTTATTTGAAATTACATGATTCTTAGTATGTAACATACTTCAAATAATAAAGGCAAAAGAGAGGTAGATGGTGTGTTCTATTATTTCTAATTTTTAGGTATGCTCAAAATTATTCATAATAAAAAAGGAACATATTACCTACAAAAATCCATCAATTTATTGTCTCCTATTCATACTTCATACTTTGTACTCTTAAGGAAAAACTTAGCACATTGTATTGCTGTTTTCTATCTTTTATGCTAGACTATAGGTTCCATAGAAGAAAGAACCATGTTAATTTTGCTTACCAATGTACCCACAACAATTAGCACAATGACTAACAAAATTTGGGGGCTTACCAGATATTCATTGTTTGACTACATTTATGAATAAGTCAATATAACCACAACAATTTTTGATGGTGTCCTGTGATTTTTTTATATTTGAAAACACTTGTTCACAGCTAGGTGGGATGATGACCTTTAACACTGTCCTGAGGAACAGCCTCATTTCTCCTCATTATATTAGAAGCCACATCAAATGTGATTGGTTGAAATTAAAATAAACAAAGAGTTGTTTTCATTTGTACTACCCTGGAGAAGGAATTCCAAAATGGCTCTTCTTTCTTGTCAATATTTATTTTATATTATAGCAAGCATTATAGGACCATAGGGTCCTGTCCCTTTAAACTTTAAACATTTTTTGTCTTACACAAGCAATAAAACCTGATTAAATAGCCTAAGTTCAGAGACCTGTTTTAGCAGATGACTCTTAGAAGGACCAACTCTAGCAACAGGTAGAATAAAGCAGGGTTGAGGATTCCAAAATCCTGCTGACACCAAATAAATTAAGATATTAAAAATAAAAGTTTTGCGTTGATCTCAATACGTTGGCAGAATTTCCTCCCCACTCTTCCGCTTTTTCCTTCCTCTCAGTAAAGTGTCAGGGATCCTTGCCTGATATTAGTAGAAGCTATAATACATTAAAACCTCAATGCTCATTCCTCTTGTGGTATATAACTCAAAGATCTAGGCAGAAGGCCTAGATTTAGTCTCAGCAAGGTGGGCGAATTTATTAAGCAAGTCACTCAATCTTTCTGAGCATCACATTGTTCCTTGATGGGAGAACACTTTTCTCACAATTTTCAAAATTGCAGGCAAGACAGAACATGAAAAATATGCAATGTAAAGTACAATTAATGTCAGAGCATGGGGTTCACATATTCCTTCCTCCCTTTCTTTCACACACTGAAGATTAGATTAAATCACACTCTTCCTTCCATGGCACATCATAAGTGCCTGTAGAGCCCCTTTCCTGATTTATCAATTTATTTATTCCTTTTATCTTAATCTCATACTTCTCTTTCCTACATTCCCCACATATATCCATTAATGGTTTTAATGGGTATCTTTTGTTTGTATGTTTTTGTAAAATGTGTATTGTTGATTTATGTTCATGCCTTTTATTTTACCTGATAATTGGGTTCTAGGTCTCATGATTTTTTTCTTTTGCTAACCTTGATGTTTCTTTCAATCACTGTCTACGCACATCAAGACCTTTACTTCTGACTCTTATATTGTGATCCATCATCCTCTAACCTTCAAAGTATTTCACAGCACCCCACATTACCTTTACACACTGTCCCAGTGGTGAGCCCCAGATTGCCTCTAATTCCTGGAAACCAGAGATGACACCACAGTGAGCGTCTTCACACAAGTCCACCCATGTACCTGTGTGAACATTTTTTATATGCACTAGGATAAATGTTGGTCATAAGGTTTTCCTATACGTGACTAATTTTCTCCAAATTGGTCTCCAGAATACGTACATTATCTTCTACTCCCATATATAAGATTATTTTTGTTCTTTTACATTTCTGCCCAAATTTGGCATTATCTGGGCTTCAAATATTTGCCAGTATAGTAGTTTTACAGTGGTATTGCACTATTGCTTTAATTAGTATTTATCTGATTACTAGTGAATATTATAACCTCTCCATAGATTGGTTAGCCTTTGGGGTATCTAGATCTGTCATTATTCTGACTTGACTTTGTCTTTGTTTTCAATTAGGGTTATACTTTTTCTAGGGGAGTTGCAAACTTTTTTTTTTGGTGGTGGTTTATCTTTAGATATTAATTCCATATTAATTTTAACTTTACAAACACATTCTCCCAGTCAGTCTACTGCATGTACATTTTGTTCAGGGCTTCATCTCTTCAATAGAAATCTTCAAATTTATGTAATAAACCTTACCTTTATCTTGCCATATGGATGTTGATTAGGAAATTTTATTTAAGGAATCCTTCCCCAGTACTAGGTCACTATACCTTTAGTAGTCTTAATCCTGTTAAGATCCATTCTTATAGGTGGTTTTACGCAGATACACAGCTTCATTTATCCACATATATAACCCAGTTTTCATATACAATTTATTAAATATTCTGCCTTACACCTATTAAATTACAGAACTCTACTTACTGTATATTACTTCATATATATATATATATATATATATATATATATATATATATATATATATACATATATACTGAATTTTTCCAAGAAGAATTGATCTTGTTAAAACACATAGTCATCCATGAAAAATCATGGAGAATATTCCAATTTTTCAGATTATTTTCAATGTCCTTAACTAGAATTTAATTTTTTTTCTCCAAAGAGGTCTTATATTTTCTTATTATTGCACTACTATACACTGTATGCTTCGTGTTGGAAGTCTTATATTTAATTTTATGTTTACTTTGTTACTGTAAGTTTCAATAAATGCTACTGGATTTTTTAACTTTATCCTCTATGTGATAACTTGATGAACTGTTCTTTAGTCCTAATGATTTGTCAGTTGATTCTTTCATATTTCCTAAGTGGATGATTTTTTCATTTCATTTCAATTTACCATTTATCTTACAGGAAACAATAAAAGATGATTCACAAATATAAATCACAAACATATACCTCTCCTTTGAGCTGCAGACTACTTTTAGGGATCCTTAAAAATTAAATCAAAAGTCAGGCAGAAAAGCCTAGGTGGAAATGGGGAGTGACTGCTAATGAGTATGGGGTTTTTTGAAGTGATGAAAATGTCCTAAGTTGATTTTGTTGATGGCTGCTGCACAACACTTTGTATATACAGAAAAAACCCATTCAACATTAAATTGACTACTTTAAATGGGTGAATTGTATGTGAACTAAATCTAAATAAAACTGTTTAAAAAATGAAAAAAAAAGTTGGTCTTTTTCTACTGTTCCTTTCTGACTGGTGCAATTCTCAATCCAGTTGCACAAAGCAAAAAATTGAGTCATACTGAATGGCCTTCTTATACTTAACCCTCATATCCCTTACATTATCAAGTCTAGCAATGTTACCTTCTTTGTTTTTAACTTTTAATCATCTGAATCCATGTTGCCCTGTTCTCTTCTTCCTTCTTCATTTCACTACCACAACAGTCTCCTAATCATTCTCCTTGTATCCACCCTTGTTTATCTTCATTAAGGTAGTTAAATAAAGAAATGTTTTTGTGGAAAACCAAGTTTATTAAATCAGTGCCTATTTAAAGTCTTTTTACCATATTCCTCTGATTCTTAGGTGAAAGTAAAAAGTCTTTATTTATTTATTTACTTGTTTATTTTACTTTTGGCTGCATGGGGTCTTCGTTTCTGCAAGCGGGCTTTCTCTAGTTGTGGCGAGCGGGGGCTACTCTTCACTGTGGTGCACGGGCTTCTCATTGTGGTGGCTTCTCTTGTTGCAGAGCACGGGCTCTAGGTGCGTGAGCTTTAGTAGTTGTGGCTCGTGGGCTCTAGAGCACAGGCTCGGTAGTTGTAGCGCACGGGTTCAGTTGCTCCACGGCATGTGGGATCTTCCCGGACCAGGGCTCAAACCCGTGTCCCCTGCATTGGCAGGAGGATTCTTAACCACTGAGGCACCAGGGAAGTCCTAAAAAGTCTTTAAAATAGTTTATGAAGTCTGTCATGACTGATGTTCTTTTCCTTCTCTTATAGCCTAATCGAATACAGTGCAACCCCTGGTTTCTGTTTCTCTACTGTGATTCCTCTTCTTCCCTCATTTCTTACAACTTATTGTTAAGTTTTTACTGTTTATGTTTATTAATTTTATCTTAAATGCACACACGGGTTCATTGTATAAGAGCCAGATTTCATTTTATGCTGACAGCAAAATCAACATACAGGGTAGCAATGGTCCCCCAAAGCCCAGCAGCCTCCCAGAACTACACAATGAAAGCCAGATAGAAAAATACTGTGTGTGAGTGCCAGGTTCACTCCTTGGGCAAGAAATAAATAAATATGGATTTCCTCTATTATTAAAGGGGAAATGACTATTTGCTCACTCCCCTTATGAAGGGGTCTACTTGGAGGATCCTGACTCTAGGCCTTTGATATATAAATAAATCTCTACATGGAAAAGATAGAGGGACCCTAGTGAAAAAATAAATCCCCTAGGACTTAGATTTCAGACCTACCTTTGAAAATTAAACACATATCTCCCTAGTTAAGTAAACAGATTATAGAATATTTTTATCACCCCCATAAGAAACCCGCTATCAATTTGTACTCTCCATTTACACCCAAACCTCCCAAGCACTACGCAATCAGTAATTTACTTTCCACTTCTATAGATTAGCTTATTCTGGACATTTCAAATAAATAAATCATTCAATGTGAGGTCTTTGTTGGCTTCTTTCAAGTAGCATGTTTTCAATGTTTTTCCATGTCAAAGCATATATTGGTATCCCACTCCTTTTTATGGTCAAATATTGTTCCAAGGTGCGGATACACTACATTTTCTTCATCCATTCATCAGATGATGGATATTTTAATCACTTTCACTTTTGGCTACTATTAGTAATGCTGCTGTGAACCTTTATGTATACATTTTTGTATAGACATATGTTCTTTTACTTATCTTAGATATATATCTAGGCCTGGAATGGCTAGATGATGAGGTAATTCTTAAAGTATGAGGGATGACCAGACTGATTTCTAAAGTAAAACAGTCTACAACATTGTACATTTCACCAGCAATGTATGAGCACTGAAAATTTCCACACCCTTGACAGCAATGTTATTTCTGTCTTTTTTATTGTAATCATCCTCATGGTTGTGAAGTACTATAAACATTGTAATTTGATTTACATTTCCCTGATGACTAAGGATTTGGGGCCTCTTTTAACTGTGATGGAATCAGCATCATAAATAAACTGATTGCACATGTGAGGGTTTATTTTTAGGGTCTCAATTTTATTCTGTTAATCTATAGGTATATCCTTTGGCCAGTACCATGCAGCCTTGATTACTGTAGCACTGTAATTAAATTTTGAAATCAGAAAGTGTGAATCTTCTAACTCTGTTCTACTTATTGAAGATTGCTTGGCTATTTTGGATCTCTTGCATTTCTATAGGAGCTCGAGAATCAGTTTGTCAATTTCTGCAAAGAAGCTAGCTGGAGTTTTGATAGAGATTGCGTTAATCAATAAATCCCTTAAGAAGTATGCCATCTTAATAATAATGTCTTCTGATCCATGAATATGCATGGACCTTCTGCTTAATTAGGTGTTCTTTAATTTATTTATACAATGCTTTATAGTTTTATATTTCTTATGTTAAATTCATTCTTAAATATTTTACTTTTTTAGGCTACTATAAAGGATTTTTTTCCTAATTTCATTTGAGATTCTTTATTACTGGTGACTAGAAAAACATTTATTTTTGTATATTGAACTTTTTTCATACACCACTGCTGAACTCATTAACCAGTTGCCATAGTTTTTTTTAATGGATACCTTTGTATTTTCCATGTACAGGAACATGTAATCTGCCAATAGAGATAGTTTTACTCTCTCCAATTTGGATGCTTATTCTTTTCTTTTCTTTTCTTTCTTTTCCTTTTCTTTTCTTTTCTTTTCTTTTCTTTTCTTTTCTTTTCTTGCCTAATTGTCCTGGAAAGAACCTCTAATGTTCAAAAGAAATGTAAAGAGAAGACATAGCCTTTTCTTGATTTTTGAGGGAAGGTATATATCTTTCACCATGAAGGGTGATGTTAGCTGTGGGGTTTTGTAGATGTATCTATCAGTTTGTGAAAAGTTCTCTTCTATTCCTCTCATGTTACCTTTTTTTTTTTTTTAATCATGAAATGATGTTGAATTTTGACAAATGTTTGTGTGTGTGTGTGTGTGTGTGTGTGTGTCTATTGAGCTGGTC
Source organism: Hyperoodon ampullatus (assembly GCF_949752795.1). Classification (NCBI taxonomy): domain Eukaryota; kingdom Metazoa; phylum Chordata; class Mammalia; order Artiodactyla; family Ziphiidae; genus Hyperoodon; species Hyperoodon ampullatus. The sequence continues at coordinate 7,200,885 of NC_136928.1, forward strand.
ATTTAGGCTTTTCTCCTTTATTCTAAAAATGCTCTTATTTTATCTATTGGAATGGTCATTTAAGCTTTTCTCCTTTATTCTATTGATATGGTATACTAAATAATTCTTATAAGTTGAACCTACACTAACATTTCTGGGAGAACTCCAACTTTGTCACTGTGTACAATTCTTTTTGTATGCTGCTGCTTTGGGTTTGCTACTGTTTTCTTGTTTGGAAGAATTTGTAACAAATTTGTGATAATTTGACATTAATTCTTCTTAATGTTTGGTAATATGCATGAATACTCATGAAGACTAGACTGTCTTTGTTGCAAATGTTTCAATTGCAAATTCAATACTTTTACTTTATTTATCTATTCATATTTTATATTTCTTCTTTAATTAGTTTTGGTAATTTTTACCTTTTTAAAAATGTATTTATTTCATTTGAGTGAAATAAATACATTTTTAAAAAGATAAAAATTACCAAAACTATTTATTTCATGGAGTAGTTCCTAACATTCCCTTATAATTATTTTTATTTCTGTGAAGTCAGTAGTCATATCCTCTCTTCTGTTCCTGAATTTTGTAATGTAAGTATTCTTAATTTTTATTGGTCACTTTAGTTAAATTTTTATCACTTTTGTTTACCTTCTTAAGGAATCATCTTTTGGTTTCATTAATATGTTCTACTGTTTTCCTTTATTCTATTTTATACTTTTTTCTTCTAATCTTTATTAGTTTCTTTCTTCTAGTTACCTTGGGTTTAGTTCCCCTTTTTTTCAGTAGTTTTATTTGACCATCTTAAATAGAGTTCTTCCCTCTTTGTTAATTCAGGTGTTACTTCTCTACATTTCATTTTAAATATTATACTTTTCAAATCTACAATTTCCATTGGCTCTTTTTAAATTTTGATCTCTATATTAATATTATCTATTTGATGAGACATTGCCATCATGTCTTCCTTTATTTCTTTAAACATAGTTTTCTTTTGTTTTTTAAGCATATTTACAATGAATATTTAAAAGTCTTTTAAGTCTAACATCTGAGCTTTCTCACAGACAGTTTTAGTTACCTACTTACTCTCCTGTGTATAGGTCAAACTTTCCTGTTTTAATTTTCATAATTTTGTTGAAAACTGGCCATTCTAGATAATATATTATAGTCACTTTACTTATTATTTCACCTAATCCCCAAGGTGTATTATTTTATTCTGCTTGTTTATTTATTTAGTGAGTTGGCTGAATTATTTTAGTGAAATTTATTTCCTTTGCAGTGTAAAACCTCTCCTGTCACTCCTCAGAGGGTCTAGTCTTGGGCATGCCCACTTGCACCCTAGAATAACAGTGATTTTAGCAAGAATCTTTTTGAGTGTCTCTCTGTTAAGCTGTTTGGATCTGTTGTACCACACCAATTCTAAGGCTCTGTTAACTGCTGATTTTTTTGACAATGATCTGGGGCACAAATTACTCCACAATCTAATCCAACTAAACTTTAAAGGGATAGTTTTAAGGCTTATATTTGAGGTTTATTCTGACATCAGAAACGTTCCTCTAAGCTGTTATTTCCTCTCATCCTCTCTGTAAACTAACTGTTCTGCCATCTAACTTGTTGCTTTCATGGAGTTTCCAGCATCCTCTTAATTACTTATCATCAGACTCTACTTTGTTTATGTGGGTACTTTATCCTCACAATTTTTCACACTCTTCTAAATAAAATCAGTTTCTTTGGATAGAGCTTTTGAGCTTTTTGTTCTTTATGGCCTGCCTCTCCCTTACAAAATTTCTGAGTCACTACTCCAAGGTTAAGCATATGGATATGGCCTGCTTCTTTCAGATTTACAGCCTCTAACCCGCAGCAACACTCACCCGGAATTTAGCCTCTGCAGCGTGAAGCTGGAGGGATGAAGAATGCTGCTGGTTTAGCCCTCCTGGAGAGATACTGTAGCCCTTGACTAGGACCTGAGACTAGAGGAAACTGCAACTTCTTGACCCCATCTTCCTAGAGTGGAGCATATGCCAGGCTGGACTGCAGAGAGCAAGAGAGAGGAAGAGCAAGTAGTAGTCAAGAGCCACATACCCTTGCTGTTCTTACTTATATTTTAGTAGATTTTCTCCAATAATTTGTTTTTTCTGTGTGTGTGTGTGTGTGTGTGTGTGTGTGTGTGTGTATATATATATATATATATATATATATATATAATTTTACCAGTTATGTCTATTTCACTTGAGAACTAGTCTACAAAGCACCTCATACCCCATATTCTGGAACTGAATATCCAATCAGTAATGGATTACCTTCCAGTGCTTTATTTAACCTAGGGACCAAATTTCATTAAAAGTAGTTCACAAAGCCCTAACTGTGCAGAAATATAAGAATAATTTTATATAATCCCATGCTGGTTGACTCTTGTTATTCATTAAATTTAAAATCAAGTTACTTTCATCACAGAAGATTTTTTCTGATTTCCCAGAATGGTTCAATTGCTAGTACATGTACTTTTTATCATTTATGACAGTGATCATTTTTCATTTTTGTTTGTTGTTATTACATAATATATTCATCCTCCACTAAATTGAAATTTTCATAAAGAAAGGATCTAAGGAGTTTTGGTTTTCTTCGTTTTAGTTTTGATGTATTTTGTTGTTGGTGGTAATGGTATCATGCTACCAACTAACACAGAGAACATGTCTAAAAGCTCTTAATAAATATATATTGAAAGAGTGAATGAAAAAAATAGAGGAAGAAAATCTCTGACACAGTTGTCTAGAACTAGCCATATAAGGTAGTTATTTACCTTAAAATTTTGTTTAACCAGTTCTATAATCCTAACAGCCAAATCCAACCAACATAGAAGCTCTCTCTCTCTCTCTGTCTCTCTTTGTGTTTGGTGTTAAAAGAAATGGAAACTGTCCTACCTTTTACATACATGAACACAAAGTGAATTACGTGAATCAGATCTAAGCTAGAATGTTTTAAAGATTTAACATTTTCAAATAAGAGAGAGACTTGTTTTCTTTTGGCTCACATCTGTAATCTTCAACCTGGGGTGAATAAGAGCTTTACTGTGTGTGTACAACTAGGATGAATGGGGAGCAGAGTGAGTGTCCTGTCAAGGCTTTCTCATACTGTCCAGTTCTGGGTCTCCCATTCCCCATTTAAGGATTATTGAAATAGTGTGTATGTGTGGTGTAGCCTGAAGTGTGTTGGGGAGAAAAAAAAATGGAAAGAATATGGTTATGAATTGTCAACCAGGATAACATCAGTCAAGTTAGAGTGATGAGAAGCATCACATATAAGTCATATGTAAATTTGATTAACCAAATATATATTGTATGAGTATGTTAATTTTTGCCAACAATTTTCAAGATGCTCTACCTAAGTCAGGAAAGAGTTAGCTTGCATTTTTGGATCAAAAGGAATGCTCAGTGTTTGAAGTTTGTTTCAATATTGTTTATATGCTCACGGTGAGATTTGTATTGTTTTCTACTTAAATACTCAGTCATTAACTAAACAGCATATTTTTTGTTGTTGTTTTGCTTTACTTTTCCACTGATTTACTTTTAAATAGTCTTAAGCTATCTTTCCAGGATTTGCTTACTTAATATTTCTTTAAATTTTTTTTTGCTCTATAATCTACATTGAAACATTTTTGATGGAGGAGGAATGATTTATTATAAGAAGTAGGTTTTATTAATGTAAAAAACGCTAGCTGTTAGTACTTAACTTTGAAAAGAACAGAAAATCAACAGAGATGAGAAATGGGGTGTTGGCCTCTGAATATTTATGCTGTGATTCTATGCCTCTCCAATTAAGAAAACCACATTGAGGAATGGAATAAAAAATAACAAGTAGGTTGTTATTTCTTCATCTGAATTGAAGCCTTTTTTTCCCTTCATTTTCTTAGAGAACAATTATTGCTACTTCCAACAAATGTTCCTTTTGTTAGAAAAAGAAAGGAAATGATTTTTCTTTTATTCCCAATGAAATATAGAGGCATGGAGAAGAAAAGCACAGTAATATTGAGTATAATCTTGAATTCTTTCAGAGTAATTATAATACCCTAAAATTGCTATTAATCAAGGACAAAGTGTGTTGAGATATGTTTCCATGTTAATTTTAGCATCTTAAAATTAGCTAAAACCCCACCATATCAGACCATAGAAATTCCCTAAAGAGACAAATTACAGAGCTGTTGGTTATCTCTATTAAGCTCAGGACCAGAGTTCTGTTAATTTACTACTCATAATCAATAGAAAATATCTTCACAGCATTCTTTGAAGAACATGGTTAAATCTCAAGCCTGGTTCTGCTAACTTGATAATTTAAACCTAAAGTTTGTTCATTCTCTTCCATTTTCAGCCATTATTTAATGAAACTAACCTCAGTGGGATATCTTATCACCAAAGCTTAATTGCTTTGAAATTTATAGGGATACATTTAGAAATATCTAGCTCTAAGGAATTACTAAATTCCTGGGAATAGCATAATTACCGTTCGCATATTTCTTTCCTTTAAAACCTGCAGCATGTATTGAAAACTACACATGCAAGTCAAATTTATCAAAATGCAAAATATTGTTAACATAATTCAAGTTAGATAATTATGTCATGTTTAGAAACTACATGTGTCAAAAGTTGCAGTTTATCTGCATAGTTTATCTCCTGATCAGAATCACTTGGGTATTTTCTTAAATATTTAGATTTGCAAACTCTGGCTGGAGATAGTGATTCAATAAAATTGTTAAGAACCTTCATATTTACACTTCAGAAAGAATTCCACTGGTCACTATTAGTCCAGAGAAGGTGGCATAGACCCATTTCTCCCTGTCCCTTCCCATTAAATACATCTATAAACACTGAAAATGAAAAAAAAAAAAAAGTGACAGCTGAAGAACCTTGAAATGTGGTTAGAAGAATTAGTTTGGGACCTCGGGACTGGAAGAATAACAAGTATCTTGTATTCACTTCACCAAGTAGAGGATGGCCACTTAGACTCAGCATTTCCTGACTTTGAACCAAACAAAAGAAAACAGCACAGGTACATTAATTCCTGCCATGGATTGAACTGAAATCCCTCTGAAAACATTAGATGAGCCTTACAACAGGTAAGATGAATACATTGGGAACCTTACAAAAATAAGCAGACAGGGGAAGCACTTCCAGTCTCTGCCAAGCATAAGACCACTCCCCTTTTTCACCAAAAAAACTGAGATGGCAGAACTACCAGAAGAGATGCAGCTATAACAAGTGGCGTGGTGAAGGAGCCCTGTTTATACTTATGGATCTAAGATGCTTCTCCTGTCCTCAGAAAAATCAGGACAAGCAAGAAGAAAAAGGGACTCAGTCACAGCAAGCTGGGCAACTAGTAGAATCAGAAAAATGACATCATTGACAAAAGTGGCTCAGTCAGGGTCAGGTAGGAGACAGATGGGCCACTGGGCTGGACAGCTAGTGTTTGTCATGTGGAGTAAAATTGAAGCTTTGTTTTCCCAGATATGCCAAGGCCAACGTTAGTGGCCAGAGCTGAGCTCTGCTGGAGTAAAGAGATAAGATGACCACTCCTGAGGTCAAGGAAAACTTCCCTGTATGCACATGAACAGGAAGGGGGTCAAAAAGCTATGGGGCACCACCACATAATAAGTGTAGACACACCTCAACTGGTCTCTGTGGTGAAATCCATCTTAGCAAAATGTTGTGCTCACATGCTGGGGAGGGCCCTAGGACAGGTCAGGTGTGAAAAAAGAAAGGAGATAATTGGCCAAAGTTAAACAAAATCCCGGAAGAACAGCCCTGTATAAATGATTTAACTGCCTCTTTACTGTGGTCCTCCTCATTAGTGAGAATGTCCACACCCTTTCTCTTCCCGTGTGTAATTCTGCCTTGCTTCTGTTAAATAAACAAACTGTATCTCTGTGTGCTCTCCCACTTGTTATGCTGTGTCTCTAATAATAAATTTTGTACCTGTTTTTAGGTTTTTTGCCTCCTTGAAACCTTCTTGCTTTCAAACAGGGCAAGAGCCAGGGGAACTTTTCTTCTATTCTCTAGCCCCTGGTGGACTAGCAGCTAGGATTCCTGGTTTTAACCCAGGCTACCCAGGTTCAATTCCTGACAGGGAACTAAGATCTCACTTCAAGCCACTGCTCACTGCTGTCTCTCCAAGATCATGAGAAGCTCCTGATCATGGGAAGCTAGTCTCACTGGCTTAGGCTTTTCTCCCCCACTTAGAGACACTAGGGCAGCCAAAGGGCATTTGTCAGGAGACTGTGCTACACTTCTTCTTCATCAAGAGTCACCTGGCCTTGGGATACTTCTTATGCTATAGGATGCATTCTAATCTCACCCATCCTACCTATACCAAGAGAATCACAACTTGAAGGAAATGGCAGTCAACTGATAAGCACTAAGGTGAGCCAGATATTGGAATTATATGACAAGGATTGTAAAGCAACTGTTATAAAAAATCTTCAACAGTTAAATACAAATTTTATTTAAAGTAACAAAGAAAATCTCAGCAAATAAATAGAATTTATAAAAAGAAACAAATGAAAATGATAGAACTGGAGAATAAAATAATAAAATTTAAAATAAAAGCAAAATCTCTCTGGACTGGTTAAATAATAAAATGGAGATGACAGTGGACAGATTCAGAGAACTTAAGGAAAGAATATAGAATTAACCCAAACTGGAAAACAGAGAAAATACATTGAAAAATAAATAAATAAATAAAATTTTGGTTCTACCTGTAAGGAACTTGGGTGTTGCCACTCCATAACAATAAGTAAAAAGCTGAATGGACTAAAAAATCAATGACTTTTCTTGGATCCACAAGAGAGGGGAGGACACAGGGCAAACTCATACCCCCTAGATTGGAGAGATAGATGGGTGAATGCAGAGAGCAATGGCTTTCCAGAGCAGAGAATCAGGAGTACAAATAGCCCTAGGATCCAGTGCCAGGGAAAGAAAACCTGAACTATAATTGACAGATTTCTGGAGGTTCAAAGTGAAAAACTCTGAGAAATTAAAAACTCCATGTGGCCCCTTTCATCAGGGGGCCCCCAAAATGTTTTGAGATTTACTTCCAGGATCTTGATCAGGTTCCCACAGTAAATATCAGAGAAAATTCCCTTCATGCTCTGAAAGCAGAAAGGAGAAATTTTGAAATACACCAGAGCACTCTTCTTCTTAACAAGCCCTGCCCTTAGGAGAAACTATTTGACGAGAGCCTAACTTGCCGGAGGATTATCTGAGCCTAACTGACCTGTGGGTGAGGGTTATATCCAGCTCCAGTCAGCTCTAGCCTTCCATGTGGGAGGAGGGAAATAGAGAACTCCAGCAAATTCTCGCCACCCTGTCTCACCTAAGGGGGCAGAAAGATACAAATACTTGAGAAGCTCATAGTCCAGATTCACAGGCTCACTAAAAAAGTGAAACTTAGTCATAGCACTACAGATTGCTTTCCCATGCCCACCCCACTGCACATCTCACCACCACATTACTAAAGGACTATTTACAGCAATTTCTTTAACCCAGTACATGTCTGACTATTGTGAAAAATTACAAGGCATGCTATAAGACAACAAACATAATGTAAAGAAGCAGAGCAATATCAGAACAAGACACATCAGGGGTATTGGCATTATCAAATCAAGAATTTAAAATTCTGACTACAGACTTCCCTGGTGATCCAGTGGTTAAGAATTTGCCCTTCCATTGCAGGGGATGCAGGTTCTATCCCTGGTCAGGGAACTAAGATTCTGGAAAAAAAATACAAAAACAAACAAACAAACAAAAAACTCTGACTAATATGTTAATGGCTCTTTTATAAAATAGACAACATGCAAGAACAGATAGGCAATGTAAGCAGAGAGATGTAAATTCTAAGAAAGAACTGAAAAGAAATGGTAGAGATCAGAAGCACTGTGACAGAAATGAAGAATACCTTTGATGGGCTGATTGGTAGACTGGACAGGAATGAGGAAAGAATCTCTGAGCTTTAGAATATCTCAGCAAAAACTCCCAAAACTGAAAAACAAACAGAAATTTTTTAAAAAGATGGGAAAAAAAAGAACAGAACAGAATAGCAAAGCATTATTGTATAACTACAAAAGGTGTGACATATGTGTAATGGGAATACCAAAAGAAGAGAGAAAATAATAGAAAAATATTTGTAATCATAACGACTGAGAATTTCTCCAATTTACTATCAGACATGAAACCACAGATCCAGGAAGCTCAGGGAACACCAACCAGGAAAATGACAGAAAAACTATTGTTAGGCATGTTAATTTTAAACTACAGAGTATCAAAGATAAAGAAAAAAATCCTGAAAGAAGCCACAGGGAGAAACACTTTATCTATGTAGGAATAGATAAGAATTACATCTGACTTCTCCTCAGAAACCATGCAAACAAGAAGAGAATGGAGTGAAATACCTAGTGTTCAGAGGAAAAAAAAAATCACCAACCCATAATTCTGTATGTGAAATTACCCCTCAAAAGTTAAGGAGAAATTAAGACTTTCTCAGATAAGCAAAAATTGAGGAAATTTGTTGCCAGTAGACCTACCTTACCAAAATAATAATAATAATAATAATGTTTAAAAAGAGTACTTTAGAGAGAAGGAAGATGAAACTCAGATCTACATGAAGAAAGGAAGAGAATGAAAGAAGACGTAAGTGAAGGTAAAATAAAAACTTCACCTTTAAAAGCTCCAGAATACAATCCTAGTTAGAAATTCTCAGTGATCTAAATTTAAGATCCTGTTCTCTCTTATCTTAAATACTGTCCTGCTTCTTCTCTTTTGTCTACGCCCTTGCATTTGTCAGAATTTTCCAGAGAAACACAATGGAGATTGAAAAATAGATGTTTCCTTATATATGTGTTCTATGCATATATATATATATATATATAATGTATATAACATATATACATTGGTTATATATTCTATTATATACATATTGGCTATATATTCTATTTGATATAATAGGAGATATATATATATATATATATATATATATATATATATATATATATAAAATTATATATAATACATGACATATATATAATATCCCCTCCTCTCTATCTCTCAGGTAGGATTTGATGATGCAGTATTGAGGCAGAATTTTTCTTCCCTAGGAAAGCTCAGTTTCTGTTTTTTGTTTACAGGGTTTCAATTGATTTGATGACACCAATACAATACGGAAGGTAATCTTCTTTACTGAAAAACCTCTGATTGTAAATGTTAACCATCTAAAAAGCACCTTCATGTAATACCTAGATCAGTATTTGACCCAATCACTGGGTACTCTAACTTTGTTAAATATGCTCCCTCTCTCCAAAATTGAATTCCTCTCAGAATCTGTGAATGTGACTTTATTTGGAAATAGGGTCTTTACAGATGTCATCAATTTACAATAAAATTATAATGGGTTAGGGTGGGTCCTAAATCCAATATGACTCTTATCCTTATAAGAAGAGGGAAATTTGGACACAGAGGTAGAGGTACACTGAGACATAAAGTTTGCCATGTGAAGGAGACAGTGATTAGATTTATGCATGTTGCCACAAGCCAAGAAATGCCTGGGGCTAGCAGAAGCTGCAAGAGGCAATGAAAGGTCTTCCAATTCAGGTTTCAGAGGGAGCGAGAATTTGCTGACACCTTGATTTTCAATATTTAACTTCCAGAACTGTGAGATAATGCATCTATGTTGTTTCAAACCACACCATTTACCTTACTTTGTTACAGCAGCCCTGGGAACCTAGTACAATAGACCAGCCAGGTTGATATATAAGACTGAATATCACAGCCCTATCAAGTTTTCTAGTACTCGATTAAATGCAGCTGCCTTATCAAGTTTTCTCTCTAGCCTATTCCTTTTCTTTTCTTTTCTTTTTTGTTTTGTTTTGTTTTGTTTTGTTTTAATTGACCCTGCTCTTTCTTGAGGTATTTTTTTTCAAATTCCTTAACACGTTACACCCTATCATGTTCAATCTATAGTATATATATATGATTTATAATTAATACCCTTTCAAATTTATATCATTTAAGGATCATGATTTATTTAAGCTCTTTATCTCCAACTGTAATCATTTAATATCTGTTATTGTTTACTATAAATGTAGATGATTTGGCTATGAATTTTCAGTCTTATAGTCCAAAAAGATGCTATATAATTGAAATTATTATGTAAATTCTGTCTCTTCAGCCACTTAACTTTTTCTCTCTCTCTTGATTGCTGCTTCCTGAAAGTCGAAATTTAGTATTTTATTCTGGAACCACAAAGTTATTAAAGCCCTGACCTCTCTGATTACAACTCACCAGTGCAGTCATACATACCCTAACACTCTGTTCCCTGTTAACTTTTTTCCTAAAAAATCTTGAATGAAATAAATGAACTCCTGCTTATCTCTTCTTCCTCTCTTTCTGAAAAGGTAATGTTTTATCCCTAAAAGATTTTAAATGTGAGTGATAAGTTGGTGAGGAAAGATGTTGTTGGATCCTACCTCCCATGCAAGCTTATATTTTGTCCATGTTCAGCATCAGCCTTACAACTTTCTTGAAAGTCATTCCATTGAAGGCATTTTAATCTACTGACATAGCTGGTGGTGACAGTGTATTTTAGTTATGGGGAAAAAAACAGAGTGTCAATTAAAAACTAATTTTCTAAGGAATTTGGAGGTGTAGGTCATACTTTTACCTCCCAGCTCCATGCTGTAGTCCTGGTCCTACAGCAAAAGACTGAACAAGATTGGTTTCACACGGGCTGTCTTTGGCAAGAAATATTTCCTGAGTTAGTACTGTTGGTGTTAGTAGGAATTTTTATTTATTTATTTTATACAATTTTGCATAAGGAGCTAATCAACTTGTTTGAACTGAGTCTTCCCAGGAAAGCAGCATTAACCTGTGGAAATCCAACTTAAATATAGTGCAGTGTTTAGATAAGTAACAGGATAGAAAATGAGAAGTGGATCCAAAAATATTATAATAAGAATAAATTCAGAAACAGAGACAAGAGCAAGCAATTTGGGTACAGAATAATTGCTGTGAAAAACATTGAGAAGCCTCACAGTGCACAGTCATTGGTAGTTGTGTGTGACTACATTATATTGCCTTAAAGATACAATGTCAAGGTGAAATCCACACCAAGTAAGTTTTGCCCACTCCATCATACTAATTTTACTACATTTTACTAACAATACTTTACAACATTTTACTAACCCTTCAGACACTTAAATTTGACATATTATAATGTAATCTTAATGGTACAGTGTTTGGATCTCAATCTCAATTTTGTTTCATCCTTGTTTTACTCCTCCCTTATACGATAACCTCAGTAAAAGTTCAAGCTATGTTAACTTCTGTGTTGTCATCTACTGCAGGGAGGATCATTACCTTCTAGGGATAGATGAGGGTCAGAGGAGATTATACATCCAAATGCAAACAAATATGACTGGATTCACTTCAGATCTGACACTGCAAAGATGCACATTTTAATACTTGTAACCATTAATGTTCCATATAGAATAAAACAACAAAAAAATTGAACCTGATCAAGTTGAGATGCTCTTGGTATGTACTGGTAACAAAGAGGACCAAAACCTTAATATCTTAAAATTATAAAGATTTATTTCTTAATTGTATTACATATCCATTGGAAAATGTCTACCTTCAAGTGCCATACTAGGAGAGGTCACCTAAAATAAATAAAGTGTGTGTTATTATTTGTAATCAGTAGAGATAACTGTTAAAAAGAAAAAGGCAGAGTAAGAAAACAAAGACAAAATAAGACTACATTAGATGATACGGTATGTATTCAGGAAGGCCATTTGAGGATGCACAAGCCCAAGTCAAGGATTTCTTCCAAGGTGGGCTATGTTGACAGGAAATATTTTGCTGTTTGTTACTGTTGTTACTGATGATACTTTCCATAGAGCAGGTCCTTCAGAAGCCAGCCATGAGAATATATGAGGTGATATGGTAGCAGGGAGTATGTTATATCAGGAAGAGTAAGAAAAACTTCCAAAGTCTGGACTGTACTTATTTTATTCAAGGATTATCAAGAAAGCCAATGTGTCTAAAACTGAATTTGAAAGGTGAAGAGTGGGTAGGAAATGAAGTTAGAAAAAGAGACAGTGAGCAAATAATGTAGATTTAAGTTTTTTACAAAGGATTAGTGTTTCATTTTCTTTCTAAATATGATAGGAATTTGTGAAAAATTGGATGAAGGGAATAAATATTGTATAATTAAGGTTTTGAATCCTCTCTTTGGTTCTTATGTGGAGAGTAATATGTATTTTCTCTCTGGGAATATATATGTTTTTAAAGAATTAACTTTTTTTAATAGATTTATTTATATAGGGCTGTGTTGGGTCTTCATTGCTGTGCACAGGCTTTCTCTAGTTGTGGAGGGTGGGGGCTACTCTTAGTTGTGGTACGTGGACCTCTCATTGTGATGGCTTCTATTGTTGGGGAGCACAGGCTCTAGGTGCATGGGCTTCAGTAGTTGTGACTCACAGGCTCTAGAGTGCAGGCTCAGTAGTTGTGGTACATGGACTTAGTTGCTCTATGGCATGTGGGATCTTCCTGGACCAGGGATCGAACCAGTGTCCCCTGCATTGGCAGGAGGATTCTTAACCACTGTGCCACCAGGGAAGCCCTCTCTGGGGATAATTTTCATATGAACTGGGAACTTGGACTCTCTTACTCTCTGAAACTTTAAGAAGTCCCACATGAACCCTCATTTTAATAACCCCACCACTACCACTAGAGAAAAGCGTATAGAAAACAATACTGATTCTGTGAAGAAAATAGCAGAATTTATAGCTCCTTGGATCAAAGCTGTCAAACTCATTTCACACACTGAGCAGCTTTCTAATTGGGTCGATTCACAGATTCCTAAGACCAAGGGGAAAGTGATTGTCCTCTGAATAGCAGCCATCATTATATATTCAAAGGGAATATAGAAAGAATAATAACCAATCAAATACACCTAATTACTAATGGCTGAGGAGGTAAAAGCCTGGTAATCTTGAAACAACACCCATCTCTGGTGATTTAAATTGAAGATGACATACCTAAAGTTTAATTACAATCAAAGTTATAACCAAACAGCAACAAGTAAAACTGGAGCATCCCTCAGGCGAATAAAGATTGCCTTCCAATTTATTAAATTTAGCTAAGGAATTAGACAAAGTGTTTTGTTGTCTTTTCCATTACTCAGAGCTCATGTTACAAAGAATGTTTCCTTTAACTCTTGTAAAACTCTAGCATTGTCAGAAAAGCAAGAGAGTGTGGATAGTTACAGAGGTTTGAGAAACAGGTTTTGTGATTTTCCAAAATATGACTGGGAGATTGTTTTATGCCCAGTCACTTGAAAATATTATTATTTTTTAAATATTATTTATTTATTTATGTTTGGCCACACTGCATGGCATGTGGGATCTCAATTCCCTGACCAGGGATGGACCCTGGGACCCTGCAATGAAGCCCTAAGTCTTAACCACTGGACCGCCAGGGAAGTCCCTGAGATTATTAATATGATTACCATGAGTATATAGTAGCCACTTTGATCCAGGAGCATAGAGATTTTCTTTCTTTTTATTCCTGTCACTGATATCTCAACTGATCCCACGTAATACTGAAAGTTGATTAAGCATGGTTGTTTTCCTGTATTTTCTGTACTGCCTCATACTTTTATCCATAATTATGGAAATACTAGAATTTTAAAGATTTTTTTTTTTTTTTTTTTTTTTTTTTTTTGTGGTACGCAGGCCTCTCACTGTCATGGCCTCTCCCGTTGCGAAGCACTGGCTCCGGACGTGCAGGCTCAGCGGCCATGGCCCATGGGCCCAGCCGCTCCATGGCATGTGGGATCTTCCCGGACCAGGGCACGAACCCTTGTCCCCTGCATCGGCAGGGGGACTCTCAACCACTGCACCACCAGGAAAGCCCTTAAATAATTGTTTAAAGAAATTTTTTGAAGAGTGAACTGAAAAGATTTACCTGTGAAGTTTTAAATAATTTGAAATATATATACTCCTATTTGTGAGTTTTCTCAAATAATGTATTCAATAGTTTTTTTTTGTTTGTTTGTTTGTGTTTTTTTTTTGTTTGTTTTTTGTTTTTTACCTGTGGGTAAACTATTCTAGTTGAAGCGTGATATACATTTTTTTCATTTTAGAAAAAAACCTACAGTTAGGAATTCAACATGAGCCATGTTTCATCATTGATTTATTTGCTATTGTAATTAAAGCAGTTGCTTCCTGTATTCTATATTTTGAATGAATAGATATAGGTACAAGAGTTTAAAAATAAATTAAGCCTTCTCCATAAATTGAATTTGGTGTTTAATCCCAGTAAGAGAAAGAAAGGAAGAAAAAAATAAAGATTATGTTGTCTGTTTTCATTCTGCAATTATCAAGGAGTACAAGAAGTGCCTGATATTCACATTGAAAATAGGTACTAAGTATTTATAAAAGTGTTTTTATTTGCACAGAGATTTTCCCCCAAAGAACACAACCACATTTATGTTACAGTATGCAGTTCAGGAGAAATTTACCGGATGTATCTGCGTTGGGCTAGTTGCCACATAAAGTATAAAAAGTGAAAGTATATTTGTCCTCACAGAGCTTACAATAAAATTGTAGAGAAATTACATATATATGTGAAGTAGTTACCAACCCAAGGCAATATGTGATTAAATATCATATTAGATGAAATGGCATGTGGGGATTGATAGGGAAGTGATAGAGAAGCGTGCTCTTTTAAGCTGAAAAATTCAGAAGCAATTACATGTAGGTGGTGAGGGAGACAGAGGCCTTTTATTCTCTCAGCTTAGAGGCAACATCACTGAGTAGAAAGATGACTGGCTTTCAAATCCTGGTTTCTCCACTTGCAAGGTGAGTGACCTTAATCTTTCTGCAACTCAATTTCATCATAAGAAAACTGAATATAGCATACCTATATAGCAGGGTTATGGGAAAAAAGAGTAAGAAAAATAGGTAAAAAGACCTAGCAATGCTGTAGTAAATAATAGATACTCCAAGAGCAATTAATCTCCAGGGAAGAAGTTCAAATGCATATTAAACTTATATGACTGTCTCTTCATCACTCTAGGTAAAATAAAACCTTTCTCATTCACTCATTTTCATATTTTAGGGCACAAAAAGACATTATTGTATTAGGGGGTTAACTATTGTAGGAAAGGCAGACTCAAAAGTACCAGGTCTTAGAAAGATACATATGAATTGAAGTGAGGTAAGTATTGGAGGTGTAGACTAAATGGCAATTTTCTGGAAAGATCAGTTAAAATACTGCAACATCTTTGTTGTTTCAAGAAAGCATTGGGCATCCAGGAGCTCTTGAACTGTGATTCTGCACCTCTTGTAAAACAAAAATGGACCACTCAAAGGAAAAAGGTTAAATAGCTAAGGCAGTGTGCATCAGGAAAACACATCATCATGTTGTGAGCTTCTACCCAGTGAATTGAGTTTCAGGGGAAGCAACCCAGTTGCTGGGAAGGAATAGCCGATAAAAAATAGAACCACAATTTTACTGAAACTGGTACACTGAATACAGTGTAAAGGCAAAGGCCCAACATAAGAATAAGATATATATACTGTGGCTTAAATCAGGCTTCAAGGATAATTCTAGATCTCTAGGGAAATGTATAAAGCTCAGATGTAGAAAATAGAGTCAAATTCAGGACCATGAGCATACAATAGGACTGTGTTCTTAAACTGGAATATATGGTCCTTTTACCTAAGGCCTGCTTGACCAGATCCTGGACCTGCCTTGGGGTAGAGCTGAGTTTGTTCTACGTAAGATAAGGCCACAATGACAGTCCTAATACTCAGAGACTGATTATTGAGAAGATACGTAATTAACACAAATAATTATGGCCCACAGGCTGATAGGATATGGGATTTCATTTAACATTAAACTTACGTGTACTTTTTAAAAGATAGCAATTCTATTTCAATGAAACAAAATTTTAGTTTTGTAACAGAACTGAGGGTCACAATTTGTTACTAAACTTGGATGAGGATGTATTTCTGTGCTTTCTCCTGTGTAAAAATATGCTTGTCTATATCAAAGCAAACGTAAGAGGCATGCTGATAAACGTGATTTTGATTTTCATTGGCAGCAGGGATGGATCACTTTAATAGCTAATATATCCTTTTTTTCATTCTAATCTCTGAAAGTCAAATTTCAGCATACTCTGAGAAATGATCTTCATAAAGCACTGGATTTTAAAATCTTGCAGTACTCCTATAGTTAGCATGTCAAACTCATTTGGGAATCAGATTATAGATTTTTACCAGAGAGAGCCATAAAGCCTAAGGAAAACATTTAAAATGCAGGAATGTGAACTAAGCAGGGAACATTAAGGGGGTAAGAATGTTTTTTTTGTTGTTGTTGATTTGTTTGTTTAGGCTTGGTAATGTTCTTGCAAATTCATAGTATTTTAAAGTGATATTTAAATTTCAACTGCTTCCTTAGGGCTGATATAACATAAGTTTAAATTAACAGTTACCAGAAATGTGTTTGTGCCCAAACTGCAAAGACTTATTCAGGTATGGAAGGAAAGGAGAAATAAGAAGATTAGTATATACTTGCATATTCCATGTTTAGTTGAATAGTTTGAATCTTTGCTCAGACAGTACAAAATATAACAAATAATTAATAAGGTTGATTTATTTAGCCAGGTGACAAACATAAGTATAGGTAAAATCCAAATTAAACAAAGCCATAAAATATTCATTATTCAATGTCATGTCAGGAAAACAACTCTAGTTGTTAAATCCTGTCTCTTAATTTTAAGCAGCAATGATGCCCTGATCCATGACCTGTACATGATTATATTAATATTCTTTATTGTGGGTTTTGCAAAGGAATAACTATCGATCAAATTATCTATTTGGATTCGCAGAAACAAAAATCAGATTCAATAAATATTATCTACCATGTTTGACTGTTTTTAAAACTTGCCCTAGATGGAAACGTTGGTTAAAAAACAAACAAACAGGAAAACAATAATAATATAACGTTCTAGTAGTAAATCTCTTATAGCCCTTTGGATGTTTTAGCTCTATAATAATTTTGAAGATATATCAGTGTAAAACATAAGATAAATTCATTTGTTTTTATTATATAAGGTAATTCATGGTAATTGTGAAAGGTCAAAAAAGTCAGAAATACAAAATGTAAAAATGGAAGGAAGAAAGAAAGTAGGAAATAAGGCAGAAGGATGGAATGGGAAAGGATAAGAGGGAAGAAAGAAGGAAGAAATTTAAAAAATACAAAGTGGGGGGAAGGAAGAAAGTAAATGGAGGTAGGAAGAAAAAGAGGGGAAAAAAGGAAGAGAGAGAAGACGATAGAGAGAGAAATGTCCTCTCAGCTTGAATCACATGTTAAAACTGTTAAGAGTTAGGTGTATATCAGACTTCACATAGCTAATGTGAGGTGGGATTTGACCTCAACTTTGTCTGTATAGTCATCTAGTTAATATAGAAGTATTTGGAAAAGAGCTTTTCATTTTCACATTGAACTGTTTTGGAATCTCTGTCAAAAACCAACTGACTTACTAAGTATCATTCTATTTCTGACCCCCTTTATTGTATTTTATTGATTATATTTTTCCAATTTAAATCAAGAACACATTTTCTTGATCGTTGTGGCATTAGAATAAATTATAAAATTAAATAGTCTAAGGTCTTTGAATTTGTTTTTCTGCAAGATTGTTTTGGCTACTCTAAGTCTGTATTTCCATATCAGTTTTAGAATCAGCATGTCATATGTATATTATACATTCATTCACATATTAAACAACAACACAAAAAGGTATCGGGTATTTGGGATTTTGTTGACTCTAAAGATCAATATGGGGCTAATGGATTTTTCAGACAATGTAAATTCTTCTAATCCAAGAAACGTAAATCTCCTTAATTGTAGCTTCTTTTATTTATCTCAGCAGTATTTTATACAATATATGATATACAGTATTTCATACAATGTATTATATACAATTGTATACAGTGTAGATTTCTTGCATGTTTATTAAATATATTTCTAATTTCTTATCCTTTTGAAATGGTATTTCCATTGTAGTTTTCCAGTTGTTTATTGATAGCATATCCATAAATATATCTTAATTTTCATATTGAATTTGTTGCAGCCAATTTGCAATTGTAGTTATCAATGTTTGTTTTTGTCCTCTTATTGATTTTTTTGCATTTACAACATAAAAATGTATCCATAAAACTCTCTGTGTCGTTATATCTAAATTGTGTATCTTGTATAAGGCACATTGTTGGATCATGCTTTTATATCAAATGTGACAATCTCTTCCTTAGATTGTTTAACTTATATGATTATTTAAATATGTCATTTGATTATTTTTCTATTTGACTCCTCTGTTTTATATTTTCTTTTTTCTTTCCTTTTGTTTTAATTGAGAATTTTTAATATTACATTTTATCTCCTCTATTCCTCTGTTTCAGTTTTGCTTGTTGCGTTTGTATGACCCTAAGAAATCCTAACAGTCTATTTTGAAATAATATTACTTCACATATGATAAAAATAACTACTAATAGTATGTTCAATTTACCACCCTTCATTCATTTTGTGATTTTCATCAAATACTTTACTTCTATGTGCTATAAATGTGATTATTATTTTGCTTTATGCAGTTGTGCTATCTTAAATTGTTGAATTGTCAAATCACACTCAATCTAATTAAACAATTAAACCAGTGTCAAGCTTTACAAATAATTTCAAAGATAGTCAATCCTTGACTCAAAGTAAAGTTTTGCTGAACTTCTCACATGACCCCTGCATCCTTCCTCTCCACATTGGACAAGTACTGTCTGACCCAAGTTGTGTATAAGTTTCCAAATTTCAGTTTCAGCAAGGAAACTTAATTTATGAAATTTTCAGTTTTATAACTCAGCAGCATAGAGTCTAGTAACAGATCCCTCCATTCCTGCCTTCTTTTCTCTTTCATTTCTTTCTTTTCTTCCTTCTCCCACCCTTTCTTTCTTAATAAAAGTAATCCTTAGCTAGGGACATCTTCCTAAGGTCATCTAACTAAGGAGTCTTTTAGCACATATCATCAGTCTGTTTGATCAGCAGGCCAGTTAACAGGGAGAATATACTGTCACCTAATTTCTATATTTGTCCCTGGATGCAACCCCCAATTAAAGTGAATAAATGGATTGTATGCCAGCTGCTTTATCTCATTCCCCAAGAGTCATTTTTCTTCTACAGAAATTAAGAGGGGAAAATGTCTTGTAGTTACCTACATATTTACTATTAATTGTATTCTCTATAGTTCTGAGTTTTTAATTAGTATCATTTACCTATAGAATATCCTTATGCATTTCTCATAGAAAGTATCTATATTAACAGAACCAAGTATCTTTTATGTTTCTGAAAATATTTTCCTTGCTTCATTATTAAATTATGATTTTTCTGTCTATTGATTTTATAGACTGACATGTTTGTTTCATTTTTTCTATCAACACCTATGGATGTCTATTCACCATCTTCTGAATCTTACCTGTTTCATTAAAAGACAACTGTATTTAACTTGTTGCCCTGTAGGTAAAATCCTGTGTGTTTCCCTGCTCTGGTCAAATTACAGATTTATCTTTATTATTGCTTATCAGAAATTTATCATTGATATATTTAAGCATGTTATCTCTCACTTTCTCTTGTTCTCACTCTTGCTGTAACTCATGAAAATCATATATATATATATATATATATATATTTTTTTTTTTTTTCTCTGCTTGGGGATTGTTGATATTCTTCGAACCGTAAGATAAGGTTTTCAAATTTGAAATATATTGGTTGTGATCCTCCATGATTTTTGCTCCATTCACATTCTCTTTTCCATCTGTTTCTACAATGACATGTATTTTAGAATATAAGGTATTAATCCCAAACTTACTTAGGCTATATTTCTTTTTTTCTCCAAAATATTTGTCTCTTGTTTCACTTTAAATAATTTGTACTTACCCATTCTCCAGTTCACTGCTTTTTTTATTCTGTATGTTCATTCTGTTGTTAAGTCCATTTCATGCTTATTTTAAATTAATTTTATGTCTAATTATTGAATTTTCAATTATTTTTTCCATTTTTAGTATTTCCTCCTCTCTCTTGAACTACCTTATCCCTTCCCTTATTAAACTCATCTTTTCCTGTGAATTATTTAATGTCTCTAAATAGTTGTTTTAAAACCCTTTTCTGTTAATTCCAATGCTTTGGTCATTTGTTAATCTAGTTCTATTTACATAGATTTTTTTTTAGAAAATGGGTCAAAATTTCTAGCTTCTCTCATTATCTTACAATTTTCTATATATTTAGAGTATAAGAGTACAGTGAAAACTTTGGTTTAGCTTTGTTGACATCATTTTCTTGAATTTGGTGTTTAGAAGGAGAGGTTGATCATTTAGAGTCCTAGAATTAAGTTAATCTGAAACTAGGTTACACTTTATTAGATTATTAATTTAGCCTGAGGCTGGGTCAATTTTATTCGATTAAATTTACCTGTGATTAAGCCAACCCTTAAGTGCTCTAGCAGATGTCTTTGTGACTTTGTCAGTATTTGAGATTTAAATACATCAGACACAGTTTTAGTTATTTTTGAATTTTCTCTCTAATTAATATATCTTCCTCCACTGCTGCCTTTTTTTTCTCTTTTTTTTTTTTTTTGCAAAAATCTGAGGCAGTAGACACAGGGGGACTTGCTGTGCCCCCCCAATCAGTTTTTGCTTTAGGGTATTTCCACACTCCAAATTATCATGCCAACCTACACTTTCATCACTGACTTGAGTTATTTATCCTCACTCTGTAAGCAATCTCCCCTAGAGCAGGCTTCCAGAATCCAGAGGCGAAGCCTGTTCTCAGTTACAGTTGCTGTCAACACTCTCTACTCAAATGCTGGGGGCAAAATTTCTATAGTATTCAGTTCATTTAAGGCTTCCTTTCATCCAGTGTTTTTAGTCCTATTTTTAAAAGTCTGCATTTTATTTTGTCTCAGTTTATTTTATGGTCACTGTGGGAGCTAAATTCTTTTGCATTGTCCCATTATTTGCCCTGTAGCAAAAACCTCCTTTATATTTTCTTAATTGTTAGATATATACTGCCAAACCCAGATTCCAACAATTACTTGAAGGACCTTGAATATAATCCTCCCCCAGTCCAACCTTGAGATGAATTTATCCCTGGTCTACAGCTTGAAAGCTGCCTTGTGAACAATGCTGTGTCAGAGGTACCCAGCTCATCTGAGCCTGGACTCCTGACCCACAGAAACTGTGAGGTAATAAATGATGTATCAAGTTGCTAAGGCCTGGAGTCATTTGCTTTGCAGGCAGTAGGTAACTAATACAGATGATATTGGTTGTAACTAATAAAACTGCAGTTTGAATTAACATCACAAATATTTGTGTTTATTGGTTCACAGAATTCAAGAAATAGTTGAAAACCAAGATGTTTTAAGGGTTTGTGAACAACTGAAACTGAGATGATTGCAGGCCTCTTAGATGTTCCGTCAATTTTTGAAAGAAGTGCTCCTATCTCACTCCTTCTTCTTCATCTTGCAAATCTTGACAATTTTCACACATTAATTTTTTTCCAGAGAAAGTTTATAATCAATCCAATAAAATTTTCACTGTTAAAGTCTCCATTTCTTTTGAAAGAAATGAAGTAAATTTATGAATGAACTTGAAGGGTATTGACAGATTTAAGATAAAAGATATTCCTATCCATGAAAATGGAGCATCTCAATTTTCATATTAAGTATTCTTTTAAGGAATATCTGTAGAAATGTACCGTTTTTTTCAGAGGTTCTTAATATTTGTAATTAACATTATTTCAAGTGTTAATATGTCACTTGATTTTGTTTTTTTATATACTTAAGTATACTCATACACACATATGTGCTTTTCACTGATCAAAGGGAGAAACTTTATCTTTAAAAACTTTCTTTTTCAGCATTTTGACAGTAGGATAATGAACACTGAATGACAAATGTCTTGTTTGGGAATTTCTAAATTAAACATGGTTACATATTTAATAAATATATAACTTAAATATGTCAAAGCTTCGATATACTAAAGTACATTGGAAATCCTTAACACTGCATACAGTTTAGAGTCATTTTAAAACTAATCTGAGGAAAAAAAAAGGTTCAATTTTGTTTGTCTTCAAATTTTTTTTTGGCTATGAAACATACTATGGTAAATACTACTCAAGAGTTCTGGAGAAAATGTCAGAAGGGTAAGACGCAGAGATCACCTTCCTCCCCACAGATAAAAAAGAAATACATCTACATATGGAACTGCTCGTATAGAACACCTACTGAACGCTGGCAGAAGACCTCAGACCTCCCAAAAGGCAAGAAACTCCCCACATATCTGGGTAGGGCAAAAGAAAAAAAAAAAGAATAAACAGAGACAAAAGAATGGGGACTGGACCTGCACTAGTGGGAGGGAGCTGTGAAGGAGGAAATGTGTCCACACACTAGAAGCCCCTTCATGGGCAGAGACTGCGGGTGGTGGAGAGGGGGAGCTTCAGAGCCACAGAGGAGAGTGCAGCAACAGGGGTGAGGAGGGCAAAGCAGAGAGATTCCCACACAGAGGATCTGTGCCGACCAGTATTCACCAGCCCAAGAGGCTTGTCTGCTCACCTGCCAGGACAGGCGGGGACAGGGAGCTGAGGCTAGGGCTTTGGTCGTATCACAGGGAGAGGACTGGGGTTGGCTGCATGAACACAGCTTGAAGGGGGCTAGTGCACCATGGCTAGCTGGGAGGGAGTGAGGGAAAAAAGCCTGGACCTGCCGAAGAGGCAATAGAATTTTTCTTCCCTCTTTATTTCCTGTTGCACGAGGAGAGGGGATTAAGAGCGCTGCTTAAAGGAGCTCCAGAGATGGGCGAAAGATGTGGTTATCGGGGCAGATCCCAGAGACAGGCATGAGATGCTAAGGCTACTGCTGCAGCCATCAAGAAGCCTGTGTGCAAGCACAGGTCACTCTCCACACTTCCCCTCCCAGGAGCCTGTGCAGCCCGCCACTGCCAGGATCCCGTGATCCAGGGACAACTTCCTTGGGAGAATGCACAACATGCAACAGGCTGGTGCAACGTCATGCTGGCCTCTGCCGCAGCAGGCTCACCCCACATCCGTACCCCTCCTTCCCCGCAGCCAGAGTGAATCAGAGCCCCCAGATCAGCTGCTCCTTTAAACCCGTCCTGTCTGAGCGAAGAACAGACACCCTCAGGAGACCTACAGGCAGATGTGGGGCCAAATCCAAAGCTGAACCTCAGCAGCTGTGTGAATAAAGAAGAGAAATGGAAATCTCTCCCAGCAGCCTCAGGAGCAGCAGATAAAATCTCCACAATCAACTTGATGTACCCTGCATCTGTGGAATAACTGACTAGACAATGAATCATCCCAAATTGAGGAGGTGGACATTGGGAGCAAGATATTATTTTTTTCCCTTTTCCTCTTTTTGTGAGTGTGTATATGTATGCTTCTGTGTGAGATTTTGTTTGTATAGCTTTGCTTTCACGATTTGTCCTAGGATTCTGTCCGTCAATTCTTTTTTTTTTTTTACTTAAAAGTTTTTTCCATAATATTTTTAATTTTTTACTTTAATACCTTTATTTTATTTTATCTTACTTTATTTTAATTTATTTTAACCTCTTTCTTTCTTTCTTTCTTTCTTTCTATTTTTCTACCTTTTATTCTGAGCTGTTTGTATGAAAGGCTCTTGGTGCTGCAGGCAGGAGTGAGTGCTGTGTCTCTGAGGTGGGAGAGCCAATTTCAGGACACTGGTCCACAAGAGACCTCCCAGCTACACATAATATCAAAAGGTGAAAACCTCCCAGACATCTACATCTCAACACCAAGACCCAGCTTCACTCAACGACCAGCAAACTACAGTGCTGGATACCCTTTGCCAAACAGCTAGCAAGACAGGAACAGAGCCCCATCCATTAACAGAGAGGCTGCCTAAAATCATAATAAGGCCACAGACACCCCCAAAAACACCACCAGATGTTGACCTGCCCACCAGAAAGACAAGATCCAGCCTCATCCACCAAAACACAGGCACTAGTCCCCTCTAACAGGAAACGTACACAACCCACTGAACCAACCTTAGTCCCTGGGGACAGACACCAAAACAACAGGAACTATGAACCTGCAGCCTGTGAAAAGGAGACCCCAAACACAGAAAGATAAGCAAAATGAAAAGATAGAAAAACACACAGCAGATGAAGGAGCAAGGTAAAAATGCACCAGACCTAAGAAATGAAGAGGAAATAAGCAGTCTACCTGAAAAACAATTCAGAATAATGATAATAAAGATGATACAAAATCTTGGAAATAGAATAGAGAAAATGCAAGAAACATTTAACAAGGACCTAGAAGAACTAGAGAGGAAACAAGAAATGAAAACAACACAATAAACAAAACTAAAAATACTCAAGAAGGGATCAATGGAAGAAAAACTGAGGCAGGGCTTCCCTGGTGGCACAGTGGTTGAGAGTCCGCCTGCCGATGCAGGGGATGTGGGTTCGTGCCCCGGTCTGGGAAGATCCCACATGCCGCAGAGCGGCTGGGCCTGTGAGCAATGGCCGCTGAGCCTGTGCGTCCGGAGCCTATGCTCCACAACAGGAGAGACCACAACAGTGAGAGGCCCGTGTACAACAAAAAAAAAAAAAAAGAAAAGAAAAACTGAGGCAGAAGAATGGATAAGTGACCTGGAAGACAAAATAGTGGAAACAACTACTGCAGAGCAGAATAAAGGAAAAATAAGGAAAAGAACTTAAACGCACAAACATTTGAATTATAGGGGTTCCAGAAGAAGAAGAGAGAAAGAAAAGAGCTGAGAAAATATTTGAAGAGATTATAGTTAAAAACTTCCTTAATATGGGAAAGGAAATAGTTAATGAAGTCCAAGAAGCACAGAGAGTCCCATACAGGATAAATCCAAGGAGAAACATGCCAAGACACATATTTATCAAACTGTAAAAATTAAATAAAAAGAAAACATATTAAAAGCAGCAAGAGGAAAACAACAAATAACACACAAGGGAATCCACATAAGGTTAACAGCTGATCTTTCAGCAGAAACTCTGCAAGCCAGAAGGCAGTGGCAGGACATATTTAAAGTGATTAAGGAGAAAAAACTACAGCCAAGATTACTCTACCCAGCAAGGATCTCATTCAGATTTGATGGAGAAATTAAAAACTTTACAGGCAAGCAAAACCTGAGAGAGTTCAGCACAGTCAAACAAGCTTTACAACAAATGCTAAAGGAACTTCTCTAGGCAAGAAACACAAGAGAAGGAAAAGACGTACAATAATGAACCCAAAACAATTAAGAAAATGGGAATAGGAATATACATAGTGATAATTACCTTAAATGTAAATGGATTAAATGCTCCCACCAAAAGACACAGACTGGCTGAATGGATACAAGAAGAAGACCTGTATATATGCTGTCTACAAGAGACCCAATTCATACCTAGGGACACATACAGTTAAAAGTGAGGGGATGAAAAAAGATATTCCATGCAAATGTAAATCAAGAAAGCTGGAGTAGCAATTCTCATATAAGACAATATAGACTTTAAATTAAGACTATTACAAGAGACAAAGAAGGACACTACATAATGATCAATGGATCAATCCAAGAAGAAGATATAACAATTATAAATATTATGCACCTAACATAGGAGCAATTCAATACATAAGACAAATACTAACAGCCATAAAAGGGGAAATCGACAGTAACACAATCATAGTAGGGGAATTTAACACCCCACTTTCACCAATGGACAGATCATCCAAAATGAAAATAAATAAGGTTTAAATGATACACTAAACAAGATGGACTTAATTGATATTTATAGGACATTCCATCCAAAAATGACAGAATACACATTCTTCTCAAGTGCTCATGGAACATCGTCCAGGATAGATCATATCTTGGGTAACAAATCAAGCCTGGGTAAATTCAACAAAATTGAAATTGTATCAAGTATCTTTTCTGACCACAATGCTATGAGACTAGATATCAATTACCGGAAAAAGTCTGTAAAAAATACAAACACATGGAGGCTAAACAATACACTACTTAATAACCAAGAGATCGCTGAAGAAATCAAAAACAAATCTAAAAATACCTAGAAACAAATGACAATGAAACACGACGACCCAAAACGTATGGGATGCAGCAAAAGCAGTTCTAAGAGGGAAGTTTATAGCAATACAATCCCACCTTAAGAAACATGAAACACCTCAAATAAAAAACCTAACCTTGCACGTAAAGCAATTAAAGAAAGAAGACCAAAAAAAAAAAAAAAAAAAAAAAAAACACCAAAGTTAGCAGAAGGAAAGAAATCATAAAGATCAGATCAGAAATAAATGAAAAAGAAAGGAAGAAAACAATAGCAAAGATCAATAAAACTAACAGCTCGTTCTTTGAGAAGATAAACAAAATTGATCAACCATTAGCCAGACTCATCAAGAAAAAAGAGAGAAGACTCAAATCAATAGAATTAGAAATGAAAAAGGAGAAGTAACAACTGACACTGCAGAAATACAAAGGATCATGAGAGATCACTACAAGCAACTCTGTGCCAATAAAATGGACAACGTGGAAGAAATGGACAAATTCTTAGAAATGCACAACGTGCTGAGATTGAACCAGGAAGAAATAGAAAATATGAACAGACCAATCACAAGCACTGAAATTGCAACTGTGATTAAAAATCTTCCAACATACAAAATCCCAGGACCAGATGGCTACACAGGTGAATTCTATCAAACATTTAGAGAAGAGCTAACACTATCCTTCTGAAACTTTTCCAAAATAGAGCAGAGGGAGGAACACACCCAAACTCATTCTACGAGGCCACCATCACCCTGATACCAAAACCAGAGAGGGATGTCAGAAAGAAAGAAAGCTAAAGGCCAATATCACTGATGAACATACATGCAAAAATCCTCAACAAAATCCTAGCAAACAGAATCCAACAGCACATTAAAAGGAGTATACACCATGAACAAGTGGGATTTATTCCAGGAATGCAAGGATCCTTCAATATACACAAATCAATCAACATGATACACCATATTACCAAATTGAAGGAGAAAAACCATATGATCATCTCAATAGATGCGGAGAAAGCTTTTGACAAAATTCAACACCCATTTATGATAAAAACCCTGCAGAAGGTAGGAACAGAGGGAACTTTCCTCAACATAATAAAGGCCATATATGACAAACCCACAGCCAACATCATCCTCAATGGTGAAAAACTGCAACCATTTCCACTAAGATCAGGAACGAACAAGACAAGGTTGCCCACTCTCACCACTCTTATTCAACATAATTTTGGAAGTTTTAGCCACACCATTCAGAGAAGAAAAAGAAATAAAAGGAATCCAAATTGGAAAAGAAGTAAAGCTGTCACTGTTTGCAGATGACATGATAATATACACAGAGTGTCCTAAAGATGCTATCAGAAAACTACTAGAGCTAATCAATGAATTTGGTAAAGTAGCAGGATACAAAATTAATGCACAGAAGTCTCTTGCATTCCTATACACTAATGATGAAAAATCTGAAAGTGAAATTAAGAAAACACTCCCATTTACCATTGCAACAAAAATAATAAAATATCTAGGCATAAGCCGACCTAAGTAGACAAAAGACCAGTGTGCAGAGAATTATAAAACACTGATGAAAGATATTAAAGATGATACAAATAGATGGAGAGATATACCACGTTCTTGGATTGGGAGAATCAATATTGTGAAAATGACTCTACTACCCAAAGCAATCTACAGATTCAATGCAATCCCTATCAAACTACCACTGGCATTTTTCACAGGAGTAGAACAAAAATTTCACATTAGTATGAAAACACAAAAGAACACAAATAGCCAAAGCAATCTTGAAAACAAAAATTGGAGTTGGAGGAATCAGTCTCCATGACTTCCATCTATACTACAAAGCTACAGTAATCAAGACAGTATGGGACTAGCACAAAAACAGAAATATAGATCAATGGAATAGGATAGAAAGCCCAGAGATAAACCCACGTACATATGGTCACCTTATCTTTGATAAAGGAGGCAAGAATATACAATGGAGAAAAGACAGCCTCTTGAATAAGTGGTGCTGGGAAAACTGGACAGCTACATGTAAAAGTATGAAATTAGAACACTCCCTAACACCATACACAAAAATAAACTCAAAATGGATTAAAGACCTAAATGTAAGACCAGACACTATCAAACTCTTAGAAGAAAACATAGGCAGAACACTCTATGACATAAATAACAGCAAGATCCTTTTTGACCCACCTCCTAGAGAAATGGAAATAAAAATAAAAATAAACAAATTGGGCCTACTGAAATTTAAATGCTTTTGCACAACAAAGGAAACCGTAACAAGACCAAAAGACAATCCTCAGAATGGGAGAAAATATTTGCAAATGATGCAACTGACAAAGTATTAATCTCCAAAATTTTCAACCATCTCATGCAGCTCAATAACCAAAGAACAAACACTCCAATCCAGAAATGAACAGAAGACCTAAATAGACATTTCTCCAAAGAAGATATACAGGTTGCCAACAAACACATGAAAGGATGCTCAACATCACTAATTATTAGAGAAATGCCAATCAAAACTACAGTGAGTTATTACCTCACACCAGTCAGAATGGCCTTCCTCAAAAAATCTACAAACAATAAATGCTGGGGAGGGTGTGGAGAAAAGGGAACCCTCTTGCACTGTTGGTGGGAATGTCAATTGATAGAGCCACTATAGAGAACAGTATGGAGGTTCCTTAAAAAACTAAAAATAGAATTACCATATGACCCAGCAATCCCACTACTGGTCATATACCCTGAAAAAAACATAATTCAAAAAGACTCATGTACCAAAATATTAATTGCAGCTCTATTTACAATAGCCAGGACATGGAAACAACTTACGTGTCCATCCACAGATGAATGGATAAAGAAGATGTGGCACATATATACAATGGAATACTACTCAGCCATAAAAATAAATGAAATTGAGTTATTTGTAGTGAGGTGGATAGACATAGAGTCTGTTACACTGAGTGAAGTAAGTCAGAAAGAGAAAAAGAAATACTGTATACTAACTGGATACTAACACATATATATATGGAATCTAAGAAAAAAAAAAGTCATGAAGAACCTAGGGGTAAGATGGGAATAAAGACACAGACCTACTAGAAAATGGACTTGAGGATATGGGGTGGGGGGAAGGGTAAGCTGTGACAAAATGAGAGAGTGACATTGACATATATATACTACAAAACGTAAAATAGATAGCTAGTGGGAAACAGTCACATAACACAAGGAGATCAGCTTGGTGGTTTGTGACCACCTAGATGGGTGGGATAGGGAGGGTGGGATGGAGGGAGATGCAAGAGGGAAGAGATATGGGAACATATGTATATGTATAATTGAATTACTTTGTTATAAAGCAGAAACTAATGCACCATTTTAAAGCTATAATACTCCAATAAAGATGTTAAAAAAATACTACTCAAGACTGTCATCATTAAATCTAATATTTGCAGATTTTATGTTTCCTTTCTTCTATATTATAAAAAGGTTTTATAATTCGAGAATGTGTGCTGAATTTTTTATTACATTTTTTGTCTTTGACTGAGGTAGTCGGGATACTTTTTAAAAATACTAGCAATAATTGTGTTGTATACTTCATATTGTTACATAAAGAGGAACCATTCTCTCTTATGTCCTGTTACATAAAGTAGAAACTTTCTCATCATCAAATTCATTTTTTTACAACTGAAAACCAGTAAATTGTAGGATTTCTGAAAGCATTGGGCATGAATGATTGAGCGCCTTCCTTTGTCTCTTTTGGAGAACTTCATTCTCAAGCTCCTATAGTATCTGCTTCTGTACCAGCTAAGTTTACCGGGGCAAACTTGTTCCTTAATAGCAGGGTGGGAGTGGTGGAATGGTTGTGGGAATGATATGTAAGAGGTCTGCAGTTTGGAAAAAATATCTTATTTTTGGATCAAGTCATAATACCTATTTCAATCGAGAACCCCATTACTAAAACTAATATTTCGATAACAAGAATGGAGGAGAAATTTATCATTTTTCATCTTTAAATAGCCAAATATTTAAATATATTTGCATCTATATAATTAATTCTATTTTGTCAGTCAATTAATTATAATATACTATGGGTTTTAATGTGTTGATATATTATTTTGTATATTTATATATCCAATTCCATGGGAGACTGATCTATTGCAGAGATTGACAATTTTTTTAACAAAAAAAAGGACAAAAAATAAATATATTAGTCTTTGCTACTCCAAAAGTCTGAGTTGCAGCTAGACAACTGCCAACTGCCTTTTCACATGAATAAGTGTGGCTACTTTTCAATAAAACTTGATTTACTAAAATATGCAATAAATTGGTTTGGGCTCACTGGCTGTAGTTTGCCAATAGATTTCTTGTATATTTGTATACATGTGTGTACATCCATATTTTTTAACGTGTTTCAGTGTCAGGTTATGTCACACTCATATAATTATTTCAAAAAATTTAAAACACTATTTCTATTATAAAATATATACTGAATAATATAATAATAGTTCTCTTAACTGAATTCTCCACAGTTCTCACAAATTAATCCATGTATCCCAAGGCATTTTTAAAGGTTAAAATTTCAAGACCTCTAACTTCTCATGTTTCTTAATCATTACATGATTTATACTTTTTTATTTTTATTGAAATATAGTTAACTTACAATTTGTGTTAGTTTCAGGTATACAGCAAAGTGTCTCAATTATATACATACACATAAATACACACAGACACATATATATATATTCTTTTTTGCATTCTCTTCCACTATAAGCTATTACAAGATATTGAATATGGTTCCCTCTGCTATATGGTAGGTTCTTGTTGGTTATCTACCTTATATACAGTAGTGTGCATATTTTAATCCTAAATTCCTAACCTATCCTTCTCTCCCCTTCCCCTTTGGTAACCATATGTTAGTTTTCTATGTCTATGAGTCTATTTCTGTTTTGTAAAAAAGTATATTTGTATCCTTTTTTTTTAAGATTTCACATATAAATGGTGTCATATGATATTTGTCTTTGTCTATCTGGCTTAACATTACTTACTATGATAATATCTAGGTCCATCCACGTTGCTGAAAATGGCATTATTTCACTTGTTTTTTGTGGCTTAGTAATATTCCATTGTATATACACACCACATCTTTTTTATCCATTCATCTGTCAATGGACACTTAACGTTACTTCCATGCCTTGTCTGTTGTAAATAGTGCTGCAATGAATATTGGGGTACATGTATCTTTTTGAATTATGTTTTTCTCTAGATATATGCCCATGAGTGGACTGCAGGATGGAAATAAAAAGAAAAATAAACAAATGGAACCTAATTAATCTTAAAAGGTTTTGCACAGCAAAGGAAACCATAAACAAAACAAAAAGCCAACTTACAGAATTAAAAAAAAAAGATTTGCAAACAATGCAACTGACAAGGGATTAATTTCTAAAATACACAAACATCTCATACATCTCAATATCAAAAAAACAAACAACCCAATCAAAAAAATGGGCAGAAGATCTAAAAAGACATTTCTCCAAAGAAGACATACAGATGGCCAAAAGGCACATGTAAAGGTACTCAAGAGACTGAGGAAGGGGGCACAGACTCACGTGTTGCACAATTTAAGTAATTGTATTACACAAATCCTCTATTTGCTCTGTCAAATTCTAAGAGTCATGCTTAGATTTCCCACTGGATTGCAGCTCTGTCAAATTGTTCATATAATTTGTGTTGTCCTTCAAGGGCTGCAGCTGTGCTGGATGGGTGTGCAAGCTGCCTGCTCTGTGAGCTGGTCTCTCAGGCTGCCACGGTTCATGCTTGCCAGATGGGGTGCTGACCATGGGTATGCTCAGGACCCAGCTGTTTTGTGTCATCCCAGAGATGGATGACCAGCCCAACATGAGCCAATTTCCAGTAATTTCAAAGAGAACTTGATCCTTTCTCCTTTTCTAAACGCACTAGGCAGGCCCACGTGGTATAGAAACTGGGCCCCCAAACCACCTTTTTTCAACCTGAAATCTCCAAAGGATGACTAGGTGTAGACACAGGGAATTCCAAGGACAGGGGCAGGTCCTGGGACAGAGGGGTCATGCCTTCCCTCACCCTCCCCACGTCACACACACCAGACCTGGGCAGGTGCTTAATTTGGTCAGTGACATCAGACCCCGGGGGAGGAATAGCATGGGTATGTATGTTGGCTCTGTGGCCTGCCCATGGCACCCTGCCTTTGTTGAGGGTAACTTGCTCACCTGAAAATAATTCATTGTCCTGATGCCCTTGCAGTTAGAAGATCCAGCTCTGACTGAAGAGCTTCTGGGAAAACAGGACTTGTATGGAATTTTGACCTTTAGTTCCTTCTTCTTAAGAAGTGATGTTTACAGGGGCCTTGGGCACAAAAGCCCCATGATGAGGATGGCAGATCTGGAGGACTTTAGCTGCCATTCCAGCGCTCAACAGGCCTTCCCATACTTCTTAACTTGTATGTGACAAATCCTTTTCTTGTCAAATATATATATATATATTCCATGTACTATGGCTCAGAATCATATTAGGGGTAGATGATATTGATATGTCTTATTAATGGAGTGATGTTAACTTTCATCATTTAAGTTGATGTTTGCCTGGTTCCTAAACTGTAAAAATCATAATTTTCCTTTTTTTTTTTTTCTTTGCTGTGCCCTGCGGCTCACAGGATCTTAGTTCCCTGACCAGGGATCGAACCCGGGCCCACATCAATAGAAGCACAGAGTCATAATCGCTGAGCTTCCAGGGAATTCCCAATGATTTTTCCCTTTTTAATTAATCAATATCATTGGACAGATACTTTGAAACAATGAAGATTTTGTTGCTTCTCAGGTTTCTACCCACTATTTTTTCATTTGTTAGTAAATAAGAATCCTACCTGCAACAATTATAAACTGTGTAATTGGACTAATGGGAAGTTTGTTTTATTCATTTTTTCTTTATTAATTGAAACTCTTCTATAAAAAATAGCTGCCTCTTATCTTTTATTATGTTTTTCATTCAATTATTTATCTATATCAGCATTGATTTATGAATATTTATTTTACTTTAAGGATTCTAGCCCAATAGTTCATTAATTATTGAATTACCAAATTGTTCTAAATTTAACCATTTGGCACACCTTCAGATTTTCTTCTGTATTGTTTTGACTTGCCCTCATCCATTTTTAGTACCTCTTTACTTTCTGGCACAACAAGTTATTTTAGACTCATCTTGTATTTTCTAGCCCTTGTTCTCCAAAGAATCCTGGTCCCTTTTAAAGAAGGATGGTGTTGAGAAACCAGGATCCAACTCTAGGTATGCTCATTGCATCTGGGTGGCATGCCTTTTATACCCCACCCCTGTATGGACAGAGGGAGAATATATATTTTTACTATATTTTCATATATAGCAAATCACACATAAACAACTTTATATGGATTTATGCATATATTGTATACCGTGAGTTCATACTGATACCTCTTATTCCAAAACAAAATCACAGGTTTGATTTAGCCTTCCTTCATTCTCTTATCTGTACTTATTTTTGTCCAAATCTGAGAAATGGATCTCATTACAGTTTATGTATTTTTCAGTCTTACTAAACGCAAAAATTAGTTTCAGAATTGCTATAGGATACTGCTGGGCAAAGCAAATCTACTAACTAGAGTACAGAAATTTTTACAGTTTACTGTGTCTTTATTCTTATAGCATCCAATCAAATTATATTTTCTAAGTTATTTAAGTTAATTCTTTTCTGCCCCACTCCCTTCAGTGCAGTTATTCTATTGATATAGTTAGATTCATTGTTACAGTTTAAATTCTGTCTTGGGTCTCCACACATACTGGTTGATTTTTCTTCTCTTTTGTTCATGTTGGTAAGTGATTTCATTAGTATCTGCACTATCATTCCTATATTAATTGGAAAATAAACAAATAAATATATTCCTTTTCAAGGTACTGGAGTAATTTATACAGCATTGGCACTATCTAGTCATGGAAGGTTTGGTAGACATCCCCTGTGAGATCTTTTGGGCCTAGTGCTTTTTGTAACAGAGGAGCTTCTTAATATATTTTTTTTCTATTTTTATATGGAAATTGGTAAGTATAAACTTACCAACTCTAATGGGGTCAATTTGGGAAATCTGAAAGCCCTAGTCAATTATCCATTTAATTTATATTTTTTCCAGATTTTTTTGCATAGAAGTCTGCCAATTTGTCTTATGTTTTTAAAAAATATCTTCTATTTCTGTTGTTATTTTCTCCTCATTTCTGATCTCATATATCTGTACTTTCTTCTTTTTTTTCTTTTTACTTTATCAGAGTAGTGAGTAGATTGCTCATTACCTTTTCACAGAAAAGATGATTATAATTAATTAACATCCCAAACTTTTAAAATACTGTGTATTTTATATATTTCTACTTCCCTCTCATCATTTATTTTTGTGTATATTTTTAAATTTACTTTGCTATTTTTTTGTCTAGTTTCCTGAATTGGAAATGTAAGTAATTTATTTTCATGTTTCATTTATTCTGATAAAAGTGTTTATTGCTAATTATTGCATTAACTTTATCTCATAGATTTTATTATCATTATGTTTTTAAAAATTCTGATATTTAAGTTTATATTTCCTCTTTAACTCAAGAGCAGTTTAGTAGAAGCATTTTCAATTTCCAGGTGGAAAGGCTTTTCTGCCTTTTTTTTCATTAGTAATTTCCAGTTTTATCGCGCTGTGTCCAGGAGTGTTCTTTGTAATATTTATATGTCATGGAAATTCTAGATATTTTATCTGTTACTTAAAATATAATGAATTTTTGTGACTGTGCCATGGGAACTTGAGAAGAGTAAGAAATCTCTTATCAGCATGTAGTGTTTGATATATATCCATAAGATCTAGCTTCTATATTTTCGGCCTCTTCTGTTGCCTTTTATTGTCCATCTGATCTATCTTGTGGTGAGATTCTTATATTAACATGTTCTATCATTAATGTGTTTCAATGTCTACTTACAGATCCTATAGTTTTTGTTCACAAAGGTAGTAGGTTATTGGTTGCATAGATATTTATAAAACTTCTAGCTTCATTTTGATTTGTAGATTTTATATTGAAAAGTGTTCTTTGTCATATTTAATGCTTTCGGCTGAACTTCTCTTTTGTCTGAAATCAGCCTTGCTATCCTGCTCTCTTTTTATTTCTATTTTCCTGCAATATTTTTGTCTTTCCTTTTATTTTTAACTCACTATGTTTTAATTATTTATCTTACATACAGTATATAGTGGTAACTTCTTTTGTGAGACAAACTGAAAACAAATTTTTAAAATGAGTCAGTGAAATTAATTTGCGTATACTGATATGATTCATATGTTTGATCTTGGCTTTGCTATAAGATTTTATAATTATGTGAATTTGGGGTTTTTTCCTATACTTCTTTTTTTGCAAGATGTGTATATATGCATATGAAAATATACGAGGACATATATGAGTATATAGTATACACCTATATGTATATATACTATCAATATATATTTTATATTTAAAATTTAAAATTACCTCAGACACCTTTTATTTAACCTTTCTCTATCTAGCTTATCCATTTTTATGCATATCCTTTGACACCCTCTATTTCCAATATAATGAACTTACTCTATTTTGGTCTACTCTTGTCCTTGAATTTTCCATTAATATTATTTCTAACTTTGTTACAGCATATAACACTTGTACATTAATTTTCCTCTTCCACATTTTTTTCTAGTATTAGATGTACATTTTATTTTTTAAAAAGCTTACCCTCAGTCTATTTGCAGAAGTGTTCTCAGTAGTTAATTTGGTTGATAAAGCTAGTCTTCTAGTAGTATATTCAAGAAGAGTTTATGGGTATAGAATTCACCTCTCTCTTTTCCTCTCTCTCTCTTTACTTGGAATTTCTTTATAGAGGAAAATGCTTTGTCATGTAAGCATGTTCACAGTTGGATTGCAATGATTTTAGCCCTAAGGTGGAGTTCAACAAGTCCTTCTGTCCTCTGTATTTCCTGTAAATTGAGAGTTGAGTAGAGAATCTTGGTTAAATTCACATCAATTTTAAAATATTGGCCTCTGATTGCTGTTCACTGGTCAACTCATGGTGATGCTATACTTGAACATGGACCCTCTGAAGTAAATAAATGGTATTTTTTATGAAAATATATAGCTGTTTATTGATTTAATAAATGAATAAATAAATATAATATGCCTGTGATTTTATGACTATTATTATTTAGTATGCTTAAGGTACTATCTGCTTATCTCATTTAATTTAGTATGAATTCAGGGATAGAGACATTAAATACCTGATCCTAGGTGATGAGACTGATGGGAATGAACTCAGGGTTTTAACTCCAGTGGCTTTGTGCTAAAGGCCACATACTTAAGCGCTATGCTATACTGCTCTTTGTTTGCTCTATATTTCACAGACATTAGTATAATATTCATATCACACTTTAATATGTTTCATATTCTATTTACTCTTTACTCAGTTTACAGGGTATAAAATGTAGACAAAAAAAGATATGCATCAGATGCATAGAGATTTTGTGACTTCCTAAATCTAAGGTATTAGCAGCTGCCTGCCTCCCAAATAAGAAAAATGTCTCTCACTTTAGGCAATATGTATAATAAAAACTCAATGAAGTATACCTCAGGAAGAGTAGTAGGTATACTAGTGAAGCAAGGGTTAGGATCTGTGATAGCCTTTAGTTAAGGAATCAACAATTTGAAACCAAATCTTAAGAGAAGCACAACATATTTATGCCTTTGTATAGGTCAAGAAATCATCTAGTCCTTGAATCAGAGTAGAAATGCAGTGTTTCCATTTCCATCTGTAATATTGCTGACTTTAAGCAAGAATAAATAAGGATAGATTTCTTTGAGATCTAGAAACTGATAATATCTAAATGAGAATGTAGATTTCAATCAGATGAGTGGAGAATGAGGCAGAATTCATCTTTCTGTGGCAAGTCTCTGACAGTGGAAGGACCTGGATAAACATAAAATCCAAGGAAAAACTTACCCAGAGACTCTCATAGGGATATTCATGAGATATGGCACACTCAAAAGCAGTCTGTATGCAACAGACATTTCTATGTTCAGACTTGGTCAGTTCAGATAACTGTTAATTTACTACCCATTCAGTGGCTACAGAAGCAGCGAAGAGGTTTCTTTTGACACCTAAAAATGTTGTCTGTTATGAAAACTGGTTTAAACCAGTCTGATATCAGCTTTACAAAAGCAAACAAATGTTCCTAGATATGAATAACAATTGATATTACCACATAGGAGCATCCTGCCCATTGATGAAAGTTCTCTTCTTTTTTTTTTTTTTTTTTTTTGTGGTACGCGGGCCTCTCACTGTTGTGGCCTCTCCCATTGCGGAGCACAGGCTCCGGACGCGCAGGCTGAGCAGCCATGGCTCACGGGCCCAGCCGCTCTGCGGCATATGGGATCTTCCTGGACCGGGGCACGAACACGTGTCCCCTGCATCGGCAGGCGGGCTCTCAACCACTGCACCACCAGGGAAGTCCCGAAAGTTCTCTTCTTAAGTCTATTTACAATGAAGTGATCCACAGCCTTCTAGGATGCAGAAAAACTGAGAGCATTTCTGTTTACTGATTCACATGAGTTCAATCTTGGGCTTTGAATTATATATTTCACACCTAAATGAATGTATGGGAAATTTATTTTATTTTTAAATTACAACCACAAAAATAAAAACAAAAACAAAAACAAAAACGTTTCCTGAGTTCAACAGTGTTCAAAAATATCCTGAAACTGATTTGGGTTCCTACTTTGGAGACATCATTATAAAATAATAATAACCTGCCGTATGTATATCTGTGTTCCAGAGAACTTGAGTTTTCATCTTGGAAAGAAGGAAGCTATTTTCTTTGATGCTTCTAAGTATTTCTTTTCTGCAGCTAAGGTGTGTATTTACAATGAGAACAGGAAAGAAAACTGTACCCTGTTCCTAATAAAATTTGAAGTAATTTGGTGAATCTTCTGAAAATATTTTTTTCTGTATCTACCAAGAGTTTTGTGAGTTATACCAGGAAAAGTAGACAAGCATGAAATAACAGACTGTGCTCTGGGCATCTTACTTGCTTCTCATTTTTCCCATGTCTCTTGAAGAAGCCAGTATAAGAAATTATTCCTAAATTTGCCTTTTTGGAATAAATTTCTATGCTTTCATGACACATGAGTGGAAATGGAATTGGGGGTCCAGAGTATCTCACTAAATTCTCAAAATCTTTGGCATAGAAGAATTGATTTCAAACTCAAACTATATGGCATATGTGTGTATATATATATATATATATATATATATATATATATATATATATATGTCTTGACATTTTGTGACATCATATATCCCTTTAGATCCCATGATAAAGGGATAATAATGACCTACTGAAGTGAGTGAATAACTGATAAAGAATCATGAAAATGCCAAAATAAATGTTAGTTAAGCTATGTTGCTGTTGTCCCTGACATAGGCAAAAATGTAACAAAAATATTAAAAAGCAATAAAAACTCAAAACAAACATTCCAAACAATATCATTTTAGAAGGAAATAGGTTTTCTTTAACCACAAAAGAAATAAAGTTGAAAAGATTCTCTTAATATGAAATATGTTCCCCTTTTTTATCTTGTTCTCATTTTTCTTTCTACTTCCATTTCATTACTATTCAATCATTCAACTTTGTGATTTGGATCTCATACACTGTTTATTCCAGCAAGGCTTTAAATTTCCTCAACTATGAATTTCAGTTAAATTATACTTAATTATGATTGCATATGGGCTGCTAAGAATATACCAGATACACATGACACACAAACTGATTCCAATTATGGGATTCATATATTTTTTGACTGTTGAGGGTTTTACCTAATTCTAAGTGGTGTTCTTAAAATTAAATCCATCTTCAGACATTCCAAACTGCTTCTGTTATGTGTGTTTGTATAGATTCTCTCTGCTTTAAGTCTGTATTTGCTCTAATATTGATATAAAAATTATGTAACCCATAGCTGTTGATTACAGTCATTTTCTTGTTTGCTTGTTTGTTTGTTTTTAAGTTTTTAGATTCACTCACCTTTTCTTGGTTAGATATTCTTGAGGCTTTAATAGGCTTTTTTCATTCCTTGGTTTACAATGTGGAATCATGATGGGGTTCATGCTTAGAACACAGTAGGCTTTTAGTAAATGCTGACTAATGTTTCATCTGAAGTTTGTGATAGATTAAAACTTTCAATTAATATGCCCTGGGGTTTTATTCTATAGCTTTGTCTTTGTTAGACCCTATCTCTGGCTCACTCAAATGTCTAACTTTTTATCATCAATTGAATTGTTTCATATAATAATGTGAACCTACCATTAGGATGGTAGAAATAAGCTAATTTACTCTCTTTTTTTTAACATCTTTATTGGAGTGTAATTGCTTTACATTTTTGTGTTAGTTTCTGCTGTATAACAAAGTGAATCAGCTATACGTATACATATATCCCCATATCCCTTCCTTCTTGCATCTCCCTCCCACCACTTTAGGTGGTCACAAAGCACGGAGCTGATCTCCCTGTTCTATGCAGCTGCTTCCCAATAGCTATCTATTTTACATTTGGTAGTGCATATATGTCAATGCCACTCTCTCACTTCGTCCCAGCTTCCCCTTCCCCTTCCCCATGTCCTCAAATCCATGTTCTACGTCCACATCTTTATTCCTGTCTTGCCCCTATATTCTTCAGAACCACTTTTTTTTTTTTTAGATTCCATATATATGTGTTAGCATATGGTATTTGTTTTTCTCTTTCTGACTTACTTCAGTCTGTATGGCAGACTCTAGGTCCATCCACCTCACTACAAATAACTCAGTTTTGTTTCTTTCTCTGGCAGAGTAATGTTCCATTGTATATATGTGCCACATCTTCTTCATCCATTCATCTGTTGATGGACATTTAGGTTGCTTCCATGTCCTGGCTATTGTAAACTGTTCTGCAATAAACATTGTGGTGCATGACGCTTTTTGAATTATGGTTTTCTCAGGGTATATGACCAGTAGTGGGATTTCTGGGTCATATGGCAATTCTATTTTTAGTTTTTTAAGGAACCTCCATAATGTTCTCCATAGTGGCTGTATCAATTGACATTCCCACAAACAGTGCAAAAGGTTCCCTTTTCTCCACACCCTCTCCAGCATTTATTGTTTGTAGATTTTTTGATGATGGCCATTCTGACTGGTGTGAGGTGATACCTCACGGTAGTTTTGATTGGCATTTCTCTAATAATTAGTGATGTTAAGCATCCTTTCATGTGTTTGTTGGCAATCTGTATATCTTCTTTGGGGAAATGTCTATTTAGGTCTTCTGCCCATTTTTGATTAGGTTGTTTGTTTTTTTGGTATTGAGCAGCATGAGTTGCTTGTATATTTGTAGATTAATCCTTTGTCCCATTTTTTTGTTTTAAACTAATAATGAGACAACCACTTAACATTCACATCACTTACTGCAAATGATGTCTTCTGTGTACCATATTATCTTATATCAGCTTCGAGGAACACTATGAAGCAAAACGGTAATTATTTTTAGCCATTCTTTATCTTATTTGTAAGAACACTGAAACTCAGAGATATAAATTGATTTGCTAAAGGTCAGCCAGCCAAGAAGCAGCAGAGACAAAGCTCCAGCACAAGAGTTTTGGACTCTGCTCTGGTAGTCTTTTTATTACAACATACACCCTCCTGGATTGCCCACCCTACAATGTTTTTATAAAACACTGACCTAAGTTACATGTGTCTTCTGCTCCTCTTACTGTGATTTATATTTCTGTAATTGAGAAATATGAAAAATTGAAAAATATGATGATTGATCCAGCCCAAGTTCATAGGCTGGGATTTTGGCATTTCGGAATAAACCAAAGCTCTTTGGCAAGAGATTAGGGAATCATAAAACAAAAAATGTGGGCTTCCCTGGTGGCACGGTGGTTGAGAGTCTGCCTGCCAATGCAGGGGATACGGGTTCGTGCCCAGGTCAAGGAGGATCCCACATGCCGTGGAGCGGCTGAGCCTGTGAGCCATGGTCACTGAGCCTGGGCGTCTGGAGCCTGTGCTCCGCAGCGAGAGAGACCACAACAGTGAGAGGCCCGCATAATGAAAAAAAAAAAAAAAGAAAGCAAACCAAAAACAACAAAAAACTATTTGCTCCATGTTTCTCAGGGAAAAGAGAGCAAACAAACACACAAACTCATAATGCAAATTAACATTTGAAAGCAATCCACATGTTATTTATAAACACTTATTCTTTGTCATGTAATTTGGGATATAGGGCTGGAAGGGACATCTGAGGTCAAATAAATTAATTAAAACTATGCATGGGCAGGTAGTTTCTAAATGCTAATTTATAGTAATTGTGGGTTTTAAAACTTATTAGTTGAAGACTTCTCTGGACATCTTAGGAATTACTGCAGATAAACTAGAAAAATCTACATGCATGTGTGTGAGAGAGAGAAAAAGAGAGAAGAGAGAGCCTTAAATCAGGAAATCAAGGGCAAGTTACACTTGCAGCTGGCACTACCCCAGAGATGGAATGATCCTTAAAGATTGTCCATTCTATTGTTCTCATTGCACTTATAAGGAAGCCAAAGACTGCAGAGTAAAAGGTCCACAGAGAGAAATTGAAGAATGCCATAGGGAGAAATACTGAAATTCAAGTCTTCTGACTTGTTCCTTGCTTATTCTGTAATACCACGCTGCCTCAAGATGTCACCTCTTCAGAGAATCCTTCAAAATCAATAGAACAAATACTACTGCCAAGATATGACACCCAATGGATGAATTAATTGATTAATTAATTCAAAAATCATTCATTGAGTGCTGTGGAAATGAATGAAGACCCCACATATTAGAAGAAGCAAAGGCTATTTATTCAGAGCTTGCTAAAGCGAAGGAGTCAGTAATCATCTCTTGCATTTTGGCAGATATTCAAAGATAGAGAGACACAGGAGAAAGCTTTGTAGTAAAAAAAAAAGTGGGCTTTAGGTATGACTGCTGAAGATAGACAATTTAGAAGTAGGGCATCCAAAGTAATTGGTTAAAGCACAATTTCTAGGTCAAGTGAACAAAAGTCAAAACCGAATAATAAAAACAATCAATTCCCACACTTGAGCCAGCTTACAGATCCAGAATCTTTTGAATGAAGGGAAGCTAGTTCCTCTTGAAGAAAGACTCTGATACACTGCCAAAAATTCAAACTGTTAATCTTGCTCCCAACCTTCTTCAAAGGGACTTATGGCCTTTTACAAGGGTAATTGTGCATTAGAAAAAAGGAAATAATTAGAACTTTCAGGGGTACTGGACACTGAACTGACACTAATTCCAGGGGACCCAAAACATAACTGTGAC
This sequence comes from Hyperoodon ampullatus, assembly GCF_949752795.1. Lineage (NCBI taxonomy): Eukaryota > Metazoa > Chordata > Mammalia > Artiodactyla > Ziphiidae > Hyperoodon > Hyperoodon ampullatus. Next base: position 7,243,468 of record NC_136928.1, read on the forward strand.
ATACTAGTCAAAGTATGGGGCTTAAAACGGTCAGGTGATCAGTTGAGTTTTAGCTCATATCTGTGTCAAAATGGGCCTACTTGGCCCCTAAACTCATCCTGTAGTTATTCCCCAGACCTGGAATGTATAATTGAAATAGATACAATCAGCAATTGGCTGAATCCCAGTGTTGATTCCTTGATGACTGGAGTGAGGGCTATCATGATAGAAAGACCATGTGGAAGCCACAAGAACTGCCTATACCTAGGAAAATAGAAAACTAAAGCAATACTGCATTCCTGGAGGAAATGCAGAGATTAGTGCCACCATGTGGACTTGAAAGATACAGGGTTGCTTTTGCCCACTTCATCCCCACCAACTCACCTATTTGGCCTGTGCAGAAGACAGATGGATCTTGTAGAATGATGGTGGATTATCATAAGCTTAACTAGGTGGTGACTCCAATTACAGCTGCTGTATCAGATGTGGTTTCATTGCTTGAACAAATTAACACACACCCTGGAGCCTGCTATGCAGCTATCTCTGAAAAATGTTTTTTTCTTCAGACCTTTTTTTAAAAGACCAGCAGAAGCATGTTGCTTTCAGGTGGCAAGGCCAGCAATACAATTTACGTGTCCTATCTTAGGGGTATATTAACTCTTCAGCCATATGTCATAATTCAGTTTGCAAGAACCTTGATTGCCTTTCCCTTCCACAGAATATTATACTGATCCATTATATTGATACAATATACTGATTGGACCTTGTGAGCAAGATGTAGCAACTACTTTAGATTTATTGGTAAGACATTTACATGTCAGGGGGTAAGAAATAAATCTGGCAAAAAATTCAGGGTCCTTCTACATGGTGACATTTCAGTGTGTGGGACCTGGAGAGTATCTCTTCTGAAGTGAAGGGTAAGGAGTTGCATCTGACCCCTGCTGTAGCCAAAGAGTGGCACATATCTAGTGGGCCTTTTTGGATTATGGAGACAATATATTCCTCTTGTAGGTGTGTTGTTCTGAACCATTTACCCACTGACTCAAGAAGCTGCTAGTTTTGATTGCCAGAACAAGGGAAGGCCATGCAACAAGTTCAGTTTGCCAGGCAAGGTGCTTTGCCTCTTGGGCCATATGACCAGCATTTACAATGGTGCTTGAAGTTTCATTTGTCAAAGATGCTCTTTGGAGCCTTTGAAAGATTCCTATTGGCAAACCATAGCCCAGGCGCTTAGAATTTTGGAGTAAAGTCCTGCTGTTTTTTACAGATAACTGCTCTGCTTTTGAGAAAGATTTTATCTTACTACTAGCCCTTAAAAAATTGAACGTATATCCATGGTCCACTCAGTTACCATATAACCTGAGCTGCCCATCATGAACTGGGCATTGCCTGACCCACCAAGCCATAAATATGGGCATGTACACCAGCACTGCATTATCGAATGGAAGTGATACATACGTAATCAGGCCTGAACAAGCCCTGAAAGTACATGTCATTTCTGTGAAGAAGTGGTCCAAATGCCATCATCCCTACTCTTGCCACACTACTTCTTTCTCCCAGCCTATACCTTTGGCATCATAGGGAAGTTACCTATCATCAGCTGACAGAGGAAGAGAAAACTCGAACCTGGTTTACAGAAGATTCCACGTATGCAGGCGCCACCCCAAAGTGAAGAGCTGCAGCACTACAGTCCATAACAGGGGTATCTTTACAGTAAAGTTGTGTAGAGAAATCCTCTCAATGGACAGAACTTCAAGCAGTGAACCTGGTTGTTCATTTTACTTGGAAGGAGAAATGGCCAGATGTATACATATTGATTCACATATCCAGTGGTTTAGCTGGAGGGTCAGAAACTTGGAAGGAGCAAGATTGGAAAATCGGTTACAAGAAAATATGGGGAAGAGGCATGAGGATAGATCTCTGTATGGGCAAAAAATGTTAAGTTATTTGTGCCCCTTAATACTTATCAAATGGTGATCTCAGCAGAGGAGGATTTTAATAATCAAGTGGATAAGATGACCCATTCTTGGGATACAAGTCAATCTCTTTTCATAGATAGCCCCGTCATTACTTAATGGGTTCATGAATAAAGTAGCCATGGTGGCAGAGATTGAGGTTATGTCTGAAAAAAGTAACATAGAGTTTTACTCACCCAGGCTGACTTGGCTAAGGTCAATGCTGAGTGTCCAATCTGCCAGCAGCAGAGACCAGCACTGAATCCTTAATATGAGACAATTCTCTAAGGTATTGAGCCAGCTACCTGGTGACAGGTTGATTACATTGGACCACTTCCATCATAGAAGGAACAACATTTTGTTCTTACTGGAATAGACATATACTTTGCACATAGATTGGCCTTTTCTACGCAAAATACATCTGCCAATACTACTATTCATGAACTTATAGAATGCCTTATCCACCATCATGGTCTTCCACACAGCATTGCTTCTGATCAAGAAACTTACTTCACAGCAAAAGAAGTGGTAATGAGCCCATGTTCAAGAAATTCATTGGTCTTCCCATGTTCTGCACCATCTTGAAGTAGGTGGCTTGATAGAATGGTGGAATTGCTTTTTGAGTACTCAATGACAGTGCCATTTAGGTGACAATATCTTACAGGGTTGGGGCAATGATCTCCAGAAGACTGTATGACTTCTGAATCAGTGTCTGATATATGATGCTGTTTCTCCCATCACCAGAATTCACAGGTTCAGGAATCAATGATTGGAAATGGGACTTGTATCATTTACCATTCTCCCTAGTGACCCACTAAAAATTTTTTTCTTACTGTCCTCATGAACTTATGTTCTACTGGTCTGAAAGTCTTGGTTCTACAAGGGGGAATATTTCCACCAAGAGACACAATAATGATTCCATTGAATAGGAGGTTAAGACTCCTGTCCAGCCACTTTGGGCTCCTAAAACCTCTGGAAAAGAGGTACTGTGCTAGCTGATGTGATTTTCTTGACTTCAAGGAAAAATTGGACTACTGCTCCACAAAAGAGATTCCTTAGGGTGTCTCTTAGTATTACCATGTCCTGTGATGAATAACTATGGAAAACTATAATAGCCCAATTCAAGGTAGACTACTAATGGCACATATCCTTCAAAAATTAAGGTTTATATCACCTTAGCAGGTGAGGTACTTGTTGAAAGACAAGGGAATATTTATGGAGGAAGGTAGTTATATATATCAGATACAACCACATGACCAGTTACAGAAACAAGGACTGTAATGGTCATCAGTATTTACTCATTATTTTGTTTTATTTTGCCTGTGTGATATACGTGAATACACACACACACACACACACACACACACACACACACACATATATATATATTTATAAATTTCGTTTTCCTCCCCCTCGTATCCCCTTTTTATATATTTACTTTATATTATAGTGTTTAAGTTTTGTTAATCTTGCATCACAGTATTTAAGTTATAAAGTGTCAAAGGGAGGGGTAAACATTACACAAGGATTTCATCTTCTCTTCTGTGGAAGGCATTAGTGCATTTTCAGTTGTATCATGTTCCTCAGGTATGCATTTTGTATTACAATTACATTTGCAGAGTAGGTCTTTCCCAATTAAATTTGAAGAAAATGACGTTTTGGTCAAGGGCCCTAGGGTTATGGTTAAGGGCTGGGATATAGGGAAAATCTGTGGGTCATTTTTTTTAACTCTCATGGTTATTGTAGAAAGTGAGATTTTCTAAGTCATTTTTTGGATCAGTTTAATCAGATTTTAACATCCAGGCTTTGGCCACTGAGGTTTTGACCAACACATATACGAATGATACAGGTCTGTAAACATGGGTGATATGCACTCAAAAGAATTCTAAATGCTTCTGTGAATATTGTCTTGTCTTTTTTAGTTTTAGGAAAATTTTAATCATAGCTCTTAATTTACCTTCAGTCTATGGTTTAAATTCTACAGTAATCTATATATTGATACATAAATATTAGGACAAATTAATATTTAGTGGCAACATGCATTTTGGGATTTTAAAAAGTTGTTGAAATAAGGAAGGACATCTGGATAAGAGGAAGAGGAGGGAAAGGTCGACAGAGCTGTATAATAAGAGGGATCAGAAGGATAAGGGGGGAGAGAGAGGACTGGACACAAGGAGACAATTGGAGGGAGGGAAAGGGAGGATTTACTAGGCAAATGAGACTAGTTTGTTCTGCTTAACTTTGTTAAATTTCTTGTTAGCTTTGGCTAAAACATATATTTTTAAAATTTTTTATTTTATAAAATTTTTAAAGATTACTTTCTATTTATGGTTATTACAAAATATTGCCCATATTCCCCATGTTGTACAATACATTCTTGAGGCAATCTTATACCCAACAGTTTGTGCCTCCCACTTCCCCAACCCTCCATTACCCCTCTCCTATCCCCACTGGTAACCACCAGTTTGTTTTCTATATCTGTGAGTCTGCTTCTTTTTTTTTTTTTTTTTTTTTTTTTTTTGGCGTTATGCGGGCCTCTCACTGTTGTGGCCTCTCCCATTGCGGAGCACAGGCTCCAGACGCTCAGGCTCAGCAGCCATGGCTCACGGGCCCAGCCGCTGCGCGGCATGTGGGATCCTCCCGGATCGGGGCACGAACCCATATCCCCTGCATTGGCAGGCGGACTCTCAACCACTGCGCCACCAGGGAAGCCCATCTGCTTCTTTTATGTTATATTTACTAGTTTGTAGTATTTTTTAGATTCCACATATAAGTGATATCATACAATATTTATCTTTCTTTCTCTGACTTATCTCATTTAGCATAATGCCCTCCAAGTCCATCTGTATTGCTGCAAATGGGAAAATTACATTCTTTTTTATGGCTGAGTAGTATCCCATTGTATTATGTACATAACACCTTCTTTATCCATTCATCTGTTGATGAACACGTAGGTTGCTTCCATGTCTCGGCAACTGTAAACAGCGCTGTTATGCACATTGGGGTACATGTATTTTTTGATTTTTTTTCACATATATATACAGGAGTGGAACTGCTGGGTCATATGGTAGTTCCATTTTTAGTTTTTTGAGAAACCTCCATACTGTTTTCAACAGTGGCTGCACTAACTTATATTCCCACCAACAGTTTACACGTGCTCCCTTTTCTCCACATCCTTGCCAACATTTGTTATTTGTCGACTTTTTAATGATGGCCATTCTGACAGGTATGAGGTGGTATCTCATTTTGGTGTCGAATTGCATTTCCCTGATGATTAGTGATGTTGAGCATCTTTTCATGTGCCCGTTTGGCCAAAGAATCTCTTAGTGATGCAATTTTTGATTCAAAAGTTTATTTGGAGGACTCTGTGCACTTTAAAATCTGCACTTCAAAAATTTTTCACTCAATTCATTGATGCAAATTTTTATAAGTGCATCTAAACAAATTCTCTATTGAGAATTGAAAATTCTTAATAATTATATTATGTAGAAATAATCATAAAAATATTTTCTGCCAGAACTTCTAGAAATTTCTGATTATCTTAGGTAAGTATAATTAATAAGAAGTTAGAGATTATACATGTATGAAGGTGGATGGGTATACATTTCGCATTGATTTGGAAGGGTAGTGAGTGTTGTCAGTATTTAAAATCTATTCAATCTCTCTACTGTCACTGGTATTCCCTCCCTTCCTTACAGCAGTGTGCAAAACACTGAGGCACTTTTGTTTCTCTTGAGGTCATGCAAGCTCCCAGCTTTCTTGGCATTCCCACTGTTTGCACTGGTTCCCATACCATCCCAAAAGACATAGCATATATATTTTCCTAAATCTATTGCTTAGTCATAGAATGTATCGAGTCTTGGAAACAAAGAGGGAAATTATTAGGCAGAATTTCCATCTTCTTCTCGACCTGTCTTTTCTGGCAGATCCTTAAGACTTTTCTCCCAATCAGTCCCTTATCCAAGATATGTAAAATTATTAAATTTGAAGATATTTATATTTATCTCTAATACTCCTTCCTATAATGAGACATCACAATTAAAACTATTTTATAACCATGTGAAGATCCAATAACTGTATCATATTTTTCCCATAAAATATCCATCTAACCAACAGATCTCCTCTCTTAGTTCTTTATGGAGATCATTTAGTGCAACTTCCTAAGTTTGTAAATAAGAAAAGAGAAATGGCTTGCCAAAAGTCAAAAGTCACATAGATTTTTTTTTTAATTTGTTACAATTAGAGCCATAATTAAGCTGCAGGCCTCATAATTGTGGTTAATGCTATTTTCTTTCCTTTTGCCCCCAAATGACAATTGCATCTTCTCCCCATGTTATGCCTTAACTCTTTCTCTCTGAATTCGAGGAAATAAAATTCGCCTTTTTTCTCAAAAAAGTTTTAGGTTCCCTGATTTAGATTCTGAACATTGTTCAGCAGCTTATCAAGGAGAAATCAGAGCTTTAACTCTTGCCTGTATGTCCATCAGCTGTAAATTTTTGAGAAGTTAAGAGAGAATTCATCCCCTAAGGAGCAATGGTTCAGCTCTCAAGCCAATGTATTCATTCTCCCCTTCCTTGGCTCTCTCTTTTCTGCTCATAACTATTGCTCATCTTTAATTCTGGCCTGAAGTCACCTCAGGATGTTTTAATATAATGAAATGCGTATTCTAGTACACCTTTAATAGTTTAGAGGAAATAACACTTTCCAGCAATATTGATTCCATGTGAAGCTGAGTATTTGTTGCTGGGAAAAATATATTCTATGATGTTAAGACAGCTTTTGAAAGTTCGGGCTGCCAGATGATCCTTTACCAGCCTTTATTCAAACTTTTCTTTTTAATGAAATATACTTTGTCTCAACTAGGCATACTTATAAGACAGATTATTGAAAAATAAGATCTCAAGAATATTTAAAGTTTTGCATTTTGTTAACTCTCTTCTATCAAGTGGTAAAATGCAAACAATTCTTTTCCAAATGTTAACTTTTCTCTTCACCTCCTCAGACTATTGAGAAAATGTTTTAATAAACATGTCTATATGTTTTTCTTTAATCTCTTATTTTATCATTCAAAATCTGAGTGATAGGGGTTTCCAGAGATTTGGAGAGAGGGGCTGTCTTTGGACCATAACTAGAGAGAATTGTATCATCTCATGAGCTGAACCCTTTTCACTTAAATCAAGAATATGATGAGGTTATTTTCTGTCAGTGTTTTAGGAACCTGGGGAAGACCCTCTCAGCTTGAATACAAGAACAAGAGGGGCAGAGAAAATGTTCTGTGTTCATGATCCCCACTGTACAACTTATATCCAATTAAACATCAGTATTAGAGAGGAAGAACCCTGTGCAAAAGCACCTCGGATGCAAGCTTTGCCATCTTCAATTCCTATTAGATTCAAATAAATACTGTAAGTTATACAACATGGTCCTACAAAAGACCATCTTCACCCTGCTTGACTTTTAGGTAAAAACACTCACCTAGTGGGTTCAGAGATCTGGATTTTTAACCATTGCTCACAAGAGGTTCTGTTGCAGGTGGTCTGTCTTGTTTCTAAAGAATAAACATCCCAAGGCTTGCAGGACACTAAATAGTCAAATTTAGATTTATAAGGTGGCCCTTAGAATTTGGATAATAATATCTAAACTTACATAGCACTCACTATATTCTAAGCATTGTTCTAAGTGCATTGTATGTTAAATCATGTTTGTTAACATAGTATGTTAAACTGTATGTTAACATTGCATGTTAAATCTCACAAAAATATCACAGGGTAAGTACTATTATTACTATTCCTCCTACAGAGAAATCGTTACCAAGATATTAAGAATCTTAGTAATTTATCTGATGTCACATAATTAGATCCAGCTGAAATTTCATCCCAGGCAAGCTAGCTATAGAGACCATGCTCTTACTCATCACCTTATGCTATCAATTGCATACTAATTACTGAACCTGCTTAGATGAACTTTTACTATCATCAACCTGGATATCCCGACCTATATACACCATATGGTTTCTTATCCTCCAGTATCTCTTCTGAAATATCCTCCAGATCCTTGGAATTTTTAACTCTATGTGCTCCTGTGATTAATTATTTTAGAGACCCAGAGAACTCTGCCTTAGCTGGGATGTGACAACTGCAGTTATACCTGCCTATGGGGGTGGGTCAGGGCATTTTCCCAGTTTATAAGGGAAAACACTATGGTGAGAGGTTTATTTAAGATGCACCATCTGTGAATGACCCTGAAACTAAAATGTCATATTTTCCAGACAAACTGTCAGTTGTAAGGGATAGACAGGAAGAATCTATCTAGGGTAGAAAACAGTAAAACCCAGGTAAGAGTGATATGACTCCAGGCACAAAGTGGAAGGTTAATTCAGGGTCAATAAAAGTGACCAAGTGTTTCACCAAGGCATTAAGAATATCTATAATATAATCTCCAAAGCAGAGAAGATAAGCATTTGAGATTAAAGTAGAAGTATAAAAAACAAAGAGTTAAACTAAATATATGACAGTTTCTGAAATAAACTAAGTAATTTTTTTCATGCCCTTAGGAAGTAAAGTTAGAGAGGAAAAGGTCTAGAGTGTGCCAACATCAGTCAAAGGGTAAGTCAGAAAACCAAAGCAGTCACTTTCCCAATATTACTGTCTTCATATTTGTGTTAGCACAAGCCATTTATCATCAATTTCAGTGCTGTTCAAGACACTGGATCACATTTATTAAAAAATTTACTATCATATTGCCTATAGTAAATCTATGGTTCTTAAACAGAGAATATTCCCAAAGAAGGATAAAAATATGTAAACAGTGACTTAATTTATATCAAGGTTGTTTATCAAATCTTAATGAAATTGAGAGAAAATCACATTTCAAGGAGCATATGTCTCGTCCTTTAAGGAATTACATGAGTAATAATGACATTTACATGATCATCAATAAATCAGTGACTATGTAATTAAATTGAATATATTTAAACACTTAGAAACTTTCAAGACCTTTTGACTTTTAATCAAAGTAGAACATTGTGGAACCTTAAATTGGGTGACCCTTTTGGCAGGCAGAATAGGCTGTTGATAGAGAAGTCTGAGGCTTGGTAAGCTTGTGATCCAACCACAGAGGCCCATAAACAAAACAGTACTACTGTAAGATGGCTGGAAAGGACTCAGCAGCACATAATGGAAGGACATTTAGGCCTGATACCTGGAGACAATGACAACAGTTAACAGATGGCACCCAGCTAAGCAGCTGACATACGGAAAAATCAGAGGGTAGAGTACATATGTGTAGAGTGTAAGAGGAAGATCTACAATTAATATAAGTCAAACAGAATGAAAATAAGGATAAGGGAGACAATTAACATCAGGGATGCTTTCCTTTGGGATATTCTGGCTAGGTTCCCACAGAAAATGTAGTGACTGGTTAGATTTAACAAACCTCCCCTGGCCTGTTATTATACCTCATGTGTCATTGGGTCCTTCATAATATGAGATGTGGACAAAAGGTTTACTCTTGAGCTGCTTTGTTTTTCCTCACAAGTGAATGAATTTGGACAGTCAAAATGAATAATTTGTTTCATTGATCAAGAAAAAAATTGTTAAGAAACACAATGCCTACATGATAGAATGTTGTTTACTGTTTAAGCATTATTTTCTATGACCCATGGTAGTAACATTTTTCTCATTCTTAACCAAAAAATTAGAAGTACAAAAGTGAGGAAGAATGCTTTGTCTCATAGGTTTACTATATATTGTCATTATTTTTGTTTTCTTTATCAGTATTTTCAGAATGTCATCTCCTCAGTATCACACTGGCATAGTTGGCAGATTTTTCTATAGAACCAAACAACAGCAAAAGCAAAGCAAAGCAAAACAGTGATAGTCTATAACCTGTTGATTCAGTTATATGACCATTTAACTAATTCTGCTTTTTCTTCTCATTTCATTAAGTAGAAATAAAATAAGTGTCTAAATTTAACCAATTTAATGAGGATGAGGGAAAACAGGAGCTGGTGTGAGGGCCAACTCAAATTAAAGTCTGGCCATTTCTACAAATTATTTTACAGTCGTGTGTGGTAGGATTAACTGGCTGATAATGAGTCTACCCTTCGATTTTGAGAGCCCATTCTGATGTTGTTTTGTTTTTATACATCTTGACAAAGAGCTCCCATGTGCTAACTTTTCCAGTGTCACTTGAGGATTCTATACCCGTGAACGTGAATAGGTTATCCCCAGAAGAAGGAATATAAATGAACAATAAGTGGAATAAAGTGTTTATAACAATTCTTTAAGATTGGAATGAATAAATAAATAATAAATAAATAAATAAATAAATGATTTTTTTTCCCTCCAGTCATATTGGTAAAGTGTATGTGTGAGTTAATTTTTACTTAATATCCAGTAGCAAAGAAACTGAAGAAAATTTAAATGTTCATAAGTATGAATATGCTAAAATAATGTATAGTACAATTATATTGTGAAACTAGGCAAACATTGAAAGGAATAATTTTCAGGTATATGGTGCTCAAAATGAGTACATGATAGAATAATTTTGAAAAACAATTTGTGGAGCATTGTGTATCATCATCTTAAAGTTTGAAAAATATAAAAAGAGGCAGATATACATTGTTAAGAGCACAATAGCACTGACTATCTATGGGTGCTAATAAATGAGATTTAGGATAGAATTCTTTAAGGTGGGGTGTGTCTGCATGTGTGTATGTGTGTCTGTGTATGTGAGAATTATATTTTTTCTATATGTATCACAAAACTTTTACATAATAAATCTATGTAAATATACAAGCACACATAGGCATATATATGAATGCATATGGATATGTATATACAATCCTCTGGTTTGGTGTCCATATTTTATCTGACTTGTATGATTTGCAGTGAGGTTTCGACAAAAATTAGGAGAAAAAAGTAGTAGTTTTTGTTTCTCAAGCTAAGAATAAACTAGTCTCATGATGGATATAGGTCGTATTCTCAATGAATGCCAACTAAAATATCCTACAAATTGGATGGCATATACATGTCTCTTCTGTCAAATTTGTAATTATTTTCTAGTTATGATATGGGTGCTTTATGTCAAGGAGACTTGGATCCTTGTGACTTTTGCAGATGCTTCTTTTATGTTTGCAGTATCTTGTGGGGTCTTAAGTCTTATCAGACACTGTTAATTTCTTCAAATAAGTTACCTTTGTGGCTTTAGTGGATTGGAAAAGAAATCAAACACTTGCACCAAAATGAATGCTAGTTAAGAACTCTGTTATTAGGTCTTTCACTGTAAAAGACACCAGGACGTATGTTTTTCATGATAGGTGTTGCAATCTAAAGGTGCTGTCTTGCAGTTTGCCTGAGGTAAAGTTATAATAATAGCTCTCATGTATTGAATATTGAGTATATGTCAAAAATTTTAGATTTGTTGTTCCTAATTTTCTTAATAGTCCTGTGACTAAGATATTTTCAAATGTCTTTCCTTCCTCCCCTTCCCTTCCTTCCTTCCTTCCTTCCATCTTTTCATTCTTCCTTCCTTCTAAATACTTCCTGTATAAGTTAGCATTTCTTTACCATTTCAGACCCTAGTGATTTCTTGAACTACTATCTCCAACTATCCTAGTTGTCTACACGATGCACTGCACAATTAAACATGAATTTGCTGTTTTATGATATTTCTTCACTGTTTTATTGAACCATTCTAGTATTTATGTCCTGTTAATTACTTCAAGTATTGTGGTCTCGTGTTTTCTGTCTAATTTCATACTTTAATTTATTGTTTATTCCATGAAATTCTACCTTGCATTTTAGGTATTTTATACATTTAAAATTTTCATTTAATGTGTTAGTATGTCTTACCTTCACAATAATCCATGAAATAATATTAGATGTGTGTTATTTTCTCCCTTTGAGAGGTATGGATAGTATATTAAATGGTTAACTCAGGTTCACCCAGAAGTGTTTGGAATAAAATCCACAATTCTTGCCTTATCATGACCTTTAAAACCATAGTGTTCAACTTTAGCTATGTGTTATTGTTAGTATTTTATGGAGTGAAATTTACATTTTCACTTTTGTTCTGTCTTTGAACAAATACATGTGTACTATACAAAGATTCGTAGCTCCCTTCTTGTTCTAATAGGGCATACAACATTAAAAGATCATGGATAATGATCAATATTAATAACCACCATTATCATTTAACTATCCATGTGATGATTCTCAACATGGATAGAACTATTGTTAAATAAACGGGCTTTCCTTTGTACTCTTACATATTTTATTTTATTTAAAAATATTGTTCTGAGAAAGGGTCCTTTGCTTCACTATACTGCCAAGCAATCTATGACACAAAAAATGGGAGCCAGAGTCTATGGTTCCCACTGCTTTATATCACCAGCAGCACTGGACCCAAGGTTCTGCAAATTTTCAAATAACTATATTTAAAATATGTGCATAAATGGATTTATCTATATTATGTTTTAAGGCAAATAAATTATTCTATTAAAATTTTGGTTTTATATAAAATAAATATTTACAATCATAGGGCCAATTTACACTTTAATGAATTATTTACACCTTTCTATTTCCAAATACAATTTGAGCAAAGTGACATGACTTTTAAAGGGAGATCATATTCATGGTGAAGAGAAAAGTTTAACATGAAGCTAAAGTCGTGGCTCCAGGATCTGTCACCTTGAGCAAAACAGTTAACTCTTTTAAGTTCACCTTTCTTATAAATGACACTGGAATCTATTCATTTATTCCAAAAACAATACCTTTCAACAATTACCTATTATATGGTATGAGCTATACTAATGGGGCATAATAATGTTTTGCCTTTCATGAGGTTTGCATGAGAATCAAAAGACAATGTAAATGAGAGTACATTATAAAATTTAATGGACTACAAATATAAGAAACATTTCTAATGCCTGTAAGGTTTTAAATTGCTTTCTGAAATAGAGAAAACAAAAATTATATTCAACAGAGCTTTAAAATTCAGAAAATTTTATTGAATTACAGTTCTCAGAAATTGATTTATATTGTAACTTTCTTTAAAACATTTAATCCATTTTATCAGGATACCAGATTCTGTACCACATTATACAATAAAAAATTCCTTATTAAAGAAGTTTCATACCATGTGGGTATGTGTCTGTATGTGTGTGTGTGTGTGTGTGTGTGTGTGCCTGTGTTTTGGGAGAGGGTGCTCTTGCTATCTCATTAGCATTTTCAGTTGAGAGAACTTATATTTTGAAGCTTGTTGTCTAAATATACATAAGTTTTATGAAGTTATTGTTATTTATATGTCCCTTTATATCCTCCAGTTCAAAACCATTGCCATTCATTTAGTTACTCTGGTCTTGATGGTCATAATTAACCTGTCTGTGGCTTCGCAGTTGTTTCAGTAGAAGACATTCATGAAACAGACATCTGCTTTATATTATCCATGTTGTACCTATTCTATTTAATTTGAAGACACAGTGGACTTATATCCAGGTCAAGCACTGACAGATGTTTAAGAGATTTATGTTATGGCACTTAATTTTTTCAGGAAAACATTTAATTAAATGCTGAAGGAGCATTTATAGATCATGTATCTTATGTCCAGAATTATTTTAAGTATTGTTGGAAGAACAAAATGTGAAGAAACTTATTAGATTAAAAATCCTTACTAGATTGAAAAATGGTCAACCATATTGTGGTTATACTGTCAAGTGTTGATGGGGTGATCCCAATGTGAACTCTCTCCATTGTTCCTGGACAGGGCTGGAGCTGAACTGATACTTAACTATGTTAGGGTTGGGGTAAGAGTAATAGATTTTATGTGTGTGCACGCATGTGCTTCTGTTTTTCACAAATATTGGTTACATCTTCTTAGGATAATATTATCATTCCTTGTTCCATTGGCTAAAGGTGTGGCCATAAGATTTGCTCCGAATAATGAAATGTGAGTCCAAGTAAAGTGTGTTATCTTCAAGGAAAATATTTTAGAGCTAGTGCATGGATAATAATGATTATTTTCTTTGGGTCATGAGAGGGGCAAGGCAGTAGGAGGAGGATACTTCAATCAGCCTGGACTTTGCATAGGATTGTGTGTGGAGTAGAGGCAGAGTTGACACATGTTGCTCATGTAATTTGGGCAAGAATTGTGTGCTATTATAAGCCACTGAGTTTGAGGTCATGTGTGACTACAGCATAACCTAGACTTTTCTGAGTGATATTAACAAGTACATATTTTAGGAGCTTTTAATTTCATTTCAATCTCTTGTTTTAGTGCTGGCCCATAGGTGATGCTCATTTACAGTTGGATAAAGCAAAGTAAATCTTACAGAGAACATTAATAGAAGGTTGCAAAATAGAGGCCACCATGGACTTGGGCTGGATCTGAACCATGGCTGGTGACTAGGGCCTGGAGAAGGTCATTGGTGCTCTGATGTTTCCTCTGACTTCAGTCTCTCTGGGCCTATATTAGTAAGGAGAGAAGCATTTTGTGCAGATTATTCCCTCAGGCCCAAGCAAATCCCATGATCTAGACCATGGAAGAGAAACAAGAATCACAATGCAGTACTAAAATCTAACTTACATTTTTTCAATTAGATGTCTATCAGAAAGCCCTGATTCAGATATGAGATGAAAGTTCAGTTAGTTATAAGTGATAACTGTGTCCCATTCTTCAATTGTTTCTCAAAAATACATTCATTGAGAACTCTAGGATAATGGAGCACTGACAGGGGAGTTATATCAAGAAGAACAGAAGCTACATTTTTAAAATGTGTTACATTTTTTCCATAGAATGAATCCATTTGGAAGTTAGTTGATTTGAATGCTGGGGCCAGGTGGGAGAGAACCCATTTCCAAATTTCTAGTGGGGGTCTAAATGGATACCATGATAGAGTCTCAGTGGTTTTATAATCTCAGGTAGAACTAAGGTGAGGCCATGTTAGTCAGCAGATAGAGTCTCATAATTAGGACCACACTAGTTATAGGCACTGTATTTACTCTGTACATAAGATTGGACTGAATAAATGTACAGTTCTGTTACATTATATAGATTTTCAAATGCTGACTCTCTGAAACTTCACAAAATTACCTGTTGATAGGACAAATTTGAGTTTACTGCTTACTATTGTAGGAAAGAATATCACTTTGCTATGGTCTTAGTATTGTCTTAAAAAGAGAGGGCAAAGTCAGAGTATTTACTGAGATTTTAATATCATTTTAAGGTAGTTCTTTCAATGCAAGACCTTAGTTAGGAAAGGAAAAATTGTGATACAATAGTACAGTATTGGTGAATAGAGTAAGACAAGAATTTTGAGACAATAGATTCAAAGTGTCTTTGTCATAAACCGTAGCTGGATATTTTCTTTAGAAGATTTGATGAGTATTTTAGGAAATTCCTGGAAGGAGAGTAGTAAAGATGTTTGCAGCTCTAAGTTTCTGGTCAAGAGTCTCCTGGGATAGTAAAGTAAAACTGATGAAGGCAGCGGAATAAGACATTTGTGTTCAATAGTAAGATGTGTGAGCAATCTTGGTTTTCATAATAAGCAAAGACATGTGTCAGAACCACAAGTTTCAGCATGTTTGGACTCAACCAATGAATAATTGAATCAGGAAAACATCTCAGCATTAATCAAGAAACAAGATGATTTCCAATGACTTCCACGTCCTTGGTGTTTCATTCAATAACTTGAATGAAACAATGAATACAATAACCTTGAGTTGTATCCTAGATATAAGGAAATATTGTAGATGTAGGATCTTAACTGGGATGGACACATTGCAGTGAAATGAGTCTGTGATACATCTCACTCAAATATCCTCTAACTTGGTGAAAGACAAATTTCTCCCAAGTTTCTGGAAAAAGGTGGCTACAAGAAATAGAGTGATATCATTCTTTGTGGATCTTAATGATGGTATATTACCCTTGGTGGAGAGATAATTTTTCAATTCACTGGGAATAGTTTTGACCCTAAGTATAGGAAAGTAAATTTCCCATGATGAAATTAAGATCATCAAACAGTGTAAAAACCTCTGGAAGCTACTGCTGATTTGGCCCTTCAGGTATCAAAGTATATATTAGAGAAATGTTAATATACAATGGAAAGGTGTTTACAAGGCACTTAAGATCCAGTTGAAGGTGAAAGTCCTTCAAGGAGTGTAGGGATTCCAGACATGGATGAATGTTGAATTGGACACTCTGGGATTGTGTGCCTAGCTAACTCTTTCTTCTAGGAATTGATATTTTTCCCATCTCCCTCATAATCCACATGACTGTAGTGGAAAAATGTATAATATAATGTAAAACACTATTCTTTGACCACAGTTGAATACTTTAGGGATAGGAGCCTGACCCAAATTTTGCCATTTAAGACTCGGCCCTGAGGATTTTGGATTTGAAACCAAGAAAATCAGGCAAAACTTCATCCATTTCCTGAGGTTACATATTTAAATAATAGTACTTTTAAAGCTTAGGAAAGCAAAAGGTATTTCTTGAGGTTAAAGGAGGGTGTTGAAGAAGTAAATACTGATGAAAGGATACAGCAATGCTATATGCAGAGGAGTGATTATCAAACTTTCTAAAAGACAGATTTTTTTCCCCACCACCAGATTTTCTTTTTAATTTTTTAAATACGTGACTGGACTGAATATTTTCATTTCTAACATGTTCTCAGGTAATACTGATGTAGTTGGTCTAGTGATCTAAAACCACTGGACTAAAATAAAGGGTAAAAAAAGCAGATGCCACATGGAAAAAAATGTCTTAGCAGTAGAGCAAAAATATATTTGGTAGCAATAATCCACATTAGCATGATTCCATTCCTTGATTCAGGTGTTTAAATAGGCTCATGGTCTGCAATAGTAAGGAAGAGTAATTTGGAGATAAGGAGAAGATCTCAAGGTAAAGGCTAGCATTATTCTCAAAAAGAGGGTGGAAATGCAATCGCTTTTCTAGTCTGAGTAGTGGAAGTTCAGTATATCCAGCTGCCACTAATTAAACCCCTTAGCTAACTGCCAAATCTATACTTGGCTTGTCACCCTGATTTAAAAGAAAATGTCAATATGCTGAATATGGCAAAAAGGACATGGTTGCCTAGATTCCCTAATAGCAGTGTATCTGACAGTTATGGAATAACTCAACTGACAGTTTCTAATAATAAAGCTTTGTGTCTCTGAGAATTTGAGGCCAGGCTAAACATAACACCTATATATCATGTTACAGTTTTGAAAAAAGGAGTTGTAATTTAGTATATGTTTAAAAATAAATTACAATCTCCATTCTATGTCTTTATCAATCTAGGAATAAAAATCATCAAGATCAAGGACATTGATGGGGTATACAGTAATTTCCATAAAAATAATTGACCCTTATGGTTAAGATACTTAGAATCAAATCCCAACAATGATTCCTCCTATTATGGAAAATTCATTTAAATAATGGGATTTGAGTAATTCTACTTGGATTGGTTGAAGTAATTGCACAGCGCTAAAAATATGTTATATGCCTACACAGATGGTAGAGTTCTGAGGAATCTGCAGTTTTCAGGAGAGAAGGCACTAAATTTCTTTAAAATGCTCTTTAAAAAAATCCTCATGGAAGGATCTTCTATAACTACATGCCATAGTCCCATGTAAAATTTAATCTAGGATAAATTCTTTCATTCATATTATGTAAATCTTTACTAGTACATTTGGAGGTTTTCTTCCTTGGCTTTTACTGTACATAACGTGTATAATTTAGAGACAAGACAATAAATACATTAACTTACTTAGACACCAGATAATCCTGGTTTCTATGTTAAAGGTAAAACAGATAAATTGGGAGTAATGATGAAACCATCAGTTAGACAAATCTAAATAGGCATCTTTAAAACAAAGTCACCACTGGCATATTTTGGCAGTCTATACTGTCTACACGTACTTCTTTAGTTGTTGACTGATTCTCCACCTTAAACTTAACATGTTATTATAGTAGCTGGAATGAATGATTTTCACCCACTAAAGAACATTTTATGAAACAAAATTAGGAGATTCAAATAATTATCAACACAAAAGTAATACAGTTAAGCTGTAAATATATGAAAAAGTATAAAATATAACTTCAATATCCCTAATAGTTTGCTTATCAATCATTTTTTTAATTTAATTTAGACAAAAATATTGTACAGATCTTAGTTTACAATTCAATGAAACTTGAGAAATATTTGACACTCATGTGCCTTCCATCCCAGTCAATATATGGAGCATGCAGGACACTCAAAAATTTTGTTAACTTTGTTAAAACCATCAATTGTCTTTAATAGATATGTTAAAAATAATAAGATGTTTTTATTTTGTTTTCTTTACCCACATAGTTACCATTTCTACTCTTCTTAATTATTTGTGTAGATCCAGATTTCCATTGGGTATTCTCTTTCTGGAGTGAAGTGATCAATTCTTCCAGGTGTTGTATTTCAGAGAGAGTATTTATTTTACCTTTACTTTTTTTTTTTTTTTTTTTTTTTTCAGTACACGGGCCTCTCACTGTTGTGGCCTCTCCTGTTGCAGAGCACAGGCTCCGGACGTGCAGGCTCAGTGGCCATGGCTCATGGGCCCAGCCTCTCCGCAGCATGTGGGATCTTCCTGGACTGAGGCATGAACCCGCATCCCCTGCATCGGCAGGCAGACTCTCAACCATTGCGCCACCAGGGAAGCCCTACCTTTACTTTTGAAAGATATTTTTGATAGGTGTAAAATTCTAAGTTGACACTTTTATCTTTCTAATATTCTAAAGATGTTGTTCCACTGTCTTCTGACTTACATTTGTTTATGACAACAGTCTACTGTCATTATTTTTGTTCCTCTAGATGTAATGTGTCATTTCTGGCTACTTTTAAAATTGTCTATTTATCATGGGTTTTGTGTAATTTGATTTGATATTCCCTAGTGTAGTTTTTTCATGCTTCTTGTGTTTGAAGTTTGGTTTGTTGAATGTCTTGGATTTTTGAGTTGATATTTTTCATCAAAGTAGAAAAATTTGGGCCATTATTTCCCCAACACACCTCTCCCCACCTCTTCTCTCCTTTGGCATCTCCAATTACATGTATATGAAGCCACTTGAAGATGTTCCATAGTTCACTGATACACTATTAATTAATTTATTCTTTTTTTCTAAGTTTTATTTTGAATTATTGTTATCACTACAAACTTGCTAATCTATTCAGCAGTGTCTACTGTATTGTTAATTCTATGCAGGGTACTTTTCATCTCAGACTTTTTTTTCATTTCTTGATAGTCAGTTTGGATCTTTTTTATTTTTAATTTCTCTCTTCGACAAACTCATGATTTTCTCTACATTCTGAAATATATGGAATATAGTTAACAACTGTTTTCATGTACTCGTCTACTAATTCTAACATCTGTCTTATTTCTGGACCTGTATCTTTCTGTTGATTTTTTTATTTATCATGAGTCATATTTTCCTGCTTTTTTTGTATGCCTAACAACATTTTTATTGGATAACAGATATTGTAAATTTTATCCTGTTTTGTGCTAGATATTTGTATATTTCTATAAATATCCCTGAGCTTTGTTTTGAGACACAGTTAAGTCACTGAAAATGGTTTGTTTTATTTATTTATTTATTTTTTGCTGTACACAGGCCTCTCACTGTTGTGGCCTCTCCCATTGTGGAGCACAGGCTCCATACGCTCAGGCTCAACGGCCATGGCTCATGGGCCCAGCCGCTCCGTGACATGTGGGATCTTCCTGGACCGGGGCATGAACCCATATCCCCTGCATCGGCAGACAGACACTCAACCACTGTGCCACCAGGGAGGCCCAGTTTGATATTTTTAAATCTCACATTTAATCTTATTTTCAGAAGAAGCAGAGCAGCTGATAGTCTAGGGTCAATTTCTTGGCACTTCTCAAGCAAAACCTTACTGAATATTCTATCCACTCTTCAGTCTATTTTAAGGTTTTTGCATTTTGGCAGATAGGAATACAAACTATTTGTAGGTCTTTTTGAGGTCTGAGAATTTTTTTTTTTTTGGTTTTGTTTGCTTGTTTTTTTTTTTTTTTTCTTTTATTGGTCTTACTCCAATCTTGAGTACTTTTTTCATATGCATGCATAATGTCCTTGGGCTGATCAGTACTCAGCTCCAGACTTGAAGGGAAGCATTTCTTCAGACTTCTCTGCACAACTCTCTTCTTTACATGCAGCTCTCTCCTCTCCTTCACTCTGCCTGAACTTTCTATCTGGCTTACCAAATTTTCAATTCTGTTTCCTCAATACAAGGCTGAATATGCGTGTCCCCTCCATACAATGTAGTAATAATAATTGGGATAATTATACGGCTATTTTGTTTGTTCCTTTTCTTTTCAGGTAACCTCTCCAGTGCTACCTGACTAATGTCTGAAAACTGCTGTTTCGTATATATTTTTCTGGTTCAGTAATGGTTTAAGGCAGGTATTCAAATTCAGCCAGTTATTCTCCACCTTTGTCAGAAGTTGATGTTCCAATGGATCAATATAGAAAGTAAAAAAAAATAAATAAATAACTTAGCAACCCATAATAATTGCTACATCATCAATGGAAAATGTAAGTGGAAACAAGATTATCAAACTCCTTTGTATGTGTTTTCTCTATAGTTGAGATAAAATTCTGCAATTTTATCTGTGCTTCTGCCTCAGTTACATAGGCAGTTCCCACAAAGAAGCCTTCTTGTCAATAGTCTCTGGATGATCAACTTTTACATAAAATATATTGATGTTGGAAACAATAATAAGCCTAAAATATACAAATATACACACAGTATCATTTTCTATCTTAATCTTTATTTTGAAATATAGTCAAAGGAATGGAAAACACAATGCTCTCAATAAAACTTATTGAGAAAATGCACTCCAGTGTGAAATGAAAGGGGATAGCTTCACTGCACCAAAAACAATCATATTATTTAGGAATATATTCCAAAAGAGTCATAAATGGAGAAGTCTATTTAAAGAGAATGTATCTTTGAAAATTCAATGTTTCTATAATTATTTGATTTCCTAAAATGACTACTTTAATCTATATCAGAAAAATAATTTGCTTCAAAACTTCAAAGAAGTTAGATGGGGGTCATTTCTGATCCTGTGGTTCATAAAAGAATAGCATACATTTTATACGTATATTAGTGTGGAACTTAGATTCTATGCAGATTTCAAAGTTTTAGAAATATATAAATGAATCCTTTCTGAAAGACTAAGACAAAAGGATTTGTTTGATGTTAAATTAGAAAGGATAGTACAGTATATTTCCCCCATCTACATTTTTGGTATCACGATGTTTAATTTGTAAACCCAATTAATTGTTTTGAGACTATTCACACTTATTCTATTTTTTAAAAAGAATATATATTTTGAACATTAACAATGTGAAAATCTCTAACCTAGAATAACTTTTGCTTTAAAAGTAGGCTGGCTTCCAAAGTCATACCCGCCTGTGGTTAAAAATGGAGGCTGAATAATTTTATATTTTGCTCACATAGCACTGCTATTCTTTTTCTTTCTATGTCACTTCCCTCACCACCTCCTCCCCTCCTTACACACACAATTATTTCTCAGAGTGCCCTGGAGCATCTCATGTATACTCATGTACACAGTCCCCTCTGCTTTTAGAGGGCATCTACTATTTCTTCATTTTATCTCCTCCCTATAGTAATTCTACTACAAATACTTCTGGAGCCTATGTAAACTCTGTAGAGATATTGACAAAGCCAGTTACATTCTGGAAGAAGTCATTAAAGCCATCCTGCACTGATGTTTGCCTAAGATAATATTTTCTCTCACTTCTCTATTCCCAATGGTTTTGTCCCTGTTCAAACTTACAGATCTCCTCTGCACTCCTAACATTCTATAACAATAACTTAAAATAGGAAAAATACCCTTAACCATATTCTCTTTCAAAATAATTTAACACTCATTTACAGAGTCAATTCTTTGCAAAGTCAATTCTTTGCTTCAAATAACATGTAGAAGATTTAAATTTTATTCACTGTCTCAACCATCATCAAACAGCTGGGCTTAATTAAACATTAAAATTAATTTCATAAATGAGGACAGTTCTTTAAGTCTCAGAGGATTGTTGCTTCTTTTATAAACTTATTTAGGCTTTGGAAAGCTTGAACAATAATAGTAATTTTCTCTATTAAACATATGTAATTTTTGCTCAGCAGCCCAACAATACAAATTTTAGTTAGAGGATGTCAAACTGAAGACATTTCACCCTGAAAATTTATATGACATAAAATAACCTTTAGGGCTTCCCTGGTGGTGCAGTGGTTGAGAGTCCCCCTGCCGATGCAGGGGACACAGGTTCATGTCCCAGTCCGGGAAGATGCCACATGCCGCGGAGTGGATGGGCCTGTGAGCCATGACCGCTGAGCCTGCGCGTCCAGAGCCTGTGCTCAGCAATGGGTGAGGCCACAACAGTGAGAGGCCTGCGTACCCTCCACCCCCCACCAAAAAGGAACCTTTAAATCAATTGGTTTTCCTACTTATTGTTATTGTTGTAGATACTACAAGGAATCACAGTGTATGACTAGGATGATATTCCCAATCAAATTGATTTTCTATATTTTTTATGATACTTAACTTTCCCTAGTTCTCCTTACATTTCTGGTATTTGACTGAGTTAGTATATTATATGATTGCTAGTATTACATCATATTTGATTTGGGCTGATAGTGGGATAATCAAAGGAAACACACTACTACTAAAATTTATTATATCATAACATCAGCAGTCTCATCCATGTTTTACTTCTAGATGCATGTTACAGAAACTAACGAAATTAGCTAATGAAGTGGAAGGAAGGAAGAAAGGAAAGGAGGAAGAAAGGAAGGGAGGAAATAAGCAAGGAAGGAAAGAAGCAAGGAAAGAAAGGAGGGGGGAGGGGAGGATAATATGGACTGCAAAGCATTCAATTTTGTAAGACTTCTCTTTCCACAATATATAACTATCTCAAAACTTCTGAATTTTAACTGTTTTTCAGATTAACCAACATGGATCATTAGTTATCTTTGAATCCCAATTTCTTATTTTAGTAACAAATCTGGACCCTGTGTCCACTCCTTGTCCAAGTAAATGGACAGACGTGAAGAAATAGTAGAAATCTAGTTTGTGAACTGAGAGAGCAGGCAACCCTAAGGAAGAGGACCAAAAATTCAGAGAAAAGATTTGTGATAAGCTAGTCAGAACTGCCAAAATGTGTCTATGACACAGGAATTTCAATAAGGGTCAGACAAGCCAGCCTTAGAACTTATACAAAATATCCATGCAGAATATTGATTGAGAAGCAAAAACATAACAACCAAATGTATCACGTTAGATCCTGTTTATTTTATCTAGTCTCACTGTATACCAGTGTGATCCCTCTCTTCAACCTGATTTCTTAACTATTTAATTCTGGCTGCTTTAATCTTTCTATTTCCCCTATATCTCTTTATACTCTTCTATACAAATTCTCCTTGTCATTTGATAGTAATCTAAAGTTACTAATTTCACATCAAGCCTTCCATGAATTAAAATCTATACTGCACTTTGTTGATTGTATATTGTGATATAGTTTGTTATTTTTTCTCCTGTAATAGTCTTGTTTTTCTAATTTTCTTAAGAGAAGAAATTATATTTTACACATTATTCTCTTTCCTAAAGACATTCAAGTGTAGTGGACACTTTATATAATTAATTTGTCCCTAATTGAGACAATTTTTTCAATACATATTTATTAAGCCTCCCTTTATGTAACAATATGTGATACATTTCATGAAAACCAGGTATAAAAAGATAGTAGAAAGTTATTTTTTTCTCTTCCTGGTATTATTACTCCTCCTACATTAGATATCTAAGTGCATAAGGGGATAAAAATGTAACATAATGTAAAACTCACTCTTCTGAAGTCAATTTCATTAAAAGTTATGTTTAAACAATTTGATTTAGGTCATAATTTGCAAAGAGGAAGTGGTGAATTTCGGATTCTACCTTGAAATTATTCTCTTTATCTGCAAAGTCAGAGATCAAAGTCTGTATTAGGCATAGTTATTTTTTTCTCTTTGTACAAAATTCAAATATAAAGTCATTCCTAATTTTAGTTAATAATTTATATATACACATATTTCAAGAATTTTAAAAGATTAATTCAATTTCAGGCCAATAAATGAAATTGGAGATTTAGTACTAAATTTTACAAGCTCAAACTTTTAAATTATATATTGATAATGTTTACCAAACTTGGTCTACATAAAGAAATGCAGTAGACTTTTTGATATTGTAAAGCAGGAACCAAGGTTCATTGTTTGGTTCCCTCAGAATTCTGCCCTTACTATTGATTTCTGCAATTGTCAAGGGCTCAATGGTGCTATTGTGGGATTGATACAAGGTTACTGACATTTATAACATGTAAAATTTATGAAAATCTGTATAGTTATCACATAGGTAAGATGGGTTTATGGAGGCTCAGTTCCATGTAACCCACTGGACAACTGCTATGAACTGAATTGTGCCCTACCCCCAATTCATATGTTGAAATCCTAACGACCAAAGTGCCTGCATTTGCAAACAGGGATTTTAGGAGGTATTTAAGGTTAAATGAGGTCATAGGAGTAAGCAGTTAATCCTATGGGATTGGTGACCTTACAGGAAAAAGAAGAGAGAGAAATTATCTCTCTCTGCTGTGTCATGACACAGCAAGAAGGTGGCCATCTGCAAGCCAGGAATAGAGCTCTCACCAGAACTCTACTGTGCTGGCATCCTGATCTTTGACTTTCAGCATCCAGAACTGAGACAAAATACAGTTCTGTTGTTTAAACTACCCAGACTATGATATTTTATTATGGCTGCCTGAACTGACTTATACAACTGACCATAAGGATTTGAAACTTAAGGGCACTTTAATAAACTCATAATAATTTTAATGCTGTGTGTGTGTGTTATATGGGATAGCATAAGCACAGAAAAATGTTTTTTGTGGTAAAGTGAAGGTAAAAAAGAATGAAATAACAATGTAGCAAGCCAAAAATCTTTATAATATTAAATGAAAATGAGGTTGCATCATGTTACCTATGATATTACTGCAAAAATATAGATGAATTGACTATGCTAGTGGGCTATTTTTTCAGTAACTACAAAAGGAGAAATGAGCCCTAACATAAGATTATGTTGTCCCTGGTAAAGTTAAATGTTCCACTGTTAGGCCTAAATATTGGCATAAGAATATCTAGCTTTCCTTAAAATAGTGTTAAAGACCAAATTTAGAAACTTCAATGGCTGTCCTGAACTGGTTAAATTCTCAGCCTACAAAAGGTAACATGTACTTCTTCCTGAATTTTTTTAAAGTAAATACTATATGATTATTGCTAAAATAAACAAACAAAAATGAAGGGTATTATCTTACAGATATCAAGGTGTGTCTGTTAATACCTTTAATTACAAAAAGTCAAAGTCCAGAGGTCAGTGCATGGAAGATGGGGATAATGATTTAAATGCCCTTGGGAAATTAAAAAGTAGATCCAGGAGACTTCCATTTAGAGGGTAGGATACATAAGTCTTAATAATAAGTCACTTTGACCAGAAAGTGTTTCTTTTTTTTTAACTTATTTTTTTGGGGGGCCACACCACGTGGCATGTAGTATCTTAGTTCCCTGACCAGGGATCAAACCTGTTCCTCGTGCAGTGGAAGTACAGAGTCTTAACCACTGGACCTCTAAGGAAGTCCCTAGAAAGTGTTTCAAATCATCAGGACAATGGGAGAAAAGTGAAGAGTAGAATTAACAGGAGAGACTTATCAAGGAAAGGCTAGTGGAGGTGGAGACTAACTTGGGTTTTGAAGAATAATATAAATTCCAATACTGGAGATTTCCAATCCTTACACTCAATTAACATCTCTTCAGGAGCTTTACAAAAAATACCAAAGCCTGGGACCCACCGCAGATTCTAACAGGTATTTTTAAAAGGTTTCCAGTTATTGCAAAAATAACTGGTTCATGTTATATTTGCTGGTCCAAGAAGCACTGTGCAACAAACTTCAAGTTTCTGCTGTTGCTTTAGAATAGCATGAGAGTCTGTTAAAAATTCAGAATCTCAGGCCCAAATCAAAACTCAATGATTTAGAATCTGCCTATTAAAATTTTAGAAGTAATAGAAACAAAGACACAATAGAGAATAAAATCCTGCAGAAACGTGCTGTTGTACTTCAAACCCCTACTAACATTGGACATCCCAATAGTACTCTCTCTTGTTCTACATTCTAATAGTTGAAGTCATTTCCTGATTAAAATTACATAGATTCAGAACTGGATAGTTGACTAATCAATACATTTTTGAACTCTAAGAATGTACCCAAAGACCCAGTTATGATCCAGAAAAGTTCGATTTCAAGTGCTAACTCCATAAAAGTTTTCCTTTTTTTTTTTGGAAAGCAGAGGCCTTCTCATTTCTTTTTTTTTTTTTAACCTCTTTATTGGATTATAATCGCTTTACAATTGTATGTTAGTTTCTGCTTTATAACAATTTGAATTATCTATACATATACATATATCCCAATATCTACTCCCTCTTGCATCTCCCTCCCACCCTCCCTCTCCCACCCTCTAGGTGGTCACAAAGCACCGAGCTGATCTCCCTGTGCTATATGGCTTCTTCCCACTAGCTATCTATTTTACATATGGTAGTGTATATATGTCAATGTCACTCTCTCACTTTGTCCCAGCTTACCCTTCCCCCTCCCCATGTCCTCAAGTCCATTCTCTACATCTGTGTCTTTATTCCTGTCCTGACCCTAGGTTCTTCAGAACCATGTTAATTTTCCATTTTAAACAACTGAGAGGATCACTTTCTTTACTTATATTCAAGGCTTTACTTTAATAATTCTTTTCTTCTCAAAGGTTTGAGGAATTCATAACATCTAAATAGATATCAGACTATCTCAGAATACAAACAATTTATAAAAAATATCAAGTTTGGAATCTTGATGACAAAGGATTCAGAAGTTCCCATAAAAAAGCAGTTGTGCTTTCTTTAAAAGGCAGTGTTTTTTGTTGTTGAACATGGGGTAGTAATTCACAGTTCTAGTTTTCTTAGACAGGACTTAGTAGATGAGTCACCCCATGGCACTGACCATACTAATTAACCTCTCAGTGTCATTAAGAAATAATAGATTGAAGTAGCAGATTTTGATTTCTGAGAAGCCAGATATTAAAATTTATTGATCAAGCAGGATAATATTAACCA
Organism: Hyperoodon ampullatus; assembly: GCF_949752795.1. Lineage (NCBI taxonomy): Eukaryota > Metazoa > Chordata > Mammalia > Artiodactyla > Ziphiidae > Hyperoodon > Hyperoodon ampullatus. The sequence continues at coordinate 7,270,655 of NC_136928.1, forward strand.
TTTTTTAAAAAAATCAAGAATGGTATGTACTGAAATAAAAGAAAAGTTTCTCTCTGTATCTCTTCGTGATCTGATGCTTGAAGACAAGGCTGTTAAAACAGTAAAGAGAAGTCCTCTGAAGATTTATTTTATATCTCTTTGTACTCCATATCTGTGAGCAAAGGGAAAATTGTCTTCTTATAAAATGCCAGAGGGTCCAATATTGTTTCCATTGGAGGTAAACAGGAAAGCTTACATCAAATGCTGATTAAAACACTGCATCAGTAAGCACAACATACGAGAAACTTCACATGTAAATCTGCACTAGTTTTCTAATTCCAGAACACAGCCTGTGCAGTCCACAATTTAAAATGAATGGCAGATTTCTTCATCAGGTCTCACTTAGGATTATCATTTTTCCGCTTTCATGGTTCTTCTTTTTTCTCCTAAAAAGGGTGTGATAAAAATCAGACACTTAAGGTGAAAGCCTTTAATATGCAACGGAAACATTTGCATTTAAAAGTTAGAAGTAAGGAGACCTCTGTCTAAACCCAAAGAATGACTTATGAGTGATAAAGTTAATTGTGGCCAGGAGGTCAGGGAGATATATTGGTGGATACAAAAGTCTTTTCTAATGCCATTCTTCTCAAACCACAAAAGAAACTGTTTAATTTGTGTATATATAATATTGAGCCTGCTTCTTGAAGGATTTCTGCTCTCTGAATTTGAAACATAAATTATATCTTATTTTATGTTATATTTTCTATTCATGGTCAGTAATGAGGTGATCTTCAAAGGTTTTTGGCAGCAGAGAAGATCCTAAATGATGGTAAAAGTCGTGGAGTCCACATCTCTTAATCCACTAATTTCCTATGTGGCACTGGACAAGTGGTTTTAAAGATCCCAAATCCACGTTTGTTCATCTGCAAATAAAGACACTGGGCCAAATTATCTGTAGTTACATTCTGTATTGACTTTCCAACTTCTACTATCTATGATAACACTAAATCAGTGAATTATCACATGCAGTGTTACAAGAGTTCTTGCATCATTTTCATCTATAAATATTATAAGGTAAATGAATTTCAGTGTAGCATGAAGGTAGGAAATGGGTGCATTTTTTGATATTGCTGCCTTCCCCCACATGTGTGTTTAACACAGTTTTGATCCTTTGCAACTTTTACAAAATGCGATTGTGTTAGGCCAAGGACAAAGAATTTCATTTTGGTGTGTCACAGTCTCTGGGCACACTATACAATGCTCAAATACATAACAAAACTACAAACAAAAATTCTGAGAATTTAGAAATGGTAATTTAAAAAAAAAAACTCCTTATAACTCGTGGGCCAGAAAATTACAAACTATAATTGAAAATTACTTAGAAATAATAAGTATAAGATTATCAATTGAAAATATGAAACCTTATAGAAGTCATATTTAGAGGCAAACATATAGCACTACATACCTTTATTTAAAATGAAATTAATTGCAGTTTTGACACAATCTTTAAGACTTTCTTTATTTATTTATTTATTTATTTATTTTCAGCGAAGTTTGAGGCTCAGAGCACAATTGAGAGGAAGGTGTAGAGATTTCCTATATACTGCCTGCTTCCACACATGCTTAGCCTCCCCTCTCAATGACACCAGCAAAAAGAGTGGTACATTTGTAATACTTGATAAACCTATACTGCCACATCATTATCACCAAAAGTCCATAATTTATGTTAGAGTTTACTCTTGGAGTTGTACATTCTATTGTTTTGGACAAATATATAATGACATGTATCCACCATTATAGTATCATATAGTATTTTCACTGCCCTAAAAATCCTCTGTGCTCTGCCTATTAATCTCTCCCTCTCAATCCCTGGCAACCACTGATATTTCAACTGTCTCCATAGAAAACCCTTTCCAGAATGTCATATGTTCAGAATCATAGTGTATGTAGCCTTTTCAGAGTGGCTTCAACCCAATGTTTTCAAAAAAGAGAAAACAAATATAAGTATATGTAAATGTACACTAATTTGAAACTATAAAGGAAAACAGAGTAGTTATAATGACTACATTTAAAAGCTAGCTGTGAAAATAAAGTAAAACACAGATAAGGAAGATAATAAAAAACTGGGGAAAATTATATATTGTTCTATTCTAATAAGTTTGAAATTTCAATAGACACTTTAGGAAATTGTAACTGATCAAAATTCACTTTAGACATAAAAAATCAGAGGAGATTAATAAATCTTATGGCAAAGTTTCAATTAAAGTCACACATAAATCTATAAATATATATGATTTCCATATAAAACTATTATAAAGAAACTCAATTTTACAGTACCATCAGGCAGAACAGGTTTGAAATAGAAAATCTGACCAACCTTCCCATTTTCTCTGTCTCTCTGTCTCTCTGTCTCTCTCTCTCTCTCTCTCTCTCTCTCTCTCTATATATATATATATATATATATATATAAACTACTATATATATATAGTAGTTTTCTAACACAGCGAGAAAGCTACAAAATTTAATATAGATTTTCATTTCTTGTGCATACAAGTATACTGAGGTTTACTTAACACCTTTAAAATGCAAAAAAATGGATCAATAAAAATATATACAGATATATTTGTCTATAATCCTATCACCATATTTAACACTCAATCACTAAAATGTCTTACTAGAGTTATTTTAAAATGAGAACACTAATGTTTTTGTATTTATTTCACCATTTCTTAAATATAATCTCTAAATTGAAATCCTGCATTGATACATATTTCATCCCAGCCCCTCTGTGATACCATCTCCCATCTGAGTATGCTAATGATACTCAGGCAGATATCACATCACTCATTCAGACTTATAATGTATTAGATTATTGATTAGGAATGTACCTTAAATATTATGTTGTCCAAACAGCTATCTTATAATTAAAATATTTCATTTTACCTTTGATCAAACACAGTGACAGAAATATATATTGCCTTGAAAGATAAAATACTCAGCAATGTAATGATCTGGGAAAAATTCACCTTTGCAACTTCTGCTGAAGTCTTTAATACATTTTGTGTTCATTTTTGTGTGTAGTGAAAGAGAAGGTACACTCACATTCTTCTTTCAGCACCATTTATTGAAGAGACTGTCCTTTTCACAGAGTGTATTAGTGCCACCTTTGTCAAAGGTTAGTTGGCCTAAACTTTATGTGTGTTATAACTGGGCTCTGTAGTCTATTCCATTAGTCTAATGTTTCTGGGGTTTTGCTTTTGCCAGTGTCATACAGTTTTGATTACTATAGCTTTGTATAAATTGAAGTCAGGAAGTGTGATGCCTCAGGTTTTATTCTTGCACAAGATAATAATTGTTTTAACTATGTTAATGGATATATATATATATATATATATATATATATATATATATTCCGTACAATTTAATGATTAAAAGTTAGTCCAGAAGTTACAAATGAGACTCATTTTATCTCCTTTACAAAGTTATTACTCCTAGAGTTAGCAGAGGATTAGGGAATGTCTCAATCCATTAGTCTTCTTGCTGTGTTTTTACATGGTAGAAGGTGCAAGGGATCTCTGTGGAGTCTCTTTCATAAAGGCACTAATCCTATTCATGAGAGCAGATCTTTCACAAATAATCACCTTTCAAAAGCCTACCATCAACTTTGAGGCTTAGGAGTTTTGAGAAGACATAAATATTCAGATTATAACAGAGAGATAGAAAAATCATGAAAAAATCTGAATTATTTCATACTACTAATAAAATATAGATGTTAATAAAGAAAATGTTTGCAATATATTAAAAAGCCTCAATCTCTGAACATTCTATTATGCCACCTATGGAAAATCCTTATTTCAAATTAAATAGCTCAAAACGTGAGACTTTCCAAAAGGTAAAACTTTTCAAAAGAAAGGACATCATCCACCAGGGATTGCCTCACAGTTAGTGTGCACTTTGCTGATATCAATATTTATTTATTCTGATAAAATTCTAATATGGGTGGAAATTAAGGATGAGTTTTCATGTAAATCACAGAAAGTTCAAAATTATTTTATATTCCAGGATTTTCAGAATTTTTTTTTCCAATTAAGCATAAATATAATCAAGATTGGTGACATGTATCTATCTAATTAAAAAGACCCAACCCTTATTACAGATATTTTCTGATTAAAACAAATGTATGTATGTTTCAGAAAAATCTGAGTAAGAACCTGCCTTGAAATCAGAAAATGTGATTCTCTGGGAGGCTTTGCAACAAATTTGGCCATGGACTCTGTGGTAGACACAATTCTGCCCTTCGGTGTTTGTGTCCCATATAATCTTCTCCCTTTGAGTGTGGAGGAAGTGTAAGTATGATTCAAGATCACTCCTATGATTAGGTTACATCATATAGCGAAAATAAAGAGATATTGGAGAAATAATTAAGGTCTTTAATAAGTTGACTTTGAATTAATTGCAAACCCAAATGGGCTAGACCTATTCAGGTGAGCCCTTAAAAGAAGACCTCGAAGTTAGAGACAAGAAACATCAGGAGATGTCCTATTGGTCTTGCATAAGCCAACTGCAAAGATATGGAGAGGGCTATATAGCAGGGAATGTCAGATAGCCTCTAAGAGCTGAGGGTCTCTGTCCTACAACCTCAAAGTTCTGAAATCTATCACAAACATGTGGGTATAAAAGAATATCAAGTGAAATTGCAACAAAGCCAATGCAATTTTTTTTCAGGCTTCTGAGACCATGAGCAGATGACAGTTAACCTATGTCTAACTTTCTAACCTAGGGAATCTGAAATAATAAATGTATGCTGTTTTAACTCATTATGTTTTTGGTAATTTCTTTTGTAGCAAAGAAGACTAACAACAGCTCTCATCATTGTGTCATTGAGGGCTGTGGCTGAGATCCTCTCCCCTCTAAAGTGATTTAATTCCACAAGTGTTTGGTTCCAAAACAGAGTTCAATTTTATTTTTTAAAATCTGTATGTCACAGCCTATATTTGAACCTCAACATTTGAACAGAACATTCAAAGAAAATTGGGGTATAAAATAAATACCACCCCATACTCATGGATTGGAAGACTTAAATTGTTAAAATATGCATACTATGCAAAGTGATTTACACAGTCAGTGAAATTTCTATCAAAATCCCAATGGCATTTTTGCAGAAATAGAAAAAGACTTCCTAAAATTCATATGGAATCTCAAAGGATTCTGAATAGCAAAAATAATCTTAAAATGTTAGAAGCCTCATACTTCCTGATTTCAAAACATACTACAGGGCTTTCCTGGTGGCGCAGTGGTTGAGAGTCCGCCTACCGATGCAGGGGACATGAGTCCGTGCCCCAGTCTGGGAAGATCCCACATGCCACGGAAAGTCTGGGCCCTTGAGCCATGGCCACTGAGCCTGCGCGTCCAGAGCCTGTGCTCCACAACGGGAGAGGCCACAACAGTGAGAGGCTGCGTACTGCAAAAAACAAAAATCAAAAAACAACTACAAAGTAATAGTAATCAAGAAGACAGTGCAGTACTGGCATAAAGACATATATAGAGCAGTGGAACAGAAATAAACCCTTGTGTATATAAACACATGATTTTTATCAAGGTGTCGAGACAACACAATGGGAAAAGGACAGTTTCTTCAACCAAAGGTACTGGGGAAAGTGAACATCCAAAACAGAAAAAATCAAAGTTGAAACCTTACTTTACAACATACATGAAAATTAACTCAAAATTATTAAACAAACACCTAAAAATAAAACCTAAAATAAAAAAATTCTAGAATAAAAAAGTAGGGGAAAAATCTTCAGAACATCGGATTTGACAATAATTTAATGAACATAACACCAAAACTTAGGCAGTAAAAACAAAAATAGATAAGTTAAATAATAAAATAGGCAAAAAATAGACAAATAGGACTACATATGGGAGAAAATATATGCAAATTATGTAGTTGGTAAGGGGTTAATATCCAAAATATATAAGGAACTTCTACAACTCAAAAATGAAAAATCAAGTAACCTGATTTAAAACCATTGTGAAAGAATTTGAATATACAATTCTCCCAAGAAGATATACAAATGGCCTACAAGCGTATGAAAATGTACTCAACATCACTAATTGTAAGAGAAATGTAAATCAAAACTACAGTGAGATATCACCTCATACCCATCAGGATGATTGCTATCAAAAGAGCAGAAAATAACAAGCATTGGCGAGGAAACAAAGAAATTCGAACACTATTGATGGGAGTATAAAATGGTAGAGGCATTATGGAAAACAGTATGGAGATTAATTTCAAAAAAATTAAAAATAGAATTACCATATGATCCAGTAATCCTACCTCTGAGTATATATCCAAAAGAATGTAAAGCAGGGTCTTGAAGGGATATTTAAACACCATGTTTGTAACAGCATTATGCACAAGTGAAAAGAGGTGGAAGTAACCCAAGTGTTCAATGTCAAATGGATAAAGAAAATGTGTATTATATATTCAGCCTTAAAAATACAAGGAAAAACTGTCACTTGTTACAACACAGATGAACCTTGAGGACATTATACTAAGTACAATAAGCCACTTACATAAAGACTAATACTATATAATTCCACTCATGTGACATATCTAAAGTACTCAAAATCATAGAAACAGAATTTATAAAGGTGGTTCCTAAGGGCTGGGGTGGAAGTGAAATTCATTTTTTGGATATAGAGTTTCAATTTTGCAAGATGGTAAAAGTTCTAGAGGTTTTTTTGCATAGCAATGTGAGTATACTTAACACTACTGAATTGTATACTTAAAATGATGATGCTAAACTTAATCTTATGTGTTTTTTTGGCACAATAAAATAAAGAGGTTAAAAAAATCAAATTGAAACCTTTGGAAATAAATACGATGTACATAGCCCATTTAAAAAGTATATGCAGCAAATCTGTTTTGTAAATGATGTTTTAAGTTGAGGATAAGAAACTGCTGACACAAAAACACTCAATACGTAAAAGATATAAAAGGATCAAAAGAGAAATACAATATACATTACAGAAAATTGACACTGCAGGATCATTTAGGAAAAATAGTTTTTAGATGCTTTTTAATTGAAGTCTTCTGCATCTCTTTTGAACATGTTCCTTGAGGTTAGGAAAAATCAGCTCATTTCTGCTATTAAACTTTCAAAACACAATCATACAATTGTCAGCTATCCCTTATATGATATACTCCAGGTCAAACACCCAAATGTAAAGATGTTGCTATCATTGACATGGTCTGTTTACTTGCTTAATATGTCAACATCTGTTTGCTGAACCTGCATATCCACAACTTTCTATATATGATAATGGGTGGAGCTAAAGATGGTGGAAATAACCTACTAGTTGTATGGAAACCATTGGAGAAAAATGCTCTTCAGAGTGCAACATAAGGGTTTTAATCTATTTAGCCTATACCCAAGGATAGCTTTTCTCATGGGCTGGTCACTAATGATGAAATTGCCACTTTTAAGTCTAACCTGCCAATAAGTGTCCCTGTGAGAATTTATAAAGACGGTATATAGGAAAAACGCATAGCAGACTATGTAAGTCCATAAAAACGTAAAGCATCATTACAATTTTAGAACAAACCCTACTCTTTTGCACTATCTTTAGGTCCCAGTTAGTGCCTGATGCATTATTTCCTCTAAAGTTTCATGATTTTCACTTCTGGTTCTAGTTCTGCATGTAAGGAGCTTGGAAGTTGCCATTCAGTATTAACAAGTAAAAAGCTGAACAGACAAAAAATCAACAACTCTTCTCTGATTCATAATAGGTGGAAAAATATAAGGCAAACTACAGTCTCCAAGATTGGAGAGACAGGGAAATACAGGGAGTTGCTGCTTAGTGGAACAGAGATTTGCAAGAGTGAGAACCACCCAGCAAACCAGTGCAGGGGCAGGAAAATCTGAACTGTAATTGATGAATTGCTGGAGGCTCAATGTGAAAAAGTCTGAGTGTTAAAAAATCCAGGGGACCCCAGTCATATGGGGTCCCCCTCAATGTTGTGAGATTTATTTCCAGGAACTTGACCAGATTTCCACAGTAACTATCAGAGAAAAATCCCCATGAGCTTCTAACAGGGGAAGGGGAAAAGGAACAATTTTGCAATATGCCAAAGCGCTCTGTTCTTATTAACAAGGTCTGGCCACAGGAAAACTAGTTAACCAGAGTCTAACCTGCGGGAGTATTATCAGAGCCTAAATGAACTGGGGAATGGAAATACCAGCTAGTTCTAATCATACTGTTCCACCTAAGAGGAGAGAAGAAGCCTGAGGAACTCTTGTGAAGTCAACAGTTCAGAGGTATAGCCTCACTAAAAGACTGAGACCCAGTCATAGGAGTATAAAAATTTTCCTTCCCTCCCGCCGCATCACCACTGCATCGTTAAAAACCTATTTACAGCGATTCCTTTTGCCAAGTACTTCATGTCCAACTATCAAGCATTATGAGACATAACAAAAGACTAAAGGCACAATTTGAAGAGACAGAGCAAACTTCAGAATGAGACATGCAGGGATGATGGAATTATCAAACCGGGAATTGCAAATAACAATGATGAATATGCTAAAGGTTCTAATGGCTTAAGTAGAAAAGATGTTGATAATGGGGGAGGCTAAGCATGTATGAAGATGGGAGTATATGGAAAATTTTTGTACTTTCTTCTCAATTTTGCTGTGATTCTAAAACTGCTTTTAAAAATAAAACCTTAATTAAAAATATATAAAGCAAAGAGATTATAGCCAATGTATATTTCAGGTGTTTAGTGAGGAAAGCAGGATAAAGAATGGGGAAGAAGCACCAAGGTACAGGCAGAAGTGTTGTTAATGATCCAGCTGAGCTTATAGAAGTCTATTTCTTTTTGGTTCATACTTACTTCCTATATAGATTATATACCTTTTTATATATGCAAAATAGTATGTAATGCAACTTAAAATGACTGTAATTTAGGATAGACTTGATTCATAGTACCCATAGTTAATAAAATAGGGATATATTTTTCCCTGTCAGCAATAGAGTATACTGGTATTTATTATCTAACCAGCCTTACACATAAGAAAATAAATATTTAAGCATATTTTAATATTTCATATTTCTTCTTCAAACTCTATATCTAAATTTTGTTTTAAGTAACTTTTCAAGACCCAGAATCTACGTATTTGCCAAAGGATTGGACACATTGAAGGAAATGAACTATACATTTTTGAAAAACATTTTCGAGGTGATAAAAAATAATTCCATTCAAGAATGTGTTGAGGGGAAGGGCTTCCCTGGTGGAGCAGTGGTTGAGAGTCTGCCTGCCGATGCAGGGGACACGGGTTCGTGCCCCGGTCTGGGAAGATGCCACATGCCGCAGAGCGGCTGGGCCTGTGAGCCATGGCTGCTGAGCCTGCGCGTCCGGAGCCTGTGCTTTGCAACGGGAGAGGCCACAACAATGAGAGACCCACATACCACAAAAAAAAAAAAAAAAAAAGAATGTGTTGAATTTTCTCCACTGACCAAGAAGTACCCAGTCTGATACCGTCAATTTTCAGCCATTCCTATTCTCATTAATTTTTGAACTATGATATTGAATACAATTCATCTACAGTTGTATATAATGTTTTAAAATATTTCCAATTTGTGAATTTTAGAATTATTCCAATTGTGTAAATTCCATTCATTTGAAAGTACCCATAACTTGGCTATTTATAGGCACATTTAAAGGAAAAGGTGAATTAACTTTAATGAGTGTGAAGTGCATCATAAGGAAGCACATCTTTTAGCTAATGTAATCTTAAGGAACCTATGCTACTTTTCTTCTACAAAAATATGGAAGCTGGGATTTAAATCCTAGTCCACATAGTTCCAAAGCCTGTACCATTTCAACTAGATCTCATACCCACTGGATATTCCAATACTGCCTTTGATTATGAGAATATAGACTCAGATTCTTAAACCTAAAATAATTGGGCTGAGAGGAAACTCAGTGATTATTCTTAGACATGGACCTGAGGTGTGGAACATAGGAGGAAATTGACCAGGATCACCTAGTGAAACTTGTGTTAGAAATATGGATGCTTCATTAATTGGTAAAGATTCTCTGGCTGGTGATTCAATGACATTTTCTTAACATTTAGGTTCCCATGCTTTCTGAATGATGAGCATGATTGCTGTAAAATTAGTAGTGGGTTAAAGGGGCTTCAAAAGAAAAACAAAATGTAAAATTCCAGAAGACAAATATTGTTTTTCCCAATTTCTTGTTAAGATTACCAATCATACTAAAAATTTAAAATAATTTAACAGAGAATACCTATAATCATATTTTGTAGATTAATATTTTATTATTCTTGCTCTATCATATATCTGACCCACTTCTCTACACAACCAGTAATCCATGTTATTTTTAATAAATTTTGAAGTAAAATTTTCCTGATTCTCGAAGCATGCATATCATTAATTTGAGTTTGATATCTGTAGGATTTTAATTTTAATGTAGAATTTACATACAATTAAATATAAAATTCATAAGTATACATTCAAAAAGTCTAGAAAAAAGTATTCACCTGTGTAACCCAAAATACTAGCTAGTTACAGAGGTTTACCTTTGCTCAGAAATCTCCCTATGCAGTTCCCTGGTTATTTTTTTGCTCCTATCCCTGTGAGACAATCATTTTGTCCTTTTGTATTCCCATATAATAGTTTTCCCTCTTCCAGGATTTCATATTAATAAAATTGTACATGATGTATTTTTGGAAATGTTTTTTCATAATATGGAATAATGTTTTTGAGAGTCATTCATGATGTTTAGGATGTTATTAATAGTAGTTAAATTATATAATATTTTATTTAAGTTTAAAAAAGATTGTTATTTCTCTTGGGTGAATACATAGTGGTAGAATGACTAGGTCATTGGGTAGGTGTATATTTAGTTTTGTAAGAAACCATTAGTAAGTTTTCAAAATAGTTTTACCATTTTAACTTCCCATAAACAATGAGTTTTCCATTTCAACAAACTTACCAGTGTTTGATGATGCCTCCCTCTTTTTATTTCTCTCTAATATTTATATGAGCCATTTTGGTCGACATGTAGTATCTCATGTGGTTCTAATTTGTATTTCTCTAATTATTAATAATGTTGAGCAAAATGGGCCCACATTAAGTATTCATAAATTGTCTTTATCTTTATTAGTTTATAGAAATTATATACAATAGTTATCATCTTTTTCAAATATATGATTTATAAATATGTCCCCCTTGTCTGTGGCTTAATTATTCACTGATTAATTCTGTCTTTTGATGAGCAGTAGTTTTCATTTTGATGAAGCCTATTTTTAAAAAGTATAAGTTATTTCTTTACATGGTCTAAGAAAACTTTGCCTACCACTAAATCATGAAGATTATTCTACAATTCCACTAAAATATTTCTGATTTTTTACTTTATATTTAGATACATTATAAGTCTGAATTAATATTGTATATGATGTGAGGTAGGAATACAGGCTTCATTTTAATATTCAGCTCTTCTTTGTAAAAAAAAAAATGAAGTAATCACAAAGTTGTGATCTATTTCTGGAATTTCTTTTATTTCCATTGATTTTTTTTGATCCTATGCCAGTAACACATTGACTTGAAATCAGATAGACTAGTTCCCACAACTACATTTATATTTCTCAAGATTACTTTGGATATTCTGCATCCTTTGTGTTTCCATTTAAAATTTTAGATTCTATTTGTAATTTTCTACTAAAGAAAAGCTTACTTCAATTATAGGCATACCTCATTTTATTGCACTTTTTTTACTGTACTTTGCAGTTACTTTGTTTTTACATACTGGAGGTTTGTGGCAACCCTGTGTCTAACAAGTCTATAGGTGCCATTTTCACAACCACATTTGCTCACTTTCTATCTCTGTGTCACATTCCAATAATTTTTGCAAGCTTTCAAACATTTTCATTATTATTATATTTTATGATGATTTATAACATATAATCTTTGATGTTAATATTATAATCCTTTTGAGGTGCCAAAAACCATGCCCATACATAAAGGTGAACTTAATTGACAAATGTTGTCAGACCACCTGTTCCCCAGTCTCTCTCCCTCTCCTCAGGCTTCCCTATTTCCTAAGGCACAAAAATATTGAAATTAGGCCAATATTTAGTAACCTTAAAATGGTCTCTAAGTGTTCAAGTGAAAGAAAGAGTTACATATTTCTCAGTTTAAAACAAAAGCTAGAAATAATTAAACACTGAGAAAGGTATGTCAGAAGTTGAGATAAGCTGAAATATAGGCCTCTTGCACCAAACAGTTAGCCAAGTTATCAGTGCCAAGGAAAAGTTCTTGAAGGAAATTAAAAGTGGTACTTTAGTGAACACAAAAATGATAAGAAAGTGGAACAGCCTTATCATTGGTATAGAGAAAGCTGTAACTGTCTGGATAGAAGGTCAAACTAGCCACAATGTTCCCTTAAGCCGAAGCCTAATCCAGAGAAAGGCCTTAACTGTTTTCAGTTCCATGAAGGCTGGGAGAGGTGAGGAAGTTGAAGAATAAAAATTTGAAGTTAGCAGGTGACTCATGAGGTTCAAGGGAAGAAGCCATCTCCATAACATAAAAGTGCAAGGTGAAGAAGCAGGTGGTGATGTAGAAGCTGCAGCAAGTTATCTGGAAGATCTAGCTGAGATAATTAATGAAGGTGGCTACACTAAACTACAAATTGTCAATGTAGATGAAACAACCCTCTATTGGAAGAAGATGCCACCTAGGACTTTCATAGGTAGACAGAAGTCAGTGCCTGGCTTCAAAACTTCAAAGGTCATGCCACCACTCTGGTTAGGGCTAACGTAGCTGGTGACTTTAAGTTGAAACCAGTGTCCATTTACCATTCTGAAAATCATAGAGTCCTGAACAAGTATGCTAAATCTACTTGATGTATGCTCTATAATTGGAACGACAAAGCCTAGATCACTGCACACCTGTTTACAACATGGTTTACTGAATATTTTGAGCTCACTGTTAAGACCTACTACTCAGAAAAAAATGGTTTCTTTCAAAATATGACTGCTCACTGACAATGAAACTGGTCACTTAAGAGCTCTGATGGAGATGTACAATGACATTAGTGCTGTTTTCATGCCTTAAAACAAAACATCCATTCTGCAGCCCATGGGTCAAGGAGTAATTTCAACTTTCAAGTGTTTTTATTTTAAAAATATATTTTGTAAGACTATGGCTGCCACTGATAATGATCCCTCCTTTGTATCTGGGCAAAGTCAATTGAAACCTCTGGAAAGGATTCATCATTCCAGATCCCTTGAAGAACATTTGTTTCATGAGAAGAGGTCAAAATATCAACACTAACAGGAGTTTAGGAGAAGTTGACTCCAACCCTCATGGATGACTTTGAGAAGTTCAAGACTTCATTGGAGGAAGTCACTAATATTTTGTGGAAATGGCAAGAGAGCTAGAATTAGAAGTGGAGTCTGAAGATCTAACTGAACTTCTGCAATCTCATGATAAACTTTTAAGGAATGAGGAGTTGCTTCTTATGGATGAGCAAATAAAGTAGTTTCTTGAGATGAAAACTAATCCTGTTGAAGATGCTGTGAAGACTGTTAAAATGACAACAAAGTATTTAGAATATTACATAAACTGAGTCGATGTAGTAGTGGCATGGTTTGAGAGGATTGACTCCAGTTTTGAAAGAAGTTCTACTGTGGGTAACATGCTATCAACAAGCATTAAGTACTACAGAGAAATTGTTCATGAAAGGAAGTTTTCATAGATGGGGAAATCTTGATTTTTGTCTTATTTAAGACATTGCCACAAGTACCCCAACCATTAGCAACCACCACCCTGATCAGTCAGCAGCCATCAACAGTGAGGCAAGACCCTCCACCAGCAAAAATATTTCAACTCACTGAAGGCTCAGATGGTGGTTGGTATTTTTAACAATAAAGTATTTTTAAATTAAGGTAGGTACTTTGTTTTTTCGGGTATAATTCTATTGAATACTTAATAGACTATAGTACAATATAATGTAAACATAACTTTTATATGCACTGGGAGCAAAAAAATAATTGTGACTCTCTTAATTGCAATATTGGCTTTTTAGTGGTAGTCTGGAAATAAACCTGCTGTATCTCCTAGGTATGCCTGTATGATTGTGACTGTATTGAATCCATAAATCAATTGGAAAAATTAATATCTTAACAGCATCGATTATTCCATTCCATAATTATGTAATTTGTTCCAATTTTTTTGCTTTTTCCTATTTTACTCTTAGCCATATTTTATATTATTCAGTGTAGAATTCTTGGACAACTTTTGGTAAATTTATTCCTAGCTATTTTTATTTTTAATACTACTGATAATGGAATTGGCCTTTACTGTTTCCAATTGTTTGTTACTAGTATCTGAAATATGGCTTTCAATAATATTAACCTTGAACACTGTGACATTACAAAATTCAATTTTTAGTTCTAAAATTAGTTTTGTATATATCTTAGGATTTCTACAAGCCAATTATATAATATTAAAATATAAACACTTTTATTTTTTCCTTTCTATCTTTTATATGCTTTAAAGTATTTTTCTTATCTTCTTGTACTGGCTAGTGCCTACATAAAATATTGATTATACATAACAAAAGTGTATATTAAGAAAGAAAGTCTTTTATATTTACCAAGATAAATATTAATTTTGGTATTCTTCATCCCTTCCTGAAACTTGAGTATTACATTTCTGCTCTTGATAGAATTTTGTTTAGAATTTCTTGTAGGGCAGGACTGTTTACTATATATATTTTTTAGTTTCCTTTTATGTAAAAATATATTTTGCCTTAATTCTCAAAGACATTGAAACTGGATTTCAAATTTTGATATGTCATTTTATTTCTCCTCACTGTTCTTAATGAATCTATTATCTTCTTGGTTTCAGTTTCAGATGAGAGGTCAATGGTTATCTAAGATATCGTTACCCTATATGTTGTACTATTTTAGCTGCTTTTGAGGTTTTCTCTTCATTTTCGGTTTTCAGCAGTTTAGATATATGTGTAGATGTAATTTTCTCTGTATTTATTCTGTTTTTATTTGCTGAGCTGTTTATATTTCTTTTGTATTTCACCAAATAGGGAATTTTTTACCCATTATTTTTTCTTTTTTAAATTGTTTTAAAATTTTTCATTTTATATTGGAGTACAGTTGATTAAAAATATTGTGTTAGGGCTTCCCTGGTGGCACAGTGGTTGAGAATCCGCCTGCCAATGCAGGGGACATGGGTTTGTGCCCTGAACTGGGAGGATCCCACATGTCACGGAGCGGCTAGGTCCATGAGCCATGGCTGCTGAGCCTGCGCATCTAGAGCCTGTGCTCTGCAACAGGAGAGGCCAAAACAGTGAGAGGCCCACGTACCACACACACACAAATAATAATAATAATAATAAATAAATAAAAATAATAACAAAAATATTGTGTTAGTTTCAGGTGTACAGCAAAATGATTCAGTTATATATATACAATTATCTATTATTTTTCAAATTCTTCTCCCTTTTAAGTTATTACAGAATATTGATCAGAGTTCCCTGTGCTGTACAGTAGGTCCTTGTTGGTTATCTATTTTAAATACAGCAGTGTGAACATGTTAATCCCAAACTCCCAATCTATCCCTCATCCCCATCTTTCCCCTACAGTAACCATGTTTGTTCTCTAAGTCTGTGAGTCTCTTTCTGTTTTGTAAATAAGTTATTTTTATTTATTTTTTTTTAGGTTCTGCATATATGCGATATCATATAATATTTGTCTTTCTCTATCTGACTTACTTCACTTAGTATGATCATCTCAAGGTCCATCCATGTTTCTGTAAAGGGCATTATTTCATTCTTTTTAATAGCTGAGTAATATTCCATTATATATATATATATATATATATATATATACACATACCACATCTTCTTTATCCATTCACCTGTCAATGCACATTTAGGTGGCTTCCAAGTCCTGGTTATTGTAAATAGTGCTGCAATGAACATTGGGGTGCATGTAACCTTTTGAACCATATTTTTCTCTGGATATATGCCCAGGAATGGGATTCATGGATCATACAATTATTTTTTCAAATATTCCATTCTGCCATATTCTCACCCTCCTTTCCTGTTAAGATTACAATTGAACACTTATATATTTGATATTTTTTCACCGACTTTAAAAATATATATATATATATATAGAGAGAGAGAGAGAGACAGAGACAGAGAGACAGAGAGAGGGATAGATATATACATATACACACACATATGTATATATATATATACATATATTTATATATGTATATATATTATAAAAAATTATTGTATGTATATTTATATATATGTACAAATTTTTTGATAATTGATCTGAACTCTCATAAAGACTGTTATTCTGTTATTTAGCTGAGAGGAAACTAACAGTCATGAAGCTAATGATAAATATAAGAGCTCTACAGCTGTACATATGGGAATAAATTATATGAATTTCATATATGAATCTATATACTATCCACAATGTTGCTTGCTTCTGCTTTTGCTTTTAGTATCTTATTTTTTGTTGCATTATTATGTTGACATTTTCGCTACCTTTTGAGGAAAGTATACATAAACAACGTTTCATTGTGTGACAAAGACTATTTCAAGTCCAATATTTTATTTTTTCCCTATTTTCAGGTTGTTTTTACCCACACCATGCAAAAAAATCTTTAAAATAAATTTATTCAACCAATGATAAAATACATGGTATCAAATTATAAGGTGGAAAACTCTATTATTTTTATTTTAACCTGCCATACAAATCATGCCAGTAGACTTTCCACTCATCTGCTCAAAGGTCATTCATGTCTCATTTAATCAAACTGGTTTGTTTTTAATAACATTTAGGGCATCTTCAGGATATTAAATTATTCTAGAAACAGTATTTTCCTCATTGAATTTCAGCCTGTACATGGGGCAAAAACAAGCCTTTCTCCTTTATAAATATCCTCTGGAGGAACAAAGCTGTTTTTTAATCAGGATGGTGTCATGATAAGTAGGCTGATAGTATGAAGAGGTATTTGCTGTTTTTGAGGGAAAATGCCATATGCAATTGGTAAAAGTGTACACAGCTGTGTTTGAGTTCATCAAATATCTCACAATAAAAGTCTGAGGTTTGCTAAATTTCCAAATGTGTGTTACCACATGTATTTCCCCTTATTTTTAAGCATGGAATGAGTTTCAAAAGGCTTATGTGCTTCAAGTTGCTATTTCATCTATTTATCAAAATAGAAGCATAAATAAGCTTTGCTGTCAATAAATTATGTTGAATGGGTTTATGGTTGTTTTTCTTTCTTCCAGATAACAAGATAGCTCTGAAGTAAACATTTCAAAGCCAGAGGATTCAGGCATCATTCGTAGGATTTTCATATATCCTGGAATATGTGCTTCAACTTACTAAACATTGGCAATTTTGCTTGGGCACCAAATCAAGTCAATCTTGTGGTTGTATCACATATCTGCAGCTCTACTCTTTTTAGATTATTTAACATTTTTTGTTTTGGAATCAGAATTTCCAGAGAGAAAAGACTGTTTCTCGAAGCCTATCTCATAAAACTCTATATTGAACTACTGTGGGTCATTGATAAACTCTCTTGCTTAATCTTCAGTCATAATTGTATTAGGCCCCACTTAAAATTGATGTGTTCATGATTTTAGATACATTGATTAGTCTCTGGTTATTTTCCTTCACAATTTCCCTACTTTACTTTTATCCCTTGATTAAAGCATGACATTCTACTAATTATTCAGAAGTTTCTTCTTTTGTTTCATTTGCCTCTAATTAAATGTCTAGAGGGGTGGGATAGGGAGGGGGGGAGGGAGGGAGACGCAAGAGGGAAGAGATATGGGGATATATGTATATGTATAGCTGATTCACTTTGTTATAAA
This sequence comes from Hyperoodon ampullatus, assembly GCF_949752795.1. Classification (NCBI taxonomy): domain Eukaryota; kingdom Metazoa; phylum Chordata; class Mammalia; order Artiodactyla; family Ziphiidae; genus Hyperoodon; species Hyperoodon ampullatus. Next base: position 7,288,578 of record NC_136928.1, read on the forward strand.
GCAGAAACTAACACACAATTGTAAAGCAATTATACTCCAATAAAGATGTTTAAAAAAGAAAAATGTCTACTGTGAGATGCTACATATGAATGCTTAACTTTTAAAGTTAGGTACTTGTGGATTCAAACTCTAATTTTTTTCTTGTCTCTTATAAGCCTAATTCCTCTTTTGTAAAATGGGGATAAAAATAGCTCTCCTTCCACAGTATTATGGGAACAAAATGAGAAAATTAATATAACTCTCAGTAGAGTTGTTATGAATTGAAAATGAGAAAGCAGATATTAAATATTTTATCTAAACTTTCTCTGGAAACTCAAAAGAAATTCAATAGAACAATAAAATTTAACATTCAATTAGTATCATCATCATCCCCTTATTTGGACATTAAGAAAAGAAAAAAGTAGGAGTGTAAATAAGAATGCTGAAGGGCTAATATGAAATATCAAGTCAGTATTACAGAAATACATGGGACAAAAAGAAAGATGATTAATAATATCTGTTGTGCACCCCAAATGTGTAGGTCTTCCTAGAGCAAAATCACCACATCTTTTATGAATGAAAAGAAGAGATACTCAAATTTCCAGAATTGCTTCTTATTTCATTACAAAATGCATCCCATTATTATTTCCATTTCTGTTTTAATTTAGAAATTAAAGATAAAAGATGAGCGAATACAGTCAACTCTTGAGTCATAGGGAAACCACAACATGTTTTCCTAATTAAGAAAAATATATAAAACAAATAAAAAAATCAACCAAATACAGGTAAATAAGTTATGCTATAAAAATATCTAAAGGCTAAGGGTAGAAATGATTAAATTTGAAGCAAAACTATATTAAATTAGATAAGATGGAAAATATTTACAAATATGTCCAAAAACACTTTCTTTGAAAAGATTAATAAAAGTAAGATGTCAGAAGTAAAGAGAATCAGAAAATCTATTAACCTATTTGACCCCTAAAGAGGATCTATATACTTGTGTTTTTACAAATAATTTATCTCAAATATTGGAGAGAATGATAATTCAAAATCATTTAAATTGGTTTCACAACTTATTTTATTAAATGAACCAAAATCAGAGACCACAATGCACAATATATTCAGAACAACTTCAGTTTCAATTTAGAGTCCAGAGTTTTAAGCAGAGTATTAGTAAAGCAGTGTGACAGGGTAACCATTCACTCAGAACAAGCAGGATACTAAAAATGAAGACCTGATTTACTATTAGGAAATATATTACTATAATTTAAACCATAAACACGTTGAGGAAAGTTATGAGTAAATTAATGCTCACAGTGATTCTAATAGAAGTCTACATTTATTCTCAATTTTAAAATACTCAGTAAAAATATAAAAGGATAATAGAGAAATTTCTATCAGTAGCAAGATAAAAACTGCAATAATCTTTTAATATTAGCTTAGAATCTCTAACCATAAGCTATAAGATTAAGAGATAAAATAAATAAATTTTAAAAGATGAATTTATTTATTAGTATTTTCCTAAAATGTATGTTACCTTAGATTAGAAAACCTAACACAATCAACAAACAATGATAGAATCATAAAAGATATACACATGTTGGCAAATGTTTTAAATCAATGTATAAAATACAATAGCTATTCTATATGCCAGTAAATAAATTGAGAAGACCAAGAAAAGAAATCTCTAACACAATAAAAGTTAAAAACAAACTACTTAGAAATAAACACTATAAAACGTACAGCTATTAGATTAAGAGATTACACAAATGTAAACCCAAAATACCAATAAATGTAAATTAATCTATTACTATGATAAAAGCATGAACAACAAAACAATATCTAGTATTTTCAATTATGTTTAAAATTACTATAATTCTGATAAAAATTTTAATTATATTGGGGGAATAAAATATTATTCCAAAGTTTATTTCAGAGAGTGCTAAAAATTATAATTAAAGGAAACTAAAAAATGCAAAGGGGAACAATAGCTTTAACAAACTATTGTTTGTTTGAAGCAATACTAAAACAATTTTGAATAACTATATCCTTCCTGTGTTAAAATTCATTTATAAATTACTTCATCAAATTTTATAGTTATAATAATTTAATTTCTGACATTACAAATGTAAATATTTTACAATAAAATGGTGAAGCCACTGTATTAAACACAACTAAATGAATCTGAATTCCATAGGGATTTAAAATTTTCTCTATTAAAATTTTTAAAAGTATAGAAAAATTTTATGCAATGCATTTTTCCTTCTGGTACTTATATTTTTAATATTAATTTTTTAATTTTTTTAATTTTTATTTTTTGGCTGCATTGGGTCTTAATTTCTGCGTACAGGCTTTCTCTATTTGTGGTGAGTGGGGGTTACTCTTCGTTGTGGTGCACAGGTTTCTCCTGTTGCAGAGCATGGGCTCTAGGTGCACAGGCTTCAGTAGTTGCAGCATGTGAGCTCAGTAGTTGTGGCACACGGGCCCTAGAGCATGCGAGCTTCAATAGTTGTGGTGCATGGGCTCAGTAGCTGTGGTATGCAGGCTCTAGGACACGTGGGGTTCAGTAGTTGTGTCGCATAGGCTTAGTAGTTGTAGCTTGTGGGCTCTACAGTACAGGCTCAGTAGTTGTGGCACACAGGCTTAGTTGCTCCGTGTTATGTGGGATCTTCCCAGACCAGGGATTGAACCCATGTCCTCTGCATTGGCAGGTGGATTCTTAACCACTGCACCACCAGTGAAGCCCCTGGTTCTTATATATTTTTACTCCACTTATTCCACAAATATTACACTAATTTAATATATTTCTATGTTTGAAAGTTTTTTTTTAATCACTGATATACTACTTGGCAACAAAAATATGTACATTGATATACCTATGGTTAAATGTATGTATAATTTATGTGTATATGTGTACATATATTGTATAAAACATTATTGTAACATAATATTGTAATATATATGTATATATAAATATTATATAAATAATTTCCTACAATAATACAGTTCCATATCCCCCAAATATTTTTTGTATTTAATTAGTATAGAGTACACATTTTGAAAATAATATTAAATGTAAAATGTTAGATTTTATTTAGCATATCTGTAAGTGATATGTTCTTAGATGATTAGGTTATGGTAGAATGAGGCAAAACTTAACATAAATTTGATTCCCGGGGCTTCCCTGGTGGCGCAGTGGTTGAGAGTCCGCCTGCCGATGCAGGGGACACGGGTTCGTGCCCCGGTCTGGGAAGATCCCACATGCCGCGGAGCGGCTGGGCCCGTGAGCCATGGCCACTGAGCCTGTGCTCCGGAGCCTGTGCTCCGCAAGGGGAGAGGCCACAACAGTGAGAGGCCCGCCTACCGCAAAAAAAAAAAAAAAAAAAAAAAAAAAAAAAAATTTGATTCCCATTTTTTTAAAGCTACAGGAAAGAGTGAGAAAAGGCAACCCTCCTACCCTGCTGGTGGGAATGTAAATTGGTACAGCCACAATGGAGAACGGTATGGAGGTTCCTTAAAAAAACTAAAAATAGAACTACCATAGGACCCACAATCCCACTCCTAGGCATACACCCAGAGAAAACCATAATTTGAAAAGATACACGCACCCCAATGTTCATTGCAGCACTATTTACAATAGCAACGACATGGAAACAACCTAAATGTCTAATGACAGATGAATGGATAAAGAAGATGTGGTACATATATACAATGGGATATTAGCCATAAAAAAGAACAAAATAATTCCATTTGCAGCAACATAGATGGACATAGAGACTGTCATACAGAGTGAAGTAAGTCAAATACAGAAAGACAAATACCATATGATATCACTTATATGTGGAATCAAAAAAATGGTACAAATGAACTTATTTACAAAACAGAAGTAGAGTCACAGATGTTGAAAACAAAGTTATGGTTACCAGTGGATAAGTGTGGCGAGGAATAAATTGGGAGATTGGGACTGACATATACACACTACTATGCATAAAATAGATAACTAATAAGAACCTACCTTATAGCACAGGGAATTCTACTCAATATTTTGTAACAGCCTGTATGGGAAAAAATATCTAAAAAAAGAGTGGATATATGTATATATATAACTGATTCTCTTTGCGGTACACCTAAAACTAACACAACGTTGTAAATCAAATATACTCCAAGAAAAATTAAAAAAAATATAAAATAAAAGTACATTGGTAACAGCAAAACACTCAATATTTGAACTTCTTCAAAAACATGACATATCACATAGGTCATTACAATTTTGCATGATGAATAGCTGAAAATTTGATTATGATGCTTGAATTTCATCAAAAGAAAAATTATATTTGCAAACTGATTTGCATTTCACTTCTTTGAATCTCAAAAAGAAGAGTAAATTTTGGGAAGAGTAACAGTAATGCTTCAACAAGATTTATCCAGTCTATTAATCTCAGCTATTACTCTTTATTTGCAGTGCTTTTCCACCTTAGCTAAACATTTGAAATAACCTAAGAAGCTTAAAAACACTGTGATCTGTGTCTCACCCCCAGAGCTTCCAATTCATTATTCTAGTAAACAACATAGGAGTTGACATTTTTAAACTTCTGCCATTGATTCTAACATGCAGCCGAGACAGAGAACTATTGTTACAACACCTGTTTCTAACCAATACATACAGAAAGTTTAAGAAAAATGAAATATTGATTATTTCAATACGTCTTGGCAAATACCATACTTGTTGAACAAAAATGTATTTTAATGTACTTGTAAGTACTCATATAGAGAAACGTTACAGCATCTCATTAATTCATACAGTAAATTATTGTACAGAAATCACAAATGAAAGGATGTGATCACAACTATAATAAATGTAAAGTATATGTTAAAACATTGAAATATTGCCTTGGGTCATAAGAATTTGAATAACTTTGAGGGAGGGGCTTACTACAAAAATATGTCCTACTCTTTTTATATCAACAAAAAACATCATTTGTATTGTAAAATTAATCTGAATTAAATCAAAAGATGTGTGTTGTTAAATAGAATTTGAAGATTCACACTATGGACACAGAATATCAGAAAAAAGTATTGGAGAGAGCATCATTATGATTAAATAAACCTAAGGGAGTTTACCTATCACAGTAAACAGTTTTTAACTTGGCATAGGATATTCCCTGATTAGCCTGCCACTTCAAAAATCCCGTAACCTAAGGAACCAATCTATTACCCAATTTTATGCCTTTTGTTTTTTCTAAAACAATATAAAGGCTTCTACAGGAAAACAGCAGTGCTTGAAGTTGTCTTTAATTTTTTTTCATAGTATAAGATATAGATGAATATTTAAATAAATAAATGAATTATTGGGCATTTTATATGTAATTTTCCATTTAATTAGTTCCTAATTTAATAGAACAAAATCTCTATAGCTTAAAAGGTTACAATATGATTAGCTAGAACCTAATTAACCAAAACCTTCTATTTTGAATTTTATTTTTAGCTCTGATTGACATTTATAAACAAGAGACAAATGACAAAGAAAATAAGCCTTATTATAAATTGATATTAAAAAATATAATTCAAGGGTTACCTCATATTCAACCTATAATCTGTACCTGTATCCTCAATTCTAGTTTAGGACACTGGTCTCTGAATGAAAGTCCTCTGTCATTAAGACCATGAATGTCCCTTCATGATTAACTTTTAAACTGTAAGTTATATAACAAATTAGTTATATAACAACAACTGTGTAGACATAAGTATTATAAAAAATAATTTAAATTAAAATATAGTAGAACATGTGTGTACCACATATAGCATTGCTAAGGAGACTCTGTTTTCCAGAGTTTATACATGTATTCTAGGCTGCAATGTACAATGTGTATCTTACAGTATTTTTCAGCTAAACAATTTCATAAGCCATGATCAAGAAGAAATTCCCCAGTAATTCTTGTAGTCAGGCAGAATGTGCCATCACTAAAGAATTCTGCTACACTCAGTTTTGCCTTTGATTTTTATCTCATGACAAGCTATTAGGGAGAGACAGAAACAGGCAGACAAAGAAGGAGGATGAGGAGATGGAGAGAGAAGAAGAGGAAGGGTAGGAAATAGAGAGGAAAGGAGAGGGTGAGGGGAGGAAGAGAGGGAAGGAAAAGGAGAGACGGGATCAGGAGAGAGGAAGGAGGAGAAAAAAGGAAAAGGTGGAATAGACAGCACTGAGAAATATGAACATGTAGAAGTCAGTCTGAATCACAAATTCCTAAACCGTTAACCCCATGTGTACATATATTCTTTGTTCCTCTTTCATTTTTATCTCTCACATTTTATCCGTAAAGGTATTGAAAAAAACAAACAACAAACAAAAATAACACCTTGAGGGAGATCCTTCACAATGTTATCAGGATTATAAAATACAATGTAAGTAGTTTTCACCTCAGTAAAATCATTCACAATTAAAAACAAAGTGAAACAAAAACATAAATTGCTGAGTTGATCATGAACGCCTGTCACTTATATGTATCTCCCCAAAAAAGGAAAAAATAGCATATTTCTGATTTCCAGTTAAGGTATCAGTGACATTAGAGAGCTTACACAGTGTAAGAAATTAAAAAATAGAAACTAAATAGAGCTGGGAGACCAGAAAGGGAAGCTCTCAGGCCCTGCAATGATAGCAGAGCCCAACAAGAGGTTTACACCTCTTCTTTCCTAGTGAGTACTCAGTCAATGAAAAACCATGGAGTTTTTGTTTACTACAGCTCTCCCAATGTCCTTTTCCCCTCTATAAAATAATTTTTCTTCCCTTGCCCTACAGGGACTTGTCCAAGGCTTGCCGTGGTTGCAGACCCTGAATTTGCAATTCTCCAGTGATCTGCAATAAACTCATCTTTGCTGGAGAAATATCTGGCAGGCTATTTGTTTTAGGTCAACAATAGCTCCCTCTGTTTCTAGATGGAATATGTGGAAGAATATGCATTTATTCACTGGAAGTACCCAATAGATGACATAATTTCCTGGATTACTCTCCAGTTATTCACATAACAGGGATGTCTGCAATATAGAATTTCCAGTACAATTTAACTATCAAATTAAGATGAATATGATTTTTATATATGTTTTCTGTGTACATGCCTGTGTACACATGTGTGTATTTAAGTTTGTTGAAGAAAGAGAAACAAGTACATGCTTTGTTACTTGAGAATCCTCCATTGAAAGGTTGAACCCAGGTTAAACCATCCTCCTGGTTGTGTCACACAATTCTAGGTAGATCAGGCTATAAGAAAGCAAGTTGTGTGTCTGCTTTTGCTACTCCTAAATGGACAAACTCACTTCATGTGAACTGCAAGACCTATGTCTTGCAAGAACCCGTGTCCCTATCTTTTGAAGAAAAATACTTTTGCTTTATTCTCCCAGGCCTCTCCTGAGTCTTAGAAGACTGGCTTGAGAGTTAATGATTAGGAAATGTAAAAATGCAGAAACAATGGAAACTTTTTGGGCCAGGAAACTGGTAACAATTTAGACTATAAATCAGCCACATAGCAGAGTCACTGAACTCATCATTCTCTGAAGGATATAGATAAGAGGACTGACACACATTCCTAAGTTGTTTTTACAGAAACCAGAACCCCAACAGATGAAAACAGCTAACCAGAAACATGAACACCCCAGACCAGCTGGGACCAGAAGGTTGATGATTTTGACTTACAAAACATCACCCTGTTACCTCATCACCAACCAATCAGAAAAATATCCACGAGCTGATCAGGTATCCTGCAATCCACAATCCTAACATTGCCTTTAAAAACCCTTCCCTGAAGACATCAGGGAGTTCAGGTCTTGTGAGCACTAGCTGCTTGTTCTCCTTTCTTGATGCCCTGCAACAAATATTGCACTTCCCTTCACTGCAGCCAAGTGTCAGTAGATTGGCTTTGCTGCATGTCTGGTCAGTGGACCCAAATCCAGGTTAGGTAACACTGTTACCAGGTACTGTGGCTATGTGCACATCTGTGGACATTGAGTGAAAATACATTTATCCCCTTTGGTTTCTTATATATGCAAATTATTGCAAGTTTATTCTTAATCAACTTAATAAATGTTTCAATAAGTACCTGTGACTTACTGGTTTTGTCATGGTACACAATCTATTACTCTGTGGGTTCTGCTACAAAGACAATTCCAATCAACTAATTTTTTTTAGATGAGCACACCTAGTTGTGAACAGTTAAACCTCTTCCTCAATGTCAAATAATCCAAGAAAGTATTAGGAACAGAATCAAGGTTTCTTAATTGTCTCTAATGTTTTAAACTTAAAAAAAAATTCTAACAAAGAACAGGTAGAGTACTTCACCTAGGACAGTGTGTTCTCAGATCTCTAAATTAATCACATTTAAACCCATAATTTTTCCCACCTTAAAGAATGCTTTCACTTCTGGTTCTACACTTTCATTTACTTGAAATGCCCATAATATTTAAGACAGACTATAGGTTAAAAAGAGAAATATTAATCTCAAGTGGCTGTCTCACTTTATTTATCCACGCTCAGTGACACAACCTTCAAATGTTTACAGTTCCTATATTATAATGTCTATAGACAATAACATTTCTTAATACTTATCACCATGACAAAATGTCTTAAAAAACTAGAGGGAAAAAAGCATCAAAATTCTTCAAAGCCCTGTTTCAATATCACATAAATCACTGACATAGCTATTGGCCTGTTTCAATACTGGTTTCTATTGTCAATTCTATTTAGGAAAAATAATGAATTGTTAAATATAATCACCAAATATTAACTGGTTATCATGGTCAGGACTACAAGAAATATGTGGATACATAATAAGTGTTCTCTCTCCTCAAGCTACATAGATTCTAATAATTTTCTTTAAAAACATGATCAGGGGGCTTCCCTGGTGGCACAGTTGTTGAGAGTCCACCTGCCAATGCAGGGGACACAGGTTCGTGCCCTGGACTGGGAAGATCCCACATGCTGCGGAGTGGCTAGGCCCGTGAGCCATGGCCACTGAGCCTGCGTGTCCAGAGCCTGTGCTCCACAACAGGAGAGGACACAACAGTGAGAGGCCCACGTACCCCCCGAAAAAAAATCAAATAACTATAGTGTTACATAGAAAGTGGTGAAGAATACTTGCATTTCCACTAGTATTGTGGGTTATATTCCTAAATTAATTCTTTTTGCTGATTCCAGAGGAAGAGTGTATCAAAGAAAATACTTGAAGATATGATTCTGAGACTATCTAGAACTGAGGAGACACAAGTGATAGAACTTATGAAAGATTTAAGAAACCCGAAGATTCACAAAATTTACAAGCAGGATAAAGGAAATGAAATTTGCATTGTGGTGATAATGATGAAAAACAAAGATGAGATATAGATTTTATAAGATGCCAGAACTAAAGGTTTACATTGAAAGGGATAACAGCTTGACAGATGACTTCTGTCACAATGGATGTCAGAAGACAGAAATATGACAATGTCAATGTGCTGAGAGAGAATAACTGTCAGCCTAAACCATTATAACCAGTGAAGGCGTCTTTCAAAATGAAAGTGATATAAAGACATTTTCTAACAAAAATTGACATGGATGCCACCTACAGATACTCTCTACAGAAAAATTTAAATGTTGTGCTGATGGAGGATTTGAGTACCAAGAAAGAAAAAAATAACGTACAATGTGTTGTGGTGTGTGTGTGTATATATATATATATATATATATATATATATAATATATATATGTATATATATATGTAATACTAAATGTATGTTGATTGCATAAAACAATAATAATCATTAAATAAAAAAAATAACATGCACACATATTTGTATGTAATTTTTGATATATAAGAATGAAGTTAAAATGTTCTAAAATATTAGCATTGTGGGGGACAACTTAAAATATACTGATTAAATTTAGAGTGACATATCAAGTGTGCAACTTATAATGGTTAGAAAACGCAATATAAGGTAGAAATAGAAAGTGTAACTTCAAACTAGTAGAGGAATAAAAACAGAAAGAACAAATAATAAGTTCAAATGGAAGCTAAAGTCCAAGAGAAAAGAAAAAAAAAGCATAAAATAGATAGAATGTCAAGTGAAAAACAGGTCCATATATAGCATTAATTTTTGTTACCAAAATTGATTAGATTCCTCAGGGGTAAAAATTGTCATCATGCTTTAGATATATGATCCAACCTCTTTTGTTTACAAGAGACACAGCTATGTCATAAATTATCAAAATAGTCGATTGTAAAACATGAAAAGGAATTACTACGTAAATTCAAACCAAAGGAGCTGGTATAGCTATATTAATAACAGAAAAACATAGAAGTTAAGGCACAAATAATTAGTAGCCAAAAATTTTAGTCACTCCAATGATAAAAATCCAATAACCATGACTACATAAGTGTTCTAAAAGACCATTCTCATAATAATTTACCCTCAAGACAGAGAAAGCAAAAGACAGAGTACTAGATATTTTACTTGACACTTTTTGGGGTAATTAATAGAAAAAATTGTCTAACATTAAATAAGAGTCATAGATTTAACAAATTTTAAAACTTAACCTGATATCTATATAGAGAAGACTGAGCTCAGAAACTGGAGAATTTAATTTTTCCAAGCACAAGAACATTTATAAAATGGATTGTGTACAAGGAATTCAAGGATATTTGACCCCTATCTGCATTCTGATTGCAGTGCACTAAGCTAGAAATGAAAATATTTAACATAAAAATCCCCATGTTTTTGAAAATTAATGTCTTCCACTTAAATGGCCTTTGGGTAGAAACTATATATATATATATATATATATATATATATATATATATATATATATATATATATTTGTATAAAATAGTGGAAATTAGAAAACATTTATAACACATCAAAACCTTTGGGATAGAACTAAAGTGATGCTAAGAAGGATATGCAAAGCCTTAAATGCATATATCTTAAAAGAAAAAAATGATGAAAGTTAATGAGGTAATTTGGCCTAAAATAATTTTTTAAAACTCGAAGAGAAATAAAATGAGTCCAATTTAATTAAATAAAACATCAGGGGGCTTCCCTGGTGGCCCAGTGGTTGGGAGTCTGACCGCCGATGCAGGGGACATGGGTTCATGCCCTGGTCTGGGAGGATCCCACATGCCGCGGAGCAGCTGGGCCTGTGAGCCATGGCCACTGGGCCTGCGCATCCGGAGCCTGTGCTTCACAACAAGAGAGGCCTGAGTACCATAAAAAAAAAGAAAAGAAAAGAAAAGAAAAATCAACATAAAATGAAGAGGAGTAGATCAATAAAATTAAAGTTGGACTTTTGAAAGACTAATGCATTGACAAATTTCTGGCAAGACTGAGGACAGAAAGAGGGAAGAGAAGAGAAGGTATGTTCCCACACTCATAAACACACCAAAATGAGAAAGAATTACTAATTACATAAACTAAAGAAGATAAAGAATAGTGAGACAAATTTAGGGACAACTCAGGTGAAAAAAATTGAACTTGGTGCAAAGAAAAAATAGAATATCTTAATTGTTTCATAATAAAGACTGAGTAAAGAGGCAATTTTTTCTAAAAAAAATTCAAACCTAGGTGGCTTTATTTAGCAAGTGTTAACAAAATTTTAATACTACACATTCTATTCTAAAGCACGGATTGAGGAAATCTCCACAGTTCACTTGAGGAAGATAGCATAGACCTAATATTAAACTGGGAAGAGAAGGAGCCAAGAAAAAATAATTATATTTTAGTATAGATAATTATACTATACACAGTGGAAATAATTATATTTTAGGTCAAATAAGATTGTAATAGTAGAAAACACTTGTTAGAAAAAATATATAAATGTAGGAAAATGAAAATTCATCATATGCCAACTTTGTGTGTGTGTATGAATTACTTGTTTAAGTTTTTGGTTCATGTCTTCTGAACATCTGGGTGAAGACAACTCGAAAAATGTTTTTCTCACCCATAAGCATCCCCTCTGCCCTGGCCATGGTCTTCATGGGGGCAAAGGGAAACACCGTGGCCCAAATGTCCCAGGCACTTTCTCTAAGCAAAAGCAGTGGCAGAGGTGGATACTTCCACCAGGGTTTTCAGAACCTTCTCACAGAAGTTAACAGGACCGGCACACAGTACTTGCTCCGAACCGTCAACAGGCTCATTGGAGAGAAGACTTATGGTTTCCTCCCATCTTTCAAAGATTCCTGCCTCAAATTCTACCAAGCAGAGATGGAAGAGCTGGACTTTATCAGTGCTGCGAAGGAATCCAGGAAACACATAAACACCTGGGTAGCCCAAAGGACAGAAGGAAAAATTACAGACCTGCTGTTTCCAAATTCAGTGGACCCCATGACTTGTCTGGTTCTCGTGAACACCATCTACTTCAAAGGAAACTGGGAGAATCAGTTTAACAAACAGCACACCAAGGAAAGGATGTTCAAAGTCTGCAATAATATGGAGAAACCTGTGCAAATAATCTTCAAGAAATCCCCCTTTAAAATGACCTACATCAGAGAGATATTCACGAAGATTCTGCTGCTTCCCTACGTCGGCAGGGAGCTCAATATGCTCATCATGCTTCTCGATGAAAACGCGATTTGAAAACGGTGGAAAAGGAACTTGCTTATGAGAAATTCATCAAGTGGACGAGGCTGGATCTGATGGAGGAGGAGGTTGAGGTGTCCCTTCCCAGGTTTAAGCTGGGGGAGAGCTATGACATGGAGGGCGTCCTCTGCACCCTGGGCGTGACTGACGCCTTCGAGCACACCAGGGCGTATTTCTCCACGATGTTGGCCGAGAGGGACCTGCGCCTGTCCCTGGTCGTGCACAAGACCTTTGTGGAGGTCGACGAGGAGGGCATGGAGGCGGCCGTGGCCACCACCACAGTCCTGATGCTGCGCTGTGCCAGAATCACCCTCAGATTCTGTGCAGACCACCCTTTCCTCATCTTTATCCAGCACAGCAAGACCAGCGGGCTTCTCTTCTGCGGCCAGCTCAGCTCCCCTTGAGAAGGTGGCGGCTGCAGGCAGCCCCACTGGGTCCTACTGGCTCGCTTTCCCCGGTACTCCGTGACGTGCCTGCGACCCAAATTAGCCTTGGCAACAGTCCCAAAATAAAGGGTCTGATCAAGAAAAAAAAAAGGTTTTCACTATTCTGGTGAAATAGTGGTTATGTATTTCAGATATATTTTGCAGATATCTTCTCCACTCGGCTTTTCATAGTCTTAATGGTGTTCTTAATTAAATAGAAGTTCTTAATTTTGATGTAGTTTGATAAAGTAATTTGGTTTTCTCTAATGTGTAATTCTATAGTTTCTTTTATGATTGTCCTACTTAAGGAACCATCTCCTAGTCTAAGTTTATTAACATAATTCTCTAAAAGCTTCATAATTTTTATTTTATATTCAGAATAATTTTTACCTATTATATTTAGACGTACTACACATCTGGAATTTTTATGCTGTATGAAGTGAGGTATGGATGCTCAAGATCAATACTTGTTTCTATATGGACAAGCACCCATTCCTGAAAAATGTACCCTTACCTTGCAGCAAAGTTTCATATTTATTATAATTAGGTGAATACTTATGTGTCAGTCTGTTTTCTCTATTATTTTCACTCTTTTGCATTAATACATCATTTCTTAAACTAAAATACACAGATAATGTGTGATCATATTCAACATTCTCTTGGTTATTTTGTTCCATTTCATTACCATATAAATCCTGAAGCAGTTTTCTTTTTTCCAGCTTTATTAAGGTTTAATTGACAAAAATTATATGTAAGTTGTACAACTTGATGTTTTGATATATGTACACCTTGTGAAATAATCACCACAATCAAGCAAATTATATCCATCACTTCTTATAGTTACCATTTTGTTTTTTCAAAAATTTTAATTGAGATATAATTAACATACAACTTACCAGTTTCAGATATACAACGTAATGATTTGATATTTGTATAAGTTGCAAAATGATTACTACAGTATTAACATCTGTCACCTCACATGGTTACACATTTTTACTCATGATGAAAACTTTTAAGATCTACTTTCTTAGCAACTTTCAAATACGCAATACTTGAATAATAATACTTGCAATAATATAGTATTATTAATGATAGCCACCTTTCTATGCATTGCACCCCCATGACTTACAACTGGAAGTTTATACCTTTTTTAAAATTTTATTTTATTGAAGTATAGTTGAATTTCAATGTCATGTTAGTTTCAGGTGTATAGCACAGTGATTCAATTATTCAGATTATTTTCCTTTATAAGTTATTATAAAATATTGAGTATAGTTCCCTGTGCTATACAGTAGATCCTTGTTGGTTGTCTATTTTATATGTAGTAGTGTGTGTGTGGAATTTTATACCTTTTGACCCCCTTTACCCATTTCATCCAACCATTCACTCCCCAACTCTGGCAATCACCAATATGTTCCCTGTATCAATCACTCTAGATTATTTATAATAACTAATACAATGAAAATGCTATGTAAATAGTTACTGGCATTCAACAAATTCAAGTTTTGCTCTTTGGAACTTCTGGGATTTTTTTGAATAGTATCAATTCAAGCTTGGTTGAATCAGTGGATGTGGAATCCACATATATGGAGAGCCAGCTACATCATGACTAAGTGGAGTTTATTCCAGGAATGTAAGGTTGGTTTCACATTTGAAAATACTTAAGACAATTTGCCATATCAGTTGTCTGAACAAGAATATATATATATATATTACTGCAATAGCTGCAAATAAACATTTGACAAATTCAAGGCACATTCATGGTAAGACTCTTGGCAAAATTGGAATAGAAGGGAACATCTTCAACCTGAGGAGAAACATCAACAGGAAAAAAAAACTGCATTTTACCTTTTGTTATGGGTAAAAAGTTCAATGTTTTTCCCCAGTATATAAGAAGGCAAAAGCGTTTGTTGTTACCATGCCTATTCATTGTCACACTAGAAGTCTTAACCAGAGCAATAAGGAAAGAAAGTAACATGAAAACATATAGATTGGAAAAGAAGAAAAAACTATATCTATTTGAAGATGGCATAATTGTCTTCAAAGTAAATCCCCCAAAATATCTAAAAAATATATATTGGAACTACCAAGGATTACTGCAAGACTGTAGAACACAATTTTGATATACAATTAAATATGAGATTTAATTGTATTTCTGTATATTTGCAATAAAAATAAATTAATAGATTAATAACCATAATAGAACAGTTATTGTTAATAGAACCATTATAATTAGAACCAAATACCCAAAAATACTTAATGATAAGTTTGGCAAAGTGTGTGCAAGGTCATCATTCTAATAACTACAAAATACTGTTGAACATAATCAAAGAAGACATAAATAAATGGAGAGATAAATCAGGTTTATGACTTGGATAGTTCAATATTGTTAAGAAATCAATTCTCCCAAATGTATCTATTCATTTAAAGCAAGCTCAAAGTTCCAGAATATTTTAATTAATGGAAATAGACCATATGATTCTAAAATTTATATGAAATTGCAAAGTTAATATAATTACAATACAATTTTGGCAAAGAACAATTAGAAGGTTGTTGAAAGACTCACATTACCTAATTCCAAGACTCATGATACAACTACAGTAGTGACTATGGATATCACACACTTTATGCTATAAGAAATAAACCAGACTCAAAGTTTAATATGATATAATTCTATTTATGTAAAAGTCTGTAAAGTGTAAACTACAGTGATGGTGAATATTCTGTGTTTGCAATGGGCTGAGTGTATGGAGAGTAGTGTACTACAGAGGAGTTTGAGGAAACATGTTGGGGGTGGTAGAATTATTCTAAATCTTGATTGTGATCACTGTGATGTAACTTGATTTACTTATCTAAACTCAGAACCATATTTTAACATGAGTGAATTTTATTATATGTAAATTTTAACTCAAAAACTCTAGAAAGTTTAGCTATAAATTATTCAATAAAAGTAAATAATGTATTGTTTAGTGATAAAAACCTATTACTAAATTATAAATAAGGTTTATTTGAGAAGAGGAATAAGACAGATACAGTAGAGAGGATTCTGCAAAGGAATTGGTGAGGTTCCAATTCTTAATCTCCATGTGGTTTCCATAGGAGCATGTTTATTATTAGATTTCAACTGTATCTGTATGTATACACATACACTTTTCAAAATCTAAAATAAATTTCCCAAACAAATAATATTTATAAAGAGAAAGCAGTTTTCTATGAGATGAATAGAAGATGATAACTTCTGATAGTTTAGTGGGTGGAATGAATCACAAAGTAAAATCTTGGTTGACAGTAGAGGAAATTTAATTGGCTAAGATAACAAACAGAATTTCTTGGCCAATGTTATCTAGAACAATAAATAAATAAGGCATTAAAATCACTTTATACACCTGTATCTAGGAGCTTAAAACATATTTCTAGGGAGTCCTTCTTATTCACACTCTATTTCTGCTGTGGTGGCTTAATTCTCAGGCCTACTATTTGTTTTGGCAGATATAGGGTCATTATTTCTTGGCTTATGTCCTACTGATTTAGGTACTCCATAGGTTCACCTCAAATTGTTCAAGAGAAAGTTTCACACCTGATTTTCATTGATCTAATCTGGGTTAGGTTGCAATTAAAGAAAATTAGGACCTGGACTAGTGTAATGCAAATGAGAGTGCTAATGCAAAAAACTTAAACACTCAAGCAGATCTTTCCCCATTGTACAGATAAAGAAGTTGAATCACAAAAGCTCAGGTTACATAATAATTAAGATATTAATATTTAATTTTATTTCAGATGTCTGAGTTCAAATCCTCAACCTGATGCTTTACTTTGTCAAGTCTTTCAATAAGAGAAAGATAAGAGAGTTTGTTAATAACGTGAATGGTATGTAGACTCCAGAAGGATCTGGGCAAATTGGAATGGTGAATGGAACATCTAAGTATAAATTTAATGGGAAAAATAATTAGTCCTGTTGTTATTAAATAAAACAATTGCATAATATGGCTTTACTTAATGCAATTATATCTCAATGCTATTATTGCAATGCTGTCTTTTTCTCCCTCTATTTCTGTTGATATTTACTTTATATATTTAGATGCTCCTATGATGGATACATAAGTATTTATGTTATATCCTCTTGTTGGATTGACCAATTTATCATATGTGACACCCTTCTTTGTGTTTTGTTACAATCGTTGTTTTAAAGTCTATTTTATTTGATATAAATATTAATACCCCAGATTTCATTTTGCTTCCATTTGCATGAAATATCTCTTTTGCATCCCTTTACATTCAGCCTGCATGTGTCTTTAGATCTGAAGTGAGTCTCTTGTGGAAAGCATATAGAGAGATCCTGGTTTTTGTTTTTTTTATCTTTTTTTTTTTTATGCATTAAGTCACCCTATGTCTTTTGATTGGAGCATTAATCCATTTCATTTAAAGTGATTATTGATAGGGACATACTTATCGCATGTTGTTAATCTTTTTCTGGTTATTTTTGTGGTTCTTCTCTGTTCATTTATTTTTCTTTTAGTCTCTTCACTTTGGGTTTGATGATTTTCTTTACTGTTATCTTTGGATTTTTTTGTCATTACTTTTTGTGTATGTATTATAGGCTTTGGTTTTGTGGTTACTATGAGGTTCATATATAACAATCTATATATAAAGCAGAGTATTTTAAGTTGATCCTCACTTAAGTTCAAATGCATTCTAAAACACTAAATTTTTACTACCCCCCACATTTAATTATTTTACATTATAAGTTATATCATTTTTTTTAATTTTGTGCATCCCTTAACTACTTATTGTAGTTTTAGTTATTTTACTACAGTTTTTCTTTAACTCTTCATTCTAACTTTATGAGCTGTTTTTCTACTTCCTTTAGCATATATTTGTTTTTACTAGTGAGATTTTTTTTCTTTCATATATTTTCGTATTTCTAGTTATGACATGTTCCCCCACTTAAAGCAGTTCTTTTAACATTTCTTGTCATGCTGGTTTAGTGATGATGAAGGCATTTGGTTTTTGCTTGTCTGGGAAATGCTTTATCTCTCCTTCAATTCTGAATGATAACTTTGCCAGATATTGTATTCTTGGTTGTAAGTGTTTTTTTTTTTTTTTTTTTTTTTTTTTTCTTTTTCCTTCAGCACTTTGAATACATCATTCTACTCCCTTTTGGCCCACACAGTTTCTGCTAAGAAATTTGCTAATAGACTTATGGGGGGTTCACTTATATATGTAACATATTTTTTTCTTCTTGCTGCTTTTAAATTCTTTCTTTATATTTAACTTTTGATATTTTAATTATAATGTGTCTTGGTGTAGATTTCTTTGGGTTCCTCTTTTTTGAAAATCTCTTTGATTCCATGATCTGGATGTCTGTTTTCTTTCCCAGGTTAGGGAAGTTTTCTGTCATTATTTCTTCAAATAGGTTTTCTTCTTATTTCTCTGTGGCTGCTACAATGTGAATATTGGTATGCTTGATGTTGTTAGAGAGGTTCCTCAAACAATTCTCATAAAAAAAAATATTTTTCCCTTTGGCTGCTCTGATTCAGTGATTTCTACTAACCTGTCTTCCAGATCCCTGATCTGTTCCTCTTTATCATCTAAATTGCTGTTGATTCCCTCTAGCATAGTTTTCTTTTCAGTTACTGTATTCTTCAGCTCTGAATGTTTCTCTCTTATATTTTCTTTTTGTTGAAGCACTTATTATGTTCATCCATTCTTCTCTTGAGTTTTGTGAGCATCTTTATGATCACTACTTTGAATTCTTTATCAGGTAGATTACTTATCTCTATATCATTAACATCTGTTTTTGAGTTTTGTCTTGTTCTTTCATTTTGAAATATTTCATTGTTTCCTCATTTTGTGTGTCTCTCTGTGTATGTTTCTGTATATTAGACCAAACTTAACTCTATCAGTCTTGAAGGAGTGGCCATGTTTAGAGGATGATCTTTCTGCTTCAACTCTACCCTAGATCTTCGTTGTCTGTAGAATCTTTGTGGTTGTCTATACCACCTGAGTCATTCTTGATATATGTTCCTGTTGTTGAGGGCGTGTTGAAATGCATCTCGATATGGTCCCTTTGTTGTGGAGAAGGTATTCACCTAGTTCTCAGGTCCCTTTTGGAGGAAATTGATCTATATGTCACTGTATATTTGTTATGTTAATGATAGGAAGTAAGTTCAGGCTTTTCCAGCCACCTCCATCATGAAATGACTCCTTTTGACTGAATCTAGGCATCACAATTTAAACTGTGACATTGACAAACTGCAATGTGTCCAGGTAAAGTAATCATCATGAAAAGTAAATCAGTACAACACATATGAAAAATAGTTTTCATTGACTAAAGAATATTCGTGGGGAAATTTCTTTTTATATCATCTAAATTCTATTACTTGGAAGAAAGATTACACCTTCATCTTCATGGCCACAGAGTTTTTGGACCAAGAGTTTAAATATATAAGGAAAAGGATGTCACTTTGCTCTGAGTAAGACAGTTCTAATAATCAAAATTTCCAAATAACTAGACCACCCTTGGATATCAGGATTTTTCTTTCCTTGAAGATTTTAATTGAAGAACATAGATTTTCTCTTAGGGAGATTTGTTCTGGGATTTTTGCACTGGGAAGTCTTGCAAATCTGTTGTTAAATAATCTTTTATTTTCAGGATTTACCAATGATTCATAATTATATGATACAGAACACTTTAGAAAAAAATATATATATTTATAACAAAGCCCCTTAATTTATAACTCCTCCACCATCCTTTTTTAAAGCTCATAAATCCAAAACCATGTAATTTAGTATTTTATTATATATCCCATCTTCTAAAAGAATCTAAAGATAAGGTATTTAAAGCTGATAAGATTAATGGAATGTTAGGGAAGTTGTTACACAGATTAAGATTATTTTGTGCTTCATTAACCTCTTATCCAATACATTCTTCTTATTTTTGAGTGTTACTTATCTTCAGGTATCCTGAATATTTTCTGATCATTCTTGCAAACGACTGAAACCAGATCTTAGCTGTCTAGTGCCTATTCTTCTTAGGTTCCCTTTACATCTTATATAATCTAAATGATTTGTCAGCAAATATGGTTAATTCAAGAATGCCAACATGTTAATGAATCATAATCAATTAATATCAATACACACATTTGTATCTTCTAAAGATAACTTTTAGTCATTTAATTTTTGCACTAAAAGAATAATTACAATGGACTTAGAGCCAGTGTCAGGTTTTGGTTGTTAGACAAAATCTTTTTGTTCCTAAAATCCCATCTTGAACTTATCTCTTCTAACCTTCTGACAAGCATGAATCAAGTGGATACCACCAGTTGATATTACCTTCTATTAAGCAAAGAAAAGAGAAAACTATTCTTCTATAAAATATTCAATTCCCATTTTCCCATAATTTTTATGGCCATTTTGATAACCTCAGACCCAAAGCAGGAATTAGAGACCAGAGTCTTTATCAAAGTCATGAGCCCTGAGTGGAAAATCCTCTTCTCAGTCAGCAGTTCAGAATTCCCACACCATCTATTTATCTCATGAAATTATGTTTACAAAAGATGATCTGACATTTTGAATTAGACTTTTTCCTGATTCATAGTTTGCCACTCTCCCAACTTTCTGGTGCTAAGTTGGACAGGGATAACAATGGGAAGCCACTGAGAGCAGAAATAAAGCAGAGGAGGAGAGATTTATCTCTGTTTCTTGTACACTCATGAAAGGTAATGTCTGCAGATTTTCAGGAGCCCAGTCTTAAAATACTTATCTGGAAATGCCTGTTCCTTTTCTTGCTTGAAACCAAAGTCTGTTTTAGCACCGTGACCCTGTCAGTGTAAGAACTTTACTTAGTATTAAATGTGACTGGCAGAATCCTAGGTATCTGTGAGGCTACATTAGTTCTATGATTCCTGTGCTCCAGTGACCATGACTTAAGGACAATATCAACTGCAAGGTTCTTCCTAATTCTAACTTTTCAAGATAACCATTAGCTAGATTAATTTTTTTCTTAACTCATTTATCTGTCCTTTCCTCACCAAATCATGTCTTTCAGATGACAAGCCTTTTATCTTAGACTGAATAAGGAAACAGTGTTTCTTTTCCAAAAATGTTTATTATTTCTCTAAGCCTAATTTAATGTACTTTTAAAATGTAGTCCTACATGGCCTTTATGAGCACTGTGCTGTAACTCAGCTTCATTATTATGTTTGTGCTCCTTTAACAATGCTTTTAACTTAGCAAAAGATCTTTTTGAAATGCAGATGATGGCACATCAAGCATTAAATAAATTTAATATTAATATTACTGGAGATCTCCTCTATGGCCAAACAACATTTCACTCCCATTACAGTGTTTATGGGAATGATTTGCAATACTGAATAAGATATAATTCTTTAATGATAGTCCAATAAAAAGGATATCATTATATGGTTGCACAAATGTCTTTCCCCTCAATAAAATTTTTAGTTATGTGAACACTTTGCCTTTCAGAATGACTTACGAATAAAATTTCTACTTTGACTTGTGCATTAATCAAGGGAGGGGGAGCAAAATCTATTTTTCAAAACATGACCCAACCACCTAATGACTTGTTTAACTGGCCATCAATCTTTGTAGCTGCCAAATCTTTTCTCTTTCCTTCCAATGAACTGGCATAATGCTGATTTGGGTCTTATGTAGACACAAAATGCCTTCTTTCCTAGGGGAATAATTATTAACATTTCCTCAGAGCTGTTTGAAGGGTATTTCTGGTCATAGCTCTTTTCTCTCCCCAAGAAAAGCCATTCTGTTCTCTTCTTTTTCCTGCCCCCATTTGAGGAGTGATGAAAGGTAGCAAATTATTTTCAGGAAATATGAGACATACAAAAGTTTTTCTATATGTTTCAGTGAAAAAGACAGCTTAGATTCTATCTAAGGAAGCAATTTTAAGTAAATTTTTTCTTGGTTCTTTGCATCACTTTTTCTGAGTCCTAATCCTATATAATTCATGAGTTTGGCCCTAAATTATATGGTCTTGAGGAACAAAACTCTCTTCAACTTCTCAGTTCAAACATTTACATATAAATACACAATATCACCACCAGTACCACCACAAATTTTATCTTTGTCAAGTGTCTTAGTCCATTTATCCTGCTATAACAGAATGCCATAGACTGGGTGGCTTATGAACAACAGAAATTTTTTTCTCATGATTCTGGAAGCCAGGAAGTCCAAGGTCAAAGTGCTGGCCAATTTGGTGTCTGGTGAGAGCTCCCTTCCTGGTTCATAGATGACCATCTTTCTCTGTGTTCACATGGCTGCAGGGGTTGAGGAAGTTCTCTAGTGCCCTTTTTTAAGAGCACTAATCTCATTTGTGATGGGTCCATCTTCATGACCTAATCACCTCCCAAAGGCCCCCATTTCCAAATACCATCACACTAAATGTTAGGATTTAACATATGGATTTTGGAGGGCACAAATATTTAGTCACTAGAACCATATTTCTTAATGACATATACTACCCAAGAACCTGGTCATGGGAAGAGTTTCATCAGGGCTTCCAGCATTTATAGACTAGATATGACTCAAACTGTTATGAACTTTATTTTTCTTAAACCACAAGCTTTATTTCTAACTCCTTTGTTCCATTGGGCACTTTCATCAGACATTATTGATTACCAGTTATTATTTTTAGAATTAGTAAATAGTTTTCCTTTAGTTCTTTCAAATCAGATATGTCAGCTAACTTTCCAGTTTTGTATTGTCTGCCTTGCCTAAAGATGTTCTTAGTTTGATAAAACTACTTCTAGTAAAAAGCAACAAAATAAAATCATCTGAGATCCCATTTGCTAATTCCATGGTTCTATAAATCTCTTAAAACTCTTTGCTTTAAGATGGTTAGTTCTTATTAACTTTCTTGGAGTTAAAACAAAATAACATTTTTTTTATGAGTGACATAATGCGTTTTATACCTTGCTTAATGAGATTATCTTTTTGACATGGGTTTCAAGTAAAAAGTATGTAGGTTGCAGGGGAAAAGGTTATACTTCCTTGCATCATTGCTCAGACAGGTGTTTATTCATACCTGCTCAAGTAATTCAATGTAATTCATACAGCCAATTACCTTTATCCCCCTCCAAAAGAGACACTAGTACAAAAAAAAAGAAAATAAAAAAGGAAAAAAGAAAATTCCTAGCAAAAGAATAAACTCATGTGCCAGAATTTATTGGATGTGTACATATAAATAAACACTCACACATACAATGTGTGTTTGCAATACAATTAATTAAAAAAAAATAGAACAGAAGGAGCTAGGGTCAGACTGTTTGGTTATAAACACCAGGGCTACCTTTTTCTAGCTGTGTTCCCTTCAGTAAGTCTTATAACTTCTCTGGATTTTTTTTTTCTTTCTTCAGTTTTAAATGGCAATGAAATTCAAAAGTCTCATCTTACTTTTCTGATGATGTTATTATCAGGATCAAATAATAAAATATATTTGTCAATTCTCCAAATACTGAAACTTACTATACACATGTTATTGAAAAATCTGTATGAAAAATTTATCCCGCTGATTGCCGATATTTAGAATGACATTCTAAATATAAATCAATTGGATCCTCCTTTTTCTTTTTTTCCTAGTACTTTTGTGAAAGGTTTGGCTTCTTTTGAGTTAGCCATGGGATGTTAAGGAATATACAGATAGCTCGGTATTTTCAACCTTCTTTTACACAAACTTGTCAATTAATGCCACTTTTTTAATGTATGAAATAAGAAGTAAGTCCCTTATTACTTGAGGAGACATCCCAAACCTGGGTTATCACCACCATTTTCTCATGGTAAGGGAAACTTAGGTCTTTGTCTTTCACATTTGCTTTTCTATTTGCATCCATTTCTTATAGAGTTCTGACCATGTAACAGAAAGTGTTAACCCAGTTGCTAATGGAATGCAACTGCACATATCAAAATTACCATCCTGGGGTAACTGTCAGCTTAGTGTGTTAGCTAAGGATAAAATTACTTTGTGACATTTGGATAATTGTCAGGCCACAAAGATAAATTTGCTAACTCTAAGTTTCAAAGCTGACCTTTTCACAGTGAGCTAATCGGAAGGGTTCCCTTCCTTTTCAGGAACCTCCTATTTAGCACCTTTAAATTACTTACCTAAACATTTACCAGCATTAGGCTACATAATGCAGTCACTTCCACTTAATCTGATCCCTGGATCATGTTATATTTATCACTTGAATTGAAAGATTAAACCCTATCAGCCTTGTTCTCTAGTCAGTAGTAAATATTTCAAGCAGATTTTAATAGATAATTCAATTCAAAGACTTTCAGAAACTTGTCACTTTTAGAGGCAATGAAAGCTAAGGATTAAAAAACACACAAAATATCAGAGGAAATATGAAGGGCTGAGGCAAGACTATGAGGAGACTAAGGTTAAATTCGAAAAAACCTTTCATATCTTTTGAGATGAGAATTTGAATAAGACAAACACAAATGTTAATAATAGGTGAGTCATGTCATTTCCTTGTAGAACTCAAAATCTCAGTTGCTTTGTTGTATCAGTACAAGAGATATTGCATAGACATTTACATCTTCAAACTGAAAATTCAGATTTAAATTTCTATTCACTAATATTTCAGGATTTGTGTACAGTGACTGCATATATATATATATATATATATATATATATATATATATACACACATTACATGTATGTATATGAAATATGAATATTCAAGCCTATTTATTATCTGTACACTCCAGTCTGAATTAACAGAACTGTAAAAAAAAGTAAGAATGATCATAGAGTAACACAGAAAAGAATAATATAGCTTTACCCACCAGAAGTCAATATTGCAGGAGGGATGTATTAATTATCTATTATAACCTAGTAAAATCTGACAAAACTTAACTGCTCAAAACATGTGTTATCTCACAGTCTTTGTGGGCTAGGAATCTTAGTATAGCTTAACTGGGTTTTTTGGGTAAGGGTCTTTTATAAGACTGCATGCTGTCACAAGTCTGTTGGGGCTGCAACCTCAACTGAAAGCTAGATTGGGGAAGAATTCAGTTCCAAGTTCACTCACATTGTGTTTGGCGTGTTTCCATTCTTCATGGGCTGTCAAACTAAGGCCACAATTTCTCAATAATTTTGACAAGAGACTGCTCTCAGTTCCTTGTCACATGGGTCTCTCTATTGGGAAGCTCACAACATGTCAGTTTGCTTCATCAGAGCAAGCAAGCAAGATGATGATGAGAGAGAAATGCAGAGAACATAAGAAGGTAAGAGACAGAGAATGAGAAAGAAGGAAGTCATGGTGTTTTTTGTCTAAATTTGAAAATGATGGTCTATCACTTTTTCAACTTAATATTTATTAGAGGCAAATTACTACGTTTATCTAACACTCAAGAAGAGAGGACTGCACAAGGATGTGGATCATTGAGATTATTTTAGAAGGCTGCCTAACATAAGAAAAATAAGGGTTTTGTTTTCCTTATTCTCAAAGATGATGTGGGAGGCTTTTCATGCTTGAGTGGAGGCCCATACCACCAACTATATTTCTTACCAAATTCCCTACTTACCTAATAAAAAGATAAATGGATAGATAGATAGATAGATAGAGGTATAAGTATAGATATAGCTATAAAACAGGAATGTTCAGTCTTTCACTGGGTAAAGCAGCAAAATTCAATGTGACTGTTTGAAGTTGACTGACATATTAACTACTAAGAAAAAAATATATTCCATATTACATGTAGAGACGCTGGAGACAATACATTTTACATATCTTATGAATTTGCGGTACCATTTTTGAAAATTATTTCAAATACTTTAATCATCTGAATACTTATTCAGGTGAGCATACCTGTAGTGAACTCAGCAGTGGTAGCTGTTACATTATTTAATAAGAAACACTTTCTAGTAATAAATGACTTTAATATTCAATATTAAATATATATATATATATATATATATATATATATATATATATATACACACACATACATACCACATACATACCACATCTTCTTCATCCATTGGCCTGTTGAGAGATATTTAGATATTAGGTTGCTTACATGCCAGGCTATTGTAAATAGTGTCACGATGAATATTGGGGTGCATGTGTCTTTTTGAATTATTATTTTCTCAGGGTATATGCCCAGCAGTGGGATTGCTGGGTCATATTGTAGTTCTATTTTTAGTTTTTTAAGGAAACTCCATACTGTTCTCCATAGTGGCTGTATCAATTTGCATTCCCACCAACACTGCAAGAGGGTTCCCTTTTCTCCACACCCTCTCCAGCATTTATTGTTTGTAGATATTAGGATGATGGCCATTCTGACCGGTGTGAGGTGATACCTCATTGTAGTTTTGATTACCATTTCTCTAATAATTAATGATGTTTAGCCTCTTTTCATGTGCCTCTTTGCCATCTGTATGTCTTCTTTGGAAAATGTCTATTTAGGTGTATTGCCCTTTTTTTTTTTTGATTGCATTGTTTGTGTTTTTGATATTGAGATGCATGATTTGTTTGTATATTTTGGAGATTAATCCTTTGTCAGTTGTTTCTTTTGCAAATATTTTCTCCCATTCTGAGGGATGTATTTCCATCTTGTTTATGGTTTCCATTGCTGTGCAAAAGCTTTTAAGTTTCATTAGGTCCCTTTTGTTTACATTTTTTTAAATTTAATTACTCTAGGAAGTTGGTCAAAAAAGATCTTGCTGTGATTTACATCAAGAGTGTTCTGCCTATGTTTTCCTCTAAGAATTTTATATTGTCTGGCCTTACATTTTAATCTTTTATCCATTTTGAGTTTATTTTTGTGTATGATGTTAGGAACTGTTCTAATTTCATTCTTTTACATGTAGCTGTCCAGTTTTCCCAGCATCACTTATTGAAGAGACTATCTTTTCTCAATTCTCTTTTCTTGCCTCCTTTGTCAAAAATGAGGTAACCGTAAGTGCATGAGTTTATCCTTGGGCTTTCTATCCTGTTCCATTGATCTATATTTCTGTTTTTCTGCCAGTACCATACTTTTTTGATGACTGTAGCTTTGTAGTATAGTCTGAAGTCAGCGAGTCTGATTCCTCCATCTCCGTTTTTTTTCTCAAGATTGCTTCGGCTATTCAGGGTCTTTTGTGTTTCCATACAAATTGTAAAATTTTGTTCTAGTTCTGTGAAAAATGCTATTGGTAATTTGATAGGGATTGCATTGAATCTGTAGATTGCTTTTGGTAGTATAGTCATTTTCACAATATTGATTCTTCCAATCCAAGAGCATGTTCTACCTCTCCATCTGCTTGTGTCATCTTTGATTTCTTTCATCAGTATCTTATAGTTTTCTGTGTACAGTTTTTTGCCTCCTTAGATAGGTTCATTCCTAGGTATTTTATTCTTTTTGTTGCAGTGGTGAATGGGATAGTTTCCTTAATTTCTCTTTCTGATCTTTCATTGTTAGTGTATAGGAATGCAAAATATTTCTGTGTATTAGTTTTTTATCCTGCAACTTTATCAAATTCATTGATTAGCTCTAGTAGTTTTCTGGTGATACCTTTAGGTTTTTCTGTGTATAGTACCATGTCATCTGCAAACAGTGACAGTTTTAGTTCTTCTTTTCCAATTTGTATTCCTTTTATTTCTTTTTCTTCTCTGATTGCCATGACTAGGACTTCCAAAATTATATTGAATAAAAGTGGACAGAGTAGATATTTTTGTCTTTTCCTGATCTTAGAGGACATGCTTTCAGTGTTTCACCATTGAGAATGATGTTTGCTGTGGGTTTGTCATATATGGCCTTTATTATAATGAGGTAGTCTCCTTCTATGATCAGTTTCTGGAGATTTTTTTATCATAACTGGGTGTTGAATGTTGTCAAAAGTTTTTCTGCACCTTTTGTGATGATCATATGTTTTTTATACTTCAGTTTGTCAATATGGTGTATCACATTTATTGAGTTGTATATATTAAAGAATCCTTGCATCCCTGGGATAAATCCCACTTGATCTTGGTGTATGATCATTTTAATGTCTTGCTGGATTCTGTTAGATAGTACTTCATCAGTGATATTGGCCTGTAATTTTCTTTTTTTGTGATATTTTTGTCTGGTTTTCATATCAGGTTGATGGTGGACTCATAGAATGAGTTTATGAGTGTTCCTCACTCTGCTAATTTTGGAAGAGTTTGAGAAGGATGGATGTTAGCTCTTCTTTAAATGTTTGATAGAATTCACCTGTGAAGCCATCTTGTCCTGGACTTTTGTTTGTTGGAATATTTTTAATCACAGTTTCAAGTTCATTATTTGTGACTTGTCTATTCATATTTTCTATTTCTTCCTGGTTCAGTCTTTTGCCGTTGTACCTTGGCATATTTGCTTATAGTAGTCTCTTATGATCCTTTGTATTTCTGTGGTGTCAGTTGTAACTTCTCCTTTTTCCTTTATAACTTTATTGATTTGAGTACTCTCCCTTTTTTTCGTGATGAATCTAGCTGAAGGTTTATCAATTTTGTTTACCTTCTCAAAGAGCCAGCTTTTAGTTTTATTGTTCTTTGTTATCATTTTCTTCATTTCCATTTTATTTATTTCTGCTTTTATCTTTATGATTTCTTTCCTTTTACTCACTTTGGGTTTTATTTGTACTTCTTTCTGTAGTTGCTTTAGGTGTAAAGTTAGGTTGTTTACTTGAGATTTTTCTTGTTTCTTGAGGTAAAATTGTGTTGCTATAAACTTCCCTCTTAGAATTGCTTTTGCTGCATTGCATAGGTTTTGGATTGTCGTTTTTTCATTATCATTTGTTTCTAGGTATTTTTTTATATCTTCTTTGATTTCTTCAGTGACCTCTTGGTTATTTAGTAGCATATTGTTTAGTCTCCATGTGTTTGTGTTTTTTATGATTGTTTCCCTGTAATTTATTTCTAATCTCATAGTGTCATGGTTGGAAAAGAAGCTTGATACAATTTCATTTTTTTTTAAAATTTAGTAAGGCTTGCCTTGTGATGCAAAATGTGATCTGTCCTGACCAATGTTCCATGTGCACTTGAGAAGAAAGAGCATTCTACTTCTTTTGGATGGAATGTCTTATTATTAAGTTTATCTGGTCTAAAGTGTCATTTAAGTCTTGGGTTTCCTTATTACTTTTCTTCAGCATGATCTACCTGTTGGTGTAAGTGTATTGTTAAAGTCCCTCACTATTATTGTGTTAGTTTTGATTTCCCCTTTTATGGCTGTAGGCAGTTTCCATATATATTGAGGTGCTCCTATGTTGGGGGCATAAATATTTACAGCTGTTATATCTTCTTCTTGGATTGATCCCTTTATCATTATGTAGTTTCCTGCCTCTCTTGTAACAGTCTTTATTTTAAAGTCTATTTTATCTGATAGGAGTATTGATA
The DNA here is from genome assembly GCF_949752795.1 of Hyperoodon ampullatus. NCBI lineage: Eukaryota > Metazoa > Chordata > Mammalia > Artiodactyla > Ziphiidae > Hyperoodon > Hyperoodon ampullatus. The sequence continues at coordinate 7,317,949 of NC_136928.1, forward strand.
CTCCAGTTTTCTTTTGATTTCCATTTGCATGGAATATCTTTTTCCAACCCTTCACTTTCAGTCTGTATGTGTCCCTATGTCTCAAGTGGGTCTCAAAGACAGCATATATATGGGTCTTATTTTTGTATCCATTCAGCTAGTCTGTGCCTTTTTTATTGGAGCATTTAATCCATTTACATTTAACATAATTATTGATATGTGTGTTCCTATTACCATTTTCTTAATTGTTCTGAGTTTCTTTCTGTAGGTCTTTTTCTTAATTGTGTTTCTTGCCCAGATAAGTTCTTTTAGCATTTGGTGTAAAGCTGTTTTGGTCGTGTGAATTCTCTTAGCTTTTACTTGTCTGTAAAGCTTTTGATTTCTTTGTCAAACTTGAATGAGATCCTTGCTGGATATAGTCATCTTGGTTGTAGGTGTTTCCCTTTCATCATTTTAAATATATTGTGTCACTCCCTTCTTCCTGCAGAGTTTATGCTGAAAAATTAGCTGTTAACCTTACGTGGATTCCTTTGTATGTTATTTATTGCTTTCCCCTTACTTCTTTCAATATATTTTCTGTGTTTAATTTTTGCTAGTTTGGTTAATATATGTTTAAGCTTGTTTCTCCTTGGGTTTCTCCAGTACGGGACTCTCTGCACTTTCTGGACCTGATTGACTATTTCTTTTCCCATGTTAAGGAAGTTTTCAGGTATAATCTCTTCAAATATTTTCTCAGACATTTTCCCTTTCTCTTCTTCTGGGACATCTATAATTTGAATGTTGTTCTGTTTAATGTTGTCCCAGAGGTCTCTGATATTGTCCTCATTTATTTTCATTCTCTTTTCTTTATTCTGTTCTGCAGCAGTTATTTCCATCATTCTATCTTCCAGGTCACGTATCTGTCCATCTGCCTCTTATTCTGCTATTGATTCCTTCTAGTGTATTCTTCATTTCAGTTACTGTGTTGTCCATCACTCTTTGTTCTTTAGTTCTTCTAGGTCCTTGTTAAACAGTTGTATTTCTTCTATCCATGCCTCCATTCTATTTCCAAGATTTTGCATCATCTTTACTATCATTATTTTGTATTCTTTTACAGGTAGGTTGCCTGTTTCCTCCTCATTTATTTGGTCTTGTGTACTTTTACGTTGCTCCTTAGTTTGCAACATAATTCTCTGTCACCTCATTTTGTCTAAGTTACTGTGTTTAAGGTCTTCTTTGCACAGGCTTCAGGGTCATAGTTCCTCTTGCTTCTGGTGTCTGCCCTTGGTGGATGAGGTTGGTCCAGTGGCTTGTGTAAGCTTCCTGGTGGGAAGGACTGGCGCCTGCATTCTTGTGAGTGGAGCTGGATATTGTACCTCTGATGGTCAGGGATGTGTCATTTTGTGTGTTTTGGGGTATCTGTGAGCTAGTAGGACTTTAGGTAGCCTGTCTGATGATGGATGAGTTTGTGTTCCTCCCTTGTCTGGTGTTTGGCATAAGGCATCATGCACTGGAGGCTGCAGGTGTATGGGTGGATGCAGGTCTTGGATTCTAGATGGAGAATTCTGGGAGAGCTCTTGCTGATTAATATTCCCTGGGCCTGGAATTCCCTGGCAGTCCAGTGTCCTGGACTCACTGCTCCCACCACAGAGGCTCAGGCCTGACCCTCTGCTGGGAAACCAAGACCCCTCAAACCACAAGTCATGGCAATAAAGGAGGGAAAAAAAGGAAAAAATATATGGGGGAAGAAAACAAACAAAAACAAACAGAGAAACAAAACCCAAGACAAATAACAAAGACAGAAACAAACAAACAGCAACAATAAAAAAGACAAACAAAACAGCAGACAAATGGTAAAAGCAAAACCAAACAAACAGGCTTCCCTGGTGGCACAGTGGTTGAGAGTCCGCCTGCCGATGCAGGGGACATGGGTTTGTGCCCCAGTCTGGGAAGATCCCACATGCCACCGAGCGACTGGGCCTGTGAGCCATGGCCACTGAGCCTGCACATCCGGAGCCTGTGCTCCACAACAGGAGAGGCCCACATACCACAAAAACAAACAAACGAAAACAAACAAAACACACGCACACACAAGAAACCAAAGAAAAATGAAAGAATACAAAACACAAAAGAACAACCAGACAAACAAAAGTACCCCATTATGAAATTAAACACTTAAAAACAAAACTAACATATACACAAAACAGAAAACAAAGCAGTGTGCAAACTGAAAAATAAAGCAAAGAAAACAAAACAAACACACAAGAATTATTTTAAAAAAGATAAAAACAAGACAGAACAAAGAGAAAATCAGGATAAAACCAAAATAGAACAAGGGGAAAAAGGGAAACAAACACAGAACAACAACAAAAAAAAAGCAAAGTAAAAATAGAAATACAAAGAAATAAAAAATGTTTAAAAATTTATAAAGCAAGAAAAAAGAAAAACCCAAACAAACCAAAAAAGAATAAAAAAACTAAAAAAAATAATAATAATTAAAAAAAAAAACAATGGGACAAATCAAATCATAATAAAAATAACAGTAATTATAATATTTTCCTGGAGTCTCGGCTGTCAATGTCCTTGCCCCCCCTGTGAGCCACAGCTCACCTCCACCTCCCCAGAAGACCCTCCAATGACTCTAGATTGATCTCTGGACCCGTTATGGGAACTGTGGAGAGAGCTCAGACTCTGATCTGGCCCAGCTCCCACGTGTGCTTGCCCCCAAATTCCACAGCTGCCAGAGCCAGACCAGTTTCATTTGTGGGAACACTCATTGTCCATTCAGATATTCCATATATGTAGGATCTACCAAGCCAATCATGGGGATTTAAGCTGCAGCTTGTTCAGCTGATAGAAATATTTTCATTCTTCTTTCTTATTTGCCCCATTCCTGGGGCACAACTGTGGTTTTAGCCTCACCTCTGCCTGTGGACCAATCACAGGAATCTTCTCCTGAAGCTGCCCTGGAGCACTTGTGTCTGCCTCAGTGAGAACAGAGCATGGAGTTGGCACAGCTGCCTGGGTAATGGGAGCCCCAGAGGTGACAGGTGCATTGGGAAACCTGCGGCAATTATGCAAGATATCCGGCCCTAGTGGGAGACTTTTCTAGTGCCCGGTGGCAGACACCTGAGGGACAGCCTTGACAGGGCCCTTTCCTAGGTTCTGGGGGTCAGAGACTGGCACATGAGGAGAGATAGGCTGCAATGGCATCTCTATCCTCTGCATGAAACTCAACAGTGGTGCCTTGCTTCCATGGCAGTCTTGGTTTCCTCCACAGGCATTCTAGATTGTGGATTTCCTCCCTCCCATCCCCTCAGGCTGTCTTCTCACAGCCAACAGTAGTCCTCCTCCCCAGGTTTGCTCTCCAATCCTCACACTCCAGCTCCCAGCCCCTGTGCACATGAGCAGAAACACATCCCAGTTCCAGGCGTGCAGAGTGGTGGTACGGACCATCTGTGTAGTTCTCACTCAGTCCTGTCTGCCACAAACTGACCTTTTCACACTCCTCCCACAGCCTCAGATGGTTTGCTTCTGTTGCAACCAATTTCCTCATTGGTGAGAGGGTTTTCCCAGTTGCAGGAACCTCTCCTCTGCTTCAGCTCTCCTACAGGGGCACAGGACCCATCCCACTTCCTCTCCTCTTCTTTCTCCCTTCTTTCTTTCATCCTACCTGGTTATGCAGAGGGCTTTATTGTCCTTTCTGGTGTCCAAGGACTTCTGCTAGCGTTTAGCCACTGTTCTGTGAGAATTGTTCAATCTGTAGATGTATTCTTGATGCATTTGTGGAGAGAAATGAACTCCATATCCTCCTGCTCCTCCATCATCTTGAAAATCTTTTATTCCAATTTTTAACAAACATCAATAGAGCCTAGAAAGAATAACCAAATCTGCATGCTCAAGTCCTTCAACTAGTTAGTTATAGAACTCTGAATAGAATCCACTTATCTGACTCTAAGTTTAATGCTTGTTCTAATACTGTATATTTACACTAAAATATTGTAAAACATAGATTACAGCTAAATGACTACAGGGTGTAGGATATCTGATACTTTTTATTTTTATCCTCTCCCTTTATTAAGAGTATGAGTGATCAAGACTGATAATGGTGGGTTTTAAAAAATTAGACAAAAAATACATTTTAGAAACTCTCAAGCATTTTAGAAAAACATTCATTTAAAAGAAATATAAGATAACTACAAATATATTTAACGCAGCAAATAGGTCCCCAAGTGATAGGGGCCAAAGAAGTTTTGAAATAAACTAACTGAAAAATAAAATAGAACAGATTTTCTTATATCTTCTGAAAATCAAAGTATTGACTTTCTAAAATACATACTATAATGCAGATTAGAATCACTATTTACTCTAGACTATTCCATGAGTGCTGGATACTGAGCACTGAAACTTTGCACCTTACTGCTTCCAAAACAAGAATGGACTGCTGAGACTGTGTCCATTACCCTCATGAATACTCCATTGTCCCTGCTCCTTCACTCGTTTTTATGAAAACATTTATTGAAATATAGTTGATTTACAATTTTGTGTTAGTTTCAGATATATAGCAAAGTTATACATATTTATATTCCATTATACATATGTATATTCATATATATATATATATATATATATATATATATATATATACTTTTTTACATTCTCTTCCAGTGTAAGTTATTACAAGATATTGAGCATAGTTCCCTGTGATATAGTAGGTCCTTGTTGGTTATCTAGTTTATATATAGTAGTGTGTATATTTTACCTCAAACTACTAATTTATCCCTCCCTCCAATTTCCCCTTTGGTAACCATAAGTTTATTTTCGATGTCTGTGAATCTATGTCTATTTTGTAAATAAGTTCACTTGTATCATTTTTTTATTCCACATATAAGTGATATATGATATTTGTCCTTCTTTTTCTGGCTTACTTCACTTAGTAATGTAATATCTTGGTCCACCTATGTTGTTGCAATGGCATTATTTCATTCTTTTTTATGGCTGAGTGATATTCCATTGTATATATACACCACATCTTCTTTATCTGTTCATCAGTTGATGGACATTTAGGTTGCATATGATCCCACAATCCCACTCCTGGTCATATATTTGGAGACAACCATAATTCAAAAAGTTACATGCACCCCAACGTTCATTGCAGCACTATTCACAATAGGTGTGACATGGAAGAAACCTGCTCTTTCAACTGTTGATCATTGAGCTGACAAACACAGCTGCTCTTTAAGAAAGTAAGGTTGAGAAACTTGAGTATCCAGTCTTATCAACTTTATCTTAGAATTTTCTCCTTAACTATGTTTATTTTGTAGGGAAATCCTTAAATATTCAGATGACACATTGTAATACATAAATTAGCAAATGAAGGAAGGGGTCTTTATGCATAGTTGTTCCACTATATGACAAGAATAATGCTATAATATTAAAATGTTTTCTTATTAAGGATCATATCTATCTTGAGAGATGTTATTAACCCCATTTACTTATAAACAAAGGTAGGATTAAAGAGTTTAAGTGACTTACTAAAGTCCATCCACGAAAATAACACCAATTAATTCTAGATGTTAACTGAGTTCCTTCGGACTTTAAAGGCAATGCTCTTTCCATTAGTCTGTGTATCATCAACAGCATTTGATGGAAAAAAAATTTACTCGGAGGGATAAAAAGTCATTTTAATATAGAAGTATATTAGATTACTATTTGAAGCCACAGGACAGAAATGATGGCAAGCAGTACTTAAATAATGACAACTTTCAAGTAGAAAAGCTCAAAATTATGTTTGTTTTGGTTTCATTTTTTGTTTTTTTATTACTTGGAGTACTCAGCTATAGCAATCCCATAGAAGGAGTAGTCTTTCATGCATTTAAGTGTACTTGGAATCTAACTTGAAGACTTTTAAGGTCATTTACAACTTGGAGCCTCCGTGAAACCCTAACAGAATATAGTTCTGAGTTAATAGAAAATCAGAAGAGCAAATACCTTAATGCAGCTTATAATTAGTGGAAAAAGATGCACAAAAAGAAATATCCTGCTTTTCTTACATTGGAGATCCATATTGCTCTTACAACTAAACTCTATTTTAAACCAAATAAAGTGCAAGGATTTAAAGTTATCTTTAATAACAGTCACTTTTTCCCCATAATTCTATGGAAAGTATGAGCTCTTCATCAGATTTTACTTAGGTAACCAGCACTATTGATAAAATACTTTTGCAAGTCATTTGTTATTTTCTCCCTCACTGAATCTGAAGGAAGAGAGTTGATATGGTGTGAGTTGACCTATGGAAAGATCTATGTGATAAAGACCTGTGAGAAGCTCCAATGTGGAACAGAGAACTCAGTTCAACAGCTCACAATAAATTGAATCCTGCTGAAAATCATATGGATGAGCTCAGAAGTGGATTGCCCCAGTTGACCCTTCAGATGAAACCATAGTCCCAGCTGACATTTTGATTGAAGTCTTGTCAGAGACCTGAATCAGATGACCCAGCTAAATGGTGCCTAGAATTCCTGACTCACAGAAGTTATGAGATAATAAAATATTTATCCTGGGATAATTTGTTATGCAGCAATAATTAACTAACTCAAACCAGAATATTTAGCTACTTAAACCAGAATAGGCTTAGTGAACATGAAAAATGTAAGACTAATGATTTTGTCATTATCTAGTAAAAATAATGTCAGGATGCATTCTAAAAGTTTTAACAAATGACTCTTCTAATACATCAATATCACCTATGTTACTAATACAATATTTGAATTTAATGGCTAAGCATAATATGATTTTAACATCTTAAATATGATTTTGGAATAGATGTAATAATTTTTTGTCTTCTAGTTCTTATCCTTTGGGTATTATGACTTTCATAAGTACACTTCTTTTTTATAACACTTGTTAAAACAAAATTTTCCATGTCCCCATATATTACACTTGAAAGAAGTCCATTAGAATTGCATCTGTATTGTAGGTCACTAAATGTTTTCCACACGAAGTAATATTTTATAAATTTCTATTGGATTTTAGGAAATTCTGTACTATTATTCTCCTATATATGATTAATATTTACTGAGAAAAATTTGAAAGTAATTCTGAATATTTTGACAGTTTTGGAGAAATAGCTTTACGGTGAAGCCCTCTGGATTTCACAATGCATATGCAGAAGGGCAAACACTAGAATTACAAAAACTATGCATTGTATATTTCTTAAAACATCCTGAATATTGATTCATAAATCTTAGATTTAAAGAGACAGAAATCATTTAATTCCAGTACAGCAAATAGATTTTATATTGCATGCCAAATTTAATCAATTTTATTCACTACCCACAATGCTGTGTTCAGAAACATTCTTAGTTCATCCAAGCTCAGTAGGAAAAAAAAAGTATAATAATCAATTAATTGTAACTATAATTGATAGAGCAGAAGAACACGAGAGCCATATATATGTCACTGATATTTCAACTTCTTCTAGAACTTTTTCATGATAGAATAACACTTCATTGAATGAGGGCCATTTCTATATATCCTGAAAATTGTTCACACTGTACTGAAGTCTGCTTTCTTGATTCACCAATCCCAGTTTTGTTCATTGGTATAATATAGATCGATTCTATTCCATCTTTTCACTCACCCCACTCCAGATATTTTGGAAGTATAATTTTTTAAGCTCTTACAAAGTATTTTAATTGCATACAACTTCTATAAACTTCCTCTACTATAGGACAAGTTGTAGAGCACTTAATCTGAGAAATCAGGAACTGAATATTCTTTACAGCAGTGCTTCTCAAGTGAGGGTGATAAGTCAGGTTCCTTGGAAATTAAGTCCTTGAGAAAGGTGTCCTAGTGCTTTTGCTCTGCACTTCTAATGAATAAACATGGGTTCCTTACACTGGTACGTGATAGTCATTACAAATAAACAAGTTTCCTCTTCCCATATGCCTACTTGGTGCCTTGTCAATCATGGTTGAGAATTACAGAAAATGTGTCTTCTAGATCAGGTAGGTGTAATTAGAAGAACTTGCAAGCATTAGCCTTGGTCAAACATTCAACTGAGTCTATTCATGAGCTTTGGTCTTATTCTCTGCAAGTAATAAAGTACAGCTTTATGTCCTATATACTCATCAGGTGAATTAATCATTTTTTAGTAACAGACCAGATATTGTCTCAATGGCTTATCATATATATTAAATAATATATTCTAATTAATTATATACTATCCTGAGTCTTTTATTTGTTTAATCCCCTAAAATTCTTATTTCTTCAAAAGACTGTAAGCTTCCCAAAACATCCGTTAAGGGCATACCTTTATTATATTGTCCACAAAACTTCACACATAGCTCTGTATTTTTATCTGTATCCATATATATTACAGAAAATGAGATCTAGCTGCTGCTTTAGAAGACCCTGAAATGTGATAAGGTTAGGATTTTTTTTTTTTTTACTATAGCTGTTATTTAGCTCCTGGGGTTTTTCTACTACCTTGTAGGCTAGAATGTAATGTCTAATGGTGTTTGATTTAGAAAAAAAATACATATGTTTAGTTCTTGAATATATGTATATGTATGTGTGTATATATATATATATATATATATATATATATATATATATATATATATATATATATATATATACACACACACACATACATATAGTATTTGCTTGAGTTTTCTGTGGTGGTCCAGTGGCTTCCATCTGAATAAATGGTACAAAGTATGACATTACTAACTACAGTAAAGTTTGTAGCACCTGTCATTTGTGGAAATCCAAAATCAGCTGGCTTGTCAAACATTCACTCAGCTTAATTTTACTTCCTTATATCATATAAATTATAGTACAATAGTAGATACTGATCAAAACAATTTACTTACCATTTATCAAAAGCCTCCTCTGTACCAGGAATTGTAGGAAACATGTTGCATAGTTTATCATCTCCTTTATTTCACCAACATAACCGTGAGAAATATTTTTTTTCCATTTTGAAGATAAAGAAAGATTTACAAGACCGTACAACTAATCAGTATTGGAAATGACTCATTAGCTCTATTAGTCATAGTGCAATGTTCCTATGTTTTCAGAGAACACATATAAAATTTGAGAAGTAGTTCAGTCTTTCTTTACACCTTTCCATTAAAGCATTTTTTGTCCTATTGAGAGATTTGTTTTTTACAGTCAAGTTCCTGGTTATGTACATTTCAGTAAAAATCATAATGATTGAGTTATCTATGAGGGAAATCTAATGAGAAAGAGAGAAGAGAGAGTGAGAGAAAGAAAGAGAGAGAAAGAGAAAGAAGGAAGGAAGAAAGAGCAAATTTAAAGAAATTTATGCATGTAACCTTAGCAACTGACATGAGAATGCAATTTATATTTTTGGTCTCTAAGACTCATTACTTTTCAGGATAATAATTTTCATGAATTTACTTTCAAGGTACAGTGGAATATGTTTTATTTACCTTGAAATGATCTCTTTCAAGTTTTTAAGGAGAAAATGCTCTAGTATGCTCTAGTATGAATGCTCTGGGATGTGGGGAAACACTTCATGCTCCCAAGTCTCTGGTTGTTTTTATGATTTTATAGACTTGAATTACAACATTTTTAGTTTTCCTATTTCTATAGTGACTAAAATCATTGTTATATGTCTACTATATTTACCAAACTTAAATTTATTTTGGTGTCTGTGTATGCTTTTAATGCAGTGATTAGGCTTTTTACAGGTTTAGGATGTGATCAGGGCCTCTAATATACACCTTAAAGCAGAAGATTGTGCTCGTAATTAGAAACTGAACAATAATGATTATGTGACGCCTCCTGCAAAGGAGTGCCTTTTGGATAATCAGGAAAGTTCTCTTTTCTGTGGCAATGGCTCTACAACTACACGTCCAGGTCTCAGAACTTTACTTATCTGTCTTCTAGCTTTGCTCTTACACTATTACTCTAAATATCTCAAAGATAATCTCTCACACTTGCCCTCTATTAAGTTTCTGATTTTTCTTATAATAAATAGGATATTCAATTGCTCCTCCATTGAATATGTTGGTTGGATTTTTTACCACCCAATTCAATTACAGGTATGTCAGAAAATTACTTCAGATGAGTTTTCTCAACAAACTAATAGATGATAATATTCATTGGCAAAATAAATGGAAAGGAGCTGGATTAACCAAATATTTCTCACTGAGGGACAGAGTGAGAGAATTAATAGAAAGACATTTCCAAGAGAAAGTATGAGAGGTAAAATTATATATCTTAGACCTTTCCAAGCCTGAAGGGTATGTAGAAGATATAGAAACAAGGATAACTCTGATAAAAGAAGTTATTATAGATTATAGGTATTATAGAAGACTGGGAGTATAGTTACAGCTACCATATCTTTAATCTGTACTTTTTACCTGGCATTACATTCAATTCATTGTATACTGATTTTACTTTAGCAACAAGCTGATGTATATATGTGTGTGTGTGTGTGTGTGTGTGTATATATATATATATATAATTTCCATTTTATCGTTGAGGAATCTGAGATGTGGAGAGGTTAAAAAATTTACTAAAAAATAACACAGTAATAAGTGGCAAATTTGAGACTTGAATTCAATATATATTTTTTTCTAAAATATCTTGCTTTTAAACTTGGCATGATAAAACTAAGAGTTGTAGAGGTGGCAGGTTTTTACTTCTATCCTCTTAGAGCTTTTTGGCTGGACCTGAGGATTAAACTGACATAAGATAGATTAACAGGGGGAAAGGATACAGATTTATATAAGTTTTATGTGACATAGGAGCCCTCATAAGGAAAAGAAGATTCAAAGAAGTAACAAAACCTAAACATATTTATACCAGGTTTAACAAAGAAAGGTAGATGTGAAAAAGTTGCTAAACTATGTGAGGAAGCTGAAGGAAGATAAGAATGATTTTACCAACGGCTGTTTGTGCAGAATTCTCTCGGCTATGATTCCTATTGAAGAATGTTTATTTTTTCCTGGTACAGGGAGTACATCTTTCATAAGGGAGTTTTTACGTCCTATCTTCAGGAAGACAGGGAAGATTGAAATGCTCTTCCCGTGTCTGCTGTTTTTTAAGTGATTTTAGCTCAAAATAAACCTTATGTCAAAGTAGCATATTTTGGGGTGGCATATTCTGCTGCCCTTCAGAGGCCAGTGCAGGGGGAGGTACTCCACATGTGAGTTACATACAGTTATGAACAACATAATAAACAGTCGTCAGATACCTGTGACTGACCATTATGACTGAGGAATTTATTTTAAATAAAGCCCACTTAACTTTTTCCAGGATTAATCTACGTTCTACTCTTCAGCTCAAGAATTTAACTTAGCCCAAAGTTTGATAAACACATGCAGTTGGTAGATTACTCTCTAAAAAGCTCATGAATATTTGCTCCCACAAGCTGAATATTATGTTCATTAAGATTGATTTTGCTGTTTCCAAGCCTATTCATTCCAGCTATATCAGTTATTATATTTACATAATTTAATTAAATATTGCATCAATCCAATTATGATTGTCAGAAAAGAGTTGTTTCCATAAAAATTAGTTGAATGCTTTCAAGTACAACCAGGCAAGTCACTAAAAATTTGCTAATTAAGTGAGCGCACGAAAGCTGAAAAAGACTGAAGATATTATAGAAAAAAATAACAGCATTTTGCACTAAGATGACTTTGCAAACAGTTTTTATTTCGCTCTCTCTTTTAAAACAACTTGACTCTGAAATTGTTTAGAATTCATTTTTGGATGTGATTTACCCAAGAAAGATGATGGAGATTTCAAATTAGTGGGAAGGTACTCAAACTAAAAACTTTGAGCCTGCATCCAAAAAACCACATGTATTACCCATTTGCACTTTCTTCGCTGATTTTCCACATGCATTGCATGTAAAAAAAAATAACATTATTATATAAATAATTAAATATTCTATATTAATATACATTAATATTGAAGTATTTAAGTCTTGTCTCTCAGCCAGCGCCTGCAATACTTTCAACAGGTGCAGGGAACGCATGAAATTGCCGCTGCCTGCCTCCAATCAGCCACCACATCCCTCTTGGGTTTTCCAGCACAGACTGCATGCATTGGTGTTTAAGTTAATATTTAAGATAAATTTGCATCAATATTTAATGATTCTGAACTATAACTGAAAAAATTCAACAAAACAACTCTAAACTGAACCATTCTAGATAAGAAAACGTCTGTAATAATATGGTTCTGAATTGAGTTAGAATTATATATTCCCTGTATGGTATAGATTTATGCTTTATCATATATTTAGAAAATAGCTGCAAATCATGTTTATTCTTAGCCTTTCATGAATTCTGTGCTGATTCATGCAACAATAAACATTTTTGAGTGTCAACTCAAGAAAAGTAGTTAGCATTTGAGACCACAGCCTCTGGGTCCTAAATGCCTTGATGATAGGTATGTGTGTAAAAAACTTCCTTGTGCCTCAGTTTCTGCATCTCTCGAAGGAGGAAAATGAGTTAAATAACTTACGGTGTTGTTTTGAGCATCATATGAGTTATGTGATAAGAACAGAGTCTAGAAAATAATAAGGATTGCTATGAGTTAGCTTTTATTAATACCACCATGAGAAAAGTAATACTGTACATTCTAAGAATAGGCAAGGTCATGGTTAAAGAAGCTTCCATTATTGTCTGGGCATCAAATAAACAAATATATATAGTAAACAAATATAATAACCCGAGGTAATAGGATATTGCCTACAAAGCCAAAATTAGAAAATGTGGTCAGGGAAGGCCTCTCTGGGGAGATGGCATGGAGGTTGTGCCACATTTATGAGAGGAAACCAAACGTATGTACACCTTTAAATGAACATCCCAAACAGAGGAAACAGCAAGGGAAAGGGCCCTGTGCTTGAAATAATCTCTGCTTGTTTACCAATGTAAACCAGGACAGTGTAGCACAAGTGGTGGGTGATGATGAAAGAAAAACAGGTTCTTTTGAGATAACGGAATGAGCCAGGGTCAATTGGGACAATAAAACCATCACAGTCTTCTTGCTATGTACCTCAGGAGATCGCATGCAACATGGCAGAATAAACAAGAAAATGCATCCTAATTTGATTGCAAACTAGCCCAAAGTTGTATATTTCTTACTCTGGAGGGAGTCTTTACTCCTTGGAAGCCCTACAGGGAAATTCTTAACACAATTAAGAGTGTCAGTATCTAGGCATAGGATTTGCCTTTGTAGGGTCCACAGATAGTAAGAGGCTTCAATTCCTACACACACTCTCACATTGAATCCTTGAATCTAGATCTTTTGTGTTTTTGAAAATGTGAGGCTCATCTCTAGGTAAACAAAAAGACTTGAAATTTATTTTCCAATTACAGTCAGGGTGCAAACTTCAGAACATTCCAATTGTAACTCTTGACAAATACAAAAGTTATTATAACTAAAACAAATAATCAAAATACAGCTCACTCTGGACCTGTCTCTTCTAAAGAAAAAGAGTTTTCTTTCTCCTCTATTCACGGAGTGGGGGGAAATGTATTTCAGAAGTCCAAGCTATCACTACCTATCACCTGAGGTCTCATAAAGGGGTTACACTTTATGGTTATGGAAAAGTTATTGTTATAACTTTTTAGAAAACTATTGAAAACCCTGACAGAGTTAGTATGTAGAAATGTTATTTGCTTGCATGTAACAGAGGCTTTGTTGAATATAGTAGCTAATGAAAAATAAATGTGGGACCACAAATAATGACATAAATGAGAAAGCATCATCAAGTGATAGTCATAGAAATGAGTTTTGATCCATGCTTCTCAAGATAATGTCATGTTTTTCTAATTTGATTTTTAAAGGTCCTGAATGTTAAGTCAATTGTTATATTGTTACCTGAGTAATATACTTCAAGTAATCTAACAACTACATCTCCTACATTGTGGGGGAAAAGAAAAAGACTCCAAATAAGAAACCATACACAGTCACTAGCTTAAACTATTATGTATATGTTTCAATTCAACAAATATTCATAAGGCTTCTACCACAGTTAAAGCACTGTGGGAAATAAAAGACATGAATGCAACATGGATTATGTCCTCTGAGCCTGTATAATTTTATGATGAAGATCATAAAACCTGTACCATATAAGCATCCTACAACAGAGACAGGTGAGTATGGAGGATCTACCTGTATCAGATAAGTGAAACAATTTGAACCCTATTTAGGTTTTGTAGACCTGTATAATGCTGAGCAGGGAAATGGATTTCCAAAACACAAATATTTAAACCTAATGTAACCCACATATGCAGCATATATTTCCACTTTTTAAAATCATCCTGATAGTCTTTTGATGTTTTAACATTTCCTCCACAGAATTCTGTATAATGAAGTTAGCTTCTACCCTAGACAAAGAGTAAATATGAAACCCAAGTTAGACAACTGAATCTTCTTTTCCTGAAAAATGAATCATAAGGAAATGAATAAAGACACCTAACTTTTGGAGTTCACTCAGTTCTTGCAGCTAAATCCCTATGATGCTCTTCTTGTAATACAACTGTATCAGGTCCAGCCACATCTGAATTGTGTTGATAACTACCAATTTCCACGTCTGATTTCTAGTTTTTCCTTCAAATAATTGCCCTTATGATTATGTAACTAGAGTCAGACCATCTTAACGGCAGCTAAAGAGTTCTAATTGATAAAGAACAGCAAACTAGAGGATTGGATCTATTCAATAGAGCATCAAATAAGTAAATTTATAATAGGATAGAAAATTATGTTCTAATCTGGCATGGGGCTTCACAGTCCATGACACATAAAGTGAAAAAAAAATAATTAAGTTTTTCTGTGGCAGAAGTTGCTCTTGACTACTACATAAGTTCTGCCACAGATTATTGTGAAGAGCAGGAATTCTAAGACCACACAGTAGTGTAGCCATGAATGGATAGGTGGGGTAATTCAAAGTAAACAAATAACCCAGCTCAAATATTTGAGTTCTCTCCTCAAGTCACTGAAACTCAAGGACTTTTATGTGTGACTATATTGAAATAACAAATAACATTTATTTTCTTACAACTGACAATTGAAATGACCAGAAATCAAACTTAAAATTTGTGTCTCAGGTTGTTAAATTGCATTAAGAGCTGTATTCTCAGCTTTTTCTGTATTCTCAGCATTTGTGTAAAGGTATATTAATACAAATAAAGAAAGAAAATATATTATTTGAAATGTTGAAATAGTTTTATCCAGGAGAATCTGGAGGGTCCTAATGCCTGAATATCCTCTTCTGCCACTCTCTTCTCTCTTATAAAAAAATTGACTCTCCCTTCTCTGATCATTTTCTGTTTAAGATGCTGTAGTCCCTTCACCTGAATGCCGTAGTAGTTGGTACCTAAAGATACCCCTCATGTCCCTATGATTTTTACTATTATATCTATAATTGGTGCATCCTTATTTGTTCCAAACTGTCAAATGCAGAATATATCCCTAAGAGAAAAAAGTATTTCTGAAAAGAGCTATAGCAATTCACTAAAATCTGGGATTGTGTACATGGAGTGAATTTTAGGGTGTTTTTTGAAGGAGGAGAGAGTATATATTTTAGCTCAGTTTTAATGGAAAGTGTGTGTCTACAAGAGTCCATGCTCACTCAAGCAGGTGAGGTTCTATTAATGCAAATCCAGATGAAATAATGGCCTAGTAAAAGGAGACTACTAGAGGAATGAATGACAAGATAACAAGCCTGGATGGATTATTACATCAGTATTCCTGCCTCACTCCACAAAATATCCATAAAGTTGTTACATTGACTAAGGTTTTGTTATATAAACTCGAGATATAAGCATTGTGATTCTTTTTTTTTTTTTTTTAGTTTCTGCTTTATAACAAAGTGAATCAGTCATACATATACATCTGTTCCCACATCCCCTCCCTCATGCATCTCCCTCCCTCCCACCCTCCCCATCCCACCCCTCCAGGCGGTCACAAAGCACCGAGCTGATCTCCCTGTGCTCTGCGGCTGCTTCCCACTATCTATCTACCTTACGTTTGGTAGTGTATATATGTCCATGCCTCTCTTTCCCTTTGTCACAGCTTACCCTTCCCCTTCCCCATATCCTCAAGTCCATTCTCAAGTAGGTCTGTGTCTTTATTCCCGTTTTACCCCTAGGTTCTTCATGACATTTTTTTTTTTTTAAATTCCATATATATGTGTTAGCATACGGTATTTGTCTTTCTCTTTCTGACTTACTTCACTCTGTATGACAGACTCTAGGTCTATCCACCTCATTACAAATAGCTCAGTTTCGTTTCTTTTTATGGCTGAGTAATATTCCATTGTATATATGTGCCACATCTTCTTTATCCATTCATCCGATGATGGACACTTAGGTTGTTTCCAGCTCCGGGCTATTGTGAATAGAGCTGCAATGAACATTTTGGTACATGTCTCTTTTTGAATTATGGTTTTCTCAGGGTATATGCCTAGTAGTGGGATTGCTGGGTCATATGGTAGTTCTATTTTTAGTTTTTTAAGGAACCTCCATACTGTTCTCCATAGTGGCTGTACCAATTCACATTCCCACCAGCAGTGCAAGAGTGTTCCCTTTTCTCCACACCCTCTCCAGCATTTATTGTTTCTAGATTTCTTGATGATGGCCATTCTGACTGGTGTGAGATGATATCTCATTGTAGTTTTGATTTGCATTTCTCTAATGATTAATGATGTTGAGCATTCTTTCATGTGTTTGTTGGCAGTCTGTATATCTTCTTTGGAGAAATGTCTATTTAAGTCTTCTGCCCATTTTTGGATTGGGTTGTTTGTTTTTTTGCTATTGAGCTGCATGAGCTGTTTATAAATTTTGGAGATTAATCCTTTGTCAGTTGCTTCATTTGCAAATATTTTCTCCCATTCTGAGGGTTGTCTTTTGGTCTTGTTTATGGTTTCCTTTGCTGTGCAAAAGCTTTGAAGTTTCATTAGGTCCCATTTGTTTATCTTTGTTTTTAGTTCCATTTCTCTAGGAGGTGGGTCCAAAAGGATCTTGCTGTGATTTATGTCATAGAGTGTTCTACCTATGTTTTCCTCTAAGCGTTTGATAGTTTCTGGCCTTACATTTAGGTCTTTAATCCATTTTGAGCTTATTTTTGTGTATGGTGTTAGGGAATGATCTAATCTCATACTTTTACATGTCCCTGTCCAGTTTTCCCAGCACCACTTATTGAAGAGGCTGTCCTTTCTCCACTGTACATTCCTGCCTCCTTTATCAAAGATAAGTTGGCCATATGTGCGTGGGTTTATCTCTGGGCTTTCTATCCTGATCCACTGATCTATCTTTCTGTTTTTATGCCAGTACCACACTGTCTTAATTACTGTAGCTTTGTAGTATAGTCTGAAGTCAGGCAGCCTGATTCCTCCAGCTCCGTTTTTCGTTCTCAAGATTGCTTTGGCTATTCGGGGTCTTTTGTTTTTCCAAACAAATTTTGAAATTTTTTGTTCTACTTCTGTGAAAAATGCCAGTGGTAGTTTGATAGGGATTGCATTGAATCTGTAGATTGCTTTGGGTAGTAGAGTCATTTTCACAATATTGATTCTTCCAATCCAGGAGCATGGTATATCTCTCCATCTATTTATATCATCTTTAATTTCTTTCATCAGTGTCTTATAATTTTCTGCATACAGGTCTTTTGTCTCCTTAGGTAGGTTTATTCCTAGATATTTTATTCTTTTTGTTGCAATGGTAAATGGGAGTGTTTTCTTGATTTCATTTTCAGATTTTTCATCATTAGTGTACAGGAATGCCAGAGATTTCTGTGCATTAATTTTGTATCCTGCTACTTTACCAAATTCATTGATTAGCTCTAGTAGTTTTTCGGTAGCATCTTTAGGATTCTCTATGTATAGTATCATGTCATCTGCAAACAGTGACAGCTTTACTTCTTCTTTTCCAATTTGGATTCCTTTTATTTCCTTTTCTTCTCTGATTGCTGTGGCTAAAACTTCCAAAACTATGTTGAATAAGAGTGGTGAGAGTGGGCAGCCTTGTCTTGTTCCTGATCTTAGTGGAAATGGTTTCAGTTTTTCACCATTGAGGACAATGTTGGCTGTGGGTTTGTCATATATGGCCTTTATTATGTTGAGGAAAGTTCCCTCTATGCCTACTTTCTGCAGGGTTTTTATCATAAATGGGTGTTGAATTTTGTCGAAAGCTTTCTCTGCATCTATTGAGATGATCATATGGTTTTTCTCCTTCAACTTGTTAATATGGTGTATCACATTGATTGATTTGCGTATATTGAAGAATCCTTGCATTCCTGGAATAAACCCCACTTGATCATGGTGTATGATCCTTTTAATGTGCTGTTGGATTCTGTTTGCTAGTATTTTGTTGAGGATTTTTGCATCTATGTTCATCAGTGATATTGGCCTGTAGTTTTCTTTCTTTGTGACATCCTTGCCTGGTTTTGGTATCAAGGTGATGGTGGCCTCGTAGAATGAGTTTGGGAGTGTTCCTTCCTCTGATATTGTTTGGAAGAGTTTGAGAAGGATGGGTGTTAGCTCTTCTCTAAATGTTTGATAGAATTCGCCTCTGAAGCCATCTGGTCCTGGGCTTTTGTTTGATGGAAGATTTTTAATCACAGTTTCAATTTCAGTGCTTGTGATTGGTCTATTCATATTTTCTATTTCTTCCTGAGTCAGTCTTGGTAGGTTGTGCATTTCTAAGAATTTGTCCATTTCTTCCAGGTTGTCCATTTTATTGGCATAGAGTTGCTTATAGTAATCTCTCATGATCTTTTGTATTTCTGCAGTGTCAGTTGTTACTTCTCCTTTTTCATTTCTAATTCTACTGATTTGAGTCTTCTCCCTTCTTTTCTTGATGAGTCTGGCTAATGGTTTGTCAATTTTGTTTATCTTCTCAAAGAACCAGCTTTTAGTTTGGTTGATCTTTGCTATCGTTTCCTTCATTTCTTTTTCATTTATTTCTGATCTGATCTTTATGATTTCTTTCCTTCTGCTAACTTTGGGGGTTTTTTGTTCTTCTTTCTCTAATTGCTTTAGGTGCAGGGTCAGGTTGTTTACTCGAAATGTTTCCTGTTTCTTAAGGTGGGATTGTATTGCTATAAACTTCCCCCTTAGAACTGCTTTTGCTGCGTCCCATAGGTTTTGGGTCGTCGTGTCTCCATTGTCATTTGTTTCTAAGTATTTCTTAATTTCCTCTTTGATTTCTTCAGTGATCACTTCATTATTGAGTAGTGTATTGTTTAGCCTCCATGTGTTTGTATTTTTTACAGATCTTTTCCTGTAATTGATGTCTAGTCTCATAGCATTGTGGTCGGAAAAGATACTTGATACAATTTCAATTTTCTTAAATTTACCAAGGCTTGATTTGTGACCCAAGATATGATCTATCCTGGAGAATGTTCCATGAGCACTTGAGAAAAATGTGTATTCTGTTGTTTTTGGGTGGAATGTCCTATAAATGTCAATTAAGTCCATCTTGTTTAATGTATCATTTAAAGCTTGTGTTTCCTTATTTATTTTCATTTTGGATGATCTGTCCATTGGTGAAAGTGGGGTGTTAAAGTCCCCTACTATGATTGTGTTACTGTCGATTTCCCCTTTTATGGCTGTTAGTATTTGCCTTATGTATTGAGGTGCTCCTATGTTGGGTGCATAAATATTTACAATTGTTATATCTTCTTCTTGGATCGATCCCTTTATCGTTATGTAGTGTCCTTCTTTGTCTCTTCTAATAGTCTTTATTTTAAAGTCTATTTTGTCTGATATAAGAATTGCTACTCCAGCTTTCTTTTGCTTTCCATTTGCATGGAATATCTTTTTCCATCCCCTTACTTTCAATCTGTATGTGTCTCTAGGTCTGAAGTGGGTCTCTTGTAGACAGCATATATATGGGTCTTGTTTTTGTATCCATTCAGCCACTCTGTGTCTTTTGGTGGGAGCATTTAGTCCATTTACATTTAAGGTAATTATTGATATGTATGTTCCTATTCCCATTTCCTTAATGGCTTTGGGTTCGTTATTGTAGGTATAGTCCTTCTGTTGTGTTTCTTGCCTAGAGAAGTTCCTTTAGCATTTGTTGTAAAGCTGGTTTGGTGGTGCTGAACTCTCTCAGCTTTTGCTTGTCTGTAAAGGTTTTAATTTCTCCATCAAATCTGAATGAGATCCTTGCTGGGTAGAGTAATCTTGGTTGCAGGTTTCTCTCCTTCATCACTTTCATTATGTCCTGCCACTCCCTTCTGGCTTGTAGAGTTTCTGCTGAGAGATCAGCTGTTAACCTGATGGGGATTCCCTTGTGTGTTATTTGTTGTTTTTCCCTTGCTGCTTTTAATATGATTTCTTTGTGTTTAATTTTTGACAGTTTGATTAATATGTGTCTTGGCGTATTTCTTCTTGGATTTATTCTGTATGGGACTCTCTGTGCCTCCTGGACTTGATTAACTATTTCCTTTCCCATATTAGGGAAGTTTTCAACTATAATCTCTTCAAATATTTTCTCAGTCCCTTTCTTTTTCTCTTCTTCTTCTGGAACCCCTATAATTCGAATGTTGGTGCGTTTAATGTTGTCCCAGAGGTCTCTGAGACTGTCCTCTGTTCTTTTCATTCTTTTTTCTTTATTTTTCTCTGCATCAGTTATTTCCACTATTTTATCTTCCACCTCACTTATCCGTTCTTCTGCCTCAGTTATTCTGCTATTGATCCCATCTAGAGTATTTTTCATTTCATTTATTGTGTTTTTAATCGATGCTTGATTCATCTTTAGTTCTTCTAGGTCCTTGTTAACTGTTTCTTGCATATTGTCTATTCTATTTCCAAGATTTTGGATCTGGGAGATAGAATCTTGGATCAGCTTTACTATCATTATTCTGAATTCTTTTTCAGGTAGACTGCCTATTACCTCTTCATTTGTTAGGTCTGGTAGGTTTTTATCTTGCTCCTTCACCTGCTGTGTGTTTTTCTGCTTTCTCATTTTGCTTATGTTACTGTGTTTGGGGTCTCCTTTTTGCAGGCTGCAGATTCGTAGTTCCCGTAGTTTTTGGTGTCTGTCCCCCGTGGCTAAGGTTGTTTCAGTAGGTTGTGTAGGCTTCCTGGTGGGGGGGACTAATGCCTGTGTTCTGGTGGTTGAAGCTCGATCTTGTCTTTCTGGTGGACAGGTCCACGTCTGGTGGTGTGTTTTGGGGTGCCTGTGGCCTTATTATGTTTTTAGGTATCCTCTCTGCTAATGGGTGGGGTTGTGTTCCTGCCTTGCTAGTTGCTTGGCATAGGGTGACCAGCACTGTAGCTTGCTGGTCGTTGACTGAAGCTGGGTGCTGGTGTTGAGATGGAGATCCCTGGGAGATTTTCGCTGCTTGATATTATGTGGAGCTGGGAGGTCTCTTGTGGACCCGTGTCCTGAAGTTGGCTCTCCCACTTCAGAGGCACAGCACTAACTCCTGGCTGCAGCACCAAGAGCCTTTCATCCACCCGGCTCAGAATAACAGTGAGAAAAAGTAGAAAGAAATAATTAGTAGAAGAAAGAAAGAGAGATTGAAAGAAAGGAAGAAGGGAAGGAAGGAAGGAAGGAAGGAAGAAAGAAAGAAAGGAGGGAGGGAGGAAGGATGGAAAGAAAGGAAAGAAAGGAGGGAGGGAGGGAGGAATGAAAGCAAAAGGAAGAGTGAATGGAAGAAGAGAGGGAGGGAGGGAGGAAGGAAAGAAAGAAAGAAAGACAGGAGGGAGGGAGGGAGGGAGGAAGGAAAGAAAAAGAAATTGGAAAGAAGAAGGGTGGGAGGGAGGGAGGGATGGAGGAAAGAAAAAGAAAGAAGGAAAGGAGGAGTGGAGGGAGGGAGGGAGGAAGGGAAGGGAGGAAAAAAAGAAAGAGCAGGTAAAGTAAAATAAAGTATGAAATATAGTAGCGTTATTAAAATTAAAAAGTAATTATTGAAAAAAAACACGGACCGAAAGAACCCTGGGACATATGGTGGAAGCAAAGCTATACAGAGAGAATCTTACACATACACATTCACAAAATAGAGCAGGGGGAAAAATCAAAAATCTTGCTCTCCAAGTCCACCTCCTCGATTTGGGATAATTCGTTGTAAAAAGAGGAAAAGGGCGAAAAGTCTGAAATCTTGCTAAGTCCACCTCCTTAATTTGAGATAATTCGTTGTAAAAAGAGGCAAAAAAAAGGGGGGAAAGTCTTAAATCTTGTCCTCAAGGTCCACTTCCTCAATTTGGGATGATTTGCTGTCCATTCATGCACTCCACAGACGCAGGGCACATGAAATGGACCGTGGAGCTTTAATCCGCTGCCTCGGAGGCTGCACAGAGAGATTTCCCTGTCTCTGCTCTCACAGCTCCCGGGTCTCAGCCTTGGACCTGGCCCCGCCTCTGCGCGTAGGTCGCCGGAGGGCGTCCGTTCTTCGCTCAGACAGGACGGGTTTAAAGGAGCCGCTGATTCGGGGGCTCTGGCTCACTCAGGCAGAGGGGAGGGAGGGGAATGCCCTCTCCTCGCGCACCAGGCAACAAAAGGGAAAAAAGTCTCTTGCCTCTCCGGTAGCTCCAGACCCTTTCCCCGGACTCCCTCCGGGCTAGCACTAACCCCTTCAGGGTCTCTTCCTGCCGCCAGCCCCAGACCTCTCCCTGCGCTCCGACTGAAAGCCGATACCCGAGCCTCAGCTCCCAGCCCCGCCCGCTCTGGCGGCCGAGCAGACAAGTCTCTCGGGCTGGTGTGTGCCTGAGGGCACCGATCCTCTGTGCCAAAATCTCTCTGCTTTGCCCTCCACACCCCTGTTGCTGTGCTCTCCTCCGCTACTCCGAAGCTTTCCCCCTCCGCCACCTGCAGTCTCCGCCCTCGAAGGGGCTTGTAGTGTGTAGAAACCTTCCCTCCTTCACGGCTCCCTCCCACTGGTGCAGGTCCCGTCCATATCCTATTGTCTCTGTTTATTCTTTTTTTCTTTTGACCTACCCAGGTATGTGGGGAGTTTCTTGCCTTTTGGGGGGTCTGAGGTCTTCTGTCAGCGTTCAGTAGGTGTTCTGTTGGAGTTGTTCCACGTGTAGATGAATTTCTGATGTATCTGTGGGGAGGAAGGTGATCTCCGCGTCTTACTCTTACGCCATCTTCCTCCGGCTCTCGCATTGTGATTCTTAAGGAAAGGTTTTTATAAGTTCTTAAAACTTGAAATCCTAGTGGCTTCATAGGGAATTTTCTATTATCAGTTGATGGAGGTAGAAGAAACAAAATGAACCTTGTTTAGAGATGGCATTACCTAATGTATTGGCATCAGCATCAGGGTGAATAAAGTGGAATCAAATTTTCTTTCTCCACTGTCCATAAGTAAATTTCAGGATTGAAATTTACTTACGGGCAGTGGAGAAGGAAAATTTGTCCAATGCCCATTTTGCCTGGTAAAAGAGACATTCTGTAAGTGGATTTACTCTGACACAAGGGCAGTGTCAACTACTCTGTCTAAATGATCAAGGAATTGGAACAAAAAACTGGAGTATATAAGGAAATTTGAGGAAGAATTATATAAATGAACCTCTCAGTATGATGCAGAACATGGGTATATACATGACCTCCATGTAAGATGGATGGTTGAATTAGCTGAAGACAAAGTGGCCGTGATAGCAGGAATGAAGTCTATTCCTTGGCTCTCTAAAACTGACTAGGATTTGGGTGTTTTTAGTACTCTGGTAACTGTGACTAACACAGGATCCCTCATGTGTTATAGTACCATACTGTCCAAAACATGAAGAATTCCATGGGAGAAGATAATCACCTGAGTTTTTTCTTCCATCACAGAGGGGAAAGAATTTTTCTGACTAGATTTATATTTCTTTATCCTGACAACTGTCTGAGACTCAGAAATAATAAGCTGTGTTTTTTAAGGTATCTGGCACATTGCCTTATATATGGAGGGACTCACCCAATGCTCAAATGTAGTTAGTTTTTGTCTGATGTTTAAGTAGGCATAATTACATAATTGTTGAACAAAGAAAGAAAGGATGAAGAAAAGATTAAATGAATGAGTATGAACCTCAGAAAAAGAAGTATTTCTAGAATTTATGAATCTCTACCTAATAATTGTTGGAGAAGATCATAGAGAGGACCTGGCCACCAGTTGTTCGAGAAGATCATAGACAGGACCTGGCCACTAGTTGGCCCAAGAGTTAGACCTGGGCAATCAGAGGCAATCCTCATCCCCTCCCCTTGGAATATACGTGCTGCCTACTGTCCCCATAGCTGGAGCTATTTTCAAGGACACAACTTTGAGAGAGCAGTGTTTTGTTGAGGTCACCTGGATGGTATAAGTGGCTCTATATACACCCACTTAAGACCTCTATGTAGACTTTAAGTTTCTGGTGAGTGCAGAGATCTACTCCTCTGTGGCTACCCAAGACAAACCTCCTATGTAAGTTCCCCTGCTTATAAAATCTGCCACCAACCAATCTGGAGTGGTCTGCTTCTTTCTTGGGTCTCTCCTTGCCTTTCGTGTATGAGGACCAGTTTGTGAACCAACAGTAAAGTGTATTAAATTCTTTCTAGATATAAAAGACAAAACCTTTCTATTCTTCCTAACATCTTTGTTTCTGAAAGTTTCCTAGTTTTTCAGTATTAAATAGATGACTGCTCCAGTTGACCCATTTCTTTGTTAGCATGTTCTTAGCCATCAAGTGAGAATGACTTTGATGCAAAACAGAACTGATTGCAAGCCTGGCATTGCTCTTCCCATTCTGTGTGAACCTGGGTAACGCCTTTAAATGATCTCAGACAATTTCTCATTTGTAAACTTAATGGCAAGCATTCTACCATATCAGTCTGGTGGAAACTGAGGTAAATTAAGGTATACAAATCACATAGCACAGACTATGTTTGGGGAATAGGAGTAAGTGCTATGTAAATGCTTATTCCCTTTTCCTTATCCTCCATTTTTGCCCTTTTCCACGTTGTTCTAATTGAAATCAATACATTTTGATTATGATCGCCATTTCTGGTAGTGAACACTTGCTCCAATTTTCTCTGTGTGATCATTGACATATATTTCTCAGTATCCTTGCCTTCGTTTAAATTCATCTTACAAAAAAGTTACTCAGTATATGTATTGATTGAATTAACAATGGAATCTTAGTTGTTGGAAATAGTAATTCATGGTAACAGTAGTATTGTGATGGCACAGGAATCAGTGGGGTTTGGTTTCAACTCTGTCTTATCTACTAATTATCTATTTACCTTGATGAAATTACTTAAAATGTTTGAGGAATTGTGTATTCAGTACAAAATAATGGCTAACATGTAAGCCCCCTGACTTATTTTGAAATTGAATGAATTATATATGCTAGTGTGCTTTAAAATATAAATAATAAGGAACATAAATTGTAAAGTATTTAGTAGTTTGCTTATTAATTTCATTTTAATTTTCATGTAACCAGGATAGTCCTGGTTATGACTATTAACTGTGTGTCTAAGACTTTCCATTTGTAACCTGTAGTTACGGCCTAAATTTGCTCCAAAGGAGCATGGATTGAAAGCCACTGAAATAACATTTGATGACGCATACAAATTTGTGATGTCTTTGTACCATAATAAAAAATATAAATAAAGTTAAACTTCAATTCAGAGAATTTGGATATTCTACCTTATTCAAGTAAATTATATGTTGTGTTGCTTGACTTAAACTACTCTTAACTGAGCTTTAAAAAAATTTTTTTAAGTATTAACCTTGGTTCATAATTCAGTGATTTAAGTGTTGATTTTAAATTTTGAATTGCATGTTCAGTGAGCTAATTGTTAATATGGTTATTGTTTGACAGGTTAACCTGAGTCCCTTTTATATAGAGCAACTTAATCTTTTGGTCCTACATTTAGTTTATTCCTATAATAAATTTGTGATATCCCTAGATATGAATCAACTGTTCTGGCAAAGAAATGTATTTGTGATTTGTTAATGCATTTAAATATTAAAATAACATTCAAAATTTGATCACTTTTAAACTAAGCATGCAAAGAATTGCCTCGAATGAAATACTATAATCACTTAAGGTCTGACATGATATGGAAGGTGGAGGTCGAAAGTGTTTCTCCTCTATCAGTTCAAATACAAAACAGTTGTGAGTTCCAAAGGCAGGGTTTTCTTTTTGTTTTATTTTTTATTTTTTCTTCAAAAATGCATTTTGTTGTTTGAGCTACACAGAAATAAGCTTGAAAAAAGAATAGAGGAGGTCAAAATCCACCGTGGTATCAGTGAAAAGGAGGAAAGGAGCAATTAGGAAACTTTTGCTACATTGTTAAGATTTCCACATGTTGTTGGGCTAACAGATACAGAGAAAAGAGGGACTAAAATAAAGGGAAATAATAAGTGGTTTTCTGTGTTAGATAATTAGAGGAACTATTGTGTGGGGAATGGGAAACAATGTGATAATTTTCATTTGCAAACTGCAGCTAATGACTTTACTATTGGTGAAAGAGAAGTTCTAAGAACTAATTAAAATAATTGATACATTAATGCTAATAAATGCACTTGCCAACCAGCACAAATAGAATTGTAATTTGGGGGCATCTTCTTTGCTCACAGTAGTCTAAATGAATCTATAATTTAAAGATCACTATTCGAAAAAAGTGTTAAAGACCCACATGAAGTTTAAAGAAAGCAGATTAGGTCCCCTGCTAAAACGAAGACCAAATCCAACTTTTGAGTTCACACGTGAGTTAACAGGGAATACAGGGTATGAATAAGGGTTTAATCCGTTTGAAAACCCCCTTGTTATTAACAGAGTAATATGGGTAACATTGCTTTAGGAGTTCAGATTATGAATGTCATAAATTATGCCTATTGAAATATGTAACACAGTAATAAGTCCTTGGCAAAGACAGTGGAGATTGATTAAAGGAAAAGACTGAAGAGTCAGAACAGACATACAGATCTTAGCCAATTAAATATATATGGGAATGGAGCAATGGAAACCAGAGATAAGTATGATAAAAAATGATTCAAAGTTTATGCAAGGTTAATGAGAAAATAATACTTTCGGAAGATATTTTGATTTATGTTAAGATATTAAACTGAGCTGGTCTTACTTTTTCCCTAATGTACAAGGCCATGTTCACTATACCCTGCAGACTGGTAGTGTCTTGGTCAAAGGAGAGGTTGGAACTTCAAATATAGATGTAAGCTTCACTTGCTTACAAGGTCAATTAAATATCAAAATTGGCAATATTACAAGGAAGACACTAAAGAGAAGGAAAAAAAAAGAGCCAGGCTTTTGGGGCTTTCAGATTCATAAAGCTGTTACTTTATTAACTTTTATTTTAAGTGGGTCACAAATGTTGCCGTTTCTCAGAGTTTGAGCATACATATTATTAACTGCTTCCAAATATGCATCTAGTGCTATAATTATGGCTCTGAACTCATTGGTATAGAGTACACCATTTTTTCCCGGATAAATTGTCTCTATAGTGTTAGATACCCAGAATATTTAAAGTATCTCATTGCTTGCTGACATGCAATAACACATATTAGTTATGTAGTGAAATATCATTTATTTTTATCTAAATAATTTGGGTTTTATCTGTTTTAATCAGAAATGTTAGATTTAGGATCAGCCAGGTTATAGTCAAAGGTTGAAATATCTAACTAGCTCAGGAACTCTTTATGCCAAATTGGGGGATAGGAATATGCTAATTTAAGGGTGGAAAACTAGGAATAGGGATCCAATAGTTTGAACCTAGGAGATTCATTTCATTGTACAGCAAATGTAGAAGGAGCAGCACTATAGCTCAAAGACTAATAAGAGGCTGAGATCTAGGCTTCGTTTCAAGAAAAAGTCTAAGAAAAGTGCAATCAGACAGAGGGCAAACATGTAAAGTTATTAACAAAAGATGTCTAGTATTTATTGAATACTAACATGTAATAGATATTGCGGTAAGACATTTCCATTTATTATCATCATTTTTCTTTACAACAGTCCTGTCAAAAAAGCGTTGCTTTCCTTATTTTAGAGGCAAAAACAAAATCTCCACAATGTAAGTAAATTGTCGTATAATTTGTGCTCAAGAATTATAACTGAGGCCTTTTAACTCCTTTGATGGTTAATTTTATATGTCAACTTGGTTGGGCCATGATGCCCACATATGTGGTCAAACATTATTCTGAGTGTTTCTGTAAGGGTGTTTTGGGATGAGATGAGCATTTAAACTGATAGACTTGAGTAAAGTAAATTGCCCTTCCAATGTGGGGAGCACACCTAATCAGTTAAAGTCCTGAATTAATAAGACTGATGTCCCCCATAGACTTCCTTCGGACTTGAATTGCAGCAACTCTTAACTGGGTCTTCAGCCTGCTGGCTTTTGGATTTCAACAGCAGTAATGAATCTTTCCTGGGTCTCCAGCCAGCCAGTCCACTCTGCAGACTTTAGACTTAATGAATGTAACCTACATAACCCTCTGAGCCCATTCTCTAAAATAAATCTATATCATCTATCTGCCTATCTATCTATCTATCTATCTATCTATACTGCTTCTCTGGAGAATCCTGTCAAATACAAGTTCTCAACCCTTGTTCTTCTCTCTATACATTTAAAAAATATCTGTTAACTGGACTATTTACTGATAGCTATGTCTTCTCAAGTTTGAGATATCACAAAAAATGTGAGGCAATGAATTCAATTTTCCCATTCCAGTTCCTCATTGCTACTTGTTCTAAGCCTTGGACACACATGTTTTTAATTGGACTCCTTGATACAGCTTGATTAGGAAGGACATGCTGCTTTTATTCCTCAAACATAATGTTTTGGTATCATAAGTCCTCATCTCAGCACAGTGTACCACCAACTCATTTCTCTCAGCTGTTCTCTCTCCTAAGAATTGGTTATATCACACTTTCTTGACTGGTTATTTAAAAATATGAGTTTATAAATTCCTAAACTCAATCATTCTGTCTCTAAATTCTATGTTAGCTTCCTTGATTCATCATCAGTCCATCAATTTTGTTTAGTTTCTACTTCTAAACTTAGCTTTAATGAGACTTCCCAGATATTTGTAATATATCTTGCATATATAACTTCATCCCAAATATTCCAGTCTGTTGATTTAAAAGCAACTTTTATGATTTAATATTAACTGCCGTTATATATCACTTCCATAACCTAAGTGTATTTTCTATCAGATTACATGGATTCAATGTTGGAAGGATAGAAACTGATGCTTGGTTATACATTTCAGTGATAATGGAGCAGGATGATATTTCTTAAATGTGAATTGTGACAGAGGAAAGGGAACTCAGTGCCTGAGTTTCCACTTAGAAAATGGAATCCACAAAAGAACAATTATATATATATACACATATATATGTATATGTGTGTATATATATATATATATATATATATATATATATATATATATATATTTGTATACATATACTTACGTGTTTGTGGAACAAATAATTTACCAGTAGGAGCAGAAGGATGAAAACACAGAAAGAAGATAATCACTACAACATTTATGTTTATACACACGTACATACATGTTGGGAAAACACACACAAGAAAAACACTTAGGAAAGCATAAGATTAAAAGGAATCAGATTGTCTTTGTTCCAGTCTTTGCTTGAATACTTAACTTAGGAAAGCTACTTGAACCTTCTGAGCCTTGATGTCCTCATCACAATACTAGCATATACCAGTGCCTACTCCATAGAGATTTTGTAGGGAAAAAAATATTTCAATAAAAAATCTGAATAGTATGCTATCAATACACATTAATTGACTATCTTTAAAAAGTGTGTAACTTAAATAATTATTCAGAATAATAAGGCAGAATTAATTATCCCCATCGACCTCGTAGTCTTAGGCTCCTTGGATAGAGAAATGAAAATGATCAGGAAAAAATTATTTTTAAAAGTCAGTACTTTTTACTTCATATTTCATACAACAGTATCTAAATATTATGGTAGGGAAATATTAAACAATGTATGATATAGTGATTGCTTACTGGGAAAACTGGATGTAGGTACTCCTCTTGAATTGCCTTACTAGCATATATAGAAACTATATTTGAGAACAGTGTCACAGAGCAGGTGATTTTGAACACTTTCCTTAGTTCATACGTTTTATAATATAAATATATTGTACAGGGAATATAATTTCATGGAAAAAAAGAAGTAGAGCTCTGAGTTTTAGTGGCTCTGTTGTGTGAATTTGGACACAACAATTAATGTATCCTAATTAGTAAAAGAAAAGTGCTCAATGCAAAGGAGTTGTAAAAATCAAATGAGATTACTTAGGCAAGTACTTGGAAAAGTTATAATTGACATGCAAAAATGAGGAATTAATTATAAATACAGGAAGAAATTTAATTAATATTTGCAAATGCATACCTTATTATATAAACTAAATTTTCAGATTTTTTGCCATTTTTGGAACATCTACAATGTGACCAAAGCTATGATAGGGTGTCAGGGAGATAATAGTGAACAAATTGACAGTATCTCCATCCTCATATCATATATAGTCAAGAAGCTCCATACTTATTTGTATTCTCCATAGTACTCAACACATATTTTTAGACTTCAGTGTTCTACAGAATCTGTTTCTTTAATAAGTGACTGAAGAAATGATTTAAGAAAGTTGTACCCATAGAATAGAAATAAGATCTTATTTTGTGTAATTGATATTTTGACAAGGGAATCACAACGATTTTTAAAAGTATATCCTGTGTGTGTGTGTGTGTCTGTGTCTGTGTGTGTATGATCCCAATGGGTTCATAAATAACTATTTCTTTCCCATATTAGGGAAGTTTTCAAGTATAATCTCTTCAAATATTTTCTCAGTCCCCTTCTTCTTTTTCTCTTCTTCTGGGACCCCTATTTTTTTTTTTTTTTCAGTACAGTGTCCTCTCACTGTTGTGTCCTCTCCTGTTGCAGAGCACAGTCTCCGGACACGCAGGCTCAGCGGCCATGGCTCACGGGACCAGCCACTCCATGGCATGCGGGATCTTCCTGGACTGGGGCATGAACCCATGTCCCCTGCATCGGCAGGCAGATTCTCAACCACTGCACCACCAGGGAAGCTCGACTCCTATAATTTTAATGGTAGTGCATTTAATGTTGTTCCAGAGTTCTCTGAGATTGTCCTTAATTCTTTTCATTATTTTTTCTTTAATCTGCTCTATGGTAGTTATTTCCACTATTTTATCTTCCAGGTCACATATCCGTCCCTCTGCCTCAGTTACTCTGCTATTCATTCCTTCTGTAGAATTTTAAATTTCATTTATTTTGTTTCTCATAGTTGTTTGTTTGTTCTTTAGTTCTTATAGGTCCTGGTTAAATGTTTCTTGCATTTTCTCCATTTTAATTCCAATATTTTGGATCATCTTTACTCTCATTACTCTGAAACCTTTTTCAGGTAGACTGCCTATTTCCTCTTCATTTGTTTGGTCTGGTGGGTTTTTACTTTGCTCCTTCATCTGCTGTGTATTTCTCTGTCTTCCATTTTGCTTAACTTACTGTGCATGGAGTTTTCTTTTTGCTGGCTGCAGGTTCATAGTTCCTTTTGTTTTTGGTGTCTGCCTCTTGTGGCTAAGGTTGTTTCAGTGGGTTGTGTAGGCTTCCTGGTGGAAGGGACTAGTGCCTTTGTTCTGGTGGATGAAGCTGCATCTTGTCTTTCTGGTGGGCAACACTGCATTTGGTGGTATGATTTGGGTGTCTGTGACCTTATTAAGATTTTATGCACCCTCGCTCCTAATGGGTGGGGTTGTGTTCCTGTCTTTCTAGTTGTTTGGCTTAGGGTGCCCAGCATTGTAGCTTGCTGCTCGTTGAGTGGAGCTGGGTCTTAGCGTTGAGATGGAGATTTCTGGGAGAGCTTTCACCATTTGATATTACATGGAGCTTGGAGGTCTCTGGTCGACCAATGTCCTAAACTTGACCTTCCCACCTCAGTGGCACAGGCCTGACACCCGGCTGGAGTACCAAGACCCTCTCAGCCACACGGCCAGGTACACTGGGAGTTTCTTGACTTTTGGGAAGTCTGAGTTCTTCTGCCAGCATTCAGTAGGTGTTCTGTAGGGGCTGTTCCACATGTAGATATGTTTCTGATGTACTTATGGGGAAGAAGGTGATCTCCACGTTTTACTCCTCCACCATCTTTAAGGTCTCCCTGCTGACAAAGATTTTTAAATAACTTGCCTTAGTATGTTTAAGAAATTAGAAAGCAAGATTGGTTATTTTGCGCATGTGCAAAAAACAAATGGAAAAATAAGAAATAAAAAAATACAGTAACTTAAGAACAGATTGGACACATCAAAAGATAGAAGATGGGGCTTCCCTGGTGGTGCAGTGGTTGTGAGTCCACCTGCTGATGCAGGGGACATGGGTTCTTTCCTCGGTCCAGGAGGATCCCACATGCCTTGGGGCAGCTGGGTCCATGAGCCATGGCCACTGAGCCTGCATGTCAGGAGCCTGTGCTCCACAATGGGAGAGGCCACAACAGTGAGAGGCCCATGTACAGAAAAAAAAAAAAAAAAAAAGATAGAAGATGGTTCATATAAAAACAAAGCAGAATGATAGAAATTATTGAAAATGTTATAAAGAAAGGTATAGAGTGAAATATTCTAATATGCATATAACTGAAGAGTGAGAGAATAGTATAGGGGAAATGCTTAAAAGATAAGTACTAAATTTTTTGAAAATAGGGAAATATCAGGCCACAAAAGGCACAACAAATTCCAAGAAGTATAAATGCATAGGATAGGTACAAAACCAAAATGTCAGGAACAAAACAATAAAATAAAATTTTTAAAAGTATTAATATAAAAAAAATGATATTACATTCAAAGGAGCTGAATATGCCAGTTAAACTTTCAATAGTAATTGTATATTTTAGAAGACAATGGAATTAAAATTTTAATGTGTGACCAATGGAACTGTCCATGTAGAATTATAAACTAGCAAAAAAACATTATTCTAAAATAAAGTCTTACAGACAAATAAAAGGAAAAATAATACTAGTGGAATCATATCAAAAATAGGAAAAATAGTTTTACCAGAAGAAACAAAAAGTAATCCCATAAGGAAGCTTAGAGAAACCAAAAGGAAAAAAAAAAAAGTTAACAAAATGGGTAAATTTATGGGTTAATTTAAATGTATCTTCCTTCACAATACTAACATATTTTTGAAATTAAAATATATTTAGAACCCAAAACCATACTCAAATATGATAAAAGCTATAATTTATATTAGAGAGAAAGTAGAATTATTCTTTTTAATAAATTAATCACAAAGGAACAAGAAAGAACACAAAATGGCTTATGGAACTGGTAGAACAAATTAAAATTTATAATAAACTGATAAAAATAAATCAGTTAGACAACTACTATTTGTCGCATAACAATCTACCCACAGTTTTGGTGAATTACTGAAACAAACGTTTTGTAATATTTCATGATTTGGGGCATTAGAAATTCACGCAGTGCTTGCCTGGCAGATTTCCCTGCTATTTTTACTGACTGTTGATTGAAATCCTCTAGTGGTATTTAGTTTTGATCTGGAGAGTCAGAGATTATTTTATTCACATGTCTTTTGCCTTGGCTGAAAGATATGGAAGATTGAGTTCATCTGGGCCTTTCTCCTATGAAATCTCAGGAACTCTATGTATTCTCTCCAGCAAGATAATTAGGATTCTAAAAAGTTTCTCTGGACTCATAGAATAATGGTTCCAAGAAACATAAAATGCAAGCTGCCAGTGAGTAAATTTGTCCTTTTGTTCTCAAATTATTTTGTCTCCTTTGGCTTAAATGTTTCAAAAGAAAAATAGTATACAGATATTTTATGTCATTTTATATCATTCAATATGCTATTATTTACTTCTTAAAGTAAAATTTAAAAGGAACTTCTAGATATGTCAAATTGATGATAAAATTGCTTATGTCTAAGTTAAGAACAAGAATAAAACAGAGAGAGTATATGAATAAGTTAGCACTAGCAGGAGCAAAGTGATTAACAATATTGTATACTCCCAGGTGTATTATAAATAC
Source organism: Hyperoodon ampullatus (assembly GCF_949752795.1). Taxonomy (NCBI): domain Eukaryota; kingdom Metazoa; phylum Chordata; class Mammalia; order Artiodactyla; family Ziphiidae; genus Hyperoodon; species Hyperoodon ampullatus. The sequence continues at coordinate 7,351,900 of NC_136928.1, forward strand.
AGTAATGATAGAGTGTCCCTAGAGTTATACCCTTTTATACTTAAACCTCTGACTCCTATAAAAGTATAGTTAATCTTAAGAGACATAAGAAGTTTAAATACTCTGTAATTTATAATTTATAATTACTGAAAACCATATATATATATATATATATATATTTATTTATTTATTTATTTATTTTTAGGAGGAGATATTGTTAAGTGACTTACATTAGAACATGACTCATATGAGGCAGCATAGGAGAACACAGTTTTCATAAGAATAATGTCTGAGTTCATGTAAATATACAGATTTGGGAAGTAGGGAAATATTAACAACTGTCTTCACCACCTTGGATGTTTTGCCCAGAAAGGAGATTGTGTATAATGTCCCTGTTAAAAAAATAATAATAATAAAGTGAAAGATTCCACAGCAAAGCAGCAAAGCAAATAATTTTCTTACTAACTGATGCTGTCAAGAATTAGAGTTGGAGTGTCTGTATTTTAAAGGTAAGCAAATTTAGCTGTAGGGATGCTACTTCAAAAGGACACAAAAGTCATCACACATTTATGACACCATCCTGGTTCCCTATCCCATGCTGTCACATTCTCATTCCTCCTCAGAATGTTAACAGTTTAGGATTAATTGGACTCTGTGTGTGTGTGTGTGTGTGTGTGTGTGTGTGTGTGTGTGTGTGTGTGTTGTAGTGATCTGTTTCTTCTGAGTTACGGCTATAGGACTGGGAAATAATGCTGGCTGGGAAAGAAGGAAAGCTAATGATGATGGAAATTTCATAGCTCTATACGATGACTATGTGTCTCCGAATAAACCATATCTGTCATGTGTAATAAATAAAATCATTTCCAGGTCTCTCTAGTTTTTCTTCTGCATCGTATCTAAACTTGACAATTCCTATTCATTTCCAAAGATTAGCAAGTATCTTAAAGTTGCTAAGAGGTAATAAACTTATTCCTAGAACGAAAAACAAATTTAAACAGTATCTTTTCTTTTCTCTCTTAGTTTTGTCATTTGCAAATGATGTAATTGAAAATGCAGAGTTTGTATATCCAAGAATATTAATTATTAAATATTAATATTCCTGAGAAATAAAGGATTTTGGAAGCAGAACACTCTCAATACCAAATTGAACCACATTATTTATGTTAATATAAGGACTGGCATGAAAACTTTGCATCTGTATAGTTGGTGAGATATAGAATTCCCTAAAGTCTTGTTCACAGTCAATAAATAAATATTTAATAAATACTTATTGAGTATCTATGCACTGCTGCATCATTTTCTTGGTAGAAGTGATACAGAGGTAAACAAAAACCTACCTCATGGAGCGCATATTCAGGATGTGGGAATCTAATAAGAAAATAAAATAAATATAAGAATGTGACAGGTTCATGAGTATAATAAAGTAGGCTAATAAGTGTAGAATGACCCTGGGGAAAGGACTGCGATTAATGAAGGGGACTAAAGAAAGCTTTTAATATGATGCATGTGGGAGATCTGAAGGAAGTGAGAGGATAAAACCATGTAGATACATGGGGGACTGGATTTATTACAAACCAATGGAAAAACAAGTGAGAAGACCTTAAAGTAGAGGGATATTTGTTTGCACAAATAATAGCAGGTCAGGAGTGAAGTCAGAAACGGAGAGGCAAATTACTTGCGAACTTGGAGACACAGCCAACATAATTTACAAATGAACTACATTTAGGGTTTGAAAGATATCAAGGATAAACTATATTTTTTTGTGCAAATGGAAAGATGGATATGTCGTTTACTTAGGTGGAGAAGTCTGCATATGAGCCAGTATTGTTTTTTTTTTTTTTTTTTTTTTGGTGGGGATGAATGTTGGGGATAGGAGAAAAGAAAGTGTGTCTTGGAATTACTGAATATGAGATCACAATAAGCATTCAAGTGGAGATATCAAGGAGGTAGGTAGATACATATGAGTCTGGAATTCAGAAGAGAGACACTGTTTAAAAAGATAATTTGGGTGACTTCCCTGGTGGCGCAGTGGTTAAGAATCCGCCTGCCAGTGCAGAGGACACAGGTTCGAGCCCTGGTCCAGAGAGATACCACGTGTCACAGAGCAACTAAGCCCGTGTGCCACAACTACTGAGCCTGTGCTCTAGAGCCCATGAGGCACAACTACTGAGCCCACGTGCCTAGAGCACATGCTCCAAAACAACTAAAGCCACCGCAATGAGCAGCCCATGCACAAAAATGTGTAGCTCCTGCTCGCTGCAACTAAAGAAAGCCCATGTGCAGCAACGAAGACCCAATAGAGCCAAAAATAAATAAAGATTTCCAAAAAAAAAAAAAAAAAAATTTCAATAAATAAAACTGTTGTTTACTTTTTAAAAAAAGATAATTTGGGGAGTCATCAGCCTTTAGATGATTCCAAAGTCAATAGAATGTGTAAAATAAATAATGACCATAGACAGATAAAATGAAGTCTAGTACTCATATGTAGCCATTCAGTTGCTGTTAAGGCACATGAAAATGAACCGCTGAAGTGGATGATGAGGCTTCCTTACATTTTCTAGCTTCTAGAGGTTGTCTGCCTTCCTTGCTCATGGTTCTTTTCCATCTTCAGCAATGGTCAGTTAAATCTTCCTCACTTTGCATTATTCTGACACTGACTTTTCTTCTGCCTCTTGTTTCCACTTTTAAGGTCCCTTGTGATTACACTGGGCCCACTTAGATAATCTAGTGTAAACTATTTTTAAATCATCTGATTAACAACCTTAATTCCCCTTTTCTGTGTAACATGAAACCTTCAAAGTTCTGGGGATTAGGATGTGCAGGTCTTTAGGGGGTTCCTTATTCTGCCTACCATGAAAGGGAATAAATGTAAAGTTGAGTATTGATGATAAGCAACATGAAGGGCATTAATGATCTTGACAAGCAATGTTTCTGTAGAGTAGTTTGTATAAAACAATTCTAATTGGAATGTATTTAGAAGAGAAGAGGAAGATGAGATTTAGATTAAAAAGCTAAAGATAGCTCTTTTGAAGAGTTTGCTAAAGGGAACAGGAGATGATGAGTTCAGGATGAAGTGTTCTTGAAAAGAAAGGTGAACTGATAGCATATAAACTGATAAAGTGAACCATTACATACAGAACCATTCAAGATGTAGGGAAAAGGGAAAAATTACAGGAATAAAATCCTTGAGTAAAAGAATGATAATGGAATTTAGTGAAAAATAATATAGTTGAATTGGATAGGACCTTCATCCATAGCGAAAGAAAGGATGGTAGAATACAGAGGTAAGATTTCAGGTTGGTCAATCTGGTGGGGATGATGTTAACAAAATCTGCTATAGTGTTTATTTTCCAGGGATGTCAGACGTCAGGCAATCGGCATAGAGTGAGGAAGGGAGAGAAGCTTTTAACATGTAAGAGGAAAGTTGTGAAATAGTCACTTTTTATAGTACTTCAAAATATTTTCATATCATGTTACACTTGGAAAATTATATTTGTGCAAAACACTGGAAGACATGTAAGAGTGCTCACAGCTGGAGGTGACTGGGAGTAATTTCAGGGTAACTAGGGTCTATAAGTCACTCCAGACATCTCCTAACTGCTCTGTGATTAGTGGACCAAATATTTTTGCAAATTTGTAATGTATTTGAAGCGTATCAATGTATGGTAACAAAGCGGTTGGGAAATGGGCATGGAATGGAAGAGTAAACAGACTAGGTAAAGTGTTAGAGATGATGAGCAACTCCCTTAAAGTTATTTTTCTTTCACTTACTTGAGACTATAACATAGCTGTATGGTTTTCAATAGGCACATCTAGATGCATGGGTGAGAAGGAGAGCAGGCAGAGTCAATATGAACTAAAGTTGATTTTTCCCACGAGTTGAGTGAAAGGTAAGGAAATAAGCATGTAGGTGGAAGATTGAATGTAGTGATAGGCCATGGGAAGAATAATAAAGGTGTGAGTGGGAATGAGGGATATGGCAAAGATGGGATCAATATAATTTCATTGACAGAACTGCAGTTCTTTCAAAGGATGTAATTTGTAAGAGATAAAGGCCAGAATGCAAAACGATTACAGCCTAGATTCTTATGTGATTGCAGTTACTGGCAGTGGCCAAATTTTAGGGTATGACTATCAAAATAGTGGCTGATGTAGGGAGGTGGAAAAGATATTTGAAGAAAGGAGAAGATGCCAAGGTAGGAGAAGTATCAATAAGATTTATGACAAGATTAGTGTTGAGGTGAGAAGAAAGGGCCAGGGGTTACAATTTTTCACCGTAAACTCCAAATGTGTTTTCTGGACCCCTCTTCTCATATGCTGGCTGAGTACTCACTCTGCTTTTAAGGACCAAGAAAAATCGTGCAGTAGCCATTTTCATGGATTTAAAATACATTTGCTGGAAAGTCCAGTTTTTCTGCCTTTACATACTTGTTTTAGATCCATAATTACAAACCTCAAGTGGAGTCTTGATGTTGCCAGATATTGATATTTATTTCCCTACTCTGCTGTCTGACTGCTTCTTTCTTTTTCCTCTTCTTTCAAATACAAAACACTTACTCCTCCTTCCACATTCCAGATAAAGGCCCCTCTTTCTAATTTTGTGAAAAATTTGAGGCAATCAGAAGAGAAATTCCATAGACTCCAGCTATCAGATATACATATCTACCACTTTCTGCACCCACTCCACATTTCAGTTCATTTAGGTGAACTTTGCAGCTCTTATTAAAGTCAATTCCACCAAAGGTGTTTTAGATACTATCATTTTCTTTTCTACTTAAGACATTGCTACAGCACATCATGTTTCCATTGACAGTGAATCATCTCAGACCTAAGAAGGATATCACATACATGCTTTTATATGTTTATAAATATGTTTATATGTATTCCATCTTATAAACATTCAGTAAGAATGGACCCTGATAACACTTACTCTTCCAGCAGTTAGTGAGCTATTTCATTGCTTGCTTCTGCAGCTAATGAGTTGAAAATAGTTATCTATATGCACATTTTATCGATTCCTTTTCTCCCATCTCCTCTTCCTTCATTTTGTTTCATTATATTGAACTATACGTAACATCGTATGCATAATTTATATGCAAAAATACAGATTCCAAGTTTATATTTTGATGAGTTTTAACATGTATATGTATATTCAAGCAACCCAGAACTCTATGAATATATAACATTTCCATCACTCTAGAAATTTCCCTAACATCCATTTCCACTCAATTCCACCAAACCCCCCTGAGGCAACTAATATTGGATTGGCAACTGTATTATTATGGTAACAATGGGAGAGGAAGCTGGAGAATATTTGTTGGGACAAAATAATGGGGATATTTAAATGATATTAACATTATCTATATATTGTCTAGGTAGGGGTATATTTTATTCTGTTTTATAAGTGAAGAACCTTTTTGAAGTTTCCTTCAATACACTAAATTAAATATTTTAATATGCTTACTTACTTAAGAATAACTGTTGCACAAAGATGTGTGTCCTGATCTTTAAACCAGTCTAATATAAGTGGTATTTGTCTGCTTGGAAATCTTGATTCTGAAAATTGAGTATCGTTTCCTGAAAATATGAATAAATAACCCATGATCTTACTGCAAGCCATTGATTTCACTTTTGGAATGTCATGGGGCCAAAGCCCAAAATACATGCTCTCTTTATAGGCTCTGTTTCCTTACACTTCTAACCTTTGGGTAACTATTCCAATTGGAGAGGCCTCTCCTTTCTTGTCTGAACCTTACACCAAAATTCCCAGCTTACCATTTTTTTTTAACATCTTTATTGGAGTATAATTGCTTTAAAATGGTGTGTTAGTTTCTGCTTTATAACAAAGTGAATCAGTTATACATATACATATGTTCCCATATCTCTTCCCTCTTTCATCTTCCTCCCACCCACCCTCTCTATCACCCTCTCTAGGTGGTCACAAAGCACTGAGCTGATCTCCCTGTGCCATGCTGCTGCTTACCACTAGCTATCTATTGTATATTTCGTAGTGTATATATGTCCATGCCACTCTTTCACTTTGTCACAGCTTACCCTTCCCCCTCCCCATATCCTCAAGTCCATTCTCTAGTAGGTTTGTGTCTTTATCCCCATCTTACCCCTAGGTTCTTCATGACCATTTTGTTTTGTTTTGTTTTCCTTAGATTACCTATATATGTTTTAATGTTTATTCTAATGCCTCTGAGATCAACCTTTATTTATTTATTTGTTTGTAGCAATTTCCTGCCCCACTCAACATATATCCTCTAAATATTATTAATCCAAATTCCATACCTTAGTTATAATTTTTCAATATTGATTTATTTTGTATATGCATTTATATTTTAATAATTATTTTACTGTGATTATTTTCTTAATAGAAAACTTTCCTTATATTTTCTTTCATCTATATTAATATAGATCAATACAATAAAATTTTGAAATCTACCCACCTCTTAAATGTCTATTTAAGTGTATGCAAGGCTGACTGCAATCTTTGAACTCAATTGCTGAGTCAATTTCTGCCTCTACTCTCCTCCACCAAGCAGCCCTGAGCTGCTTGATTTTTGTATCCATAGATGGTCTGTCCTGTTTCCTTATTGTCATAGGTGACTTGTAGTTTTATTACAATGCTTTAGATTATCTCTAGGTTAGCTTCTATTCTACTTTTGTTGTTTTATTTTTTAAAATATCTTTGCTTAAGGAGGATGATGAACAGAGTTATATCAAGCTGTCAATAAAATAGCTTTAAGCATTAAAATTTAATTAGAAGGAAAACTTGATTTTGGACTTTAATGTAGCATACTAAGTTTAACAGGATGTTGTTTCGGTGTTGGTGACTCTAGTCCACAGACATTAAACAATACAGGAAGTTGCCTGGTCCCACATCCTGAAACATTGTTAAACTCTTCTGGAGATAAGAGAGAGGAAAAAAGCACTATCACCACAACATTAGTTTTCATTATTTACAGTCTCCTAACTCCCCCCAAGCTGCTAAAGTTGAATTATCTCACTTGTTTTTTACACACTCCATATGTCTACCTTTATGTGATTCTTCTCATCAAGTCATGAATTTAAGTTTGATGCTATTTATTTTTACCTCCCACCCACACTGAGGTGTTCATTTAAGATGACGTTGGGCTTCAGAACTTCAAGCTGCACCCCACAATTATATATAACATCCAAGAGGTACTGTTCACCTATATTATCCCAGGACTCTGCATGAGAAAAACAGCAAATATAATTTCCTCTTCTCGAATGAGATTGTGGGGCTTAATCAATTAGAAAGAAAGTGGAATCAAACTTAAATTTTTAGATTTAAGAGAGTGATCATTTTCACTTAGCATCTTCCAATTAAAATTTTCAGCATCCTAAAACAATTGCTTTATTTGAATTCAATTCAATTCTTGTTTATCCTTTCAAAATTCATAGCAGCTGTTTTGTTTCCTGGCTGAGTTACCTGTCTTGGACCCTTTTAATGTAACCTGAAGGGCCCTGAAGATCTCTGTTCTATTTCAGTAAGCAATCTAAAACCCTTATCTAATTTATTGGATATGTCAGGGTGTTCTTAAATGAATAAACAATATGTATAATATTTTTTTCACAAAATAGATTTGTGGAAATTCTTTATTAATAATTTAGACAAAAATAGAAGCATTTCATATCAATTCAAGATTTTTTTGCAATTAATTTTCAATAATTTCTTTTTAGGTTTTGAGATACTGAAGTTTACATATTGACTGATTTTTTTCCTTCAAGTCCTAGATATGCATATATTGTAGCATGTCTAAATGAAAGAAGGACTTGAAACAATATTCTTGGCGATCAGGCTTAAAATGTGCTAAAAACAGCAGGAAGTGTTAGGTGGCCTTTGACTCAAATCTTCACTGATCCAATTTATTGCAACAATTCTGTACTCTCATCAACTTGATTCAGACTGTCACTACCTCAACAATGTTTAGTTAAGTAAATGTGACACTCAAATCTTATAAAAAGGCAATTTGATTTCATATTTTCACAAAGTGGAGACTGTGTCTGATTACTCTATGTAAAATTCAGCGTCCCAAGTTGAATTCAGTGGAAGAATTCAAACCTCAACCCTCTTGCCCACCATACCCCAAACCTCTTCACATTCACTCCAAGGAAGAATATATATGCTAGTTTTAGCACAAGAAAGCATTTTTGTGAAAAAGAGAATCTATATATTACCAAACAATATAACTGTGTATGTCAGTAATATAAGGAGATTGGGAGAAGTTTCAGATGGTTATTCAAAATGATGGTTCAATCAAATAGAGTGATACTAATGGTCTTTGTATTTTTCAGGTCTAAATTTCAAAGCTACAAAAATTATACCACATGGTCCCTTTTTATTCTTTCAGATAATGGAAATGGCACCTTTTATGCTTCCTCTGAACACCCTGCCATCTTTGCACTTTTCTCCCTCTTCAAGCAGGGTCATTGTTCTAGTATCAAAAGGCCAGGGACAGTGGTTTCCCAAATTGCATAGTTCTCAGTTAGGAAATGATTGCATTTACTTTTTTTCTGGATCCCACTCCAATCTTACTTAATTCCTTGAAGAATGTGAGACAAAAAAAATGCATTTTTCTGTACAACTCTACAGTATTGGTGCTACCAATCCATGACACATGTACGGTCATTGGTTGGGACACTGCCTTTAAGTTTTGACTGTAACCCTTTAGAAAAATCCACTTGTATAAAGCCTTCTGCATAGAATTACTCTGCCAAGTGATACCTTTATTAAAACATGTGGTTTAAGAAACAATGCTTAAAAAATAGTCTCTCCATATTTTCCATCACAACTTATTATGCAACACACTCAGTCTCTAAACATTGATGTTCTTTCTTTCTTTATCTTCTATTCTCCAAAAATTTCCAAAAAATAATATGTACTTAGTATTCTACCTGGTAAGAATAAGCAGAGAATATGAGTGAGTTCATCCAGATCTTCATTAACATATGTTGCTTCTGTCTAAAAATCTGATGTTTAATAGCTGTGTCAGTTCCCCTAAACTCCATCTTATATTACTGATATTCACAATAATCTTACCTGATGACATAGAGAATCTATTCTTCACAAAAAAAGCTTTCTTATGACAAGACAGCACACTTTCCTAATATCATGTGAGGTTCCAGGACCATCTGACTTTTTTTTTTTTCTAATCAGTTACCCTATGTTTCCCATTTTGGAGCAAATTGTAAAAGCCATGTGATAAAAATTAGGCTAATAGAAGTTGCTAATATGTTAGAAGTGTCATAGTCATGCTAACCTGCAAATTTATCCGTTTCATTTTACAAACACATGTAAGTTGATTAATCGTCTTCTGCAATGCTTTGAAATCAGTCCCACCGGTGTTAAGGAAAGCAGAAGTGAGAGTCAGCTTTACATCTGGGTAGAATCTGATACCTAGGGATTAAAGTCCCTCAGGCCTGACAGAAGCAATTGACAGCTCTCTGTGCCAACTGCACTGCCATAGCTGTGAATGACTCACCTTCATTTTTCCTCAGTCTTTTCTCATGCAATGTAAAGACATGACACTGTGTGTGTGTGTGTGTGTGTGTGTGTGTGTGTGATAAGATTGCCTTCAGATGCTAGGTAGCTGCTGGCTCACTTTGGAGAATACTAAAAAGGAATTTATGCATCAGCACAGGTTTCACAGATGAGTCTCTCTCTACTTTCTCTTTCCCTTTCCAATTTATGTTGCTAGATAATTTATTGAGAAAAGGCGTCTAAGTAAGGTTTTTATACAACATAGTTGGAAGCTTGCCACTAATCTCCTCTGGCATGATAAGCCTATGCCAGTCTCTTTGGTTTTCCGCCTCCCCTCTCTCTATTTTCCCCTTCACTAAATTGATCCTTATCAAATAAAAGAACAAAGACACATTGATGAATCAAAAATAGGTTTAGCTTTAATAATTTAGTATGTAATTTTATGGCAAACCTTTTAATGATACTTAATTTTCTTAATGCTCTTAATCCTCTGTAAGAAAAATGTTGATAATGAAACACATTATAATATTTGAGGGAGGAATGTGTTCCTGAATATAATTGCTTAATTACTGTAGTGGATTGTGTAATGCCTACTTGATGTGCCTCTCCATCTGTTTTCTTTAATTTATTGAATTGATGCCATTTGACAAAAGAGCAAATGGAAGTCACATGAGATGGGGAGGAGAATAGGTCATCATCTTCAAGGCTTTTGGGAACAAAGGCTGGTTCAGAAACTTAAGTCTGCCAGCTGACATGTAAAATCCTGAACTTCAGTGCTGAACCCCTGTGTTTAAATTCTGCCTCCTGTTATTCATAATTAAGTGAACTCAGGTAAACCTTACTTTTCTCAACTACAAAATGGGAATTCTCTCCAACCTCCACGAAATTTAGACTTGCATTGCTGGGTTATTTTAAATATACTAAATTTTATTAATATAACCCTGCTTTACTTTTATTTTATTTTTGGCTGCATTGGGTTGTCGTTGTTGCGTGTGGGCTTTCTCTAGTTGTGGCGAGTGGGGGTTACTCTTGGCTGCGGTGCACAGGCTTCTCATTACGGTGGCTTCTCTTGTTGCTAAGCACAGGCTCTAGGTGCGTGGGCTTCAGTAGTTGTGGTGCTCAGGCTCAGTAGTTGTGGCACACGGGCTTAGTTGCTCTGCGGCATGTGGGATCTTCCAGGAACAGGGATCAAACTCACATCGCCTGCATTGGCAGGCAGATTCTTAACCACTGCACCACTAAGGAAGCCCTAGCCCTGCTTTTAAAATTAATAATCCAATGTCTCCTAAATAACCATAAAATGATTCCTAATCTTACACTCAAATAAATAAATAAAATAGAATAAATCCATGTAGTAGTTCAGAGGTTTTATGAAAAACGTATAACGTTGCTTGCAAAATTTCAAGTGTATAAGAATAACTAAATTTGATAATGAAAAAAATCAGTAGTGTGCAGGTAAATGACTAACATCTGACTTTCAAAAAATAAGAATAAATAAAATTTAAAAGATTGAGAGGGGAAGAAGTACAGAGAGAGAAAGACAGAGAGAGAGAGAGAGAGAGAGAGAGAGGGAGAGAGAATATAGAGGAAGAGGAGTAGGGAGAAGAGGGAGTTGGAGAGAGGGAGAAAATAGCAAAAAAAAAAAACCCGAATTTTATTGTTGCCTATTTCCACAGCATTAATACTCACTCCCACTGCTACCTAATTCAAGTAGCTAACACCAGTTGGTTCAGAAAATTCCTTAAAAAATATAAGAATTAACATCTACAAGTCAGCATAAGCCATCTGTAACATACAGTGGAAGAATCAATAACTTTGATCAGATCCTCAAACAATATTTATGACTAAAGAAATGTTAAGAACCACTGGCTTTCAAAATAAAATCAAACAACCATCGCTTCACATATAAGGTTCTCAAAAACATACCTCTACCTTAAAAGCTTTGTTGTTATTTTGTTTTTGTTCTTTGACATCCTCTTTTTCTCTTCTGAAACCATATATGTTTACTTTATTAATTTTCACAATTATATCTTAACCTTATTCCAATTACTATGAATAGTTTTCCATCTCTATTTCTGTCATGTAACTAGTCTTCAAGTCTCATTTTAATTTTAATCTCCCTTTACTTGGAATGCTTCATTCTCTTTACCTAATTTAAGAAAAAAATATTTGTCATTACTTCATTATTTCTTATTCTACTTTATAAATTATTTTTCACGTCACTATTTCTGTCATATTTCTTCAAGGACAACTCCAGTGCTTTCAAGTCATGCCATTTAGTTCAATAACTAATTTACTTATAGAATTATTTATTTACCAATTCACTTGCAAACCGTAAAATCTTAGATGTTTTCTGTGTGAAGATTTCTTTTTGTGGCAACCATTTTTTTTTCATTATTTTCATCAAAATTTTATGAAAATCCTATTCTTCTTATTAGAATTAATATTTATATGGTAGTAATTAGAATCCATCTTTCTATGTCTTCGTATTCAGCTGTGTCCTATTTGATCACTGTTTGACACTATGTAGAAAGCTCGGTATTTTACCTTATGCCAAAATATATTTTTTCATACATGCTCAATGTAACTTATGATATTCTTAAGATGTCTTCTTAAAGATACATTTTTATGCTGACTCTAAAGTATAAATAAAAGATGGGAGGTTTGTTTTCATTTTATGAACTTTAAAGTATGAGGAATTAATATTTCACTGTGTATATCATACCTTTTACAATGACATTTATGTTATATTGATATAAAGCATATTTGAACAATGACAGTCGTAAGAAGTTTTGATAATAAATGTATAGCTTGAATAACAGGAAAAATTTTCAATGCCAATAATATCATGCTAAGGAAACAATAGGGGAATAATGTAAGTCTTCTTTGATTTTTGAAAACATTTAGTTTTATTTTTGTCTTAAGTCTTAGATTTCCTAAAGAGTTACACATTAAAAAATCATGAATTGTTTAAAATATATAATATAAATGGAAATACCATTTATGATACAAGCAATATACATTAAGTGTCTAGGAATAATGTTAACATGAAGAATGAATGACCTATATTACATAAGTTACAAAATCTGAGAGAAAATAAAAAAAACATGTGAACAAATGGGAAGTTATAGCAGATTCTTGAGAAAGTGCCTAAATGTTGCAATGTTGTCTATTCTCTAATTAATTTAAAATTCTTAAAGAATTATTCTTATAATCTTATAAAAAAATTATTTCACACACACACAAAAAATGGCTAAGTATATTAAGGAATTATATCTAAGAACTTAATGATAAGGAAAGCTAGACTTACTTGATGTTTATTTTTGTTTATTATAAACAAAGGATAGTTACAGCAGTGGAAAATTAGGAAGAGTTGACAATTGCAAAAACGTATTCATATTTAGCTCTTCAAAATATACTACTGAAAAGATCATATAATATAAAAACAAGGGAAAAGTCTGTGTGTAATATCAAAGAGAGTGGCACCCATATGCCACATACAAATAATTAAACTTTGCAAAGTGTGTGAAAAGGCATTGTGGATTTTTCTCAAAAACCCCTTCAGACAAAACACCACTGAGTTCTCAAAAAACGAAAAGAAGATGAGTATATCTTATTTAAACATGAACATCACTTCCTCAAATTCTAGGGGAAAAGGCTGGGATCTAAATGGATCATGAAACAGAAAAGAAAAATTATTGAAAGTATCCATTATCAAGGGACACCTAGGCTGAGAGATCCAAAGATAAACTAAGCCAAATTATGTCAAAATCTTAATGATGAGAGTGTTTCCCATAATTCAGCATTTTCCTAATACGTTGAGTTTCTCACTGGTGGGAACTAGAGAAGCATCACCAAAAAACCTGGCAAAGCCACATCTTATATGTGACATGGAGATTAAGGCAAAATAGTATAGCTGATTCACTTTGTTATAAAGCAGAAACTAACACACCACTGCAGAGCAATTATACTCCAATAAAGATGTTTAAAAAAAAAGAAAATAGAAACAAAATAAACATTTGCCCAGCTTCTTCATAATTAGAGAATAAACCATGTCATTATTTGGGCTTAATTTCAGAATGTTGGGGATAATGCTCAAATGCTAATTAGAGTAAAATTCATAGCTTTAAAATTATTTTGTAATAAGAAAAACATGTATAATACATTAACTATACACTTAACTCAAGAAATTATAAAAATAATAAGAGAAAAGCTTAGTGAAACATGAATAAGGATGTAATAATGATCAGTGACAAAAACTGAAACAAAACCTGTCAAACTGATAAATATAGTCAAGGTCAATGGATATTATAAGAAAAACTTATTGTTATTCAAAAATATTAAATATATAGAACAAGTATATTTAGAATTATGTAGGGTAATTAACTATAATCAAATTTGGCAAATAACGTAAAACTTTATAATACATTTTACATAGAAATGAGTCATAATTGTAGCAGGTTGATGTTTTTGTACAGAAGTAACATCTAATGAAGGACAATACATACATTCTAGTTTGATTAAATGAAGAGCATATTTAAAATATACCACATTGGGCTTCCCTGGTGGCGCAGTGGTTTAGAGTCTGCCTGCCGATGCAGAGGACGCGGGTTCGTGCCCCGGTCCGGGAAGATCCCACATGCCACAGAGTGGCTAGGCCCATGAGCCATGGCCACTGAGCCTGTGAGTCCAGAGCCTGTGCTCCACAACACGAGAGTCCACAACAGTGAGAGGCCTGCATACCGCCAAAAAATAAATAAATAAAATAAATAATGTGTAATTAAGTAATAGATATTTGGGTAAAATTGATGGCAATACAATGTAAAAAATATTCGTAGTTACTGAAGAAAATTATGAAACATGCTAAATAAGAGCAGCTATTACAATGGAAAAAGAAAAAAAAAAAAATCCCTGATTCCCTCATCACTTCTCTGTACCATGTAGTCAAACAATTTTCCATCCTGGCTCAATAACTCCATATTCTGATTTTTGAAATCTTCCCCAGTGAAAGAGCCAAATATGTCTTATTTCAGGAAATCACCTTACCAGACAAACCTATCCATATCCTCAGAGGTTTCAATCAGAGTACCTCACTCAAAATAAAACAAACAAAAGACTGACACCTACAGATCTACAGTTTTGTTGGAAAGTGTAGGAATGTCTTAGTAATAGTAAAAGTAATCAGATAAAAAATAAGGCAACTATTGAATTCCAGAGAAATATGAATGGAAAATACTAAAAAGAAAATGTAAACAGTTTATTCATGTGTGATATTATTTACATAGGAATTATTGTATAAACATTAAATATTTAGTTAACATGTTTGTGAAAAAATACATTAAAAGAGAAATTGCATATATGGCTTGAAGAGGTGGTATCAGGAAGATGAATATCTAGCTGCTATAAAAAAAAATCAAAGGATAATGTCAAAAAGGGGAAAAATATCAAGAAATAATAGTATAAACAAGCTGTTTTGATATATAGGCTAATTACTAATAAAAAAATACGTTAAAAGTTTGAAAATTGTTTCTTCTAAAAGAAATCGAGACCGAGTGAAAACAGTTTATAATTACAAAACTTCTACAACCATTTAACATTTGTAAAAAATGATGTGGATTTCCTAATTAATAGATGTAAGATTAAATAGAAAATAATGATATAATTAACAGCAATATTTAATGTTTGTGAATATTCATGTCTGAGCAACACTGAATCCTACATGCAGAAAAAATAAAGCAGAAAAATAAATGTATTTATACAGGTAACCCACTTTTCTTAAATTTCATGGATAAAGCAGCCCAAACAAAATAAGAATGCAATTAATCTCCATAATAATGTTGTGTTGCATTGATAATACATATGTAGGTATATGTGTGTGTTTCTAAGTGTATAAAATATATTAAATTTGTGACAGAAAATAACAAACCTGACTCTATATTTAATCTAAACCTTTAGCTCCAAGCTTTGTACTCTATTGCCTGGGCTTAGTTATGCTGACTCTACACTTTTCTAAAAGAATGTTGCCTATAGCCTGAAATATACATAATAGCCCTAGGAGGGTCTGCCTCCTAGGCTTGATCTTCAGAAGTATAACACGTATCTGTTCATATAGAGATAAAAATTTGCAGAACAGAAAATAACAATTGTCTTGTTGGATGTTTATAGGAACATAATGACCAGACCTATGTGGACAGCTGAAAGAACAAAGGGTTATCACATCCCCTCTGGGGGTCTGGCCAGCAAGAAGAAATTTGCAACACCCAGACACAACCCTTCCATTTTTAGTATAAAAGAAGCCTGAATTCTAACTCAGGTAAGATGGTCTTTTGGGAAACTCATCCATCATCTTGATCTGCTGGCTTTTTGAATAAAGACACTATTCCTTGCCCCAACACCTCATCTCTCTATTGGCCTGGTCTGCAGTGAGTGGTGCGAGCTTGGACTCCTTAACAAATATACTATATTTGTTTTCCACAGCTCATCGAAAATTAAAATCTCTCATAAACTCCAAATAAATATTGATCATATTATACAGCAGAATTTGTAGTGCCTATATTTTCTGACTGCAGTGAAATGGAAAGTTCAATGTATTACATCAACTAGATGAGACAAATAGCAATCTCATTGCTAGTTTTCTGATTAAAAAAAGAACATGTATACAGCTTTAGGTTATATATAATAATGGATATATTTTGTTCTTAACTTATATTGATTACTTGAGTTAAAAATTCTAGGCTTACAATTACTTTAGTTCAGCAGTTTGGCAATATTATCCCATTATATTGTCTCTGTACATGCAGATGAAGAATCTGCCATAAAGCATGATCATTTTGGTTGTCGCTGACTTGGCTTAGTTAGGTAATTTCTTTTCTCTATGTTTACACTTTATGATCCTCACCCCATACCCCTTTATTTTCATTTTTATTCTACATTTTTAGTATGAATTGTCAGTATAAATTTATTTTCATTATTATTGATACTACTCAAACTTGACTATGTTATTTTTAACCTGATGCATCAAATCTTTCTTAAATTCTGGAAAGTTTATAAACTTTCTATGTTTTACTGTTATCTCTCTCCAGTGATTTTTCCTTTGAGATTCTTTAATTAAGTCAATATCACATGGAATTTTAATACCCCTATTCCACCTTCCATATTTCTTGGACTTTTTTTTCCTTTTTAAAATTTATTTTAAATTTTACGTATGTTATCTCTATGTGTAAGGTTACTCTGATTTATTTCCTAAAATAGATCTTTTAGTTTCCTATTATTAACTCCCAGGGAGTTTTCATTTCCAAGACTATATTTCTTTTTCCTCTAAATTCTCTTTTATTGTTTATCTATGACTACTATTTTTCAGAATTCCATTTTATTCAGTTTATTTAAGGCACTTATTACCCCTCGAATTATTTAAAATGTACTTTCAGACTGTGCTATATTTCTCAAATTTTTGTTGATCTTTTTTTTTTTTTTTTTTTTTTTTTGCAGTACGTGGGCTTCTCACTGTTGTGGCCTCTCCCGTTGCAGAGCACAGACTCCGGATGCAGAGGCTCAGTGTCCATGGCTCACGGACCCAGCCGCTCCATGGCATGTGGGATCCTCCCGGACCGGGGCATGAACCCGTGTCCCCTGCATCGGCAGGCGGACTCTCAACCACTGCGCCACCAGGGAAGCCCGAGATTTTGTTGATCTTAATTCTATCATGTATGTCTATTGGATCTCCTTCATGACAGTTCATTTGTGCATTGTTTGAATTTGCGTAAGTTTTTACTATGAGTTTATCCTCATTGAGTACTGTTCTCCTGTACCCAATCCCTGGGAACTCCCACTTCTACCCAATCCTGTGATTGAGTTGTGTGTACCACATTCTACAAACACTGTTCTGAGTGTTTCCCCTGTTGCTTCTTCAGGTTCTCTAGGAATTCCACAAGTAAAGAACCCATGTTTACATTTGTATCCAGGTAAGTAGAGACCTGTATCCCAGACGTATCATATTTTCAAATTTCTTAGAAATGTGTTATGGTGTTTGCATTTTGATTACTAATGGTAGGTAGGAACAAAGGCCAACCTACTTTGCTTGTCTGAGTTTCTGGGCATGTCTTTCTGTTCCTCTATTCCCCTCCCACTAAGGGGAGCAATCCCAACATTTTGTCTCTGCCTCCTGTAGGCCCAAGGCAGTGTCTGCCTTCCTCTGAGATATTATAAGAACAGCCACTACTTTGTAAGGGCTCTATATAATTGTCCTATAAATTTGGTCTCATGAAGCATTAGCTCTGAACACATTGCTTTGGCTTTCAGTTCCCTCTTTGATTTCAGTGCTTAAAAATAGCCATGCATTTCCTTTTTAGCTCAACAATTAGATTTTCTGTTTACATTTAAGTAAATGGGCAAAACACCGTGTTTCATTCATAGAGTAAAATACTTTGCATCAGTTAAATGTATTTAAGTCTACATGTATCAATAAAGACAAAAAAATAACATTACAGAAATGTAATATTTAATTGAGAAAGAATAGATACAGTATGATTACATTAAAAAGAAAGACACACAGCAGTGTGATTTATAGATGTATGAACATATAGGCAACTGTAAAATCTATTCATTAAGTGTAGGTATTACCTTCAGAGAGTAGACACAGTGAGAGATGAGAAGCCCTTTTGTGAGCATGGCAGTGGACATAGCTCTTCTTGTAACATATGGTTAGAACAAAACAATAAAAACAAATACAGCCAAAAATATCTATCAAATCTGGTACATGATACTCGAGAGCATATTATACTATTAAATTTAAGTTTATCTGGTATAAAAATATTACATATATTTCTTTGTTATTTTACTGAATTTCTTCTTTGGTTCTGATTCCAATATATAAAATACAATGATAGACAAGAATTGACAGTGGGATGGGTAGAGAAAATTCAGTTTAGTATTTTTTTATTGCATATAGTGGAAATTTTATAAGAAAATGGGATTGTTTTATAAATGTGTTACATAAATAGCCTTTGTAAAAATAACAAAGAAGAAAATATATTCTGAATTGCCAAAATATCCTCTTCCAAAATTTTGGGCCATAGAACATAAGCATATTTTTCATTTAAAAAATAATTAACTTTAGGCATAAAAATAATAATGACATGCTTTATATAGATTTATTTGGATAAGTGGTTTGATTACAAAAGTGACCCCTCTAGATTTAGTACATTTGAACAGGTCTATTACCATTGGGACAGTATAGAAGGATGTTTACCCTTGTTATCTATCATTTTTACATTTTTAAATTAATTTTTATTGGAGCATAGTTGCTTTAAATGTTGTGTTAGTTTCTGCTGTACATCAAAATGAATCAGCCATATGTATACATATATTCCTTCTTTTTTTGATTTTCTTCTCATATAGGTCACCACAGAGCACCAAGTAGAGTTCCCTGTGCTAAACAGTAGGTTATCAGTAGTCATCTATTATATACATAGTAGTGTATGTATGTCAAACCTAAACTCTCAACTGACCCCACCATACCCCATTTGCCCCTTGATATCCATATCTTTTTTTTTTAATTTTTATTGGAGTATAGTTGCTTTACAATGTTGTGCTAGTTTCTAGTGTACAACAAAATGAATTAGCTATACGTATACATATATCCCCTCTTTTTGGATTTCCTTCCCATTTAGGTCACCACAGAGCACTGAGTAGAGTTCCCTGTGCTATACAGTAGGTTCTCATGAGTTATTTATTTTATACACAGTATCAATAGTGTATATATGTCAATCCCAATCTACCAATTCATCCCAGCCCCCTTCCCTCTTGGTACCCATACGTTTGTTCTCTACATCTGTGTCTCTATTTCTGCTTTGCAAATTAGATCATCTATCCCATTTTTCTAGATTCCACATATATACAGTAATAAATGATATTTGTTTTTCTCTTTCTGACTTACTTCACTCTGTATGACAGTCTCTACTTCCATCCATATCTCTGCAAATGACACTATATATTTCTTTTTATGGCTGAGTAATATTCCATTGTATATATGTACCATATCTTCTTTAACCATCCTTTTGTTGATGGACATTTAGATTGCTTCCATATCCTCACTACTGTAAATAGTGCAGCAATGAATATTGGGGTCAATGGATCTATCTGAATTATGGTTTTCTCTGGGTATATGCCCATTACTAGGATTTCTGGGATATATGGTAGTTCTATTTTTAGTTTACTAAGGAACCTCCATACTGTTCCCCATAGTGGCTGTATCAAGTTACATTCCTACCAACAGTGCAAGAGGGTTCCCTTTTCTCCACACCTTCCCCAACAATTATTGTTTGTAGATTCTTTGATGATTGCTATCCTGACCAGTGTGAGGTGATACCTCATTGTAGTTTTGATTTACATTTCTCTAATTATTAGTTATGTTGAACGTCTTTTCATGTGCCTCTTGGCCATCTGTATGTCTTTTTTAGAAAAATGTCTATTTAGGTCTTCAGCTATTTGTTGATTAGGTTCTTTTTTTTTTTTCTTTTTTGATATTGAGCTGCATAAACTGTTTATACATTTTGGGGATTAATCCTTTCTCAGTTGCTTCATTTGCAAATATTTTCTCCCATTCCAAGGGTTGCCTTTTTGTCTCCTTTATGGTTTCCTTTGCTGTGCAAAATCTTGTAAGTTTAATTAGGTCCTTTCTGTTTATTTTTGTTTTTATTTTCCTTATTCTAAGAGGTGAGTCAAGAAAGATCTTGCTGTGATTTATACCAGAGTGTTCTGCCTATGTTTTCCTTTAAGCGTTTTGAAGTGTCTGGCCTTACATTTAGGTCTTTAATCCATTTGGTGTTTATTTTTCTGTAGGGTGTTTGGTAGTGTACTAATTTCATTCTTTTACATGTAGCTGTCCAGTTTTCCCAGCACCATTTATTGAAAATACTGTCTTTTCTCCATTGTATATTCTTGCCTAATTTATCACAGATTAGGTGACCATATGTGCATAGGTTTATCTCTGGGCTTTATATCCTGTTCCATTTATCTATATTCCTGTTTTTGTACCAGTACCATACTGGCTTGATTACTGTAGCTTTGTAGTATAGTCTGAAGTCAGGACACCTGATTCCTCCAGCTCTGTTTGTCTTTCTCAATATTGCTTTGGCTATTTGGGGTCTTCTGTGTTTCCATACAAATTGTAAAAATGTGTGTTCTAATTCTGTGAAAAATGACATTGGTAATTTGATAGGGATCTCATTGAATCTGTAGATTGTTTTGCATAGTATAGTAATTTTCACAATATTTATTCTTCCAATCCAAGAACATGGTATATCTCTCCAACTGTTTGTGTCATGTTTGACTTCTTTCATTAGTTTCTTATAGTTTTTTCTGTATAGGTATTTTGCCTCCTTAGGTAGGTATTCCTAATTGTTTTATTCTTTTTTCACAATGGTAAATTAGATTGTTTCCTTAATTTCCCTTTTTGATGTTTTGTTGTTAGTGTATAAGAATGCAAGAGATTTCTCTGTATTAATTATGTATCCTGCAACTTTACTGAATTCATTGATGAGCTCTAGTAGCTTTCTGGTGGCATATTTAGGATTTTCTATGTATAGTATCATGTCATCTGCAAATAGTGACAACTTTACTTCTTCTTTTCTAATTTGGACTCATTTATTTCTTTTTCTTCTCTGATTTCTGTAGCTAGGACTTCCTTAACTATGTTGAATAATAGTCATGAGAGTGGACATCCTTGTCTTGTTCCAGATCTTAGAGGAAATGCTTTCACTCTTTCACAATTGAGAATATTTGCTGTGGGTTTGTCATATATGGCCTTTATTATGTTGAGTTAGGTTCCCCTATGCCCACTATCTGGAGAGTTTTTGTCATAAATGAGTGTTGAATATTGTCAAAAGCTTTTTCTGCATCTATTGAGATGATCATATGGTTTTTATTCTTCAAATTGTTAATGTGATGTATCGTAATGTTTGATTTGCCTATATTAAAGAACCCTTGCATTCCTGGGATAAATCCCTCTTCAACATGGTGTATGATCCTTTTAATGTGTTGTTGGATTCAGTATTCTAGTATTTTATTGAGGATTTTTGCGTTTATGTTCATCAGTGATATTGGCCTGTAATTTTCATTTTTGTGTTATCTTTGTCTGGTCTTGGTATCATGATGGAGGCCATAATGTAGAATGAGCTTGGGAGTGTTCCACTCTTTGAAAGTTTTCGGAAGAGTTTGAGAAGGATAAGTGTTAGCTCTTCTCTAAATTCTAAATAGAATTTGCCTGTGAAGCCAACTGGTTCTGGACTTCTATTTGTTGGAAGATTTTTAGTCACAGTTTAAATTTTGTTACTTGTTATTGGTCTATTCATATTTTCTATTTCTTTCCAGTACACATTTTTACATTTTTGATCATTTTCAGATATTCACAAATAAATCATACTAGTTTATTTTCAAATCCAATTCAGTCTACTCAATGAGGATATATTCTTTTTTTTTTTTTTTTTTTACATGGTGCATCCTAAGTCCTCATACATCATTTTTGCTGCAAGGGAAATAATTATCCAAAATTTTGAGTCTATAGACAAAGGATGACTTTACCACTAACTAATATTAGTTTAGAAAGGAAATATCTCAAATATAGAAAGGCATTAAAATACTCAGTTACAGGTGTCGACTACATTAGTTTGGGATAATATAATGTCTGAATTTTAACTCTGTGATTGACAGAATTATGGCAAGCATGTTCTCTGTTCCCTAATGTTACACCAAAATTTGTTACATTATGTGGCAAAAGGAACTTTGCAGATGTAATCAACATTGCTATTCAACTAGCCTTAAAAAAGGGAGACTCTCCTGGATTATCCAAATGGTATCAAGTAATCATATGAGTCCTTAAAACAGAAGAAGAAAGCAGAAGAGGAATCAGAGATTCCAAGTATAAGAAGAATGCTATATCATTGCTGGATAAGAGATGAAAAGAGCCATGTTGAAAGCATGAGAAGGAAACAAATTCTGCCAACAACAAATACACTTGGAAGAAAACCTCAAGCCTCAGATGGATTTGATATTTAAATGCTAGCACGTAATTATGGAAATCTTAGCTCATAAGAATTGTAGATTAGTTGGAATATGAAGGCACTGACATTTTCTTTCAGAGAGTTCCAAATCTCAGCATTGCCATTTGCATCCATGGTTTGCAAAGAGATTAAGGAAAAAAATAACAATTGTCAAACACATGTGAACAGCATCATATGAGCTCTCGATATCCAACAGTGGTTCTCAAACTTTGACATGTGACAGAATAACCTGGAGGACTTGTTGAAATACAGATTGCTTGGTTCTTCTGCTCCCTTCCCCTAAACCACGGGGAGGTTATTACTCAGTAGGACTGGAGGGGAACATGAGAATTTATATTTCAAACACTTCCAAATAATGCTGTAGGTCCAGTGACCACCATAAAAGGACCACTAGCCTGTGATATTACCCATGTTTTTAAAAAAATGTTTCTAGGAATAACTGCAGAGACCAGAAATGGAAAGGAAGACTAAACATCTTATTGTTTTGATAACAGTTCTTTAACCAGAATCCATCAGGAATTTCCATTTAATCATTTGAAAATAAATTTAAACACTACTAGTCCTCTTAGATTCCCAAAGTTATATGAGGGATATATTTCTAATACACTACATAAAGCAGCATGTTGTAAATGGAAAAATAACAGAATCCATGATCCATTATACTTACTAACTGCTAAATTTGGCATAATTGTTTGATATACATGTGAGCTTTGTCATTGTCATTTTAAAGTAGGGATAACTCATATCACTTCACATGTGTAACAGAATAAGTTGATATAATGTGAAAATACTAAATCAGTATCTCTAACTGGTATTTACAATCTACAGCTCTTAGAAATAATGGCAAACATAAAGTTAGCATTGTATACCTTTCATACAGAAACTCAGTTTCCTAGAGCTGAACACTTACATAATTTTTAAATATTTAAAAATGTTAAATACAAGAACATAAACTATAATGTACTGTTTAGTAATTAATTATAAAGTGAAATTGCTGTAACCAAAAAATGGGTCAAAACTTAGTATACGATAGTACTCAGAAGCCCTCCACATACCCCTTTCTAATCACAACACTATTTTCCAAACATAATGCTATCCTTAGGTTTATGGTAATTTCCTTGATTTTTCTCTTTAGCCTTACTACTCAAGTGTGTATCTCTAAACACTAGAGCTCATCTTTATCTTTGGTATTTACATAAATTGAAATTACTTTCTCTATCATTTGTTATCTGGCTACCTTCACTCATTTTTATGTTTGCATTATTCATCCCTGTGGTACATATAGCCACAGCTTATTTTTTCTCTTTGTGCTCATTACACACAAGCACACAGTCACACACACATATTTTTGTTAGGTACTTTCCTAGGAATAAAATTGTATGGTCAAGTAGTATGCTTCCTTATGTTCAATTTTGTTAGATGATGCTAAGCAATTTTCAAAGTTCTGTAACAATTTAGAATAAATGAGTGTTCCAATTTCTCCTCATTCTAACCTATATGTCTATATGTATAATATTTAATTGTAGCCATTTTTGCACGGGGAACCTATTTTTATGTTGTGGTCTTAATTTGCATTTCCTGATTATTAATATGGTTCAGCATATTTCAGTCTTTTTTTGTTTGTTTTCTGTATGGAGTGGATATCATTTGATACACTATCAAAACATGAAATACCTGTTTGAGTTGCTTGCTTTTTTTTTTTTTTTCTATAACATAGTCAGTCTCATTTCTTATGGGTTTATGGAAATTACATGTATTTTGGATATGAGTTCTTTGTGGATGGATCATCTCTGTTGAGCACAGTGTCTTCTTTCCAAGTACTGTAATATTGTTCAATCATGTTTTTATATTATTTTTTATAGTTCTCTAATGTTTCTGTCTCTTTCTCTCTCTTGAATGTTTTTATTACTGATAAATAGAAATATAATTGAGTTCTAATTTATGAACGTGAGAAATGACAGTTTGACATGAGATCATTAAATTGTTTATATATATTGCAGGTGAAGTCTTCTGTTCCCAAACTCTTCTTTGTAGGGTGATTTGATAGCTATGGGAATATTTATATTTTATATTATTTTAGCCTGTCCTTTTTTTTTTTTTTTTTTTTTTTTTGGTACACGGGCCTCTCACTGTTGTGGCCTCTCCTGTTGCAGACAACAGGCTCCGGACGTGCAGGCTCAGCAGCCATGGCTCACGGACCCAGCCACTCCGCGGCATGTGGGATCTTCCCGGACCGGGGCATGAACCCGCATCCCCTGCATTGGCAGGTGGACTGTCAACCACTGCGCCACCAGGGAAGCCCGTAGCCTGTCCATTTTTTGCAGTTCTGTCTTCTTAGTAATTTGTCAATTTGTTCTAACTTTTAAATTTATCAATATAAAATTGCTATAATACTATCTTTTCATCTTAATATCATATTTAACATCCAGGATTTGTAATAATGACGTCTTTTTTCTTTCTCTTATTGGTCAACTGTGTTTTTCTCTTCTTTATATTCATCAGTTTTGCATGCTGGTTAGTTGAACTATCAAACGATCAACATTTTGTTAGTTGACTCTCTATATTGCACGTTTTCTATTTCATTAATTTGTACCCCTATGTCTGTTATTTTCCTTTTTATATCTTCTTTTGATTTATTTTGCTGTATTTATACAATTTCTTGTGTTAGAGTCTTCAACCATTATTTTTCTGTCTTCTTGTTTGTTAACATACATATATATATATATATATATATATATATATATATATATATATATATATATATATATATATATATATATAATCAGGCTATATTGTGTCATCACTGCTTTAAATATGTCCAGAAATCTTTATAACATTTTTATTATCATTCATTGCAAAATATTTACTTAATTTCATTGTGCTTTCCTCTCTGAACAATAATTTATTTAGATCTTATCTGGGTAGTTATTCACTATAGTATCATGTCCTAAGTTTTCAAACTGATGGTTTATTATTTTTTATTATTATTTTTTTAATTTTTAGTCTTTTTTTGGCAATATGTTTGCTTCAAACTATCTAGTCTGCAAGCATCCAAAGTTATTTTGAAGTGTCTAAAATGTATAACATTTATTATAAAGTTCCACAAGAAGTTAAGAACAATTAGTACCTATTATATCAAAGAATCTCTGCCTTGATGTTGAGAATAATTTTATTGCTCATGATAAACGAATGACAAAAATAAAATTCTGTGAGATGAAAACAATGTTTTTATATGAAGATAACAGAAATCAAGAAGAAGCCTATTGTGACAGAGTCGTAGGAGCATATATTTCTTAGTGAAAATACCAACGTAATCATATTTTAATAAATAATACTAAATTATATTATAGGAGAAAACTAAGTAACTGTAAATTAATTATTCATCATCTAATACTTTGTGTTTAACATTATGTTTATGTTAACTTCTGCCTAGGCTTTGCAAATAAAGATTGCCTAGTGTAAATGTAGTAAATCCTGAGCTATTTCAATCTTGTGTCAACATACTTACTCAGTGAACATGCAATCTAAATATGTGAAATTACCTCACATTTATGATTATTTTAATGTTCTGTCTCACCCGTGTATCCTCTGATTTACAAGCATGTGCCATGGCACTTTGTTATGTTCATGTAAGGAAGGGAAATTATTACCAAGTCATTTATTTGTTACCAATAAAACAATTCATTTATTTTCACAATTACAACAAATAGTCACATAAGGAAATGCATCAAAATCATCATCTTGCTGTTAGGAAAAATAAAATTATCTCTCTAGCCTAATTCTAGATTAATGAAAATTGAATAGTTTTCCCGTATTCCAAACCAACTGCTACATTGCACACACTGTAGGGCCAATGCATTGAACTATGACTTTCACATTGTGGAAACATGGTCCTATCAGAATTTTGTTTAGAGTTTTCACAGAATTTTGCCTTTGACATGACAACATAAGAGATATTGGACATTTGGAGACCAAAAACCTGAGATTTAAGAATATGACTCAAGGATGAACTTAATGAAAAAACAAAGCTCAGCCATTCCTGAAATATCAAGAATAACTTACACTTTTCACGTACCTAGAGCTTTTTTTTCACATAGAAAAAAACAAAAGAGTATTTTTTACATTGAAATATAGGGCTAGATTATTAGAGGGTTTATCTAAATATGAGAGTTGATAGCAGTGGACAACAGAATATTGAAAAATTTAACAGGTTGCCCTAGTGGAAAGCTGTGATATGAGAGTTAAGAGTTTATCAAGTCTATATGTTATTTTAATACAATTTGAAATACGTGTACCAAAGTGTTCATAGGTTTTCACTTGTTTCCCAATACCAATTTTTATTAATAGCCTTTATTTTTTAGATTAGTTTTAGATTTTCAGAAAAATGAGAACATAGTACAGAGTTATATATACAGCTGACATGCACAGAGTGTCTATTATTAATATTATACATTTATATGATATGGTATGCATATTTCATTATGATGCATTGTTATTAACTAAAGTTTATAAACTAATCAGATTTCCTTAATTTATACCTAATGTCCTTTTTCTGTTCAGTGGTTGTAGAAGTCTCCAACCATAAAATGGTTTTGTCTATTTCTCTTTTCACTTCCATCAGTTTTTGCCTCATGTATTTTCATTCTCTAATATTAGCTACATACTGAATTTTTTTGAAATTAATATAGCAACTCCATTTTTTCTTTTAGTGTTAGCATGGTACATATTTCTCATTTTCTTTATTTTTAATCTATCTGTGTTTTTATAATTAAAGTTGTTTTCTTGTAGACAATACATGGTTAGATATTATTTTATTTTTTATTCTAATCTCACAGTCTCTTTGACTTGGTATATTTTCATATGTAATGTGATATTTTATATAGTTGGATTAATAGCCACAATTTCTCTGACTCTCTTATACTTATTGTGATTGTTTTTTTCCCACTTATATTGAGAATAATTGATATACATCACTAAATAAATTTATATATACTGTGAAATAATTTCCGAAATAGGTTCAGCTAACATCAACCTTCTCATATAGGTATTATAAAAAGAAAAGTGAGAAGAAGAAAAAAAAAGGAAAAAAAAAGAATTCTTGTGATGAAAACTCTTAACATTTATGCTCTTAACAACTTTCCTATGTATCATATATCAGTGTCACCTATGGTCATCATGTTGTATATTATATCGCTAATACTTATTTATCATATAACTGAAAGTGTGTAACTTTTGACCACCTTTCTCCAATACCCTCTGCCCCAATTATTTTTTTTTAAGTTTCCAGTAAACACAAGTCTATTTTTTTTTAAGGTTCCCAAGACCCCCAATATAAATGAGATCATACAGCATTTGTCTTTCTCTGCCTGGTCAATTTCACTGAGCATGCCTTCCAGTTCCATCATGTTGTCACAAAAGATAGGATTTTCTATTAAATTTTTAAGGCTGAATAATGTTTTATCTATGTATCTATCTACCACAGTTCTTTATCCACTCATCAGTCAATGGGCATTTAGTTTGTTTTCATAACTTGGCTATTTTAAATGATGCTGCTATGAATAGCAGGGTGCAGATACCTTTGCCAGTTAGTGTTTTCATATCCATTGGCTATATTCCCAGAAATGGAATTGCTGAAGCATATTGTAATTCTATTTTTAATTTTTTGAGACTCTTCCAAACTGTTTTTAGTAGTGGCTGTACCAATTTATATTCTGCTCAACAGTGCACAAATGTCCCCTTTTCTCAGCATCAACAATAGGATTTCTTATGTCTTGTCTTTTTGATGTTGACCATTCTAAAAGGAGTGAGATGATATCTCATTGCGATTTTAGTCACATTTCCCTATGACTACAAATGTTAAACATTATTTCATGTACTTGTTGGCCTTTAGTGTATCTTCTTTGGAGAAATGTCTATTCAAATATTTTGCCTATTTTTTAACTGGGTTATTTGTTGTCTAGTTCTTGTGTTGTATAACTTCTTTATATATTTTGGATATTAACCTGGTATCAGATATGCAGTTTGCAAATTTTTTTTTCCCATTCTGTAGGTTGCTTTTTTCACTTTATTGATGGTTTCTTTTGCTGGGCAGAAGATTTTAGTTTGATGTAGTCCTACTTGTTTATTTTTTATTTTGTTGTTGTGCTTTAGGTGTCATATCCAAAAAATCATTATCAAGATCCATGTCAAAGAACTTTATTCTTATGCTTTTATTTAGAAGTTTCAAGTATTCAGGTCTTACATTAAAATCTTTAATTCATTTTGAGATAATTTTTGTGAGTGGTGTAAGATATGGATAACATTTTACTCTTTTATATATGATTATCCTATTATCCCAGCACTATTTATTGAAAAAACTGTATTTTCTCCATTGAGTACTCTTGGCTCCCTTGTCAAATATTAGTTGACCAGGTGAGCTTGGGTTTATTTCTGTCCTCTGAAATCTGTTTCATTGATCTATTTTTTGCCAGTACCATACTGTTTTGAAGACTATAGCTTTATAGTGTAGCTCAGAATGAGAAAGTGTGATGCTTCCTGCTTTGTTCTTCTTTCTCAGGATTTCTTTGGCTATTTTGGGTCTTTGGTGCTACCACAGAAATTTTAGGAGTTTTTTTTTTTTTTTCTACATCTGTAAAAATTGCCACTGGAATCTTGATAAGAATTGAATCTATAGATGGCTTTTTAATCAATTTTTAACAATATTAATTCTTCCAATTCATGAACATGGGATACATTTTCCATTTATTTGTGTCTTCTTCAGCTTCTTTCATCAATGTCTCAGAGTTTCCAAAGCAGAGATCTTTCACCTCTTAGTTAATTAATTCCTAAATATTATATTGTTTTTGATGCTTTTCTTTTTTGGGAGATAGTTGCTTACTGATTCTATCTCTTTTCTAGTAATCACTTTATTCAGATTTTCTAGTTGAGGTAAGTTGTATGTTTCTAAGAATTTTAAGAATTTTTCTATTTCTTCTAGGTTTTTCAGTTTCTTGCCATATATGTTTCCATGGTAGCCTCTTATGTTTCTTTGAATTTCTTTGGTATAAATTGTAATGTCTCCTTTTTCATTTATATATATATTTTTTAATTTGTGTCTTTCTCCTTGGTTATACTAGTTAATTTTTTTTTTTCAATTTTGTTTATCTTTTCAAAGAAACCATGTTTAGTTTGGTTAATCTTTTCTATTGTTTTCCTGTTTTCTATGTCATTTATTTCTGTGTTAATCTTTATTATTTTATTTCTTCCTCTAACTTTAGACTCAGATTGTTCTTCTTTTCCTAATTATTTAAGGTATAGAATTATGTTGTTTGTTATTTTTCTGGCTCCTTAGTGTAGGCATTTATTGCTATGAATTTTCTCTTAGAACTGCTTTTGCTACATCCCGTAATTTCTGGTATGTTATATTTTTATTTTAATTTGTACCAAATACCTTTTTTTATTTAATCTATTATTTCTTCTTTTATCCATCGTTTTTCAGTAGAGTGTTGTTTAAATTCCATGTGTTTGTGAATTTTCCAGTTTTCCTATTATTGATTTCTTGTTTTATGTTAAATTTTGTCAAAACCTATTTCTGCATCTATTGAGCTGATCATATGGTTTTTATTCTTCAATTTTTTTAATATGGTGTATCACATTGATTGATTTGCATATATTGAAGAATCCTTGCATCCCTGGGATAAATCCCACTTGATCTTGGTGTATGATCCTTTTAATATGTTGTTGTATTCCGTTTGGTAGTATTTTGTTGAGGATTTTGCATCTATATTCATCAGTGATATCGGTCTGTAATTTTCTTTTTTTGTAATGTCTTTGTCTGGTTTGGGTATCAGGGTGATGGTGTCCTCATAGAATGAGTTTGGGAGTGTTCCTTCCTCTGCAATTTTTTGGAAGAGTTGGAGAAGGGTGGGTGTTAATTCTCTAAATGTTTGATAAAATTTACCTGTGAAGCCATCTGGTCCTGGACCTTTGTTTGTTGGAAGATATTTAATCACAGCTTCAATTTCATTACTTGTGATTGGTCTGTTCATATTTTCTATTTCTTCCTGTTTCAGTCTTGGACGATTATAACTTTCTAAAAATGTGTCCATTTCTTACAAGTTGTCCATTTTATTGGCATAATGTTGCTTGTACTAGTCTCTTAGGATGCTTTGTATTTCTGTGGTGTCTGTTGTAACTTCTCCTTTTTCATTTCTAATTTTATTGATTTAATTCCTCTCCCTCTTTTTCTTGATGAATCTGACTGAAGTTTATCAATTTTGTTTATCTTCTCAAAGAACCAACTTGTAGTTTTATTGAACTTTGCTATTATTTTCTTTGATTCTATTTTATTTATTTCTGCTCTGATCTTTATGATTTCCTCCCTTCCACTAATTTTGGGTTTTGTTTGTTCTTCTTTCTCTAGTTCCTTTAGGTGTAAGGTTAGATTGTTTATTTGAGGTTTTTCTTGTTTCTGCAGGTAGGCTTGTATAGCTATAAGCTTCCCTCTTAGAACTGATTTTGCTACATCCCATAGGTTTTGGATTGTAATGTTTTTGTTGTCATTTGTCTCTAGCTATTTTTTGATTTCCTTCTTGATCTCTTAATGATCTCTTGGTTATTTAGTAACTTATTATCCAGCCTCCATGTGTTTGTGTTTTTTTACATTTTTTTCCCTGTAATTCATTTCTAATCTCATAGCTTTGTATTCAGAAAAGATGTTTGATATGATTTCAATTTTCAAAAATTTATTGAGGATTGATTTGCGACCTAAGATGTGATCTATCCTGGAGAACATTCTAAGTGCACTTAAGCAGAAAGTGTAATCTGCTGTTTTTGGATGGAATGTCGCATAAATATCAGTTTAATCTATCTGGTCTATTGTGTCTTTTAAAGCTTGTGTTTCCTTATTAATTTTCTCTTTGGATGATCTGTCCATTGGTGTAAGTGAGGTCTTCAAATACCCCTCTATTAATGTGTTACTATAGATTTCCCCTTTTATAGCTGTTAATAGTTGCCTTATGTATTCAGGTGTTCCTATGTTGGGGGCATATATATTTATAATTGTTATAACTTCTTCTTGAATTGATCCCTTGATCATTATGTAGTGTCATTCCTTGTGTCTTGTAACATTCTTTATTTTAAAGTCTATTTTATCTGATATGAGTATTGCTACTCCAGCTTTCTTTTGATTTCCATTTGCATGGAATATCTTTTTCCATCCCCTCACTTTCAGTCCGTATGTATCCATAGGTCTGAAGTGGGTCTCTTGTAGACAGCATATACATTGGTTTTGTTTTTGTTTCCATTCAGCAAGCCTGTGTCTTTTGGTTGCAGCATTTATTCCATTCACATTTAAGGTAATTATCAATATGTATGCTCCTATTAGCATTTTCTTAATTGTTTTGGGTTTGTTTTTGCAGGTCCTTTTCTTTTCTTGTGTTTCTCACTTAGAGAAGTTCCTTTAGCATTTGTTGTAGAGCTGGTTTGGTGGTGCTGAATTCTCTTAGCTTTTGCTTGTCTGTAAAACTTTTGATTTCTGTGTCAAATCTGAATGGGGTCCTTGCCAACTAGAGTAATCTTGGTTGTAGGTTCTTAACTTTCATGACTTTAAGTATATCATGCCACTCCCTTCTGGCTTGTAGAGTTTCTGCTGAGAAATTAGCTGTTAACCTTTTGGGAGTTCCCTTGTATGTTATTTGTCATTTTTCCCTTGCTGCTTTCAATAATTTTTCTTTGTCTTTAATTTTTGCCAATTTGATTACTATGTGGCTTGGTGTGTTTCTCCTTCGGTTTATCCTGTATGAGACTCACTGCACTTCCTGGACTTGGGTGGCTATTTCCTTTCACATTTTAGGGAAGTTTTCGACTGTAATTTCTGCAAATATTTTCTTGGATACTTTCTCTCTTTCTTCTCCTTCTGGGACCCCTATAATGCAAATGTTGTTGTATTTAATGTTGTCCCAGAGGTGTCTTAGGCTGTCTTCATTTATTTTCATTCTTTTTTCTTTATTCTCTTTCTCAGCAGTGAATTCCACCATTCTGTCTTCCAGGTCACTTATCCATTCTTCTGCCTCAGTTTTTCCGCTATTGATTCCTTCTTGTGTATTTTGCATTTCAGTTATTGTGTTGTTCATCTCTGTTTGTTTGTTCTTTAATTCTTCAAGGTCTTTTTTAATCCTTTCTTGCATCTTCTCAATCTTTGCCTCCATTCTTTTTCTGAGGTCCTTAATCATCTTCATTATCATTATTCTGAATTATTTTTTGAAAGTCTGCTTCTCTCCACTTCATTTAGTTGTTTTTCTGGGGCTTTATCTTGTTCTTTCATCTGGTACATAGCTCTCTGCCTTTTCATCTTGTCTATCTTTGTGTGAATGTGGTTTTTATTCCACAGGTTGCAGGATTGTAGTTATTCTCGCTTCTGGTGTCTGCCCTCTGGTGGATGAGGCTATCTACGAAGCTTGTTCTAGTTTCCTATTGGGAGGGACTGGTGGTGGGTAGAGGTGGCTGTTGCTCTGGTGGGCAGAGCTCAGTAAAACTTTAATCCATTTGGCTGCTGATGGATGGGGCTGTGTTCCCTCCCTGTTGGTAGTTTGGCCTGAGGCAACCCAACACTGGAGCCTACCCTGGTTCTTTGTTGGGGCTAATGGCTTACTCTGGGAGGGCTCACACCAAGGAGTACTTCCCAGAACTTCTGCTGCCAGTGTCCTCCTCCTCATGGTGAGATGGAGCCACCCGCCGCTTCTGCAGGTGACCCTCCAACACTAGCAGGTAGGTCTGGTTCAGTCCCTTATGGGGTCACTGTTCCTTCCCCTGGGTCGCGATGTGCACAGTACTTTGTGTGTGCCCTCCAACAGTGGAGTCTCTGTTTCCCCCAGCCCTGTTGAAGTCCTGCGATCAAATCCCATTAGCCTTCAAAGTCTGATTCTGCTAGAATTCCTCTTCCCATTGCCAGATCCCCAGGTTGGGAAGCCTGACGTGGGGCTCAGAACCTTCACTCCAGTGGGTGGGCTCCTGTGGTATAAATGTTCTCCAGTTTGTGAGTCACCCAGTCAGCAATTGTGAGATTTGATTTTATTGTGATTACGCCCCTCCTACTGTCTCATTGTGGCTTGTCCTTTGTCTTTGGATGTGGGGTATTTCTTTCGGTGAATTCCAGTGTCTTCCTGTTGATGATTATTCAACAGTTTGTTGTGATTATGGCGTTCTCATAGGAGGGAGTGAGAGCACATCCTTCTACTCTGCCATCTTGAACCAATCTCTCTGCTTTGACTTCTTTATTGTGCTCTTTTGTGTAGTCCCTATAGGATTTTCCCTTGTGATTATGATGAGGCTAACATAAAATATCTTACATTTATAATACTCTATTTTAAACTGATAATACTGAAGTTCAATAGAATTTGTAAACTATGTTTTACTTTTCTCATTCCTCACACTTTAGGTTATTGCTGTTGTAATGTACATGTTTTTTTATTATATTCTGTAACTAATAATAGCTTATTATAGTTATGTTTATTTTTCCTGATTTCTTATTTTTTTAACTTTTACACTAGAGTTATAAGTGAATATGCACCACCATTACCATATTGCAGAACTTAACTATGACTAAATATTTACCATACCAGTGAGATGAACACTTTCTTTTTACATTTTTATTATGTTAATTAGCAGCATTTAATAAACTTCCTTTAGTATGTCATGTAAGGTTAGTGTGAACTCTCAGCTTTTGTTTGTATGTTTGATAAAGTCATTATCCCTCCTTTATTTCTGAAGGACAGCTTCCCTGAGTAGAGAATTCTTGGTTGGTAGTTTTCTTCCAGTATTTTAAATATGAGATCCCATTCTCTCCTAGTCTGAAAAGTTTTCTTGAGAAATATATCCATAGTCTTCTGGGGGTTCCCTTGTAAGTAACTTCTCTCTTTTTACTTGTTGTTCTTAAAATTCTTTCTTTGTCTTTGATAATTGATGATTTAATTACAATATGTATTGGTATAGCCCTCTTATGGTTTGACACATTTCAGGTCCTTTGGGCCTCATGGATCTGTATATCCATTTATTTCTCCAGGTTTAGAAGTTTGCAGCTCTTATTGCTTTAAATATTCCTTCTTTCCCTTTCTTTTTCTCATCTCTTTCTGGAATTTCCATAACATGAATATTGCTTCTTTACATTGTGTCCCATAATTCCCATGGGCTTTCCTCACTCTGTTTCATTCTTTTTGTGTTGTTGTTCCTCTGATGATGTAATTTCTAGTGTCCTATCTTCCAGGTTGCTAATTCTTTCTTCTGCATGACTGAGTCTACTTTTGACACTTTCTATTAAATTCCTCAGTTCAGTTATTGTATTTCTCAACTCTAGACTTTCTGTTTGTTTGGGGTTTTCTATGGTTGTTATTTCCTTTTCAAACTTCTTGTTTTGTTCATGCATTCTTTTCCTCATTCCATTTAGCTGTCTATATTTTCTTATAGTTTACTAAACTTCCTTAAGAGTATTAGTCTGTAATATTTCTCTGGGAGTTCATAGATCTCCATTTATTTAGGGTCAGTTATTGAAGCTTTATTAGTTTCCCTTTTTAGTGTCATATTTATCTGTATTTTTATGATATTTGATTATTTAATTTGGTATCTGTACAGTTGAATAATCAAGTTCTTCTTCCAGACTTCACAAGTTTACACAGATTATTCATCACCAAATAGCTCAGTTTGGGATTGTTTGTGTCTACCAGTAATGTCCTTGGGCAGATGGAACCTTCCATTATAGTCTTTTCTTTCTTTCTTTTTTTTTTTTTTTTTTTTTGCGGTATATGGGCATCTCACTGTTGTGGCCTCTCCCGTTGCGGAGCACAGTCTCATTGGCCATGGCTCACGGGCCCAGCTGCTCTGTGGCATGTGGGATCTTCCTAGACCCGGGCATGAACTTGTGTCCCCTGCATCAGCAGGCAGACTCTTAACCACTGTGCAACCAGGGAAGCCCTATAGTCTATTTTTGGATGCACCTGTTCAGGCTTTGAGGATGGTAAGGCATGCCTCTGGCTCAGATCAGTTGGATAGAACTGATATCTTTGTTTCCTAGTCAAGTGAAACTGCAGAATGGGCTTTATGGTTATCAGGGTTCTCTGGTTGAGACTGGGCACTCTTTATGTTTAGCAGTGGATGGATTAGATTCCCTGCCCTGGTAGGACAGCAGGATAGTAATCACGGCCTATACAACTCATAGTTTAGGGACATAAATCAGGCCAGAGTGTACACCAAATTCCAGGGTCTGATGAGACCACTGGCTTTGCTCTGCAGATGGGGTATGCCAAGGCTGTGATCTCTGTTCAAGTGCCACTATACATAGTGTTTTTGAATGGGCTACACAGCTTCCCATGCACTCTGGTTAAGCCCCCCATTCAGACAGGCTGAAGATTGTATTTAGCAATGAGCAGCGCAACAAATTAGATCCCTGCTGCTGTGCAATGGAAGAAGGAGCTCTAAAGCTGATAAAGCTCTTTCTTTGTTGTGTTAACTCAAGCTGACCTACACCCCAAATTCCCTTGCAAAACAGGGCCACTGTCTCTGATTTGCAACCTGTTGACTCTGCCTGCACTTCTCTAGGGTTGAGCAGCACTGGGCTGCACAGTTTCTAGGAGGTGTCCCCAGCTCTTCCAGTTAGAGGTGTCTAGAAGACACTGCTTGTCTCCTACTGCTTGTCTCATTGCATGTCCTGTTGTAACAGATTTAGGGAGGGCGAGAGGCGGAAATCTTGTCTACTTCCTTGTTACATATAACTGTGATTTCTCCACAGCCTTGCAAACCCTAGAGTTCCTAATTTTAAATTATCCCACATTCTCTTTAATCCCCAAACAGATTCAAGATCAGAGTCTTTACCATGCTATTTGGCACTTTGGCTCAAATTAGACACAGGCACCCCTCTGGAAGGATGCAACTTCTTAGCAGTGTTTAAGTTAGGTGATTAAAGTGAGTCAGATTTTTAGTTTCTACTTACCCTACCCCTAGCTGGGCATCTACATGAATTGCATCAACTTCATAATCATTTGTGGCTCTTAGAAATTCTAAATGTTAGATCAGGAGGTGGTCTCTGTCTCTATTTCATGCTGGCCATGGAACCAATCAGATATCTCTTATTGAGTTAGCTCTGGTTGCCATGTGACAACTACTTTTTATTGGGGTAAGAGTGAAGGCCCAAAACCAATGGTCAGTTGTAATGCATGGGCCAGAGAAAGATGATGACCTAAAATACAGTAGTAGCAGCAGGCACAAATAGCAGATAAATATGAAAAACATTGACCCAGGACTTTCTAAGACAAAAAGCTTTTAGACACTAGCTTGTGACTGAAGAGTAGATTAACTGCCTTTAAGAATCTAATGGTTCCTTTGATCTCCCTGCTTTAAGCAAAAATCAGAGAATTTTGTCTGTACCTGTGTGTGTGTGTATTTTACTGGTGAAGTGGAAAAGTACATAATTAAAATGTGTTTTGAAATACAAATGCATTTTGGAGAAAGCATAATTGTTTTTTGCAGCATTTCATGATGATCTTCAAATAAGACATAAAAAATACATTGTGAATGGACTTGAGGACATGGGGAGGGGGAAGGGTAAGCTGGGACAAAGTGAGAGAGTGGAATTGTCATATATACACTACCAAATATAAAAGAGATAGCTAGTGGGAAGCAGCCACATAGCACAGGGAGATCAGCCCTGTGCTTTGTGTCCACCTAGAGGGGTGGGATAGGGAGGGTGGGAGGGAGACACAAGAGGGAGGAGGTATGGAGATGTATGTATATGTATAGCTGATTCACTTTGTTATAGAGCAGAAACTAACACACCATTGTAAAGCAATTATACTCCAATAAAGTTGTTAAAAAAAAAAGCCAATAGCAAGAGGCAAGGAAAAAAAATGTTGTGATTAATATTAAAATGAAAACCATAGACACAAAACCATTCTAATAAGTGACTCTTAAGGTTGGTGAGCATTTTTTAGGTGTTCTGGTACTTTTGCAATCAAATTTTGAAGAAAATGAAAATGGCCATCAGTAATGGGTACAATAAGTATTCTGCCTTCATACCCATCTAGCAGAACACTTAAAACAAGTGCAGGGTGAAGAAAATGCACTTTCAATTCGATTTTCTACTCACTTTCAGCAAGGCCTAAGTTGCTCTGTTTGTATAGTTATTTATTTATTTCAATTACAAATTGCACAAAATATTTTCCTGTAGCAATCAAAAAGTACAAGGGCTTTCTTTACTACCTGTGACCAGTCATGTGCACCATTTTATAGATGTATACTCCTATAAGATATTAAGTTGTCACCCAAACCATAGAACAAACAACAATAAAAATTACCACATGATTTACAGTTTTGTTCAGTGTTAAGGGAAGGATATGTTGTCTGTGCTGGGTGACATTCAGGCTTGTGGACTCTAATCCAATTCCAGAGGCTGTTCAAATGTACTTCAATTTTCCTTGTTCATTTGGGGATGTGTGTTACATGATTGGGCTTTTTGATATTATTTACTTGCCCAGAGGTCATGAAAAAAAGAAAGAACATCTACTGAGTTAGTTCCAGAAGAACACCAAATTTTGATTATGTTATGTTCATGCATTTGAGCAAAAATTAGACCATGATACATTAGCATTTACACTGCTTTCACAGAGCTTACTGGGGAGGGCTGTTGATCAAAGGACACATAACATATAGATTGTCTTTATGGAAAAGAGCATGAAAAAGGGTCATATAATAA
Source organism: Hyperoodon ampullatus (assembly GCF_949752795.1). Lineage (NCBI taxonomy): Eukaryota > Metazoa > Chordata > Mammalia > Artiodactyla > Ziphiidae > Hyperoodon > Hyperoodon ampullatus. The sequence goes on from NC_136928.1 coordinate 7,390,166, forward strand.
ACTTGGTTTATTTTTAATTTTTTTGTGATCCATATTTCTAATAATTAAATTGTGAATAGACCAAAATTGTTTTGTACTTAATAAAAGGATTAAGAAAAACAAAATGGCATATAGAAATGAATGGTAGGGATATTAAACATTAAAAATGTAATCTAATTTCGGAATAAAGCCAAATATACATTTTTCTTAATCATATAATCCACACTACACTATATGACCTTTATTTAATTTTTTATATTAGTTAGACAACTGTATATATATATATATATATATATATATATATATATATATATATATATATATATGTATATGTATATGTATATGATGAAACAAGCAGAGAGTGCTATTGGGAGGAAGTCAAGGTACAGTATAAGTCCTGTTACTCCCTGGGAAGGAGGTTGATTCATTTTATCTCCATAGGACTCAGTTTTCCCTCAGATTTGATATTTCATCAATACTATATGTATTTATAAAATATTTACATATGTATATAGTATAATATTTATATAAAGCATTTAAACAAAGCCTAACACAATGCCACGTTTATTTCTTAAGTCAAAATCAAATTTATGTAGATTAAGTATATATTTCTTTGTAAAAGTAATAAATATTCCAAAACCTTGGGATAAGAAAAATAATGCCTCCTCAGCCACTCCTAGATGTCCATGTCTTAATCCTCAAACCGTTGTGTATGTTCCATTACATGGCAAAAATAATTAAGGTTAAAGTTTAGTTAAAGAATGTTAATCAATTGACTTTTAATAAGGAGTTTATTCTGGATTATTTGGATTGGCCCAATTTAAACACATATTAAATTAAAAGCAGAAGAGGGAGCCAAGAAGAGCTGGTCACAGAGATGTGGCAATGGAATAAGAAACAGGAGAGATCTGAAGCATGAGAGGAAGGGAGCCATGAGGTAATGGATGCATGTGTTTTGTAGAAGCTGAGAATGGTTCTCAGTTGATAGCCAGCAAATAAATGGGGACCTTAGTCCTATAACTGCAATGAACTGAATTGTGACAACAACCTGGATGAGCAAAGTAACAGATCCTCTCTTAGATCTTCCAGATAGGAATACAGCCCTGCAAACACCTTGCTTTAGCCTGGTGAGATGCATGTCAGACTTCTGACTTCTGTCTGTGTAATAACACATCTGTGTGTGTGTGTGTGTGTGTGTGTGTTTAACTATGAAGTTTGTGTAGTTTGTTAATAGGCATGATAAAAAGCTGATACAAATATCTCATTTATATACCCTATTTTATGTGTAAGAAAACAAAGTCCTATGAAGAGCCAGTCAACCATCTCTTGCCCAGGTAGTGATAAGATTTATACCAGCCTCTTGCCTTCCTCCCAATAGTATTCTCTACCTGTTTCATCCAATTCACTGTTATCAAAGCAGTCTGAATACAGTTAAACCAGATACATCATGTGCATTCTGTGTTTATAGCCTGTGGATGGCTCATTTCATGTCTTGAAATTGGCATTGTTGTCTGGAGTCTGCCACTTGTCTGACCTCATACAGGATTCAGCTCACTGGGTTCCTTCCTTCATTGCTCTGCTCTATATCGAGGACATGCCTGCCACTTGCCTGATGGCAACTCTTTGCTCTTCCTTGTTCCTATGCTTGAAGACCTCGCCTTCTCTCTAAGTTTTCAATATAGCTGGCGAATTCTCATAATCTAGGTGTCAGTTTAAATATCATTTCCTTAGAAAAAATTTCTAGGTCTGGAGTCTATAAGTTACTGTGTTCATTTCTGTCATTGCAATCTTCTTAATTTCTATTTATCTCTGTTTCTTTACTCATTTATTTTCTGCTTCTTCCTCTAGATTTTAAGAACCATGGATTAGAGATTTTGTCTCTTACAGGAACTGGCATAGTTACATAATTGCCTAATAAAAAAAATTCTAGTATGAAACATCTATTAAATAATTTCTGGCTCCTGGTTCAAGGCTTTTATGCACTGAGCTCTGCTGTAGCAGAGTAACAGTGACTGGTATTCAGACCCCCATATTAAAATGCCTGTTTTCATTGAAGGAATTTACCTGTGTTGATCCACTGACTTTATATTAATTACAGGTTATAAATATAAACTTATAAAATATACTTACATAAATAAATTACTATGTTTATCTGTTTCATACATTAGGAATTGGCATAATTACTTATTTTTCTTTTGTTATTACTGCTGCTAGATTGAAATGTTTTACCTGTGGTTATGAATATAGGATAAATTACTAAAATTAGTAAAATAAGAACATTAGTCTGGCACAAAAAATATTCAGTGGATAAGTAAAAGCTCAGAGAAAAACTGATTAGACACTACTGCAATTTTTTTAAGACAGAGAGAGAATAAAACACAGGCCCAGAGAGAGTCAGCAGGAAGGAGCAGAAGGGCAGGTGATACCTATAACCAGAAGGTAGACCAGATACAGGCATAGATTACAATTGTATTTATCATAGGCTAAAATATCAGTGAATAAGGGCAATTACATAGTTACTCAAGTAAAAATAAAGTCAGAGATTAGTTGATCTATTCACACTTGTATGGAACTGACTTACATGGAGTGCCTGTGTTCTAGAAAACTTCTCATTAACCAAATATCCAAGTGAATAAAACAAAATAAAATATGCTTACAATAATTATGGGGAAGTCAGTAGACAATGATCTAATTTCCTTGAGAAAGAATAGTTGAACGTGTTTGGGATATTGCAGTGTAAATTGGAAATTGTTCACTTATCTTTGACGTTTTCATTTCAGTTATTGAGATGTAATTTTGAACAATAGATTTTTCTTTTCTGTAAAGGAAGTATCATTTTATTGTTTCATTGGTTGAATTGTAAAGGAATATATTTTTACCATCCTCTGTTTTAAAAGATTTATCTCTCTAACAATTTTTTGTTTATAGTTATATAAATATTTTGTTTAGCTTAATATTTCTAATATTTGTGAAATCATTGCACAGATTATTCAGATTTATATTTATATCATCATTCAATCATCCAGCCTATTAACTGAGCCAGGAAAGTGGAAATTAATAATTCCTTAACTTGCCTTCAAGGAGCTTACAGTGAATAGGGAAGTGAAACTTATGTCCAAGGGGTCCTGGTGCACCATTCAGGAAGGGTCTGTCTGGATCTGATCACTACTATCACTCCATGTTCCATTAAATGTAGAGAATTAATTCAGGATATATTCAGTTTGGATGATTACCTGTATTATACAAAAAAAAAAAAGTCACAATCCACTATTTTAAACTGGGGTATTGTGGAATTCTCTCTGAGAAGGTGATATTTAACCTAAGAAGTGAAGAATAAAAGGTACGTGGTCCTGTGAAGGACTGGGGAAGGATGGCACTAGAAAAGAAAGCAACATGGTATATTTCACTGCTATCTCTATACTTAGAGTGGATGGGTTTACAACATAAAGTTCTAGTCAGGACACACAGAACTTGCTGGGAAATACTCATTCACTAATTCAACAAAATATCTCTTTCTATTTTATTTTAGGCCACTGTGATAGACTGTACTGCTGTTCACTTATAGTCATTGGTTCCCTGAGGGAGGCTATACATCCTCCCTCAATGGAACACATAGTTATTTTGTGACTGACTAGGTGAAAACATAGGTATGTGTGATGTATTGATATATCACACATACCTATAGGTCTATCTATCTATCAATCATCTATCTATACCATCATCTTCATCATCATCGCCATCATCAATCAATAGAAGTAGAGTGTGTTAGTAAAAACCACAAGTCTTAAGTTTTAATGCATTGATTTACAAGCTCTCCTTTTACTTTACAAGGACAGCCAACAATGTTACAGACAGAGTTTGCTTTGTTGCCTGAGTTCCAGAATGAAACTGATGTGGAAAATTCAGTGTGAACAAGAGCTATAAATCTTTGTTGTTATAAACTTGTGAAATTCTGGGTTTTTATATTATTATTACTTTAGCCTTAGCTGGCCTATCCTGACTGATAGAGCCAGCTGTGTGAAATTTCCAAAGTGTTGCTCCTTTTTGTTAAGCAAAATATTCCAACTTGTGCTATCTAAAATGATAGCCACTAGCAACGAGAATATTTAAATTTAAATCAATTCAAGCTGCATCAAATGTAAAACTTAGCTCCTCAGTTACACTAACGATATTTCAAATACTTAATATCCATCTATAGGGCTAGTGGACACCACAAAGAACAGCACATATATAGATCATTGCCATCATTTCAGAAAGTTCCATTGAGAAGCACTGGCTCATAATATGAAAGATCTGGACCTATTCTAGTTTCCATCATGTTTGCAACATATATGGATTCATTAATTTCCTTTCTCCAATTACCTAATTAAGGGAAGAGCTCCAGTTCTCTCAAGCATCTTAAATATCATTCACTTCCTGCGAGTTTTTATTTTTATCTAAAACCAGTTGAAGTTATTGCTGGATCATTTTATACTTCACTAATGGTCAGACTCTGGAATTCAATAATGCTGTTACACACCAATCAATAACAATTAACTGCCATCACTTCAACTTGATATTTGCGTGGTTCCAGAATTAGCAGAATGACATCCTTGGTTTAATTGAGAAAGGCAGTAATTTCTGAAGCTTCTCTAACCAAATTGATGTCGACTTTTAGAAATGAAATCCAGACACACATCCATGGATCCTAGCCAACAGGAAGCCAGCTTGCATTAAAAGGATTGAAAAGAATAAACAAGCTGATTGGCACCAGTATCTGATCTGTCCATTCCAAAGTTTTCAGAGTCTCCTGATCACCCAAGGTTGAAGGATACACTCTTTTCTAAAGGATCTTTTTGTTCCACCTCAACTTATGTTTAAAACTCAATTTCTCCTTATTCTTCGAAAGAATACTTCACTTCGTAAGTATAATTTAGTCACATTCACCAAGTTTTCTATACACTTTGCTTCAACCGTTAACTCTGAATCTCCTTCTCCCCATTTATCTACCTTTTAAGATCCAATTCAAAGCTCATTTTTCCATGGCTCTTTTCCAGATCTCTTGAGCCCATTTTGATTAGTTTCCTCAGGAACATTATGGTAGTTCCACAAATCAAACTGTCTTTTCCTGTATATTTTATTCATTTATTCAAAAAATATTTATTGAGGGCCTGATGAGTACCAGGCACTGATCTAGGTACACAGAAAACATAAATTAACAAATTAGATATAAATCATTGTCTTTGTGGTACTTACATTTTAGTGGGATTTGATACGTTTCAGCCAATTCAATATAAGGTCTGTAAATGCAAGTGCTATACTTTGCATCTTTTTAAATCCCCCCTGCCCCCCTCCCCGGCTTCTGGTTCCTCAGAACATTGTTTTGTGCCCAGTAAGGTATTGATTACTTAAAAAAACAAAACAAAACAAAACAAACAAAAAAGAAACCTTTTATGTAGCATACCTCAATATATACTGTTATTCTACATTTTCAAACAATCATTTATTGTCTTTTAATTAGGCACAAAGCGCATTCTAAATGCTTGGGCCCATACAGATTTGTAATGGGTAGTTTGGGGTTCTAAACTGCTCTCTGTCTAAACTATCTCTGTGTCATTTGTTTTCTATGTCTCAGAAGAAATAATAAAGAGCCATTAATCAAGGGCAGGTACTCACGTCTGTGTTTTATTTTCTGGCTATTGAAGAATTATCCCATTCTAAAATATCTAACTCTCCAAGGAAAAGCAGTAGGACCAGTTTTTTTCTAACAGGGAAAAATAGTGTTCTAACTAGCTGGCTAATATTTTTACTTGAAGGAAGTTATGCTGACATTTTTCAGAGAGCATTTACTTATTGAGTTTGTCTTACCACACATGACAGATGGGTAAACACACCCTCCTGAGGTCTCTAAAGTGTGATTCAGATTCATACTATGTTTAAATATTACTTGCAAATAAGTTTATAATCTACAATATATGAGAAAGCTTTCTTTAAATCACATATATATTTTTTAAATAGCTGTGTGGAGTACAAAAGAACATATATAATAACAATATTTGTTTTTATGCATCCAAATGAGGGGATTTATAGATTAAATGACCCACAAAAAGCTTTCCAAATAATTTGACATTTTATAACCTGCCATTGACTAGCTGTCACCCAAAACTCACCACAGATTTCATAGCTGTGCATCAGATATAATTAAAAATGTATAATAAAATTATCATTTTTTATTGGGTCTTAAGTATAATTGGACCCTAGATTTGACAATGCTGTTTCTAGATGGAAAGTGATTGAGGAAGCCTGGTCACTTTCCAAAAAGTTACTGGAGATTTCTTCCTTAAGGAAACTCAACAATTCTCCCCTTATGAAAAATATGACTTATGTAGCAAACTGTAAAACTAACTAACTAAATATAAAACATAAATATAAATAAATAAATAAAGTTTTACATAAATATGTAAAAATAACTAATCTCCCATTTCCTTTCCCATATTAGGTAATTTTTCAACTATAATCTCTTCAAATGTTTTCTCAGTCCCTTTCTTTTTCTCTTCTTCTTCTGGAACCCTTATAATTCAAATGTTTGTGCATTTAATGTTGTCGCAGAGGTCTCTGAGACTGTCCTCAGTTCTTTTCATTCTTTTTTCTTTATTCTGCTCTGCAGTAGTTTTTTCCACTACTCTATCTTCCAGGTCACTTATCCGTTCTTCTTTCTCAGTTATTCTGCTATTGGTCCCTTCTAGAGTATTTTTAATTTCATTTATTTTGTTGCTCATCATTGCTTGTTTCCTCTTTAGTTCTTCTAGGTCCTTGTTAAATGTTTCTTGCATTTTCTCTATTCTATTTCCAAGATTTTGAATCATCTTTATTATCATTATTCTGAATTCATTTTCAGGTAGACTCCCTATTTCCTCTTTATTTTGTTAGGTCTGCTGGGGTTTATTCTTGCTCCTTCATCTGCTGTGTGTTTTTCTGTCTTCTCATCTTGCTTAACTTACTGTGTTTGGGGTCTCCTTTTTTTCAGGCTGCAAGTTTGTAGATCCCGTTGTTCTTGGTGTCTGTCTCCAGTGGCTAATGTTGGTTCAGTGGGTTGTGTATGCTTCCTGGCGGAGGGGACTAGTGCCTGTGTTCTTGTGGATGAGACTGGATCTTGTCTTTCTGGTGGGCAGGTCCACCTCTGGTGGTGTGTTTTGAGGTGTCTGTGGACTTATTATGATTTTAGGCAGCCTCTCTGCTAATGGGTGAGGTTGTGTTCCTGTCTTCCTAGTTGTTTGGCACAGGGTGTCCAACACTGTAGCTTGCTGGTCGTTGAGTGAAGCTGGATGTTGGTGTTAAGATGGAGATCTCTGGGAGATTTTCACCATTTGATATTATGTGGAGCTGGGAGGTCTCTTGTGCACCAGTGTCCTGAAGTTGGCTCTCCCACCTTAGAGACACAGCCCTGACTCCTGGCTGCAGCACCAAGATCCTTTCATCCACACAGCTTAGAAAAAAAGGGAGAAAAAATAGAATGAAAGAAAGAAAGAAAGAAAGAAAAGAAAAGAAAGTAAGGTAAAATAAAGTTATTAAAATAAAAAGTAATTATTAAGAAAAAAAATTAAGTAAAAACAAAAACAAAAAAACAAAAACAAGAAAATGGACAGATACAACCCTAGGACAAATGTTGAAAGCAAAGCTATACAGACAAAATCTCACACAGAAGCATAAACATACACGCTTGCAAAAGGAGGAAAAGGGGAAAAAATAATAAATCTTGCTCTCAATGTCCACCTCTTCAATTTGGGATGATTCATTGTCTGTTCAGTTATTCCACAGATGCAGGGTACATCAAGTTGATTGTGAAGATTTAATCCACTGTTCCTGAGGCTGCTGGGAGAGATTTCCCTTTCTCTTCTTTGTTCCCACAACTCCCGGGGTTCAGCTTTGGATTTGGCCCCACCTCTGCATGTAGGTGGCCGGAGGGTGTCTGTTCTTTGCTCAGACAAGATAGGGTTAAAGGAGCCACTGATTCGGGGCTCTGGCTCACTCAGACCAGTGGGAAAGAGGGGTATGGAGTGCGGGGCGAGCCTGTGGCGGCAGAGGCCGGCATGACGTTGCACCAGCCTGATGTGCACCGTGCGTTCTCCCGGGGAAGTTGTCCCTGGATCCTGGGACCCTGGCAGTGGCGGGCTGAACAGGCTCCCAGGAGGGGAGATGTGGATAGTGACCTGTGCTCGCACACAGACTTCTTGGTGGTGGCAGCAGCAGCCTTAGCGTCTCATGCCCGTCCCTGTGGTCCGCGCTGATAGCCGCAGCTTGCGCCCTCCTCTGTAGCTCCTTTAAGCTGCACTCTTAATCCCCTCTCCTCGCACAGCAGGAAACAAAGAGTAATACCTACTCTTGTACTCGTACTTGTACTTCTCTTCCTTTGAGTAGCAGAGTTAAAAGAGGTGGAATAGCTAGCAGACAAACGTTGGAACACATTTGGATCATTTGTGAACAAATGCAAGGTAGAAATCATTTTTGTGCCATAGTTTTGCCTCTACCAGAAAGGGGTTAACTAATGTTTAAACTCTCACCTTGTATATTCTTTAGAAAAGTCTAATACTTTAGACAATATGACTTTATGTGATAACTCAGGGTGATCTTGGCAAATTATTTAGCCACTTCAGGTTACTGTTGGCTCATTTGTGAAGTGTAGGCGATAAGGATATCTTCCTATTTCATAGCGTTGTTGTGAGAATTATACTTGTTATCATGATAAGATCTGAGAAAAATTTTTACTAAGATTTCATTAAACATAATCTATCTATATTAAGTCACTAAGTTTGTGGTCATTTTTTTATGGCATCAATAGGAAATAATTACAAAGAAAAGAGTGGAGTGGCTGCTGCTTGATATCTGTTCCTGGGTATACAGGATTTGGTCATGGTTTATATGGTTTATGTAATTTTAGGTTTTATTGTTGTTGTTGTTGTTGGAATGTTGATAATAAACTATTGTATTAGGGTTTTCTATAGAAACAGAACCAACTATCTATCTATCTATATCTACCTATCTATCTATCTATCTATCTATCATCTATATAAACAAGCAAAGAGACAAATAAAAAATCTCCTGCTTTAAACTATTTAATGCTTTCCCATTTTGATAAGAATAATCATCAAAACCCTTACTGGCTCATAGTATGACCTATGTGTTCTACTTTTGTCCTCTGGTATGTTTCTTTTCAGCCTTCTGTTTAGATTTTTTTCAGTTTCCTAACTATAATTCTTTCTGTTTCCCATTTGACATGCTCTCTTCCAAATGAAAGCATTTGCATATAAGTTGCCCCTGACTGAAAAGCCCTGATCTCCTCCCAAACAATTCTCTCTTTCACCTTTTCCTTGCCATATCCTACACGTTCTTTTTTTTTTTTAACATCTTTGTTAGAGTATAATTACTTTACAATGGTGTGTCAGTTTCTGCTGTTTAACAAAGTGAATCAGCTATACATATATATCCCCATATCTCCTCCCTCTTGCATCTCCCACCCACCCTCCCCATTCCACTCCTCTAGGTGGACATAAAGCACCGAGCAAATACCATATGCTAACATGTATATATGGAATCTAAAAAACAAAACAAAAAAAATGGTTCTGAAGAACCTGGGGGCAGGACAGGAATAAAGATGCAAATGTAGAAAATGGACTTGAGGACACGGGGAGGGGGAAGGGTAAGCTAGTACTAAATGAGAGAGTGTCATGGACATATATACACTACCTAGTCATTTTTGAAACCCAGTTTGCATGTCATTTCCTCAGGAAGAGCTACCCTGACTCCTAAAACTACTTAGGAATATTTAGAAATTTTCTTCAACAAGTAAGGTGTTATAATTACTTATATATATTTGGCAGTTAATGGTGTACTAAATTTCTTACAAAGTAGCTCTCTAAATATAATTATTTTCTGTATATATTTAATTTTTAAAACTTTTTTCTACATGCAATTTTTTTTAGAAATATTAGAAAATAAACTGTAGAATTCACTGCTACACATTTTAATTAGAATACTTTGCCTCCTTTAATAACGATATTAAGAAACCAAGATATAATGTATAACATAAAATATGTGCTATATTTAATATGAATTAATAATAAATATACCTTGGAATTAACTTAGCACTAACAAAGTTGTTAAAGAAATATATAATTCTGAGTTCCCAGAGTTAGGAAAAAAATATGGTGGTCCTGTCAAACCATCATACTAGTTACCACAGACATCTCAATTATATCCATGACAAGTAATCAACCTGGCCTAGAGAATTCAATCTCACAAGATTTTTCTGGTGGTTCTAATAAGATAAATTAATTTTAAATACTAAATCAAATATGTCCCTTTATAAGTTCTAATTAATGGTCCTAATTTGACTATCTTGGTGCAGGCCATAACTTAAATAATTCTGTGAGTACTTAAAATAACTGAAAGCACATGTTTTTCCCCCCATTCTATCTTTTTTTCTCCAGTCTAAAAAAAACTCTTTATATTTTCCAAGTTATCCTTCCTACATGACACAGTTCTGGTGTAAGGTATGCTCATAAGAGAGTGTCTTGAATTGAATTTAAAGTTCTTTGTAGGGTCATATCAATTCAATGTCTAGTTGATGTATTTTTTATGCTCTATATCAGTTTGGTCACCCAGGCACCATAGCTTAGTTGATTGTAATCACAACACATTGTAGATGTTGTTAATAGATGTCAACTGAAATGTTATACATTACAGTATTTAAAATCTCATTTCTTCTCTTTTGCTTATTTTTAAGTTCTACCTTCAGGGCATTTTTTTCTTTCTTCATTTTTTATTGTTCTCTGGAAATTTTAGAGTTGCACATTTTAGTCATTCAATATATTTGTTATGTCACCTTTGAATAACATGTATATAACAACAATAATAATTCCATATCAGCTCTAGAGACTCAGATATTTAACCTACAGCTTATTCAAAGAAAATGCTGGTGGGTGAGATTGACCAAGATATTTGTTGACCAATACATTTATTTTTTAAATTAAACAGTTTTAAATACTTTTTTCATTTTACATATAATGACTGAATAAATCTAATATCCCATTTCCTTGATATAGATAACAAACATATTATATTGCACATGTGCATTACTGATTGTTATCTATTTATTTATTCATCTATACTAGGTGCTCATATGCTACATGAATTTAAATATGTCTAAAGCTCCATGCATATTAGAAAAAATTTTGGTTGCCATTTTGCTATTGGGTAATGAACTGATGCACAAATGCAAATTAAAACAATCTTGCCACTTTATTCACGTATTTTTTTTCTTCCAAATCTATCTGCTCTAAAAGGTCTACTGATACAAATACCCATAAAACAGGATAATTGAGTTCATGTGGAGACTCATGTGGTCAATTAAGCAGGACATTTGTTTGTTTGTTTGTTTGTTTTTGCTGTACGTGGGCCTCTCACTCTTGTGGCCTCTCCCGTTGTGGAGCACAGGCTCCAAACACACAGGTTCAGCAGCCATGGCTCACAGGCCCAGCCGCTCTGTGGCACGTGTGATCGTCCCAGACTGAGTCATGAACCCATGTCCCCTGCATTGGCAGGCGGACTCTCAGCCACTGCGTCAGCAGGGAAGCCCAGGAAGTAATTTTTATCAAAGCTTTCAGATATCCTTAAGCCAAAAATGTTTTATTAAAAGTGTTATTTTACTTCTAGTGGCTGAAATAGTTCTGGTCTTTGAAGGCATATTCAGTCCTTAAGGGCTCCTTGGAGAGAATGACTGACCTTTATCATCAAAGCACTAAATGAGAACACCATTGGCATAGCTGTATTATCATAAAGCAAATTTAGAAACCAGATTTCTAAAAGGGCATGGAATTGGAATAATGGAAAAGGCCAAGTATGAGTCCTTGTGGAATTTTTCCATGTATTGCAGAGAATGCAGATCAACTGGAGTGGGACAAATTTCCTCTTTTAGAAATCTGCAGCAAATTGAGTATGAGATTATAAAAATAGGATATAGTTGCAGAGGCCACACACCAGCCATACATATATGTTATTTTGGTTTAAATCTTCTACAAATAATAACAGGTCAAGAGTGCTTGATTCAATTCTAAACACTCCTTAGCCATCACTCACTAACAAGTCAATGATATAAAAAGCAGCTGATTGTAGAAGATAAAGTTTTCATCACCTCCATGTGAATACCAAACACTAAGTTATAGCAAAACAGTATACTTTTTATGCGAAAATTCATGAAGTCACTGGCAATAATTTTATATTACTTGAAATACACAAAGTGTAACAGTACAGAATATAAAGGGTTGTATACCATAGATAAGTATGTTAATCCTTTATTCTTTCCAATCAATCCAAACTGCTTGTGCATGCATGCACACACAAACAGACACAGACACACACACACACACACACGTCAGAAATATTGGCCCCAAAATGTCAGTCTAATTTCTATTTTGCCTACAGTTATCAAGATTGTGGAATCTAAACTAAAACTGCAGGCATTATTACCTGTGAGATCTGCCCCATTAAGTAGCTTACAAATAAAAGTCTGTAACATTACCAGTTTCAGAATATCAGTCCCCTGAGTTTTCTTACAGTGAATAATCAAGCCTTAATATGCATAATACTACATATTTAGCATGAACTTTAAAAATAATAATTATGGATTAAGGGTATAAGAAGTAAAATTTTGAACAAATGATATCTAAATGGCTGTAGATACACAGCTATAACAAAATTATTCAGAATAAATGAGAATTAAGAAAAAAAAACTTCAGATAAGTGAAAGCAGGCACAAATAAAATGAAGAGTATGATTCTGTTAAGCATTATGCTTGATGTTCTTGCTTTGTGTGAGTACTTAATGATTCCTCAATACATAATTAAAAGGTAAAGGAGTGAAACTTCAAATCAGTTAGATCTTAATACTTTTATATGTCTATTGATTGACTTGAGAAAAATCCTAAAATACCACTTAATATGTGAATATATAAATGAAGGAGGTTAACACCAATGAAGGATGACATCACTATTAACTCAGGGAAAGTAGAAGATTGAATCTGGACACTGAAAGACATTTTAATAGTGCAGAGTATTTGTTTAGCATTCTCAACCACTTCCTTTTATTTTACACTGTCACAAAGAGAGCTGTTACATAATCTTCATGCTTGTGGCCTCAAGACTTATATGAGAGTTTGCATTTACAACAATAAAATATTATAAGAGATTACTACAAACAACTATAGAACAACAAAACCCCGAAGACAACCACGAAGAAATGGACAAATTCTTGGAAAGGGACAACTTCAAAAGACTGAACCAGGAAGAATTAGAAAATATGAACAGACCTATCAAAAGTAAGGAAATTGAAACCATAATTAAAAATCTTCAAACAAACAAAAGTCTTGGACCAGATGGCTTCACAGGCGAATTCTATCAAACATTATTGAGGAGCTAACACCTATCCTTCTCAAACTCTACCAAAAATTGTGATGGAGAAACACTCTCAAATTCATTCTACAAAGCCACCAAAACATGATACCAAAACCAGAAAAAGATATTACAAAAAAAGAAAATTATAGAACAATATCACTGATGAACATAGATGCAAAAATCCAGAACAAAATACTAGCAAACAGAAACCAACAGCACATTAAAAAGATCATACACCATGATCAAGTGGGGTTTATCCCAGAGGTGCAAGGATTTTTCAATATACACGATATACAATCAATGTGATATACCACATTAACAAATTAAGGAATAAAAAGCATAAGATCATCTCAATAGATGCAGGAAAAGCTTTTGACAAAATTCAACACCCATTTATGATAAAAACTCTCCATAAAATGGGTATAGTGGGAACCTACCTCAACATAATAAAGGCCATATATAACAAACACACAGCAAACAGCATACTCAATGGTGAAAAAATTAAAGCATTTACAATAAGACCAGGAACAAGACAAGGATGTCCACTCTTGCCACTCTTAGTCAAAATTGTTTTGGAAGTCCTAGCCACAGCAATCAGAGAAGAAAAAGAAATAAAAGGAATACAAATTGGAAAAGAAGTAAAACTGTCACTGTTTGCTGATGACATGATACTATACATAGAAAATCATAAAGATGCCACCAGAAAACTGCTACAGCTAATCAATGAATTTGGTAAAGTTGCAGGATACAAAATTAATACACAGAAATCCCTGGCATTCCTGTACACAAACAATGAAAAAGTAGAAAGAGAAATTAAGGAAACAATCCCATTCACCATTGCTACCAAAAGAATAAAATACCTAGGAATAAACCTGCATAAGGAGGTGAAAAACTTGTACTCAGAAAACTGCAAGACAATGATGAAAGGAATCAAAGATGACATAAACAGATGGAAAGATATACCATGTTCTTGGATTGGAAGAATCAATATTGTGAAAATGACTATACTACCCAAAGCAATCTACAGATTCAATGCAATCCCTATCAAATTACCAATGGCATTCTTCACAAAATTAGAACAAAAAAATTTACAATTCATTAGGAAACACAAAACATCCCGAATTAGCCACAGCAATCTTGAAAAAAAAAAATGGAGTTGGAGGAATCAGGCTCCCCATCTTCAAACTCTACCATAAAGCTACAGTAATCAAGACAGTATGGTACTGGCACAAAAACAGAAATATAGATCAATGGTACAGGGTAGAATGCCCAGAGATAAACCCACGCACATATGGGCACCTAATTTATGACAAAGGCAAGAACATACAATGGAGAAAAGACAGCCTCTTCAATAAGTGGTGCTGGGAAAACTGGATAGCTACATGTAAAAGAATGAAATTAGAATACTACCTAATACCATACACAAAAATAAGCTCAGAATTCATTAAAGACTTAAATATAACACCAGACACTATAAAACTCTTAGAGGAAAATAAGGGAAAACCACTCTTTGACATATCACAACAAGATCTTTTTTGACACACCTCCTAGAGTAATGGAAATAAAATCAAAAATAACAAATGGGACTTAATTAAACTTAATAGCTTTTGCACAACAAAGGAAACCATAAACAAGACAAAAAGATAATCCTCAGAATGGGAGAAAATACTTGCAAATGAAACAACAGACAAAGAGTTAATCTCCAAAGTATATGAACAGCTCATGGAGTTCAATATCAAAACAACAACAACAGCAACAACAAACAACCCAGTTAAAAAATGGGTGGAAGACCTAAATGGACATTTCATCAAGGAAGACATACAGGTGGTCAAGAGGTACATGCAAAGGTACACAACATCACTATTTATTAGAGAAATGCAAATCAAAACTACAATGAGGTATCATCTCACACTGGTCAGAATGGCCATTATCAAAAAATCTACAAAAAATAAATGCTGGAGAGGGTGTGGAGAAAAGGGAATCCTCCTGCACTGTTGGTGGGAATGTAAATTGATACAACCACTATGGAAAACAATATGGAGGTTCCTTAAAAAACTAAAAATAGAACTACCATATGACCCAGCAATCCCACTACTCGGCATATACCCTGAGAAAACCATAATTCAAAAAACACTTGTACCACAATATTCATTACAGCATTATTTACAATAGCCAGGACATGGAAGCAATCTAAGTGTCTATTGACAGATGAATGGATAAAGAAGATGTGGCACATATATACAATGGAATATTACTCAACTATAAAAAGAAACAAAATTGAGTTATTTGTAGTGAGGTGGATGGACCTAGAGTCTGTCATGCAGAGTGAAGTAAGTCAGAAAGAGAAAAACAAATACCGTATGCTAACGTATATATATGGAATCGAAAAAAAAAAATGCTACTGATGAACCTAGTTGCAGGGCAGGAATAAAGAGGTAGACATAGAGAATGGACTTGAGAACCTGGTGTGGGAGGGCGAAGCTAGGGCAAAGTGAGAGTAGTGTCAACATATATACCCTACTGAATGTAAAATAGTTGGCTGGTGGGAAGCAGCAGCGTAGCACAGGGAGATCAGCTCAGTGCTTTGTGATGACCTAGAGGGATGGGATAGGGAGGATGTAAGGGAGGCTCAAGAGGGAGGGGATATGGGGACATATGTATGCATATGGCTGATTAGCTTTGTTGTGCAACCAAAACTAACACAGTATTTTGAAGAAATTATACTCCAATAAAGTTCCATTTAAAACATAATTAAAAAATAAAATTAAAAGAAAGAACAACAATATCTAGGAGTTGGTTTGATGAGTCTTAAGTACAGTTAATTTAGTAATGTACTGCCAGATTATGCTACAGAAGGGTGGCAATTTTTTTTTTTTATCCACAGTAAAAAAAGGAAAAACAAAACAACAATCCTGTTTCCCCTTTTCTACATTCACACTAAAATTATCTATCCTTCCAATTTTTGCCAATTGCGTAGTTACATTTTCATTTTAATTTTCATATGTCTTATTCACTAGTGAAATTAATCATCTTTTCAAATACTTGTTAGTCACACTGATTTTTCTTTTTGAAACTGTCAGTACAATTTATGAGATTTTCACATATAATTATACCTTTCTATTTTGCTTTTGTTTATGGAAACATTTAAACCTGTGACCGGGACAAATATATTTTATAAAACTCTGGGATCTTTTTTGTCTTTTTTATTTTACACTTGTTCTTACTTCTAATGTACCTGTTGTACAATTTACATATTGTGAAGAAATATATTACTCTTAATATATCTATTATTTTCATGTAAATTTTCTAATGACATTTGTAATTAGGTCCTATTTTTTACTCCTAATATTGGTCATTTGTGATTTATTATTTTTTTAGTGTTTTTTTTTTTTTAGTTTTTAGTGTGCTATTTTATCCATTTTTTTATTATTATTTCAAAGAAAAAATATTTGGCTCTCTTGAGACTCTTATTTTGCTTTATATTTCATTAATTTATGCTTATAAAATTTTTTATCTGTATCCTCCATTTTCATAGGGTCTATTCTGTTGCTTTTTCTTTGTATTCTTGCTATTGGACACTTAGTTTACATATGTCCATCATTTAAATCTATGACTTTTTTAAAATTACCACTTTAGCTAAATTCCCCAAGTTACCACTTGTTATTTTAATTTTCTGTCCACTACAAAATATTCAATAAGTTTCCATCATCATTTTTTTTGAAATCAATTAAATATCCAGGTGTGTGTTGTTAAGACAAACTTCTTTTTCTTTTGTTACTTAGTTTCTTTGATTTTTTTCAGAGTTCTTAGCACAGAGTATAAAGTACTTAAATTCCGTAAATTTTCCATGGGCAAACCAGAAGGTATAATTTTTAACTCTAGAATGCAGGGTTCTACATATTTCTATTATTTCCAAAACAGTAATTATAGTGTGCAGATAAATATTTCCTATATTTTCTAATCATATCTTTCTTTGTTGTTATGTGAAAAAGCATATTAGAAAACCATAACATTCTTGCTTTCTATATTTAGATTGCATGATATTAGTCTTATATAATTAAATATGTTTATAAAAATAATATGCTATTTCAATTTTATTATTTCCTTTTGCTATTTTTAACTTAATGATTTTTGCTAGTCAAGTTTCTGTTCAATTATTTCTAATATAGATGCATTTATTTTAAGTGTATTTCCAAATTTCTAACCATACATGATATATTTGACTAAATTTCTATAGCTGGGTTCTATTGAGAATTTTTTTTTTTCAAAATAGTGATTGACAGCTTCTATATGTCTTGCGAGTATAGTCATAAAGTATATATGTTATTTATTTCTGGAGTCTGCAGGGATTTTTACATGGAATCATCTTGTTAATTATGAAGTTAATAACTTCTATAGTTGTACCATTTTTGTCAGTTTAATTCATCAACTTTTGATAGACCTGATCTAAAATATTGCACTCATGTATTTTCTCCTCTTATTTGGATGAGTTTTGATTTAAATTTTGAACTTTTTGTCAAGAACATATCAGTGCATGATGTTTCATAATATTTGTGGTTTACTCTTTTTCATAGTACATAGGTTCATTCTGTATCAGTTACTATCAAGAGGAAAAACTATATAGTCTAATTAAATAACTGAAAATAGCTGTTTTTACAAACACAACTAATGACAAAGATGTGGGAGCTGTTTAGAGAAAATCTAAGGGATAGTGAATGAATGCAGGGTCAAAAGAGAACTCCAAGACATAGAGGATTGTGGGTAAAGACAGAAAAGTTTGGCTTGAGAGAAGCATTCAAGGGGCAAAGTGTATCACAGGAAACTCAGGAAGACAGTCTGGTCATTACCTGGACTCATTCTTCTCCCTCCCTTCCATTTCCCACAGAGGTTCCCATTTGCCCAAACTCAACCAGAAACCACTGTTAATGACGGTCATGTAGTTTCAATACCTTGACCCAAGTGTAGGTTAGAGAAAGGTGGAGACATAATCCAAGGTCCTAGGAACTTCCATGTTTCCTATCATAATAGTGACACTGCAAGTGTCAGGAAGTAGTGTAGGGATTCTGTCATTTATTATTTTTTAAATCTCAGGTGTACATTTCACTGCTAATTATGGAAAACATTTATAATACAGATCTACTATTAAATATGCTAGATCCAAAATATGATCTGTATCCTAACCTCCTTAAATCCCTCATGGAGAAACACCTCTCATTCAGGTGTCTAGAGATCAGTATAAGTTCAGAGTTAATATCTAATAACTCCTGGAAGGTATTTACTTCCTCCTACCTGGTACGTTACTGTCCATTTATTTTTGGAAGATAGGAGAAATTTATAGTGTATACCTGAGGGTACACTAAAATATACTTCCTTAAGCAGACCTGGAATACTAATCAATTGACTGTTTCTTGGTCTGATGAATTGCTCTGTGAACTGAAGTATGAAAAGACAGTGTGAATCTTCACAGTACTGTAGTGATTTTGGCTAGATTTCTGTCCAGGAGATCTAGCAGTTTTCTTCCTATACATACCACATAGAATCTTAGTAAGCTGTTCATTATTTCATTTCTAGGAATCCTGTGTTTAATCAGCCGTTCACCAAGATTCCTGAGAATCAAAATAATCTGAGAACAACCTGTTCTCATGATAATTACATTCATCTCCTTGTTGATGGATAAGCAACAATACTACCTGGCCTCTGCTACTCTAGGATCCCAATATTCTTGCTAAGATTAGAAATAAAATTCCCATGAAGACTCACCCACTGTCATCTCTTAATATAATCTGCAACTACCATAAAGTGCCTCAGGGATGTTATTGTCTCCCTCATTACCAATACATTTCTTAATATCTTAGTGAAGAAAATATCCTCCAGGCCCTTTTGGAGACAATGACTAAGGGAATACAGAAAAACTTGCCATAGCAAGTTTATTTGAGTATCTCCAGTTCCCTGGATCATTGTAACCCTTCATTTATATGCCAGGGATGTCTTGGCATTTCTACTTCATTAATAGTTGTCCATGGTTTAGTCCAGGCTCCTAGTAAGCAACATAGACCTGTCCCTATCCCTCTCTTTCAAGAGTATATCTGAATTGTCTCATTATGGACTTAGAGGTGATAGAAGTGTATCCTAAGATCAATCATCATCTCAATAAAGATGATGCCCCAAGGATCGTAATTGAAAGGATTTTATGGGAAAGTTGAAGGAAATGTTTAAGTTAAAAATTTCCTCCTCATTTATGTTTGCCCATCTCATGCCCTAGTTTCCTCCCCATCCCCATCAGTATCTTTCACTGTCTTCAGTGTAAGCAGGTTCATGAGATTGATCACTAATCAGTATTGCAAACCACAGTCAGACACTAGGCTTGGATCTCAACCTTTCTGGATGGAACTGCAGGAGGTGAGGGCTCCTTCAATGCTTCCAGGGAGGAATTTTTGTAATATGTATTATAAGTGTATATTTGTAGCTTTTAATTATGTATTCTCAGTATAGAGTCTTTAAATTCACCAGAAGAAACCAGAGAACACGTTTTTTATAAATTATTTTGCCTTAGTGACAAAGCTGCACAGCCACTTAATTTTTCTAGTCTCTGCTTTCCACCTGTACATTATCTCGTGATGCCAACAGTAATAATTTGAGTAATCGTGTTGCTTACACACATTGTGGAGTATTTGTCTCATCTCATACAATAAACAAGAGAGTTATATCTACTCTCCTTAAATATGTGTTCAGTCCAATCCATGAAACCCATTTTTCAGTCTGTGGCCAATTTCCACTTCCCATTATCTGTATCAAACAAGGAGGCATATATTCAAAGTAGCACAATTCAAGGATGAGTTATTTACAAAAGGACTGATTACAAAAGTGTCAGTGAGGTGTGGGGCTTTCAGAAAAATAGTTATTACTATCTCTTGGCCTGAAGGTGTGGGGAAAAAGATCAACAATGGGAACCCAGATGAGAGTCATAAGGAGGAGACGACAATGAAAGAGGTAAAAATCTTCAGTTGGAGAAATAGCTGCCAGCTCAAGTCAAACTTGTAGAGACACAGAAAAAAATTCCTTGGCTATACTACTTTCCATCTTTTCAGTATTTTGTATGGACTCACCATTAAACCAAATACAACTAGTAATTTGGGTGATGTAGTATATACTGTCCTTCTGGAGAAAACAAAGTGTAGGGTGGAGAAATATGGAGGGAGGACATGGAGGGACAAATGAAACACTTCCAGTATATCCATGTTTGTTTTTTTCTTTAAATATATATATGTTTGATATTAGAATTTCTCCCTTAGATTTTCTTTAATATTTTTTTCTGGTTTAATTTTTTTTCATCACTTCATTTTCAGTCTTTGTGTAAGTCTTTGATTCAGGTTTGTTTTTAAAGTATCACACACTTTAAAACATTATATAATTGTAATTCTAACCTGATCAACTTGGGTATCCCTGAATTAAGTGACAAAGTTGTGTTCAATGAAGTTAGTTACTAATTGTATCAGTCATTTATTGTCATGTAACAAAGTTTATTAAACAAACAATGATATATTTCTCTTATTTAGTTCATGTGTCTGTGGATTCATTGGATGTTGACAGACACAGCTAGGCTTAGCTAAGACCAGTCACCTAGAGTGGGCTTCCCAAGAGGGTCTCATCTTCCCTTTAGGAACCAGAAGGCTAATAAAAATCATATCAAAAGTACAAAGAAACGGTCTATTCAAGATAGTTTCAAAAGCACAAAGGTGGAAAAATAAACTTCTTCCTTTTAATGAAAAGAAATTCAAAATCACCTGGTAAATAATATGTATAAAAGTAGGGGTAACGTATTGGGGTTAATAATATGATCTCTCACACTAATAATTTGTGATTAGGATCTGCAGCTTTATTTTCTTTTAACAGTCTTTATTTTTTCTAATCTTTCTCCCTAAAGTCTTTTAAGAGACTGATTTTTTTCTTGACATCCCTTTCTTTCCCTGTGATATTTTGGAAGCTATTGTTATATTACTTATATTTGATACCATAAGATCTATAGATACTCATACAACAATACAGTTTTATTATATATTCCACAGTAATAGAATGTATACTTTATTATATGTTGTTATATTTTTATATATTGTATTGAATTATATATATACATAAAGGTTATTCAATGTTTCCATCCTCTAAGATAAAGTCCTTATCATGGTTAATTTCACATTAACTAATTAGCTGAATCTTGCTTTATGTTTTAATACTTTATCATTAAAACCCTCCACAATATTAGATGTATTATTCTTCATTTAAGAGTCATGAACTAAATAAGACCAATTTGCATAAGTTTTATTTTATTTAGTTAGTCATTGTGGCCACTGAAATATCTGTGGTGAGAATTAATACTCATATGTAACCTTATTACCAAGTATAAATGAGCCAATTAAACTTTGACCATACAGATATAAATTACTTAAAAATCCATTAAAAACTAAAATATGTCTATAATATCTTCTGTAACCTCTATAGAGTCCCAGTTCTCTGACCTTTTATGTGTTCAAACTACCATCTTACAAGACATGTTTATTGCCAGCACATAGCAGAATATTCCAAATGCATGATCAGGTTACCCCTACAGCATGAAGTACTCTGAACTTATCTTAACCAAAGTTTGGACACAAAGTCTTTTACATCTCAAGCTTCAGACACCACCCCTGAGTTCAGACTATATGCTTCAGCAGATTCTTAAGCTGTTTCAACAAGAATATATATATATATATAAATATATGTATTATTTATATATATATAATATGTATATATATTATATATATATATATTATATTCATATATATGTATATATTATATATACATATATATATGTATATATATAATCACATCATATATATATACATCATATCTTTATTTAAAACATTTTTATGCTAATTCACAACAAACTGATTTTACCAGTGAAAGTATGTCTCTGACATTTGTTTTTCACATTAACAAAATATCTGATTTGTCAGTGTTAAAGATAGATAAAGCAACAGCTTAAGTAGCTGCCATCAAGTAAGGAATTTCTGATAATGCCAGCTGATCACTCAATTAGTAATATGATAATATTCTAATCAGGAGTACACATTGTCACTGGAGTATAGCTTAAATTAATTAACACATACACTTTCATGACAATAGCAATGAAATAGTTTGTTATTGATATAGTAATATCAGTCAATAGTTAATCATATTTATGAACACATTTTATCTTTTGTTTTGTTTTCCCTGTAATATTCTGGCTTAATTTTTCATGTATATTGAATTTAGACACAAGCAAGTCTGCTCCAGGATGATGTGGTTCCTAAAATCACTGCATTATTTAAAACTGTAAAATAAAAATTCATTCATTCTGTGGATAAAATGGGATTTGGTCAAACACTAAAACCC
The DNA here is from genome assembly GCF_949752795.1 of Hyperoodon ampullatus. Taxonomy (NCBI): domain Eukaryota; kingdom Metazoa; phylum Chordata; class Mammalia; order Artiodactyla; family Ziphiidae; genus Hyperoodon; species Hyperoodon ampullatus. The sequence continues at coordinate 7,412,980 of NC_136928.1, forward strand.
TTTGTCAATGACATGTAGAAAAATATAGAAACCTAATTAAAAATGGTGGCAAAGTGTTGTACATGATCAATATATAAGAAATATGTGAAATCTACATTAAATATACTTCGCAAGAAAAAGACCTGAATTTTCCTTGTCAAAGTGAATATAAGAAGGGTTACAGCTTTTAAATTATTGTGAAATTGTAAGAAGAGGGTTATCTGAAATCAGATGGAACTTTGCAATACTAGATATGGATGGATGTGTCTTACAACACACATGGTGAACTGAGGAAGCCTGCAGATATTTGAGGTTTTTGTTTCCATGTGGAAGTTCAGCTGGGTGCAGTTTTCTGCATCTATCTAGTGTTTCTTATGGATAAATCAAGCAAATGTGAAAAATAATGTTATGCTCAGATTATTCCACAATATATCAGTTGTTTTGGAACAAATTCACCTTTTTAAAACAAGCTTAACATCATAATTTCAAGCATTTTTTTCTATTCAGCATGCTATACATATTAAATTATTTTTCCTTTGTATTATTGAAATTTTATCTTGTTACCCTTGAATCATAGTATGGTTAAGTTTAAAATGAAAAGACAGGTGCTTTGTGTGATTTTTTCATTTGCAAAAGCATTCTGAAGAAATTAATTCATTATATTTTAGTGTCTTTGGTTGCTGATGAGAAGTCTGTCCTCAATTTTTGTAGGCAATCTGTCTTTCTACCTTCTATTGGATATAAAAATGTTATCTTAGCCTTTTTGAGCTGCTGTTTCATCAAATAGGTTTGAGTGTAGATTTAATAATATTTCTGCTGTTTGGCTGCCTTCTTCTTCTCCTTCATTCTTCTCTCCCTCAATATCTTTGCCTCTTTGAGTTGGTTCTTACATGACACATCAATATGTCTTTTACTACAATATTATAGTATTCTATACAACTATTACTGCATCACTAATGGGTTATTGATTCCTCAATTCTGTCACCCTGCATTTTTATATCAATTGTAGTGTGCTGTAATTTTAATACAATAAAACACACACATTTTAAATGGATAGTTTATTAAGTTTTGACAATAGCACAATCGGGTAACCACTCCATCACACACCACTCAAAATATAAAATATGTCTATTACACTAGAAAGTTCGTCCAACATCATTATGGTGTTTTGCATTTAATCAATCATCCCCCACCCAGGGCATTGATCTGGTTTCTATCAAGAAAAATTAGTTTTGTCTGTTCTAGATTTTCAAATAAATTGAACCATAAAATATTTACTCTTCTGTTTTTGGCTATTACATCATATATATTTAGATTCACCAGTGTTGTGCTATGGATGGATGGCTCTTTTCATTTTACTGCCGAGTAGTATTAAATTGTATTTATCCATTGACGAGTTGATTGACATTTGGGTTATTTCTTGTTTTGGGTTACTATGAATATAGCTATCATGTGTATTTGCATATAAATATGTAAGAATTGCATTTCTCGATTATATGTTTAGTGCATATTTCACTTTATAAGAAGCAGCAAACATGCTTTCCAAAATAGTTTTATGTTTTATACACCCAGTAGCAGAGTATAAAACTTGTAGTTATTCTGTATCTTCACATTTGGCATTAATGATTTTGTAGTTTAGACAATTCTAATGCATTTGAAGTGGTGCCTCATTGTGGTTTGAATTTGCATTTTCCTCATAACTAATGATGATGAACAACTTTGTGTATTATTTTTGGTTACTTGTATATCTTCTATTGTGATGTGTCAATTCTTCACACATTGTTGTAAATTGAGAATTTACAACAAATTGTAATCTGTTTCTTCTTTTGAATATCTAATTTGAGTGATACCTTTTCACTTCCAAGACTTTTAAAGATTTTCTGTAGAATAAATTTTATTCCAAATATGAATTTTGGTCATTTCTTTCAGTGTCAGTATTCTTTGTGTATTTTGAAGTATAGTCTGTGAACACATTCTCGGGGGGGACATTTCCATGGAGCTGAGTGAACAAAGAAGAGAAAGGGAAATCCTTCCATGCAGCCTCAGAAGCAGCAGATGACATCCCCACAAATGGCATCATAAACCCTGCATCTGTGAAATACCTGAATAGACAACGAGTGTCCCCAGAATTGAGGCAGGGAACTTTGGGGGCAACTGTGGACTTGGGGTTTGCTTTCTGCATTTTATTTGGTTATGGTGTTATATTTATCTTAGTTAAGTTTTTAGTGTTTGCTTTCATTTGTGGGTTTCTTTATAGGCATGGTTGTCTCTTTTCTTTTTTTCCTCTTTTTGTGAGTGTGTGTGTGTGTGCATGTGTGTGTATGTTTCTTTGTGTGATTTTGTCTGTTTAGTTTTGCTTTTACCATTTGTTTTGGGGTTATGTCTGTTCAGTTTTCTGTTTTGTTTTGTTTTGTTTTCTACCTTTTCTTCCATGCTGTTCAGCTGTCAGGGTCTTGGTGCTCTGGCCCAGTGTCGGGCATGAGCCTCTGAGGTGAGAAAGCTGAGCCAAGTATGTCAGACTATCAGAGACCTCCCAGCTGCATGTAATATTAATCAACAAGAGCTCTCCCAGAGGTCACTGTCTCAACACTAAGACCCAGATCCACCCACAGCCAGCAAGTTCTAGTGCAGGATGCCCCATGACAAACAACTAGCAAGCCAGAAACACATACCTATACATTAGCAGACAGGCTGCCTAAAGTCACACTAAGTTCACAGACACCCCAAAATACACCATTAGATGTGGCCCTGCCCACCAGAGTGAAAAGATCCAGCCCAACCCACAAGAACACAGGTACCTGTACCCCCAACCAGGAAGCCTACACAAGCCACAGAACCAACCTCATCTACTGGGGGCAGACACCAGAAATAAGAGGAACTACAAACGTGCAGCCTGTGAAAAGGAGACCCCAAATGCAGTAAGTTCAACAAAATGAGAAGACAGAGAAATAAGCAGCAGATGAAGGAGCAAGGTAAGAACCCAACAGACCAAACAAATGAAGAGGAAATATGCAGCCAACCTGAAAAAGAATTCAGAGTATTGATAGTAAAGAAGATCCAAAATCTTGGAAGTAGAATGGATAAAATACAAGAAACGTTTAACAAGGACCTAGAAGAACTAAAGAGCAAAGAAACAGAGATGAACAACACAATACATGAAATTAAAAATTCTCTAGAAGGAAACAATAGCAGAATAAGTAAGGCAGAAGAACATATACATAACCTGAAAGATAGAATAGTGGAAATAACTGCCATAGAGCAGAATAAAGAAAAAAGAATGAAAATAATTAAGGACAGTCTCAGAGACTTCTGGGACAACATTAAACGTACCAACATTCTAATTAGTTGGGTTCCAGAAGAGGAAGAGAAAAAGAAAGGGTCTGAGAAAATGTTTGAAGAGATTATAGTTGCAAACTTCCCTACCATGGGAAGTGAAAGAGTCAATCAAGTCCAGGAAGTACAGAGAGTCCCGAACAGGATAAACCCAAAGAGAAACACACTGAAACACATATTAATCAAACTATCAAAAATCAAATACAAAGAAAAATATTAAAAGAAGCAAGAGGAATGCAACAAATAATATACAAGGTAATCCCCATAATTTTAACAGCTGATCTTTCAGCAGAAACTTTGTAGGCCAGAAGGGAGTAGCAGGACATATTTAAAGTGATGAAAGGGAAAAACCTACAACAAAGATTACTCTACCTAGCAAGGATATCATTCAGATTCAAGGGAGAAATTAAAACCTTTACAGACAAGCAAAAGTTAACAGAATTCAGCAGCACCAAACCAGCTTTACAACAAATGCTGAAGGAACTTCTCTAGGAGGGAAACAAAGGGAAGGAAAAGACCTACAATGGCAAACCCAAAACAATTAAGAAAATGGTAATAAGGACATACATATCAATAATTACCTTAAATGTAAATGGATAAAATGTCCCAACCAAAAGGCACAGATGCACTGAATGCATGCAAAAATAAGACCCATATATATGCTGTCTACAAGAGACCCACTTCAGACCTAGGGACACATACAGACTGAAAGTGAGAGGATGGAAAAAGATATTCCATGCAAATGGATGTCAAAAGAAAGCTGAGTAGCAATATTAATATTTGATGAAATAGACTTTAAAATAAAAACTATTACAAGAGACAAGGAAGGACACTACATAATGATCAAGGGATCAATCCAAGAAGAATATGTAACAATTGTAAATATGTATACACCCAACATAGGAGCACTTCAATATATAAAGCAGATGTTAACAGCCATAAAAGGGGAAATCGGCAGTAACACTATAAAAATAGGGGATTTTAACACTGCACTTATACCAATGGACAGATCAACCAAAATGAAAATAAATAAGAAAATACAAGCATTAAATGATTCAGTAGACCACATGGACTTAATTGATATTTAGAGGACATTCCATCCAAAAACAACAGAATACATTTTCTTCTCAAGTGTACACGGAAATTTCTCCAGGATAGATCATAATTTGGGCCACAAATTAAGCCTTGGTAAATTGAAGAAAATTGAAATTGTATCAAGTATCTTTTCTGACCACAATGCTATGAGACTAGAGATCAATTACAGGAAATAAACTGTAAAACAAACACTGTAAAAAATACAAACACATGGAGGCTAAACAATATGCTACCAAATAACCAAGAGAACACTGAAGAAATCAAAGAGGAAATTTAAAAATACCTAGAAACAAATGACAATGAAAACATGATGACAAATACCTATGGGATGCAGCAAAAGCCGGTCTAAGAGGGAAGTTTATAGCAATACAATCCTATCTCAAGGAACAAGACAATTCTCAAATAAACAACATAACCTTACACATAAAACAATTAGAGAATGAAGAACAGAAAAAAACCCAAAGTTAGCAGAAGGAAAGAAATCATAAATATCAGATCAGACATCAGTGAAAAAGAAATGAAGTAAACAATAGCAAAGATCAATAAAACTAAAAGCTGGTTCTTTGAGAAGATAAAGAAAATTGATAAACCATTAGCCAGCCTCATCAGGAAAGAAGGGAAGAAGACAAATCAACTGGATTAGAAATGAAAAAGGAGAAGTAAACACTGACACAGCAGAAATACAAAGGATCATGAGAAACTATTACAAGCAACTATATACCAATAAAATGGAGAACTGAGAAGAAATGGACAAATTCTTAGAAAAGTACAAACTTCCAAGACTGATCCAGGAAAAAAATAGAAAATATGAACAGAAAAAACACAAGCACTGATATTGAAACTGATTAAAAATCTTCCAGTGAAGAAAAGCTGAGGACCAGATGGCTTCACAGGTGAATTCTATCACACGTTTAGAAAGAGCTAACACCTATCCTTCTCAAACTATTCCAAAATATAGCAGAGGGAGGAATGCGCCCAAACTCATTTTACAAGGCCACCATCACCCTGATATCAAAACCAGACAAAGATGTCACAAGAAAAGAAAACTATAAGCCAATATCACTGATGAACATAGATGCAAAATTCCTCAACAAAATACTAGCAAACAGAATCCAAAAGAACATTAAAAGGATCATACAACACGAATAAGTGGGGTTTATCCCAGGAAAGCAAGAATTCTTCAGTATACACAAATCAATGAATGTGATATACCATATTAAAAAACTGAAGTATAAAAACCATATGATCATCTCAATAGATGCAGGAAAAGCTTTTGACAAAATCCAGCACGCATTTATGATAAAAACTCTATGGTAAGTGGGCATAGAGGGAACCTACCTCGATATAATTAAAGCCATATATGAAAAACTCACAGCCAACATCATTCTCAACGGTGAAAAACTGAAACCATTTCCTCTAATATCAGGAACAAGACAAGGGAGCCCACTCTCAGCACTATTATTCAACACAGTTTTGGAAGTTTTGCTATGGCAATCAGAGAAGAATAAGAAATAAAAGTGAACCTAATAAGAAAAGAAGAAGTAAAACTGTCACTGTTTGTAGATGACATGATACTATACATAGAAAATCCTAAAGATGCTACCAGAAAACTACTAGAGCTAGTCAATGAATTTAGTAAAGTAACAGGATATAAGATTAATGCACAGAAGTCTCTTGCATTCCTGTACACTAACAATGAAAAATCAGAAAGATATTAAAGAAACACTCACATTTACCATTGCAACAAAAAGTATAAAGTACCTAGGAGTAAACCTACATAAGGAGACAAAAGAACTGTATGCAGAAAACTATTAGACACTGATGAAAGAAATCAAAGATGATATAAACGGAAAGATATACCATGTTCTTGGATTGGAAGAATGAACATTGTGAAAATGACTATACTACCCAAAGCAATCTACAGATTCAATGCAATCCCTAGCAAACTACCAATGGCATTTTTTCAGAATTAGAACAAGAAATTTTACAATTTGTATGGAAACACGAAACACCCCGAATAGCCAAAGCAATCTTGAGAGAAAAAACAGAGCTGGAGGAATCAGGCTCCCTGACTTCAAATAATAATATAAAGCTACAGTAATGAAGAAAACATGGTACTGCCACATAAACAGAAATATAGATCAATGGAACAGGACAGAAAGCCCAGAGATAACCCACATACATATGGCCACCTTATCTTTGACATAGGAGGCAAGAATATACAATGGAGAAAAGACAGCCTCTTTAAAAGTGGTGCTGGGAAAACTTGACAGTTACATGTAGAAGAATGAAATTAGAACACTTTCTAACACTATACACAAAAATAAACTCAAAATGGATTGAATACCTAAATGTAAGGCCAAACACTATAAAACTCTTAGAGGAAAACATAAGCAGAACACTCCATGACATAAATCACAACAAGATCTTTTTTGACCCACCTCATAGAGTAATGGAAATAAAAATAAAAATCAACAAATGGGACCTAATGAAACTTAAAAGCTTTTGCACAGAAAAGGAAACTATAAACAAGACAGAAAGACAACCCTCAGAGTGGGAGAAAATATTTGCCAATGAAGCAACTGACAAAGGATTAGTCTCCAAAATATACAAGCAGTTCATGCAGCTCAATATCAAAAAAAAAAACAAACAACAGAATCCAAAAATGGGCAGAATACCTAAATAGACATTTCTCCAAATAAGACATACAGATTGCCAACAAACACGTGAAAGGATGCTCAACATCACTAATCATTAGAGAAATGCAAATGAAAGCCACAATGAGGTATCGTCTCACACTAATCAGAATGGCCATCATCAAAAAATATGCAAACAATAAATGCTGGAGTGGGTGTGGAGAAAACGGAACCCTCTTGCACTGTTGGTGGGAATGTAAATTGATACAGCCACTATGGAGAACATTATGGATGTTCCTTTAAAAACTAAACGTAGAACTACTGTATGACACAACAATCCCACTCCTGGGTATATACCCTGAGAAAACCATAATTCAAAAAGAGTCATGTACCACAATGTTCATTGTAAGCACAATTCACAATAGCCAGGAAATGGAAGCAACCTACGTGTCCATTGACAGATGAATTGATAAAGAAGATGTGGCACATATATACAATGGAATATCACTTAGCCATAAAAGAAATGAAATTGAGTTTTTTTATAGTGAGGTGGATGCACCTAGAGTCTGTCATACAGACTGAGGTAAGTCAGAAAGAGAAAAACAAATACCATATGCTAACACATATATATGGAATCTAAAAAAAAAAAAAAAAAAAAAAATGGTTCTGATGAACCTAGGGGCAGGACAGGAATAAAGACACAGACGTGGAGAATAGACTTGAGGACATGGGTGAGGGGGAAGGGAAAGCTGGGACGAAGTGAGAGAATTACATTGATATATATATATACTACCAAATGTAAAATAGCTAGTGGGAAACAGCTGCATAGCACAGGGAGATCAACTCGGTGCTTCCAGACCACTTAGAGAGTTGTGATAGGGCAGGTGGGAGGGAGGCTCAAGAGGGAGGGCATATGGGGATATATGTATACATTTAGCTGATTCACTTTTTTGTACAGCAAAAATTAACACAACATTGTAAAACAATTATACTCCAATAAGTATTTTTTAAAATGTGTTTTCAAAAATAAATTGTGATAAAATATATGTTAAAATAATGCATACTTAAGACTTTTAAATTTCTATTTTGTTCTGGAATCTACTATTTCACAGTATGTATGTCAAATCAAGTTAATAATTCCAATGAAATGCAGAATATTTGTACATGTACATATTAAATGGATAAATCATATATAAGTGTGTGTATGGTGTTTATATATTATATTCATATGTATGTCTATTATATATAAAATGCATATGTTCAAAAAATATAAATAATATGTATTCATACTTATTCTAAATTATCATTTTTGGCAAGATCATATCAAAAGGCTGCTCTGGGACCAATATGCCATTACATTAAATAAAATCAATTATTTATTGACTACATGATATATATAATTTTCCAAAGTGAGGCTTCATGTGCAATAATAATCATATTTAGTCTTACCCTTTGAAACCATAACCTGTAATGATGATAAGGCCTGAGGACTACATAATTACATCAATGATTTGAAGCATATGTTAATCAAACCCTTAATTGTATTGCTTTAACACAATACTATAGTCAATGATATTCATTATAAATAGTAAGGACATCATGAATGATTGAGCAGATGGAAAGATGACTTTAACAGTTCAGTTATGCCATTTGCCAGCCTTAGCAAATAACCAGAAAGAGAAACAACTATCACTTTTAAAAACTCTTAAATATGGTTTAAATGAGAAGCCACTGAATTTTGTAGGTTCATTCTTCATATTAAAATACTGCACATTGATATGCATTTATTATTGTGTTTTCACAGATGTGTGGTCTGATACTAAACATAAACAATATAATGTTTTCAAAATAAATATGTATCAGGTTGTTTGAAAATACTTCAAGGCATATTATTTTAAAAATTGACATTTTCATTACACGAATCTTTGTTTTTTAATTATGTATACATTCATCATTCATTTATCACTTAATATTATCATAACAAATCACAGAAGCAAACTCATTTTGCTAACTTCTTTTCACAAAGTAAAATTAAATGATGTTAAAAAGTTAAGAATTGTTGTTATTTGATTTAGAAAATAGGAAAATCAAAATGTCTATCTGTTTACATCCAAGTTCTGGCAGAGAGGAACAGAAATATGATGAAAGAGGTTTTTTTTTAGATCACAGAGATCACAGAACTCTAAAAATGTTATGTAGTGATGGAGTTGAGAGAAACATCAAGGACTTCCTTTAATGATAAACTAATGGTTTGGGAATATCTAAGTCAAAATACATGGAGCCCAAAGTAGTGGTATAGTTATTTTCTTTTCATGAATTCTCACTCTTGAAAGTTTTTATCCCTACTTTTCATATATTATTTATACTGAAAATTATAGCCATATATATATTAATAAAAGATTTTTTTTTCAATTGGTGGGGAAATAAACAACTTTATATGCAATAAAAGATCAACACTTGCAGAGTAACTTGAATGTACATGATGTTTTCTTGACTTGACCAGGCAATAGTGTTACCATTGGAAACAATGGAAATTATGTGGGGAAGACAAAGTTGTGCTTTGTTTGACACACATCAATATAGGAAAATGTGAAGTTATTATTGTTTAAATTTCATATTATGTTGTGTTAATAATTAAGGAGGTTTGTCATTTTATCACCTTTATTAAATTAAAATGGATGACAAATCAGTTGTGCTACAAAGGGTGTAAAATAAGTATAAATTACATTAAAGATAAGCAGGTTTCAATTATTTTCTTCTTCCATGATTATCATCTTCATATTCTGCTTTATTTGGAATATGCTCATTCTAGTTGTCAGAGGAAAGAAGATATATTCTAGTTAGAAAAGTCAAAATTATAAAGCAATTCAGAAATTCTTTATATGATGAAAAATGGAAGGAATCAGGAGAGTTTAGATGAGAGAAGATTGTGAAGTATTATAAAGATGTCACTGGGCAAAAAAAAAGGGACAGAAAGATATTAGTCATGTAGAACCTTCTCTTACTTGAGAATTTCCCACATTTCTATTATCATTTAAAGCTTTGCTGATATCATCTCCTCTACATTGCTTTACTTGATCATTTCTTCTTGGTGGGAGAGGGATGTTCATCAATGTGTGTATTATGTTTATATATACAACTATAAAACACTTTTTATCTTTATGATTTGATGCTACTATAATAAATGAACCTGTGTTTTTTCATTAACTTATTGCAGGTAGAGAATAAACTGTTAATAAATACACGTATAGGGAGTAATTGAGTTGATAAATTAATGGTAAGATTAATTTATATTTGAGACATAAAATCGATTGCTAAGAATCACAAAGACCTAACATTTTAAGTGAATTTTCTATTGTTCTCTTGTTGGATGCAAGTTTTTTTGTGCGTCACTCTTCACTATATAGAAAAATATGTGGAAGAAATTCAAATATTTGCAGATGCAGATGCAGCAGTGTGTGGAAAGAGGCAGTAATAACAGTATATGCTTCCTACACTGGGTTGAGAGTTGGCAAACTGAAAACAGAACGGAAGGGAGATCACTTTGACTACAGGGTTTGGAGCAAATCAGTCCAGCAGATGTTATCAGATCTGAATCAAACATCACCTTCATTTGCATGTGTCTATAAAATACTTCCTCTGGGGGCTTTCCTGGTGGCACAGTGGTTAAGAATCTGCCTGCCAATGCAGGGGACATGGGTTCGAGCCTTGGTCCAGGAAGATCCCACATGCCACGGAGCAACTAAGCCCATGTGCCACAACCACTGAGCCTATGCTCTAGAGCTCATGAGCCACAGCTACTGAGAAAATGTGCCACAACTACTGAAATTCATGCACCTAGAACCTGTGCTCCACAACAAAAGAAACCACCTTAATGAGAGGCCTGTGCACTGCAATGGAGAGTAGCTCCCACTTGCTGCAACTATAAAGAAAATCCGTGCACAGCAACAAAGACACAACACAGCCAAAAAAACAAACAAACAAAACACTTCCTTTAGAAGATGGCACCAACAAAGATACTTCACTTAGGGAGAAAAAAACGTGAAAACAACCAGAAGTCATGCCTGAAATCATTAAGAAGCAAGCAAAATTGGGTGACAGAGGAAACACATACAAAACTCTACAAAACGTTTAAAAGATGGAATATCACAGAAACAAAGTTAGATGGAAAAATTGTAGGATGTTGGACTCTGAACTTATGCATGTTAACCATAAAATTATGAAAGAACTAGGTGTACTCTTTCCATGCTTTTCTTATCCTTCTGGGAGCTCTGTCAATCTGAAGCAAGCCAAGGCCAAGTCTGACTGTACTATGTCTTAATGACACCACACCTCATGTTTTTGCCAGCAAAGAAGCTGAGAATTTAGTCAGGTGAAGTAACTCACAACCTTATATATACAGATATTCTCCTTTCCCTAAATGTACAGGTCACTTCCCACCTCTGCCAGCACCTCAGCAAATGTCAGCCATTTATATTTTACTTTTTATACATTCAAATGACTTCTCTGGTGTTTCTTTCTGTCCATTATGGCAGGAATGGACATTGATAGAAACACATTTAAATGGAAGTTTTGAGATATTCATGGCCAGGGGACAGTTAGCTCTAAGACATTTTAAAATGGTCTTAAATAAAGATATTAAACTTTTAGAATATTTTATAAATAGGAATACTTACAATAGCTTCTCCATATCTTAGATGTTTATGGGGTTTTTTTTGTTGTTGTTGTTGTTATATCTTATGCCATAACAATTCTCCAGTCTATATAATTACTAGTAATTTTAACTCTTAAAACACTAAGTTAGGGCTTCCCTGGTGGCGCAGTAGTTGAGAGTCCACCTGCCGATGCAGGAGACACGGGTCCATGCCCTGGTCCGGGAGGATCCCACATACCACGGAGCAGCTAGCCCCGTGAGCCATGGCAGCTGAGCCTGCGCGTCCGGAGCCTGTGCTCTGAAACAGGAGAGGCCACAACAGTGAGAGGCCCGTGTACCACACACAAAATAACAAATAATAAAACCAACAATAAGGTATTTAAGAATGATAAAGGCTAGTTTTTCTCCTAATGGGAGGCACATTAATTGGTTCAAAGAGAACTCAAGTATGCCAATTCAACTGACATTAATATGAGCAAAAACTAAAAAATCCTCTACTGTAATGTTTCACTATCCTCTTTAGTTCAGATCTTCCAGTTCTATATAAATACATCCACTATGTAAAGACAAATGAGGAGAGATGAGAAGGCAAAACATGATAATTAGATATTTGTTTCCCATTAGAAATGATGACTCTTGGAAGAGTCATATGACACTTCTGTCATTCTGTACAACAAATGCAGAACTTAATTAGTTCATTTGATTACACCTCCCCTGAAAAATGAATATTACTTGGTTGTTCCCCTCTCTGATGCAAGCCAATGTTACCTAAGTTCTATGCATCACATTCAGAAGACATGAACGTCTCCTGAAAATATTCTAAGACAGGATAGTAAAATGTTTACTACCATGTAATTTTGTCATATCCATGCTAAAATAAGTATATTATAATGCCTAATTCTAGAAAAAATACAAAGCTTATGAAAGCATATTTAATGTTAGGCCATTACTACTTAACAATCAAAGAATTTTAACAAAGGGACTAAAGATTTATCCAACAAGACCTTCTCTTTTAACTCAAAAATCTTTCTTTCCTTTCTTGTATAACTAGGTGTTTTTTATATTGACACAATGAAATCAATCCATGCCTGTCATTGCACTAGTGAAATTTGGGAAGCAAGGAAGACATATCTGGTGACAATATGAGTTATGTAAAACACATGATATATTTCAAACTTGGATACATTGTGTTTACTGAAAAAAATAATAACACAACCTAAAAGTTGAGGGTTATATTTTATTATGTGGACAAATCTGAGAACTTAAGCCTGGGACACAACAACTCAGATAATCCTGAGAAACTGTTTTTTAGAGGAAAGTGGGAAACCAGGATATATAGGAGTTTTTGCAACAAAACCAGGTAGTCAGAACATCAAAATATTACTATTAAAAAAAGAAAACCAGATTGCACAAGTTAAGGAATTTAGCTCTTTTCTACATATGGGGAGATGCAAGAGTCTGGGTGCACTGAAATCATTCCTTTGTTATGCTCCTCAGCTATCTGGGGCAAGTGGCCTGTGTTGTCTCATCCTGAGTTTCCTCAGACTGCACTGTTGAGGGTGGTTGCAGTCTGAGGACTGCTAGATGGTGGGCATTCTTTGTTTCCTTCCTGAGTTCCCTCAGGGCTCACCATCAGGGTGACTGTAATGTGCTGGCTTGATAGCTGCAATATGCTGTGTTTACTGATATGGCAGGCAACATTCTTCCTTCACAACTGTAGCATAGGCATCCTGGAAACATAGATAATTTTTTTTCAAGAAGGAACATGACAAGGATTCAATATATCTGGTTTCATGAAGAAATTACCAATAATATTAACATATTAGAGAAAACAGATATGAAAACTTGCTTATGTTCTTTCTTCTCTTCTTTCTCTGCATACAGGATCCTCTACTATTCCATCTGAAGACCATTCCATGTAGTGGCATGTAGTAGCATCAAGATATTCCAAGCCATGGTTCTCTACTCTGCCATACAATGCAGCATAGCTTTTACTTTCAGTTAAATTTCCAAAGTGATAAATAGCTTAAGTGTTTGTGTCCAGGGCACAGAGGTACAAAATAAATTGCTTGCTACTTAGAGATTTTCAGATTCAAAAAACAGGTCTCAGATGACGTGAGCCAAAGAGTACCTTCTTAAAAATTGCTTTTGAAAAAAAATTGCAACTAAAAACACTGCTGTGAAGAAGCAAACCCCTATAGGATTTTGAAGATCCACTAATTAACATTTCTAAAATGATTTTAATTTCTAAGAGCTTTTGGCTATTTATAGACTACTTGAGTTCAGTACTTTCCAAATTTTCAAAATATAAAATCAAAGATATCAGAGGGAAAAACAGTTTTCTTAAAAACAAAATAATTGGTTTAATATGTGAAATATCTTTATTAAACAATTTTCATGGAAATGATTTTGATCAGTAGAAAAATCCTAACTCTCCAGGTATTGTGAGATATTAACTGGTTTCTGTAAATCTATCCAAACAGTCAGCTAATGAAGACATTTTATACTGCTTATTAATCTTTACCATAACTTCACATTATCTTTACTTGTAGACTTTCCTATTATCATTGCAAACAATTCTCAAAAGGGGGAAATCTATTTATTATATACTTGCGTCACTTTTTAATAAAAAAAAACTGAAAGTAAACATAAAGGATAGCAATCAAGAGTTGTTTTCAAGAAATTCAGTTTGACAGAAAACAGCTGAACATTTGCATGAAGCTACAATTTTCCTTTTTTTTTTTGAGATTGTACATAACTGCATGAATGAGTAGAGAAAACAGTGGCCACTAAAGTTTATAATCTCACTAAAATAATCACTAAGAATCACTAAATTTCTCTGTTTTCAAAGAAAAATAAAATATTTCCATTGTCCCACTGAGTTATTTGTATTAAATAAGTCATAAAAAGATAAATTTTTTGGAGATTTCATTCCTCCAGACCATTTTACCTAGAGGAAACATTTTGCAGCAGCATTTATCTTTGAATTCCTTTTTGATAAAGAAGGAAAGTGTTAGATGTACACACTTTCAGTGACTTATATCTGAAATCTTAGCTATTCTTTTACCTTGAGTTACTACATTACAGCATGAATTTGTGGTTTGAATTTCCTCCAATGTGAAAAGATCAATTTATTTAATTTTTGCATATTTCTCAATGCAGATGGTCCCGTTAAGCCATGCTTAGACTCCAAAAGAAATAAAAGAGAAAAGTAACACATTGTCATTTTGACTCACTAACTTGATCACAGTTTGTTACATAGCAATAGATAAGGAATACATTCACAACCATGGCATTCCACATAACATTTCTTCTGCCCAAATAACACATTTTACTGCAAATGAAGTGAAACAATGAGATCGAGGTCATCAAACTCACTGGTCTCATCATACTATCCATCACCTTAAATCAGTGATCTGATGAAGATAAATGACAATTTACAGATTTAGTTATGATACCTTTTAGGGCTGTAGTTGATCTAATTTAACCATTATTAAGAAGTTGTATCTCCTATAGCCAGGATTCATGGATCCAGGAATCAAGAAAGAGAAATGGGAAAAGGTTATTTCACTGTTACCCCTAGAAAAAAATTCCTCCTCCCCTCTACTTGGGCTGTACTTGTTTAGAAATCTCAGTTCCCAAGGGAGGAATTTTTTCACCAGGGGGAACCACAATTGTTGCACTGGAAGTTAAGGATGAAAGTCAAAATGATCCCTTGGCCACTTTGGACCACTTCATGCCAGTGGAGCAAGAGACAAATATGCAGCTTATTCCTGTAGTATAGGTGATTGATTCTGATTACCAAGAGGAAATCGGGTATAGCAACACATTTTGAGTAAAGAGAAACACTTCTGGAATGTAGAAGAGTTCCTGGAATGTTTCTTACTATGTCCCTGCACTTTGATTAAAGTCAATGGAAAACTAGAATAAAGAAATACAAGCAAGGTTACTAATAGCCCATATCTATAAATAAATAAAAAAATTAGATCACCTCACTGGGTAAGAAAATTCCTTTTGTAGAGGGCAAAAGGACTATAGAAAGAATGGTTGAATAAGATATTTACATAAATTTCCACTACAACGCCATAAACATCTGTAGAAATAAGGATTAAAATCTTTAAGAATTTTTCATATTTAAAGTGAATATGTTTGTGTATATATTTATCTTTTATTTCCTTCCCTTTTCCCATCCCTCTTCAATCTGATATAAGATGTGTTATTAGTAGTTGATCTTGTTATATCAGTATTTCAGTTACAAAGAGCAGGTTAGGGAGAAGAAAAATTGATAGCACTCATATGGATACAGAGATACTTTGTCCTTTTTTTGTGAAAACGGTTAGCATAGGTTTAATTATAAAAAGTGTTAATGACACAGTGTTAGGTTATAGTATGATTTTCCTATTGACTATATTTGGAAGTAACATATGGGTAAAAGAGGTGTATGTACCAAGTTAACTAGTTACAAACTATGATGGATTTATAGGTATCAACGTTCCTAACCTGAAACTATGTTTCCATACAGTTCTTCTCATTTTGTTTCTAGGCTAGACTTGGCCAAAAGGGAAATTATTACAAGATTTTTTTATGCTGAAGCAGCAGCCATGGTTCTCTTTGGAAGGTCAGTGTAAGGTCAGACATTGTTGCAGTTCTTTCACGTTGTTGCAACACCTGGTTGCTATTAGGCAGAAGCCAAGCATGCAGTTTTTCCAGAAAAGGTTGAAAATCTTTTGTCATTTTTTTCTATCACATGGAGCATGTACGTGTTTAACTCAGAAAAAGCCACATACTTCTCTTGTAAATGACCTGTGTCATCAAAGTTGGAGGCTTGGAAATAGAGACAGACCTAAAGTGTTCCGTTCATCGTGGATTCTAGTTTTCTCATTCTCTCACTCATTTCACATCCATTTTTCCTTTCCCGCTGCCTGCTTTGCAGACTTCAGGTTCAGGATGAAATACAGTAGGAATCTCTGGACATAAACTGTTTAATCATTTTCCACAATTGTATGATGTCAAATCTCTATAATAAGTCCATTATTCTATTACCTTCTATTATTTCTGTTACCTCGATGGAATCCTAATCATGATGATCTACTACAAACTTATTCCTGATTCTAATTATTCATGAATTGAATTAAAACTGATATTGGCTGTGCCTCTGTTACCTGCAGGAGCCTAGGCTACATATTATGGGAAAAAAAACAGTAATTACATTTTAAATGTTTATGATTTCTCTTGAGCAAATACAATATTTATACACATTATATGACTTAAAAATACCTGAACACATGTGTTAGTGGAGTCAAACAGATAGTAAAATCAACAAAAGCAAGAGGGGTGAAAGCTAACTGGAGGGTGGAAAAATCAACAAATAATATGGAGACATGATTCTTTTGAAGAAGTAGCAGGATTCATCAGGGCTAACAGTTCTCATGGATATTACCTCCTATAGGCTGTTTCTTAATGTACTTGCCATGAATTTCCATGATTTGCAAGAATTTTTGACCTTTAAATTATTATTTTCATTGTTTTCCTTATTTAAAAGGATACAAGCATATAATTCTATTCATGATTTTACAGTATCTATCTCTACTTGAAAATTTCTTTGTTTTTTGGATATTGTGTAATTTTTAATTGTACAAAAGGTTAGTTTAGTTCTTTCTTATTTATTTATTTATTTGAAGTATAGTTGATTTACAATGTTTTGTTAGTTTCAGGTGTACAGCCTAGTGATTCAGCTATATATATGAATATATATGAATATATATATATATATATATATATACTCTTTTTCAGATTATTTTTCCCTTATAAGTTATTATAAAATATTTGAGTATAGTTCTCTGTGCTATACAGTAGATCATTTTTGGCTATTTCTTTTATATATAGTAGTGTGTATATGTTAATCCCAAACTCCTAATTTATTCCTCCCCAACTCCTTTCCCTTTGGTAACCATAAGTTTCTTTTCTACATCTGTGGTTCTATTTCTGTTTTATAAATAAGTCCATTTGTATCTCTCTTTTTTTTTTTTTTTTTTTGGAAAATTTATTTATTTATTTATTTTTTTGTGGTAGGTGGGCCTCTCACTGTTGTGGCCTCTCCCATTGCAGAGCACAGGCTCCGGACACACAGGCTCAGCAGCCATGGCTCATAGGCCCAGCCACTGCACAACATGTGGAATCTTCGCGGACTGGGGCACGAACCCATGTCCCTTGCATCAGCAGGCGAACTCTCAACCACTGCACCACCAGGGAAGCCCGAAAATTTTATTTCTTGTTAAATGGGTATAAGATCCAGGGGAACTCTGAATTCATTCATTATATTCATTAACATATCCCCATTCTAAGGTTTGGGAGAGGATAGACTATAAAGGCACAGATGGAGGTGTGTGTGATGCTGGGAGTTATGGCTGTTTGCATCTGATTGTGTCAATCTTCCCACCAGAAAAGCAAGTCCAGAAGATGGGAGATGTGGTGTTAGAAGTTTGAGGAAAGAGGGAAAAGTCTGAAATATTCTTCTAGGAAAATAAATGAAAGTAAAATATGGGTAAAAATAACTTTACAATTGTTACATAGTTCACAGGGCTCCCTGACAACACTAGCAATCATTAATTTATAGCTATTGTTGAGAGTATTGAGTGGTGATTTTCTCATGCTATGATAAACTGTGCAGGTTCATGTGGAGAGGAGATGAAAAGGTGGAATCCAGCATTGCCCTCCTCATGTAACGACAACAAAATTAGAAAACAGAAAGGAAACATAAGGTGTGTGTCAGAGTGGGACTAATACCAGGTCATAGAATTTGCAGTGAGTAAGGGAGGAGGTAAGAACATGAAGGAGAAACAAATTTGAAAACATGAAAGACTGAGGGACTATAGGTTTGTGGAATCTTAATATTATTTAAGCTAGTGTACTAGTGGGATTCAGCTGAAAAATAGATGTTGGTAGAGGTAGTAATGGCATGCATTGCTTGAAATTGAGATTTGTAGGGTTTTAATTAGTGATAATGGTCAGAATCTAGAGTATAATCATGATATTGAATAATTGGAGGAAAATTGACAATGAATCATTGGAAAAAAGGAAGTCAAGACATTGAAGGGTCAGGGAAGTGAAAGGATCATCTAGATGTATATGAAAACACAAGGAGCAATGGTAAAAATAGCATTGAAGAGAGTGACAGAAAACCAAGAGTAAAGCAATAAATGAAGGTACTTTATGACTCTGGGATCATTGATATATTAGTAACTAACATATGTGAATGTACCTATTCATCATTTTCGTAGACCACTACCTTCTGATGGATACTCTCTGTAAAAAAAAAAAAAAAAAAAAATCAAAACCTTCTTTAATTTTGCAGGCAGTATCATGAAAAGGAGACTATATGTGTTAAAATGTAGATCCTATTGTGCTTGTGTGTTATTGGTTGGTTGTCCATGTCTGGTTCACTGAGACATTTGTAGTGTAGAACAGAAAAGAAGACGAGCAGTACCTCTGAATGCTTTGAATCCAAAACTATGGATTTAGGGCCTTTTTTTTAAACTTCTAGTTATTGTTTTTAAAATATATTTGCCTAGTATTATATATGCATTCATTCTATATTTGTGATAATTTAGTTTTCACCAAAAAAACCCTAATTGAAGTAGATAATGTCTTAATTTTAGAGATGTTTAAACTGAGAATCACATAGACAGATGCAAATTAACACATCAGCAACAAAACTAGCCTTTGGTGAAGCAAGGATTCAGAGCCCTACATTATTTAAAGTGCAGTTTCCATCTTTTCCACATATTGAAACCCTCTGAATCCTTGAAGTCTCATTCTTAACAATATCTTCTCCAGACCACTGCCTGTAAAGACTTTTTTTTTTCCTTTTCAAATGCCTGTTGGATTTACTCCCTTTACCACACACTTAGATGTGATATGAAAGACAAATAATGAGTTTATGCATTTTCTCTATGGCATTTCTTGGTTGGAGTAGCTTCCAAATTTCTGGTATAGTATTCTCAGTTCAATTACTCAATTAGATAAATAATGCCTCTATAGCAGGCTTTTCTCTGAAAGTACCAATTATATACCAGTAAATTGATACCTCATCAGGGGATATGATTTGACTCTTTGGTTAATGCCTCACACAGGTGAGTGGATCACTGATCCCTAGGAGGGCTACCAAAATGTTGACTCCATGCAATTCATATTCATCTAATTTGTACAGTGGCTCATTATTGTCATTAATATAAAAAGAAGTGTAATGTTAAAGTCATTTCCTAGCTCAGATGATAAAATGTTAAATGTTACAGAATAACACATTAACTAACAACTCCTCTCTATGCAAATCATCTACCCTAGTTATGACCATCCTGTTGTCGCTAAAGAGTTTACAGACCTTCCAGAATCTCACAGATTGTTCCAGTGCAAGATTGACCCTCTTAGGAATAAGAAAGGAATGAGAGATTTATTGTAATATACATACTATTCTTATAATTTACAAGATAATAAATATTTTCATTCTGTCAAAACAGTATTATTTCAAGAAACTTTAGTGTCTGCTTAAACAAATCTCAAAAGTTGCCTACATTTTATCCCGCCACTAACTAAGTCTACAATTTCAAATTTTCCTAAAGATCTGAGGATGCTCATTAAACAGAAGTTGAGGAGGTAATGTAGAAACTTCTAATTAGTAACAAATGAATTATTTATGGATGTCTAAAACTATTATTTAAATAACCCTTAAGTTAACAATGTTGTAGAATTAAATTTTAATTGGATATGGTCTCATTGTTTCTGAGATACAGTGGCTTTTTTTTAACGTCTTTATTGGAGTATAATTGTTTTACAATGGTGTGTTAGTTTCTGCTTTATAACAAAGTAAATCAGTTATACATATACTTATGTTCCCATATCTGTACGTCTTAACAGGAAAATACAGAAATATCACTCTGTCCAAAGTTTCTTTGCTTATAAACACTATCCATTAGAGATCTTATTACATTTGCATGAAAGAGCTCTATGTGTGTGTGCACATGCAAACACATGCATTAATTTGTCAAGAAAGTACATGGTCAAAATTATACTAACTAGATTTCTTAATTATATTAAGTACACATAGTGCCAGATGTCAAAAAGTTCAAGGATGATTACTGTATGTATTCACTGAATTGTAGAGGCTGTCCTAGTATATATATATTCATCATACTTTCTTCCATCTTTCCCAATCCAGCTATAATTTGTAAAAGTAAAATTGATCTTACTTACTACAAGCAATGAAAAGAATACAGAATCTATTTGGCTTTCCTGAAAAGAAAATGATGGTAAAATCTAATCAACCAAGGGAACAACCAAAGTAAAGATGAAAGAAACAAAACCATGCTAAAATGAGCAAAGGACACATTGATGCTTTGAACTAAGATTGTGACTCTGTGAACAATGTGATATAAGTTGACCCTTGTTCCAGTATTTCATTTTTCTCTTGGCAAGAAGAAGATGTTGCCATATATATCCACTGTCTTAGTCTCAAGCTTCCATTAAGCATTGTGCATTTTCTTTCATAGCATAGGATAAACACAATCCTAGATATCTTCAATAATATTATAGAAATATTCTAACATACAATGAGATATTAGATGATGTCAAAGCAGATATTTTAATAAGTATATATCAGATTACCTTTTCCAATTTGTTTTGTATAAGAAACTGAGAGTGGTCTGTTTTCAGTGCACTGAATCAAGTTCCAGTGTAACATTTTTTTTCCTTATGCTCAATTAGTAGTTTTGAGAATGTAAATAATATATGTATATATTTCCATGGTTATTAATAAAAGAGATAAATCTTTGAAGTAATATGTTTAAGCCTCAAATAAAATAATCACAAGTTAAAGGTAAGTGTGTATCTATTACAGATTCTCATCAGGGATGTTGTTTGCATGTTAACTAAACTGTTTATCTGCCTTGTTCTGTATTATCCATAGTACATTCTTTTTTTTTTTTTTTTTTGCTGATTTTTATTCCATTGTACAGATATACCTAAAGAAGATCAACAGAAACATGAAAAGATGTTCAAAATCACTAATCATCAGGGAAATAATGAGGGAAATACAAATCAAAACCACAATGAACTATTACTTCACACCTTTCAGAATGGCTATTATCAAAAGGATAGCAAATAACAAATACTGTCTAGGATGTGGAGAAAAGGGAACCCTCTTGCACTGCTGGCGCAAATGTAAACTGATGCAGCTACAGTGGAAAACAGTATAGTGGTTTCTCAAAAAACTAAAAGTAGAACAACGTTTGATCCAGTAATTCTACTCCTGGTTATGTATGTAGCCCAAGAAAATTAAAACACTAATTAGAAAACATATATGCACACCTATGTTCACTGTAGGAATATTTACAACAGCTAAAATACGGGAGCAACCTAAGTGTCCATCTATAGATGGATGGGGAAAGAAGTGATTAGAGAAGTGGTATATATATATATATATATATATATATATATATATATATATATATTCATAAATGGAATTTTATTCAACCATAAAAGAATGAAATATTCCCATTTCCATTGAGGACAATATCAGATGGACCTAGAGGGTATTATGCTAATTGAAATAAGTCAGGCACACAAAGAAAAGTATATGATTTCTCTTATAATTAGAATCAAAAAGACAAAACAAATGAACAAGCAAAACAAGACAGAAACAGAGTCATATTCACAGAAAGCAAACAGGTGGTTGCAAGAGGGACGTGGGTATGTGTATCAGAGAAATTGGTGAGGGAGACTGAGAGGTACAAACTTCCAGTTACAGAACAAGTGAGTCACCAGTAAGGAATGTACTGAGTAGGAAATATAGTAAATAATAATGTAATATTTTTGTACAGTGGTAAGTGGTAACTAGATTGGTTTTGTGGTCATTTTGTAATGTACAGAAATATCAAATCACTATGGTTTGCATCAGGAACTAATATAGTGTTGTAGGTCAAATATACTTCAAAAACAAACAAATAAAAAAAAAAAAAGGTATCACAGACTTCCCTGGTGGCGCAGTGGTTGAGAGTCTGCCTGCCGATGTGGGGGATACGGGTTCGTGCCCCAGTCCAGGAGGATCCCACCTGCCACAGAGTGGCTGGGCCCGTGAGGCATGGCTGCTGAGCCTGCGTGTCCGGAGCCTGTGCTCCGCAATGGGAGAGGCCACAACAGTGAGAGGCCCGTGTCCCGAAAAAAAAAAAAAATACTTATCACATTTGTGATTACTAGTGATGGGGGTAGGGGAAGTGAGAATTAGATGAAAGTAGTCAAAAAGTACAAACTTCTGGTTGTAAGATAAATAAGTACTAGGGATGTAATGTGCAACATGATAATATAATTAACACTGCTGTACATTATATATGAAAGTTGTTAAGAGAATAAATCCTAAGAGTTTTCACAAGGAAAACAGTTCTCTATCTCTTTAATTTTATATCTATATGAGATGATGATATTCACTAAACCTATTGTGGTAATCAATTTCATGATGTATGTAAATCGGATCATTAGGGTGTACATCTTAAACTTATACAGTGTTGTTTTTGTCAATTATATCTCATTAAACCTGGAGGAAAACATACATGGGAGTGTTGTGTAGGTTATATGCAAACATTACATCTTTTTTATATAAGGGAATTGAGCGCCTGAGGATTTTGGTATCTGTGGGGAATCCTGGAACCAATGCCTCATGGATACTGAGGGACAACTGTTTATAAATATATACAATTTTATAATTGAAATATATATGTCCCAGATTCATGGCGAAAGGGAGAAGGAGGGTATGCCTGTTCCCACTGCCCTGCTTGTGAGTGGGATGGAGGAAACTATATATTTACTACACTGGCCCACTGTATTAATACATATTTTCTAGCTAACCATGCAATGTAAATATTTCCATGCTATTAAATTTTATAGTTTATCATGTTAAAATATAAAGCTGATATGAACAATCACTTGAAAATAAGTTTTTCTTTAGATGTATGCTTTCCTTTCTCTCACATAAATTCTTTGGAGTAGAGTGGATGGGTCAGATAGTAGTTATATTTTAGCTTTTGAAGAAACTGTAAATAAAATATTACTCAATTACTCCATAATAATAGAGAACACACCACTCATATATTATTATAACATGGATCAAGGTAAAAAAAGAAAACAAAGAGAACATATTTTATTGTTCCAATTATGTCAAACTCTAGAAAATATAAATATTATCCCTTTTGTTAGAAAAAGTAGCTATTTGGTTGCCTGGGCTACTGAAAAGCAAGGATAGACTGGGAATAGACTAAACAGAACTTTTGGGAGACAGTAATATTTTATATTTTCATTATGTTCATAGTTATATTATATGTAGTCGTCAAAATGTATACATAAAGTATGTATATATAAAAGTGTATAGGTAAAATGGATGAAATTTGTTTCATTTAAGTTATACCTCAAAATGGTAATTTTTTAAATGTTGCTTTAGGCTGTGCCTTTATTTATTTATTTCACTTTAGAACTTAGAACTACTTTAGTGAACTTTGCCTCAATGAAATCTAACCACCTAAGTTTACTTGGTGATTTTCTGTATATTCTGTAAAATAAGATATTATAAATATTCCATAAAATGATTTGGAATATTATTTTAAACTATACCTCATAGAGGATATTATAAGTATCTGAAATATGATTATATTTTATAAAATAATAATAAGTGCCTCTAATGTAGATTGTTTAAGATATAGTGTGAGGTTAAAAGCTGAGGAAATAGTTTAATAAGTTTCAAGAAACATTTTACATCTGACCATCTAAAAATATGCTCGGATATGTTACTTGGGTGGAATTTAGGTAAGACTGTGTATACAAATGTGAACATCCCTACTAAGAAGATATAAGTATTTTTCTTATTTATTTGGTTTTCATTTTAATGCATCAATTCCTCGGTACCCAGTTACATAGAAATAGTGACTACCAAATATCTTTAAACTGTATGAATCATCTTCTGCAATATGAGAGTAATTCTATAAGACATTACAAGACAATTGCAAGAGGAAGACACACACATTGGGATTAAATACATCTGTCTATGGTCTGTGTACAAATTAAACATGTTAGATGTGGCTATAACCATTATGTGGAGTGACTTGGGAATATATTAAACTCATATTTTTGTGCCATTGTCATCCACACTATTAATTTTGTAGTTTTTTTTAGTTCAGTTAATTGGATTTTCACTTTATTAAATCACAATATTTTAAATTAGTTTGACCCCTGAATAAGCATATGATTTTGCCTACTCTTTCACCTTACTTCAACTCCAGTTTAAACTCCAGTGGCACTGTTACAGTTCCCAAATTTAATTCACCAGCTTTGTGACTTGGGGAAACCATGGGCTTTGGATGTGAGTTTGGGTTTCAGGCATATCACATGTTAACATTTTGACTCTGTCCATTTTTCATGAGTTCTATAACATTCTGTTCTTCATTTGTATGATACACAATAGTATACTTAACTTACAGGATGATTTTACAGAATAAGTAATTTAAGACAGGTAAAATACAAAGCAGAGTGACTGAGATAAAGTTAGTATCAGTTGTTATCACCACCATGACCTCCATTGCTCTTAAATGTAGCTGAGAGGAATATCTATATATTATAATATATATCATACATTTATAATGCATAAGATTATAAATATGTAATATATATTAGAAATATATACTATATTATAATATATTATATATGCATAGTATTATGTATATATGATTTTAAAAGAATGTGTGAGAGTGAGCACATTTGCTAGCAAAAATGCATATATGTGCATGGTGTAAAGAGCGGTGTTGTCAAAGAGAAGCTTGACTTTCAGGAGAAGGCACTGGAGATCTTTTAGTGTGTTTTGCTATGTCTTTTCTTTTCTTTTCTTTTCTTGTTTAGTAAGGAGACGAAAGACCAACTAGAAATAAAACAAAATTTGGGTTTGCACCAGAGCATGAGGTAGCCATCATCCAGGCAATGAAACTGTTGGATTAAAGAAGGTTTGGGTAATGTTTATTTCATTCAGTATTTTGCCTAGAGGTAAGTTTGACGTGGTACTTTAAATATTCATTCTTTGTGTATTCTTTCTGCTATATAAATTCATCTAAATTAACTTATTTTTTAAGAAAAAACCCTTAAGATTTAGAAGCACCAATCACATCAGTATTTTAAATAAATGATATTTAGTCAGTTTAACAACCAAAAAAACTTTTGACAGATTATTCCCTGTATCCACAGTATACTTCCAAAAGATGTACCAACTTTCACATGAAATGTCCTGCAATGTAAATCTTAAAACAAGCAAATAAATTATGCTGCTAAATAAACATTGCCTTTTAGAAAACAAAAAGATAAACTCAGTTGCATTACAATTAATCAAGCCTGTGTAGACAGCACAGTCTTCTGTAAAATCTTTGAAATTAGGATCTTGTTTTGTTTTTTGATACATAGGTACTCTGAACTAAGTTGCAATAAATGTGAACTCCCTGAATAAATGCACTGTGTGCATTCTGGCCTGGTTAGTTAAGTTAATGGAAGTGTGGGGTACAGGAGGCAAGTCAATGATTTTCTCCCTACACTGTGTGAGCCTCACATAGTTACATATTAAATATTAATCTTATGAACCCGAGTAATCCATCTTACAAATGCATGCCATTGGTGATAAAGATGATAATATAGATAGTTTTTTTACTCATCCTAATATCTAGGGAAGAAAAGAATAGTCATTCAGTCAAAACATTTCCTGATTTTCCATTCTATGGAAGAATGTTTCTTACATATCAAGTGGAAAATTGTGAGGAAACACTATAATATTGTGCACTCTTAGTGCTCTGTAGTGTGTGTGCATGTGTGTGTGTGTATACACAATCTTACATATGTACTCATAAACATATATATTTCCTACAACATTTTGTGGGCACATATTAATACTCAATTTTTAAAATCAGAAAATGAAATATCAGTGCCAGAAAATACTTATTTTTCAAGGTCATTTTTTTTGCAAATGTGAGGAAAAAAGTATTTTTGTTGAGATGTCTGTATGATCAAAACAATAAAAAAAAATAATGCCACAAAGTTGAAAGTGGTAACTAGTTTTCTTATTTAAAGGTATTTCTGGATTTTTGCTTTCTAGGACTTGTAGTTAAAGTCAAAAACAAGTATATAGATTAGCTTTTCCTAATTTATCTGTTTTGAGTATCTGAATAGAAAACTGTTGAAAAATAATTCCAAAGTCTTATAACTGCATAGTTTTGGAGGCAGATTTTTTCCCCAGATTTATTTAATGACACTATCTGTGTTTTTAACTTTTATTACAAAGTCATGGTCCCCACCCTAACTGTCATGTAGGTAGCAAAATCTATATAACATTAATTAATTATAACACAAGATCAATAAAAAGAGCAATAAAACTATTTATATAAATATAGTGGTACATTTGTGTATGTGCTGTATATGTGTATATTTTAGGATGCAAGCCAGATTACTTCTATTTGAAGGAGAATTGTGGAAATCTTCATAAATTAGTAAAGGAAGTAGCAGATGAATTTGGTTTTGATGGATACATAAGAATTAAGCATGTGGAAAATAAGGGGATACCTTTCCTGGTAGGAAAAACATGTGTGCACATCTATTGTGTAACCTGTGATTACAGGTAAGAAAAAACACCATGCCAGTTTGATTCCAGATGTTAGTAAATAGGAATATTTGAAGCTTGTTTAGGATTTTTCCGTAAAATGACTCTATATCAAAAATGTCATTCATCCAGAAAGGGGTTAAGTCCTGGGGCAGAGAATAAGGACTAAGGAAGTGGATCTTGAAACACTTTGAGGAAACAGCTTTCTTTTGTCTGTTGGTCTGGAAATTAACTGGCTTCAGTTCAGGGTTTCCCAGTTTTCCAGTAGTGGAGACAGAGCCTTATACAGACATAGTTGACTTAGGTGTGATACAGTCTTCTTAAGAGCAACAGCCCTAACTCAGTTTTCTGAGGATAATTAGGAAGAGAGAGAACTATTTCTCCTTTGTGAGGGAGTTGAATAGGCAGCGGCAGGAGCTAGGCACTGATTGTAGCGTGTGGCGTACAATCTGCCTCACAATGGTTATTAGCAGGAGCAGGAGTCATGAGGGGGCAAGTCAAGGAGTCAAAGGAACAAGAATCTGAAGAATCATTTATTCTAAAACTGTGTTTCAGAAACAGTGAGTGCAGAACTTAATTTCTATCAATAAAGGTGATGGGGTTTCATGCCATCCAAGTTTGAGTTAGACAAAGAGACTAAATCTGGAAAATCATATTCAATAAAAGATGAGTACTTAGGTCTTTTTCTAGATGCACTTCCTTCTCACTTCACTTGCTGTTGTCAGATACACCATTGCCCCCTTTCTTTTCAACTACTTTTAGGATAAATTAAAAATATGCTTAGAAAAATGTGTATAAAGATTCTTTATTACAAAATTCTCCAAACCATTTCTGTACAAAGAGGAACTATGAATTTCAAAGAAGGGAGTATGGCATAGGGTGGGGGTGGTATCTCACCAACTTAATTGAACACAGAACCTATCTGTAGAAATTGTGTTTGTCCAGAACATATTTTGGGCAGCATAACCAATTCAGGAGTAATTTTCTTTGGATGATGGATAAGATTTTACAGTTTCTGATCTAAGGTTCTATCTCCAACTCTAACAAAACGATTATGTGATTTCAAAAAATTCCTCCTGCTCCCAATATTTCTGGGTCTTCCTTCCCTTAAAAAGTGAGCTCTTATTGTATGCCTATAATATTACTTTCCAGATTTAAGTCTGAAGTTCAGTGTGTGTAGACTTGATGTGTATGTATCTAATTTTATCCATTATAAAGTATCTATGCAACACCACGGATTAAACTTTCTGTCAAAATCTTAAGATTTCCCCATTACTGCTGAATGCTGCTCTCTAATCCTCACCACAGTTTTATAGCCCTATACGTATTGATGAGAAAACATCAAAGTTCAATAACCCAGGAGTCACAATTCAGTCAGTTCAATAAAACCAAGAAGGAATTAAACTATGGAAACTAGACCATAAATGTCAGATTAATTCACTCTCTCTAATATCTTTGGCAATAAGTATTTTAATAAGTGATTTTTTCTTATAGACTCAATGTGGAAGAACTAGATAATGAAAATTGGTTTATTGAAAAAGGTAACATTTATACTTATGCATGCACTGATTCTAGTCTTATGTACTATGGAGGCTTTATGAACTTTTCTGAAATCCTCATTACTGTCTGGAAATTACTTTATGTGTTCCAGATTAGGATCTTCAGCTCTCTTTTGGTAAGAAAACTGAAGAAAAAAAAACAACGAGTGCCTATATTCTTGACAAAAGTATTTTTTTTTGAGTAGTTGATAAATAGTTCTGACAAGTTAGCTCATTAATTTAGACTTAATACTCATAAAACAGGGTCATTGGTTCATCCTGTTAGTTGTTCTGCTTCTCTGGCCACAGACTTTGCTGATAACCTTGATCTGACATCCTGAATACTTACAACTTTTTAGAAGAGGCATTTAAGCATTTGATCCTTAAAAGCTGAGCCCAGGGCTTCTCTGATGGTGCAGTGGTTGGAAATCTGCCTGATAATGCAGGGGGCATAGGTTAGAGCCCTTGCCCTGGAATACCCCACATGCCACAGAGCAACTAAGCCCATGAACCACATCTACTGAGCCAGCGCTCTAGAGCCCGAGAGCCACAGTTACTGGAGCCCATGCTCCACAAACAAGAGAAGTCACAACAATGAGAAGCCTGCACACTGCATCAAAGACAAGCCCCCACTCATTGCAACTAGAGAAAAAACCACATGCAACAAAGACCCAACACAGCCAAAAGTAAATAAATAAATAAATAAATAAATAAATAAAGCTGAACCCAGACTATGATATTATTGATAAACAAGTGAGAGTTCATGCACTACTGACTGTGAGGAAAGAATATCACTCTCACACAGGAGAGGCAGTACATTTGAAAGCTGAATCAGGGCACTGGTGATTTAGAAAACAACACAACATGTAAATTTTTTGTCCAAAATGGAAGTAGCATACAAGTTTTAGCTTAAGTGACACATAAAAATATAGAAAATTAGAAGAAAATAATATATAAACATAGAATTATTGGGCAGCCAGTAGAGGAACTAGGAAAAATGTCTTATGAGAAGGGTTTGGTATCATTTCCTGGTGTGGAACAAAAGTACTTGTTTCCTCAGACATGTTCTTATAATCATATTAATAACTGCACTATAGCACTCCAGCTTATGAGAGCACCAAAATCACAACTAACTGCTGAACAATCATTGACAGGAAGACACTGGAACTCACCAAAAATTTACCCTGCATCCAAAGACAAAGGAGAAGTTGCAATGAGATGGTAGGAGGGGTGCAACCACAATAAACTCAAATCCCAACCACTGGGTGGGTGACACACAAACTGGAGAACAATTATATCACAAAAGTCCACCCACTGGAGTGAAGGTCATGAGCCCCACGTCAGGCTTCCCAAACTGGGGGTCTGGCAATGGGAGGAGGAATTCCCAGAGAATCAGACTTTGAAGATTAGTGGAATTTCGTTGCAGGACTTCAACAGGACTGGGGGAAAGAGAGACTCCACTCGTAGAGTGCACACACAAAGTAGTGTGTGCATTGGGACCCAGGGAAGGAACAGTGACCCCATAGGAGACTGAACCAGACTTACCTGCTAGTGTTGAAGGGTCTCCTGCAGAGGCGGGGGATGGCAATGGCTAACTGTAGGGACAAGGACACTGGCGGCAGAAGTTCTGGGAAGTACTCCTTCGCATAAGCCCTCCCGGAGTCTGCCATTAGCCTCACCAAAAAGTCTGTAGGCTCCAGTGCAGGGTCACCTCAGGTCAAACAACCAACAGGGAGGAAACAGCCCCATCCATCAGCAGACAAGCAGATTAAAGTTTTATTGCTCTCTGCCCACCAGAGCAACACCCAGTTCTACCCATCATCAGTCCCTCCCATCAAGAAGCTTGCACAAGCCTATTAGATAGCCTCATCCACCAGAAGGCAGACGGCAGAAGCAAGAAGAACTACACTCCTGCAGATTGTGGAATGAAAACCACATTCACAGAAAGACAGACAAAATGAAAAATCAGAAGACTATGTACCAGATGAAGGAACAAGATAAAACCCCAGAAAAAACAACTAAATGAAATGGAGGTAGGCAACCTTCCAGAAAAAGAATTAAGAATAATGATAGTGAAGATGAGTAAGGAACTTGGAAAAAGAATGGAAGCAAAGATCAAGAAGAAGCAAGAAATGTTTAACAAAGACCTAGAAGAATTAAAGAACAAACACTTAGAAGGATTAAAGAACAAACAAACAGAGATGAACAATACAATAACTGAAATGAAAAACACACTAGAAAGAATCAATAGCAGAATAACTGAGGCAAAAGAATGGATAAGTGACCTGAAAGACAGAATGGTAGAATTCACAGCCACAGAACAGAATAAAGAGAAAACAATGAGAAGAAATGAAGACAGCCTAAGATACCTCTGGATAAACATTAAAAGCATCAACATTCACATTATAAGGGTCCCAGAGGAGAACAGAGAGAGAAATGACCCAAGAAAATATTTGAAGAGATTATAGTTGAAAACTTCCCTAACATGGGAAAGGACATAGCCACCCAAGTCCAGGAAGTGCAGAGAGGCTCAGGCAGGATAAACCAAAGGAGAAACACACCAAGACACAGAGTAATCAAATTGAAAAAAAATTAAAGACAAAGAAAAATTATTAAAAGCAACAAGGGAAAAACAACAAATAACATACAAGGGAACTCCCATAAGGTTACAGCTGATTTCTTAGCAGAAACTCTATAAGCCAGAAGGAAGTGGAGTGATATATTTAAAATGATGAAAGGGAAGAAACTACAACTAAGATTACACTACCCAGCAAGGATCTCATTTAGATTTGACAGAGAATTCAAAAGCTATGTGGATAAACAAAAGCTAAGAGAATTCAGCACCACCAAACCAGGTCTACAACAAATGCTAAAGAAACTTCTCTAAGTGGGAAACACAAGAGAAGAAAAAGACCTACCAAAACAAATATAAAACAATTCAGAAAATGGTAATAGGAACATAAGTATTGATAATTACCTTAAATGTGAATGGATTAAATGCTCCAATGGAAAGACACAGGCTTACAGTATGGACACATAAACATGACCCATATATATACTGTCTACAAAAGACCCACTTCAGACCTATGGACACATACAGACTGAAAGTGAGGGGATGGAAAAAGATATTCCATGCAAATGGAAATAAAAAGAAAGCTGGAGTAGCAATACTCATATCAGATAAAATAGACTTTAAAATAAAGTATATTATAAGAGATAATGAAGGAACTCACATAGTGATCAAGGGATCAATCCAAGAAGAAG
Source organism: Hyperoodon ampullatus (assembly GCF_949752795.1). NCBI lineage: Eukaryota > Metazoa > Chordata > Mammalia > Artiodactyla > Ziphiidae > Hyperoodon > Hyperoodon ampullatus. Next base: position 7,445,146 of record NC_136928.1, read on the forward strand.
ATAAAACAGTTATAAATATTTATGCATCCAACATAGGAGCACCTCAATACATACAGCAGTTGCTAAGAGCTATACAAGAGGAAATTGACATAACACAAAAATAGTAGGGACTTTAATGCCTCACTTCCACCAATGGACAGATCTTCCAGACAGAAAATTAATAAGGAAACACAAGCTTTAAATGACACAATAGACAAGATAGATTTCACTGATATTTATAGGACATTCCATCTGAAAACTGCAGATTACACTTTCTTCTCAATTGCACATGGATCATTATACAGGATAGATCACATCATGGGTCACAAATCAAGTCTCATTAATTTTAAGAAAATTGAAATGATATCAAGCATCTTTTCCAACCACAATAGTGTGAGATTAGAAATAAATTACAGGGAAAAAAACGTAAAAAGCACGAGCACATGGAGGTTAAACAATACATTACTAAATAACCAAAAGACCACTGAAGAAATCAAAGAGGAAATCAAAAAATACCTAGAGACAAATGACAATGAAAACACGATGATCAAAAACCTATAGGATACAGCAAAAACAGTTTTAAGAGGGAAGTTTATAGCAATACAATCCTATCTCAAGAAAGAAGAAAAATCTCAAATAAACTATCTAAACTTACGCCTAAAGGAATTAGAGAAAGAAGAGTGAAGAGAACCCAAAATTAGCAGAAGGAAAGAAATCATAAAGACCAGAGCAGAAATAAATGAAATAGAAACAAAGAAAACAACAGCAAAGATCCATAAAACTAAAAGCTGGTTCTTTGAGAAGATAAACAAAATTGACACTTTTAGCCAGACTATCAAGAAAAAGATGGAGAGGACTCAAATCAATAAAATTAGAAATGAAAAAGGAGAAGTTACAATGGACACGGCAGAAATAAAAAGTGTCATAAGAGACTGCTACAAGCAACTCTATGCCAATAAAATGGACCACCTGGAAGAAATGGACAAATGCTTAGACAAGTATAGCTTTCCAAGACTGAACCAGAAAGAAATAGAAAATATGAACAGACCAATCAGAAATAATGAAATTGAAACTGTGATTAAAAATATTCCACCACACAAAAGTCGAGGGCCAGATGGCTTCACAGATGAATTCTATCAAACATTTAGAGAAGAGCTAACACCTATTCTTCTCAAACTCTTCCAAAATATAGAAGAGGGAGCAACACTGTCAAACTCAGTCTATGAGATCACCATCACCCTGGTACCAAAACCAGACAGTGATGTCACAAAGAAAGAAATCTACATGCCAATATCACTGATGAACATAGATGCAAAAATCCTCAACAAAATACTAGCAAACAGAATCCAACAGCACATTAAAAGGATCGTACACCATGGTTAAGCAGGGTTTATCCCAGGAATACAAGGATTCTTCAATATATGCACATCAGTCAATGTGTTACACCATATTAACAAATTGAATAATGATAACTATATGATTATCTCAATAAATGCAGAAAAAGCTTCTGACAAAATTCAACACCAATTTATGATAAAAACTCTCCAGAAAGTAGGCATAGAGGGAACCTACTTCAACATAATAAAGGCCATATAACACAAACCCACAGAAAACATCATTCTCAATGGTGAAAAACTGAAAGCATTTCCTCTAAGATCAGGAACAAGACAAGGGTGTCCACTCTCGCCACTCTTTTTCAACATAGTTTTGGAAGTGCTAGCCATGGCAATCAGAGAAGAAAAAGAAATTAAAGGAATACACATTAGAAAAGAAGTAAAGCTGTCACTGTTTGCAGATAACTTGACACTATTCATAGATAATCCTACAGATGCCACCAGAAATCTACTAGAGTCAATCAGTAAATGTGGTAAAGTTGCAAGATACAAAATTAATGCACAGAAATATCTGGCATTCCTATACACTAACAAAGAAAAATCACAAAGAGAAATTAAAAAAAACAATCCCACTCACCATTGTAACTGAGAGAATAAAATACCTAGGCATAAACCTACCTAAGGAGGTAAAATACCTGTACTCAGAAAACTATAAGACATTAATGAAAGAAATCAAAGATGACACAAACAGATGCAGAGCTATACCATGTTCTTGGATTGGAAGAATCTATATTGTGAAAATGACTATTCTACCCAAAGCAATCTAAAGATTCAATGAAATCCCTATGAAGTTATCAATGGCATTTTTTACAGACCTAGAACAAAAAATCTTAAAATTTGCATGGAGATACAAAAGATGCCGAATAGCCAAAGCAATCTGGAGGGGAAAAAATGGAGCTGGAAGAATCAGGCTCCTTGACTTCAGAGTATTCTACAAAGCTACAGTAATCAAGACAATATGGTACTGGCACAAAAATAGAAATATAGATCAATAGAAGAGAATAGAAAGCCCAGAGATAAACCCATGCACATATGGTCACCTTATCTTTGACAAAGGAAGAAGGAGTATACATTGGAGAAAAGACAGTCTCTTCAAAAAATGGTGCTGGGAAAGTTGGACAGCTACATGTAAAAGAATGAAATTAGAACACTCCCTAACACCATACACAAAAATAAACTCAAAATGTATTAAAGACCTAACTGTAACACTGGACATTATAAAACTCTTAGAGGAAAACATAGGCAGAACTCTCTTTACATAAATCACAGCAAGAGTTTTTTGACCCACCTCCGAGGGTAATGGTAATAAAAACAAAAATAAACAAGTGGGACCTAATGAAACTTAAAAGCTTTGCACAGCAAAGGAAACTATCAACAAGATGAAAAGACAACCCTCAAAATAGAAGAAAATGTTTGCAAATGAATCAACAGACAAAGGACTAATATCCAAAATATATAAATAGCTCATGCAGTTCAATATTAAAAAAAAAAAAATCAAAAAAATGGGCTGAAGACCTAAATAGACATTTCACCAAAGAAAACAGACAGATATCTAAGAGGCACATGAAAAGCTGTTCAATATCACTAATTATTAGAGAAGTGCAAATCAAGACTACAATGAAGTCTCATCTCACATCGATTAGAATGGGCATCAGAAAATCTACAAACAACAAATGCTGCAAATGGTGTGGAGAAAAGGGAGCCCTCTTGCACTATTGGTGGGAATGTAAATTGATACAGCCACTATGGAGAACAGAATGGAGGTTCCTTAAAAAACTAAAAATAGAATTACCGTATGACCCAGCAATCCCACTACTGGGCATATACCCAGACAAAACCATAATTTAAAAAGACACATGCACTCCAATATTTGTTGCAGCACTATTTACAATAGCCAGGACCTGGAAGCAACCTAAATGCCCACTGAGACATGAATGGATAAAGAAGATGTGGTATGTATATTTAATTGAATATTACTCAGCCAAAACAAAAAAATAAGTCATTTGTCGAGACCTAGAGACTGTCATTCAGAGTGGAGTAAGTCAGAAAAAGAAAAACAAATATTGTATGCTTATGCATATATGTGGAATCTAGAAAAATGGTACAGATGAACCCATTTGCCAGGCAGAAATACAGACACAGATGTAGAGAGTAAACATGTGGAAACCAATGGCAGGTAGCATGGGGTTTGGTGGTGGTGGGACGAATTGGGAGTTTGGGACTGACATATACACCCTAATATGTATGAAATAGATAACTAACATGACCCTGCTGTATAAAAAAATGAATAAATAAAATTAAATTAAAAAATAAATAACTGCACTATGTTCTTTAAAAGCTAACATAAATTTATTTTAACAAAATTTTACATATAAAAATAAAGCATTATTTGATGATATGCAAGACAAAATATTTTAATATGTATTTATGTTTCATAATTTCAGCATAGTTTTTTCATCAGAGTTTGGCATTAGATCAGGAATTACAGGATAGGGAACTGGTAGTGGGTAGCCTAACCCAAGTTACTTTATTCACTAAAGAAAAAAATGTTTAGATGCTTTTATTAGGCCCCTCTTCTTGGATCTTTTTGCCTTACATGAGTACCAGGATTCTTTGAGCTCTCTTTAGGTACAGGGTAATGTCCACCTAGAAGACACTGTTAGGTTGAAGAGAAAGGCATCTCTCAATTCTAACCTCATAAGGCTCCTCTCTGCACCTTCAGAGCTGTGAAAATCAGTGAGAACTCTTGTCTGAGTGTGCTGTTCAAGTCCAACATCCAGCACACCAAAGCAACTTGCAATAAACCAGATTTAGTATCATTTTAAGAAAAGGCAACAAACAATTTAAAAAAATGAACTAAAGCTTTAACTTAGTTTCTCCTCCAAGTCCAGGCTAAGGAACCAGGTTATTACAGCTCTATCCTCTCATCCCAATGGCATTCCTAGGGAGCATGGATCATGTTCATTGTTCTAAATTCTATTGTCCACAACATTGCCTGGCAGAGCAGGCAGTGTTTGATAGATGCTTTTTATGTGTGTGATAGAAAGAAATGATTAATGAATAATTAAATTATTAATGTTATAGTAATTATACATGTGGAACTATAAAATTGATTCTCACTTAATATGATCAAGAAAACATTAATTTTTATGTACATAAAGATACAAATGTGAATTTAAAAATCTATGAATGTAGAAAAAATATAGAACATACTTTTAACTTTATAGCTGGATGGATTTAAAGATAAAAGCACAAACAGAGTAATGGAACTTGCTTGCCATAACATTTAAATAATTTTAGAACAGAGATATTATTTAGCAAAATGAAAACCTGAGATACAGACTAGAATAAGGTACCTACAAAATATTTAAACAAAAATACAGTATCCAGTATATATATATATGGGGGATGAATCATATTTGCTTTTATACCTTATGCATGGCAAGAATTCAACCTCATAAAAAACAGCTGAACCATAAATTAAAATAGCTTCACATTTGAATAGCAGCTGGTTATGTACAAAATATACAAATTTAAAAAGCAACTTGTATCAATAAAAGCTGGTGAATAAATCACTAATAATTCATTTATGTAGGCTACCATATTATTCTTCAGATATAATCATAAAAGCAATAGCATTCACAAGGTGGCACATAGAAAATATGGTTCACATTTCTTTTTCTGAATATTCAGGCTCCTACTGACAAAGAGAAACTTTGGCATCTTATTCTATTCTGTCATCAAGGTTTTTCCACAGACATGTTTGAAAATATTCTTTCCACTGCAGCAAGTGGGAAATTATGTGTATATAAGAACTGAATAATTGAGTTTGTGATCTCTGATTACCAGAGCCAGGACTAGAGATGCTCCTTCAAGTGAGGCCACATCTATAATGAAATCACTAATTGAATCTTCTACATATACCTCTCTGCTTCAAATATAAAACATGTATTAATAGACCTCGAATAATACTTAGACAGCCAGGAAGAAATCAAATATGGAAAATATATTAATATTTTAAACAATTTAATACTGTTGTTCCCACGTTGGATAATAAGGGAAATTTCTTTCATTTGTCGAAGTCCTTTATTTATTTAGTACTAATTAATATTATTTCCTTTAAAGTTTTCCTCCTTTTTTTGTACCAAGATTTCTAACAGTTCTTTTCTCAGGCAGTCACACTTACCATACAAAATTCTCAAAAGCAGACCATGAGACAAGAAATTGAATGCAGGTGTTCTTTATTGGATGCGACCTTAGGAAGAACCAGTGAAGATCAGGAAGAGTGTGACAGAAAGGGAGGATATACAGTCATTAGTTACTACTTAGCAGGTTACCACTGTGGGGCCCTGGGACTGAATCCTGTAGGTGACCCCAAGGAGAAAAATAAAACCATCTCAAGATCAACCTACCAAAGGATGTTAAAGTAGGAGTATATATTTGGGATTCCAGTCCTTATTGCTTGCTTCTATGCCATTCATTTTTCATCAAATCAGGGAGTCTTGCATGCACTGAGCAAATTCCCATGGCACCAGATGAAGACTTTGGGTCAAGAAACAGCCAAGAGACTTGAGTGCTTGAGAAGGGAAACTATGAGCAAGCAAAGCAAATAGCCACCAGCTTTGTACATGAGGATGAACTCTGGTGTATAGAGGGAAATGGAGTTAGGTATCAGCTGTACCCACTGTAGCCAGCCTCCCAATCTTCCTCAAATCTATTCCTTAATTTTCCTATTTTTCAGACTTATCCAATTTCTACACTTCCAACATTTTTTACCTTTCTTCCGTATTTGAAAAAATTAGGATTTCCTCAATGGCCACAGTAAATTACAAGATAAGAGAACATTCAAAAATTTAGAGAAAACTATATATTTCTCTGCAGTAAATGCTCTGCATTGTTTTAACACCAGTGAAGTTTGGAGTCCCATTATGTTTTTGGTCTAGAGAATCTTCACTGAGCAAATGGTATTCAATAATTGAAAGGACATGAAGAACTATGGATTCAGAGATGTTCATCCTATAGGGTCACAGCCAAGAAGCTTATGTATGCCAAATATTGAGGTACATACTCAGTGTGCTGTAAATTCAAAATCCTTTCTATGGCTTAAAAGGTGTTCATTTACCTGTTTCACAGATGACTGTCTAATTTTCTTCCTGATATCCTTTCTCCCTGGTTTACTACACTCAAGCCAACCAACTTCCTGTTGTTTCTTAAACATATAAAAAATGCTTCTGCCTCTGTGCTTGCCTTTTTCCCTATACATGGAACTCTCCTTCCAAGAACTTTGCAAAAATCCTACCAGTTCATATACATTATTCAGAACATTGCTCAACATCATCACCTCTTCAGGGAAGTCTTCCGTGATTCTACCATTAAAAAATAGCACTACCAGATGACTCTATATTCCGTTTACCCTGATTCATTTTTGTCTACAAATAGATGTCAAAAATATTAATTTTTAACCTCTTATTAGCTATGTCACCCATCTTGAAAACAAGCTACTTCATAGGAAGATATTATCTCTATTTACTGCTGTATTCCCAATACCTAGTAGAATATCTTGAATATGGTTACTCAATAAATAAATAAATAAACAAACATAAACTTTAAATAAAAATAAAAATAAACTTTCTAATTAGTTCCTTAATTGTTTTAATGTATATCACCAGTATATTTAATCTTCCTCTAAGGAGGGTCATTGTTTAATTTGTTTTTAGCCCCAAGACATAATATAGACTCAAGTTACTCAATGTTGGAAACATTAATCAAGACCCTATAAAGGTAATAGATCTAAGCTGCCCATATAATTGAGGTCAATATGTTGCAAACTATCATTAGGAGCAAGTTTCAGCTGATTCTACTGGGTGAACTGTCACTTCTTTCATTAAATGCACCCTGATCTTGGGTATAATAAAATTAAGTTAGCATAATAAAACAGAATTGTTTGATTGTTTATACAGGAAATATTATCCTCCAAATTAATGAGGACATTGATTTATTTTCTGAGATTCTAAAGTTTTGTTTCGTTTTGTTTGGTATTGCATTGAGTTCTAAAAATACTAAAAAAACAACTATCTGCAGTCACAATAAAAATAAGAAGGTATTCTATGTATCAACTAACTGATTATAAAGCTTATATGGAGAGGAAAAACAATCTGAATAGCTAACACAAAATTGAAGGAGAAAAACAAAGTTGAAGGACTGACTTACTTCAAGAATTATAGAAAGTGGCAATGATCAAGACAGTGTGGTATTGGTGAAACTGTACAAAACACATTAGTGAAACAGAGCAGAGGGCCCAGAAATACACCAACATATAGTTCAAAAAATACACTGGTCTTTGACAAAGTAACAAAAACAATACAATAAAGCAAAGATAGTATTTTCAATATATGGTGCTGGAAAGCTGGGCATCCACATGAAAAAAAAGGCACCTTGTACTCGTCACAAAAATTAACTTAAAGTGGATGGTAGATATAAATATAAAATGCAAAACTCTAAAACTCCTTAAAGGTGACATAGGAGAAAAACTGGATGACCTTGTGTATAGCAATTACTTTTTAGATATAATACTGAAGGCATGATCCATGAAATAAATAATCGATTAGCTGGACTTCATTAAAATTAAAAACTGCACAGTGAAAGAAAATATAAAGGGAATGAGAAAAAACGCCACACACTGGGAGAAAACTGTTTACAAAAGACACATTTGATAAACTTCTTTTATCCAAAATATAAAAATAACACAAAATTTAACAGTAAGGAAATAAACATCCTGATTAACAATAGACCAAATATCTTAACAGACATGCTACAAAAGAAGATATACAGGTGGAAAATAGCATATGAAAAGATCCTTCATATTGTATATCATCAGGGAAATGCAAGTTAAAAATATGAGATACCACTACACTTCTATCAGAATGGCCACATTCCAGAACACTGACAACAGCAAATGCTAGTGAGAATGTGAAGCAACAGGAAATCTCATTCGTTGCTGGTGGGAATGCAAAATGGTATAGCCACTTTGGAAGACATTTTTGGAAAAGTGAACTTATAAAATCCAGCAATTGTACTCCCTAGTATTTGCCCAAACGATTTGAAAATTTATGTTCACACAAAATATGTACACAAATGTTTATAGCAACTTTATTAATAATTGTCAAAACTCGGAAGCAACCAAGATGTATTTCAGTAGGGGGATGGATAAACTGTGGTACATTCACACAATGGAATATTTTCAGTAGTCAGAAGAAATGAGCTATCAAACCATGAAAATACATGAGAGAACCTTAAATGCAGTTTACTTAGTGAAAGAAGATAATGTGTACTGTATGATTCTAACTACATGACATTCTGGAAAAATATGAAAATATAGAGAGAGTAAAGATATCAGTGGTTGCCAGTTGTGGGTAAAGTGGGCTTTGAGATAAACAGGTAAAGCACAGAAGATTTTTAGGGTAGTGAACGTATTCTTCTGTATTATACTATAATGGTGGATACACATCATTATACATTTTCCAAACCCATAGTATGTATAGCACTAAGAGTGAACCATAATGTAAACTATGATCTTTGAGTTGTTATGATGTGTCAACGTAGGTTCAACAATTGTGAGAAATGTACCACTCTTGCAAGAGATGTTCATAATAGCAGAGGTGATGCATGTATGGAGGCAGGAGATATATGGGAAATCTCTGTACTTCTCCTCAACTTTTCTGTGAACCTAAAACTGCTTTAAGAAAATAAAGTCTTACCAAAAAAAATAATTTAAGAAAAACTATCAATTTGTCATAGGAGTGGGATTTAGAATTTGTCAAAATATCTTGAGCCTGTGAATTCCCAATTGATATACAAACTGCAGGAAGGTTTTGGAAATCTGAATGAAATCATTGGTAAGGATGTACAGATGCTTAAGGGACAGTGATAAAAGGCACATATCTCTCCAAATGTAAGTAATGGAGTTTAAAAATGTGTCCTCACAATTGCTGAGGTTAATATGAAATTTTTTATTGAATTTTTAAAATTTGAAATCCAAGAAGATTTGGCATCTCACTGTATCAGGAAGTTAACAAATTCAGGGCATTCAGACAGCATTTACAAAAGGGTCAACCTCTGCCCAAGTGTGCTTCCTGATAGGCTGTGTATCAAAATCAGTATATTGTTGTTGTTGTTGTTTTTCCATCTAAATTGCAGTGAGAATTTATTTTGCTTCTAACAGGGTCACTTTATGAATGTTATGCTCTCTTAACTCTAATTATTATCTGAGTTCTTGTATGTCTGGAAGGGTAAAGTAACAAAAACAAAACCTGGAGGAGATCTGTGTAAATTTTCATAGGCTAGGGATAGATCCGTGGTTTGGGAGACACAAATTTAAATTAGTCCAAAAGAACTAAAGCTTTTTTAGTAACTGTGGTATGTAACTTAGTCTGAGGGTTGGGAATGTAACCACGAAGCAAATACCTTTTCCATAACTCAGTGAAATCAACATTGAAGAAGGTGTGACTGTATCTAGTAGAATTCAGCTAAAGGGAAAGGGAGGCATACATCGAAGCCTAGAAGTCCACATAGTAGAATATTTTTTAAAATTACTTTTAAATGAATGAAGTAAGAACGGTATGAATGGGAAAAATGGTTGTTTACAATATTATAAAAAGTCAGAATCTTGCTCATACAGAATACTCTGTGTTTAGCAAATAGGACTATGACTAGGACTGATACATGCCATTTGGCAATGAGCAGCTTTCCTTATTTCATGGGAAGACAATGGGAGGCTGGGGGCTTACAATCAAGCCACATTTTTGTTAATTATAGTGTGAGCACAGGAAAAATCGCTTCACCTTTCTGATCCTATTTAGTTTGCTGCAAAATGACAAGATATCATGAAGTTCCCTCTGTCCTCACATGCACATCATACCCACTCCTGTCAATGGGGAGAAAATAAAAGAAAAATAAAATTGAGTAGCGAGGTCAGTGGTTTGGTCTCTACAATAACTGTCCATTAAATTGATACAAGATTTAGTGGGATGGACCACATTAACACATAAACCCTCTAATCTAGACTTTAGAAAATCAGTCTACTTGGTGGCTTTGAAATACTGTTTTTTTTTAATTCATCTTTTTCACCCCCTTATCCATCCCTCTCACTCAGCTCTCTTCTGTTTTCATTGCCCCAAATGACCTGAGTGTAGTGCTTCCAGTCACAATGTGTCAGAGACTATTGTTTATCCTGGAAAACTATGGGTAAAATTGCAAGCGTGAGGTGGACAAACCATAGTTGTTGAAAAAAAAAAAAAAAACAAGAACAAAGAACAGAAACAAAAATTACAGACAGAAGGAATAGTTTTCTCTCTTTTTCAAAAATAAATTTCTAAGCATTAGATTTACTACTTCAAGGTTAGCTAAAGTGATATAAAGTTCAGTGGATTTATTGAAAAGCTCTAGCTAGAATTTTTTAAGTTCATTTTTCAGTATTTTATTTTTATCTTTGAAAATAAGTATGCTCATAATTCAACTTGCTACACATTTTTCACAACCTCTTACATTCAATTATATCATATGCACACTTTTCTGCCCCTTAATTGCAAAAGCATGTTTTCCTTCTCAAGTTCATTTACTAATGTAGTTTGATATTTTTGCCTCCTCCCTATGTCCTCTTTTAAGATACCGAAATCGGATCTCTTTAAACAGATTTGGCTAAACACTTTCACTAACAACTTAAAATATATATTTCATTAACGATTTAAAATATACATTTGTGTGTATGTAATGTATTCTTGCCCACTTTGTTTTATTTAAAATTTCTTAGTTTTAAGGAGTCTCGATAAACTTGATAAGGATAAAATTGACATAAATAATATTTGTTGTTTTATGATTGTAACATTTTTTAATTTGTTCGTTTCTCTCTACTTAGCATACCCATAGTTAGATTAGCTTTTCATCAAAGTCATCTTTTATAAAGGTATTCTTGTTATCCAATTATAAGATGTAATCTGATATGATCAAGGAACATATTATTGTTTAAGAAAATTTTTCCTAACAAGTTTATTTAAAACATCCATGAGAATAAATAATGTGAGCACAAATGTTTAAATCCAACACTCATGAGTAGGACTGGAATTAGCAGGAAAATATGAATACAGGGAAACAACTATTTTAGCATTATAAATAAGGAAGAGTGAAATTCTGTGCAACAATCTATGAAGGATTTTATTTATGAATTATAGAATTGTTAAGACTTCAGGAAGTTATCAAATATCAAGTGATGAATTACCACTCTGAAAAATAATAATATCAAAATGAAAATGTGTTAGAACTTCCCTAATGTATGCTTGTAGGATCAAAGTGTAAAAGAAAAGGTGGGCTATGGTCAAATCATAACCATTCCATTTTGGACAACTTTCTCTTTCAACTGGCTCAATAGGGTAGAAACAGTGAAACCAAAAAACAAACATCATTATACCAACCAGGATGAGGTAGGTAACAGCCTTCCCTCTGTAAGTTATTCCTATTATTTTGCATGTAAGTATTAGAGCAAAGGCCAACCTGCAAATTATATGATACCATTGCCATGTTTAAAGTCTTTCAATTGTTATCTATTACACCTATAAAAATATCAGTTTTACCATATGCTATAACTTCATATAATGTGCCCCTTCCTTTTTCTTCAAAATTATTAACTAATACCACTTTTTAGCCATCCTCAAAAACATGAAGCCATTCTTACCTCTATGAATTATGAATTATGTTTTCCTTTTCTAGAATGCTTTCCCCTAATATTTTTTTTTCTTTCCTCAAGTCATTCAGGTATCTACTCAGACTGTAATAGCAAATAATTGGGAACAACCCAAACAAGAGGCATGACTGAGTAAACATGGTTTATTCACACAATGGAGTAACATGAAGCCATTATGAAGAGAGATTCAATAGATATAGTTTAAGTGAAAAAATATAAAGATGAAAAGGTAACTATATGGTGTGAAATTTTTGTGATAGAAAAGTGGGGATAAATTATACACAATTGTTTATATTTGCAAAAGGAAATACTGGAAGTATAAAAAACATAAAAATAATTATGAGGACAGGTTGATGGAGTATGGAATCAAAAATTCGTGATGTATAATCTATGTATTAATAGTTTTAATTTTGGAATAATATAAATGTATCACATGTAAAAAGAAATCTAAATTAGAAAAAATGAATTGAATATAGCAATCAAAATACTGGAGTTCATCTTCCAACTCAAATGCAAAATGCTAAAAAAAGTGTCAGTTCCAATGTAATTATGAGAAAAACTCACTTAAACTTAAAAATTAAAACTTTCTTGAATCCAACAAAGATACTAGGGAAATCAAGAAGTGTAAATTCCAAGGGTGAGCAGGACCATCCATGAAAGATGGAACACATGCAATTTCCCACCCAAAGCAGAGCACAGGACAAAAATGTTACCAAATACAAGTTGGTAAGTACAACTCAACTAGAATTTTAAAAAGCTGCTAAAAATGTACCGTGGACTATCATGAAGTATAGATTCTTGGGGAGCCTTGTTCAAAGGAAGAATTTACAATCCTTATAAGATCTTTTTTAGAGCCTTCACAGGTGCTTCTGAGAAACATTTGATGCAATGTAGAAAAAAAGATAGAATTTTTCTTGTTGGTGAAGACATGGAAAGGAAGATGGCTTCAGTTCCAGAAAAGGCAAATAAGTTCTGCCACCCTCCTTGGAATCCTGCCTTATAGAAGGCAGAAGTTTTAAGCTGCTGGAACTGGGGCACCAAAAGCCATTTTTGCTGAGGTGGGGTAGAAGAAAAAACATTATAAACGCAAAGAAAGACAAGAAATATGTCAATATTACTAGAGTACTGTCTTTAACACAAAGATACAAGGCAAATTTTGGCTGCCTTGAGAGTAGTAGGACCACAGAGAATTAAATAAGATGAGTCTCTATAATTTCGTAGTGCCAAAAACTAAGGAAGTGCTTAACAAACTAAACAATGTTGAGGGATATGTCCAAGGGATCAAGAGCCAACTGAAAGTACCCAATGAATAAAGCTGGAACAATATGAGCAATAGAATATATAAAGTATCAGTAGATTATAAGTGAAAGCACAAAATAAATAACCATTGTTCCATAATCCTGGATATATGAATATGTTTAAATGATTGTATAAGTAAATAAATGGTGAAAAATAGACAAATCTCTTGAGCAGAATTCCAAATCATTTATGTAGACACTCTATTGTTAAGGAGGTGGAGCATAATCCCCACTTCTAAATTAAGTGTGGAATGCAAAAAGACTTTCTTTTAATAAAGTACAGTATAGAAAAATAGTAAGTTTATAGTGCAGAAATCTGACAAACACTACAACAGACAGATGATCAATGGCTATAACCAAAGAAGTTTGTAATGTTTATGAAACAAGTAAATAAATTCACAAATATATACAAATACAGACAGACAGCAATGTGTTTGCACCTACTAGAATTGCAATCATTAAGAGGTATGACAACTTTGAGCATTGTCAGGAATGTGGATGTTAAAATGAAATAGCTCAGAATATTAATGTTTATTAATTATTCTGTGCATATATACTTTTTTCTCTGCAACTAATTTGAGTATCAGAGATATAGGACAAGCAGTTTCATCAAAATACTATATTAGGGAGAAGGGTCAAGATGGTGGACTAGGAAGATCCTGATCTCACCTCCACCCACACTAAAACTACAACTACATATAGAACAATTCTCTCTGAAAATAATGCTAAGAATAACAGAACAGCTATTCTACAATTAACAATACAGTGAAAAATCACATCAAGGTGGATATGAGGACAGAGATGCAATCTAATCAAGACTCGGACTTCTGGTGAAGCGTCCCACAAACTTGAGGGGATCTCACATATGTGGAGGTCCTACCTAAGGAGCAAGGGGTGTTAGGCTCATACTAGGCACCCCATCCCTGGAGACTAGAACCAGGAAGATGAGTCCCTATAACTGGATTTGAAAGCCAGTGGAGTTTATATCCAGGAGAGTTGGAAGGCTGTAGCTACCCAGCACTCCACTCTTAAAGGGTTTTTGCACAAACTCACTAGCTCCAAGTTCTAGTGTAAAGGCAAAAATCTAAAAAGTTCTTGGCACTTTAGTCAGCCTGCCAAGGCCACCCCAGCATATCCCTGGCCTGAACCTACTCTAGCTCCAGCTGGCCTGCCAAAGCTGTTTAGCACACATGGTCTACAAAGGGGATGCTTCTACATAAGACCAAACCTTCAAGACTGGGAGAGGTCACTGTTTCACCCAATTCATAGAAATAAACAGAGAAAGTCAAACAAAATGAGGAGACAGAGGAATTTGTTCTGAATGAAAGAACAACATAAACTCCCATGGGAAAAAAAAAGAATGAAATGGAGGTAAGTAATTTACCTAATAAAGAGTACAAAGTCATAAAGGTGCTCACTAAACTCTGGAGAAGAATGGAGGAACATAGAATTTCAACAGAGTTAGAAAAATATAATCAGAACTGGAGAACACAATAACTGAAATGAAAAATACACTAGAGGGAATCAACAGCAGATAAGATGATAACAGAAGAGCATATAAGCAACCTGGAAGATAGAATAGTGGAAAACAGCCAACCAGAACAGCAAAAGGAAAAAACAATAAAATGGGATATTTTAAAGAACTTCTGGGACAACATCAAGCTTACTAACATTTTCATTACAGGGGTCCTAAAAGGAGAAGAGAGAGAGAAAGGAATATAAAATTTATGTAAAGAAATAATGGCTGAAGCCTTCCCTAACCTGGGGAATGAAATAAGTATCCAGGCCCAGGAAGCATCAAAAAGAATAAAATACCTAGAAATAAATTTAACCAAGGAAGTAAAAAACTTGTACACTGAAAACTATAAGCCATCGAAAAAAGAAACTGAAGATGACACAAATAAATGGAAAGATATACAGTGCTCATAGATTGAAAGAATTAATATTGTTAAAATGCCCATACTGCCCAAAGTAATCTACAGGTTTAATGGAATAATACTCAGCCATATAAATGAATGAAATCTTGCCATTTATGACAAAAGAGATGGACATATAGAGTATTATGCTAAGTGAAGTAACTAAGACAAAGAAAGATAAATACCATGAAATTTCACTTATGTGTGAAATCTAAAAAAATAAAAAGAGTAAACATAACAAAACAGAAACAGATTCATGGATACAGAGAACAAACTAGTGGTTGCCAGTGGGGAGGGCAGTGGGAGAATGGATGAAGTAGATGAAAGGTATTAAGAAGTACAAAGTTGGGCCTCCCCGGTGGCGCAGTGGTTGGGAGTCTGCCTGCCGATGCAGGGGACGCGGGTTCGTGCCCCGGTCCAGGAGGATACCACATGCCGCGGAGCAGCTGGACCCGTGAGCCATGGCTGCTAGGCCTGCGTGTCCGGAGCCTGTGATCCACAACGGGAGAGGCCACAACAGTGAGAGGCCCGTGTACCACAAAAAAAATAAAAAAAAGAAGCACAAACTTCCAGTTTTAAAATAAATAAGTATTGAGGATGCATTGTGCATCATAGAGAATATAGTCAATAATATTGTAATAACTTTGGTGACTGATGGTAGTTAGGCTTATCATGGTGATGATTTCATAATGTATAAAAATATCAAGTCACTATGTTTATAGCTGAAACTAATATAATAAGTCAACTATACTTCAATTTAAAAAGCAATAATTTTTAATGAATGTACAATAACCTAGGAATAATAGTCAATAACTACATATCCTGCTTTTAAACACTTGGAAATGTTAGTGAACACTGCGATTTTAACCATTTCACTTCTTGATGTCATTAATCTATTTTATTCATTCTCAATTAGACGTCAGATCCCAATGTAAGAACCATGCCAATTCTGTTTAGATTTCCAACCACGCCCAGCTCCATAGTGGAATCAAATTAGTCCAAGCCATCCTGCTCAAGCTATTTTCTTGCTAACTATTATGGGTCTAAAAGTAGTCATATAACCTAAAATGTGGTCATATAACCTAAAATGGTCATATAACCTAAAACTGGTCATATAACCTAAAATGATCCAGTACTATTGAGAGGAAAAACTTACATTTGATGTTTCTGACAAGGTTTTTCTTTCCTTTTTTTAACCAATGTTCAAAAATAATTATGCTCTATTTGTATTGTCCATCTCCAGACCACTAGATTGACCAGGCTTAAGATGAAGTCAGGGATGGAAGAGTAAGAAACAATAATAATGTAGTTAACAATTAATGACAACTTTAGGAAATAAGATTTATGAAAATAAGTCTCAGAGTTTGGGAGAATTTAAAGAGAATAATGAATTATTAGGAGGATATATATTGCTAATTTCATTTTTTGGAAAAATTGAAGCTAAAGAGACCAAAATCTTAGTCTTAAGAACAATTCCTTGCTGTTTACCCAGTCTATATATAAGAGTTTGCATCTGCTAGTCCTACTGTACAGCACAGAAAACTATATTCAATATCCTGTGATAAACCATAATGGAAAAGAATCTGAAAAATTATATGTGTATATATATATATATATATATATATATATATATATATATATATATAACTGAATCACATTGCTATACAGCAAAAATTAACACAACATTGTGAATCAACTATACTTCAATAAAATAAATTTTAAAAACAGAATCAATTTTTACATTTATTAGATAAAGGAATTGAGAAATATGTAGGGGTAATTATTGAAGTGTGTCAAACTGTTACTGGTGCATTCTATCCTGCCACAACTCATGAGATCATTAAGCAAACACCTCTGGGTACAAATGGAGAATTTTCCCTTAATTATGTTGAATAATGCAGCTTAAGTAAATATTATTCAGAACTTTACATATCTGGAGACTACAAGTAGATTTTCATTTTTGAGCCAAAGAGGTAGTTTAATTAATCTCTCCCTTTGAGTCAACAGGAACACAACCTCTGTTAGACTAAAATATTTTAGAAGTATCTATTTAAGAATAGAATAGTAGATTCCCTTATTTTCTGTCTCTGTGCTCCATCATACTCAAAGCCAATATAAGATAATATCTCTATGCAATTGCCCGCTGATCATCTGTTATTAGCTTTGATTTTTGTAGTTTAGAAATGTGATTTATATTTGTCTTTGAAGTTCATATATCATTGGGCTATATTGCCATATGTTTCTTTCAACCTTCCCAAATCAATTTCAAATTCTTATTATAAACTATGCCTCTGACTTTGGTAACAGGTGAGCACATGGTGCAAGAATTCCCATAAAAGAGATTCTTAATAACAATGCAACATGACAACTAGGCACAAACTAGGCTGAAAGATCTGAACTTATCATGACAATCACCACTCACTTATGAACCACAAAAGGAGATAATAAAATCAAATTTGTTTTCTAATATTATTATATTTTTAACATCTTTATTGGAATATAATTGTTTAACAATGGTGTGTTAGTTTCAGCTTTATAACAAAGTTAACGAGTTATACATATACATGTGTTCCCATACCTCTTCTCTCTTGCATCTCCATCCCTCGCACCCTCCCTATTCCACCCATCTAGGTGGTCACAAAGCACCGAGCTGATCTCCCTGTGCTATGCAGCTGCTTCCCACTAGCTATCTATTTTACATTTGGTAGTGTATATATGTCCATGCCACTTTTTTGAATTATGGCTTTCTCAGGGTATATGCCCAGTAGTGGGATTGCTGGGTCATATGGTAGTTCTACCTTTAGTTTCCTAAGGAACCTCCATATTGTTCTCCATAGTGGCTGTATCAATTTACATTCCCACAAACAGTGTAATAGTGTTCCCTTTTCTCCACGCCGTCTCCAGTATTTATTGTTTCTAGATTTTTTGATGATGGTCATTCTGACCAGTGTGAGATGATATCTCATGGTAATTTTGATTTGCATTTCTCTAATGAATAATGATGTTGAGCATTCTTTCATGTGTTTGTTGGCAATCTGTATATCTTCTTTGGGGAAATGTCTATTTAGGTCTGCCCATTTCTGGGTTGAGTTGTTTGTTCTTTTGATATTGACCTGAAAGAGCTGTTTGTAAATTTTGGAGATTAATCGTTTTTCAGTTGCTTCATTTGCAAATAATTTCTCCCATTCTGAGGGTTGTCTTTTGGTCTTGTTTATGGTTTCTTTTGCTGTACAAAGTTTTTAAGTTTCATTAGGTCCCATTTGTTTATTTTTGTTTTTATTTCCATTTCTCTAGGAGGTGGGTCAAAAAGGTTGTTGCTGTGATTCGTGTCATAGAGTGTTCTTCCTATGTTTTCCCTTAAGAGTTCGATAGTGTCTAGCCTTACATTTAGGTCTTTAATCCATTTTGAGTTTATTTTTGTGTATGGTGTTATGGAGTGTTCTAATTTCATACTTTTACATGTACCTGTCCAGTTTTCCCAGCACCACTTATTGAAGATGCTGTCTTTTCTCAACTGTATATTCTTGCCTCCTTTATCAAAGATAAGGTGACCATATGTGCGTGGGTTTATCTCTGGGCTTTCTATACTGTTCCATTGATCTATATTTCTATTTTTGTGCCAGTATCATAATGTCTTGATTCCTGTAGCTTTGCACTATAGTCTGAAGTCAGGGAGCCTGATTCCTCCAGCTCCACATTTCGTTATCAAGATTGTTTTGTCTATTTGAGGTCTTTTGTGTTTCCATACAAATTCTGAATTTTTTTGTTCTAGTTCTGTGAAAAATGTCAGTGGTAGCTTGATATGGATTGCATTAAATCTGTAGATTGCTTTGGGTAGTAGAGTCATTATCACAATGTTGACTTTTCCAATCCAAGAACATGTTATATCTGTCCATCTATTTGTATCATCTTTAATTTCTTTCATCAGTGTCTTATAATTTTCTGCATACAGGTCTTTTGTCTCCTAAGGTAGGTTTATTCCTAGATATTTATAATTTTTGTTGCAATGGTAAATGGAAGTGTTTTCTTAATTTGACTTTCAGATTTTTCATCATTAGTGTATAGGTATGCCAGAGATTTCTATGAATTAATTTTGTATCCTGCTACTTTACAACATTCATTGATTAGGTCTAGTAGTTTCCTGGTAGCATCTTTAGGATACTCCATGTATAGTATCATGTCATCTGCAAGCAGTGACAGCTTTAGTTCTTCTTTTCCAACTTGGATTCAATTTATTTCTTTTTCTTCTGTAATTGCTGTGGCTAAAACTTCCAAAACTATGTTGAATAACAGTGATGAGTGTGGGCAACATTGTCTTGTTCCTGATCTTAGTGGAAATGCTTTCAGTTTTTCACCACTGAGGATGATGTTGGCTGTGGGTTTGTCATATATGGCCTTTATTTTATTGAGGTAAGTTCCTTCTATGCCTACTTTCTGCAGGGTTTATATCATAAATGGGTGTCCAATTTTGTTGAAAACTTTCTCTGCATCGATTGAGATGATCACATGGTTTTTCTCCTTCAACTTGTTAATACGGTGTATCACATTGATTTATTTGCATATATTGAAGAATCCTTGCATTCCTATAATAAACCCCACTTGATCATGGTGTATGATCCTTTTAATGTGCTGTTGGATTCTGTTTGTTAGTATTTTGTTGAGGATTTTTGTATCTATGTTCATCAGGGATATTATCCTGTAGTTCCCTTTCTTTGTGACTTCTTTGTCTGGTTTTAGTATCAGGGTGATGGTGGCTTCACATAATGAGTTTGGGAGTGCTCCTCCCTCTGATATATTTTGGACGAGTTTGAGAAGGATGGGTGTTAGCTCTTCTCTAAATGTTTGATAGAATTCGCCTGTGAAGCCACCTGGTCCTGAGCTTTTGTTTGTTGGAAGATTTTTAATCACAGTTTCAATTTCAGTGCTTGTAATTGGTTTGTTCATATTTTCTATTCCTTCCTGGTTCAGTCTCGGCAGGTAGTGCATTCATAAGAATTTGTCCTTTTCTTCCAGGTTGTCCATTTTATTGGCATAGAGTTGCTTGTAGTAATCTCTCATGATCTTTTGTATTTCTGCAGTGTCAGTTGTTACGTCTTCTTTATCATTTCTAATTTTTTGATTTGAGTCTTCTCCCTTTTTTTCTTGATGAGTATGGCTACCGGTTTATCAATTTTGTTCATCTTCTAAAACAACCAGCTTTTAGTTTTATTGATCTTTGCTATTGTTTTCTTCATTTATTTTTAATTTATTTCTGATCTGATCATTTTGATTTCTTCCCTTCTGCTAACTTTTGGGTTTTTTTTGTTCTTCTTTCTCTGATTGCTTTAGGTGCAAGGTTAGGTTGTTTATTTGAGATGTTTCCTGTTTCTTAAGGTAGGCTTGTATAGCTATAAACTTCCCTCTTAGAACTGCTTTTGCTGCATCCCATATGTTTTGGTTTGTCGTGTCTCCATTGTCCTTTGTTTCTAGGTATTTTTAGATTTCCTCTTTGATTTCTTCAGTGATCCTTCACTATTAAGTAGTGCATTGTTTAGCCTCCATGTGTTTGTATTTGTTACAGATATTTTCCTGTAATTGTTATCTATTCTCATAGCATTGTGGTAGGAAAAGATACTTGATACGATATGTATCAAGTGTTTCAATTTTCTTAAATATCCAAGACTTGATTTGTGACCCAAGAAATGATCTATCATGGAGAATGTTCCATGAGTACTTGAGATGAATGAGTATTCTGTTTTTTTTTTTTTTGGATGTAATATACTATATATATCAATCAAGTCCATCTTGTTTAATGTATCATTTAAAGCTTGTGTTTACTTATTTATTTTCATGTTGGATGATCTGTCCATTGGTGAAAGTGGGGTGTTAAATTCCCCTATTTTGATTGTGTTACTGTCAATTTCCCCTTTTATGGCTGTGAGTATTGCCTTAGGTAATGAGGTGCTCCCATGTTTGCAGCATAAATATTTGCAACTCTTATATCTTCTTGTTGGATCGATCCCTTGATCATTATGGAGTGTCCTTCTTTGTCTCTTGTAATAGTCTTTATTTTAAAGTCTATTATGTCTGATATGAGAATTGCTACTCCAGTTTTCTTTTGGTTTCCATTTGCATGGAATATCTATTTCCATCCCCTCACTTTCAGTGTGTATGTTTCCCTAGGTCTGAAGTGAGTCTCTTGTATAAAGCAGATGTATGTGTCTTGTTTTTCTATCCATTCAGCGAGTCTGTGTCTTTTAGTTGGAGAATTTAATCCATTTACATTTAAGGTAATTATTGATATGTATGTTCCTATTCCCATTTTCTTAATTGTTTTGGGTTTGTTATTGTAGATCTTTTTCTTCTCTTCTGTTTCCAGCCCAGAGAAATTCCTTTAGCCTTTGTTGTAAAGCTGGTTTGGTGGTGCTGAACTCTCTCAGCTTTAGCTTGTCTGTAAAGGTTTTATCTTCTCCATCAAATATGAATGAGATCCTTGCTGGTTAGAGTATTCTTGGTTGTAGGCTTTTCTCCTACATCACCTTAAGTATGTCCTTCCACTCCCTTCTGGGTTTCAGAGTTTCTGCTGAAAGATCTGCTGTTAACCATATGGGGATTCACTTGTGTGTTATTTGTTGTATTTCCCTTGCTGCTTTTAATATGTTTTCTTTGTATTTAATTTTGATAGTTTGATTACTATGTGACTTTGCATGTTTCTCCTTAGATTTACCCTGTATGGGACTCTCTGTGCTTCCTGGACTTGACTAACTATTTCCTTTCCCATATTAGGGAAGTTTTCAACTATAATCCCATCAAATATTTTCTCAGTCCATTTCTTTTTCTCTTCTTCTTCTGGGAATCCTATAATTTTAATGTGGTATGTTTAATGTTGTCCCAGAAGTCTCTGAGACTGTCCTCAGTTCTTTTCATTATTTTTCTTTATTCTGCTCTGTAGTAGTTATTTCCACGATTTTATCTTCCAGGTCACTTATCCGTTCTCCGGCTTCAGTTATTCTGCTATTGATCACCTGTAGAGAATTTTTAATTTCATTTATTGTGTTGTTTATCATTGTTTGTTTGCTGTTTAGTTCTTTTAGTTCCTTATTAAACGTTTCTTGTATTTTCTCTATTCTCTTTGCAAGATTTTGGATCATCTTTACTATTATTATTCTGAATTATTTTTCAAGTAGACTGCTTATTTCCTCTTCATTTATTAGGTCTGGTGAGTTTTTACCTTGGTTCTTCATCTCTGTGTGTTTTTCTGTCTTCTCATTTTGCTTAACTTACTGTGTTTGGGGTCTCCTTTTCTCAGGCTGCATGTTCGTAGTTCCTGTTGTTTTTGGTGTCTGTCTCCAGTGGCTAATATTGGTTCAGTGTGTTGTGTAGGCTTCCTGGTCTAGGAGACTAGTGCCTGTGTTCTTGTCAATGAGGCTGGATATTGTCTTCCTGGTGGGTAGGTCCACGTCTGGTGGTGTGTTTTGGGGTGTCTGTGGCCTTATTATGATTTCAGGCAGCCTTTCTGCTAATGGACGGGACTGTGTGTCTGTCTTGATAGTTGTTTGGGATAGGGTGTCCAGCACTATAGCTTGCTGGTCGTTGAGTGAAGCTGGGCCTTGTCATTGAGATGGAAATCTCTGCAAGATTTTTGCTGGTTGATATTTCGTGGATCTAGGAGGTCTCTTGCGGACCAGTGTCCTGAAGTTGCCTTTCCCACCTCAGAGGCACAGGCCTGACACTCGTCTTGAGCACCAAGATACTTTCATCCACATGGCTCAGAATTAAAGTGAGAAAAAAATGAAAGAAAGAAAGAAAGAATATAAAATAAAATAAAGTTATTAGAATAAAAAATAATTATTAAGAAAATAATAATTTTAAGTAGAAAAAAAATGGATGGACAGAACTGTAGGACAAATTGTAAAAGCAAAACTATACAAAGAAAATCACACACAGAAGCATACACATACACACTCAGAAAGAGAGAAAAAGGGGAAAAAATAATATATCTTTGCACCCAAAGTCCACCTCCTCGATTTGGGATGATTCGTTGTCTATTCAGTTATTCAACAGATGCAAGGTACATCATGTTGATTGTGGAGCTTTAATCTGCTGCTCCTGAGGCTGTTGGGAGGCATTTTCCTTTCTATTCTTTGTTCGCACAGCTCCTGGGGTTCACCTTTGGATTTGAGCCTGCCTCTGCATTTAGGTTGACTGAAGGCATCTCTTCTTCACTCAGACAGGACGGGGTTAAATGAGCAGCTGAATTGGGGGCTCTGGATCACTCAGGCCAGGTGGATGGAGGGGTACAGAGCGCAGGGCGAGCCTGTGGCAGCAGATGCTGGTGTGACGTTGAAGCAGCCTGAGATGCACCATGTATTCTCCCAGGAATGTTGTCCATTGATCACGGGACCATGGCAGTGGCGGGCTACACAGGCTCCTGAGAGGGGAGGTGTAGATAGTGACATGTGCTCACACACAGGCTTCTTATTGGTGGCAGCAGCAGCCTTAGCATCTCATGCCTTTCTCTGTGGTCCACGCTGTTAGCCGCAGCTTGCACCCATTTCTGGAGCTCCTTTAAGCAGCCCTCTTAATCCCCTCTCCTCTTGCACCAGGAAACAAAGAGGGAAGAAAAAGTCTCTTGCCTCTTCAGCAGGTCCAGACTTTTCCCTGGACTCCTTCCTGGCTAGCCATTGTGCACTAACCCCTTCAGGCTGTGTTCATGCTGCCAAACCCTGCCCTCTCCCTGTGATCTGACTGAAGCCCAAGCCTCAGCTCCCATCCCCGCCTGCCCCAGCAGGTGAGCAGACAAGCCTCTCGGGCTGGTGAGTGCTGGTTGGCAGCGATCCTCTGTGTGCGAGAGTCTCCACTTTGCCCTCCGCACTCCTTTTGCTGCACTGTCCTCCATGGCCCTGAAGCTTCCTCCCTATGACACTCGCAGTCTCTGCCCGTGATGGGGCTTCCTAGTGTGTGGAAACCTTTCTCCTTCATAGCTCCCTCCCACTGGTGCAGGTCCCATCCCTATTCTTTGTCTCTGTTTTTTTCTTTTTTCTTTGCCCTACCCAGGTATGTGGAGAATTTCTTGCCTGTTGGGAGATCTGAGGTCTTCTGCCAGCGTTCAGTGGGTGTTCTATAGGAACAGTTCCACATGTAGATGTATTTCTGATGTACCTGTGTGGAGGAAGGTTATCTCCATGTCTTACTCTTCTGCCATCTTGAAGCTGCCCTCTCTAACATTATTTGTATCAATTCATTGAATCTGAAATAGACTCAAATTCCTTCTATTTCCAATATGAGCTGCTTTTCCTAAAGTCTCTAAATCTTTCAGATAAACAACCTAATCTCATAGTAAGAATGGTATGCAGATGATGGTTAATTCAATAGACTGTTCATGATTAGCACTGCCTAATTCTATAAAGAAGATAAACATAAATCTAGTCATTTGAAGTTAAACATCAATAAAATTATATTTCAATATGAATAGCCAAAGTACATAATTCATCTGTTAAAGATGACTAAGTTACTAAAGGAAACAGGTATAATATGAAATAATTAGGCTGAATCTTCCCAGTATAGACTTCATTAATTAAATACACAGAGAAGATATTAATCCATGAATTCAATCATATATCTAAATTTATTAACATGAAATATATAAGGCTATGAAAAATGCTTTATGAAATATTTGAACAAGAGGCAAGTCTGTGCAACTGTACGTTTTATCTTTGAGCAACTGAGGGAAGAAAGCATTTAATGACAGAGAGAGAATACTTTTTCAAATAGAACATGTATATCTCCTCCCAGCCTTACATTCAGTTCAGAAACATCTTCTGACATCCATCCAATATTAGGCTATTAATTTAAATGCCACAGCAAAAAATGTGTAAATTTAAAATTGAATCTCCAAGTCAAATTTATTCCCTAGCTATCCACTGCACTGTTCTTCATGCATTTGTTTGTGTTTGGTACTTAAATTGTGATTGGTCTCTCTTTTCCCATCCCACACTTCAGTTACATTGTCATTAAAGAAGATATCTTAGAATGAAATAATGTCTTTTGCAGCAACATAGATGGAACTAGAGATTATCATACTAAGTGAAGTAAGTCAGACAGAGAAAGACAAATATATGATATAGCTCATTTGTGGAATCTAAAAAAAATGATACAAATGAACTTATTTACAAAACAGAAACAGACTCATAGACATAGAAAACAATCTTATGGTTACCAAAGGGAAAGGCAGAGAGAGATAAATTGGGGATTTGGGATTAACAGATAACACACTGCTATATATAAAATAAACAACAAGGACCTACTGTATAGCACAGGGGACTATAGTCAACATCTTTTAATAACCTATAATGGAAAATAATCTGAAAAATAATATATACATATATATATATGTAAATATACATGCATATATATATCTGAATCACTTTGCTGTACATCAGAAACTAATACAGCATTGTAAATCAACTATATTTCCATAAAAAAGATATTCAGATGAATAAAGTAAAAGAAAAATAGTTTAGAAATCCTGTTTACAGTTTATGGATTACATCTAAATGCAAAAATAAGGGTGGGTTGCCACGACCTCCAGTGGCTTGAAGCAGGTTTTCGGTCACTGGCCAGTGATTGAGGTCAGGTCATGTCAGTGAGTGAGAGCACCAAATCCTAGCCACTAGACCAGTGGTCAGTGACAAGGCCCTGGCACTACGGCTTTGCAGAAAAATAATTCCCACAAAGATAGAAAGCAGTGAAAAAAGTAAAGTATTTATTAAAAAAAAACATACGTGTGGATAGACACATGGGCGGGCTCAGAGAGAGAGTTACACCATCCTGGCAGTTTAAATCACTTTTATGGGGCATTTCTTCCATGTTTCCTTTGACCAATCATTTTGATTTACCTGGTTCAAAGTCCAGATTTGGAATAGCTCAGGATTTTCCCATGTGTGCAGGCAAATCTCTTAGCCAAGATGGATTTTACTGAAGAGGCCTATGGGTAAGTGAGCATCAGTTGGCCTTACTCCCCTTTTGACCTCCAAGGAGCCTTTCTGCACATGTGTAGTTGGGGAGGTCTCCTGACTTCAAGAATGAGGAATATGTGGTCGCTTGTCTTCTATCTGGGCAGGGCCCAGCCTTCTCTCTCAATTGTCCTCTTATTCCCATCTTGGAGTATCAGTCCACAAGGAACAAACTCAAACAGTTTGCCCTGGGGGCACATCTGTCTCCTGCCTCGGGGGGACAAGAGATACAAGATGCAGTTAACAACTCAGTAAATATAAAAGATATATAGATGTACAATACACATAACAGTTAAGACATTTTCACAAAGGTTTTAACCAATCAGACTCCTATCACCTCTATGTGACATTGTCAGTGGAGTGTGGCCTTTGTCCTCATGATCTGAGGTGGGCTTTTTATAACAGTAAAATTTACCATACTTGATAATGGTTTCAATCTTAAGCAAGATTATAAAACAGTTAATCAAAGGGGTGATTTGCAGGTCACCTTTAGTATTGGCAATCACCATGCGAGATGTAAAATGGAAAAAGTGGTAAAAATAAAAGATCCTAAAAGTGACGTGTTTGTAGATCAAGATCTAGAAAGATATTTATTGTATTCCAGGAACTAAAAAAAAAAAAAAAAAAAAAAAAATGTCAATGTAGCCCAGAAAATAAGTGAATTATTGATATCATGTGTGTGAGAGAGAAGGGACTGACTTACAGGATAAAGTAATGATTCTGTAAATTATCTTAAGTACAATGAAAAGCTGAAAAAACGTTTCAGAAAAGAAATCGTAAAATTAGTTCTGAGTTTTTACAAAAACCTTACTTGCCATAGTATGATGAAACTATTAAAACAAATACATTTGTAAAGCAGGAGATCCATTAGAAATATATTATAGTAGTTCATCTTGTCTACTAAAAAATTAAATATTCACAACCTAAGCATTGAGAGTAACATTCTATTTGGTGGAAATATTTAGGACTCCAAGCCCAGGAGGCAGCACCTCTAGTAACCCTGAAAGACCTGCTCCAAGGAGACAAGGTGGGGAGCCAGGATATATAGGAGTTTTGCAACAAGGACAGGTAGTCTGAAAGTCAAAAGATTATTGTTAATGAAAGAAAATCAGATATCACAAGTTAAGGGATTTAGTTTTTTTCTATGTATGGAGAGATGCAAGAATCTGGGCTCACTGAACTCATTCATTTGATATGCACGTCAGCTATCTGGGGCAATATCCTGTGTTTTCCTATCCTGAGTTTCCTCAATGCTCACTGTGGGGAGTGGCTGCAGACTTATGTCTGCTAGATGGCAGGTATTCTTTTCCCTCCTAAGATCCCTCGGGGCTCACCAGCTCACTTTTGTGGTGGCTGCAATTGCTGATGACTGTGACAGCCTTTGTTTACTGACATAGCAGTCAACATTCCATTTATCAATCTAAATAATGCAAGTAGTGATGGCAATGTTGGCATTAAGTTGTCAGATTGAAAAGAGATTCCAGGAGCCGGAGGAAGATGGCGGAAGAGTAAGACGCGGAGATCACCTTCCTCCCCACAGATACATCAGAAATTCATCTACACGTGGAACGACTCCAACAGAACACCTACTGAACGCTGACAGAAGACCTCAGACCCCCCAAAAGGCAAGAAACTCCCCACATACCTGGTTATTCTGAGCCGGGTGGATGAAAGGCCCTTGGTGCTACAGCCAGGAGTTAGTGCTGTGCCTCTGAAGTGGGAGAGCCAACTTCAGGACACGGGTCCACAAGAGACCTCCCAGCTCCACATAATATCAAGCAGCGAAAATCTCCCAGGGATCTCCATCTCAACACCAGCACCCAGCTTCAGTCAACGACCAGCAAGCTACAGTGCTGGTCACCCTATGCCAAGCAACTAGCAAGGCAGGAACACAACCCCACCCATTAGCAGAGAGGATACCTAAAAACATAATAAGGCCACAGGCACCCCAAAACACACCACCAGACGTGGACCTGTCCACCAGAAAGACAAGATCGAGCTTCAACCACCAGAACACAGGCATTAGTCCCCCCCACCAGGAAGCCTACACAACCTACTGAAACAACCTTAGCCACGGGGGACAGACACCAAAAACAACGGGAACTACGAATCTGCAGCCTGCAAAAAGGAGACCCCAAACACAGTAACATAAGCAAAATGAGAAAGCAGAAAAACACACAGCAGGTGAAGGAGCAAGATAAAAACCTACCAGACCTAACAGATGAAGAGGTAATAGGCAGTCTACCTGAAAAAGAATTCAGAATAATGATAGTAAAGCTGATCCAAGATTCTATTTCCCAGATCCAAAATCTTGGAAATAGAATAGACAATATGCAAGAAACAGTTAACAAGGACCTAGAAGAACTAAAGATGAATCAAGCATCGATTAAAAACACAATAAATGAAATGAAAAATACTCTAGATGGGATCAATAGCAGAATAACTGAGGCAGAAGAACGGATAAGTGAGGTGGAAGATAAAATAGTGGAAATAACTGATGCAGAGAAAAATAAAGAAAAAAGAATGAAAAGAACAGAGGACAGTCTCAGAGACCTCTGGGACAACATTAAACGCACCAACATTCGAATTATAGGGGTTCCAGAAGAAGAAGAGAAAAAGAAAGGGACTGAGAAAATATTTGAAGAGATTATAGTTGAAAACTTCCCTAATATGGGAAAGGAAATAGTTAATCAAGTCCAGGAGGCACAGAGAGTCCCATACAGAATAAATCCAAGAAGAAATACGCCAAGACACATATTAATCAAACTGTCAAAAATTAAACACAAAGAAATCATATTAAAAGCAGCAAGGGAAAAACAACAAATAACACACAAGGGAATCCCCATCAGGTTAACAGCTGATCTCTCAGCAGAAACTCTACAAGCCAGAAGGGAGTGGCAGGACATAATGAAAGTGATGAAGGAGAGAAACCTGCAACCAAGATTACTCTACCCAGCAAGGATCTCATTCAGATTTGATGGAGAAATTAAAACCTTTACAGACAAGCAAAAGCTGAGAGAGTTCAGCACCACCAAACCAGCTTTACAACAAATGCTAAAGGAACTTCTCTAGGCAAGAAACACAACAGAAGGACTATACCTACAATAACGAACCCAAAGCCATTAAGGAAATGGGAATAGGAACATACATATCAATAATTACCTTAAATGTAAATGGACTAAATGCTCCCACCAAAAGACACAGAGTGGCTGAATGGATACAAAAACAAGACCCATATATATGCTGTCTACAAGAGACCCACTTCAGACCTAGAGACACATACAGATTGAAAGTAAGGGGATGGAAAAAGATATTCCATGCAAATGGAAATCAAAAGAAAGCTGGAGTAGCAATTCTTATATCAGACAAAATAGACTTTAAAATAAAGACTATTAGAAGAGACAAAGAAGGACACTACATAACGATAAAGGGATCGATCCAAGAAGAAGATATAACAATTGTAAATATTTATGCACCCAACATAGGAGCACCTCAATACATAAGGCAAATACTAACAGCCATAAAAGGGGAAATCGACAGTAACACAATCATAGTAGGGGACTTTAACACCCCACTTTCACCAATGGACAGATCATCCAAAATGAAAATAAATAAGGAAACACAAGCTTTAAATGATACATTAAACAAGATGGACTTAATTGATATTTATAGGACATTCCACCCAAAAACAACAGAATACACATTTTTCTCAAGTGCTCATGGAACATTCTCCAGGATAGATCATATCTTGGGTCACAAATCAAGCCTTGGTAAATTTAAGAAAATTGAAATTGTATCAAGTATCTTTACCGACCACAATGCTATGAGACTAGACATCAATTACAGGAAAAGATCTGTAAAAAATACAAACACATGGAGGCTAAACAATACACTACTCAATAATGAAGTGATCACTGAAGAAATCAAAGAGGAAATTAAGAAATACTTAGAAACAAATGACAATGGAGACACGACGACCCAAAACCTATGGGACGCAGCAAAAGCAGTTCTAAGGGGGAAGTTTATAGCAATACAATCCCACCTTAAGAAACAGGAAACATTTCGAGTAAACAACCTGACCCTGCACCTAAAGCAATTAGAGAAAGAAGAACAAAAAACCCCCAAAGTTAGCAGAAGGAAAGAAATCATAAAGATCAGATCAGAAATAAATGAAAAAGAAATGAAGGAAACGATAGCAAAGATCAACCAAACTAAAAGCTGGTTCTTTGAGAAGATAAACAAAATTGACAAACCATTAGCCAGACTCATCAAGAAAAGAAGGGAGAAGACTCAAATCAGTAGAATTAGAAATGAAAAAGGAGAAGTAACAACTGACACTGCAGAAATACAAAAGATCATGAGAGATTACTATAAGCAACTCTATGCCAATAAAATGGACAACCTGGAAGAAATGGACAAATTCTTAGAAATGCACAACCTACCAAGACTGACTCAGGAAGAAATAGAAAATATGAATAGACCAATCACAAGCACTGAAATTGAAACTGTGATTAAAAATCTTCCATCAAACAAAAGCCCAGGACCAGATGGCTTCACAGGCGAATTCTATCAAACATTTAGAGAAGAGCTAACACCCATCCTTCTCAAACTCTTCCAAACAATATCAGAGGAAGGAACACTCCCAAACTCATTCTACGAGGCCACCATCACCTTGATACCAAAACCAGGCAAGGATGTCACAAAGAAAGAAAACTACAGGCCAATATCACTGATGAACATAGATGCAAAAATCCTCAACAAAATACTAGCAAACAGAATCCAACAGCACATTAAAAGGATCATACACCATGATCAAGTGGGGTTTATTCCAGGAATGCAAGGATTCTTCAATATACGCAAATCAATCAATGTGATACACCATATTAACAAGTTGAAGGAGAAAAACCATATGATCATCTCAATAGATGCAGAGAAAGCTTTCGACAAAATTCAACACCCATTTATGATAAAAACCCTGCAGAAAGTAGGCATAGAGGGAACTTTCCTCAACATAATAAAGGCCATATATGACAAACCCACAGCCAACATTGTCCTCAATGGTGAAAAACTGAAACCATTTCCACTAAGATCAGGAACAAGACAAGGCTGCCCACTCTCACCACTCTTATTCAACATAGTTTTGGAAGTTTTAGCCACAGCAATCAGAGAAGAAAAGGAAATAAAAGGAATCCAAATTGGAAAAGAAGAAGTAAAGCTGTCACTGTTTGCAGATGACATGATACTATACATAGAGAATCCTAAAGATGCTACCGAAAAACTACTAGAGCTAATCAATGAATTTGGTAAAGTAGCAGGATACAAAATTAATGCACAGAAATCTCTGGCACTCCTGTACACTAATGATGAAAAATCTGAAAATGAAATCAAGAAAACACTCCCATTTACCATTGCAACAAAAAGAATAAAATATCTAGGAATAAACCTACCTAAGGAGACAAAAGACCTGTATGCAGAAAATTATAAGACACTGATGAAAGAAATTAAAGATGATATAAATAGATGGAGAGATATACCATGCTCCTGGATTGGAAGAATCAATATTGTGAAAATGACTCTACTACCCAAAGCAATCTACAGATTCAATGCAATCCCTATCAAACTACCACTGGCATTTTTCACAGAAGTAGAACAAAAAATTTCAAAATTTGTTTGGAAAAACAAAAGACCCCGAATAGCCAAAGCAATCTTGAGAACGAAAAACGGAGCTGGAGGAATCAGGCTGCCTGACTTCAGACTATACTACAAAGCTACAGTAATTAAGACAGTGTGGTACTGGCATAAAAACAGAAAGATAGATCAGTGGATCAGGATAGAAAGCCCAGAGATAAACCCACGCACATATGGCCAACTTATCTTTGATAAAGGAGGCAGGAATGTACAGTGGAGAAAGGACAGCCTCTTCAATAAGTGGTGCTGGGAAAACTGGACAGGGACATGTAAAAGTATGAGATTAGATCATTCCCTAACACCATACACAAAAATAAGCTCAAAATGGATTAAAGACCTAAATGTAAGGCCAGAAACTATCAAACGCTTAGAGGAAAACATAGGTAGAACACTCTATGACATAAATCACAGCAAGATCCTTTTGGACCCACCTCCTAGAGAAATGGAACTAAAAACAAAGATAAACAAATGGGACCTAATGAAACTTCAAAGCTTTTGCACAGCAAAGGAAACCATAAACAAGACCAAAAGACAACCCTCAGAATGGGAGAAAATATTTGCAAATGAAGCAACTGACAAAGGATTAATCTCCAAAATTTATAAACAGCTCATGCAGCTCAATAGCAAAAAAACAAACAACCCAATCCAAAAATGGGCAGAAGACTTAAATAGGCATTTCTCCAAAGAAGATATACAGACTGCCAACAAACACATGAAAGAATGCTCAACATCATTAATCATTAGAGAAATGCAAATCAAAACTACAATGAGATATCATCTCACACCAGTCAGAATGGCCATCATCAAGAAATCTAGAAACAATAAATGCTGGAGAGGGTGTGGAGAAAAGGGAACACTCTTGCACTGCTGGTGGGAATGTGAATTGGTACAGCCACTATGGAGAACAGTATGGAGGTTCCTTAAAAAACTAAAAATAGAACTACCATATGACCCAGCAATCCCACTACTAGGCATATACCCTGAGAAAACCATAATTCAAAAAGAGACATGTACCAAAATGTTCATTGCAGCTCTATTCACAATAGCCCGGAGCTGGAAACAACCTAAGTGTCCATCATCGGATGAATGGATAAAGAAGATGTGGCACATATATACAATGGAATATTACTCAGCCATAAAAAGAAACGAAACTGAGCTATTTGTAATGAGGTGGATAGACCTAGAGTCTGTCATACAGAGTGAAGTAAGTCAGAAAGAGAAAGACAAATACCGTATGCTAACACATATATATGGAATTAAAAAAAAAAAAATGTCATGAAGAACCTAGGGGTAAAACGGGAATAAAGACACAGACCTACTTGAGAATGGACTTGAGGATATGGGGAAGGGGAAGGGTAAGCTGTGACAAAGGGAAAGAGAGGCATGGACATATATACACTACCAAACGTAAGGTAGATAGATAGTGGGAAGCAGCCGCAGAGCACAGGGAGATCAGCTCGGTGCTTTGTGACCGCCTGGAGGGGTGGGATGGGGAGGGTGGGAGGGAGGGAGATGCATGAGGGAAGGGATGTGGGAACAGATGTATATGTATGACTGATTCACTTTGTTATAAAGCAGAAACTAATAAAAAAAAAAAAATAGAAAAGAGATTCCAGCAGTACAATCACAGGTCTTAGTAACTGGATGCATTTCAATGTGAGAGAGGGGATGTCAATCACTTTTCTCAGCTTTAGCAACTCTCTCTCTCCACTGTAACTGTTGACATCACGCTTATTGACTTTAATACCTGAATGAGAAACATATTCAAACACCTAAATCCTGAATAGCTTGATCTTGTTTCCAATGAGCTTCTCTTGATTTTAGCAAATAACTCTCAGCTGCACCTAAGACTTTGACATTCACATCATACTAATCAAAATGTAGTTACTTAGTTCCAGAATCTTACTCTATGAAAGCCACCTTTCATAGTTATCCTCCTGATAAAGAGTTCTGGTTTATTTACAGATGTCTTCCATTTTTCGTACTTTGTCCATCTGGTTCACCATTTCAATAATTCTTTAATCAATATTAAAAACTCACATGGCATTCTGTTAATTCCTTGCCCTCTCCTGGCATTCTGACTGTACTCAACTATTGCTTTATCCATATTGTGCTTGAACTTTGATGTTTCCCTGAGTCTTTATGAATTTGTTACTACTTCAGACTTGGTTTCCTATGTTAAGTAGGCGTTAACATTGTCCAGAAAACTTTTCATCTTTTAAAGTTATCTTTTTCATTACCTCCAACGTTTATTTCAGAATGTCTCCACCTTCTTAAAATCTCCTACCCATATGTCCTTCAAACATATTAGTGGAAAACTTGACAAAAGAAATAGAAGGTGTGAAATTGAAACTGGTGGCTTCCAGTTTCCAATCCATCATGCAAAGAGATAACATACTAAAAAGCTGAGAAATAAAGACAACAAATAAAAAGCTGAACAAACTAACAAATCTAAATTTCCTCTTAGATCCATAAAAGAAGTGTGATTATA
This sequence comes from Hyperoodon ampullatus, assembly GCF_949752795.1. NCBI lineage: Eukaryota > Metazoa > Chordata > Mammalia > Artiodactyla > Ziphiidae > Hyperoodon > Hyperoodon ampullatus. The sequence goes on from NC_136928.1 coordinate 7,479,641, forward strand.
GGGCAAACTGCTGCACCCAAATTAGAAACACACACAGGGACTTACAGATAAGCACAACTTAGGGCAGAAACCCAAGAGAAGAAACCTCTGAAGGAACTAGTTTTTGGGTGAAAAAATACAAACCATAATAGTCAAATTGCTAGAAGGTCAACGTGAACAAGTCTTACAGTTAAAAATTCCCAGGTGGTGGAGGGGAGTCATACAGGACCCACAGATCTTTGTGAGCTTTACTTTCAGAATCTTTAAGGTTGTCATGGTGAAAAGCAGAGAAAAATTCCCTAGTGCTTCTGGCAGGCAAAGGGGAAAAGAAGTCATTTTGAAACATGCCAGAGCATTCTGTTCTTCATAATATGCTTGCCCACAAGAGAAATTATTTTAATGGAGTCTAACCTATTGGTTCTTTCTTAGAGTCTAATCAACCTGGTGGGAGATCAATACCCAACTCTGTCCTCACGACAGACAATTATTCCACTGATAATAGAAGGGAAATTTAAAAGTATTCTTGAAGTTCACAACCCAGGTGTACAGGCTCAAAAACAAACAAACAAACAAATATATATATTAAAAAAAATTGAGAGCTAATCACATGACTGTAGAATGCTTCTTGTTCCCCCACACCTAACCAAGTTACCACAATACCAATACAAATAAGAAGTCTATATATTAGATTTCCTTTGAAACAGTACGTCATGTTTGGTTTTCAACAATGAAAAAAGACATACTAAAAAACACTGATGAGACAGATCAAGCATCAGAACCAGACTCAGAAACAGCAGAAGTGTTGGAACCATCAGGAAAGGAGTTTAAAACAACCATAATTAATATGCTAAGGGCTGTAATGGATAAAACAGACCAGAAAAATCAAATTGGCAAGGTATGCAGAGAGATGGAAATTCTAAGAAAACTGAAAACAAATGCTAGCTAATCAAACACACTAAAACATAAATGAAGAATGACTTCATTAATGCACTGGACTTGGCTAGGGAAAGACTCTCTGATTATATATATATATATATATGGCCCTTTTTCTCTTTCTGTGAGTGTGTATGTACATGCTTCTGTGTGATTTTGTCTGTATAGCTTTGCTTTTACCATTTGTCCTATGGTTCTCCCTGGCAGTTTGTTTATTATTTTTAGTATAGTTTTTAACACTTGCTATCATTGGTGGATATGTTTTTTGGTTTGGATGCTCTCTTCTCTCTTTCTCTTTCTTTTTTTTTTTTTTTTTTTTTTTTTACTACTTTAGAATTTTTTAAATAATTATTTTTAAAAACTTTTATTTATTTTATACTAATTTATTTTATTTTATCTTCTTCTTTCTTCCTTTCTTTCATTTCTCCTTTTTCTTCTGATCCGTGTGGATGACAGGCTCTTGGTGCTCCAGACAGGTGTCAGGGCTGTGCATCTGACAGGGGAGAGGCAACGTCAGGACACTGGGCTACATGATACCTCCCAGCTCCACATAATATCAGATGGTGAAAATCTCCCAGAGATCTCCATCTCAATGACAAGACCCAGCTCCACTCAACGACCCGCAAGCTACAGTGCTGGACACCCTATGCCAAACAACTAGCAAGATAGGAACACACCCCATCAATTAGTAGAGAGGCAGCCTAAAATCATAATAAGGCCACAGACACCCCAAAACACACCACCAGACATGGACTTGCCCACCAGAAAGACAAGATCCAGCCTCATCCACCAGAACACAGTTATTAGGCCCCTACACCAGGCACTCGACACAACCCACTAAACCAACCTTAGCCACTGGGGACAGACACCAAAAACAAAGGGAACTACAAACATGCAGACTACGAAAAGGAGACCCCAAACACAGTAAGATAAGCAAAATGAGAAGACAGAGAAAGACACAGCAGATGAAGGAGTAAGGGAAAAACCCACAAGAACTAACAAATGAAGAAGAAATAGGCAGTCTACCTGAAAAATAATTCAGAATAATGATAGTAAAGAGGATCCAAAATCTTGGAATTAGAATGGAGAAAACACAAGAAACATTAAGGAACTGGAAGAACTAAAGTGCAAACAAACAGTGATGAAAGACACAATAAATGAAATTAAAAATTCTCTGGAATTGATCAATAGCAGAATAACTGAGGGAGAAGAACGGATGAGTGACCTGGAACATAAAATAGTGGAAATAATTACTGCAGAGTAGAGCAGAGAAAGTAAAAAAGAATGAAAAGAATTGAGGACAGTCACAAGACCTTTGGGACAACATTAAACACACCAACATTTGAATTATAGGGGTGCCAGAAGAAGAAGAGAAAAAGAAAGGGACTGAGAAATTATTTGAAGAGATTATAGTTGAAAATTTCCCTAATATGGGAAAGGAAATAGTTAATCAATTCCAGGAAGCACAAATAGTCCCATACAGGATAAATCCAAGGAGAAATACGCCAAGACACATATTACTCAAACTATCAAAAATTAAATACAAAGGAAACATATTAAAAGCAACAAGGGAAAAACAACAAATAACACACAAGGGAATCCCCATAAAGTTAACAGCTGACCTTTCAGCAGAAACTCTGCAAGCCAGAAGGGAGTGGCAGGACATATTTAAAGTGATGAAGAAGAAAAACCTGCAACCAAGATTACTCTACCCAGCAAGGATCACATTCATATTTGATGGAGAAAATAAAACCTTTACAGACAAGCAAAAGCTGAGAGAGTTCAGCACGACCAAACCAGCTTTACAACAAATGCTAAAGGAACTTCCCTGTCAGGAAACACGAGAGAAGGAAAAGACCTACAATAACAAACCCTAAACAATTATGAAAATGGTAATAGGAACATACATATTGATAATTACCTAAAATGTAAATGAATTGAATACTGCAACCAAAAGACATACACTGGCTGAATGGATACAAAAAGAAGACCTGTATATATGTTGTCTACAAGAGACCCACTTCAGACACATATGCACTGAAAATGAGGAGATGGAAAAAGATATTCCATGCAAATGGAAATGAAAAGAAAGATGGAGTAGCAATTCTCATATCAGACAAAATCGACTTTAAACCAAAGACTATTACAAGAGACAGAGAAGGACACTACATAATGATCAAGAGATCAATCCAAGAAGAAGATATAACAATTGTAAATATTTATGCACCTAACATAGGAGCAACTCAATACATAAGGCAAATAAGAACAGCCATAAAAGGGGAAATTGTCAGTTACACAATCATAGTACGGGACTTTAACATCTCACTTTCACCAATGGACAGATCATCCAAAATGAAAATAAAAAAGGAAACACAAGCTTTAAATGATACATTAAACAAGATGGACTTAATTGATATTAATAGTACATTCCATCCAAAAACAACAGAATACACATTTTTCTCAAGTGCTCATGGAACATTCTCCAGGATAGATCATATCTTGGGTCACAAATCAAGCCTTGCTAAATTTAAGAAAATTGAAATTTTATCAAGTATCTTTTCTTACCACAATGCTTTGAGACTAGATATCAATTACAGGAAAAAATCTGTAAAAAATACAAAGACATGGAGGCGAAACAATACACTATATAATAACCAACAGATCACAGAAGAAATCAAAGAGGAACTCAAAAGATACCTAGAAACAAATGACAATTGAAACATAGTGACCCAATACCTATGGGATGCAGCAAAAGCAGTTCTGAGAGGGAAGTATATAGTAATGCAACCCTAACTTAAGAAACAAGAAATGTCTCAAATAAACAACCTAACATTACACCTAAAGCAATTAGAGAAAGAAGAACAACAACAACAACAAAAAACCCCAAGACAGCAAAAAGAAATAAATCAAAAATATCAGATCAGAAATAAATGAAAAAGAAATGAAGGAAATGATAGCAAATATAAACTACAAGCTGGTTCTTTGAGAAGATAAACAAAATTGATAAACAATTAGCCAGACTCATTAAGAAAAAAGGGAAAAGACTCACATCAATAGAATTAGAAATGAAAAGGGAGAAGTAACAACTGACAATGCAGAAATTCAAAGGATCATGAGAGATTACTAAAAGCAAATATAGGCCAATAAAATGGACAGCCTGGAAGAAAGAGACAAATTCTTAGAAATGCATAACCTTCAGAAACTAAACCAGGAAGAAATAGAAAATATGAGCAGACCACTAACAAGCACTGAGATTGAAACTGGGATTAAAAATCTTCCAACAACAAAAAAAAGCCCAGACCAGATTGCATCACAGGCCTATTCTATCGAACATTTAGAGAAGAGCTAACACCTATCCTTCTCAAACTCTTCCAAAATATAGCAGAGGGAGGAATTCTCCCAAACTCATTCTACTAGGCACTCTCACCCTGACACCAAAACCAGACAAGGATGTCAAAAAGAAAGAAAACTATAGGCCAAAATCACTGATGAACATAGATGCAAAAATCCTCAACAAAATACTAACACACAGAATCCAACAGCACATTAAAAGGATCATGCACCATGATCAAGTGCGGTTTATCCCAGGAATGCAAGGATTCTTCAATATATGCAAATCAATCAATATGATACACCATATCAACAAATTGAAGGAGAAAAACCATATGATCATCTCAATGCATGTAGAGAAGTTTTTGACAAAATTCAACACCCATTTATGATAAAAACCCTCTGGAAAATAGGCATAGAGGGAAATTTCCTCACCATAACAAAGGCCATATATGACAAACCCACAGTGAAATGGTGAAAAACTGAAAGCATTTCCACTAAGATCAGGAACAAGACAAGGTTGCCCACTCTTGCCACTATTATTCAACATAGTATTGGAAGTTTTAGCCACAGTAATCTGAGAAGAAAAAGAAGTAAAAGGAATCCAAATCAGAAAAGAAGAAGTAAATATGTCACTGTTGGCAGATGACATGATACTCTACATAGAAAATCCTAAAGATGGTACCAGAAAACTATTAGAGCTAATCAGTGAATTTGGTAAAGTAGCAGGATACAAAATTAATGCACAGAAATCTCTTGCATTCCTATACACTAATGATGAAAATCTGAAAGTTAAATTAAGAAAACACTCCCCTTTACTATTGCAACAAAAAGAATAACATACCGAGGAATAAACCTACCTAAGGAGGCAAAAGACCTGTATACAGAAAATTATAATACACTGAGGAAAGTAACTGAAGAACATACCATGTTCTTGGATTGGAATAATCAATATTCTGAAATTTACTACATTTTGCAAAGCAATCTACAGATTGAATGGAATGCATATGAAACTACCAATGGAAATTTTCACAGAACTAGGACAAAAAATTTCACAATTTGTATGGAAACACAAAGGACCCCGAATAGCCATAGCAATCTTGAGAATGAAAAACAAACGTGGAGAAATCAGGCTCCCTCACTTCAGACTATACTACAGAGCTACAGTAACCAAAGCAGTATGGTACTGGCAAAAAAAAAATATAGATAAATGGAAGAGGATAGAAAGCCCAAAGACAGAAAGCCGATGCCCATATGGCCACGTTATCTTTGATAAAGGAGGCAAGAATATACAGTGTAAAAAGATAGCCTCTTCAATAAGTGGTGCTATGAAAACTGGATAGCTACATGTAAAGGAATGAAATTAGAACACTCCCTAACACCATAAACAAAAATAAACTCAAAGTGGATTAAAGACCTAAATATAAGATCAGACACTATAAAACTTTTAGAGGAAAACATAGGCAGAACACTCTATGAACTAAATCACAACAAGATCCTTTTTAACCCAACTCCTAGAGAAATGGAAATCAAAACAAAAATAATGAAACGTAAATGCTTTTGCACAGCAAAGGAAACCATAAATATTATGAAAAGACAACCCTCAAATGGTAGAGAATATTTGCAAATGATAAATTAATCTCCAAAATTTACAAGCAGCTCATGCAGCTCAATAGCAAAAAACAAACAACCTAATCCAAAAATGGGCAGAAGACCTAAATAGACATTTCTCCAAAGAAAATATACAGATTGCCAAAAAACACATGAAAGAATGCTCAACATCATTATTCATTGGAGAAATGCAAATCAAAACTACAGTGTGGTATCACCTCACACCAGTCAGAATGGCCATCATCAAAAAATCTAAAAACAATAAATGCTGGGGAGGGTGTGGAGAAAAGGGAACCCTGTTGCACTGTTGGTGGGAATGTAAATTGATACAGCCAGTATGGAGAACAGTATGGAGGTTCCTTAAAAAACTAAAAATAGAACTACCATACAACCCAGCAAACCCACTACTTGGCATATACCCTGATAAAACCATAATTCAACAAGAGCCATGTACCAAAGTGTTCATTGCAGCTCTATTTATAACAGCCAGCACATGGAAGCAACCTAAGTGTCCATCAACAGATGAATGGAGAAAGAAGATGTGGCACATATATACAATGGAATATTACTCAGCCATAAAAAGCAATGAAATTGAGTTATTTGTAGTTTGGTGGATGCACCTAGAGTCTGTCATACAGAGTGAAGTATGTCAGAAAGATAAAAAGAAATACCATATGCTAACACATATATATGGAATCTAAGGAAAAAAAATGTTCATGAAAAACCTAGGGTCAAGATGGGAATAACGACACAGACCTACTAGAGAATGGACTTGAGGATACAGGGAAGGGGAGGGTAAGCTGGGATAAAGTGAGAGAGTGACATGGACATAAATACACTACCAAACATAAAATAGATAGCTAGTGGGAAGCAGCCGCATATCACAGGGAGATCAGCTCTGTGCTTTGTGACCCACAGACCGGTAGGATAGGGAGGGTGGGAGGGAAGGAGTAGCAAGAGGAAAGAGATATGGGGATATATGTATATATATAACATTCACTTTGCTATAAAGCAGAAACTAACACACCATTGTAAAGCAATTATACTCCAATAAAGATGTTAAAAAAATGCAGAAGTATTGCTGAGCAGAAGAGAACAAAAAAGAATGTTTGCAATAAATATGGGTGGGCCGGCCGGAGGAAGATGGCGGAAGAGTAAGACGCGGAGATCACCTTCCTCCCCACAGATACATCAGAAATTCATCTACACGTGGAACAACTCCAACAGAACACCTACTGAACGCTGACAGAAGACCTCAGACCCCCCAAAAGGCAAGAAACTCCCCACATACCTGGGTAGGTCAAAAGAAAAAAAGAATAAACAGAGACAATAGGATATGGACGGGACCTGCACCAGTGGGAGGGAGCCGTGAAGGAGGGAAGGTTTCTACACACTACAAGCCCCTTCGAGGGCGGAGACTGCAGGTGGCGGAGGGGGAAAGCTTCGGAGTAGCGGAGGAGAGCACAGCAACAGGGGTGTGGAGGGCAAAGCAGAGAGATTTTGGCACAGAGGATCGGTGCCCTCAGGCACACACCAGCCCGAGAGACTTGTCTGCTCGGCCGCCAGGGCGGGCGGGGCTGGGAGCTGAGGCTCGGGTAGCGGCTTTCAGTCTGAGCGCAGGGAGAGGTCTGGGGCTGGCGGCAGGAAGAGACCCTGAAGGGGTTAGTGCTAGCCCGGAGGGAGTCCGGGGAAAGGGTCTGGAGCTACCGGAGAGGCAAGAGACTTTTTTCCCTTTTGTTGCCTGGTGCGCGAGGAGAGGGCATTCCCCTCCCTCCCCTCTGCCTGAGTGAGCCAGAGCCCCCGAATCAGCGGCTCCTTTAAACCCGTCCTGTCTGAGCGAAGAACGGACGCCCTCCGGCGACCTACGCGCAGAGGCGGGGCCAGGTCCAAGGCTGAGACCCGGGAGCTGTGAGAGCAGAGACAGGGAAATCTCTCTGTGCAGCCTCCGAGGCAGCGGATTAAAGCTCCACGGTCCATTTCATGTGCCCTGCGTCTGTGGAGTGCATGAATGGACAGCGAATCATCCCAAATTGAGGAAGTGGACCTTGAGGACAAGATTTAAGACTTTCCCCCCTTTTTTTTCCCTCTTTTTACAACGAATTATCTCAAATTAAGGAGGTGGACTTAGCAAGATTTCAGACTTTTCGCCCTTTTCCTCTTTTTACAACGAATTATCCCAAATCGAGGAGGTGGACTTGGAGAGCAAGATTTTTGATTTTTCCCCCTGCTCTCTTTTTGTGAATGTGTATGTGTAATCTTTTGTGTAAGATTCTCTCTGTATAGCTTTGCTTCCACCATATGTCCCAGGGTTCTATCGGTCCGTGTTTTTTTTCAATAATTACTTTTTAATTTTAATAACGCTACTATATTTCATACTTTATTCTAATTTACTTTACCTGCTCTTTCTTTTTTTCCTCCCTTCCCTTCCTCCCTCCCTCCCTCCGCTCCTCCTTTCCTTCTTTTTTTTCTTTCCTCCATCCCTCCCTCCCTCCCACCCTTCTTCTTTCCACTTTCTTTTTCTTTCCTTCCTCCCTCCCTCCCTCCCTCCCTCCTGTCTTTCTTTCTTTCTTTCCTTCCTCCCTCCCTCCCTCTCTTCTTCCATTCACTCTTCCTTTTGCTTTCATTCCTCCCTCCCTCCCTCCTTTCTTTCCTTTCTTTCCATCCTTCCCCCCTCCCTCCTTTCTTTCTTTCTTCCTTCCTTCCTTCCTTACCTCCCTTCTTCCTTTCTTTCAATCTCTCTTTCTTTCTTCTACTAATTATTTCTTTCTACTTTTTCTCACTGTTATTCTGAGCCAGGTGGATGAAAGGCCCTTGGTGCTACAGCCAGGAGTTAGTGCTGTGCCTCTGAAGTGGGAGAGCCAACTTCAGGACACGGGTCCACAAGAGACCTCCCAGCTCCACATAATATCAAGCAGCGAAAATCTCCCAGGGATCTCCATCTCAACACCAGCACCCAGCTTCAGTCAACGACCAGCAAGCTACAGTGCTGGTCACCCTATGCCAAGCAACTAGCAAGGCAGGAACACAACCCCACCCATTAGCAGAGAGGATACCTAAAAACATAATAAGGCCACAGGCACCCCAAAACACACCACCAGACGTGGACCTGTCCACCAGAAAGACAAGATCGAGCTTCAACCACCAGAACACAGGCATTAGTCCCCCCCACCAGGAAGCCTACACAACCTACTGAAACAACCTTAGCCACGGGGGACAGACACCAAAAACAACGGGAACTACGAATCTGCAGCCTGCAAAAAGGAGACCCCAAACACAGTAACATAAGCAAAATGAGAAAGCAGAAAAACACACAGCAGGTGAAGGAGCAAGATAAAAACCTACCAGACCTAACAGATGAAGAGGTAATAGGCAGTCTACCTGAAAAAGAATTCAGAATAATGATAGTAAAGCTGATCCAAGATTCTATCTCCCAGATCCAAAATCTTGGAAATAGAATAGACAATATGCAAGAAACAGTTAACAAGGACCTAGAAGAACTAAAGATGAATCAAGCATCGATTAAAAACACAATAAATGAAATGAAAAATACTCTAGATGGGATCAATAGCAGAATAACTGAGGCAGAAGAACGGATAAGTGAGGTGGAAGATAAAATAGTGGAAATAACTGATGCAGAGAAAAATAAAGAAAAAAGAATGAAAAGAACAGAGGACAGTCTCAGAGACCTCTGGGACAACATTAAACGCACCAACATTCGAATTATAGGGGTTCCAGAAGAAGAAGAGAAAAAGAAAGGGACTGAGAAAATATTTGAAGAGATTATAGTTGAAAACTTCCCTAATATGGGAAAGGAAATAGTTAATCAAGTCCAGGAGGCACAGAGAGTCCCATACAGAATAAATCCAAGAAGAAATACGCCAAGACACATATTAATCAAACTGTCAAAAATTAAACACAAAGAAATCATATTAAAAGCAGCAAGGGAAAAACAACAAATAACACACAAGGGAATCCCCATCAGGTTAACAGCTGATCTCTCAGCAGAAACTCTACAAGCCAGAAGGGAGTGGCAGGACATAATGAAAGTGATGAAGGAGAGAAACCTGCAACCAAGATTACTCTACCCAGCAAGGATCTCATTCAGATTTGATGGAGAAATTAAAACCTTTACAGACAAGCAAAAGCTGAGAGAGTTCAGCACCACCAAACCAGCTTTACAACAAATGCTAAAGGAACTTCTCTAGGCAAGAAACACAACAGAAGGACTATACCTACAATAACGAACCCAAAGCCATTAAGGAAATGGGAATAGGAACATACATATCAATAATTACCTTAAATGTAAATGGACTAAATGCTCCCACCAAAAGACACAGAGTGGCTGAATGGATACAAAAACAAGACCCATATATATGCTGTCTACAAGAGACCCACTTCAGACCTAGAGACACATACAGATTGAAAGTAAGGGGATGGAAAAAGATATTCCATGCAAATGGAAATCAAAAGAAAGCTGGAGTAGCAATTCTTATATCAGACAAAATAGACTTTAAAATAAAGACTATTAGAAGAGACAAAGAAGGACACTACATAACGATAAAGGGATCGATCCAAGAAGAAGATATAACAATTGTAAATATTTATGCACCCAACATAGGAGCACCTCAATACATAAGGCAAATACTAACAGCCATAAAAGGGGAAATCGACAGTAACACAATCATAGTAGGGGACTTTAACACCCCACTTTCACCAATGGACAGATCATCCAAAATGAAAATAAATAAGGAAACACAAGCTTTAAATGATACATTAAACAAGATGGACTTAATTGACATTTATAGGACATTCCACCCAAAAACAACAGAATACACATTTTTCTCAAGTGCTCATGGAACATTCTCCAGGATAGATCATATCTTGGGTCACAAATCAAGCCTTGGTAAATTTAAGAAAATTGAAATTGTATCAAGTATCTTTACCGACCACAATGCTATGAGACTAGACATCAATTACAGGAAAAGATCTGTAAAAAATACAAACACATGGAGGCTAAACAATACACTACTCAATAATGAAGTGATCACTGAAGAAATCAAAGAGGAAATTAAGAAATACTTAGAAACAAATGACAATGGAGACACGACGACCCAAAACCTATGGGACGCAGCAAAAGCAGTTCTAAGGGGGAAGTTTATAGCAATACAATCCCACCTTAAGAAACAGGAAACATTTCGAGTAAACAACCTGACCCTGCACCTAAAGCAATTAGAGAAAGAAGAACAAAAAACCCCCAAAGTTAGCAGAAGGAAAGAAATCATAAAGATCAGATCAGAAATAAATGAAAAAGAAATGAAGGAAACGATAGCAAAGATCAACCAAACTAAAAGCTGGTTCTTTGAGAAGATAAACAAAATTGACAAACCATTAGCCAGACTCATCAAGAAAAGAAGGGAGAAGACTCAAATCAGTAGAATTAGAAATGAAAAGGAGAAGTAACAACTGACACTGCAGAAATACAAAAGATCATGAGAGATTACTATAAGCAACTCTATGCCAATAAAATGGACAACCTGGAAGAAATGGACAAATTCTTAGAAATGCACAACCTACCAAGACTGACTCAGGAAGAAATAGAAAATATGAATAGACCAATCACAAGCACTGAAATTGAAACTGTGATTAAAAATCTTCCATCAAACAAAAGCCCAGGACCAGATGGCTTCACAGGCGAATTCTATCAAACATTTAGAGAAGAGCTAACACCCATCCTTCTCAAACTCTTCCAAACAATATCAGAGGAAGGAACACTCCCAAACTCATTCTACGAGGCCACCATCACCTTGATACCAAAACCAGGCAAGGATGTCACAAAGAAAGAAAACTACAGGCCAATATCACTGATGAACATAGATGCAAAAAATCCTCAACAAAATACTAGCAAACAGAATCCAACAGCACATTAAAAGGATCATACACCATGATCAAGTGGGGGTTTATTCCAGGAATGCAAGGATTCTTCAATATACGCAAATCAATCAATGTGATACACCATATTAACAAGTTGAAGGAGAAAAACCATATGATCATCTCAATAGATGCAGAGAAAGCTTTCAACAAAATTCAACACCCATTTATGATAAAAACCCTGCAGAAAGTAGGCATAGAGGGAACTTTCCTCAACATAATAAAGGCCATATATGACAAACCCACAGCCAACATTGTCCTCAATGGTGAAAAACTGAAACCATTTCCACTAAGATCAGGAACAAGACAAGGCTGCCCACTCTCACCACTCTTATTCAACATAGTTTTGGAAGTTTTAGCCACAGCAATCAGAGAAGAAAAGGAAATAAAAGGAATCCAAATTGGAAAAGAAGAAGTAAAGCTGTCACTGTTTGCAGATGACATGATACTATACATAGAGAATCCTAAAGATGCTACCGAAAAACTACTAGAGCTAATCAATGAATTTGGTAAAGTAGCAGGATACAAAATTAATGCACAGAAATCTCTGGCACTCCTGTACACTAATGATGAAAAATCTGAAAATGAAATCAAGAAAACACTCCCATTTACCATTGCAACAAAAAGAATAAAATATCTAGGAATAAACCTACCTAAGGAGACAAAAGACCTGTATGCAGAAAATTATAAGACACTGATGAAAGAAATTAAAGATGATATAAATAGATGGAGAGATATACCATGCTCCTGGATTGGAAGAATCAATATTGTGAAAATGACTCTACTACCCAAAGCAATCTACAGATTCAATGCAATCCCTATCAAACTACCACTGGCATTTTTCACAGAAGTAGAACAAAAAATTTCAAAATTTGTTTGGAAAAACAAAAGACCCCGAATAGCCAAAGCAATCTTGAGAACGAAAAACGGAGCTGGAGGAATCAGGCTGCCTGACTTCAGACTATACTACAAAGCTACAGTAATTAAGACAGTGTGGTACTGGCGTAAAAACAGAAAGATAGATCAGTGGATCAGGATAGAAAGCCCAGAGATAAACCCACGCACATATGGCCAACTTATCTTTGATAAAGGAGGCAGGAATGTACAGTGGAGAAAGGACAGCCTCTTCAATAAGTGGTGCTGGGAAAACTGGACAGGGACATGTAAAAGTATGAGATTAGATCATTCCCTAACACCATACACAAAAATAAGCTCAAAATGGATTAAAGACCTAAATGTAAGGCCAGAAACTATCAAACGCTTAGAGGAAAACATAGGTAGAACACTCTATGACATAAATCACAGCAAGATCCTTTTGGACCCACCTCCTAGAGAAATGGAACTAAAAACAAAGATAAACAAATGGGACCTAATGAAACTTCAAAGCTTTTGCACAGCAAAGGAAACCATAAACAAGACCAAAAGACAACCCTCAGAATGGGAGAAAATATTTGCAAATGAAGCAACTGACAAAGGATTAATCTCCAAAATTTATAAACAGCTCATGCAGCTCAATAGCAAAAAAACAAACAACCCAATCCAAAAATGGGCAGAAGACTTAAATAGGCATTTCTCCAAAGAAGATATACAGACTGCCAACAAACACATGAAAGAATGCTCAACATCATTAATCATTAGAGAAATGCAAATCAAAACTACAATGAGATATCATCTCACACCAGTCAGAATGGCCATCATCAAGAAATCTAGAAACAATAAATGCTGGAGAGGGTGTGGAGAAAAGGGAACACTCTTGCACTGCTGGTGGGAATGTGAATTGGTACAGCCACTATGGAGAACAGTATGGAGGTTCCTTAAAAAACTAAAAATAGAACTACCATATGACCCAGCAATCCCACTACTAGGCATATACCCTGAGAAAACCATAATTCAAAAAGAGACATGTACCAAAATGTTCATTGCAGCTCTATTCACAATAGCCCGGAGCTGGAAACAACCTAAGTGTCCATCATCGGATGAATGGATAAAGAAGATGTGGCACATATATACAATGGAATATTACTCAGCCATAAAAAGAAACGAAACTGAGCTATTTGTAATGAGGTGGATAGACCTAGAGTCTGTCATACAGAGTGAAGTAAGTCAGAAAGAGAAAGACAAATACCGTATGCTAACACATATATATGGAATTTAAAAAAAAAAAAATGTCATGAAGAACCTAGGGGTAAAACGGGAATAAAGACACAGACCTACTTGAGAATGGACTTGAGGATATGGGGAAGGGGAAGGGTAAGCTGTGACAAAGGGAAAGAGAGGCATGGACATATATACACTACCAAACGTAAGGTAGATAGATAGTGGGAAGCAGCCGCAGAGCACAGGGAGATCAGCTCGGTGCTTTGTGACCGCCTGGAGGGGTGGGATGGGGAGGGTGGGAGGGAGGGAGATGCATGAGGGAAGGGATGTGGGAACAGATGTATATGTATGACTGATTCACTTTGTTATAAAGCAGAAACTAATAAAAATAAAAAATAAAAAAATAAAAATAAATAAATAAATATGGGTGTAGTGCCTGATTTCCAGCATAAAATACATTAAGTAAAATGAGATAGTAACATCTTTTTCATTTTTACAAATTTTTTATTGGAGTATAGTTGACTTACATTGCTGTGTTAGTTTCAGGTGTATAACAAAGTGAGTCAGTTATACATACACATATATCCACACTTTTGTAGAATATTTTCCCCTCTAGGCCATTACAGAGTATTGAATAGTGTTTGGTCTCCGACTTACACAGGTAAAGCAACATACGTAATGACACAAACCTACAAATATAAATCAACATACATAGCATACACAGCAGACATTAGTTCCTCTGTCTCTTTCCCTTTGGCATGCATTCTTCTTGTAACTTTGTGGTGTTTGGTTCTTCTTTCCCTAATTGCTTTAGGTGTAAGCTTATGCTCTTTATCTCAGATCTTTCTTCTTTCTTAAGGTAGGATTGTATTACTATAGACTTCTCTCTTGGAACTGCTGTTGCTGTATCCCATAGGTTTTGGGTCCTTGTGTTTCAATTGTCATTTGTTTCTAGATACCTTTTTATTTCCTCTTTGATTTCTTCAGTGATCTCTTGGTTATTAAGTAGTGTATTGTTTAGCCTCCATGTGTTTGAATTTTTTACAGATTTTTTCCTGTAATTGATATCTAGTCTCATAACGTTGTGGTCAGAAAAGATACCTGATACAATTTCAATTTTCTTAATTTTACCAAGGCTTGACTTGTGACCCAAAATATGATCTATCCTGGAGAATGCTCCATGAGCACTTGAGAAGAAAGTGTATTGTGTTGTTTTTGGATGGAATGTCCTATACATATCAATTAAGTCCATCTTGTTTAATGTATCATTTAAAGCTTGTGTTTCCTTACTTATTTTCATTTTGGATGATCTGTCCATTGGTTAAAATGGGGTGTTAAAGTCACCTACTATGATTGTGGTGCTGTCGATTTCCCCTTTTATGGCTGTTAGTACTGCCTTATGTATTGAGTTGCTCCTATGTTAGGTGCATAAATATTTACAATTCTTATATCTTTTTCTTGGATTGATCTCTTGATCATTATGTAGTGTCCTTCTTTGTCTCTTGTAATAGTCTTTATTTTAAAGTCAATTTTGTCTGATATGAGAATTGCTACTCCAGCTTTATTTTTTATTTCTATTTGCATGGAATATCTTTTTCCATCCCCTCACTTTCATTTCTTGTGTGTCCCTAGGTCTAAAGTGGATCTCTTGTAGAAAGCATATATACTGGTCTTTTTTTGGTATCCATTCAGCCAGTCTATGTCTTTTGATTGGAACATTTAATCCATTTATATTTAAGGTAATTATCAATATATATGTTCGTATTATCATTTTCTTAATTGGTTTCAGTTTGTTATTTTAAGTCTTTTCTTGTCTTGTGTTTCCTGCCTAGAGAATTTCCTTTAGCATTTGTTGTAACCCTGGTTTGGTGGTGCTAAATTCTTCTTGCTTTTGCTTGTTTGTAATGGTTTTAATTTCTCCATCAAATGTGAATGAGATCCCTGCTGGATAGAATAATCTTGATTGTAGTTTTTGGTTTTTTTTTCCCTTTCATCACTTTAAATATATCCTGCCACTCTCTTCTGCCTTGCAGACTTTCTGCTGAAAGATCAGCTTTCATCCTTACAAGGATTCCCTTGTGTATTATTTGTTGTTTTTCCCTTGCTGCCTCCAATTTTTCTTTGTATTTAATTTTTGATAGCTTGATTAATATGTACCTTGGCATGTTTCTCCTTGGATTTATCCTGTATGAGACTCTCTGTGCTTCCTGGAATTGATTAACTATTTCCTCACCCTTATTAGGGAAGTTTTCAACGATAATCTCTTCAAATAATTTATCAGTCCCTTTCTTTTTCTCTTCATCTTCTGGGACCCCTATAATTCAAATGTTGGTGCATCTCCCAGAGGTCTCTGAGACTGTCCTCAAGTCTATTCTTTTTTCTTTATTATTTCTGTAGTAGTTTTTTCCACTATTTTATCTTCCAGGTCACTTATCTATTCTTCTTTCTCAGTAATTCTGCTCTTGTCCCTTCTAGAGAATTTTACATTTCATTTATAGTGTTTTTCATGATTATTTATTTGCTCTTTAGTTCTTCTAGGTCCTTGTTAAACGTTTTTTGTGTTCTGTCCATTTTGTTTCCATGATTTTGGATCTTTACTATCATTATTCTGAATTCCTTTTCAGTTAGGCTGCCTATTTCCTCTTCATTTGTTAGGTCTGGTGGGTTTTTTCCTTGCCCCTTCATCTGTTGTGTGTTTCTTTGTCTTCTCATTTTGTTTAACTTACTGTATTTGTTGTCTCCTTTATGCAGGCTGCATGTTTTTAGTTCCTGTTGTTTTGGTGTCTGCCTGCAGTGGCTAAGGTTGGTTCAGTTGGTTGTGTAGACTTCCTGGTAGAGGGGACTATTGTCTGTGTTCTGGTGGATGAGGCTGTATCTTGTCTTTCTGGTGGGCAGGTCCATGTCTGGTGGTGTGTTTTGGGGTGTCTGTGACCTTGTTATGATTTCAAGCAGCGTCTCTGCTAATGGGTGGGGTTGTGTTCCTGTCCTGATACTTGTTTGGCATAGGGTGTCTGGCACTGTAGCTTGCTGTTCGTTGGTTGGAGCTGGGTCTTGACGATGAGATGGATATCTCTGGGAAATTTTCACTGTTTGATATTACATTGAGCTGGGAGGTCTCTTGTGGACCAATGTCCTGAACTTGGCCCTCCCACCTCAGAGGCACAACCCTCACAACTGGCTGGATCACCAAGAGCTTGTCATTCTCACGGCTCAGAATAAATCAGAGAAAAATAGAAAGAAAGAAAGAAAGAAAGAAAGAAAGAAAGAAAGAAAGAAAGAAAGAAAGAAAGAAAGAAAGAAAGAAAAAGATAAAATAAAGTAAAATAAAATTAAAAAGTTATTAAAATAAAAGAAAAAACAAAAAATAATTATAAAAATATTTTAAGGTAATAAAAAAAGAAAGAAGGAAGAGAACAACCAAACCAAAAAACAAGTTCACCAATGATAACAAGCACTGAAAAATACATTAAAAAAAAAAAAAAAAAAGGACAGAGAGAACCCTAGGACAAATGGTAAAAACAAAACTATATAGACAAAATCTCACACAGAAGCATATGCATACACACTAACAAAAAGAGAAAAAGGGGGATAAATATATATATATTGTTGCTCCCAAAGTCCACCTCCTCAATTTGGGATGATTCGTTGCCTATTCAGGTATTCCTCAGACGCAGGATAAATCAAGTTGACTCTGGAGATTTAATCTGCTTCTCCTGAAGCTGCTGGGAAAGATTTCCCTTTCTCTTCTTTGTTCGCACAGCTCATGGGATTCAGCTTTGTATCTGTGCCTGCCTCTGTGTGTAGCTCACCTGAGGGCATGTGTTCTTTGCTCAGACTGGACGGGGTTAAAGGAGTAGCTGCTTCATGGTCTCAGGCTCACTCAGCCCAGTGGGAGGGAAGGGTACGGATTGCAGGGTAAGCCTGCGGCCGCAGAGACCAATGTGACGTTGCATCAGCCTGAGGTGTGCCATGTATTCTTCTGGGGAAGTTGTCCCTGGATCACAGGACCCTGGCAGTGTGGGCTTCACAGGGTCCTGAGAAGACAGGTGTAGGTAGTGACCTGTGCTTGCACTCCGGCTTCTTTGTGGCGGCGGCAGCAGCCTTAGCGTCTCATGTCTGTCTCTGTGGTCTGCACTGATAGCCACAACTCGCACCAATTTCTGGATCTCCTTTAAACAGTGCTCTTAATCCCTTCTCCTCACACACCAGGAAACAAAGTGGCAAGAAAATGTCCTTTGCCTCTTCAGCAGTTCCAGACCTTTTCCTGGAGTCCCTCACAGCTAGCTGTGGCACAGTGGCTCCCTTCAGGCAGTGTTCATGCAGCTAACCCCAGTCTTCTCCCTGGGATAAGACCAAAGCTGGAGCCTCAGAACCCACCTGTCCCAGCGGATAAGCGGACAAGCCTCTCAGACTGGTGAGTTCTGGTTGGCACTGATCCTCTGTTCAGGAATCTCTCCTCTTTGCCATCTGCATCCCTGTTGCTGCACTCTCCTCAGTGGCTCTGAAGCTTCTCCGCTCTGCCACCCACAGCCACCACCCATGAATGGGCTTCCTAGTGTTTGGAAACCTTTTCTCCTTCACAGTTCCCTCCCATTGGTGCAGGACCCGTCCCTATTCTTTTGTCTCTATTTTTTTCTTTTTTCTTTTGCCTTACCAAGTTACGTGGGGAGTTTCTTACCTTTTGGGAGGTCTGAAGTCTTCTGCCAGTGTTCAGTAGGTGTTCTGTAGGATTTGTTCCACATGTAGGTGTATTTCTGATGTATTTGTGTAGAGGAAAGTGATCTCTGCATCTTACTCTTCCACCATCTTGAAGCTCCTGAAAGTGTTTGATAATTACTCACTGCTCAGAAATTCAAAGCCCAGGTATTACTTCACCTTTTATGAAGTAAATTTTTCTTTGAGAAATGCCTCTGTCCCTCTACGGAGAATCAAACAAACCAAAAAAGACTCACAAATAAAACAAAACAAAACACTTTAAAAAAAAGAAACAAACAAACAAACAAAAAAACCCTGCATGACAGAGAGATTTTGCTTCATCTCCTCCAAACTAATGTAATTATATTTGGTAAACACCTTAGGAAGAAAATTTGGCAAGCTTTGCTGAATCAGAATTAAACTCCATGGTGCCTTACTTGTCTTGGTTAGCATCCAGGTTCCCATGGAAATTGAATTATGTCACAGTTTAAATAAAATTAATCTAATGTTTCCAACATAAACAGGACTTTGCTCTAAATTAGACATCAATATGCCTATTTTAAATATGCTTATTTAAAAAGATGGCTTTATGTTAGCTTGCAAAATATATTAGTACATAGCCACTTCAAAAGAAAATACAAAGTCAAAATCAAAGTGGATAAAAAATCAAAGTGGATTTTGAAAGAACTTTATTTAATGAATGTGAGGGAAGTTGGCCAGTAGAAGTACAGGATAATTTTAGATTGTTGCTTAGCTACAAATGTGTGTGTACAGTAATGATTTTCAATTAACTATTCTTTAGCCCCAAATTCCTTTTCAGACTTGTGGAGTATGTGGCTGGAGTATCTGTTCATTCTATACTCAGTTTCTCACTTTTTTTTTTTTTAAGATTTGTATTGTAGAAATAAGAGGAAATTTTGGGCTTAGGAACACTCCACAAATTCATCATCATCATCATAACTTGTTCAATTTTTTGCAATGTCTCAAATGGTTTTCAAAGGTACCATCTCATAGCATTTGCCTCACAACACAGTGAGGAAGATGCAATTATATTTTATTGCATTTTAGGAGAAATGACATTGAAATAAATGAATTAACTACCTAAGTTAACAAAAATAAAAGAAATTAGTGGTACCTGAAATGGAAGGAAGTTTACCCTGACTCCGAATCAATAGTACTTTCCATTTTCTGTCTGTGGGAACTTAGGTCACCTACAAAGTTGTTTAGTGGCACCATAGAAGTGAGATATGAGGAACAACTTTGTGAACTACAAAGTGTAATATATATGTAAAATATTAAGAAAGGACATAAACAAGCCAGTAGAATTAAAAAACAAGGAATTATTTTTAAAAACCCAAATTACTATCTTCTAAATCTCATAAGAATGCAAAGAAAATTCAAATATATAAATGGTATAAATAATTGTTGATTTAGCATTATTGAAATGATTAAATAATGCAGATTAAATAGCTTAAGTTTACCTGCTGCCTTGTGTCTTTTTATGGAATTTAATCTATCTAAACTTGGTTCTTTTTGATTTTTAATTGTCCTTGAATGTAAGCTGTGTTCTATTCAGTGTTTGTGGTTTTCATGACAATGACTTGGTAACACATAATTTTTCTTGCCCTTATTAGTGAAGTTGCACAAAATTTCATATATTTATTGACCATTTGATACCTTCTTTTGTGCAGTGGTCTTTCAAATCTTTTATCTATTTTATTTGATTTTTTTATTTTGAGGAGTTTTTTTGTTCTATTGTTTGTTTAACACATTCTGGTTACAAGTTTTACATCTTATAGGATTACATGTGTTGCCAGTATCTTCTTTAAAATGGTATCTTGCTTTTCTTTTCTTTCTTTTATTAATTGGTTGTTGCTTTTCTTTACTCTTTTTTATTTAATTGGATCTTGGATAAACAGAAACTCTTACTTTTAACATATAACTATTTTTTGTAGTTAGTCTTTTAGTTTTCTTATTTACTGAATTCACACTTTTTCACAAGTCAACTGGCTATTTTTGAAAGGGTCTTTTTTCTGAAAAGATCTGCTTTATAACACTTGTCTTTTCTATTCTGTGCCAATACCAATACCATACTATCTTCCTTAGTGAAGCTATAAAATATGACTTGTAAACTAATAGAATATGTTGCAACATGTAACATTCTGTTTTATATGTGTGTGTGTTTATGTGTGTTTGCTGTTTCTTGTGGTTTTTTTCATTAAAAAATCAGATTTGCCAAGAACAACAATAGCAACCAAACTGGTATTTTGATTGAATCCACTGAGATAGGGAGAAAATTGACATCTTCACAATACTTGGTTTTTAAGTTCATTAACATGAGTTATTCTTTCTTTTATTCAAGTCTTTCTTAATTCCTCTTAAAAATGTTTTACAGTTTTCATTATGGAGAATTCTACTCTTCTTATTAGATTTATTGCTACATTAATATATATTTCATGCTATTTGAAATGCTGTCTTGAAATAATCACTTTTTAAAACCATGTTATGATAGATTTTTAAAAATTTACATACATGATCATGCCTTCTGCAAATAATGATTTCATATTTTTTTTTCTTTGAAATCTCCTAATGCTATTTATTTTCTTACTTTATAGCACTGGGTAGGACCTGGAGTACAATTTTTAATATGTGAGAGACCATCATGCTTTATTCCTAGGTTTGGAGGAAGTACTTTCAACATTTTATCAGCAAGTACAAGGAGTGGTTAAGGTCTTCTTTGTTGCTATTGATGTTGACATCTTGTGGTACACAGCCTCTGAGATGGATCCCAGTGATTCTTGCCTTCTGGCATCCAAACCCTGGTTGTAATCTGCAACCCATGGGTGCCACTCCTTGCTAAAGAATAGACTGTCTCTGAGGTGATGTGTGGGATGTCACTTCTGATATTAGGTTAACTGCTTTTACTTTCTTGCTTTTGGAGCCCTTGCTCTGCAGGAAGCAATCTGCCATGTTTTGAATAGTCCTTCGAGAAGGCTCATGTAGTGAGGAACTGATGTCTCTGCTCATTAGCCAGTAAGAACCTGAGGCTAATTACCATGTGAGTGAACTTGGAAATGGATTCTCTCCCAGTCAAACCTGTAGTTGACTGAGAATCAGTGGCTATTTTGATGGCAGCCTTGTTAGGGACACTAAGTCAGAGGCATTCAGCTAAGCTATACCCAGATTCATGGACCATGGAACCTATGAGATAATGTGTGTTCTGTTTTAAAGTCAGTAGTTTGGGGTAATTTGTTAAGCAGAAAGAGATGTCGAATACATGTACTTTATCAGATTAATGAAGATTGCTATCTTTCGTAATTTACTGAATGCTTGAAAGTAAAAATTGATCTTGAAATTTATTGACAAATATTTTCTCTGAATCAACTAAAATATTAGTATGTTTTTCTTTTTATCCCATTAATATAATGTTTTACAATGATTAATTTTCAATGTTCAACTTAATTTGGAATCCTTATAATAAACTCAAATTAGTTAGAGCATATTATGCTTTTCATATATTTTATTATTCTATATATTTTTAATTTTATTTTATTTATTATTAATTCAATTATTTTATTTTATTTTTATATCTTATTATTTTATACATTCTGCTTATTAATATTATTTTTAGGGTTTTTACATCTGTGCTTATGTGAGAGTGGGCTATAATTTTCCTTTTAAGTACAGAGATGTGCTGGTATCATAGAATCATTTAGGATTTTTATCTTTATGTTGTTATAGGAAAAATACAGTATATATTTGGCATTATTTCCTTGTAGTTGGCTTCACTGTTGAAGTCATTAGAATCTGAAGATACATTTGCAGTTATGTTTTTAATTGTAGAATCAATTTATTATTCCCTTTTTACTCTTTTTAAAAATAGTTTTAGTTAGTTTTGATGTTATTTTTTGGGTGTGAATTGACATGCTTCTCCTAAATATTAAAGTATTTTGGCATAGAGGTTGTCTATGATTTTTTTTTTTTTTTTTTTTTTTTTTTTTTTGCGGTACACGGGCCTCTCACTGCTGTGGCCTCTCCTGTTGCAGAGCACAGGCTCTGGACGCACAGGCTCAGTGGCCATGGCTCATGGGCCCAGCTGTTCCACGGCTTGTGGGATCTTCCCAGACTGAAGCATGAACCCGTGTCCCCTGCATCGGCAGGTGGACCCTCAATCACTGCACCACCAGGGAAGCCCTATGATTTTTATTGTCTCTTTAATGTTATTAGACACATATGGTGATTAATCCTTTTCACAACTGATGTTTTCTCTGAGTTTTTTCATCATTTCTAACACTTTCCTGAACTATGTTATTATTTTTCAGCATGTCTTGATTCTATTTTATGTTTTTATTCTGCTTTTTTCCTTATTTTTATACTTCAGTCTTTCCTTTTATTTTGTTTAAGTCAGTGATCTTCCACTTACTACCAGACAAAAATACTCAATATATTGATTTTTTTCCACATATTCTTTCATAATGAATTCATTTAAATCTATTTCCTGGAAGGCATAAATTTAACAACATTCCACAAGTTTTAATTTAGTACATCTAATTTCCTTATTGAGTTCATCTTTACCCATGGATTATGTAGAGATACATTTTTAAATTTCCAAAAATTTTGGATGTGTTTGCATTTTTGTTGCTGTTTTATTGATTTCTGGTTAAACTGCATTTATATTATTTCAGTACTTCAAATTTTCTGTTTTGCTTTGTAGAGCAGCATATGAAAATGGTTTTTAAAAGTTTGATGTGGAAATAAAAATAATACAGCAGCTAATCTGCAGTTGTTTAATGCAAAGTTCCTTAGGATAGGTAATACAATTTGCCAATTGTATTGTTCCAATTTTTTATAACGTTATGAATTCATGGTCTATTTTTTTCCTGTCCTTTACAGAGATAACTATAAATCTATCATTTTAAAGTTTATCCTTTAAATTTTATCAGTGATATATTCTGAGCCTTTTTTAGCAGGTATATTCTTCTTTAAAATTATATCTTACTTGTGAATAAGAGTCTTTATCAACATGAAGTGAACATCTTTACTTCCAGTAGTATTTTTTAATCTTAAAGATTACTCTGTGCTATACTAATACAGACTTATCATCTGGCTTTTATTAATATTTGAGTGGAATAATTTTCCAATCTTTTATATTCAATATCCCTGTATCTTGATGTTATACGTATAACATATAAGGGGCCTATGAAACATATATTAGCACCCTATATCCAATCTGCAATCTGATTCTTTTACTTGAAGCCTTTACTCCATTTATACTTTTTAAAAATCTCCGTCAAACTGCAAGCAGTGGGATAATTCAAGCCTAAGTATCAGTCCTTATGAGGTTCTGTGTATTATTCTAATGGTTGCACTCCTTTATACCCATGTAATCAGGTACACTTTGCTTCAGTTCCTCTAAACATTCTCTGACATTAAAAAAAATTTGCCTGCCTGGAAGCTGTTGCCTCCTTTTGTTTGTTTGTTTGTTCATTTGTTTTATATTTGCAAGTGGCTACTTTTCAAACTAAACAGACAAAAGCTAGTGTTATAGATGGAAGGTTTATGCCTTTCCTTATGAATGGGATTAATGCTTTCATAAAAGAGGCCTTCATGAATGGGATTATTGGAGGACAAAGAGAAAAGAGTGCCCACTGAACTGAGAAGTTATTTTGAGACTGAAGAATGAGTCAGGCTGTTCCATATAATCAATGGATCAGTATATTATAGGGTAATTTACATCCAGAGTAGGGTCAGTCAGACCATGATCCAGAAGCATTAGCAACTGCACTCTGCCCCTCTGAGGGGCCACTAAGAAAATTTTATAATTAACCTATGGTATAGGGGTACACACTTGCAGAGAGAGATTGCATTCCTAAGTCAAGATTTGTGATGGGTAACTAGTCTCATGGGCACTGAGAATACTTCAGATAGGTCTTCATCATTGCTTATAGACTAACAGAACATGGAGGTCCCCTGGGCCTAATGGTCATTAAACAATATTTATTAACTACAAAGCCCTTGATGACTGAAGAGATCTACTACACATTACAGTACTAGGTAGGGTCAGTGGAAGGACAGGAGGAACTGAACAGGCCCAAGATGGTGTTATTTATGCTAATAGCCATAGAGGGATTAACGATTTCATAAAAGAGGCCCAAGACAGTTCCGTAGTCCCTTGCACCACATGAAGAAACAGAGAAGTCTGCAGTCTGAAATCTGGAATAGGGATTTCACTAGACCCCAACAGTGTTGCAGACTAATCTCTTACTTCCAGCCTCCAGAACTATGAGAAATAAATATCTCTTGTTTATAAGCTGCCCAGTTTATGGAATTTTTCAGCCTGAAAGGACTAAGGAAACTAGCTTCATAACAAAGTTACTATGATTGGTTGGTGACTATATTTTAAATCTTGGTTACAACACTGATTTGTCTTCTGCATGCATTTTGCATCCCTTTATAATTATGTCACAGCACTCAGCGTATCCTTTTAAAAAACTGCAGAGTCTAGAATGGGTGGTTTGAACTTCTAGCCAGGCAGTGATAGCATTTTGCAGATAATGTATCATTGAGGCTTTTACAGTGGGTAGTAGAAATCACTTTAAAACAATATTCCTGTGCTTATCCCTCTTCTGATTTAAAACATAAAACAAGATTATATTAGTAATACATGAATGGTAACACCACTTTAGAAGAGGAATTCAAAGTAAAAGAGGGTAGTAAAAAGGGTTGTTTGCTTATTTTTTAAAAAATACTTCTTCAATATATATTTTTTAAGCTCAATATGATGGAGAAATGAGAGAGAAAAATGAGCAAGATTATGCTTTAGGCAAAAATCCAAAACCTTTTTAAGTGTGTGGATCAGACCAGCTGTCTTATGCAATATGAGGGCTCTAGGGGAAAAAAAGGAAAAAAGTTATTCGCAAAATTAGGTAAAGCCTCTGTTGATCACCAAAAGAAAATTTCTCCCAAGAGAGTGGATTCTCCTTTGTATTTACTTGATCTGTTTGAATATTAAACATTCCTTATTCAACTCAAATGTAACATTAATACACATTCTTTTCCTTCCTGGTTGTGGCAGAGATAGCAGATTGGTTTGTTAACTGCATGCCAACTGTCCTTTTACATTTCTTAGGATATGCTAGAAGCTGAAAAGTTAAAGATAACCTTTCTCAAATAATCTTACAAGCCCAGATTTTGCACATATGTGAATTATGCCAAGTAGATGCATTCATGAGCTATTGAAAATGTAGGAATGAGGTTGTGTTGGTGCTTTTGCTATTTCTGCTGATTCTGTTGATTCTAGTGTAAGGATTTGTGTGGGGGGAGGAGTGGGATTGGGGTGGGTATTTATAGCAAGTATTCCAGTGCTCAAGACTTGTGAATGTGAAAAATCAGGGCATAGGGCCTCTGTTTTTCTGGCAATGGATCACAGCTGAGATAAGGTGGTCTTGCAGCAAGTAGTTCATATGACCTAGCTCTCTGGTCATTGTTTTATCTTCCTGACTGTGGCAAACACTGCTGTATCCTCAGGGGAAGAGTTTTGAACACCACAGGAGTGTTTCTGGAGTTTTGGCCTATAAGTCTACTCCTCCAATTCTCCCAATGTCCTAAACATCTACTTAAGTGAACTGCATCTTTTTCTTCATGAGGTAGATAGAGTGGCTTAAGTTATCTGAAATCCAACTAGCATTCCGTTTTACCCTTCTTTCAAAAGTTTTATTCTAAAAATGGCTATATTTTAAAAAATGACTAGTCTCCCAAAGGACTGTATTCATGATGTTAGTAGTCTCTACTCTCTCTTCTCTAACTTCAGTGAAAACTCTCAAGTCTTTCCAGTGGCTATTGTGTGTGTGTGTGTGTGTGTGTGTTTCTTTTTTTTTTTATTAGAGTATAGTTGCTTTACAATATTGTGTTACTTTCTGCTGTACAGTGAAGTAAATCAGCTATATGTATACCTATATCACCACCCTCTTGGACCTCCCCCCCCATTCCACCAATCTAGGTCATCACAAAGCACCGAGCTGAGCTTCCTGTGCTTTATAGCAGGTTCCCGCTAGCTATCAATTTTACACATGTTGGTGTATTTATGTCAAACTTAATCTCCCAATTCATCCCGCCCTCCCCTTCCTGCCCTGTCCCATGTTCACACGTCCATTCTCTACAACTGCATTTCTAATCCTGCCCTCCGAATGGGTTCATCTGTACCATTTTTCTAGATTCCACATATATGCATTAATATACAATATTTGTTTTTCTTTTTCTGACTTACTTCTATATGACAGACACTAGGTTATATACCACATCTTCTTTATCCATTCCTCTGTCAATGCACATTTAGGTTGTTTCCATGCTCTGGCTATTGTAAATAGTGCTGCAATGAGCATTAGGATACATATGTCTTTTTGAATTATGGTTTTCTCAGGGCATACGCCCAGGAGTAGGATTGCTGAGTCATATGGTAGGACAAGTTTTTAGTTTTTTAAGGAACTTCCATACTGTTCTCCACAGTGGCTGTATCAATTTACATTCCCACTAACAGTGCAAGAGGGCTCCCTTTTCTCAACACCCTCTCCAGCATTTATTGTTTGTAGATTTTTTGATGATGGCCATTCTGACTAGTGTGAGGTGACACCTCATTGTAGTTTTGATTTGCATTTCTCTAATAATAAGTGATGCTGATAATCTTTTCATGTACATCTTGGCCATCTGTATGTCTTATTGGAGAAATGCCTATTTAGATCTTCCACCCATTTGTTGATTTGGTGTTTGTTTATTTGATACTGAGCTGCATGAGCTCTTTTTATATTTTGGAGATTAATCCTTTGTCCATTGCTTCATTTGTAAATATTTTCTCCCATTCTGTTGGTTGTCTTTTCATCTTGTTTATGGTTTCCTTTGTTGTGAAAAAGCTTTTAAGTTTGATTAGGTCCTATTTCTTATTTTCTATTTTCATTACTATAGGAGATGGGTCATAAAAGATTTTGCTGTGATTTATGTCAAAGAGTGTTTTTCATATAAGAGTTTTCTAGTGTCTGGTCTTATATTTAGGTCTTTAATCCATTTAACGTTTATTTTTGTGTTTGCTGTTAGGAAGTGTCCTAATTTCATTCTTTTACATGTAGTTTTCCAGTTTTCCCAGCACCATTTATTGAAGAGACTGTATTTTCTACATTGTATATTCTTGTCTCCTTTGTCAGGGATAGGGTGACCATATGTGTGTGGGTTGATCTCTGGGCTTTCTGTCCTCCTCCATTGATCTATATTTCTGTTTTTGTGCCAGTGCCATACTGTCTTGATTACTGTAACTTTATAGTATACTCTGAAATCAGAGAGTCTGATTACTCCAGCTCTGTTTTTTGTTTGTTTGTTTTTTACTCAAGATTGCTTTGGCTATACAGGGTCTTTTGGTCACCAGAAATATTTTAAGGTTTTTTGTTCTAGTTCTGTAAAAAATGCCATTGGTAATTTGGTAGGGATGACATTGAATCTGTAGATTGTTTGGGTAGTGTAGTCATTTTCAAAATATTGATTCTTCCAATCCAAGAACATGGTACATCTCTCCATCTTTTTGTGTCATCATTGATTTCTTTCATCAGTGTCTTATAGTTTTCTGAGTAAAGATCTTTTACCAAATTAAGTAGGTTTATTCCTAGGTATTTTATTCTTTTTGTGGCAATGGTGAATGGGATTGTTTCCTTAATTTCTCTTTCTGATTTTTCATTGTTAGTGTAGAGGAATGCAAGAGATTTCTGTGAATTAATTTTGTATCCTGCAACCTTACCAAATTAATTGATTAGCTCTAGTAGTTTTCTGATAGCATCTTTAGGATTTTCTAAGTATAATATCGTGTCATTTGCAAACAGTGACAGTTTTACTTCTTCTTTTCCAATTTGGATTCCTTTTATGTCTTCTTCTTCTCTAACTGGTGTGGCTAGCACTTCCAAGAGTATGTTGAATTATATTGGTGAGAGTGGGCACCCTTGTCTTGTCTCTGATCTTAGAAGAAATGCTTTAGTTTTGCACCACTGAGAATGATGTTTTCTGTGGGTCTGTCATATATGACTTTTATTATATTTAGGTAGGTTCCCTCTTTGCCCACTTTCTGGAGAGTATTTATCATAACTTGGGTTGCATTTTGTCAAAAGCTTTTTCTGCATCTATTGAGATCATCATATGGTTTTTACCCTTCAGTTTGTTTATATGGTGCATCACATTGATTGTTTTGCATACATTGAAGAATCCTTGCATCCCTGGGATAAATCCCACTTGATCATTGTGTATGATCCTTTTAATGTGTTGTTGGATTCTGTTTGCTAGTATTTTGTTGAGGATTTTTGCATATAAGTTCATCAGAGATATTGGTCTATAGTTTTCTTTTTTGGTAACATATTTGTCTGATTTTGGTATCAGGGTGATTGTGACCTCATAGAATGAGTATGGGTGTGTTCCTCCCTCTGTAAATTTTTGGAAGAGTTTGAGAAAGATGGGAGTTAACTCTTCTCTAAATGTTTGATAGAATTCGCCTGTGAAAACATCTGGTCCTGGACTTTTTTTTTTTTTGGAAGATTTTTCATTACAGTTTAAATTTCATTACTTGTGATTGGTCTGTTTATATTTTTAAATTCTTCCTGGTTCAGTTTTTTGCAGTTGTCCCTTTCCAAGAATTTGTTGATTTCTTCAAGGTTGTCCATTTTATTGGCATATAGTTATTGTAGTAGTCTCTTATGTTCCTTTCTATTTCTGTGGTGTCAATTGTAACTTCTCCTTTTTCATTTATAATTTTATTGACTTGAGGCCTCTCCATTTTTTTCTTGGTGAGTCTGACTAAACTTTTATCAATTTTGTTTATCTTCTCACAAAACCAACTTTTAGTTTTATTGATCTTTGCTATTTGTTTTCTTCATTTCAATTTCATTTATTTCTGCTCTGATCTTTATTATTTCTTTTCTTCTACTAACTTTGGCTTTTCTTTGTTCTACTTTTTCTAGCTGCTCTAAGTGTAAGATTAGATTGTTTATTTGAAATTTAAAGGAACTTCTCTTGTAGAGAAACACAAGACAAGAAAACGACCCACAAAAACAAACCCAAATCAATTAAGAAAACTGTAATTGCAACATACGTATCAATAATCACCTTGAATGTAAATGGATTAAATGTTCCCACCAAAAGACACAGGCTCACTGAATGGATACAAATACAATATCTGTATATATGCTGTCTACAAGAGACCAACTTCAGACCTAGGGACACATACAAACTGAAAGTGAGGCAATGGAAAAAGATATCCCATGCAAATGAAAATCACAAGAAAGCTGGAGTAGCAATACTTGTATCAGACAAAATAGACTTTAAAATATAGACTGTTACAGGAGATAAGGAAAGACACAATATAATGATCAAGGGATCAATCCAAGAAGAAAACATAACAATTATAAATATTTGTGCACCCAACATAGGAGCACCTCAATACATAAAGCACATCCTAACAGCTATAAAATGGGTAACCAACAGTAACAGAATAATAGTGGGGGACTTTAACACCCCACCTACACCAATGGGCAGATCATCCAGACAGAAAATAAATAGGTAAACACATGATTTAAATGACACAACAGACCATATAGACTTAATTGATATTTATAAGACATTCCACCTGAAAGTGGAAAAATACACTTTTCTTCTCAAGTCCACATGGAACGTCTCCAGGATACATCACATCTTGGGACAGAAATGAAGCCTTGGAATTTTTAAGATAATTAAAATCATATCAAGCATCTTTTCTGACCACAATGCTATGAGATTAGAAATCAATTACAGGAAAAACTGTAAAAACACCAACACATGGAGGTTAAACTGTGAGCTGCTAACTAACCAAGAGATCCCTGAAGAAATAAAAGAAGATCACCTCCAATGGTTTTTAAGGCCTTTCATTACCTGGCTCCTAAACTGTTCCCTCTCACATTTTCTTCCATCTCACTAACAATGAATGTTGTCAACCATTAGGGAGACATGCTTAAAGAGAAGGAATTCACAAGCAATACACATGTATATTTGTACACTATGGTTTTGTGGATCAATCAGGGAAATTAAGTGTAAGAAAGACAGCTGGTTTATATGTGTAAGAGACTTCTTTATTAGAAGAGACAAGGAAATGGGAACATTTTTGAAACTGGGCTCAGAGCATGAAGAATCAGGGAAGGAGATGAACTGTAATTTTTAATATTTTTTACATCATGGTTTTACAATGTACCAGCACTGTTTTTTCCAGTAATAGAATTACTTAAATTTAGTTTGATGAAAGTGATATTTATGACTAATACATTAAAAGCATTTTATTAGTTAGTTTTCTATAGCTCTGCATGATAATTCAAAGTATATCATGTACATTCTTAACAAAGTATTGCTTCTCATTTACATTCTTAACATTATTTGTTTTCTTAGTAACTAACCTATCACTTTCAATAAACTCTAGAACTTAATAATATTTCTATTATAATAATCCATATCCTTAATTTCCTCTTCTCTCTTTAGACTGATTTTTTTTCATATCTGCACATAGCTTACACAAAAAGAACTTGCCTACAGTGCCATAGATAGATTTTATTTTATTTTCTCCCCCACTTCCCTCTTTAATTTTTAACAACACAAAATATGTTTAAATGGGAACTCTTTTTGAGGTTCACTTTGTTAATTAATTAACTAGTATCACATTGTTTTTATTCTCCCTCCCTCTGATTTTTCTCCTTTGGTAGGACCTATAAAAGAGAACACCATCTCATCTATATAAAAAGAAAAGTCAGAGAGCTGGGCAAGAACCAAAAATGGTGTGCACCTGGAACTTTAGCTAACATATGTGCTGCAAGTTTTTTCTTGGTGCACCTAGGAAATGTAGCTATTCTTTGGAATAAAACTGTTGAAGTGAAAACATTTTAAATGTTAAGGCATTTTCCTTCAACAATGGATATATTATTATTCCTTTCTCTTTTGCATCCAATGATGTTGATAAGTATAATATTAATTAGCTTCTATCCTTTGACCATTTCCTGATTTTCCTTTACATAAGCTTTCAGTATTCTCTCCTGGTCTTTAATGTTCTTAAATGTCAAAATAATATATATTTGGCTTTTTCTCATTTATATTATTACTCAATTCTTTATGAGTTTTTTTTTTTTTTTTTTTTTTTTTTTTTTTTTTTTTTTTTTTTTTTTTTTTTTTTTTTTGCGGTATGTTGGCCTCTCACTGCTGTGGCCTCTCCCGTTGTGGAGCACAGGCTCTGGGTGCACAGGCTCAGCAGCCATGGCTCATGGACCTAGCCGCTCCGTGTCATGTGGGATCTTCCTGGACTGGGCCACGAACCCGTGCCCCCTGCATTAGCAGGTGGACTCTCAACCACTGAGCCACCAGGGAAGCCCTAAACGTTTTTCATATATATTATTATCCTCAATTACTGAGCACTTATGTGACAGGTAACTGCTAGATATGTGTTATATGGTCGAATCCTTCAATCCTAAAAAGAACAGATTATAATTACATGAGAAAGATGAAGAAATTAAACTTCATTTAATTTGAATAACTGTCCCAAGGCCCCAGTAATCAATGGAAAGAGATTTTAAACAAGTTAGCCTGACTCCTGAGCTCATGTTCTTAACCACTCTATTATCCTGTTTCTTTTTGCCTCCTCAAACTCTCACAGTTACCCTGTGGAATGAGTGTTACCATCTCCTCTTGACATGAAATAACTGAGACTTAGGAATTAAAAATAAGTTGCCCAAGTTCATGTGGATAATTATTACTGGCCTCATTTCATTGGAATTTCGACTTTGGATGTCAAACTTAGTGAAGCCCCCTTGCTTCTCTCTCCACATAAAAACTGTTCATTGATATGGCGTGTGTGGGGGAGGGTGAGGTATGTCCCTGAGGTGATGTAACATTGTTTAAGGATGTATTCCATGCCTGAGAGATATATAGGGACATGCCCACATCACCAATGTATTTGGATTGCTAACCTGCATCAATATGTTTTTATTGCCATCAAAAGAATAATAATTTAAAAAAATAAGTAGAAAAGAAATCATTCTTTTTTGCCTTGTGGTTTTGCTGGATTTTTTTTACCCCAAAAGATAACTAGGTAAATCGACTTTGAATTACTGACTTCCAAGCTATAAAAACACCTAATTCTAAGGGATCACGGGCAAGGATATTACCTGAGTCAAATACCTGTTTGCAGTGACACTGATGTCCCATATGACCCAAGTCATATCTGGTAGTGCGGGGAGACAAAATACACCTTACCAAGTACCCAGTACTGTGGAGAGAGAAAAAATATAAGAACTTGAATAATTTGACAACAGCATTAAATCTCTGATGTCAGAGGTGACAATCAATCCCTAATGAAGGCTAAATGATGAGAAAACCAATATACACTTACTTGCAAGCAAAGCATAAGAGTTCTTTATTTGTTGGACACAGCAAGGACATTCAGGAGGATAATGGCTCTACTGCAGGCATTGGATGCTCACATGTCTGAAGAAGCCAGTGCAGATAAGTAAATTCATGAACAAATTGTTCTTTGGAAGCAAACACAATTCATTCAGTAAATGTCTAAGAATAGTCAATTTTAGCAATAATTATACTATACTCCACTTTCTAAAAAATGCATCCCTCTCTAACTTTCATTTTTTGGAGTTTGGGTAATATTTCACTGACCCTTAGTTTTACTAAATGGAAAATTATAGTGCAAAGGGAAGGATGAATGCCAACCAAGAGTAGTTTCTGTGATGAGAAAAAGAGAGAAATGGGAACTACAGCAAATCAGAGTGTGCAAGCTCCTTCAAAACAGCAATTCCAAGAAAAAGCCAAATTTTTCCATACAGGAATGTTGACACTAGTTGTTGACAATCTGATTTTCTAAAAGAAGCAGATGATCTTGGTTTTGTAAAATCAATTCATTTTTATTTGGCAATTAAGTGATATGAGACAACTTCTGTGTTGGTAAACATTATGTAGACCATGGCAAATCATTCAAATCTGGTCCAGAGATCCCAATTTTCAACTTCTGCTGCAATGTACAAGATCATCATGATTCTAGAGTATTTAAGGATTTTAGATGGATTATGGGAGAAATCATGAAGCCCAGATTAGCATCAATTTCCAGGATACATATAACTGTTTATTTAAAACTCCTGCTATTCTTTGTACTTCATTTTATTTGCTGTCATACTCAAGCAAGTTTGCCACTCCTCTAGATATGTATCAATATAATTCCTACACCAGATGGTCTCCAATCCAAACACTAACTTGAAAAATGTTTGTTTTAGAAGTCAAGCACTGATGAAGGTTTATTAAATCATAGTTGATACCCAATAAGGTATCCAGTCTGTTAAATAACTAGTGAACTATGACCTCCATCCGTCTAAGCACACTCTCATCCCCGATTTACCATTTTCAACCCTTTTGAGCTCCATAAATATCTAGCACAAAGAAAAGAAGAAGACTAAACAGGATTGTAGAGAAAAGAAAATCTCAGAATTACTCTAATATCATTAGAAATCCAAATTCCCCTATAAATCTGCACTTCCTTTACCACTTCCTTATCTCAGACTATTTTCATTGAGACAGTTGCCCCAAACATTCAACTTGTTTACTCCAAAAGCTATGTAAAATTTTAAGCATGTAAATGGTTTTGTTCTTCCTGCCTTAGGCTACTTCTTATTAAAAATCAAGGAATAAGCCAGGAAGGAAATTTTTTCTTCTCAGATTATAAAATAATTTTCATATGAAAAAGAAAAAAATAGAGAGATGTCAGGTTTCTTTTTCCAAATGAGAAAGCAAAGCAAGGAAAAAGGTTACAACATGTTTGACAATAATTAAATGATATAAAATAAGATGATTTGAAAGTATTTATTTATATTTTATGATGAATTTTGCTGTGAGGGCTACATTACTCCTTCTGATTTCTAGAAACTTTAATATTTCTGCTGTCTACATTTGTATCATGAACAGTGTTAACTGGTTATATTTCTCCTAGAATGCCTTTCAGTTGATTATATGCATCAGGTGAAGGAAACAATAGTAACCAGCAATTCGGTCCTATTCCACTGGAAGTATGTCTCTCAACGTGGGCTAAGGGGGAAAGGGTGCTAAATTTTAAATGGTTCCCATTGTCAGTGAATAATAAATATCTTTTTTCAAAATTAAACATCCTCTCTATTCACCAATTTACATATCTATATTCATTAAGGATCAATCACAACATTCTTTTCAAATAACAGCTTTCTGGATGACTCCTACTCTATTCTGATCATTTGCCTTAATTGATAGTACTGCAATTCTTAGATATTGACTTATGACATGCTTAGTTACTACTGCACTACCGACATACTTTCTTTAAAAAATTTGAAATTAAAATGCACAAAACTACATATTTTAATATAATGCACAATAAAGATCATAATATAATCTCTATAAGTATATATAAAAGTAAGTCACACCAGGTGTTTTTTTTTAGTTTTTTTTTTTTTTTTTTTTTTTTACCCAGTGTGGTTTCTTTTTGGCTGAGTGGCACTGTGTCAGACAAAGTATCTTTTGTAATTGAAGAGTTTCTTTGCAAGACTTAGAAAATTAAAGAAGGATTAAACCAGAGTTTGAACTGTTCAAAAAATGTGGATGATTTATTGAGATATGTTTCTCAAAAAAACTTTCTCATTTTCTATTTTGTCTAACCCACAAACTGGCCTGACCTCTGCCTCCTCCATGACCATTTCTTCTGATTTTAACCGTATGAATTTCTTTAGCACAAACAAAAACCATTTTCTTTGTAGATATGACAGCATATTTCTGCATCTTTTTTTAATATAATTACTAGAAATGCAGAGACTTTATCTGTCTCTTATCCCCGTCAAGGGATACTTTAGGCATTAACTTACTATCTACATAATGTTTTTATCCATTCTGTGTTTGTTCCTCTCTGAAAGAGAAGGTGAAAAATTATTTGTGCTCAGTCACTTTTTGTATTGGAAGGTTCAAGTATTCTATCCAATTTTTCCTATACATCCCCTGGCAGTGAAGCTTAATCATCTCCTTGATCAGAGTTGGTTCTCACTGTAGGCAGCTTGCCAAGAAATGTTCTTCTTTTCTGTTATGATAGCAAAAGTGTAGGCATTTCCACTTTGCCATGCCCTAAAGTCCTGTAAAAGCTTTGAGGAACACCACTTTCACAACTAAAAACATCCCTTACCAACTCTAAGAAAATGTTTCAAGGTGATGGAAGATTGACAAGCTAAAGGCTGGTGGGTTATTCCCCCTGAAGTTTTAGAAAAGCATAGCTACCAATCTTCTAGGCAAACTCTGTTACAGGACTTCACTTTCCCAAAGCAGGAGCAATGCCAAATACCTATATATCATGGGTTGAAAGGAACTCATTTGGGATAAAAGAATCCCAGTTTGGGGAAAGTAAAAGAGAGAACTCCCTTATCTACTAAAAGCTTTTACTCTTCCTGGAATGGAAGATGAAATTCCAAGTACTTCATCTAAATCCTATTATATTTCATCTCTTCCTCTGCCTCATCTCTCAGGGAGAAAATGTGTGAGATTGCAAAGGAAGAACATTCAAGATATTATGAGAAGAGGCTACTATTATCGAGATTTAAAAGAGCATTTGAAAGCAATTCCATTCACTGGAGGCTTGTTTGTCCAACTATAAAAGGAAAAGTTTCCATTGGAAATATAAGGTGTGCTTCAATCATAACTGTTGAAATAGTGTGAATATTTCAGTGATAAATATAATTTAACTGAGTTAAATTCCATTTACCTTAGCTGCTGTGGACAATTATGCTTTCCAAAACTACTTCCATTCTTTAGAAAATATTGCCAAAAATGATATTTGAGATGGAATGTTTGGAAGGTTGCTGATATAGTTATTATTTTGGTTACCCTTTTTGAGAGTGATATCATAAACTAATTAGGTTTCACATTCAAATAATTGACCTTACTTGAATGGTTTTAGCAACACTTCCTTGTGCCTAAAATTGTCCCAAGAACTATTAAACTGAGAGAAAAAAAAAAAAGGACTGCATAGGAAAATTATGTAATCTAGGTGATTCATTTACTGAATATGTAAATGCTCATCTCTAAGTAGAAGGATTCTGGGTAAGGGGATCTGTTGACCTACAGGCGTGTTGGGAAAATCTTGAAATGCTGATGGAAGAGTATGTATCTATTCCATTAGAGAGAAGATAAGTAAGATTCAGCTGATGAATTAGTGGATACAGTAAGCCATAAAATTTAGGCTTGACAAGACCATATTCAGGGAATAGACAAAAATCATCACAGGTTACAACATCAAATATCAGATCGTATTTTATCAACAGGGCACGAGGATACCTTACCTATTTTTGAAACGGAAGTTCTGCATCCCACGTCTTATATGTTGAGAAAGGCAAAAAGTTTCTAAGGCAAAGAAGCAGCAAGAGGTCCAACAACTTCATCAATATTCAGACTAAAATCTACTTACCACTGACAGATGGAAAGTTATCCCATTTCATCCTATGTTTAGAGAATATCCAGTGACATAGTTCCAGATACAAATTCATGAGCACAAAACTTTTTGTTTAAAGTGTTGAGCTCAAAACCCTATATTACAGTTTTACATTCTATTTCAGCCCTAGTGCAAATGCAAAAGAACTTAGCACAGTTCTGTCTGTAAATTCACCTTTTTTTGCCCAGATTTCTTCCTCAAATTAAATAATGATAGTTCATTTCACTTTAATTGAATTAATTTTCTCCACCTCTTTAACCAGTACTATAGATCACTCATTAACGTTTTCCCACATTTCTGTTTACTTACAGGAAACATTTATTAATACTAAAGCAGTATGCCACCATTTTAAGTCCTTCTATCAAAGAAAATAAATGCAAGAAAAGCTCTTCAAATCAGCCTGACTTCCCAGGACTATATTAAAGGAAACATAATCCTTTAATAGAAACCCAAATATTATCAGATTTAATATATAAAATTAAATTCAGTATCAAATTTCCTACATCTTGAGGAAAACCTACTGGCAAAGAAAATTATGGTTTAAATGCTAACAAACCAAACTTTCTTTTTTTGTATTGCACCTGTGATAGATTTCAAAAACATAGTGCTACTTAACTGAGTGTTATTAATGACATACTGAAATACTTTTTTTATGCTGGAACTGCACACTTTCAGAGGATATCTAGTATTTACTGTAAACTCTCTGAAAGATTTAAAAAATTAAATACAAGCATTGATTCCATGTATTTCTTTTGAATCTAAACATGATGATTAATGTTACTGTTATTCAAAATTAAGTCAAATAATCAGAAGATATTCAGAAGGATTATAAAACAATAAAGTGGAGGCTTAGACCCATGTTTAGAGAACAGGAGGAGTGAAGGTCAGAGGAGGTTCCACTAAGGGCTTCAGCCTGCAATGCAGGAAGGGGTGAATTTTAAGAGCTTGCCTGGAAGCTGCTGAGATTCTTAGGAACTGGGAAGATTCAAACAACTACCTGTTTATACTGTAGCTTCTCTATAGCTTGCCCCTGATGCCACTATGAAGTATAAGCTGGGAATTTCCACCAACTCTCTCAGACTGCTTCATCTCTATAACTAGAAGCTACTTTGAACTTCATATCTTCCCCTTAATCTTTTGTAGCCGCCTATGAAGAATTGTGCATTCTCTTCCCTTTTTGCCCTCAGATCTCCCTGAGCACTTTGCACTGACAAGTTCTAATCTGGAGTCACACTGAAATAGGGAATTTGAACCTAAATTTTTGGATCTCTTCTTTTTCCATTCTTGCCCCACTACAACCATGGGAACAGATTTCCAAGGGAGCTCCTAGAAACAAAATTACGAAGGAATTGTCAATCCAGTCCATATTTTTTTCATACTGTGCACTATAAAAACATATTCTAAATTTATGCAAATACATTTTAAGTCAAATTTCAATACTGAAAACTTTCTCAAGATTGATTCTCAAACTTTTGAAAAACAAAACTACATTTTAAAATGATACGCCTATCTTTATTTGGTGTTGTTATTTTCTGTTTCTCTCCCGACCCACCAATTTGGAATGTGTTAGTCTTTAATGTGCTTTGATGGGGAGATCTGAAGACCCCACTGTCCAAGGAGATATGCATCTTCCATAGGAAGTTGCAATTCCTTCAGGATAGGCAGATTTGACTAGATTCCAATATAATAGGTCTGTTTTATTTTACATACTAACTGGTAGGGAAAACAAGAAAAATGGGCCAAAGACCATAAGTATTATTCACCTGTGTTTCCATAGACCATCTGAAACTACTTCAAAAGCTATGACAAAATTAGGTGAAATAGAAATACAAGCAACCCAAGTGAGAAATTGTCCAGCTCTGAAATCTTTTAAACATGTTCTCTCAAATAAATGTCACAAAGTGTTTAGAGTCAGATACTACTTCAGGTTCGAATTCTTTTGAGACGAATAAAAAAATGTCCACATCTTCACAAAATTCTAACTGCCAAGCCAGTGCATTATTTAACTGGCAAAGAATGCAATAAATGAGGGACATATTCACACAGGGAGGTTGCTAATGGCCAGGATACTGAGCTCATAGCTGAATTCAGTCCAAGTTTGTATGGCTAAGTATTATTAACATCAAAATTCCTGTGTGAGGGTTTTGTGCTTAATGAGTTATTGATTTCAGACTCTTCCCTGAGGGAGACATACAAAAGGCACTACAGCACTGATGACCTCTGTGCTCTTCCTAAGGCAAATCTCAAATATCTGGAGATAATATCCTTTCTTTTCTGGGTTGATTGGTGTTGTCCAGTGTACAACAATTGCTGTTTGTCCAAAATAAGAACAAAGTAATGCATGTACATAACTGCTTTCAGCACAGCACCACCAACAGAAGAGTTTATGTGGGAAAGGGGACTCATCTATGCTTTGGTCAAGTGAATCTCTCCAGCATAAGCGTTTCTAAGTTCAGAAATTGAGTCTTGAAATTCTTCCCTGAAGGCTGTTCACCCAGATTTGATTGTTTTATGCTGCACTTTGCCTTTTACCTTTTGGAACCAATTTAAGCACAAAAAAGAAAAAAAAAGAAAAATCAAAAAAAAAAAAAAAAAAGAGGAAACAGAAACATAATGGCCTTTTTAGGCAGCATATTTTTCCTAAATGTTGGACTTGTGAAGTAGTCGAGAGAAGCTGTCTGGTTACCAGTAGTAACTTGTCACTTCAACAGGTTTTAAACTTTCTAGAAGATCAGAGTTCATCTCAATAATATAAAAATAGAGAAAATATAGAAAAAATATTTATGAGAAGATTATTTTACAAAAGTTGAGAACATTAAGCAAGATTTATATCTGTAATTTTGGATGGTGCAATTTTCCATGTTCGGATACTGATAATTATTTTTCCTTAACATTTCATATGCAAAATGAAATGAAGAGTCAATTAAGAATATACCTACCAACATGCCAAAAAAGGGCCAGATAGAAACAAATAAATCATTCTCTACTTAGGCTATGTCATTAGATCAGAGAAACAATATGATTAACTGCCTGAAAGTTATCAGAAAGCCAAAATGCATCAGGTAAACTCTTCATCTTTTGTCTCTGAGAGAGTGACATTAGCCTTTGAGAAAGATTCTATAAAGGGATGCTCAAGAATTTTGGAAAATAGATGTAAGTTGAATTCCAGTTTATCTAAAGATCTTAATGTTTTACTATACATATGGAAAGTTAGCTTTCATAACAATTCGGTCAGAATTTTCTGTCCTATTAAATTGAACCATTAACCTTTATAAGTTTTGAAAACAAATGCAGGAGTTGGACTCTATTTTTTGATATTTGACCGCTGACATTTTAAAACTCAACGTTTCCTCTCCCCCTGTGCTCCATATCTGGGTAAGATGACAAGGAGGCCCAATGTTCCCTCCTTTGGCTCCAGAGGGAGACTTAAACACTGCCAGCCTCTGCCTGTGCCTGGGAAGTCTCACTCAGCCCCACATACTAATCACAATTCAAAACCAGGCCTGTCTCCTTTCCCTGCTCCTCAAGCCATTTCAGACTTGTTGATAGGCTTGTCCTGCTCTCCCCAGAGATCTTAAACATGTCAGTAATAAAACTTTTCATTCCTTTTTGTTGTGTGTGATATCTTCAGGCTCAATATTCAAAGCAAATTTGGAGTAAGGACCCATCTGCTTCTGCAGGTAACAATAACAATAAACTGTCTGCTATAACTTACTTTGGGAGATTTTCCTTCACACAAAATTGGCAGGATTTTTAAAAAGAGGGGCAGTTAGTTAATTAAAAAAGCATAACAGTAGTAAGAGAAAACTAAAGGTGGTGAAAATTCAAGGAACTTATGATATTTCATTGATTCCAAGATACAGCTATTTTTTTCACATTTAAGAACCCTGAAACCTCAGTCTTATAACTGATGAAATTAAACAATTTGTCAATTTTTCCTTCCTAATGATACATAAATTGATGGTGTGTTTTAAAAATTAATGACAGTTTAGTTGTGATAAAATAAAGTAGTCAAATGACATTTGAATAGCTGCATTTTCAGCAGAGAGGGTGTATTTCTGAGTAGAGTTTATGTCTAAATCAAGAAGCAATATTATATGTTCGTGATTGCATATATTTATATTTAAGGCCATTTTTGTCTAGACTCAGATGCCTAGAGAAACATGAATGTGAAGAAACTTGCCTTAGAAAGACTGAAGTCTGATATTAAACATTAAGAGTAGCAACAGGAAGCAAATGGAAGCAACGAAGTTAAAACCTTCTCCAGGTACTAAGAATCCAACACAAGGGTTAAGAAACCTAGTCTAGACATACAGATAGCATCAAAATGTGTAGTTAGGAGGTCAAGGTAGAGTTTCCAAAGGATAAAACAAGTTGAGATAATGAATCTGATCAATTGACAGAATGGATCCCAGAATGAGATAATCAGGTGAAGTTCAGGAGGACTTCTGGACCTCCATTTTATTTGATCTTGTTTGCTTAGTTATATAATCTAAATGTCAAGACTCCTAATAAAATAGTAGTGTAATAATCAAAATAATACCTAACATAAAGTTTCTATGAGTATTAATATTTTGAATGTAATATGTTTAGCACAAGGTGGCCCATGCTAAGGATTAAATATTATTATTATTATTATTGTTATTATTATTAGCAAAATCTAAAAGTTAGATGAGGGATTATGCCACATGTTTGCAGACAATGAATTCTGGATTTACTTGAAGGTAACTTGATGAAGGATGGTGACTAATGGTTAAACCCAACATTTGTGTCTCAGACTTTTAATTCAGGTCCAGGTAACTGACAATTTTTAAGACCCAATATGTGGCAGCTTCAACCCAGTTGATAAGCCTGCTGTTCAGATGAGAATTTTTTCACAACTTGAAATAGAATGAAATATACAGCAGTAGAAAATGAGTGCCATGTTGTACACTCATTGGACTGATCTCCTCTTGTTGCTTGGGAGGATAAGCCAATCAATTTAAATTTCAATAATCGAAACTTAAAGATTTTGGTAATCTATGTTATATTCTCTAATTCAGCTTAAGTAGCAACAAAGCTACTAGTTTAGAACTATGTGAATTTTGTGCGTGTTTCTATATGAGTTCAGAACTCAAATAGAGAAGGGATATATTTGACCCATATAAACTCCAAGGTATCTATTTTCTACAGTGGCTAAATAACTCTACATTGATAGATTTACAGCTTTTCAAATTCAACATGTGTGAAAACAGACTCCTCTGTTCTTTTGAAAGTGCTTCTTCCTCTTGGGTGTCTGTCACCATCTATTGTACTGATATTTTTACTCAATATCTTTCTCTTAACATCACTCAGGACAAAACAAACATTAAATGCATAGTCATAACTGCAATAATCCCTGAAATATATTCCTTCCTTTCTTTTCAATTAACACATGATCTAAGTCCTAATTGTCTGACACTTAAGATTTTGCATTTTCATTCTAACTGGTCTCTGTGCCCCTAGATTTTTCCCTTTTCTCTTCAGTTCTACCCTCCAGCACCATTTATCTTTCTCAAACAAAGTTCTGATCATACTTTTCCCTCACCAGTGAATACACATCCAGATCTAAACTCTCCATCTCATTTAAAAAAGT
The DNA here is from genome assembly GCF_949752795.1 of Hyperoodon ampullatus. Lineage (NCBI taxonomy): Eukaryota > Metazoa > Chordata > Mammalia > Artiodactyla > Ziphiidae > Hyperoodon > Hyperoodon ampullatus. The sequence goes on from NC_136928.1 coordinate 7,522,360, forward strand.
CTTTCACAATATGACCCTGACTGTTCCCAGCCTTATTTCCATCATCACTCCTTGACCCTCCTTCCAAACATTAACGTCAATTTTTGACTGCCATGTTATTCAACTCTTCACGCCTTGATCATTCTGCTTTCTCTTCCCTAAATTCCTTCATTGACTTTGATTATTTGTACATTTCTTTTCCTGTTACACTGTGATCTCTCAAAAACAGAGACCAATATTTTAGTAGAGTACATGCTCAATAAATGTCTATTGAATTGAAATAAGTATCAGACACTTATGTAATGAAGTTCACAGCTTTGTCTAAAACTATGCACAAACTAAGCTATGTTATCTAATTTAGGGTCAGGAAAAAGATTACAGCTCATAGCTGGTGCTGTTTGAATAGTAGCCAAGTTGAGTATTGTGATGAGAAGGATCTCAGACTATATTAAAACTCAATTGGAAAATATGCTATTCCCAGTTATTCATAGGGTTTAGGTGTGCAGAACTGTGGGGAGATGTTCTTGCTGTATATTTTCCATCCTTGCTGAAAAAGAAAAACTATATTCTATAATGTATGTTTGATTATAGCATTTTATTATTTCTTCCAACATATGTGCATTGAATGTTCATTCTCTTCCAGACATGTATTTTCAAGCTGTGGTGAGTATAGCAGTTGATGAAACAGCTCAGGGTGAGCTTTTAATTTAAAGGTGACAGAGACAAATAACAAAAAATGAAGAAATATATGAGATACATAATTTCAGACATTGATAAACACTACAGAGAATTAAAACAAGGTAATATAATAGGTCATCCAAAGTTTTGGTATTCAATTGATTGGGTAAACAGGGATAATCTGAAGAAATACATTTAAAACTAGAAAGACCCCAAATATGAAGATCTGGTGTCAGTGGCTCCAGGGGAAAGAATAGTAAGTAGAAAGGCCTGAAAGTCAGAACAAAATTAATTTTTTGAAGAACATTAAGAAAGCTACTTATCTAGAGAGGATGCAACTTGTGGAATATGAGGGATCTTGGTAAAACAGTATAATGGAGAAGCTTTCAATTAGGCAAGGCCTTGAAAGTCATGATAACAAGTTTGGATTCCATTGTTTAAGTGTGAAAAAATAGGGGATGTTTAAGATGCTGTAGGTGAGAAATAAAATGGTCTGGAATAGAATGCTAAGGGCATAATTTAAAAACTGCGGATCCATACGGGACATATCAACTTGTTGATGGATTGCTTGAGTTTGTGTAGTGTGTGGTGTCTGGTGTGTGGGTATGGGTGTAGGGGATGATTATTTAGTACTGGAGTAAGAGGCACTGGCATATTAAAGATAATTCTAGATTTTTGTCTTAATGGATAGATGATGGGAGGGGCAATTTTGGAGAGGAAAATCAAGAATTCTGTTATTCCTATCAAACATTTAACTGGAAATCTAATAGAGGCCTTTAGAGATGCTGATCTAGAGCACAGGGGAGAAGACTGAAGTTATGGATTTGAAGTCATCTGTGTATAGATGTTATTTAAAGCCATTAAATATTTTTTTGATGGATAAGAAGTGACTTCTTAGAATAGGATGCTTGTGAGGCTTACAAGGGGGTGGGCAAGGTAGTGCTGCACTGAGAACTCAGTGGGCTACAGTTTTATAATCAAAGGAAAAATTGGAAGGAAGAAAAGACCACCTTCTTCCTCATTCTTGAGTAGACATCAAGTTTCCATCATCAGCTCCTCCTCCACATCAGGCAGGGGAGTTTTCTTGTCCCTACATGGTCAAGCCAGGACTGTCATGGTGCAAGGGACATGAGCAAAAAGTTGGTATAAAGCTGTAAATTTTAATTCTCAATTCCTCTAAGGCCTCCAGGCTCCATTTTAGAGAGCTCTTTTAGCAATCCTTATAATTAATATGTTTTTGAATTTAACTTGAATTTAACATCAGAAAAGTGCATAAACATTATGTTTACAGTGGTGAATTTTAACTATTTCTCAGATCAATCAATTTATATTTAATTATATCTTTATTAATCTCCAGTTTTCAAAGTCCACCCTTCTTGAAATATCACTAAACCACCTTTATTTTCTGTAATATTTTCTTTGTTTTAAGAAATGCTTAATTTTTTGTTTTGTTTTGTTTTGTTTAATTTTTTGGCTGCACCGTCCAACTGGTGGGATCTTAGTTCACCAACCAGGGATAGAACCTGGGCCTTCAGCAATGAGAGCATGGTGTCCTAACCACTGGATTGCCAGGGAATTCCCTTTTCTCTCATATTTTCTGTCAATGTTTATGCTTCTATAAATTTGGAGAGATTCCTCTCTTCTAGCACTCATACTTTGTATTGCTTTTATGTCAGCCACTACAATTTTACAATTTTTAATTTCCAAAAATGCTTTCATGATCTCCATAGACTCCTTTGCATGAAGTTCTTTTTATAAAGTCAATAATGTATTTTAATATATTATAAAACCTATTTTTTATTTTGTTTATTATATTATTTCTATTTCCTCTGAAATTAACTTTTATATTGGCATTTTCTTTTTGTGACAGGTGGCAAAACTGAATGAATTTAGAATCATATGCCAAAATTCAGGAACTGATTACTTTAAGAACACTTAATTTTATAGACCCAAAGTTTACATTCATTAGATGTCTTGGATAATGGATAAACTATATCCAAGATAAATTCCTCAGACTGAAACATAAAATATTTAACTCTGATTCTATGGAAGTGGATGTTTATTGAATAAGAATAAAAGCTTGTGGCAATTATAAATCACACAACGTTTGAAATTCTATATTGCTAAATATTTTAACAAAAATTTTCGTATTTCTTACTTTCATTTGCATTTCTAATTTTACCTACTTACACAACCTGATATTTCAGGCTCATCTTATACTTGTCCCAGCTATGGAATCAGCCCTGGTTGCTTTCATTGGGCAATATTATTTAGGAACCAAAATTTGGGTGTTAAGTGTGCTATTTGCTCTTGGAATGCAGTGATCAAGTCTAGAATATGCACATATGTATATATATATTCACCACAGAAACACATACATATATTTCTATTAATCTTTAGCTCTAGCTCTTGAGAGCTAAATAGATATATAAGATTTTATTCATATAACTATAACTACCTCTATATATTAAAAAACATGAGTTCACACTGATACCTCTAATACAAGATTTATTTCAGTTTCCCCCCTTTCCATATTTTTAACCTTCTCTTCGACAATGAGAAACCTAACTCACATTATCTTATCGCTCTGTATTTACTAATTTGTTCATTCTCCCAGAATGTAATCAATCTTTCAAATTCATAGGCTGCTTCTTGGGCTTTAGCTCTTCCAAACATGCTGGCCAAGTGGTTACCTCATGGGTCGTAGCCTTACTGAACACAACAAATGTGCCAGGAAAATCCATGACTATGGAGCCACAGAGCACACCAGTCACACCAGACCATTTGTTAGGCCAGGTATATCTATCATTCCAGTTGCCTGGGCCAAATCTTTAGTCTCAGTACAACAATAGACAAATCCTCATCCTTAGCTCCACCACAGCCAAATTTTTGCCAGCTAAGACTTGACCCAGGCAAAGGAGAAAAGGAAACAAAGGAGAAGAGTTGCCTCATAAATATCTTATTTCCCCTTTTTGCTAAAGAACATATGCTCCATAAGACGAGATAGTGTATGATATTTTTACCCCTGTAACGTGTATGTGTCTGACACATTTATATAATAAATATAATCAGAGTTTCATTGTTGAATAGATAAATGAATGAATAAATTAATGAACTACTTGTTAACTGCAAGTAGGGTAGGAAATTGATTTCTAATTCCTGACAATATTTTTTAAATGAAATATAGTTGATTTACAATATTGGATTAGTTTCAGGGGTACAGCAAATTAATTCAGTTATATTTTTTCATGTTGTATTTCATTGTAGGTTATTCAAGATATTGAATATAATTCCCTGTGTTATACAGTAAAACCTTGTTGCTGATCTATTTTATGTGTAGCAGTTTGTATCTGTTAAACCCATACTTCTTTTTTTTTTTTTTTCGGTACACAGGCTTGTCACTGTTGTGGCCTCTCCCATGCAGAGGACGCGGGTTCGTGCCCCAGTCCGGGAAGATCTCACATGCCGCAGAATGGCTAGGCCCATGAGACATGGCCACTGAACCTGCGTGTCTGTAGCCTGTGCCCCGCAATGGGAGAAGGCTGCAACAGTGAGAGGCCCGTGTACCACAGAAAAAAAAAAAAAAAAAAAAAGAAAAAAAAGAAACCTCCATACTGTTTAACATAGTGGCTGCATGAATTTATTCCCACCAACAGTGTAGGAGGGTTCCCTTTTCCCCACAACCTCTCCAGCATTTATAAATTGTAGACATTTTGGTGATAGACATTCTGTGAGGTGATACCTCATTGTGGTTATGATTTGCACTTATCTAATAATTACACTATTTTTATACATTAATTTTTTAACTTTTTATTTTACATTGGAGTATAGTTGATTAACAATGTGATAGTTTCTGGTATACAGCAAAGTGATTCAATTATACATATACATGTATCTATTCTTTTTCAAATAATTTTCCCATTTAGGTTGTTACATAATATTGAGCAGAGTTCCCTGTGCTATACAGTAGGTCTTTTTCAGTTATTCATTTTAAATATAGCATCATATGCACAACAGAATATTACTCAGCCATTATAAAGAATGAAATAATGCCATTTGTAACAACATGGATGGATCTAGAGATTGTCATACTGAGTGAAGTAAGTCAGAGAAAGAGGAATATCATATGATATTGCTTATAAGTGGAATCTAGAAAGAAATGACACAAAATGAACTTATTTACAAAACAGAAACAAACTCACAGACTTACAGAAGGAATTTATGGTTACCAGGGGGAAAGGTGGGAGGAGGGATAGTTAGGGAGTTTGGGACTGATATATACATTACTTTTTGTAACTTCTCTTTTCTTCTTTATTTATGTATGTATGTATATACACATTCAAGTGTGTATGTAGAAAGATAATACTTACATGTAAGATGATACAAATTAACTTTCTAATTTGTCTATACCTCACAAATAAATATTCCAAAATTCTATGAAATATGAGAAGTAAGTGGATGAAACTGTTTGTTTGCATTTTATGTTCATTCTCATGCAGGAAAATCCACTGTATTTGTCATGATTTTACCCATTTCCAAATAATATTGAAAGAAAATCAAAATACATAGGTGATCCATTAAAACTTTGCCCTCCATGAAAAGTTAGTTACCATGTTCATATCTGACACTTAAGAAAGGTTAAAATGGTGATTCTACTTAGTATACAATCAACGAGGATTTAATCTTAGGAGTCAAAAATGGCATGAATCATCATCTCTAATCTAGTGACAGTATCACTTACAATAGCAATAATAATTGCAGAAATAATGATATATTATATCTACATAATAGATTATATGAATTAAGATTATTCAACTAAGTCTCATTACATTTTTATCCTCTCAAAATACCCACAGGTTTGTAATTACAGCCCTTTAATGATCAGGAAACTGAGGATGAGAATGACAAAGCTGTTATCCTAAATCCAAGATGATTCTCAGTATTTCACCCAAATGAGGATGTTGTCTTCTACACAATAAGATGAATGTAAATTTCCACCTTTGTCGTACTGAGAATTGAACTCTGTTGATCTGCTTGACAATATTATTTTATCTTTATATCTATCATCATTAAGATACTTGTCATCAGTTAGGCTAGTTTGTGCTTGTTGGTGTGCCCTAATTGGAAATTCTCTAATGGCACATTTCAAAGGAAACAAGACTGTTGATGATTGACTAACATCCCAATAGGTAAAACAGACAAAAACTCTCAACTTATTCCAATGTTATGGTTCAATGATGATGAATTTTCTTAGCATCTGTTTGTGTGTTTGATTAAACTATCCATCAACCCATCTGTTTCTAGCTGATAGGGAGTTGTCTGCAAAGAAGTAATTTTGAAAAGCTTACACACTTCATTTAACAGGGTAGACACAATTAAAGCCCTGAGTTGTTGAATTTTCTGGGTAATACTATTGATTGATTGATTTACAGCATTAATCAATTTACTAGCAATTCCTTGTGTAAATCTAAACGCTTACATGACTACCATAGACTCAGGCCAAAGTTAGGCAAATTAGGTGAAAGTCACAATTAACAGATGGTATTAATAGTCCACAATGCCATCTTGTTCAGGACATTTTGAATTGAAAGCACAGGAAGGAAAATTGCCTCTCTGTGCCTCTGCTTTTTTACCTTTATGTGTGCTTTCCTAGAATAGGCTATTACAGTTCATTGTATAGTAGTTTAACAATAGTTTTGTTTCCTTCCTCACATTTCAGTCTTCTCTAATCCATCTGTAATGTTGATTTAATACATATAGATTATTTTCACTCTCTTCTTCAGAGAATTTAAGTAAGCAAGTCTAAATCTATAGTTTCTCTTAATTTCCCAGTAAGTAGTTGATATTGGGCAGATTATTTAATATCTTTATGTTTAATTTTTTTACACATAAAATGATGATAATTATAATAACTTCACAAAAATTATAAGGATTAAGTGAGATAGCCCAGACGAATTTTTCTCAGGAATGTAAGTTTGATTTAACATTGAAATATGAACCAATGTACTTCAACACAATGATGAAATAAAGAGAAATATGTAGAACTTCTCAAAAGATACTGAAAAAAATGCTTGATAAACTAACTACTGATGAAGAAAATACTCAAAAAAAGGATTACTAGGTATCTTTCTCATTCGGTAAACAGGAATCTATATATAACCCATAGCTCATATTTTACATTTTACTTAGTAGTGAAATATTGAACATCTGCCCTCCACCCACTCAAAAAACAAACAAAAACCCACAAAAACAAACAAACAAACAAAAAATAATCATTGGATACAAAGCAAGGCTTTTGTTCTCTCGAAATTAGGATTATAGCAGAAGTCCTAGCAATTATATTATAGGAGAAAATGAAATAAAAACTATAAAAATTGGAAAGGAAGAAGTAAAATCTGCCTTTATTTACAGATGTCACTGTGGTATATGTAGAAAATCCTAAGAATTCTGTTTAAAAAATACTAGATGTAATAAGTGAATTTTAAAATTATTCAGGATAAATAAATTATTCATATTTTAAATATGCATGGTAAACAAATTTGTTTCTATCTACTATTAGCATCAAACAAATGGAAAATGAAATTTAAAAAATACAGTAGGAACAAAACCATAAAATAATTAAGAATAAATTTATGAGTCTTTTTTTTTCTTTTTTCCTTTAACATCTTTATTGGAGTATAATTGCTTTACAATATTGTGTTAGTTTCTGCTGTATAACAAAGTTAATCAGCTATTTGCATATGTATATCCCCAAATCCCCTCCCTTTTGCGTCTCCCTCCCACCCTCTTTATCCTGCTCCTCTAGGTGGACACAAAGCACTGAGTTGATCTCCCTGTGCTATGCAGCTGCTTCCCACTAGCTATCTATTTTACATTTGGTAGTGTATATATGTCACTGCTACTCTCTCACTTCATCCTAGCTTACCCTTCCCCCTTCCCATGTCCTCAACTCCATTCTATACTTATGTGTCTTTATTGTAATACATGTACACTGAAATTTAAAGAACATTGGTGACAAAATATAAAAGACATGAAAAAGTAGAGATAGTCTACATTAATTAGAGGGAAAGAAACATGTAAATCCTCCCCAACTTTCAGTCCATTCTCTTCAATTTGGTCTATAAAATTCCAGCAGGCGTTGGAAGAATTGACAAGAGAAATGGATGGACCTAAAATAGCCAACACTATCTTGATTTAAGAATAAACAAACATATTATCTGATTTCAAGCAATTCCTATAAATTTGCAGTATTTAAGACCATGCAGGTTGATAGAAATTCTCAATTGAATAAATTTAACTCAAAGCACCTTTGTAGCATATTTTACTTGGATTTAGCTACATTAGGCTTTCTGTATTTAGCATGATAAGGGGTATAATGTGGAACATAAGTTTACTTAAATAATAGCTTAGGTTTTGTCACACCTGTGTTTTTTTGACATTGTATCTATTTCCTTCAATACTCATAGTTTATAGCTTTGAGCATTTAGAACTCTCATGAACACTTTGAGCTTCAGTTTCCTTTCCTGTAAAATGAGATAACAAAACCTAGTTCAAATTGGGCAAAATAATATATTAGACAGAATAGGCAAGATTTCACTTTGGTGAAAAGCAACATCTAAATCTCAATGACCTGATTTAAAAAAAAATGTGCATCTCTTGTTCACTCCACATGTTTCCCATTGGTTGGCAAGCATATGTGAATTCTGTTATCTTTCAGATTCACCATATAAAATACATGTATAGAGATTTCTCATCCTTTATTCTATGCTCCAGCCTGACATGGCACACGTTATTTCTGTTTATGGCATATTGGCTAGAATTGGTTAGAATATGGTTCTAACTGCAAGGGGCCTGGGACATGTAAGCTCTGTACCCAGAAGGAGGATGATCCAAATATAAGGTGCACAAATAATTATTGCCATAAACATTATGTGAAATAAAGCACAAACACAGACATAGTACTGTGCCTGCCACAGATACCCTCAGAAAAGTATAGCTACTTATTTGTTTTTAATTCAGAATTTTGTAAATTGATTAATATTCTTCATTCCTTTTATGACATTTTAGTCATTGAAAAGAAGCATGGTATAAGTAAAACTTCTGGATTCAAGGGTAAGTCTGGATCGTACTGATGGGTGTGCAGTGGCATTTTTGAGTCTAGAAAAGTTACATAATGTCCCTGCATTATATTTTTAATTAATTAGATTTTATTAAACATTTTCCTACAAAGTGTCTGCTGGTTTAAGATTATCTGAAGATTATCTTTGTCTAGGTATCTTTATAGACTGACTAGATCTAACCATTTTATAGCCCAAAGTTTAGCATGTGAATTTTGTTTTTTAACTTACCCTCTGTAGACAGCATTACACTTACCATCTGAATCTTGGCCAAAATGTGTACAAAGAAAATACTAAAACATTGTTCAGTTGGTTATGAACACTGGAATCTGTAAGAGAAGGACAGGTTTTTAAAATGGTCATTGTTAGCTGGAAGACATGCAATGCACATTTATAATTTTAAAGAAGAGTTTCAGTTATCCCATAAGATTTAAAATGTTCTTTCAGACAAATAAAGAAGGTGGTTTTATTTTTAACCTTTCTTCAAACCACTTTCACCTCTAACTTAAAACTCAAATTCAGTGGATTGTCTAATTTTACCTTTAGGCAAGGGATGGTATTCAGAGCACAATTCAGATAAAGGAGGCCATCTTCCTATCTGAGCAATTTATGTTGCTGAACTTCAGCCTAGTAATCTCTTTAGGGAAGAACCTTCTGGAAGAAATCATTGTCCAGTAGCAGGCAAGATAAAGTCAAGATCTCTGATTAGATTTGGCCTTTACTTATATGTTGGAGAAATTATTTAATAGTTTAAGTTTTCATTTCAGCCAAATTAGATGGATCCCTGTATCATAGCTAGGGAATGAAAAGTGATATTGGAATGTGAAAATTCATATTCAATTTTATTTATGCTATTTTTTATGTTTGATGTCCAGCAAATATTTAAAGTCCCTTAGTCTGTTTGTACATCAAGTAAAATGGCTTAATAAAGTTCCACTATGGTTGAAGATATTAAAATGTAAAACATTGTATAAATTATAAACTGTTGCACAATTTAAGATTTTATTTTTCCTCTTTGCATTCAATGTAGGGTCTGGTACAAAATAGGTAACCAATGATGTTGTCTGCATCAATGGACATATAAGACATGAAGATTAATGCTTTAGGAAGCAAATTATGTATTTGAGCATAATAGGAGAGCCAGGGCCTACTCTGAATTCAGGCCCCTGTATGGAAAACCTACTTTATCACACCAGGGGTAAATTTACATGAGGTAATTTTGCTTGTGCTCAATGATATTTCCAATAAAGTTACCGGATAATATTTAATGTGATTAATTGCATTTTTAAATGTATAAGTTTAGACCAAGACCATGTACATTTAACCTTCTATAGAATTGTGTTCAGATTAAAACTCACACTAATATTTCCATGATGTTCCTTAAGTGATAGGTAAATACAGGCTGTGTTCTGCTTATTCAGGGCTTTAAACTATGTTTAAGTTATTCATTAGTTTCTGTTAGAGAGAAATAATAAAAGGATGGCAAATAAAGTAAAAACTGATAGAAAATGTAAAAGAACAAAATTTCATGTGATTTTGTCTGATTTTTCACTCCTGCTTCCCTAGTGACTTGATTGTCAGGAACATAGAATTGGCCCAATAAAATTCAATGATTAAATAAATGAAGGATACGGAAAATAATTGGTTAAGAGTGTATAGAAAAAATGGATTGTGACAATGAAGAAAATAAAGAAAAAAACTGAAGAGAATGATCAGGAAATACAAAATGAAGTGTGGCAACCAGTGGGGTGTTGGGAGAAAAATCATGAAGGGAGAAATTCAGATATTTTCTCTGCAGTCCAGAAGGGAAAAAAGAGAATAAATGGAACCAAAGTATGACCCATTTTGACTGCATGATGGTCACTGAAACATCTAAAGACTTCCAAGATTGAAACTACCACAGGATGGGAAGGGTTCTCAGTTACCTGAGGTGTGTGTTGTAAAAGGAGTTCATGCACTACATCAGTGCCCTTGAACTGAAGGATAATTGGAGAGTCAGAACTTGCTCTGAATTCAGGTTCCTTACATAAAAATAATAATAATAATAATAAAACGATATTAACATTTTTATACTATGAAATTAAAATATTCTGTGATAATAGAATTTGGAAGATTTACAGTGTATTGTGAAAGAATCAGAGAAAAATGAAGGATTGACTCAGTTATAATTTCCTTTTTCACTAATCTATCAGGAGGAAGATGGAGACTAGAGAATGCAATGGAAGGACCAGTTTTCACTATCGTCTAACATCCATGAAGGAATTTGCCCTCCTCTGGCTTGTTTGAACCAAATTGAAGCATTTGAAATAAAACATCAGGCAGATCTTTGTCACTGATAATATTTTGATTGCAATTAATTTATCCAATATTATATCATTTCCCTGTGTTATTTTGGAAACTACATGAATTATTTGAAAATCATGTTTTTTTTGTTTTTGTTTTTTTCTTTGGTACGCAGGCCTCTCACTGTTGTGGTCCTTCCTGTTGCGGAGCACATGCTCCGGACACGCAGGCTTAGCGGCCATGTCTCACATGCCCAGCCACCCCACAGCATGTGGGATCCTCAAGGACCAGGGCATGAACCCGTGTCCCCTGCATTGGCAGGCAGACTCCCAACCACTTGCACCACCAGGAAACCCCATGTATTTTAATTATAGAATAACAAATGATAAGAACATTCATTTTGTGTTAAAGGGATAAATATGTTGGCTCTTTAATTCAAGAATATAAATATTCAGCCTAAAGGCGGTCTTATATAGTTTTATTATTTTCAAAGATGAAAAAATGAAATATTAATCAAGCTTTCACCATCTTCTTTTATTACAGTTTAAAAAATATAGCCACATTTCTGCCCTTGCCTAGAGGAAGTATGTTAATAAGAGCAACCTGCTTCAATTATAAATCAAGAGGCAAATACCATTCTGCACTGCAAAGCATAATACAATTTTAGATTTAAGAAAGCAACATAGATTAAAATTTACTTATTAATTAGCAAAGCATAGATGACACTGGGATGGTAGCTTTTTCTAGAAAGTAATTTTGAACATCAATAAAAAAATACAGAAATAAAATAGCTTCAAAATAAAATATCTATGATGATATATAGACTATAGCACAAAATATTACAAATTAAGATTTGTGAAATTTGGAGCATTTTTTGTACCTAAATATTTGTTTAATAGAGGAAAACAAATAATATAAAAATGACAAATTAATAAAACATCATGTTTCAATGTATTTCTTCATATGAAATAAATAATAAATATGTTTTTGCTTTAGGTATTGTTTTTGCCCTAGCTCACTAGACCAGTATCTCTACTAGGGAGAAAAAAATAGAAAAATTTCACAGGGACATAGTATATATTTAGGTAACATCACCTACGTTTTAGGTTGAATCTGTGTTCTGCACGATTTAGTCACTTTTCTTCTCTGTAACATAGTCATAAAAATTACCTCTTTCTCCCTTTATCATTTCTGCCTTTCAGGCTCTATGTTTTACTTTGGGCCATGCAAGAGAGTGAAATATACAAACATGATTTGTAATTTTAGAAACCCAAGAATATTGTCTGTATGTCATTTACGTCATATCAAACCATTTCTCTGTATGTATTCAAAGACCACAAAAACTAAAAGCCACAGTCAGGAACTAAGAAGGAAGTAGAGACCAGTGGAATCTGTACTGTCTATGACAGAGATCTTGAGGAAGAACAGAGTCTGCATGGATCCTTGCATTTTGGAAATTGGACTCTAGAAATGGAAGATTTTTGTGTTATCTACCCACTGTTTTTTTATAGAATCAGGAAGTTGAGTAGGAGAGAATCTAGAAGTTCAGCAGATCAACATATAGGTTAGATGAATGGCTGGTAAACAAAAGGAAACAGATAAGATTCTTTGAAGAGTAATTTTCCCTTAGGTTTTGAGGGATATTATTCAATGCCCAAATAAAAAATTAGCAGAGCCATAGCCAACCAACATGCTCTTTCTTTTCATTTAAGGATTAGTACAGAAGGAAAAAAACTCAAACAGGATAAAAGTTCCAGCAGAAGGAAAAAAAAAAAAAACCTCAGACAACCCTGAGGGAGAACATATCTCTGAATACCACTGAAGAATGATTAACAGTGGGAAACAGAAAACATGTTTACACATGGTTTGACATTCTTAATGGTATGCAACAACCACACACCTCTGGAAAAGAAAGATGAAAGGCATACGAACAAAACATCAAGAGATGAGAAGGAAAATAGCATAAAATGTCAGAAATAGCGGAGGTGAAATGGAAGCAGGTGATGTTAAAACATTTTAAGGAAATAAAATTACAGTAGAAAAATTAAAATATAGTACTGAAGTATTTTCACAGAAACAAATATCAAATGTCATGTGCAAGATAATTTGTAAATCTCTACTCTAATTGAAAATAAAGATGAACACAGTGATGTTAAAATATAAGAATAACAGAGATGGAGATGCTATGCAAATTTTTTCAGCAATTGTGCTATAACCTGGAGATAAAAAAGTGAACAAGAACAGGTTCCATTTTTACTATCACAAGGTAATATTGTTTTATGTACGATAATAGGACAAATAAGTTTACTAGAAAAGATTCAATAATATGTAAAAGGTAAATTTCATCCAAGATATTTTCAATTTATGAGAAAGATGTATTTTTTTTTTACATTTTGGTCTACAAAGATACATGATTGTGATATACAGATTAATATATTAGCAGATCAACAAATTTGGTACGAATGGAAGTATTTTTCGTATTTTGACACATCCAGCTCCCTAATTATATTTGGGAAATTCTTTTTTATATTTTTAAACACCTTTATTGAGGTATAATTGCTTTACAGTGCTGTGGTAGGTTCTGCTGTATAACAAAGTGAGTCACCTATATGCATACGTATATCCCCATAACCTCTTCCTCTTGCATCTCCTGCCTACACACCTTATACCATCTCTCTAGGTGTTTACAAAGCATTGACCTAATCTCCCTGTGACATGCAGCTGCTTCCCACCAGCTATCTATTTTACATTTGGTAGTGTATATATGTCAATGCTACTCTCTTACTTCATTGCAGCTTGCACTTCCTCCTGCCCGTGTGCTCAAGTCCATTTTCTACATCTGTGTCTTTATTCCTGTCCTGACCTTGGTTCATCAGAACCTTTTTTTTTTTTTTTTACATTCCATATATATATATGTTATCATACGTATTTGTTTTTCTTTTTCTGACTTACTTCACTATATATGACAGACTCTAGGTCCATCCACCTCATTACAAATAACTCAATTTCACTTCTTATTATGGCTGAGTAACATTCCATTGTATATATGTGCCAAATCTTCTTTATCCATTTATCTGTCGATGGACACTTAGGTTGTTTCCATGTCCTGGTTATTGTAAGTGGTGCTGCAATGAAGATTGGGATACATGACTCTTTTTGAATTATGGTTTCTCAGAGTATATGCCCAGCAGTGGGTTATATGGTAGTTCTTTTTTAGTTTTTAAGGAACCTCCACACTGTTCTCCAAGGTGGCTGTATCAATTTACATTCCCACTAACAGTGCAAGAGGGCTCCCTTCCCTCCACAACCTCTCCAGCATTTATTGTTTGTAGATTTTTTTATGATGGCCATTCTGACTGCTGTGAAGTGATACCTCATTGCAGTTTTGATTTGCTTTTCTCTAATGATTAGTGATGTTGAGCATCCTTTCATGAGTTTGGTGACAATCTGTATAACTTTTCGGAGAAATGTCTATTCAGGTCTTCTGCCCATTTTTGGATTGGGTTGTTTGTTTTTTTCATATTGAGCTGCATGAACTGCTTGTATGTTTTGGAGATTAACCCTCTGTCAGTTTCTTCATTTGTAAATAATTTCTCCCATACTGAGAGATATCTTTTCGTCTTGTTTATGGTTTCCTTTGCAGTGCAAAATCTTTTAAGTTTCATTAGGTCCCATTTGTTTATTTTAGTTTTGATTTCCATTTCTCTAGGAGGAGGGTCAAATAGAATCTTGCCATGATTTATGTCATAGAATGTTCTGCCTATGTTTTCCTATAGCAATTTAATAGTGTCTGGGCTTACATTGAGGTTTTTAATGCATTTTGAGTTTATTTTTGTTTATGGTGTTAGGGAGTGTTCTAAATTCATTATTTTACATGTAGCTGTCCAGTTTTCCCAGCACCACTTGTTGAAGAGGCTGTCTCTTCTCCATTGTATAAATTTTCTGTCTTTGTCAAAGATAAGGTGACCAGATGTTCATGGGCTTATCTCTGGGCTTTCTATCCTCTTCCATTGATCTATAATTCGGTTTTTGTGTCACTACCATACTGCCTTGATTACTGTAGCTTTGTAGTATAGTCTGAAGTCAGGGAACATGATTCTTCCAGCTCCAGTTTTCTTTCTCAAGATTGCTTTTGGTATTCAGGGTCTTTTGTGTTTCCATACACATTGTGAAATTTTTTGTTATAGTTCTGTGAAAAATGCCATTCATATTTTGATAGGGATTGCATTAAATCTGTACACTGCTTTGGGTAGTAGAGTCATTTTCACAATATTATTTCTTCCAATCCAAGAACATAGTATATCTCTCCATCTGTTGGTATCATCTTTAATTTCTTTCATCAGTGTCTTATAGTTTTCTGCATACAGGTCTTTTGTCTCCTTAGGTATGTTTATCCTAGGGATTTTGTTATTTTTGTTGCAGTGGTAAATGGGCATGTTTCCTTAATTTCTCTTTCAGATTTTCATCATTAGTGTATAGGAATGCAAGAGATTTCTGGGCATTCATTTTGTATCCTGCTACTTCACAGATTCATTGATTATCTCTTGTAGTTTCCTTGTAGCATCTTTAGGATTTTCTTTGTATAATATCATGTCATCTGCAAAGAGTGACAGCTTTACTTCTTCTTTTCCAATTTGGAAACCTTTTATTTCTTTTTCTTCTGTGACTGCTGTGGCTAAAACTTCCAAAACTATGTTGAATAATATTGATGACAGTGGGCAGCCTTGTCTTGTTCCTGATCTTAGAGGAAGTGCTTTCAGTTTTTCACCATTGAGAACGATGTTGGCTGTAGGTTTTTCATATATGGGCTTTATTATGTTGAGGTAGGTACATTCCCTCTATACCTAGTTTTTGGAGAGTTTTTTTTTTTTATCATAAATGGGTGTTGAAATTTGTCAAATGCTTCTTCTGCATCTCTTGAAATGGTCATATGATTTTTCTCCTTCATTTTGTTAATATGCTTTATCACATGGATTGATTTGCATATATTGAAGAATCCTTGCGTTCCTGGGGTAAAGCCCATTTGATCATGGTGTATGAGCCTTTTAATGTGCTGGTGGATTGTTTGTAAGCATTTTGTTGAGGATTTTTGCATCTATGTTCATCAGAGATATTGACCTCTAATTTTCTTTTTTTGTGGCATCTTTGGTTGTGGTATCAGGGTGATGGTGGCCTCATACAGTGAGTTTGGGAGTGTTCCACACTCTGCTGTATTTTGCAAGACTTTGAGAACGATAGGTGTTAGCTCTTCTCTAAATGATTGTGAAACCATCCGTTCCTGGGCTTTTGTTTGTTGGAAGATTTTTAATCACAGGTTCAATTTAGTGTTTGTGATTGGTCTGTTTATATTTTATGTTTCTTCCTGGTTCAGTCTCAGAAAGTTGTGCATTTCTAAGAATTTGTCCATTTCTTCCAGGTTTTCCAATTTATTGGCATATAGTTACTTGCAATAATCTCTCATGATCTTTTGTATTTCTGCAGTGTCAGTTGTTACTTCTCCTTTTTCATTTCTAATTCTATTGATTTGAGGCTTCTCCGTTTTTTTCTTTATAAGTCTGGTTAGTGGTTTATCAATTTTGTTTATCTTCTCAAAGAACCAGCTTTTAGTTTTATTGATCTTTGCTATTGTTTCTTTAATTTATTTTTCATTTCTTTCTGATCTGATCTTTATGATTTCTTTCCTTCTGCTAACTTTGGGGCTTTTCTGTTGTTCTTTCTCTTATTGCTTTAGGTGTAAGGTTAGATTGTTTATTTGAGATGTTTTTTGTTTCTTGAGGTAAGATTGTGTTGCTATAATCTTCCCTGTTGGAACTGCTTTTTCTGCATCCCATAGGTTTTGGGTCATCATGTTTTTATTGTCATTTGTTTCTAGGTATTTTTTTATTTCCTCTTTCATTCCTTCAGTGATCTCTTGGTTATTTAGTAGTGTATTGTTTATCTTCCATGTGTTTGTATTTTTTACAATTATTTTCCTGTAATTGATATCTAGTCTCATAGCGTTGTGGTCAGAAAAGATACTTGATATGATTTCAATTTTCTTAAATTTACCAAGGCTTGATTTGTGATACAAGATATGGTCTGTCTTGGAGAATGTTCCATGAGCACTTGTGAAGAAAGTGTATTTTTGTTGTTTTTGAATGGAATGTCCTATAAATATCAATTAAGTCACTCTTGTTTTATGTGTCATTTAAAGCTAGTGTTTCCTTGTTTATTTTCACTTTGGATGATCTGTCCATTGGTGAAAGTGGGATGTTAAAGTCCCCTACTATTATTGTGTGACTGTTGATTTCCCCTTTTATTGCTGTTAGCATTTGCCTTATATATTGTGGTGCTCCTATGTGGGTGCATAAATATTTACAGTTGTTATATTTCCTTCTTGGATTGATCCCTTGATCATGATGTAGTGTCTTTCTTTGGCTCTTGTAATAGTCTTTATTTTAAAGTCTATTTTGTCTGATATGAGAATTGCTACTCCAGCTTTCTTTTGGTTACCTTTTGAATGGTATATCTTTTTCAATCCCCTCACTTTCAGTGTTTATGTGCCCCTAGGCCTGAAGTGGGTCTCTTGTTGGTACCATATGTGTGGGTCTTGTTTTTGTATCCTTTCAGACACAGTGTCTTTTTTTGGATCATTTAATCCATTTTCATATAAGGTATTTATTGATATGTATGTTCCTATGAACATTTTCTTAATTGTTTTTGGTTTGTTTTAGTAGGTTTTTTCCTTCTCTTGTGTTTCCTGCCTAGAGAAGTTCCTTTCGCATTTCTTGTAAAACTGTTTGGTGGTGCTGAATTCTCTTAACTTTTTCTTAATTGTAAAGGTTTTAATTTCTCCATCGAATCTCAATGAGATCATTGCTGGGTAGAGTAATCTTGGTTGTAGGTTTTTCCCTTTCATCACTTTAAATATGTCCTGCCACTCCCTTCTGGCTTGCAAAGTTTCTGCTGAGAAATCAGCTATTAAACATACAGGGATTCCCTTGTATGTTATTTGTTGCTTTTCCCTTGCTTCTTTTAATATTTTTTCTTTGTATTTAATTTTTGATTGTTTGAGTAATATGTGTCTTGGCATGTTGCTCTTTCGTTTTATCCTGTATGGTACTCTCCGTGCTTCCTGGACTTGACTGACTATTTTGTTTCCCATGTTAGGGAAGTTTTCGACTATAATATCTTCAAATATTTTCTCAGATATTTTCTTTTTCTCTTCTTCCTCTGGGACCCCTATAATTCGAATGTTGGTACATTTAGTATTATCTCATATGTCTCTGATATTGCCCTCAATTGTTTTAATTCATTTTTCTTTATTGTGCTCCCTGGTAGCTATTTCCACCATTTTATTTTTCACCTCACTTACCCTTTCTTCTGCTTCAGTTTTTCTGTTATTGATTCCTTCTAGAGATATTTTTAATTTCAGTAATTGTGCTGTTCATCACTGTTTGTTTGCTCTGTAGTTCTTCTAGATTCTTGTTAAATGTTTCTTGTATTTTCTCTATTCTGTTTCCAAGATTTTGGATCATCTTTACTATCGCTACTCTCAATTCCTTTTCAGGTAGGTTTCCTATTTCATCTTCATTTATTTGGTCTTGTAGGTTTTTACTTTGCTCCTTTGTCTGTAACACATTTTTTTGTCATTTCTTTTTTTTTTTTCTTTTTTTTTTTTTTTAGGTGGTGCTATATTCCTGTCTTGTTGTTTGTCCTGTGCTGTCCAGCAGTGGAGTTTGAAGGTAGGTGTATAGAGCTGGGTTTTGGTGCTGAGATGAGGACCTATGGGAGGCCTCACTCTGTTTGATATTCCCTGGGGTCTGAGTTTCTAAGTGAATCCAGCAGTTTGGACTCAGAGCTCCCACCACAGGAGCTCAGGCATGACCTCTGGCTTGGGAACCAAGATCTCTCAAGTTCATGGCATGGTAAAAAAAAAAAAAAATTGAGCAGTACAATATCAAAGAATAAAAAACAAAATAAAATTAAAATGATAAATAAATATATGAGGTTAATTAAAACTATATCTGAAACAACTGCAACAAGGTAAAATAAAACCACGACCAAAAAAAGAAATATATATATATATAAAGAATAAAATATTAGAAAAATAAAATATTTATTAGGAAATATAAAAATATAAAAGAATCAACCACAAGGAATCAACAAAGTAAACAGGACCCCAATCTAAAAGAGGAAAAAAGAAAAGAAAATAAAAAATGCTTTGGCTATGGGGGTGGAGTTTAGGTGGGGGGTGGAACTTAGGCAGGGGCAGGGTTTAGGGTGGGGTGAGACTTAGGTGGGTGGGGGGTGACATGTGAGCGTGTGGCAGGGCCTATATGGGGTGATGTTCATGCATGATGTGGGGCCTCTAGTTAGAACCTCTGCAGAAGGTGAGAGGCAGCACATGGAAAGGAGGGCCTCTGGATTGTGGAGTTCTGGAGTTTGGAGGTAGGGCCCTGAGTGAGGGTGTGTTGGTAGGGTTTAAGCTCAGCACGTTGCAGGGGGTCTCCGAGTGTAGAGGTGGGGTCCTGGATGGGGGTGTGTTGTGGGGCTTGGACTCTACACGACAGGAAGGAGGCTCCGAGGGCAGAGGATTAGGCCCAAGAAGCCAACAGGCTTCCCAGTGCCTAAGTGGACAGGGAAAGCACTGGTTCTGTTCCCTTCCATTCCTTTGTGGCCCTACCCCACTATCTCCCCCAGGGTCTCCCCCATTGTCACTGGACCCCTGAACCATGAGTGGGTCCCGCTGGGTGTAGGAACTCCTCCCCTCCCCCAGCCACCCCTGAGGGGTGCCATTCCGGAGGACCAGACTATACTTTTGCTCCACTTCTCTCCCTCCCACTTGCTCAGTACCCGCATGGCTGGAGGGGGTCTTGGTGGGCAGAGGATCAGGCCCGGGATCTCAACAGGTTCCTCGGGGTACAAGTGGGCAAGGGAAACCTGGCTACACTCCCTTTTGATCCACTGCTCTCCCAATGGTTCCCCAATTTCCCCTTTCAAGTGTGGTATCCCTTCCCTACCCACAGCTGCCCCTTAGGGGCACCAGTTCCGTCCCACTTCCACTTCTCCTCCCCTTTCACTCCCCCCACACCCCACGTCCTACTCAGTCGTTGGGGGTTCCTCCCATCCCCTTAGGTGTCCGTGGTTCCCCACCTGTGCCTTGTAGGTGTCCTAGTTGTGCAGAGATGTGAATTCTGCATCCTCCTAGTACACAAACTTGACTCTCAGCAAATTCTTATTTTGAGTCATATATTTCCAAGACAAATACTTTATCTTAACTTTCATCCTCCATAATACATAGGACATAGGAATATGACTTGGAATCTTATAATATATTTGTACTGGAGCCTTCACATTAGAAGTGAATAATTCAGACGTCTGTTTTTTTTTGTTTTGTTTTGTTTTTTTTATTCTCAGTAGAATGAGACTAGATAATCAAGACCAGCCCTATCAATGAAAATAACTGAGAAAGCTGAACTATCTATTCATATGCTTGAGGGAATCACACAGCTAAGAACATGATAAAGAATTAGGAGAGAAGGAGAATTACTTGTGTGGTAAAACCTGAAATTGGGGACTGCATTTTTGCTGACTCCTAAAGACGTAGGTTGAAAAACTGAAATTTTGAGAACTACAGAAAAAGAGAGGTGAAAATTGTACTTCATTGTATATGATAGGCAGAGTAATTGTCTCCTAAAGATGTCCATACCTTGATCTATGGAACCTGTACATATGTTACTTAACATGGAAAAATGAACTTTGAAAATATGATTAAGATTAAGGACCTCAAAATGAGGAGATTATTTTAGATTATCCAGGTTGGCTTAATCCAAGGTGGGTATTCTCAAATATTCTTTTAAATAAATATTTTAACATTTACTTAGATAAATATTCACTAATATTTGCCCTACTCTTTATATGCTGTTAAATTAGTTTTCTCATATATGTTAACAACTAATAAAGTATTATCTCTCTATCTTTCATTCTATCTCTTCTCTCTTTGTGTGCAATATATTGATTGGTCTTAATAAATATTGATTATTTTATTGGTCTTTTTCTCTATTTGAATTCACTTATTTTTCTTATGATTTATCTCTGAATATCTTAGATTATTTTGCTGTTCTTTCTCAAGTATCCAGAATTAACTATTAAGTTTAGTGTTTACTTATGTCTTCTTTAATATTGGAAGTGTTTAGAGCATTAACATTTACTGTGAGTACAATAGGTCTACTTGCTGTGCTTTGATAATCAATGATCACGTGGTCACTAAGTATAATGTAAAGTGTAGTCTCTTTGACCCTAGAGTTGTCTAGGATTTTTAAAAATGACCTAATGTTCTTGAATCTCTTTCCTTTTATTATTATTAATTTGTCAAAAAATTATTGATATTTTTTGCAACTCTTGCTATAATTTTATAAATACTTTATGATTTAAAAAAGCAATCTGTTCATAAGATGTCATGAGTTAAAAAAGAGTAGTTTTCATATTTGTAATGTATTTATTACAATGCTTAGAGAATTACAGCCATACCATGGATTGTTCATAGAATATTACACATACATGATAACACTTGTTATAATTTATAATAGTGCTTATTAATGAAGGTTAATAGCTTATCAAGCTTTTCAAGTGAATATGGTAATGAGTAGATCAAAATTTACTGACAAGTTTGTATACTTGGCCCATTATCTATATCTGGGTTGTTTCATCTTAAGGCTTGCTGACATTGTCCTAAATGTTTTAATTCATTTTCTAAAGTTACAAATAATATGCATTATTTGAGGTTAAAATTAATTTGTTGATAGATATATCATTTGCAAAACTCTTGAGTAAGAAATTAGTAAATAACCTTAAAGCTGCCATGGGCCCTGATCTTTCTTCTAATTCACTCCTACATAATCCTTATCTAACACAGTGTTCCCAAAGATATTATGGAATTCTGGTGCTGAGTCTCAGACTATGGCACTCCATCTCCTGGAAAGAATTTCATGAATAGGTGTTTTTCTTCTGACCCATAGCCTGAATAGTATAATTTATTTCATCTATTCTGTGAAAATTTGAGTGCTTCTTATATGACATATACTTGGCTAGGCACTGAGTGCATAAATATGTCACAACAGAACTGGCTTCTGCCAGCATGTCACTAATAATCTAATAGGATACACAAAAAATTGTCAATTATTCAAGAAAATGCAAAGGTAGAACAACCACAATTGACTAAAGAGAAGATGTAGATTGGTATGGAGTCTAGAGAAAAGACATTAAAGCTAGTCAGGGAAGAATTGGAATGTATTCCAACAGAAAATGATGGTTTAGTTAAGTTCTAAAGGATGAGGAGGACTTAACCTAACAAACAAAGGAGGGGGGCCGTTAATTCTAAGAAGATAACATTTCACATGCAAAACACTGTAGCAAGGTGAAGTAACTAAGAAACTAACATAGGAAAAATTAAATAATAAAATTACTGGATAAAAAGGACCTGAAAATAGAAAAAAAAAAGTTTTGTAAAAAAAGTGGGAAGACTAGAAATAAGAGGCATGATATTAGATAAAAATGAAATATGTCACAATTGCAGTCAGTGACTATAAAACTTATATAGTAGTTCACAGAGCAAATAAAGCACAACAAACAAAACAAAATTCAAAACATATAAAGATATCATAGAACTGAACAAGATGATTAAGAAAATGAATATATTGGCAAATTGTGATTGGTTTTCCATAGTTTTACAGATAGTTTTCCCTCTTTTGTATTAAATCACATGACATTAACTTGCATTACTTCTGTGTTTCTGGTGTGTCTCTTCTAGCCACTAATGGATAAATTTTGCATTGGCAGGGTTTAAAACACATTGTTTGTTTTATTAAGAAAATACCTAGAATTTAATAAAAATAGTATTTTTGTGAGAAGAAAAACAGCAAAGGAGAGAAAGAAAGAAGGAAGGAAGGAGGGAGAGAAGGAAGGGAAAGAGAAAGAAAGGAAGAAATAAAAGAAAGAAAGAAAAAAGGAAAGAAAGAAATAAAGGAAGGAAGGAAGGAAGGAATGAAGGAAGGAAGGAAGGAAGGAAAAGAAAGAAAGGAAAAGAAAGAAGGAAAGAAAGAAAAATAGGAAAGAAGGAAGGAAGGAAGGAGAAAAGAAAGACAAGGAAAAAAAGAAAGAAAGGAAAGGGAGAGGAAGGAGAGAAGGGACAATGGAAGAAAGAAGGAAGAAAGAAAAGGAAGGAGAAAATGGAAGAAAGTGAGCAGTATGGATAATCTTTGATAGTCTAATAAAATTTTAACACAAAATATCTGGTCTGAAAATGAGGTAAAACAAAACAAAAATAAAGTTGTGCTTCCATTCTTTGCATTTGCTAACTCTTTTACCATATAGATGTTGTATAACAAAATTCAAAGTTCAGTAAGAACAGATGAGATTTATATGTTATAGAAGAAAACTGGCCACATACACTAGATACAGGACACTTTTATGCTCACTCTTTGTATTCTTGCTAGGGATTCCCTTAGTATATATTCTAGTGACCAGAGTTCTTTTCCACCCCATCCATGTAGGAAGGAC
This sequence comes from Hyperoodon ampullatus, assembly GCF_949752795.1. Classification (NCBI taxonomy): domain Eukaryota; kingdom Metazoa; phylum Chordata; class Mammalia; order Artiodactyla; family Ziphiidae; genus Hyperoodon; species Hyperoodon ampullatus. Next base: position 7,545,957 of record NC_136928.1, read on the forward strand.
CTAGCCTAAACCAACCCACTGATGATACCTAATCAATATGTCTATTCTAGAATTCCACCATGAATCTGCAGTTGATATGGGCCATTCTTGAAATATATTAAGCTTTCATCATTAAGTTAAGTTAGAAGCAGAGGAAATGGTGTATTAGCATTTCAGATTAAGTATCAGTGTAATTTTTTTTATATTTCTAAGATAAGTTTTCATCTTGGCTACAACCTCCAATTTATAGTTTCATGAGGTAATACTGACTATCTTTTTTTACTGAAGTATAATTGATATAACATGTTATATTAATTTCAGGTGTATAGTATAGTGATTCAGAATTTTTACAGATTATTCCATTAAAGTTATTACAAGATAAGGCCTATATTTCCCTGTGGTATGCAATATATCCTTGTTTCTTACCTATTTTATACATAATAGCTTGTATCTCTTAATCCCATTCCCCTAATTTGCCCCTCTGTCTTGCCCTTTCCCTTTTGGTAACCACTGGTTTGTTTTCTTATTGGTGAATCTGTTTCTGTTTTATACAAACACTTGTGGTATTTTCTATATTCCACATATAATAATACCATACAGTATTTGTCTTTCATCTTTCTCTGTCTGAATTATTTAATTAAGCATAATATTCTCTAGGTCCATCCACGTTGTAGCAAATGGCAGAATTTCATTCTTTATATGGCTGAGTAATACTCCATTCTGTGTATATATATATATATATATATATATATATATATATATATATATATATATATATTATGCCTACATATATACATTTGGGTTGCTTCCATATTTTCGCTATTGTAATTAGTGCTGCTGTGAACATTGGGCTACATGAATCTTTATTAATTAGTGTTTTCTTTTTTTTCTAGCTATATATCCAGGAGTGGAATTGCTGGATTATTTGGTAGTTCTATTTTGAGTTTTTTGAAGAATTTCCATACTATTTTCCATAGTGGCTTCACCAATTTACATATCCACCAACAAATTCTTCTTGATTCAGTCTTGGCAGGTTGTATGTTGTATATTGTCTTTAGTGTTGGCAGGTTTAGTCTTGGGAGAAATTTGTCCATTTCTTCTAGGTTGTCCAGTTTGTTGGCATAAAACTGTTAGTAGTATTGTCTTATAATTTTTTGTGTCTCTCTTGTATTAATTGCTATTTCTACTCTTTCATTTCTTATTTCGTTTAATTTGGTCTTCTCTATTTCTCTTGGTGAGTCCAGTTAAAGGTTTTCAATTTTGTTATCTTTCAAAACACCAGATTTTGATTTCATTGATATTTTCTGTTATTTTAATTTCTATTTATTTCCTCTCTGATCTTTATTGTTTGCTTCCTTATTGACTTTGCAATTTGTTTGTTCTTCTTTTCCTAATTCTTTGAGGTGGTTGTTTTGGTTACATAGGAGTCCTTCTGTCAGTTTCCACTTAGCTTTCAGTGAGAATTTTTCAACATATAGTTGTATTTTTTGATGTGTTTGTTGGGGAAGGTGAACTCCATGGCCTCTTACTCCACTATCTTAATGTGTCCACCTAACTTTTCTTTCTTTCTCTTTCTTGTTCTTGGTGTTCTTTTTGTTTGTTTTTTGTTTGATTTTTGTTTGTTTGTTTGTTTTTATCTGAAGGCTTTAATCTTTTTAAACACTGAAGTAGAAAAACAAAGATATCAAATTATGGCCCATTACATTTTAATGTGAACCTGCTAAGTGCCCATACTATCCAGTTTGAATATTTATTGTTTTCATTTTTCTCAAATACTTGAAGTTATTTTGTCTCACCTTGCCAGAGCATAATTTGCAACAGAGAAAGTGATTATTTTTCAATATATGTTTTATATCACTTTCAATATTGAGGAAATTCATTTTTTGGTGCTTTTAGTTATGAGAATAAACTTTCTGAAATAAAAGAAAGCTTTGGCTTCTTCAAAAGAAAACAGATTGGTAAAATTTGTTACAGATGGAGTAAACATATATCTCTATTGAGCTAAAGAATAACTTTAGGGCCTCCCTGGTGGCGCAGTGGTTGAGAGTCCGCCTGCCGATGCAGGGGATACGGGTTCGTGCCCCGGTCTGGGAGGATCCCATATGCCGCGGAGCGGCTGGGCCCGTGAGCCATGGCTGCTGAGCCTGCGCATCCGGAGCCTGTGCTCCGCAACGGGAGAGGCCACAACAGTGAGAGGCCCGCATACCACAAAAAAAAAAAAAAAAAAAAAAAAAAAAAAAAAAAGAATAACTTTAAAATCCTTGCCCCCCAAAAGATTTTTAGTTTTTACTATATGCCATTCAGATATGTCTGTAAATTTGGAGGAAACATATTGCTACTCTGAAAAAGATATTAATAGAATTACATGAAAAAAAGTAATTGTTTATTTGTTGAAGGATAACATATACACAACATAGTTTTCTAGTCTCAAATGTACTACTTGATGAACAGACCTGTGTAACCATTATCTAGATTATGAAATAGAACCTTAATAGCACAACAGAATAGAATGACAAGAGCTATTCCCTATCTCAGTCATTGTATTCTACAAATTTTACCATCATTCTAACATTTAACACATTATATTCGATTTGTCCATTTGTGCACTTCATATTTGTGGAATGATACAGTATACATTATTTGAATCTGGCTTATTTTCCACAGTACTTTATTTGTATGATTAATCCATATTTTTGTATGTGCCGCCTACCTACTCTGTCCTTTCTGGGTGGCCATACACTTTTCAATTTCTGATTATTAAGAATAATATTGTTGTGGATATTTTATACATAATTTTAATGCACTCATGTATGCAATTCAATTTATTAAAACATAGGATGAAAGTTACTCTGTGACAGACTGTACATGCATAGTTTTAGGAGAAACTACTCAGTGTGATTTTCTATATAATCCATACTATGTTCAAGTTTGGAAGATGTTCTATGTGCACTTGGAAAGATGAAAAAACAGAAACTATTAGGCATCAGAGCAAAAGGATTTAGAGATTGCTCACCACAGAGACTGTAAGACAGGACATCCTTTACCCTGGCTGGGACCCTGGCACTGCTGCTAATGTCTAGTTTTTTGTGTTTCCCTAATCTATGCTCTAGGACCATATTTATCAACACTTGGTTACCTGGATCCCTTTTAAAAATGATAGAAGCCATATAAATTCTTCCTAGAAAATATACTTATAATGACACAGTTTGACATACAAATTTATGGATTATATGCATCCCTTATGACAACAGTATATATGGTGATATATTATTATAAACATTGAAAGTAAGATACTGTGTTTTTTTGTTGTTTTTGTTTGTTTTTAACTAAGAGGAACACCAAAACTTAACAGCTTCTAACACACAAGCTGTGGTCATCTATAGATAGATTTTTGTGATTCAATAGAGAAGATGGACCAGAGGAGTGAGAGCCTGGTGATGGGGAAATTCAGCTCAGAATTTGTTAAAATGGTCCAGTTAAAAGATACTTAGGGCCTAATGAGGCACCATACGAGTGGAGAAAGTAATACATTTGCATATGTGGCTTGGGTGATTTGGCTATTTTGGATAACTGATCAGAAATGGGGAGGAAGTTCACCTCTTGGAAATGTAAACAGATTTTATTAGAGAAAAAATTTATTAAAGTTTCTTACAATAACTCTCTTCATGAAAGGACTCTGCATCTTTACTGTGTCAACTCCATATTTGTGAACATTTAAGAAAATGCTGCCTTATTTCTTTACCTTTAAGAGAGGTATTTCTCAACAGAATTCATTTTGCTGGGCATATTTGTAAGACTTTTATTCAGATAACTTATAACTTTCAGAAAACATTGCCCTTTCAAGTATATTAACATATACCAATGATGATAAGTATCCCAAAGTATGTTACTTGTCATTATTTCTCTGTAATGGAATTTTATGTGATTTATATTGTGTTTTCTGTTTTTCATTGCCTCAGTTCCCCAGGATTCTAAATGAGCACATTAACTTGCTATAGTTAGTTGAAATTTTTGTTTGTTTGTTTGTTTTAATTTAAAAAGTATACTTAATGTGAAGTGATGGATCCCTAGTGGTAGACTTTAAGGTTTTCAAGGTGCTCTTTGGGATGCAATGACATTATCACCATCCCTTGCTTGTCCTGAATTCACTTCCAAGAGCATGCAGAATTTTCAGCCTGGCCCCCAGTGGCAGACATACTCAAATATGGACATTGAAATTTACCTCATAATTTTAAAAATAATTTCAAAATCAATCTTTAGTCATAGCCTGATTAATTTTCTTTCCTTTGTATCTATTGACATGATTGATCATCCTCATCTTCCAGTTTTTGAAATGTTTTTTGATTTTTCAAAACACTATTTTTTCTTTATTCTCAACCTACTATTCCACACTCCCTCATGATCTTTTATTGAAATTTTCCCTTGTCTCTTTTGATTAAAAGTTATTGTTTCCAGGATCTTGAATTTAGACTTTTCTGTTTAATTGCTCCCATGGTCACAACTTCCACTTGAGGTCTTCTATCTATACTAGTTGAGTTAATGCCTCTCATGTGATAAGGTTTAAAGGTCTAAAATTAAGCCCTAATTTTTAAGTCCTTCCTTGGCACCCAATGAGAACAGGAAGGCCTCAGATGGCCTAACAACAAGTTTTCCCCTCCACTGTGCCCCCAGAGAAATGGTCCCTTAGCTAAACAACCTTCCTTATCAAAATGCCCAGACCCTATTCTTTTTTTTTTTTTTTTTTTTTTTTTTTTTTGTGGTACACGGGCCTCTCACTGTTGTGGCCTCTCCCGTTGCGGAGCACAGGCTCCGGATGCGCAGGCTCAGCAGCCATGGCTCACGGGCCCAGCCGCTCCGCGGCATATGGGATCCTCCCAGACCGGGGCACGAACCCGTATCCCCTGCATCGGCAGGTGGACTCTCAACCACTGCGCCACCAGGGAGGCCCCAGACCCTATTCTTGCTTATCTCTGAATAGCAGGGTCAGTTCCCTGGAATTATTCCAACAGACAAATCACATTCTCCCATGGTGACCAAGGGCACACTATCCTCTTGATACAACAGAGCCTGCCTTCCATAGCCTTTGATCCTTCACTCTGTACCCAAGTACAACACTCATGTGACCATGCAGTACTGGCATGCTCTCTCCTCCTCCATGGGCTGTGAGTATACATGACTAATAAACGGTTGTGGTTTCAGCTCTCCTATGTTGCATGTTGTGTTTATGGGGCCATCCTCATAAACCTGGATCAGGGTTTCCTCCCTCACCAATGTGTAAATAGGAGGTGATCAAAACATCTCTCAGCTTTTTCTTGTTGAAATTGAAAATCCGTTTTCCCAATTTTATGGTTTGATAGAATTGTTAGTAAGAAGAGTAGGTTCTAATTGTGACTATATAACGAACGTATTGTGTGATCTTATACTCATTATACCCCTTCTGTTTTCTGTAGCTAATCCATCTGTTTCAATTGCAACCATAATTACAATGAAAAAATTAACATTTTAATAGAATTTTACAGTTTGAAATGTGCAGGCACATACATAATTTTATGTAATTCTTATAAGCTTTAGTTTTCCTCATTTTTGTCACCCAGCAAGTACAGGGTGATGCCAGGACTTAAGCAAGTGTCTCTTGACCCCTGATTCAGGATTTTTTTCAACATTTTCTCAACTTCCATTGTAGGGAAATGTGCCAAGGAACAGGATATAGATGCATGTTGTCTGCTTTAAAATTTTATCTGGATTGGCCAAGTTATATTATGTCCCTAAACTGTAATGTGTTGCCTTATTTTTTACTGTAATTGCAAAATGAAACTTGTCTTTGCCAGATGCCGATCATAATAAACAAGGTGAGATACAGCTAAAATTCTTTTGTGAATGGCACAATAGCCATTATGATATCCTGCCGGGTATGAGGAATATAATTCAGAATAAATGAGGTATAGGTCAATGAGGTGTAGTCACAAACCAGGATGGTGGTTTTTAACCCTTCTTTTAGCAAGAGGCCTCTTGTCTTAAATCAACTCTAAACATTGGTGAGGTAAATACAAGTGTGATTGCAGTAGGTGCCATTTTCCAATACAAAGTCTGATCTGAGAGGTTTTACGAGCCAATATTTAGACATCCATATAGCAGTATCTGCCGTCACATGAAGACTAATTTGACAATCTGTCTGATAACAAGGTTAAAGCTATCAGAGGCAAGTATATATATATATATATATATATATATATATATATATATATACACACACACACACACACACACACACACACACACACACATATATACAGAGAGAGAGAGAGAGAGAGAGAGAGAGCAATAGCTCTCATATACCAGAGGGAGAAACAATGCAGTTTCTTAATCCAAAAATTTATCAAATTTAGTTATCATTAGTTTGCCTTCTGTGTCAAAGATGTCCTTCATTCTGTATTTTGCTTGATAGTATTTGAATATCATTGCAATTCACCACAGATCAGTTTTCTTAGAAATGAAATGATTTCGCCCTTTTACAAGTAACCTCTTCATTCTTTGCTTTTAGACAGATAACTATTTAAACTATATTCTTCCCAAGTGTGTGAGATATAATATTATTACAAATCAGCATTTGCAACAAAAGACTATAGCAGGCTTCATTCCCAAAGTTACTTCTCCATAATTTGGCTAATCAAAAAATGTATCACCTTCCCTATTTCAAAATGTATTTCACTGATTTGCAGTATGATTTATCTTCCACAATATACTTTTTCTTCTGCAAGGTAGAATAAAAGATTTGGTATGAAACAAAACAAGTTCTTATATCCAAAAGAGCAACATAATCATGGTTTCAGGTAGAATTTTCACACATGAATTTTAGCAGAAAATGTACCTGAAAGAGTCAAATGCCATTTATGCAGAAAGGAAGGAAGAGAGATTTCCTAGAAAAAAAAAATCATTTGATATCAATATTAGTTTCAACTATGAAAACTGTTAAAACATGACTTCTTGATTTTCATTTTAACAGTAAAGAAATTAATTCACTTAACAAATGTATATAAAGTTCTTTCCATATACTTAGCCATGTTCTCACTACCAGGACATATATCACTGGACATAACACACAAAAATTATGTGCTTCCATGAAATTAAAAAAAAAATAGTTAATTTAAAAGCACATAAGAGTAAAAAAATATAGTTGAAAGGATTAAGTTTAAACTTCTTCTTCAAGAAGATACTAAAGCCAGCTTAAGCCCACCTATATGCACAGGGGACAGAGATTCATTCAAAATAGATGAGAACAAAAGGCATTTTATAACATTCAAGCCAAAATTCCGCCTTTTAAAGATATAATTAATTGAGATATTAATAGATTGTTAGTTCTCTCTACCCACTGAGTTCTCTCAGAAAATGTCTGCAAATAATTGAGAATAAATTGTTTGTATTCTTTATTATAGTCCATAAATATAGATTTTTTTAATGGAGAGGTAACCTAAGAAACATAAATCTTTATTTTCTCGTATTCAACATTGAGAGCTGAATATTGAGACAATCCTAGTCTTAAAACTAGAAGATGAGGAGCCAGTAATGGATCACTAAGATAGAGTAAAAGGGCAGATTCAGGAGGATAGACATGGCAGAAGGCTATATCCTAGGGATCTTGTCTTCAAAATGTGCTATGGAGTTCAAAGAAGAGGAGTTGATTTGAACTAGCATGCATTGTGTTCTGAATAAGCTAAAAACATTAAGCAGACAGCAGACCAAAGACAAAATGATAAATAATCCAAAAATGAGACACATTAAGCCTGAAGAATAAGAAACATAAACAATTTCCCAATATGTCAGCTCTAACTCAATATGTGAGTCCCATATTTTCTGCATTAGTAATTTTTTCAAATATATTTAAGTTAAATTTCTAAAAGGCAACCAATAAGATAAATGAGCTTGGAGAAGCCTAAAGTTTGCATTTCCTATTATCACTGCCTTTTAGGTGTACAGTTGGTCAGTAAGAATCTCTGAGCCCTGCCTCCTGATCTTTCCCTCTCTCCACTATGAAAACTGCCCTGCGTTTGACCATAATGAAGAAGTTGATACACAAGAGATTTGAGGACCTTTACTTCTATATCTGAAGATTCTAACTGGAGTAAGAGTCATGAGTAAGTGGACTGTGTTGCTCACGCTCCCCCACCAATTCCTAATCACACCTCCACCTCCAACCCAGCCCCAGCCAGCACATATTTAGTGAGTGATACTCTTATCTAGATTGCTTATTTCCACTCCTGGTCTTTCCATGATCTGCCATCTGGTCTTCCTGTGAAAGAGAGAGAGAGTCCTGAAGGTTTGAAGATGGAAATGGATGTGTAAGAAAGACTGACAGAGATCAGAATGTTGAACCCCCTGCAACAAACAAAGTGTCATCTGCCTGTTTTTTCTTACTTGCTTTATTATGATCAAGAAACAATTGCAGTTCTTCATTGAGCCAACATGGCCAGAAGAACGAACCATACATTTTCTTGTTTCAGAGTCCCAAGCATTTCCCTCTGTAGTTAAAGTTGATAAGCTCTACCACCATACATTAACAAGAAAGAAAGAAAGAAAGAAAGAAAGAAAGTCCTGCTAACATTTGTTGGTCTTGTTTGTTTCACCACTGTCCCTTCCTTCAGGAAAACGCTTTCTCTGCTGGACTCCATGTGGTTCCTGTGGCACTGCTAAAGACAATCTCTTGAAAATCTAGTCACAATACAGCAAAAACCAGTCAGTGTCTTTCTCTGATATCTGATAAGCAGATACTGTGTGACAGAATCCTTTTGTTTCCTCTGTAAAGAGCAAAGCTTAGAACTGTCTGTAGCTATGCAAAATTTCATCAGAAATTTGAGAAAATGAGATCAATACACAATAATAAGTTTGAAAAATTAAAGAGAGTAATGATAAACTCTGGAAACCTCAAGGCCAGGTTGACAATGTTGTTATACTTGATATTTTTAAAAATGTTGCTGATAAAGTAGTTTGAATTGAGATTAATTTCTTCACTATCTACATAAAATATGTTGTCTAATGTATTCTGCTGACTTCTAAAAGGCTTAATTTAAAATATGAAAGTCTATTCAAGAGTGCCACTGATTTATGATGTGGAAAGCCGCAGATCATAAGAATGTTAGAGAACTAGGGTGGGGGGATCAATCACAGCCACATTCTCTGGTATAAAATATACAAATTTTCAAGTAAAGCTCACCTTGAATCTATGGAACATGAAGTGGGAGAGTACCTGCTTGATAAGAGTTGTGCATTTTGACATTAGGTCAGTAGCAAAACCTGGATTACCCATAAAGCTTTCCAAGTCTCCCTGTGTTTCTATAATCTAAGCCACTGGAACATAACATGCTGATTCTAGTCATTGCAACCATTTCCAATCTGCCCAGCTGTGTGGAAACATTTCATAATGCTTTAAAACAAGCACATAAATGGCAAAATTCTGATTTGTTGGCTGCATACAGGTGAGGATTAATCTTTAAACGCCAGGCACAATGTTTTAGATATACACAAGAAAAAATCTTTTCTGTGGAAATCCCTATATTGCCAACAAATTTAACATTAATTTTACATCTAATGTTACAGGCTCACCAAACAAGATTTGCAGTTGGATTTCTATTAGACTGTTAGTGTTATGTATGGAAAACTCTGAATATCTTGACTTTCAGCTTAGTATCTAAATTTTTAAAATGCTTTCCTGAGTTTATTTAGGAATCTCAATTTTAGAATGAGTTTAGTATAAAATGAATATCACAAGCATTTTTTCTTTGTGTTTCCTTCAACCATTATGTTGTTATTACATGTTGAGATACAGCAAACTTCAGATTCAAATTAAGTTCCATTTTATAAAAATATTTATTTTGACTTTTGATAAAAGTTATATTTCTTTTTCCACATTATCTTTTGGATGGATTTATTGATTGATGTATGACAATATTCTTTAACAAAATTTTCTGTCACAATTCTTGTTTAGGTATAAATGATATATGTTTTTATCAGACAAGCACCCTTTCTCTTAGCAAGGAGAAGAAAATGAACATACAGATATAGACAACATCATCTGCTGGCTCAGATATCTCTGCATCTTAAAAACTCACTAAAGGCCCTAAAATTGACAATGCTGTTAGAGAAATTATATATATATATATATATATAAATATATATATATATAAAAATATATATATATATATATTATCTGTATTTATTCATTAGGGGAAAATTATAGAGTAGAATTGAGTAGTCATTCAAAACTTATTTATTGAAAACATGTGCTGGGGATATAGTAATGAAAAAAATGTTAAAGAAAAAAATTTGATAGATATTACATCCTAAAAGTAAAGGCATTCAACAAAATAAATAATAAGATAATGTGTAAGATAGTGATGTATGTTATAAAGAAAATAAATTCAGAAAGAGGAGAGGTTTAGCCAAAAGTGGGGCATTTGCAGTCAAGATGCAGTTTCCTGAAAAGGGCTCACTGGAATCATAACTTCTGTTTAATACTGAATGATGAGACTGAGTGACCAATGGTGTAAAGAACATGATCATCCTAGTCAGAAAACACCTCAAGTCTGAAAGCCCTAAGATGGGAGGAATTCTGGAATGTATAGAGAAATAGAAAGGACACCAAGATGATCAAGAAAGTACAAGCGGACTTCCGGGGAAGATGGCAGAAGAGTAAGACATGGAGATCACCTTCCTCCCCACAGATACATCAGAAATATATCTACAAGTGGAACAACTCCTAAAGAACACCTACTGAACGCTGGCAGAAGACCACACACCTACCAAAAGCCATGTGGATGAAAGGCTCTTGGTGCTCCAGCCAGGAATCAGTGCTGTGCCTCTGAGGTGGGAGAGCCAAATTCAGGACACTGGTCCACAAGACACCTCCCAGTTCCACATAATATCAAATGGCGAAAATGTCCCAGAGATCTCCATCTCAACACAAGCACCCAGCTTCACTTAACGACCAGCAAGCTACAGTGCTGGACACCCTGTGCCAAACAACTAGCAAGACAGGAACACAACCCCACCCATTAGCAGAGAGGCTGCCTAAAATCATAATAAGTCCACAGACACCCCAAAACACACCACCAGATGTGGACCTGCTCACCAGAAACAAAAGATGCAGACTCATCCACCAGAACACAGGTATTAGGCCCCTCCACCAGGCACTTGACACAACCCACTAAACCAACATTAGCCACTGGGGACAGACACCAAAAAAAAAGGGAACTACAAACCTGCAGCCTGCAAAAAGGAGACCCCAAACACAGTAAGATAAGCAAAATGAGAAGACAGAAAAACACACAGGAGGTGAAGGAGCAAGATAAAAACCCATCAGACCTAACAAATGAAGAGGAAATAGGCTGTCTACCTGAAAAAGAATTCAGAATAATGATAGTGAAGATGATGCAAAATCTTGGAAATGGAATACACAAAATGCAAGAAACAGTGAACAAGGACCTAGAAGAAGTAAAGATGAAACAAGCAACGATGAGCAACACAATAAATGAAATTAAAAATAATCTAGATGGGATCAATAGCAGAATAACTAAGGCAGAAGAATGGATAAGTGACATGGAAGATAAAATAGTGGAAATAACTACAGCAGAGCATAAAAAAAAAAGAGAAAAGAACTGAAGACAGTCTAAGAGACCTCTGGGACAACAATAAACGCACCAACATTCAAATTATCGGGGTTCCAGAAGAAGAAGAGAAAAAGAAAGGGACTGAGAAAATATTTGAAGAGATTATAGCTGAAAACTTCCCTAATATGGGAAAGGAAAGTTAATCAAGTCCAGGAGACACAGAGAGTCCCATACAGAATAAATCGAAGGAGAAATATGCCAAGACACATATTAGTCAAACTGTCAAAAGTTAAATAAAAAGAAAACATATTGAAAGCAGCAAGGGAAAAATAACACACAAGGGAATCCCCATAAGGTTAAAAGCTGATATTTCAGCAGAAATTCTGCAAGCCAGAAGGGACAGGCAGCACATATTTAAAGTGATGAAGGACAAAATCCTTCAACCAAGATTACCCTACCAAGAAAAGATCTCATTCAGATTTGATGGAGAAATTAAAACCTTTACAGACAAGCAAAAGCTGAGAGAGTTAAGCACCACAAAACCAGCTTTACAACAAATGATAAAGGAACTTCTCTTAGCAAGAAACACAACAGAAGGAAAAGACCTACAATAACGAATCCAAAACAATTAAGAAAATGGGAATAGGAACATACATATCGATAATTACCTTAAATGTAAATGGACTAAATGCTCCCATCAAAAGACACAGATTGCCTAAATGGATACAAAAACAAGACCCATATATATGCTGTCTACAAGAGACCACCTTCAGACCTAGAGACACATACAGACTGAAAGTAAGGGGATGGAAAAAGATATTCCATGCAAATGGAAACCAAAAGAAAGCTGGAGTAGAGATTCTCATATCAGACAAAATAGACTTTAAAGTAAAGACTACTAGAGAGACAAATAAGGACACTACATAATGACCATGGGATCATTCCAAGAAGAAGATATAAAAATTGAAAATATTTATTCACCCAACATAGGAGAACCTCAATATATAAGGCAAATACTAACAGCCATATAAGAAGAAATTGACAGTAACACATTCATAGTAGGGGACTTTAACACCCTACTTTCTCCAACTGAAAGATCATCCAAAATGAAAATAAATAAGGAAACACAAGCTTTAAATGATACATTAAACAAGATGGACTTAATTGATATGTACAGGACATTCCATCCAAAAACAACAGAATACACATTTTTCTCAAGTGTTCAAGGAACATTCTACAGGATAGATCATATCTTGGGTCACAAATCAACCCTTCATAAATTTAAGAAAATTGAGAGTGTATCAAGTATCTTTTCTGACCACAGCACCATGAGACTAGATAACAATTACAGGAAAAGATCTGTAAAAAATACAAACACATGGAGGTTAAACAATACTCTACTTAATAACGAAGTGATCACTGAAGAAATCAAAGAGGAAATGAAAAAATACCTAGAAACAAATGACAATGGAGACACGATGACCCAAAACCTATGGCTTCAGCAAAAGCAGTTCTAAGAAGGAAGTTTATAGCAATAAAATCCCACCTTAGGAAACAGGAAACATCTCGAAAAAACAATCTGAGATTGCACCTAAAGCAATTAGAGAAAGAAGAACAAAAAAACCACCAAAGTTAGCAGAAGGAAAAAATCATAAAAATCAGATCAGAAATGAATTAAAAAGCAATGAAGGAAACAATAGCAAAGATTAATGAATCTAAAAGCTGGTTCTTTAAGAAGATGAACAAAATTGATAAACCATTAGCCACGCTCATCAAGAAGAAAAGGGAGAAGACTCAAATAAATAGAGTTAGGAATGAAAATGGAGAAGTAACAACTGATACTGCAGAAATACAAAAGATCATGAGAGATTACTACAAGCAACTGTATGCCTTTCAAATGGACAACCTGGAAGAAATGGACAAATTCTTAGAAATGCACAACATGCCAAGACTGAATCAGGAAAAATAGAAAACATGAACAGACCAATCACAAGCACTGGAATTGAAACTGTGATTAAAAATCTTCCAAAAAAAGCCAAGGACCAGCTGGCTTCACAGCCTAATTCTATCAAACACTTAGAGAAGAGCTAACACCTATCCTTCTCAAAATCTTCCAAAATATAGCAGAGGGAGGAACACTCCCAAACTCATTCTACAAGGCCACCATCACTTTGATACCAAAACCAGACAAGTATGTCACAAAGAAAGAAAACTACAGGCCAATATCACTGATGAACATAGATGCAAAAATCCTCAACAAAATACTAGCAAACAAAATCCAAAAGCACATTAAAGGATCATACAGCATGATCAAGTGGGGTTTATTCCAGGAATGCAAGGATTCTACAATATACACAAAATAATCAAAGTGATACACCATATTAACAAATTGAAGTATAAAAACCATATGATAATCTCAATAGATGTCGAGAGAGCTTTCAACAATATTCAACACCCATTTATGATAAAAATCCCTGCAGAAAGTAGGCATAGAGGGAACTTTTCTCAACATAATAACAGCCATATATGACAAGCCCACAGCCAACATCATCCTCAATGGTGAAAAACTGAAACCATTTCCACTAAGATCAGGAACAACACAAGGTCACTACTCTTATTCAACATAGTTTCTGGAAGTTTTAGCCACAGCAATCAGAGAAGAAAAGGAAATAAAAGGAATCCAAATCGGAAAAGAAGAAGTAAAGCTGTCACTGTTTGCAGATGACATGATACTATACATAGAGAATCCTAAAAATGCTACCAGAAAACTACTAGAGCTAATCAATGAATTTGGTAAAGTAGCAGAATACAAAATTAATGCACAGAAATCTCTTGCATTCCTATACACTAATGATGAAAAATCTGAAAGTGAAATCAAGAAAACACTCTCATTTACCATTGCAACAAAAAGAATAAAATATCTAGGAATAAACCTACCTAAGGAGACAAGAGATGTGTATGCAGAAAATTATAAGACACTGATGAAAGAAATTAAAAAGATGATACAAATAGATAGAGAGATAGACCATGTTCTTGGATTAGAAGAATCAACATTGTGAAAATGACTCCACTACCCAAAGCAATCTACAGATTCAATGCAATCCCTGTCAAACTACCACTGGCATTTTTCACAGAACTAAAACAAAACATTTCACAATTTGTAGAGAAACACAAAAGACCTCGAATAGCCAGAGCAATCTTGAGAAAGAAAAACGGAGTTGGAGGAGTCAGGCTTCATGACATCAGACTATACTACAAAGCTACAGTAATCTAGACAGTATGGTACTGGCACAAAAACAGAAAGATAGATCAATGGAAAAGGATAGAAAGCCCAGAGTTAAACCCACGCACATATGGTCACCTTATCTTTGATAAAGGAGGCAGGAATGTACAGTAGAGAAAGGACAGCCTCTTTAATAAGTGGTGCTGGGAAAACTGGACAGGCACATGTAAAAGTTTGAGATTAGATCACTCCCTAACAGCATACACAAAAATAAGCTCAAAATGGATTAAATACCTAAATGTAAAGCCAGAAACTATCAAACTCTTAGAGGAAAACATAGGCAGAACACTCTATGACATAAATCACAGCAAGATCCTTTTTGACCCACCTCCTAGAGAAATGGAAATAAAAACAAAAATAAATAAACGGGACCTAATGAAACTTCAAAGCTTTTACACATTAAAGGAAACCATAAACAAGACCAAAAGACAACCCTCAGAATGGGAGAAAATATTTTCAACTGAAGCAACAGACAAAGGATTAATCTTCAAACTTTATAAGCAGCTCATGCAGATCAATTACAAAAAAGCAAAGAACCCAATACAAAAATGGGCAGAAGACCTAAATAGACATTTCTCGAAAAAAGATATACAGATTAGCAACAAACACATGAAACAATGCTCAACATCATTAATCATTAGAGAAATGCAAATCAAAACTACAATGAGATATTATCTCACACCAGTCAGAATGGCCATCATCAAAAAATCTAGAAACAATAAATGCTGGAGAGGGTGTGGAGAAAAAGGAACACTCTTGCACTGCTGGTGGGAATGTGAATTGGTACAGCCACTATGGAGAACAGTATGGAGGTTCCTTAAAAAAACTACAAATAGTACAATCATGACCCATCAATCCCACTACTAGGCATATACATTGAGAAAACCATAATTCAAAAAGAGTCATGTACCAAAATGTTCATTGCAGCTCTATTTACAATAGCCTGGAGATGGAAACAACCTAAGTGTCCATCATCAGATGAATGGATAAAGAAGATGTGTCACATATATACAATGGAATATTATTCATACATAAAAAGAAACGAAATTGAGCTATTTGTAATGAGGTGGATAGACCTACATTCTGTCATACAGAGTGAAGTAAGTCAGAAAGAGAAAGACAAATACCGTATGTTAACACATATATATATGGAATTTAAGAAAAAAATTTTCATGAAGAACCTAGGGGTAAAACAGGAATAAAGACACAGACCTACTAGAGAGTGGAGTTGAGGATATGGGGAGGGGGAAGAGTAAGCTGTGACAAAGCGAGAGAGAGACATGGACATATATACACTATCAAACGTAAGGTAGATAGCTAGTTGGAAGCAGCCGCATAGCACAGGGAGATCAGATCGGTGCTTTGTGACTGTCTGGAGTGGTGGGATAGGGTGGGTGGGAGGGAGGGAGGGAGATGCAAGAGGGAAGGGATATGGGAACAGATGTATATGTATAAGTGATTCACCTTGTTATAAAGCAGAAACTAACACACCAGTGTGAAGCAATTATACTCCAAAAAAGTTGTAAAAAAAAAAAAAGATAATTATCTTGTAAACTCATTAAACATTTTTAATTATTTTGACAAAAAATAAATAAAGAGCTATGAAGATAAAAAAAAAAAAAAAAGAAAGTATAAGCCAGGGGAGAGTAGTAAGAAGTGAGATCAAAGACATGAGTGGATTTGATCAGAAGGCCTTGGTTCAACATCATTGTAACTGAGTAACTGACATACCCTTGTTGAATGATACTATTCTCACAATATTTTTTTCCCTATACAGCAATATGTCAATGACATACCAAGAACATATGATATAATTATAAAAAGAGCTTTTAAGAAACATATTTACATTGAGATATTACTTACGGTGAATGTTGTTATTTTTTACCTTGTTGCTATTGCTGCTGCTATTTTTATTTTCATTTTTAAGGAAATTCACAGTCCCTAGTTCATGATCATTTTATGTATTAGATTGCTTACTAACTTGTTGAAAAGATATTGAATTTAGAAAATACTCTAAGTGAAACAATTGCACCCACTCTTTTCTCATCCTATTTGGAAACAATCAACACACCCACATAAGATGGCAATGTCTCATTGGCTGTGGTAGATTTTATAAAATTAACAGAGGATCCTGTGGTAATATAATATGTGGTAGATATATTCGGGATGAACTTAATGCTCTATTTTTATAACTATTAGTGTTCCATCTTATTAACTCTCTTCTTTAAAAAGTCATATTTGAAATTACTTATTTATCTGACACATACCATATATATGTTTCTGATTTTCTTCCTGCTTTTGTATTTTCTGACCCATTTTTATCACCAAGAGATATAATATAATCTTGTATGTTTTATTTGCTCCTATTTTTCCTCTTTCTACTGCCCTGCTGATTTTTTCCATTATATATAAAGAACATAAGTATTTGGTAGAGAATTCAATCATTTTATTGCATAGCTTACAGCAGTAACATACTGGTAAAAGCTACAAACCTTTCCTATATGCCCCACCCCACTTTTTTTTTTCTCTTTAATTCCACATGTTATGTGTTTAGTATTTTAGGGTATTTTCCCAGTTTATTGAGGTAAAATTGATAAATAAAAGTCATATATATTTAAGGTGTGCAAGATGACATTTTGATATATATATATATTGATATATATATAGTGAATATATATATATATATATATATATAGTGAAATAATTGCCACAATCAAGCTAGTTAACATATACATCACTTACATAGTTATGATTTTTTTATGTGGTGAGAACAGTTAAGGTCAACTCTCAGAGAATTTCAACTCTGCAATACAGTACTATTAACTACAATTACTAAACAATACATTAGATCTCCATAACTTATTTATCTTGCATAACTGAAAAGTTATAGTCTTTGATGAACATCACCTTATCCTCCTCTATCCCTCCCTAGCCCCTGGCAACCATCTTCTACTTACTGTTTTTATGATTGTGTCTGTTTTAGATTTCACATATAAGTGAGATAATACAGTATTTTTTGTTTGTGTCAAGCTTATTTATCTTAACATAATGCACTTCAGGTTCATCCCTGTTATTGTGAATAACCAGATTTCCTTCGATTTAATGAATAATATTGAATTATATATATATATATATATATATATATATATATATATATGTGCCACATTATCTTTATCCACTCATTTGTTGACAGTCCAGTCATGTATGTAGTTTCCATATCTTGGCAATTGTGCATATTCCTGCAAGGTACCTGGGAGTGCAGATATCTCTGGGATCCTGATTTAAGTACTTTTGGATTTATACTCAGAATTAGGACTGCTGGATCATATGGTGGTCCTATTTTTAATTTTTTGAGGAACCTCCATATTGTTTTCCATAATAGCCCTACTACCAACAATGTACAAGAATTCCCTTTTCTCCACTTCCTTGTCAACACATGTTATCTTTTCCCTTTTTGATAATAGTCATTCCAAAAGGTGTGCGATGATATCTAGTGTTTTTAATTTGCATTTCCCTGATGATTAGTGATGTTGAGAAATTTTCATATTTCTGCTGTTCATGGGTTTGTCTTTTAAAAAAAATGTCTATTCAGGTCCTTAGGCCATTTAAAAAATCAAGCTATTTGGTTTTTTGTCATTGATTTGTTTTGAGTTCTTTATATATTTTGGATATTGACCTCTTAACAGATATGATTTATAAATATTTTCTCCTATTCATAGGTTGCCTTTTCATTTTTTTGATAGTTTGCTGAGAGGAAACATTTTTGTCTGATGCAATCACATTTGTATATTTGTGCCTTTTTTGCCTGTTCTTTTGGTGTCATACACAAAAAATCTTTGTCCAGACTAATATTAGAAGTTGTGCTCCTATGTTTTCTTCTAGTAGTTTTATGGTTTTGGGTCTTAAATTTAAGTCTTTTATCCATTGTGATCAGATTTTTGTATATGGTGTGAGATAAGTGTCCAGTTACTCTCTTCAGCATGTATATATCCAGTGGCCTAGCACCATTTATTCGAGAGACTATTCTTTCTCCTTGTGTGTTTTTGCCACTGAAATTGAAGACCACATAACGACAGATACATGGACATATTTCTGGGCTCTCTATTCTGTTCCATTTATGTATATGTATTATTTATGCCAATACTATGATGTTCTGATTATTGTAGCTTTGTAATATAGTTTGAAATCAGGAAGTGTGATGCCTCTAGCTTTGTTTGTCTTGCTTAAGATTACTTTGTCTATTTTGGATATTTTATGGTTCCATATGAATTTTAGAATTGTGTGTGTGTGTGTGTGTGTGTAAAGAATTTCATTGAAATTTTGATAGGGATTGCATTGAACCACTAGATCACTTTGTGTAGTATGGACATTTTGATTATATTAATTCTTCCAGTCCATGAACACAGATGTCTTTTCATTTATCTGTGTGTTCTTTAATTTCTTTCATCAATGTTTTATAATCTTCAAGTATAATGTATAAGTCTTTCACCTCTTTAAATTTATTCCTGAGTATTTTATGTTTTTGTTGCTAGTGTGAATCAAAATGTTTTTGTAATTTCCTTTTTGGATAGTTTGTTGTTTATGTATAAAAATGTGACTAATTTTGTACATTAATTTTGTGCCCTTATAACTTTATTGATTTATTCATTATTTATAACAGATTTTTGTTGAGTCTTTAGTGTTTGCTACATATGTGATCATATCTTCTACAAATAGAGATAATTTTCATTCTTTCCAACTTTGATATTTTAAATTTCTTTTTATTGTCTGATTGCTCTTCTTATGACTACAGTACTACGTTGAATAGAAATGATGAAAGTAAGTATCCTTGCTTTGTACTGGATCTTAGCAGGACTATTTTCATTTTTTCTGCATTGATTATGATGTTAGTTGTTTTCTTTTCATTATGGATGTTAAAAATGAATAAGTATAGAACTTTGTCTAGTGCTTTTTCTGAAACTATTGAGATCATTATGTACTTTTTTTCCCGTTTTATTTTGTTAATGTGGTTTATCACACTGATTTATTTACTTGTGTTGAACTATCCTTATAACCCAGGGATAAATCCCAATTGATCCTGTTTTATAACCCTTTTAATATGCTGTTGAATTTGGTTCTCTAGTATTTTGTTGAGGATTTTTTCATCTACGTTCATCAAGGAGATTGGCTTGCAGTTTTCATTTCGTGTAGTGTTTTTATCTGGTTTTGGTATCAGAGTGATGCTGGCCACATAAATTGAGTTTAGATGTATTCCCTCTTCTATATTTTTTTTGAAAATGGATAAATTCCTAGAAACATACAACCTACAGAAAATGAATCAAGAAGAAGTGAAGAACCAAAATAGACTAATACCAAATAAGGCGATTGAATTGGTAATGAAAAAACTGCCAACAACATGTCTTCACTGGTGAAATCTACGAGACATTCAAAGGAGACCAAATACCAGTCCTACTTAAATCCTTTTCTATGCCTTTCAATGATGTGATATAGTTTCTACCTCTAAAGTGGATGATTTAAACAATACTGAGTGATAATATCAGGAACATATTTTAAAGGGAAGCAGTAACTAGTGGACAGTTGGATTATATGACCATTATGAATTTTCCCAATCCTTAGATTGATCATTCTATCTAACTACACTTCACTTTTATGGAGGTCATCTAGGGTTGTTTGCACTGGTGTGGCTCCAGAAAGATAAATAAAATATAGGGTGTACATTTTAAAATATTGCAGTTAGAAATGCAGAACAAAAGGACAAATCATCTTTCAAAAAGTGTGTTGGGTCCAATCCTAATTTACTTGACCACAGAGTGAAAGAAGCAGGATTGGAGGTGGGCATGAATGAAGAGAAAATATATCAGAGAACCAGGTGTAATTTAAACAAGGGACATAAGATTGGAAAAGGCAAGGAGAGAGTGGTAAGAGTTAATCTCAGAACTAGGTTTTTACTTCTTCCTGAGGGGACAGAGCTGGTTTAAGCTACATAATTTTTTAAAGGACCTGGTATAATTTGGTACAACATGATAGGCCTTGGAAGTCTGTTGCTTCCTTATGTGTGATAATATCTAACAGAGGGCTTCCCTGGTGGTGCAGTGGTGGAGAGTCCGCCTGTCGATGCAGGGGACACAGGTTCATGCCCTGGTCCGGGAAGATCCCACATGCTGCGGAGTGGCTGGGCCCGTGAGCCATGGCCACTGAGCCTGCACGTCCAGAGCCTGTGCTCCACAACAGGAGAGGCCACAACAGTGAGAGGCCTGCGTACCGCAAAAAAAAAAAAAAAAAAAAAAAAATCTAACAGAATATAACATAGGTAACCATGACTAGAAAAGTACTTATTGGAAAGAAAGATTAGCATTTCAGTTGCTGTCCAATAAAAAAAAAGTCTATCTATTGTTTTATTGAATATTTAGGATGCAAGGATCACACAGGTTTGTGTGTGTGTGCATATGTGTGTGTGTGTGTGAAAAAGATGGGAGGTTTTTAGATAATAGAGAAAAAAGGAGAAATTTATTAAAATAACAGGAAAAAATATACACTGCAGTTAATATGTACTGAGTAATTTCTATGAGGCAGATTCTTTTCTAGGAGTTTTTCTATACAATTTGTATAATCACATTTTATTAAACATTTTAGGCCACTTTTGGATATATAGAAAAATTGCAATATTAGTATAGGGAGTCCCCATTTATTGCACACTTAGCATACACTCTTATTTATATCTTTTAGTAGTACAGTACATTTGTCACAATCCATGGACAAACACTGAAACATTATCATTAACTAAAGTCCATACTTTATTTACCTTTCCTTAGTTTTTAATTTAATGTCTTATTTGCTTTTCCAGGATTCCATTTATGATATTCCATTACATTTAGTTGTCATGTCATCTTAGGCTCCTCTTGGCTGAGCAGTTCCTCAGACTTTCCTTGTTTTTGATGACTTTGACACTTTAGAGGAGTATTGCTCAGGTATGTTGTAGAATGTGCCTTAATTGGAATTTGCCATATGTTTTTCTCATGATTCAACTGGGCTTATGGGTTCTTAAAGAAAGATCACAGAGATTGATACTACTTTCATCACATGTCATATCAAGGGTACATGTATAAACATGACTTATTTCTATTGATGTTGATCTTAATCAACTAGTTGAGGTTTCTCCATTGAAAAGTTACACCACTTTTCACCTGTTATTCCATATTGTACTCTTTGGAAAGAAGTCACAAAGAAGTCCCAGCCTACATTTAAGAAGTGGGGAATTATGTTCCCCCTCCATGAGAATGAAGAATCTACACATATTATTTGGGAATTTTCTGCATGTGAAATTGATCTCTTTTTCTCATTTATTTTTTATATAATTTATTTAATTTATATCAATAGGGACTTAAGGGTGTTTATATTATAAGTTATAATCCAATGATACTTTATTTGCATTATTGCCTAAGATATATAAATAAAGCTTTGGCCTTTGGGAGATCTTTCAGTTGGCTTCTGTGTCCTTTTGATGTATTCCATCACAGTGTTTGGGTTTTTTTGTTTGTTGTTTTTTAGCACTTTCCTCTAGTACTGCAAGATGCTCCAGGCCCATTTTGTATATTTCCTGGACCAGTTCTCTAATCACATTTCTCCGAGAAGTTCTGGTTTCCTTTTTTATTGGTGAATGTTATTATAAACCAAAATCTAGTGCTAGTTGTACTTATTACCACTGTGATAGCATTACTTCCAGGCCCTATCAGTTGATGAAAGGTGCATATATACATATATAATATATATAAACCTGTGCACATATACATATCTATAAATATCTCTATATTAATTGACTTTCATTTATATTAAGCTAAACATGAGTTCATACTGATGTCCTCAATTCTAATATAGCACCACATGAATCATTCTAGTCTCCTCCCCTTCTTATCGCTAATTTATCACTCTGACAGTGAGAAAACTGGCTTCTACCATCCTCTAGTCATTTTATTAATTGTTCAGTTCCAATATACATGTATAGCAATATTAGAATTGTTAACCTGTTCCCCTGTGGCAAACAATATTATCAACAAGACTACAATTATGCAAAGTTTATTTTGTCTTCAGTCTTATAGGCTCCAATCGTTTTGAAAGTTAAGTCAGCAGCTTTGGCACCCTATTCTTCCAATCAGAGTGCCCGTAACATTTGTAATATGGTTAGGTTGTTTTGTCACGATCTGCCTTCTACAATGGACTTCTTTTGACACCTTAAATGATTGTTTTAAATCTGCATGCATTAATATTCATTCTGTGCACAAAATATTTTTTAAAACCAACTTTAAGATATAGACAGAATTGTACATTAAAGCAACAACAACAACAGCAAAAGCCCCTATAGTGTAGAGTGCTTAAATTCCACCTGGTTAAAATGTTAGAAAATAGTGGATAGATATTTGAACCCATACTTATTTGACTTCAGTTGCTTTGTTGGAACATAATTTTGTGTGCTTTCTCAGATTTTCTTGACTTCCTCCTACTTTCTTTCTCTTGGGAAGGTGTACCATACTACATCACCCCTCCAATTCCATGCATAAAGCGGTCTGCATACCTTCATACATAGGTTCTGGCTTCCTCAGTGGTCTCAAAAGAGCTGATTCTGCAAACCAGAAATATGGGAATGTTTCTCCTCATGGGCTGAAATTTTACCAGCAAGAAATAAAAGAGAGCCAAACAGAAACATTATCTTTGCCTGCTCTCCTGTGATATGTCTAATTTTGTCTTTGTAATGTTCTTTTATATTTTTTTATTTTTTGCTTTATAACAAATTTAATCAGTTATACATATACATATGTTCCCATATCCCCTCCCTTTTGTGTCTCCCTCCCACCCTCCCTATCCCACCCCTCCAGGCAGTCACAAAGCACAGAGCTGATCTCCCTGTGCTATGTCCTTGAAGTAGTAGAATGAGCAAAGTATACAGACCTGAGCAACATGCTCTGTCTCACATCGTTTTGTGAAGCTGTTTGCATAGTAATGCATTGCATCAATTCCAATTCCAATTATGTATTTGCTTAGATTTCCTTTTACCATCATATTCTTAGACTTTTAACTTCTTTCACCAAAGAAAAATGATAGCAGTTAATCCATGCCTCAGGCACTACGTTCCAGAGAACTCATGATCATACAATGTCTAAGTGCTTTATCACTAAGACTTCAACACAAATAATAGACAACAGTATTCCTTGGGATATTGTAATTATTATAGTTTTTGAATTACAAAGAATATGTTATTTTTATAATACACGAGTATGTGTAGAGAGGGAGAGAGAGAGATTTAGAGAGAGGTAGAGAGAGTTTTGATTCACAACACCTACATATACAGTAAGTCTAATTTTACAGAGACACAAAGACATAGTAAAAGCAGTGCCAGTATTTTTATTTCTAATGTGTGGAAATAAAAAGTGTACTGCTTTCACCTTCAGAAAGCAGAATATTGACTCTTCTGAAACTCATGTATAAAGTTTACATCTTCACAATTCTGTAACATTTCTAATTATGTAGGGGAGACTTCATTTTTAACCCAATGATTTATGATTTACTTCAACTCTGCATTTAATTAAAATAACTGAAGCCACCTTAGAAGTAAACGATGTCTGGTTCACATTTTATATTCTGTAGGACTGATAAATCAATGATACTCATAGTTTAACTGCTATCCTAATTTCTTTTCTTTTGTGGTTATTTCCTTACAAGTAATCTTAAATCTGAGTGCTATCTATAATGCATGATTTCTTCAAGTGCACTAACATGGAAAACAAATGAGTAAGTGAAATTAAAAAAAAATAAGTTATTAAGAGCAATCCTTATATGATTATACACATATATCTTCACAAGTTTCTTGAACTTGGCCTCAGTGTTTCTATCTGTTATTTTCATTTTTCTGAATGTATACTTTCACTCTTTCAAACTATTAGATGTGAAGAAAACAGGTTTTACATTTTATGTTCAAATTAATTAATTAGCTAATTAATTAATTCTTCAAACATATATATTTCATTGTATCACTATTAAGTCTCAGCTATGTAGTATTCTAAATTCTGTGGATACCATAATGAACATTTGGAAAAGTTTCTCATTTTGTGAAGCTTACAATCAAACAGGAGAAAATAGACAATTCAGCAGCAAAGAAACAAAGAATTTACTAAATAAGCAAGATAATCTCAGGTATGAAATGATAGAGTCAGGAGGGTTGGGGGAATTATTACATAATAATGGATGGTTAAGTAGGGTGAGGGACAACAAGAGGAAGGGAACCAAACAGAAATGAGAGCAAGTCAAGTACAAAACCTTTTGTGCAGAAATGAGCTTGAAAAATTCGAGGAATTCTGTGAACAAGAAGAACAGCTAGAAATTAGATTTACAGTAATAGATAGGGATGATACAAGGAATATTCTAGGCAAGTGCACTGCCTTTGCTGTTGTTAGAGGCCTCTGTATTCAAATCTCCACCCATTTGCCTATTTTAGAATGCAAGGCTTGGCCATGAAATATCAAGAATGGCTTTATCACAGTTTAGTTTTAGACCCAAATCATAGTCAGGACTGAAAAAACACACACTAATAAGCAAAATGAAACAAAAGGGAAAATATCTGACCTCTCAGCAGGAGATAAAGATAATTCAAAGCAGTCAGAAAATAAAATCAATTGGAGAAGTCTCTTGCACACCCCTTTCTCTTGTCCTGGATCCCCATCACTTATCCTTTATGCTTCTATTTAATCCTTGGTGGTATAACAGAGTGTAATCTGAAACCACAGGGAGGATGTATGCTTAATAGAAATTCTTGACAACACATTTACTCATTCTGTAGAATATCAAATAAAAAAAAACACATTGTATAACAAAGTAAAATTCAATTTCCGGTTTCCAAGTTGTTCCTCCAAGACATATCAGGGCACCACAGAGAGCCCAAGGCATTTTGTTTTGCTATTTGGATTTTTACTTACTATGCAAAAGCACTTGAGAAAATCTCTGTGATTATCATGATGATAACTTCCATTATTTTGTTTCTCTCATCTCATTTTTATTTAGCATTAAAAAGGCTGACTTAATATGATGATCAGACTAAGGTGATTGAGTGCACACCATGGCATGGAGAAATGCAAAGGAGGAGAGGGAAGACTTGTTTGATGCTTTCTTAAGCAAAGAATACCGCCCACCACTCCAGTTCTACAAGGATCAGGCCATTATCCATGTAGTCACCCATGGACAACACACCTTGAGGGAATTTTAAGATGGAGAAAAACAGGAAACATTCTGTGTTTTGGATACTGTCCCTAGATAGTTAAAATGCATATCTAAGGAATAATTTGAACAAACTATATTCTTGCATCTTCCAATACTTAGAAAAGCACTGCGATTATTAACTTCAGATGCCTGTTCTTTGTGATTAGCAGTAATCTTTTGATGTTCAACTACATGTGTTTTTTTAATTTTTTAAATTTTTTTCCTAGCAAAAAATCCTCATTTATATACCGGCTCCTCACTTACCTCTTTGGAGCAGTTCCTCAGAAGTATCTGATAGGCTGTCTCCCAGGCTATAACCTCAGTAAGGACCCCCAATAAAACTTAACTCACAACTTCTAGGTTGTGCGTTTTCTTTCAGTCAACACTTTGCTTGATCATCTGCCATCTTCCCAATAACGCTCTGAGGTCAATGAATATAATGAAAAAGAAGTAAAAGACAATGTCCCTTTCTAATAACTCAACGGCACAATAGACTATGATAGGATAAACAATGCAACACAGGGTGAAATCAAAGAGGTGGCTTTCACTACAGTTTCAGTTGTTTTACTCATATATTTCCCTATCTTGTCTAAAAATTATAAACGCTTCCTCTAAATTTTCAAATACTTAACATTAAAAATTCCTTGAGCTCAAAGACTAAATTTTGTTTACCAATATAGTTCTGGAATACTGAATACACTCAACAAGTATTTGTTGAATTAATGTAATAATTACTGTTATGAGCTGCTACTCACAGGAGGAAAATTCTGTGGAGGGAATGTGTTTAGATTGGCTCATAATTTTTTGAGATAGATCACTGGTCAGACTATTTTCTTTCCTGGGTTTAAGTGGCCAATCTTGGTTGCTTTGTGGTTTAAGGAAGGTAGTGGGAGAGTGGTGGTAACAAGAGGTACACACATGACCATCTAATGACTTACACTTGAGAGAAGACTGTGAATATAATAGCATTCATGATCAAGAATATCTAGGCACATTCTGTACATAGCATTTTAGTACAAAAATATGGAAAGTCTAGTATTCAGAATTTTCAGAGCTACTGTTGGGGCCCAAAGGTAAAGATTGTTGGCAGTCTGAAAAATGTCTGAATCATCATGCAATTGCTAATTGGTCCCACTTAGGGGAAGGAGGTATGCAAAAGGCATATGTAATTTGGCATAAACTAGTGTTCATTCTTTGCACAACATAGGCATTTCTAGTCTTTGCTTGAACAACTGCAAAAAAAGTGTAAAAATTTAAAAAAAAAAAAGATAAGAAAGATCATCATCACCAATAATACACTCTATAATAACTCTTTGGGGATTTACTTCTTTATTTTAGAATCTTCAAATAAGCAACTTTTGTTGCCCCCAGTTCTATTATCAACGTGACATGAGATGAATACTTTTTCTCTTTCACCCTACAGTGCATACATTTTTAGTTCTTCTCTCACCAGGCTCAGACTTAATGTACTTCCAGTATTCTGCACGTAACATATTTTTGAGCTGTGTTACTATTTTGCTTTGTCAATATTCTATTTAAAGATGATGTTCTTGTAGATTGGATAAGATAATTTGATTTACTTCATCTGATAATATATATATATATATATATTTGATTATTTATTACATGTGACACTATTGACTTTTATTTGCCATATCAGGGATCCAATTGTTATGTATTTGTTATGCTTGAGATCGAGTTTATCTTTACATCAAATCTGACTTAGAACATTGAAATGTGGTAGAATAATGTAGATGATTTGTGAAATCCTGTTTCCAAGCATGTCCAGAAAAATTTTGTCATATAAAAGTTTATTCTTCTGAGTATGGTTTGTATAATTCTGATTTCAGTTTGGAATAGATGTGATTGTCCCAAGTTTATTTTCATCTTTGTATGCTATAAAGGACTGATTTCATTGCAATGAGCATAAATTTCAATGGTGAGCTTACCTATCAAAAATTTTGTTTTCTTCCAGTGTTTAGAGGGGAGCATTTGCTTTTAGTAAGAAATACAATGTCATTAAGAAATATATATTTTCAAATTTATTTAATCATATTCAGAGATAATTTTCTGTATATCAAAAGTAAGTGTTTTGTTCTGGCCTCTACAATACTTCCTTGAATTCACAGTCTCTTCAGGAGAACGGATTCATTCATTCATCAGATTCTTATATCATGGATTTTTTTAAGCAATGGGGTAAAACAATAAGCTAAACAAGCCATATCTCTCCTCCCATGGCACCTTTTTCTAAAGGGAGAATCAAAGACTAAACACTGAAATAATATCTGATCACGAAAAAAATAAAATGGTTTAAGTATCTTTGTTACCCAGACTCAGGGCTTGGGAAGGGAACTGGAAATGAGAAAGAGTGGTTAATGGAGGTGATGTTTTCAGGGGGAGGGGTGACATTTAAGCAGATACACGAAGTGTGTGAAGGAGCTAGTCACATGGAGAGCTAGCAGAACAGCGCTGAGATCATCAGATATCATGGCTGTGAAGGTGGAAAAATTTCCCTGTGGATGTTATTTCAGGTCATCCCTGTTCTTTGAGTGATTAGAGTGAGGGAGCTTGGAAGTTAGCCCTTTAAAGTGGGCTAATTGGCTAAACTGTTCTGGTTCTGCCATAGATTCCCATAGTATATCATCAGTCTTCAGTACAAGTGCATATGGGGGCAGGGGCTCATCTTCAGGGATAGCCTCCCTCCTATTTCAAAGTCCTCAAACAGAAGCCAAGTTATATATCTTCCACATAAAAGAAGAACTTCCATACATCTTACTAATTATCTCACATTCACAATCCTTTACTTTTCTCTAAGCAGTTGCTCTAACCAAAAATGACTGGAGTATCATCAGATGAGTCAAGTTTTCCTGGTCAGCTATTTTCAACTGTTTCCTACGTTCCATAAGTATTTTTAAATTTATTTTTAAAATTCTTAAAAACCAATATATACAGCCCCATTCATCCCTTCCTCAAGCACTGTCAAGTGATCACTATTCTCAGACACATCTTGCAATTTGTCACCAGTACTAATTTATCCAAAGCTGAGGTGTAATTTCTGTGTTGTGTTTTAAATTTTTTTCTTGTAACTTATTTTCTCAATTATTTTATCCTGTTATATATTTCAGTATTTGGACAGGGTAATTGATCCACAGTTGTAATCTGAAAACCACTCTTAAGATCCTCAAATTGAGTACAAGTTTTACTATATACCTCCATCTCTCTCTAGGGCTTATTGCCTGATCCACCTTTTAAAGACATCACAAGATTCTCATCTATTCTTACAGACCTCTTTCCAGAGACCAGCAAATGAACCTCATATCTTTGAAGTCAGATTAGTAACATTCTGTCTCCATTTGCAAATTTGCATATATTGTGCACCCACCATACAATACATGTGAGGAAATTCACTACAAACCCTGCTGAATTCCTTGTCCCAGTTCCCCTAGATCCGCCAGCACATTGAATTTCTGTAGAAATCCACAAGGTGCTCTTGAAACAAAAAGGCAACATGGTATGGGGGGACATCAGCACAGATAAAGAGGAAAACTTCTGGGTGAAGTTGTCAACAAGATTTTTCCAGCTAGAGAAGATTGTAGTCATATTTTGAGGTTGGTTACTGTTACAGAGTTACCTGCTATATTTCTACAATGTTACGGGTAGCTGCTGAGAAATGTCATATTATACAGTCCCAGAAACGTTTGACATCTTTTTTTGGAGTGATAAAACTCCCTCTCTTTCCTGTTCACAGATAGTGATAACGTGTGCCATAGAATATTCCTGGGCTACGGTAATCCACAAAGCAGATATTTTCTTTTTCATGATGAGAAATATTTCCTGCAGAGAAACTGAGTATGCATTTCCTCTCATAATTGCCTATAGAATGCACAATTTTGTTTTGGACTCACATTAGGGCTCACGATTCTCATCTAATTCCAGAAATTTCTCTAAGTTCCACATATCCTTAAAGGTTCTCACATGAGCAAAGGCTATTTTCAATATGGAACAGTTTCAATGAATCTCCTGCCTTGGACTTATTCTTGTCAGATCTGGTTGCATCCTAACTGGACATATTAGAATCCAGACTCTTTTTCCTTACCAGGTTTTACATTCATGGAGACCTGGGAAAATATTAAAAAAACTAAAAAATAGTCAGTTCATGTAACTTGTGAAATCTTAACTTACTTTTGAAGTTCAGTGACCCTATAAGGAAAAATTTAAAAAAAAAAGTGCCATTGTAAGTCAATCTCAAACGTATACATATTGACCCAATTGTATATAAATCATAGAAACCCTTCTCTCTTGATTACCTGTGGAAGAGAAATAATAGATGTCCCTCTTTTCTAGATAACATGCTCTATTTGATGCCTATAACACGAGCACTCCAGGACAGTTTCTGAACATTATAAATTTCTGCTATCAAGGCTGGCATCTCATTTCTGAAGATTTGTCTTCCTCATATGCACAAGTAGACTCTTGGTTTCCCTCAAACACATAAATCCTATAAATAAGGATAAATATATAGATATCTGGGCATTTAAGGTTTTCCAAAATTAAGTAAATTGTCAAAAGAAAAATAGGAAAAATAATAGTTTTCTCAAATCTACAAAATATACTTCATTTCATTTTAGTATTAACTTAGTATTAAATATGTGTGTTAACTTAGTATTAAGTATGTAAAGCTCACATTTATATCTGGTTAACAATATCTTAACAGCTGTTGTATGTACCTTCCATTAGCTGTCTCTCAGCTTAAAGTCACTCTAAAAGTTTATTGTTATGATTGATATAAATTCCCTAATGTGTAATACTGATAAGAATGCTGAGTAGGACCTAAGAATAAAATCTAGTAGAATACTTCCTGAAGATGCCTCAGGTTGAAGCTTCTTTGCTTAGAAAAATAACTTGTATGCTTTTAAAAGATGGCTGATGTACATATTTTTTTTTTTTTGCATTTTGCTTGATATAGAATTTCAGCAACAATGTAAAAAACTAGGGTTAGTATTAGATTTAAGCATGCAAAAGGACCTATTATTATAAAGAAGAAATTTATTTACTCTATCCTATCTTTGCAAAGCAGAGGCAATGCTCTACAAAACCAAGAACTTTCATCATTTGCATAAAATGTTCCAGAATGGTATTTTAGATACTTTATCAACCCAAATAGTTTATAAGCAAATGGAGGGGAAGAGATATGCTTGTTTTCTAAGCCCTTCTCGTCTTCCACTACCGGTCCCAAGTATCTGACAAAATCGGCCCATGAAAACATGCGGTTTTAGTTGAAGTGGGGGAAAAAAGAGGACTGTATTTCTTTTAAAATATAAAATCCCATTATACGTATGATTGTCTGTTCTTTTCATAAGATCGAGGCTTCCTAGTCTTGCCATCTGCAAAATAGTGAAAGCTGGTTACTCAGGACTTTACCAAATGGAACTCTATTGATTAGCATTTCCTCCCTGTTAAGTGTATTACAATGATAATTCTTGTTCTGAGTAGTAAGCATATGCCTGCACTAGATTTTAAAGCCCCTGAAATATCATCAAAAGAATGTTAAGTTTGTGTCCGTGTTTGAGATATATGGTAACTTTCCATTTAACAGCCAATTGATTAATAAAAACAATCAATTTCTTGACAATTTAAAGAAAAATAAAATAAGTGGCTTTTTCTTTGTGATCCTTTTATAATCAACCTTATGGGTGATCATGTAGAACTGCAGGGGTCTTCTAATGGACTCCACTATCTCTCCCATTTATCATCCATACCTCTTCAGCTTTATATTATGCAACTGTAACCCAATTATGTATATCACCCATAGGAATATCTGTTTCTAACTCCTTAGACCTGTAGCATGAAGTCCATGATATTGTTGGTTTAATTAAGATATCCAAAATAAAAGGATAATGTAATGTACTAGGCTTGGAACCCCCCACTAATCACCACCACTACAACAACAACAATAAACACTTATTAAATGATTTTCCTCTGATTTTTACACAGATTTTTACTTTTACAGATTTTAAAACCATATTTTCTTACTGATATATGTAGGGCCACAGATTTATAATTCACATTTTATTTTTCTTGTGTTATATTGTATTTACCATTGCATCATTTGATACATAAGCTGCATTTAATTGTATTATTCCATTTAGCTTTCTTATGACTTATATTTGCCTACAATCATCATGAATTGTTCAACTGTTAAATCTTCAAAACTTTCAGTTCCATTTCTCGTGTTATCTAGCAACCTCTCAACTTCTGAAACTTAATCCTGAAACAGGGATTTGTTGAACAAATTTACCACTTCCTAAATTCTGAACCTTAAGCCATTGATGGGCATATAGATAACTTCCTTGAGTTAGTTGTCGAACTCTTTTCTAATAAATCATGTTTTCGTGGGTGCATCTGGTATACAAGATGATATTTCCACCTTTCAGAGGCTGTAGGTTTGCAAATATTATATTAGTGAAGAATGGAGAGTGTAGGTATCCAAGAAAATGTATTGTTCTACTTTATATTAAAATACAATTCTTAAAGTAACAAAGAGAGGACTCTGATGAAACATGAGGGTAAAGAAAAAAGATATAATCGACAGAAGTTTGTGATTAAATGGACATGAAGACATTAAAAAAAAGATGTATTTAGAATAAGTTACACATTTTACTCTTGCATTACTGTGTGCATTGTTATGCCATTTGTTGAAATAAAGAATATACAGAGAAGAACAAATTTAGGGAATAAATTAAGGAATGATGTTGAGTTCAATTTTGAGAGTTGATTTTTAATTATGGTAGAATATTGAAATAAAGATGTTTCACTAGCAGTTGTATATAACATACTTATATCTGGTCTGAAACAATTAGTCTATGAAAGTGAGATTAAAACCTGTGTAATTAACAATAGGTGTGTTCTGCAAAATTGTAGAAATTGAAGAGTGAAGACAGCTAAGAAGAGACACTAAGACAACTAAATTTTAAGAAGTTGGCTAAAGAATGGAAAGCCATAAAGAATATTAAGAATGAATGACAAGAGTTAGGCAGACAAATAGAAAATTATGATATATTAATGTTGAATATAATATTTAAGATTACATTTGGTTGCACAAAACAGAAAATATCAAAATAACAGTGTCTTTAAAACAATATAAGTTTATCTCATAAATAATTTTGGAGCTTTTAGTTCAGACAGTCTAGGGCAGACTAGCATGATAACTCTATAAACTATACAAAGTCTAGGCTTTTCCAGATCTCTGCTCTGTCACTTCTAATATGTGGCAATTTTTCTCATAACCCAAAATTATTTCTTGATTAATAGTGATTACATTCATTTCCCATAAATCTCCATTTGTAGGAATTAAAATGAAAACCAAGTACTCTACACATTTCAATTAAAACCAACCCTATGTACTCTTCTCACTTCCATTTGAAGACAAAAAAAAAAAAAAAAAAGACGCCAGAACTTTGTTTGTCCAAATCAGAACGCCTCTTCTCTGGCATCCACATTCTATTCCGTAAGAGTTAATATAGATCCCAAGAGCTCCACATCCTCCAAACTCCTACTTCACAAAGGTAGGAACATGTCTCTATCAGCAGGAGGTATGACATGCCCTGGAACTCTGCTTTCTGTGATATAATTAACACTCCTTGAGCCTTCTCATCACCACCCCAAGAAATGAAGAAGCACTTCTAACAATTTAAGTCCTGGCTAGAATCCTTTCAAAACACCTGATCAAAGGAAAGATATGTGAACATTATTTGAACTTAAAACTCTAGGAAATAGATGAGTAGATTATTTGATGAGTTACCTGCAAGGTTACTGCATCTCCCAGAATTGTGAAAAAATAAAGAAGAAAAGAAGAACATTGGGTTAGATGAAATAGTCCTCAGTATATATAGAGGAAGCCCTTGAATGATGAATAAAATGGTAATAATGACTAAAGACTAGTTTACCTATATACAATATACCTTGAACTTAATAAAATAACTAAGAACTGAAGAGTTCTAATTTAGAACTTGGAAGGGGAAAGAAGACCTAAACCGTACCTTGCTTCTGTGTCCAGTGATATGAGGATAGGAGTTTGTTTTTAAGTGTGGAAGAAGGGCAAGTGGAGTTTTAGGCTGGTCAATATGGAATGAAGAAAATTATTTCAAAAATAAGATAAATGTGTGTGGAAACATGGGTCAAATGCAAAATACAAGAGCTGAAATGAATAAAATAAGGATAAAGATACAGACAGCAACCAGGTAATAAAAAGCATATTTCCAGAATATCAGTTCCCTAGAAAAAATGAGAAACCCCCTATGTTCAAAGTATCTAGGCAAAGAATAGTTCAGAAGCTTACTCTCCAGCAAAGTATTTTGAGAAATCTTTAATGTGTGTGAGCTTCAGCTTCAGGCAGGGGAATGCCAAGAAAATTTCCAAAGCATCATACTTAATAAAGCACAACATTTTTTTAGATGGCGACTCATCAATTTTTAAGGCAACTCAAGACCTAATCCCCACATTTCAATATAAATATTGATCTATCTTCAGTTGACAAATATATTACTCTCCACCTAGAATGAATTCCTCTTTTTACCATCTAGTAACACTCCTCATCCTTCCAGGAACAACTGAAATTACACCTTTTCTATGAGACCTTTCCAGATCTTACTCACTGTGGATAAGTATTAGTTCATTTTCTGTTCCCATGATCTTGGTAATCCTTCTAACTTCTTCTTACATCATAGGTTCCACAAGACAGTAATCTGACCTTATTTATTATTGTTGTCTCAAGTGTCAATTAGCAAATGCCAATGTTGAGTAAGGGATCTGAAATTCAGTCTTACATCTCTCACTGACACAGTTAACTTACTTCTCCTGAACTTCACCTTCATCTAAAAATTAGGTGATGACCAATTGCACCTCTCTCTTACATGTTACATCCTACTCATTTCGCTATAGGTTTGAGCAATTATCTAGTTAGGAGTGATGCAATAACTTATCAGCAACTGCAGATATCATTATAAATATGCTGAATAAATTATGCCTGCTCAATGTCAAAGTTTATCACTTAAAGCAAAAGAAGTTGAAGGTAGAAGCCTTAACTTCAATTGAAATTAAAAAGAGAAGAAAGTGGTGAATAAGGATTACACAAAACTTCAGTGAAACAGCCATTGGCCTGCAATTAATAGGAGTCCTTGGGCTACACTACACAGAAAAAAACATTACATAAAAGATGGATAGCAATTCTGGGAAGCATTCAGACCTCTCTGATAAACTGTAAACCCCACTCACACTGTGAAACCTTAAGTTGCCACCAGTGAAATAGCAATCCTCTGGATGGTTGATTGTTTTCATATATACCTGACATTGCAGCCTTGCCTCCAGTTAACTGGAAAAGCAGTACACTACATGCCATATGATTGTGACAGAGTGAAAGGAAATCTTATCTTATGAACAAAGAGAAAATTTCTATATATCAAAAGAAGGGAGATATGAAGGATTTAAACAAAATAAACTCTATTTTGAAATGTAATACATTGTATCTTTGTACCTAATCAATTTCTAGTTTAAGCAATGCTTCTTTGTATGAGACAGAGATGGAAGTCTAAAATGATATAAAGAAGAATGGGACATAGTTTGGCTCCCAAGAAACTCATGAACTACTGATGGAGATAGATAAATCAATATATAATACAAGAACACCACAGAGGCAAAAGAGGGTGTTTGTTGAAACTGAAAGCGGAAAATATAACTCAGTTTGGGACTTTGGGAAAAGTTTCCCAGAGGATGATGATGCATAAGAGAGGCATCACTTAAGAGACTAGGAATGGCAGGTGTAAAGGGAAAATCTAAACTTTTTTTCTTTCTATATAGAGAAAAAACCCAATTCCTCCTATTATGTGTTTCTCCACTGTGAGTCTCCTTTACTACTCACACAAAACACTTCACTTCTGACACTTCTGGTCACCAAATGTGTGGAGGCTTTTCCCCACACCAAACAATTTTCTGTGATATCACCTGGGTGTCCTAAAATTTAACTAAATTCTGACACTATCTACCCTGAGAAAACGTCAGACTCCCACGGGCTAAGGGCTCAGTCTCACAAGGCTTCCCCCTGCACCTCGCAGCAATTCAGAGGACAGTCACAATCCCAGGTTATTACCTGCACTTCTCATCAACCAACTGTAAATGGGAGGTTCCATTGACCCTCTCTTTGGGTTCAGTTAGTTTGTTAGAAAATTTCAAAGGACTCAGGGAAACATTTGTGTTTATTTGTTTATTAAAATATATGATAAATGATAGAGGTGAATAGCTAGATGAAGTAATATATAAGGCAAGGTCTGGGAGGGTCTCCAGCACAGGAGCTTCTGTCTCTGTGTAGCTGGGCTGTGTCAACTTCTAGGTGTTGTTTTTGCCAGCCATGAAGCTCTCTGAAACCTACACTATTAGGATTTTATGGAGGCCTTCTCCTGTAGGCACAATCAATTATTACCTCCAATTCGAGCCACTCTCCCTTCTCTGGAGAATAGGAAGTAAAAAAAAAAAAAAAATCCAAGCTTCTAATTATGGGTTGGTCTTTCTGGTGACCAGCCTCCATACAAGAGCCATACAGGAACCCACCCAAAATCAACTCAGTAAAACAAATATTCTCCTAGTGCTCTTATCATTAGAAATTTATAAGGAGTTTAGGAGCCCTGTGCCAGGAACTGACAGTAGAGACCAATATATATGTTTTCTATTATCTCACAGCAGGTAATAAAGATTAATTAAAAGTAACCAATAATATACTGAGAACTTACTATTTGCTTCTTGGTGTTCTAATGCCTTAATACAAGTTATCTAAATTAATCCTAACAATATATTGAGTCAGGCATTATAATTATCTTTATTCCACAAACAGGCAAAGAGAAATGGAATAACTTGCCTAAGATCACACAGCTAATAATGTATCGGGATTCTTCAAATCCATGCTATTTATAATACAACAGTCAATTTTCTAGGGACTCTTCACAAAACTCTTTCTTTAATAAAATGGTAATTAATTAGAATATATGTCCTCCCTTTCTCTCTTATATAGCTGAAGAATCTTTATCATATTAATGGAAGAAATACCACCTGACTGTATATTTTCTAAGCAAACAAACACACATGCAAACACAGATTAAATCAAGTGTGGAAAGTCCAGTGGTATTGTGGTGAGTGAGGAGTCTGTATGTAAGCAAAAATGAATTTCAACTCTATGATAAAGAAAACTATTTTTCATTTGTATAATATATTTTATATAATATAATATAATATAATATATAAAATACAGCTTTTGCATACATATTGACTCTTTTCTCAAGCTTTTTAAAAAAAGAAACTAAAGTATTTCTCTGCCTTTCACAACTTCTACAAAATTTCTTACATCGTTTTGATGAAAATTCTATCATAAAATTGTAGTGTATAATACCAACATTCTCTTATTCCTTTATTTTATTTTAAATGAATAGTATTCAGACTTTTGAGAGTTATTCCTAGAAAATAGAGCACTGCCTAATCTAGCTTGTTTATTTTTAGTAAGAACATTGTTGAGAGCTACCCAAAGTATCAATATAATCCTTCTCAGGTGTTTTCTTCAACTTTTGGTTTAAATACAACACTTTTTTTTTTTTTTTTTTTTTTTTTTGCTGTACGCGGGCCTCTCACTGTTGTGGCCTCTCCTGTTGTGAAGCACAGGCTCCGGACGCGCAGGCTCAGCGGCCATGGCTCATGGGCCCGGCTGCTCCATGGAATGTGGGATCTTTCCAGACCAGGGCACAAACCCATGTCCCCTGCATTGGCAGGCTGACCCTCAACCACTGCACCACCAAGGAATCCCACAACACATTTTTTTCAGCAAAAACAAAACATTGAAATTTTCCTTCCCATGCCATCACAAACTCAGAATTAATTATCATTTTTCATTCAAGTCAGTACTTATAACAGTATTTTGTCACGCCTAAAGTTCTAGAGTATGAAGTCCCTTTTTAAAAGCTGTGCTGACATATCTTGTATTGTAAAAACTCACTATTTTTCATATAGATTGCAGTTTATTTGGTCTTCTTGATCCTACTCCAGAATTCCTATATATGAATAATCCAGATCTTCATACCCTTGAAGTTAACGTCACTTAACTATTGTAAGCATAATCATGTTACCCCTCTCTCCATCACTGCTGCACATACAGAACAGAAATCCATTGCCCATGACTATTCATCAGGGTCAATGGAAGAAAAAGAATAAATGGTCTACTCGACCTCTTAGTTGTTCTTATTGCCTATCTAATTTATTTTGGAAAATAATGGACAGAAATAATATAAATAATGTATAGTAGAAAAGACACAAAGTTGTATGTATCAGTTGGTTATATGATTTTATGGCTGAAATAATCAGAAAAACTACATGAAATCGATAAAAATAAAATATTTCAGAACTGTGGCCAATTCCAAATTTAATAACACAAAGTTTCCACTGTATCAGCAACATTCAAATATTTAATAAACAAAAGTACATATCTTAGTAACATAAAATAATCAACCAAAAACAACATAATAATGTATTAGTAAGTGATATTTATAATAATTATATACTACAGAAAAATTTAAAAATTCAATACAATGAAAAATAGAGCCTGGTCCTGAATAAGAAGTGTTCTTGTTCTGAAGATGACAGATGAGTGAAAAACCATAAACAGCATTAGTAATGAAATATAATCATAATATTTTGTTGCCATTATTACATGAATTCCTGAATAAAACATACAATAGTTTAATCAAAGAAATTGTATAATTTGAACAATGTCAATTTTTTTGTTTGTTAAACTTTTTCCCTTGATAGGGTTTGATAAATTTAATTTGGTAACCAATACCAAATGAAAAAATTAGTTAAAACAAAAACAGAAAACAAATCTATATAAAAGACCAACCTGTTAGGACATCTGTGAACAGTATTTATTTGCACAGGCTAAAAATATAAAATGTTTAAGAATGATCTTGGAAAGAACACTTGCATTTATTTTATTATTTTTTTCTACTTTTTTAAATGTAACATTTTTTTAATCTTCATTAGATTATAATTGCTTTACAATGGTGTGTTAATTTCTGCTTTATAACAATGTGAATCAGTTATACATATACATATGTCTCCATATCTCTTCCCTTTTGCATCTTCCTTCCTCCCACCCTTGCTATCCCACCCCTCTGGGTGGTCACAAAGCACCGAGCTGATCTCCCTGTGCTTTGTGGCTGCTTCCCACTAGCTATCAATTTTATGTATGGTAGTGTATATATGTCCATGCCACTCTCTCACTTTGTCCCAGCTTCCCCCTCCCTGTATCCTCAAGGCCATTCTCTAGCAGTTCTGCATCTTTATTCCTGTCTTGCCCGTAGGTTCTTCTGACCATTTTCTTTCTTTCTTTCTTTCTTTCTTTCTTTCTTTCTTTCTTTCTTTCTTTCTTTCTTTCTTTCTTTCTTTCTTCTTCTTTTTTTTAGATTCCATATATATGTGTTAGCATACGGTATTTGTTTTTATCTTTCTGACTTACTTCACTCTGTATGACAGTCTCTAGGTCCATTCAACTCACTAAAAATAACTCAGTTTCATTCCTTTTTATGGCTGAGTAATATTCCATTGTATATATATGCCACATCTTCTTTATCCATTCATCTGTTGATCAACACTTTGGTTGCTTCCATGTCCTGGAAATAAATAGAGCTTCAATGAACATTTTGGTACATGACTCTGTTTGAATTATAGTTTTCTCAGGGTATATGCCCAGTAATGGGATTGCTGGATTATATGGTAGTTCTATTTGTAGTTTTTTAAGGAACCTCCATACTGTTCTGCATACTAGCTGTATCAATTTACATTCCCACCAACAGTGTAAGAGGGTTCCCTTTTCTCCACACCCTCTCCAGCATTTATTGTTTGTAGATTTTTCGATGATGGCCATTCTGACTAGTGTGAAATGAGATCTCACTGTAGTTTTGATTTGCATTTCTCTAATGATTAATGATGTTGAGCATTCTTTCATGTGTTTGTTGGCAATCTGTATATCTTCTTTGGAGAAATATCTATTTAGCTCTTCTGCCCATTTTTGGATTAGGTTGTTTTGTTTTGTTTTGATATTGTGCTGCATGAGTGGCTTGTATGTTTTAGACATTAATCCTTTGTCAGCTGTTTCATTTGCAAATATTTTCTCCCATTCTGAGGGTTGTCTTTTCATGTTGTTTATGATTTCCTTTGCTGTGCAAAAGCTTTTAAGTTTCATTAGGTCCCATTTATTTATTGTTGTTTTTATTTCCATTTCTCTAGGAGGTGGGTTAAAAAGGATCTTGCTGTGATTTATGTCATAGTGTGTTCTGCCTATGTTTTCCTCTAAGAGTTTGATGGTGTCTGGCCTTACATTTAGGGCCTTAATCCATTTTCAGTTTATTTTTGTGTATGGTGTTAGGGAGTGTTCTAATTTCATTCTTTTACATGTAGCTGTCCAGTTTTCCCAGCAGCACTTATTGAAGAGGCTGCCTTTTCTCCACTGTGTATTCTTGCCTCCTTTGTCAAAGATAGGCTGACCATATGTGTGTGGGTTTATCTCTGGGCTTTCTATCCTGTTCTGTTGATCTATATTTCTGTTTTTGTGCCAGTACCATACTGTCTTGATACTGTTGCTTTGTAGTATAGTCTGAAGTAAGGGAGCCTGATTCCTCCAGCTCCATTTTTCTTTCTCAAGTTTGCTTTGGCTCTTTGGGGTCTTTTGTGTTTCCATACAAATTATGAAATTTTTTGTTCTAATTCTGTGAAAAATGCCAGTGGTAGTTTGATAGGTATTGCATTGGATTTGTAGATTGCTTTGGGTAGTAGACTCATTATCACAATGTTGATTTTTCCAATCCAAGAACATGTTATATCTGTCCATCTATTTGTATCACCTTTAATTTCTTTCCTCAGTGTCTTATAATTTTCTGCATACAGGTCTTTTGTCTCCTAAGGTGGGTTTATTCCTAGGTATTTTATACTTTTTGCTGCTATTGTAAATGGAGGTGTTTTCTTAATTTCACTTTCAGATTTTTCATCATTAGTATATAGGAATGCAAGAGATTTCTGTGCATTAATTTTTTATCCTGCTACTTTACCAAATTCATTGACTAGCTCTAGGAATTTTCTGGTAGCATCTTTAGGATACTCTGTGTATAGTATCATGTCATCTGCAAACAGTGACAGCTTTACTTCTTCTTTTCTGATTTGGATTCCTTTTATTTCTTTTTCTTCTGAGATTGCTGTGGCTAAAACTTCCAAAACTATATTGAATCATAATGGTGAGAGTGGTCAACCTTGTCTTGTTCCTGACCTTTAGTGGAAATGTTTTCATTTATTCACCCTTGAGGATGATGTTGGCTTTGGGTTTGTCATATATAGACTTCTTATGTTGAGAAAAGTTCCCTCTATACCTACTTTCTGGAGGGTTTTTATCATAAATCGGTGTTGAATTTTGTTGAAAGCTTTCTCTGCATCTATTGAGATGATCATATGATTTTTTTCTTTCAATTTGTTAATATAGTGTATCACATTGGTTGATTTGTGCATATTGAAGAATCCTTGCATTCCTGGGATAAACCCCACTTGATCATAGTGTATGATCCTTTAAATGTGCTGTTGGATTCTGTTTGCTAGTATTTTGTTGAGGAATTTTGCATCTATTTTCATCGGTGATATTAGCCTGTAGTTTCCTTTCTTAGTGACATCATTGCCTGGTTATGGTATCAGAGTGATGGTGGCCTCATAGAATGTGTTTGGGAGTTTTCCTCCCTCTGTTGGAAGATATTTAATCACAGTTTCAATTTCAGTGCCTGTGATTTGTCTGTTCATATTTTGTATTTCTTCCTAGTTCAGTCTTGGAAGGTTATGCATTTCTAAGGATTTGTCCATTTCTTCCAGGTTGTCCATTTTATTAGCTTATTGGCATAGAGTTGCTTGTAGTAATCTTTCATGATTCTTTTTTATTTCTGCAGTTTCAGTTGTTATTCCCCTTTTTTATTTCTAATTCTATTGATTTGTGTCTTCTCCCTTTTTCTCTTGATAAGACCGGCTAATGGTTTATCAATTTTGTTTATCTTCTCAAACAACCAGCTTTTAGTTTTATTGATCTTTGTTATTGTTTCCTTCATTTCTTTTTCATTTATTTCTTATCTGATCTTCATGATTTCTTTCCTTCTGCTAACTTTGGGTTTTTTTTGGTTCTTCTTTCCATAATTGCTTTGGGCGTAAGGTTAGGTTGTTTATTTGAGATGATTGTTGTTTCTTAAGATAGGCGTGTATAGCTATAAACTTCCCTCAAAAAACTGTTTTTGATGCATCCCATAGGTTTGGGGTCATTGGGTTTTAGTTGTCATTTGTTTCTAGGTATTTTTTGATTTCCTCTTGGATTTCGTCACTGATCTCTTGGTTTTTAAGTAGTGTGTTGTTTAGCCTCCATGTGTTTGTATTTCTTACATATTTTTTCCTGTAATTGATATCTAGTCTCATATTGTTGTGGATGGAAAAGATACTTGTTAGGATTTCAATTTTCTTAAATTTACCAAGGCTTGATTTGTGACCCAAGATATGATCTATCCTGGAGAATGTGTCATGAGCACTTGAGAAGAATGTGTATTCTGTTGTTTTTTGATGGAATGTCCTGTAAATATAAATTAAGTCCATCTTTTTTAATGTATCAGTTAAAGCTTGTGTTTTGTTAATTATTTTAATTTTGGATGATCTGTCCATTGGTGAAAGTGGGGTGTTAAAGTCCCCTACTATGATTGTGTTACTGTCGATGTCCCCTTTTATGGCTGTTAGTATTTGCCTTATGTATTCAGGTTCTCCTATGTTGGGTGCATAAATATTTACAATTGTTATATCTTCTTCTTGGATCGATCCCTTGATTATTATGTAGTGTCCTTCTTTGTCTCTTGTAACAGTCTTTATTTTAAAGTCCATTTTGTCTGATATGAGAATTGCTACTTCAGCTTCTTTTGATTTCCATTTGCATGCAATATCTTTTTCCACTCCCTCAC
This sequence comes from Hyperoodon ampullatus, assembly GCF_949752795.1. Taxonomy (NCBI): domain Eukaryota; kingdom Metazoa; phylum Chordata; class Mammalia; order Artiodactyla; family Ziphiidae; genus Hyperoodon; species Hyperoodon ampullatus. The sequence continues at coordinate 7,589,117 of NC_136928.1, forward strand.
TTTCTGTGTGTATGTGTCCCTACGTCTGAAGTGGGTCTCTTGTAGACATCAAATATACAGGTCTTGTTTTTGTATCCATTCAGCCAGTCTAGGTCTTTTGGTTGCAGCATTTAATCCATTTACATTTAAGGTAATTATCGATATGTATGTTCCTTTTACCATTTTCTTAATTGTTTTGGGCATATTATTGTAGGTCCTTTCCTTCTCTTGTGTTTCCTGACTAGAGAAGTTCCTTTAGCATTTTTTGTAAAGCTGGTTTGGTGGTGCTGAATTCTTTTAGCTTTTGCTTTTCTGTAAAGCTTTTAATTTGTCCATCAATTTGAATGAGATCCTTGCTCAGCAGGGTCTTCTTGTTTGTATGTTTTTCTCTTTCATCACTTTAAATGTGTCCTGTCACTCCCTTCTGGGTTGCAAAGTTTCTCCTGAAATATCAGGTGTTAACCTTATGGTGATTCTCTTTTGCATTACTTATTGTTTTTCCCTTACTGCTTTTAATATTTCTTCTTTGTATTTAATTTTTAATAATTTGATTAACATGTGTCTTGGAGTGTTTCTTCTTGGATTTATCCTGTATGGGACACTCTGTGCTTCCTGGACACCATTAACTATTTCCTTTCACATATTAGGGAAGTTTTCAACTCTAACCTCTTCAAATATTTTCTCAGTCCCTTTCTTTTCCTCTTCTTCTTCTGGGACCCCTATAATTCGAATGTTGGTGTGTTTAATGTTGTCTCAGAGGTCTCTGGGACTGTCTTCAATTCTTTTCATTCTTTCTTCTCTATTCTCCTCTGCAGTAGTTGTTTCCACTATTTTATCTTCCAGGTCACTTATCCGTTCTTCTGCCTCAGTTATTTTGCTATTGATCCCTTCTAGACAATTTTTAATGTCATTTATTGTGTTTTTCATCTCTGTTTGTTTGCTCTTTAGTTCTTCTATGTCCTTGTTAAACGTTTCTTGTATTTTTCTCCATTCCATTTCCAAGATTTTGGATTATCTTTGCTATCATTATTCTGAATTCTTTTTCAGGTAGGCTGCCTATTTCCTCTTCATTTGTTAGGGCTGGTGGGTTTTTGCCTTGCTCTTTCATCTGCTGTGTGTTTCTCTTTTTCATTTTACTTAACTTATTGTGTTTGGGGTCTCCTTTTTGCAGGCTACAGGTTTGTAGTTTCCATTGTTTTTGGTGTCTGTCCCCAGTGGCTAATGTTGGTTCAGTGTGTTGTTTAGGCTACCTGGTGGAGGGGACTAGTGCCTGTGTTCTGGTGGATGAGGCTGGATCTTGTCCTTCTGGTGGGAAGGTCCACATCTTGTGGTGTGTTTTGTGGTGTCTGTGGACTTATTATGATTTTAGGCAGCCTCTCTGCTAATGGATGTGGTTGTGTTCCTGTCTTGCTAGTTGTTTGGCATAAGTTGTCCTGCACTGTAACTTGCTGGTCTTTGATTGGAGCTGGGTCTTGGTGTTGAGATGGAGATCTCTGGGAGATTTTCACCATTTTGACATTATGTGGATTTGAGAGGTCTCTTTTGGACCAGGGCACAGAACTTCGCTCTCCCACTTCAGTGGCACAGCCCTGATGCCTGGGTGGAGCACCAAGAGCCTGTCCTCCACATGGCTCAAAATAAAAGGGAGAAAAAAAAAAGAAGAAGATAAAATAAAATAAAGTAAAATAAAGTTATTAAAATAAAAAATAATTAATAACAAAACATTTTTTTAAGTAATAAAAAAAATGGATGGACAGAACCCTAGGACAAATGGTAAAAGCAAAGCTATACATACAAAATCACACACAGAAGCATACACATACACACTCACAAAAAGACAAAAGGGGGATAAATATATCATTGTTCCCAAAGTCCACCTCCTCAATTTGGAATGATTCGTTTTCTCTTCAGGTATTCCACAGATTCAGGGTACATCAAGTTGATTGTGGAGATTTAATCCACTGCTCCTGAGGCTGCTGGGAGTAATTTCCCTTTCTCTTGTTTGTTCGCACAGCTCCCTGTGTTCAGCTTTGTATTTGGACCCGTCTCTGCTTGTAGGTCGCCTGAGGGCCTCTGTTCCCAACCCAGACAGGATGGGGTTAAAGGGGCAGCTGCTTTGGGAGCTCTGGCTCATTCAGGCTGGGGGGATGGAGGGGTACAGATGTGACGTGAGCCTGCAGGGCTATAGGCTTGTGTAATGTTGCACCAGCCTGAGGCATGCCGTGTGTTCCCCCGGGGAAGTTGTCCCTGGATTACGGGACACTGGCAGTGGCAGGCTGCACGGGCTTCCAGGAGGGGAGGTGTGGATAATGACCTGTGCTTGAACACAGGCTTCTTAGTGGCTTCAGCAGCAGCCTTAACGTCTCAGGCCCCTTTCCAGGGCCCACGCTGATAGCCGTGGCTTGTGCCCCTCTCTGGAGCTCCTTTATGTGATGCTCTTAATCTCCTCTCCTTGTGCACCAGGAAACATAGAGGCAAGAAAAAGTCTCTTGCCTCTTCGGCGGTCCAGACTTTTTCCAGGACTCCCTCCTGGCTAGTCGTGGTGCACTAACCCCTTCAGGCTGTGTTCACGATGCCAACCCCATTCCTCTCCCTGCAATCCGACTGAAGCCCGAACCTCAACTCCCAGCCCCACCCGTCCCGACAGGTGAGCAGACAAGCCTTCGGGCTGCTGAGTGTTGGTGGGCACCGATCCTCTGTGCGGGAATCTCTCCACTTTGCCCTCCGCACCCCTGTTGCTGTGCTCTCCTCCATGGCTCTGAAGCTTCCCCCCTCCACCACCCGCAGTCTCTGCCCACAAAGGGGCTTCTAGTGTGTGGAAACATTTCCTACTTCACAGCTCCCTCCCACTGGTGCAGGTCCCGTCCCTATTCTTTGTCTCTGTTTTTTTCTTTTTTCTTTTACCCTACCCAGGTACGTGGGGAGTTTCTTGCCTTTTGGGAGGTCTGAGGTCTTCTGCCAGCATTCAATATGTGTTCTGTAGGAGTTATTCCACATGTAGATGTATTTCTGATGTATTTGTGGGGAGGAAGGTGATCTCCCCGTCTTACTCTTCTGCCATCTTGATGCTCCTCTACTTGTATTTTACAAAAGGCTGTAGGGCTTCCCTGGTGGAGCAGTGGTTGAGAGTCCACCTGCCGATGCAGGGGACACGGGTTTGTGCCCCACTCTGGGAAGATCCCACATGCCGTGGAGCGACTGGACCCATGAGCCATGGCACTGAGCCCATGCGTCAAGAGCCTGGGCTCCACAACAGTGAGAGCCCCGCATACCGCAAAAAAAAAAAAAAAAAAAAAAAAAAAATACTGTTCCTGAAATATAAGATTATTTAGTAAGTGGAGATCATGCCGTGATTGCTCAGGGAAAACTGAATATTGGCATTAAGTCAATTTTTTCCCCAGTAGTTTAACATGGTGTTCAAGTACAAATGTTTCTCCAGCCATTTTATCTGAAGAATCCAAGGGGGAAAAAAAAAAAAACATTTATTTTTCAGCTTTATTGAGATATAATTTATATATAACCTTGTGTAAGTTTAAGGTGTACAACATGATGATTTGATACCAAAATGTGTACCACAATAAGGTTAAGTAACACATCCTTCAACTCACACTATTTCCATTTTATTGTTGTTATGATGGGAATGGGAAAGCTCTACTCTCATAGTCACTTTCAAGAGTACAGTACATTACTGTTAATTATAGTCACCATGCTGTACCTTACATCTCAGAATTTATGAATCTATACTAGCAAGCTTGTGCTATTTCACCAGCTTCTCCTCATTTCCTTCACCCCTAACTCCCTGGCAACCACCATTCTACTGTTTCTGTAAGTTTGATGTTTTCAGATTCCACATATAAGTGAGATCATGCTGTATTCTTCTTTCTCTGACTGACTTGATTCACTTAGCATATTGCCTGAAGACCCATTCATGTTTTTCCAAATGGCAGTTTTCTTCTTTTTATGGCACAATAATATTCCATTACATGTACATATATTTCACATTTTCTTTATCCATTCATAAGTGGACAATTATGATATTTAGATTGTTTCCATATTTTGATTATTCTGAATAATGCTGAAACAGACATGGGAGTGCAGATATATCTTCAGGATAGTGATTTAATTTCTAATGGAATTGATAGATCATATGGTATTTCTGTTTTAATATTTTGACCACCACCCATATTGTTTTTCATACTGAATACACCAATTTTCATTCCCACAAGCACTGTATCAGGGTTCCTGTTTCTCCACATTATTGCCAACATTTGCTATCTCTTGTCTTTTTGATAATGACCACACTAACAGATGTGAGGTTTTGATTTACATTTCCCTGATATTAGAAATGTTCATACCTTTTCATGTAGATGGTCATTTGTATGTCTTCTTTGAATAATGTCTATTCAAGTACTCTGACCATTTTAAAATCAAGTTGATTTTGTTGTTGTTGTTATTGAGTTGTATAACTTTGTTGCATATTTTGGATATTAACTTCTTATCAGATATATAGTTTGCAAATGTTTCTCTCACTCCATATGTTCTTCCTTTATATACAAAATGATTCAGTCATTATAGAATCTTATTAAGAGAAATCTGACCAAAAGTGCATAATTATTGTCTTCTCAAGACACTAAATTTTGAAGTGACTTTTTAAGCAGAAATAGTTTAACTCACACTCTTTTGCATCTTACTTTGCTCACTCAAAATTAAATAAAGAAACCTCTTCAGTGTTAGATTCTACAGCACATTTAGTAAATTGGTATCGTATAGAGAAGATAAATATGGCCCCTGTGCAGTATGACATGCAAATTTGGGAAGCATTCCATATTTTTTATTTATTTACCTATGATAATCAGAAACCAAAAATCTATAACAGATACACACACAAAAAAGAAAAAGGGAGTCCAAACATAGCAGTAAAGTTAGTCATAAAATCACAAGGAAGGAGAGCAAAAAAAGAAGAAAGGAACAAAAATAAACTACAAAACAACCAAAAAACAAGTAACAAAATGGCAATAAGTACATACATATTAATAATTACTTTAAATGTAACAAAATAAATGCTCCAATCAAAGACATAGAGTGACTGAATGGATTAAAAAAAAAAACACATAGCTATTCTTAATTTTTAAAAATCTTCTTTTTTACTTTTTGTTATTTTTTTCTTTTAGTGTTTTCTTTTTTAAAAAAAATCTTTATTGGAGTATAATTGCTTTACAATTGTGTTAGTTTCTGCTGTATAACAAAGTGAATCAGCTATATGTATACATAGATCCCCATATCTCCTTCCTCTGGCCTCTCCCTCCCACCTTCCCTATCCCACTCTTCTAGCTGGTCACAAATCACCAAGCTGATCTCCCCATGTAATGCAGCTGTTTCCCAATACCTATCTATTTTACATTTAGTAGTGTATATATATATGATGAAATTTTGCCATTTGCAGCATTGTTGGACCCTGAAGGTATTATGCTAAGTGAAACAAGTTAGAAAGAGACAGAAAATACCATATGATTTCATTCATATGTGGAATATAAAAAGAAAGAAACAAACAAAAACAAAACCCAAACCAAAAAACAAACCCAAAACCAAATAAATGAATAAACCAAGCCAAACAAAAACAAGCACATTGATACAGAGAACAGAGTAGTGGTTCACAGGGTGGGTAGGGGAGTGGAGGGGAGGCAAAAATGAGTAAAGAGGATCAACTGTATGTGTTGGATGGAAACTAAGTCTTTGGTGGTGAGCACACTGTAGTGTACACAGATGTCAAAATATAATATTATAAACCAATATAATGTTGTAAACCAATAAAAATAAAATAAAATAAAAATTTAAAAAGGATACTACTTTAATGTTGACTAACTTCATTTATTAAAGGAAAGGAATAATGCACATTTAAAAATTGATTGTTTTTATAAGATTGTACAGTATTTTATCTATATTAAATTGTAAATTTCTGATATATACTGACACTTTTTCCTTATTATGCCACTTCCTAGTTCATCTTAATTTAGTTGTTCTTAGTGCTAAATACATTTTTTTCTTTGTCTATAATTTATTTTTTTTCCTTCCATTGCTTTAATAGTAGAAGTCTGAGGAAAGTAAGGACAAATACAAATTAAAAGCAAGAGGCTTAGTTCTCCCTGTTAAAATAAGGGAAGGAATTTCTCCCTCTCTTTTTTGCTCAGAGCACTTATCTTAGAAAACTTGTAATTATAAGTACTTTTTCCTTTTTTTGAAATGCATATAAATCCTTTTGAAGGCTAGATAGGCATTTTGTCAGCTTTTTAACCTAGGACTATCTTTCCCAAGGACTTGGGAGCCATCTCTTTGAAATGTAAACATCAAGGGAGATGGCACCCCTATGTCCCTGTTTCTGTGGGACTGAAGGATTGCAACTTCAGTGGGTTCCTTACTGTAATTTGTAAAAGTACCTCCTGTCATACAGATATGAGAAGTTTTTTTTTTTTTTTTTTTTTTCTTTTCTCTAGGTAAGTCCAATTAGCTAACACAAATAGGCACACCAATTACCAGGTAGAGTTAGGATAAACTATATGAGGCTGTCAGGTCCTCTTACTAGAGGACCAGTTATTGTTTATCTTGAGAATGTGTTTGAAGTGGGTAGTATCAGCTATGACTGTATCACATTCTTCAGTAATAAGGATTTTTTTTGGTTTTCTGCTACTTCTGTGGAGAAATTTCTGGGTTCAAGAAGACTTTGTTTTAATTAGTGGACAGTTTTTTATAAACTATTTAGTTTTCTAATGAATGTGAATACAATCCCTTTTTCATTATGGTTTTAGGTTAATGATTATTAATTAATTATTACTAATAAATAACAATGTCATTGACTTCTGAATGCTTATCTAGTACCATCCAATATTGGTAAGCTATATCTTTACCTTTCCTACCAATGTTGTAATATTTCATTAGTAATATTAATCATATTTATGATAATTTGTGTGTTTTTAGTGTGACTGCTAAAAAACTAATGTCTATAAAATTGTATTTTATCAAAAATACATTGTAGAAATATTTAAAATAACACATTTGAGCAACGCGTCATTTCAGAAACATATGCAAGTGTTAATAGTCCATCCATCTTAGTCATTACTGTCATTTGGCTTGCTTATTTTTGATATGTTTGAATTCTTTTCCTGTTGCCTTCATATGACAACATAAATTGGACAGGTTATAGAATTTTTGTATCATAATTTGCTTCCTCAAATCTCTGTAGGGATTTCCTCATTGAGATAAAATATCCTGATAGCAGATACTATATTTCATACATAATGGTGACCCCAGAGTTTGACTATGGAAGCTGTTGGTTCTTAGCAAATTCTCAGCAAATATTTGTTAACCATGCAGTGAAAGATTGGTTTCTTTGATGTCAGGATTAAAACTTCTAATATGTACAAGCTATAAAAAAGAGTTGGCAGATAACTATGAATAGACATCTTCTAGCAAAGCTGTTCAGTAAAGCGTTTTAGAGTTTTGAAATACAGTGTATAGTGGAAGCATTATCATTGGCATTTTTTTGAAAAAGCACACCACAAAAAATACACAGATAAAAAAATGCTGGACAAAGTGTTGACATGGTTTGGCAGGGATATCATAGATGAAATTTAAATACAAGCAGCTAGGTACTTTATTCACATATGCTCCAAAATTCTGTCCAAACATACAATTTGATGTTTCTCATCACTGAATATGTATCACTTTACTATTGCTAAAGGATTTGTTTTATTCCAACAATAAATTCTATACACATATGCTCAGTCTTCATAGTTTGTTGCCTAGGACATATGGCAGAAAAGTATTAGGCTTTTATATATTTAACATTGTGTTCTTATGAGGCCTATATCTTGGTTTTGAAAGTAGTGAATAACCTTTTGGCTTTACCCTAAAGTCAAACTTAATCATAGTTAGAACAATGATTTGGATGTTGTTGAGGATAAAATATTAAGTGTATAGATTATTAAAGTTAATAAATTAATTTGAGTATTCAAATTCTACCAGGATCCTCTAAGTAACTTAATATTATACCTACTTAATCACCCAATATATGGTAAAAAATATGACTTAGAATCAATGGCTGTGTGTTCTTCTGCTAAGAGTATACCTAATTCAGGGTTTGGGAGAGGAAAATATTTTCTGAAAACAAAAATACCTAGTCATAGATTCATAATGCCTAAGTCAAGTCCAGATCTTGTCACTGCAAGCAGTATGAACTGTGGTAATGTATTTAATCTCTCTGAGCCTTATTTTCCTTCAATATATGATATCAATAATAACTTTTACTACACAGCATTTTAGTAGGCTGTGAGAATCAAAGGTGATACTTAAATAAGTCTACATATGTAAAAGTTTTATTAAGGGGATATTTTAAGTTTACTTCACTTTTTATGTAATTGAATCTATTTCTCATTATATAATTTAAAGAATCAATTATTTAATAACTGAATTTTTAATTCCTCTGATCCATTTCACAAGATAAAAATGCTAAGAGATATCTCTAAGCTCCTCAATAGCCAACCCTGTGTTTGCTAAGAAATTATTCATTTGCCCAAAGGGCAAAACTCCAGCTGAGATAATTAGGAATGCTCAGCTCACAGCTCCCTAAGCTTCACTGAATCCATGGTTTATTTAGAGAGGACTTCGTGGTTGATATTTTATTTATTCAATTTATCAGCATTACCCAGGAAAGACCACATTACTTGAAATTATTGTTCTAAGCAACATCATGGATGCTTTCCACCAAATTAAATCAATTTATTTTCTAGAACTTGAAGTTTGTTCCTGAGATCATTTTTTTGTACCCCTGAGAGCTGCTTGAGTATCCACCCCACCCATCATCTTCAGAAGAAAGCACTAGAAGCATCTTCATTGCATTTCAGATCTTGTTATTGAAATCCTATTCATAATGTAAGTGGATGGTAATGAAATCCATACTATGAGGGTGCCATGGGTTTACTCTTTAATTGATTATTGAAAAAGAAAAGGTTTTTAAATTTATGTTGCTTTATTTAATAAAAGGAATCCATGTTTAGTTTAAGAAAATAATTCTAAACATTAAGATGATTAAAATTTATTTCAAAATTCATGTATTCATCATGAAACTTGGCTAATACTTTTTCAGATTCTTCTGTTTGTGGATATAGAGAAATATGTCCTATTGATTTTTTTTTAAATCTTATATTTTTAGAAGAGATTTATAATGACAGAAAAATTTGAGAAGATTGTGGAGAGTTCCCATATACTCCTTCACTAGTTTTCCCTATTATTAATATCATATATTAGTATGATATCTTTGTCAAAATTAATGCACCAATATTGATATGGTATTATTAAATAAAGTTCATTTTATTCAGATTTCCTTAGATTTTACCTAATATACTTTTTTTTCTGTTCCAGGATCATGTCTGTAATATCTTCTTAGGATCCTCTTGGCCTGACCATTACTCTAAATTTTCTTTTCTTTTTTTTTTTTTTTGAATTTGACATTTTTGATGAGTATTGTTGAAATATTTTATAGGATGTCCTCTTATTGGAATTAGTCTTATATTCTTTTCTTTACCATGACCTTGGGTTTTATATTTTGGAGAGAACGACTGAATAGATAAAGTATAATTTAATCACATGATATCTTGTGTACATACTATCAACATGATTTGTCCCTGGAAATGTTGACCTTGATCAAAGGGCTGCAGTCATGTGTGTCAAGCTTCTCCACTGTAAAGTTACTCTTTTTTCCCCCCTCTTCCAAATACTTTTTGGAAAGAAGTTATCATGTACAGCCCACACTTACACAGTAACAATTTATCCTACCACCTCCGAGAAGGTGGAGTATCTACAAAAATTATTTGGAATTCTTCTGGCTAAAAGATTTGTCCCTTTTCCTCAATTTACTGATTTATTCAACTGTTTATTTATATCAGTATGACTCCTGAATATTTATTTATCCTAAAGTTTATAATGCAATACAATATTATTTATTTTGATGCTCAAATTGTTCCAGGTTTGCCCATTTGGAATTCCTTCAAGCACCTCTTGTGTCACTTTGACATAACTCCATCATTTTTTTAAAATTTCTTTTATTTTTATTTTTAGTGCTTTCTTACTCTTGAATACTGCAAGATGTTCCACGCTCACCTAGTATTATTTTCTTCCCCAGTCCTATATTCAATCATTTCTCCAAGAAGCTCAAGTTCCTTCTATTGGAGAATGGGATTAGAAACCAAGATATGGATATTAGATTTGTTCAACAACTGGTATGTTGTTTATTGTTGCCCTGCTCAGAGGAAAGAACAAGAAAAAGTGTATGTGTGGACTAACCCATGTATATACACACACACATATATATATTCTATTTGTAACCATCTATATCAATATTAAGATAAACATGAGTTCATACTGATGTCTCCAACTCTAATCTATTACCACTTAGATTATTCTAGTCTCCTCTCCTTGCTTATCTGCAAAAATTCTCACTCCCACCATCTGCTATTCATTTATGAATTGTTCGATTCTACTATAAGTTGTAGAATTGTTACTGTATCCAAAGGGAAACAACTTTATTAACTAGAGTACACTATTTATGTGTAGATCCTTTTGTCCTCAGCCTTATAGACTCCCCTCACATACAAATTTACTTACCTCAGTACCTTTTCCCCATCCTCTTTACCGAGGTAGTTTCATACATTTGTAATTCAGTTAGATTCTTTTTAACAGTCTGCATTCCTTTTTAGGAATTCCCATCTGATAAATGATTTGATTTTAATTTGTATACATTAGTTCCACTCTTTTTGCTGTAAAGTTTTATGGCTTTTGACAAATGCATAATTTCTTGTATTTATTGCTACAGTATCATATAGAATATTTTTACCACTCAAAATCCTCTGTGCTTCACCTATTTAACCCCCTCCCTCCACATGAGTCCAAGGTGACCACTGATCTTTTCACATTCTCTAGGGATTTTCCTTTTCAGAATGGCATATAATTAGAATTATACAGTATGTAGCCATAATAGACTGTCTTCTTTTATTTGGGAATATACACTTAAGTTTTACTGATGCATTTTTGCAGCTTGATAGCTCATTTCCTCTTTTTTTTTATTTACTCTTTTTGAATAAATTTCATTATATGGATGTACCACAGTTTAACATTCACGTATTGAAGGGCATCTTGGTTGCTTCCAATTTTTGGCAATTGTGATTAAAGCTGTTATAAACATTCACATGCAAAGTTTATGTTAACGTAACTTTCAAATCAGTTGAGTAAGTACCTATGATGTGATTACTGGGTCCTACGGTAAACGCTACATTTAGCTTTGTAAGAAATTATCAAGCTGTCTTTAAAGTGGCTGTTATATTTTTATATCCATCAATGATGATTGAGAGTATCTTTTGCTCTGCATCCTCAACAGCATTTGGTAGTTTTTAAAAGAGAGAATTTTAGCCATTGGATTAGGTGAGTAGTGGTATTGCACTCTTTTAATTTGCAATTCTCTCATAACAAAAGATTTGGAATTATATCTTTTAATTACCAAAAACAAGACATTTTCTTCCAAGAAATTCTAGAAACTATTTCTCTATTTATATCCCTATCTCTAAATATTTATAATACCACCACCCAAAAAGTCAATGTTATAATTTTGGTATATATACTTTTGTACATTTTTATTACATTTATACTATAAATATAATGAATTTATGGTCTGAACTTTGACTCAGTCATTCAATCTAGTGCCATGTTTATCAAGTCTAACAGAACTTATTTAATGGCTTTATTGTGTAATAGTCACTGTCCCTGTTTATGTTCTCACCAAAGATTTTACCAATCTTTCTATTAGTCTTTTCATCTGACCATTTTTATTGATTGGAGAATAATGGAAAGCCTTCTTTAATACTGTTATTTTTTTCTAGAATACTCAAAAAAGGAAAATATTTCTGGCAAGACAAAAGTAAAATGCTAGAGAATAAGCAACCTAGGGAACAAACCATCAAGTTCTTTCTGAGACTATTCATGGCCTATAATACTATTTACAGCTTGCATACCAGAGGCTGGAAAAGATAAAATATTGTGATAGTTGCCATCTTATAAAATTTGTCATGGAGAAAAAGAAAGTGAAAAGTGGTTCATAATCGCTGCAAGTTTCCTTTGTCCAGATATTAGAGGTTTTGTTTTGGTCAGTTATTTTTCCCTAGTTAATAAGGTGAACTGTAGGGGGAAGGGAAAGAATGAACTCATTTCATAATTTTGGAAAAGGCGTATTAAAAATTATACAGTGCAAAGCAGTTACAAATAAGGATTTTTCCCTAAAATAAAAGTATCTTTATTAATATAATGTTTAACACTTGAAAAAGCCACTCTACATTTTATATTGCAAATATATTTAATAAATAATTCTAGAATGATACAGAGATGATCAAATCAAAGAAAAAGGACTCTAAACAAATTACATTAAATCAATATTATTATCATTTCTCATTAAATGTAGATTTAATATTTGAAAGAGTATTTTCTTATATTTCATTTTGATTTTTTACTAAAATAAAAAATAGAACTATATTAATTAAAGTTAATATCAATGCTAGTAAGAAAGAAAATAAACAATTTTTCTATCTTTATAAAATGTCTTTATGTTCTATTCAGTGAATAGATAATTTGCAGCTTTTGACTCCTCTCAATGTGAGCATGTTCATAGCTATTTCAGCAGTGTGTGTGTTTTTTTTTTCTTTTCATTTCCTCTATGGATTCTTTTTTTTTTTTGTGTGTGTGTGTGTGTGTGGTACGCGGGCCTCTCACTGTTGTGGCCTCTCCCGTTGCGGAGCACAGGCTCTAGACACGCAGGCTCAGCAGCCATGGCTCACGGGTCCAGCCGCTCCGCGGCATGTGGGATCTTCCCAGACCAGGGCACGAAACCGTGTCCCCTGCTTCGGCAGGCGGACTCTCAACCACTGCGCCACCAGAGAAGCCCTCCTCTATGGATTCTTGATGGAAGTAGCAGTAATTCCTATTGCTACATCAATGATTCTATTACGGAAAACTTGGTCAAAGATTTAACAACATTAAGCTAATAGAGATCTTAAAACCTGTCCTTCTCTTTTATGTAATATGCATCTCTGATTCTAACATCACAACTTCACAGAGAACATAAAAGCTTCATTTGGATCTCTAACTGTATAAGATGAATCTTATCAGGCATACGATATTCTAGATAATCAAATTGATATTAATTCCACTACAAATGTTTCTAAATTTGGTTAAGAAGAATATAGTTACAAGCTTGGAAATAAATCAGAGTGTGTATCAAGTTATTTTTACTTCATACTGGGACATTACTAAAAAACTTGCTAAAGAATTATTTAATTGTTGGAGAATAATGTTTGTCTTTGTTATTTACTATTTTATTAGAGATCAGATGCTATGAAGAGTCCTGTTAAATTGTAGATTTATGTCTGATAGAAATGATAACCCCAAGGGGTTTGGTTTTATTGTAATGGAAGACATTAACCAATTATATCTAACAGCAATCTTTTTCTAATACTCTTTTTTTCTATTGCATTTACTGATGGGCTGATAAACTTTTGTTTCTCAAATGTTCTTGGAATCAGCATTACAATTTTACTTGTTCACTCTTTGATTAGTGAGTTGAATAAAATCTTTGACACGTTTGTTACATATTCTTTTGAGAATCATGTTCTTATATATTGAAAATTACACTTTGACAAATCAAGAAGTTGTTTTCTCATATATTTCCTTTAAATATTTAATTAAAATATATTGCATGCTTACATGCTTTTAAAAATTGCACTGAACAAATAAAGGAAATAAACATCTTTTATCCTCAAAATCCCCCCTGACTCATAGAACTCATAGATAATTGTTATCAATTTGATTTATAATATTTTAGATCTCTTTTTAGAAAATGAATTACATATAAACTCTTACCTAAATACACACACACACACACACACACACACACACAACCTGCCTTGTGCCATGCTCTAAAGATAAGATACTATTGCTTGTTTAGATGTTTTCAAATTCAGTGAAAAACATGGTATTTAGTTCTTTTTCAAAATGTATATTTTTCTCAACATGATAAAAGTTTAAGCATATTTTTAAGAGCATAGTAGTCTTTTACATTTGTTCTCTGAAATACAGAGTTATACTCTATGTATATAGTTCTATTTAGTTGTCCTTTTGTAATTTATGTGAAGGAACTTACTCTATGTTATGGATATTTGTCATTTTCAAAATACAAACTGCAAGTACTTTCTTTTTTTTTTTAAGATTTTTTGATGTAGACCATTTCTAAAATCTTTATTGAATTTTTTACAGTATTGTTTCTGTTTTATGTTTTGTTTTTTTGGCCACAAGACATGTGGGATGTTAGCTCCCCAACTAGTGATCTAACCCACACCCCCTGAATTGAAAGGTGAAGCCTCAACCACTGTACCACCAAGAAAGTCCCTGCAAGTACTTTCTTCTAGGTCATGCCTTGCTTAAAAATTATATTAATTTTGAATGTAAAGATACATTTGTTTTTTACTGCCTGGAGGGGTGGGATAGGGAGGGTGGGAGGGAGACGCAAAAGGGAGGGGATATGGGAACATATGTATATGTATAACTGATTAAATTTGTTATAAAGCAGAAAAATAAAATTAAAAAAAAAGATACATTTGTTTTACTTTTTATTGTTGAAATGTGTCATTTGCTATATTTTTAAATTTTCTGTGTCTTTATATATAATGCTTAATTTTAAAATCTCAGATTGCTAATATATTTATAAAAAATTTAACATAAAATTTTATTTATAATATATATTTTTGCAGTATTATTTAAGGATCTTTTTCATATAAAATGCCAATCATTCCAAAAGACTTAAATGCAGTTATTTTTTAAAAAGTGATTATATATGAATTCATATACAAGGCAATGTTCCTATTTATGCTTACTAAAGTTCCTGGACTCTGTTCCCTAGCATTGTAAAATTTATTTCCAATTAGGAAAACTAAAAACACTTCATATTGAAAATTCTGATATGACTCCACCTTTTTTTTAAATAGGTGTAGATATGTTCTCAGTTAGATATAAAACATGTTGGCAATCGGCGAGAAACTGGGTACTGTCATACCTCAAATTTTCCCAGATTTTTAAGAAATAATTAAATGTAATCCAAGATACACCACCTCAGTCATTTTGGAGGATTTGCATTACATTCATTCACAGGGAAGGGATAGACTTAATCTCATATACATTAGAATAATGAAAAGTCACAAAATTAATTTAAAGTAAAAAGGAGATTATGACTTTGAATGTCTTTAATGGTGTCCTGATGGGTTTTTAAGGGAGAATATTAGGATGTTTCTCTTTCTGTTTCTCCCTGTCTCTGTCTCTGCCTCTATCTGTCTCTCTACCTCTGTGAGATGATTTTTTTCGTTTGAACTAAAGAATGATTTTTCTTTTTTTTAAAGAATGATTTTATTTTATTTTTTATTTCAAATGAAGCAGCTGACAAGGTATTAATCTCCAAAATATACAAACAGCTCATGCAGTTCAATATAAAAAAAAATCAAAAAATGGGCAGAAGACTTAAATAGACATTTCTCCAAAGAAGATATACAGATGATCAAGAAGCACATGAAAAGATGCTCAAGGACACTAATTATTAAAGAAATGCAAATCAAAACTACAGTGAGTTATCACTTCACACCAGTCAGAATGGCCATCAACAAAAAGTCTACAAATAATAGAGAGAATGTGGAGAAAAGGCAACCCTCTTGCACTGTTGGTGGGAATGTAAACTGATACAATCACTATAGAGAACAGTATGGAGGTTCCTTAAAAAAAAAAAAAAAAACTAAAAACAGAACTACCATATGGCCCAGGAACCCCACTACGGGGCATACACCGTGAAAAAAAACATAATTCAAAAAGACACATGCACCCAAATGTTCATTGCAGCACTATTTACAATAGCCAGGACGTGTAAGCAACCTAAGTGTCCATTGACAGATGAATGAATAAAGAAGATGTGGTATATATATATACAATGGAATATTACTCAGTTCTAAAAAGCATTAAAACTGGGTCACTTGTAGAGACATGGATGGACCTAGAGTTTGTCATACAGAGTGAAGTAAGTCAAAAAGAGAAAAACAAATATAGTGTATTAAGGCATATATATGGAATCTAGGTACAGGTGAACTTATTTGCAGGACAGGAATGGAGATGTAGATGTAGAGAATGGATGTGTGGACATGGGGGGTTGGAAGGGGGATAGGATGAATTGGGAGATTGAGACTGACATATATACACTACCATGTGGAAAATAGATAGCTAGTGGGAACCTGCTATAAAGAATAGGAAGCTCAGCTAAGTTCTCTGTGGTGACTTAGATGGGTAGAATGGGGCTGGGAAGGAGGTCCAAGAGGGAGGGAATATATGTATACTTATAGATGATTCACTTCACTCTACAGCAGAAACTAACACAACATTGTAAAGCAATTATACTCTAATAATTAAAAAAAAAGAAAGAACCACACACACACACAAAAGCCATTGGAAAGATTTGAGAGTTTTCACTGAAGTTAGAGAAGAGAGAGTAGAGAATTCAATAGTCTTTTGTACTTAATTTGTTTTTTAATCTCAGATTAATATTATAGTTTATAAAAGTATTTTAAATCATTGATTTGTGAAGTCATAGGATTATTCAGTTCATTCAATTAATTATGAGAATATTTTATTGATCTATTGGTTATCACATTCCTAGGACAAGCTCTACTTGCTCATGATACATTATGCTTAATCAATTGCAATTAGGCTTTACATGCTAATGCTTTAATTTAAAAGTAAATGATACTTTGTAGTATCATTGGCTACAGATTAGTTTTATGTTTATCCTGTCCAGTTGTAGGTATTAGTGACATCCTACACTGAAAGAATGAGTTGAAAAGTTACCTTTTGCTATGATGTCAAAAAGTTTATATATTGTAGGACATAATTTTTGAAAGTTTGTTAGAATGCATTATAATACATTTTCTTTATTTTGGGGGTAGATTTTTGATAGCCTCTAAAATATCTTTAATTTTATGAAATTGTCCCTTGAGTTTCTGTGCCTATTCTTGAGTAATTTTATGCTATGTGATCCCACCAAATAAAAATATTAACCAAGATTCCCCCCAAATAAAAATATTAATCAAGATTTCCAAATTTATAATTTAATGTTTTCTATTCATCTGTGGTTATGCACCTCTCTAATTCTCTATCTTTTATAAGTTGTTATTTTAGTGATTGATGTTACCTTTTCTGAAGACCTATATTTTTTTTTCCAATCCAGCATAGACTTTATTAATTTCTGTTTTGATTATTCTCATCTTTATTAATTCCTTTCTTCAATTTTGTTCTGATATTTATTGCTATGATCTCTTCTTGCTTCTTAAGCTTACTTGTTATTTTCACTTTTTCTTGTACTCTAGTAATTTTTTAAAATGCCTCATTTTCAAAATTATTTCTTAGTCCAATATTCTGTTTTTATTATGCAGTGCTCTCCATGTACTTTATTTCCAAATAGCCCATAAATCATTTATTTTCTCATTAACCTAATAAATACATATGAAAATAGGTATGTGGGTGTATACGTGTGGTGTTAGTAATCTTGGACTGAGAGCAACAGTATATATTTTAAATTGTATAGCTTTAGTAAAACTAGCTCTAAAATTTCAATTTTTAATCAGAAAATAATAATAAAAAACAAATACATTCCAATTTTTAGTTTCATCTCCAGTGTGTTTTTACATTGATAGCTCTTGCAAATAAGAGGAGCAAGCTTGGGATTTCCCTAGTGGCACAGTGGTTAAGAATCCGCCTGCTAATGCATGGGAAGGGTTTCAGCCCTGGCCCAGGAAGATCCCACATGCTGCGGAGCAACCAAGCCCGTGTGCCACAACTACTGAGCCTGCACTCTAAAGCCTATGAGCCACAACTTCTGAGCACACACACAGCAACTACTGAAGCCGATGCATCTAGAGCCCATGCTCCACAACAAGAGAAGCCACTGCAATGAGAAGCCTGTGCACCACAGCGAAGAGTAACCCCCACTCGACACAACTAGAGAAAGCCCACACACAGCAACAAAGACAAAATGCAGCCAAAAAAAAAAAAAGAAAAAAAAAAAAGAAACAAGCTTGGGAAATAATTATTCCTAACTCTAATGTCTGAAAACTATAGGGTAGCAAAGATTGCCAAGATATCCACTTATCCATCAGATATAATGGATGTGTAAACACTTGCTACTACAATTAAGACCTGTATTGGCATGTTGTCTAAGGATGCTTTGCTACTCCATGAAGCTGAATTAGCTCAGACTGATGACAGTTGTCAACAAATAGGGTGCTACTTTCAAATACTAATCCTACCATTCAATTAAGAACAGGAAGAGAGTTTCCTGGTAAAAAATATAAAATCTTCAATACCTGCCAACATTTTTTTCCCAAGAGTGTTTGAATTATTTGGTATATATTGTACTACTGTAAAGCCTCTGATATCATTCTAATGATAATTAAAATGTATATAAAGTCACATTTTATTAGCTTCCCCTACACATTATTCATATAACATTATTTTGTGTTAATAAGAGGATCAAAAGTTGACATGATTTATATTTTTGCATAAGTTTTTTGGATGTATGTAGTAAGTCACACCATTTATGGGTATCAGTGAGACATCACCTACCTATCTAATTATTATTTTCAGTTTTGTTCTCATGTGTACACAAAATCTCTGTTTTTAATAAGAGGCATGCTACTTTTTATCAATTGTTTTGTATTGCAAATTCTCTCAAAACAGTGGTTTTATGGTTTTACCACTTTTTTTAGTAAAAGAAGCAAGGTTTTAAAGCCTTTCTTTCTTTCTTTCTTTCTTTCTTCCTTTTACATAATTATTAAAGTGTATGTTAAGGAGTCTGCTATATCCACGCTTGATTGAGCCGAAGTGTTGTTAATAGAATAACTAAATAAGGCAATCTTCCCTGCCCCTGTAATTACTTACCTCTTGTCTGTAACTAACTGTTATCACAGCTGATAAGGCAAATTGATCATTGTTAATTAGTTAATTGCTGCAGGCTAGTGGACCTCAAACTTCATTTATATTAGAATAACCAGGGAAGATTTTTATTTGTTCCCCTCATCCCATGCTGCTCAGGAGAAATCTCAGATCAATAAAATAAGAATCCCTGGGGTGGACCCCAGTCAGCAGTGGTTTTTAATGCTCATCAGGTTAATCAATGTGCAGATAAATTTAAGAAACAACTTACTATTTCCTAAATCTTAAATCTGATTCAGGGATAAATATGTTTTTAGAAAAATGTGTGTGTGCATCTGTGTTTCTGTGTGCTTAATCATTTTATCCCCACATTTTTCAATATTCCCAGCATTGTACCTCACATAGTGTAAGTTTTAAAATTTTGTTTATTAAAGCATCTATATACCTTGCACCTTTGTTTGGAGGGTAAGTGGGTAAGAAATTGTGGATCCTTGTGAGTATATTATCTTCCAAATCACAATTGGATAAATTATATCTATGAACAATTAGAAAATTAGGAAGAAATGGAGGAGGAAATGAGAATAACTTTACAGTAAAGAAACCCCAAAACACTACCACAGCCAAATGGTCAAGTTTAACATCTACGATAAAGCCAGCTTGATATGATGAGATAAAAATGAAATTTACCTCTGTGTACCTTCTCCCAAAAACACATAGTCCAAGTCTAACCATAACAGAAACATTAGAAAACTCCAAATAAAGGGACAGTCTACAAAATATTTGACCAGAATTCCTCAAAACTCTCTAGATCATCACAAACAAGGAAAGTATGAGAAACTCACAATGAAAGGAGTCTAAAGAGACATGATGACTAAATGTAATGTCATATCCTGAATGGGATCCTAGGCAAGAAAAATGGACATTAGGTTAAAAAACTAAGGACATCTAAATAAAATATGGACATTAGTTAATAACACTCTATCATTATTGGTTCATTAATTGTGACAAATGTACCATACTAATATAAGGTGTTACTATGGGAAGTCTCTGCATTACCCTTCCAATTTTCAGTAAATCTAAAACCCTTATGAAATAAAAAAGTTTAAGGAGAGATAACAGAATACAGAAAAATATTTATACCTACTTTATGAAGGTAATATTGAGATCAGCTTTACTTGTAAAAAGGGATATGAAATTATGAAATTACTAAATCTCTATACATCTTTTGAGTGGCACCGGAAATTTCTACTAATTAGAAATATTTCATGAGGTCCACTATGCCATAGACTTTCTCTGGGTTTTATCAGTCTTTGGCTTAACTAATACTTCTGATTAACTTCATGTAGATGATTTTCCAATCCATGTTTCTCCAGCCCTGCCTTCTCATATAATATCAAAAATCATATTTCTTTCTCCTGCAAATGCCTGTATAGATTTATTTATTTTATATTTGTACAGCAGTAATATGCTAAGAATTGTATAAATCACTATGCCTCACTATCTTATCCAAAATAAATTTGTTGTTCTTTGCCTTTTCTCCCAGAAAAAATTCTGTATCTCTCAAAATTTCCCCAATTTTTCAACTTCAGAGTTAAATTATAGCTATTATTTTTCAAATCTTATAGCCTAAAGAAGTAACAAATCTTATTGATTTGCCCATAAAATATTTGTATATTTATCATTCATATGGATATCCTCCTCAACATCTTATGTGAGTTCTACAGCTACTGACATTTTCTTTAATAATATCTATGACCCCAGTTGTCTCTACCTTTAGTACAATCTCAACTTTCATTATCATATTTGCTCCACAAACAGCCTGCAATGGCTCCTTATTTCCTGGCAAAACAAGGGAGAATTTTGGATCTTGGCATTTAAAGTCTTTCATATTCTAACCCAGACTCTCAATCTTATTTCTTATTTTCCACAACATAAATGTCTTGCACTCAAAGTTAGCATCTTATCAAATAAACCTGTTTGTTTGCATTCCTGCTATTGTGGCTTTTTGCCTTTTAAAAATTTTCACAGCAAATCCTCCCTCAAAATAATGGTTCTTTTCCTACTTCTGTGGTTTCTTCACTGGCTATTTTTCTTTAGAACTCTAAATATTTTCTACCACAAATAATTTAGCCAAATTAGGTTATACCTTATTTTAGATGTTACTCAAAGTTGAATATAATTTTCTCAAAAACAGCTGTTGTTTAAAATGATTTTCAAATATCTGCCACCTTCCAAGCAGTTCTTTATGAAAATTTAAATGCCTCAGAGAGACATAAATAATTGTGACTAAGTTAACATGGATTTATACTCTAAGAGAGACAATATTTTTGTTTGTTTCTGAAGTAGTTAATAGATTCCAGAGGGAATGGGAAATTAAATTGGGAAGAAAAATTCCAAAAATTGAGGAAATCAAGGGATAGGCAATGGAAGGCCAGAGTGAGAGATGAAAACTAAGTCCCTAATTTGACAGCTCAAAACACACAGAAGAAAAGTAGGGAAACTGTAGTTGAGAAGTTCATGTGAACTATTCTAGTGTGTTCTCCTGTGAAAATATGAAATGCGCAGCTGTGGAATCCTGTTCATACATTAAAGGAGAAAATACATTGACTCCAATCCTTGCAGGACTCCTGACTAAATGTGTTTCCTTTGTCATCCAACTTTCAGGTTTTCTAACTATCAAAGAGAGTAAAAAAAACAGGTATCTTATATCTGAAGGATTTAATTGGGATTGCTAAGATTATTTATCCTGTACTTGAAATACTTCAAAGAGAAGTCTACATAGAATATATGACCTACTCTTGACTGGGACCTTAACTTTTCAGCTGATGCTTATATAGTTTTTTCTTAGATAAAAATGATACATCTATGCTCAGAGCTCTCTGAAAGAAACACATAGGAATATTATGAGAGAGTAAATAAAATGTAAAAAATATATATATTTTGAAGAAAAATTCTGCTGTTGTCTAGCATTTGCATTTGATACCAAAAACATATGACCTAAAGGAATTTTCTTATATCAAAATGCAACTTTAGACTGAATAAATTTTTCTATAAATCTAGCTGCATTTAATGAGACATTAGGAAGATCTAATGTCTATGCGAGTTGAGGATGTCATCAAGAAAACAGGCAAGGATAATAGTAAAATACCAAGCACAAATTACTGACACTAGGCTCTTTTCTCTCAATAAAAACAGTAGGTTGTGATGTTATTATTAGAAGCTGATATATGAAGAAATATTTCCATGGATTAGTATAGTTTTAAAAGGTTTCCATTTAAAGTCTAAGTTGATCATTTTGTACTGATAACATTGTGAACGTTTATTATCCTCTGGAAATAGTATTTTGCAAGTGTTTAGGACTAAATAGGATGAGTGACCCTGTGGTGGCAGAATCAACCAGTCAGTAATTCTAGGTGGTCAGAAGGTGAATGAGGATACCAGGTATCTGAGAAGTAGTTAAGAACATGCTTGAAGGAAACAGAGTGAGAGATAAAGTATGGGGAAGAAAAGATAAATATGGCTGACCTACTTAGGTCTTGGCAAATTGGTAAGAACTAATTAATCAGATATAACCAAACAGAACAGTAGGAATTTAAGTTGAGGATCAATCTGGTAAAGTATTATGAAAGAATGAACAATAAGGGAATATTTTTGGTCATTAATACTAAAGTCCAAAGTCAAATATCCACAGTATTCTCATTTGAAAATCTCCCATTTGGAGATTTATAATAGGGTCCACAAGCAAGTAAATGAATTTGTTATTCGAATGAAATCCAGCATTAAATTTAGCCTTTCAAAAGCCACACTCACCATCATGATACTAAGTACACATGTCGATGTACCTTTCAAGGCATGGACTTATTTTTCAAGAATTTCAAGCAAACAGAAAAATCAAATGGGAAAAAATATCTTCATTATGCTAAATATTTTCTGTTTGCTCCCTATATTTTCTGAGAGGATACTGTGTATGGACCACATCAACAGTTGACTTCTCTATCTTGCTATTGTGTATTGACCAGTGGGAGGCACTGGCAGGAAATATGGAAGTGGGAAGAGAGTGAGGAAGGGTTATTTATTTGCCTGAATTTCCCTGATAACATTCATGTGTTGTTGCTATACCTAACAAAGACCACAAAATTTCTCCTTATAAAAGCTATCTTCATTGTTTTCTCCCTTTCCTTATCCCTCTAGGCCTAGTGTTAGTAATAGCTCCTTGCTGCTTCTAGTCTTGAAGTAATGCACTATCCTTTTGTTGTTGTTTTCCTAAATCCTGCCCACAAGTTTGTAAATAATCATTTTAATAGACTCTTCTCATTTACCTAAATTGAATGTGATGTATCTTTCCCATTGGGACCCTAAGTGATACAAGTATAAACCACAAAATCAAAAAGAATCTTATGTTAAATGCAAAAATCCCATGTATTTATTAAGAAAAAGTATTGTTATTTAAGAAAAATTATAGTTATTATAATATCAAGAATTCATATTTATAAAATTAGTACTTGAAAGTTATTGTAACTGTATGTCAGTATGAATTTAGTGATGAAAATGTCAAGCAAGATCAACAGCTAAGAACCTCAGTCACTAGGAATCACACCATCAAATATCTCTAATTTGGCTGAGAGAAACAATTTCAGCATAGTCTTCACTACCACCCACCCATCCCCATCATCCCAGGTGACATTAGAGGGAAATTAGTGAAGAAAGAGGAATAATCAAATTTGGCAAGAGCAGTGTTCATAAAGAAAAGTCAATTTCTTCCCTTCTCCAAAACAGAGACACAAAGGCTTCAGATGTAATGCATAAATATATAATTCACTAACCATACAATTTTCTGATGTCCCTCTATTCTACCAAAAAAAATTGGGCAAGATATTTGTGAAGAAATGGTATTGAGGCAGGAGACAGATGGGCCCCCAGGGCAAATGGTTTGAGTCCGTTCCTTGTGAACTGATATTCCGAGACAGGAATAATAGGACAATTGAGAGAGGAGGCTGGGCCCTGCCCAGATAGAAGAAAAGATACCACATATTCTTCATTTTCGAAGTCAGGAGACCTCCCTGACTACACGTGTGCAGAAGGGCTCCTGGGAGGTCAAAAGGGGAGTGATGGTAACTGATGCCAACTGATGCTCAGTTACCCATAGGCCTCTTACCTGGAATCCATCTTGGCTAAGAGATGTGTGCACATACATAGGAAAATCCTGAGCTATACCAAATACAGACTTTGAAAAAGGCAAATCAAAATGATTGGCTAAAGGAAACCTGGAAGAAATGCCCCATAAAAGTGAGTCAAACTGCCATGAGGGCATGGCTCTCTCTGAGCTCTCCCGTGCCTTTATCCACGCATACTATTTTCTTCTCTTAATAAATACTTTAGTTGTTTCACTACTTTCCATTTTTGTGGGAATTCTTTCTCTGCAAAGCCATAGGGCCAGGACCTTGTCAGTGACCACTGGTATATTGGCTAGGATTCAGTGTTCTCACCATCGAGATCCAACCTCAATCACTGGCCAGGAATCGAAACCCTGCTTGGAGCCTCTGCAGGCTGAGGCCCCCTGAGATCAGTATGATTGAGAAGAGTCAAAATGAGAGGGAATGGTGATAATTCATCTTGGTTTCAAGGTTCAAGAGAGATACAGAATTAAGGTCTTATTGGTGTAAATACAGAACAAAATTGCAGAGACCCACAGAGGTATATGACTTAGAGGGCCCATGCTCTTAACTCAGTTAGAGTACTATAAACAAAAGTGATTAAAAAGACTAAAAATTATGAATTAAGAAGATTATTATCATCCAGCAAGAAGTTGGTAATATATGTTAGAATATACAAAACACAGACTGTGTACCTCCATTCACACTGGAAAATATTGATATTTATGAGCAAGGAGTATAATATAAGAATCACCCTATTGTGTTAGCTAAGAATGCTATTTATTATAAATCAGTGCTGTATTATGAAGTTCCAGTCAAATGATATATATATACCCCATAACTGTATATTAATACCAATGACCAATATCCTATGGTTATAAACTTATGGAATATTCATACAGACTTCAAGCATATACATGAAACAGAGTTCAAGAGTAAGTTTGATATCGATATAAACACACTTATAATGGAAATGCAATATTTTATGTAAACAAAGCCAAAAAAGTCTCATGCAACATATTTAATTGAATGTTATTCTATGATTCATTATTCTAATCATTCTTCCATTCTACCTAGTATTTCCATCTATAACATTGCTTTCCTATATTTATTTAAAATATTCAATTTATGAGTAAGTGGTTGTTTCATAAACTGTTGAAATCCACTATCAGTAGATTTCACTGTTAAAAAATCTTGTTTTTAAGGAAATGAAGTCTGGTACTATGAAATGACCACATAATTATCCTAAAATTTGGCTGTCTGTAACCACATGGTACACTTGTTCGTGACAGCAGGTCATTATATATAAGAAGATGTATGGCTTATACAATGAACATTTATTTACTGCAGTTCTAGGGTCTACAAGTCGAAGGTCAGGATGACAGCAGTGGTTTCTGGTGAGAGCCCTTTCTCTGACTTGTAAACCACCCCCTTCTAACTGTGTGCTCACATGCTTTTTCTTTTCTTATAAGGGCACTAATCCCATGGTTAGGGCACCACCCATATAACCTCATCTAAACCTAATTACCTCCCAAAGGTCCCATCGCCAAATGTTTCACATTAGAGGTTA
This sequence comes from Hyperoodon ampullatus, assembly GCF_949752795.1. Taxonomy (NCBI): domain Eukaryota; kingdom Metazoa; phylum Chordata; class Mammalia; order Artiodactyla; family Ziphiidae; genus Hyperoodon; species Hyperoodon ampullatus. The sequence continues at coordinate 7,614,869 of NC_136928.1, forward strand.
GGTCTTGAACATATAAATTTAAGGGAGACACAAACATTTCATTCATAGTAATATGACATGATTTTAATTCATACATTTTGTTAAAATTTATGCTTTAAAATGCCATTGTCATTGTATTTAGAAATCCAAAAAAAACACAGTTGGTTTGTCAGTGTGCCTCTAAAAATGTCATGCTTACAATTTAAATATGTTTTCAGGATTTAAAACTTTTTTGAGATCAATTAAATTATTTCTTCTGACAATATGAGCATCATGCTGCATAGCTTTTATAATGTTTACATATTTCCTTTGGTTTACTTTAAATTGTGGCCAAAATGAAATTCCCCAGATGTTGTTCAGCTGCTGCCAAATTAGTTTAGTTTTGGTTTTTTAAGTCAAGTAATTTGTTGAGAAGAAAAACAGCAAAGACCAGAAGAGCTACTTCTTTCTATTTATTCTTTAAATGATCCTGGCTTGCCCATGTAAATTTGCATTGAGGATTCAATTAAAACCATGGCAGATGTCTGCCCTATGCCTCTGGAATTTTTCTCTGCCACCTCCTGCTTACCCTATCTGTCCCATTTTTAAAATTCATTTGCTCACTGACTTAAGTAAAATAAATTTTCCCCCAAACTTGTCTTGAATTCTTAATGTCATAATAATCCATGAAGGTTTGATTTTCAGTCTTCTTAGTAGATTACTTTATTTAAATAACACAGATTTGATCCCCCCAAAACCAGCAGAACCAGATAATTTCAATCCACTTGATTTTGATAATTTCAAATCTCTTGAGAATGAAAGAAGGTATTATGGATATTCACTAGAGGGCAATAGCATAAATTGGAACTGTCTCTCATAAACCAGCTGGTGTGGTCATACTGCAAAATCCCAATTCTCACTTGATGATGTAAATAAATGAATGGTTATTCTAGATTTTCCACTATAAAAATACATTTTGTAATAAAAAAATAATAATAATACTCATTTCTGTGATGAGACTAAAATATTCTGGTTCCTAATAATGTGTTGACTTTAACATGAAATTGATTATTTTATCCTTAATAATATTTACTTTCATATTTTATGTTTGAGAACATTCACCTTCTGAAAAGGTTAGCTCAATTCTGCCTATAATTTTTTATCACATCAAGATAATCATTATTTAGAAAAACATTTAAAACTAAATAAAGCTTATTCTCAATCCATAAAGTCTGACTAGAGAACATTGGTTTTATTCACATAAAATGGAATTTGATACTATGTGTGTTTAATATAAGCTTTGGTGTATCAATGTTTCTTTACTTCTCAATTTTATTACAGTTAGATGTTCCTCTTTCTCATTTTTTGTTTTACTAATGACTTATACAAGTATTCTTCTATGGTCAAACAATTGAGAAACACCGTATTTTAGTACAAGTATAATATCACTCCTATAATGTTGCAAGAAGAAATATAATCAACAAAACTACATGATAAATAAGACATGATATTCATTTTTTAGATGGCCACAGCTAACTACCATCTTTTTCATTAACATCTATTTCTCACCTAGTTTAGAGTCAACTTCTTCTGTAGACAATAGAAAATGGTGCATTTAATATAGATAAGGGATCCACAAAAATTATATGAAGTGAAGTAGCAGTAGCATTACCTGGGCAGAAGGGCCAACGTCTCTGCTCTTAGGCCCTAGGAGAGCATCTGGTTCTCAGTGAAAATACATGATGAAAATGAGGCTTCTTTCAAGAGTCTTAATCTTCCCATTTTTAGCGGTGGTATCTTCATGTCTTTTTCATGTTTTAAGTATAAGATATAGCGACAGAAAACTTATAAGATAAACACATTTTAACAGATACTTGACAGAATTAGACTGAAATCAAATCATTACAGACGTAATTGTATCACTTAATTCTCAATAATGAAATATTAGATAAGCTTTGTGTTTTAGAGCAAAATCCTAAGAATCATCTAAATCCAGATACCCTCTTTTATTAGTTAAGAAGTTTATTTAAATCATTTTTATTTAGCTAAAAAGAGAACTGAGAAGATATATTTCTTTTTCTTATTATTAATACATACATATATATATATATATATATATATATATATATATATATATATATATATATATATATATATATATAAATTCCTGTGTGAACTCTTCCATTTCAATCCAAATAATCCAAAAGCATAAAAATCAAAGTAAAATAAAGCACAAAAAACTCCCACAACTACAATTAAACTCTCATTATACCTGTCAAAAATAAAAAGGCACAATTTAGAAGAATTCAGAAGGGAAAAAAATAAAATGAACTCTGAATGTGTGTAACTAATTACCTCCCTTATAGACTAGACTAACATTTCTGCTAATTAATTCACTTAGAATTCAGAATCAACTAAGCCGTTTGTTAATAAATAAGGGTCCTTTTAAAGTGAATAAATGCTAAAGCTCTACAGTGCTCTCTATTCTACTGCCCCTAACATCAATATTATGTTGTAATAATTACTGAGGAACAAATGAATACTCATCACAAATAGTTTCCTCTTACCAAATGATGCATAACAGGGGCATGCAAAAGGTGTATGGAAATTTAAGCTAAGCTCTGTTTAATTTTTAGCATGGAGGGGAAGGCAGAGGAGCTAAAGTTGATATCCTGTATAGATCACCCATTTTTTTTTCTGAAATAATTGAGCATAAAGGCCCAATGAAGCCTGATGACAACAAGTATGTATTTAGAGATACAGTATGTTAGATGAGACATCTTCAGTGCACTATCTCTAGAACAGTTCTATACAAATAAATTATAAAATGAGCCACACATGTGAGCCATGTTTTTAATTTTAAATTTTGTAGTAGACACATTAAAAAGTAAAAAGAAGCATATATTTTATCCAACCCAATATATCCCAAATAATATAATTTCAGTAAAAAATTAATTTTATTCATAGAATATTTTGCATTTTTTGCATGTTAAGTCTTTAAAATTTGGTGTGTGGTTCAACAGCACATATGAATAGACACATTTCAATTGTAGATAGCCACATATAACTAGTGACTATTGTCCTGAATGACTCAAGTCTAGAACTAACTTTGTTTGGCTTGGGGCATGTGACAGTATATCTTAGCCCAGCTGCATGAGAAAAGAAAGAGTAAGGAGTGAGTGAAAGAGCTGTTTTTCAAGTTATACAGGTACATAGTCCCTAGTTTTTTAGTAAAACGGAAGGGTGATAGTGGAAAAGAATTACGAGAACAAATAATTGGTCAATTTATCACTAACTCTGACAGCTTTGAGAGGGGAAAAAGGAGATCGTGGTGGTGGTCGTGGTAGTGGGGAGACATAGTAGGGTATCTACTCATGCAAAGATGGAAACTTGTTATTCCATTTTTACAATAAGAAAGGTGAAAGAAGGCATAAACTTGTGTGACTGTTTTATCTGGCATGACCTACAGCAACCTATATTGAATTCTGGCTCCTTTTCTCTTCTGGGCCAGTCTTATTTAGGTGACTCTCATATTTCTGCACATCATGTAAGTAGGGACAATGACTTCCTTTTCTTAAGTCTCTATTTTTAAGTATGTTTGTACAGCAAATTGCAGGGTTGCTTGTGCCCTTGGAAGACAAAAATTGTGTCTGTTGCTGGATTTGAGACAGGCGAGATTATTGCCCATTATAAAAGATATAGGTATCTTGAACTCAAGATTCTTTTCCTGTAACACAACTCTTTGTATGTGCAGACGTCAATTGGCCTCCTTTGTATGTTCTTGTGCAATTTGGGACAAGGTGAATGAATTCAATCATGAAGCTTCTTCTGGTTGTTCTGTATTAAAGGCTTGTGTTTTCTGCCAGCATTCATGAAATTGTGTCCAGTTAACTTGCTAGTTTACAAACATAGTATAATTTCAGACCCTTCATATTCTTTAACACCATTGACTATTTTCTTCACCAAAATTTTCCATTATGAACACAGCAAGAAAGTTGAGCAATGAGTTTTATATGTGCAAAATGTTTAAGTGCTTAATTCACATGACAGGCAATCAGTCAATAAAATTTTCCTTTAGGTTCTTCTATATTCTTAGCATTTTTTAAGCTCTATGGCTAAATAAAAATATATGACTGTAAAATATGATACAAAATGGCATGGTATACAATAAAATATAGCAGTCATGCTATCTCCTCTCAAGATGACAATCTAATTGCAAAATTAGTATGCATATTTACAACAAAAACTTAGCAAATTAATAGTAAATACATATGAATACTAGAGCAATTTAGAAGACAAATTAACACTTCAAATTCAGTAAATGTATAAAAAAGCTTTTATTCAGACTTAAAATTTGACAGGATTCTTGAGGGAAAATTATAGGAAAGTGCAAAGGAGAGGATAGGGTTACATACCCAAGAAAATGTATGGAAGAAACCTTGAATGTGAGAATTATTATACACAGATGTAGGTGGAAAACAATTGATATTGAGGAGTAGGAGCAGGTGGAGATAAAACAAATTCACAGATTACAAATGACCTTTAATCTTAGTCTAAGGAGTTTTCTTCTCTTCATTCTGTAGTTAATAGTGAGTCATTGGAACTTTTTAAAATTATGAGTAAATGTAGTTTTAGGAAACTGAATCTCATATATTATATAATAAAGCAGTGTGATTTTTTTTTAATATCCTAGAAAGTACTTGGTAAACTTGAGGTTAACATATATGACATTTTATAATCTTAATTTTAATAAATATACTGATAGTTTTCTGAATTATATTCACACAATAAAAACCACCATTTTGCTCTATTGATTCACCATTGACAATATATTTTTAAAACGCATTAATGCACTCATAAAAATAACAAAACATGAAAGCAAAATTATAAGTTTTAGAGGAGAGTGCTTTTAGCTCAATGTTGTGTGTGACTAAATCCTTAACTAGTAAATTCATGTATGAATGGTAAGGAGATATTTTTATTTTCTCATAAGATTCAATGTATCAGTTCAGGAGATGAAGGAATAAGGAATAAAAATAGTTCTAATAAAGAAAAGGTGAATTAAAGAACACGTGAATTAACTACAGCTCTGTTTGCTTTTGTAAAATGTAATGGACTGCGCTAGAAAAATATTATTTCTTTGTCTTTAATTCTCAAATTGGTGTTTAAAGATTATGATTAAATTTCAGTTATGGGAGAGGAGATAGGGGGTTTTCAGACCAATGTCACTTCATAAGCAGAATATTTGATGATACTTAAAGGGTAGACCTGTAGGTAATGACCTTTTTCATATGTCCATTTCACTGAGTCTGAACATCTAAGGTTTATATTTATAAAACTTCGTAGGCTTAGGTGAAGGAACACTTTGTCTCATGCTATCTCTGTGAATAATAATTTCATTTAAAACATAGAAAGTATACCTATTTGATTGACTTTAACATAAAATGCATTTAATAGCATAAGTACACAAAAAACAGATAAAAAACATGAGTGTAGATTCAAATTAGAAAGAAATTATATTTGTAATTGTTTCAGCCAGGAGCAAAAAAATAAGCCATGTGGTATTTTGATCTCTGTAACATGGTAGCTAATTATTATTGGACTAAAAACAACAATTAGAATATTTTGCATATTTTGCTTACCTACATATGTCTGTGATAATTGTCAGTGAAGGAATTAAATGGTTCACTAGGTAGTGGTTCACTAAGTATTGGAATTCAGCACTGCGATACCACAGAGAACAATTCTTGCTAATTGAAATGTGATGCATTAACTGCTTGGTAAAACAAAGATGTTCTTTGTTTTTCTATGACAAATGTATACTGGTGAATATACTTAAATATTATGTTTATTTCACATTAAGATCATCAAAGAATTAACATTGGACAATTTTAAATTCTTTCTACCCTGGTAGGTGAATTAAATATATAATTACAAGTGTGTGTTCGTGTGTTTGATATAGAAATATATTATATATAACATAAATAATTAAATATAATGCATATGTCTGTATCTACTCATAACTACATATAAATATTTATATACATATATATTTACATGAGTGTGTACATGTATTTCCTCACATATTTATGGACATGGATAAGGATGAAAACAAATGCACAAGAACATATAGGAAATAAAACAGATGACCTCATTTCCACTGTAGTGGTAATTTCACTTCCCAGAGACCTCAACAAGCTGACTCATGCTCTGGGTACTACACCTTAGGGAGCCTCCCTTGTGGAATGCCTTTTGTAAAATGTTCTAAGTACCACCCTGGCACCTGGAACTATCTGGTTAGTAGAGATAGCCCCTGCATAACGAGGTGTAGATTTGATCTCCAGAAGCATGCTTTCCAAAACTGTCTATACCCTTCTCAAGTGGCCGGGACCAGTATGGAACAGTGGTGCCATTTGTGTAGGGTAATCTGAGAAGAATTGGACCCATGTGATACTATGCTTCTGTTTCTATATTCAGAGCACTCCACAACCCTCGACTCCATGTCTGTGGTAAACTAGATGTGACAGGGAGCTTTGGATTCATGCCTATGTGGTCTTCCAGGAGGGTGGATGGGTGAGCTGATCACACCCACTGGCCAGCCTGGTATTTCTTTGCCAGGATCAGAGAGCTGCCAGAATGTTGCAAAGATGCTGATTTTGGTTGACTCTCTAATAGGAGGCTGGACAGGAATTAAATCCAACCATGTGTCCATGGGCTATACATATAGCCACTTCTTGTCACCTATGTTCTCCCTGAGGCAAGATCTGGGTTTCTTCAGTGGTCAGCTGTACAGAGCAGAGTAATAATTTCACAGTGGCCATATTTATTAGAGATAGCAATGTGATAACAAGATAAAGTTTTTAGGACTTCCTCAGAATTTTATGCTGACAATGTATTGGTTTAGGACTAGAGAGGGCAAAGAGAGGCCGGTTTCTAAAAAGAAACACTTTCTATAAGGACCATAGAAATTAAATATTAGTGTCAACTTAGTTTCTGGTTCTAGGTTAATATGGGCAGAGATATATGGCTTATAAATATATGTCAGTGCAAAGTGCAAGAAAGAGGTCTAAGAAGCAAAGGAAGGGTGGCTGGTCATGAGGTGATCTTGTTTAATGTATAACCATGTACAGGTTGGTGAAGTTTAGAAAGAAAATAATAATATTTAAATGTTAAATTATTCTTCTAAGAAGAACTTAGTTTAGTATTCCTGTTTCTGATTAATCTCTTACTAAAATCTGTCAACCTCTTACGGATTTAGTGAACATTTATTTCCCCTTATATGTGTTTTTTGGAGAGACACTTGAAATGGCAGCCAGAAAAATGTACCTTTCCATTAGCATCAAAATCAAACTTTATTAGAAAACACAGATTAAAGAATTTCCCATCCTTTCTCTATGTACTTCTTATAAAGCTTGATCAGTGGATCTTGGTGAAATAAAGAGGAGCAGTACTCTTCCAATTTCTCTAGTGCTCTTTTGTTAGGTTAATTTTTTTTAAAACCAAAACAAAAGTTTTATTTGAAAGCTATGTATGAATCATCAAAATCTTGGAATGATAAGGCAGGTGATATACAGACAAAACAGTAACTTTCTTTCTTCAGATTCTTCCTGAGTCTTCCAAAAAACAATCATCTGATTTCTGTAGTGTGTCTTCTGGAGTGATAGTTCTTCCACCAACCTATATGTAATTTACAAATCGTCTTTGCCCACTCAGGCCCTTATTTCCAGGGCAGCACCTAGGGAGCAGGAAACAGAGATAACACTTATAACTGAATTCCTGACATGTGCATTTACAATGCTGGGTGATTGGACTGCCTCTTACTGAGCTGGAATTTGAAGGAGCAGTTATAGAGTTGCAGTTGTGAACAGAGATGGAAAACAGTGCCTTCAATGACCTAATTCATTTTCCAATGAGAAGTTTAAGAAAATACCCAACAATTCTACTCTGGCTTCCAATCCCATGACTGGTTGATATAATAGGGTCACTGCTTTGTTTAGATTGGTTTTCTGGAATGGATTTACTTGCTAAGAATTCAACAAGCTGCAATCTGTCTCCTCTGATTTTACTCAGCCAGAGAAGAAAATGAAGAAAGTATATTTAAACAAATGGGAAAATAAAAGATGCAGATTTTTGAGACTGAATATAGATTATGTGACCTCACAGAGCTCAGTAGCAAACTTGATATAATTTAGCATAAAGGAACATTTTTCTAGAAAAAAAACATAATTTCCCAAAAATGTGTAAATATATGTACACCAACATATATCTTTATAGAGAAATTTATTATACAGTTCTCATTTTACATTAAATTTACTCTACTGGCAAATGATGTCACTACATTCTCTCTCTCTCTCTCTCAAACACACACACACACACACACACACACACACACACAAACACTCAATACAGCGGTGTTTTAGTTCCCACTGCTACTCTTAAAGCTTAAAACGTGGGAACATACAAGTGGAAAATGAAATAAATTTAAGATATTACAGGTGATATATACAGAATAAGACCAAAGAAAATCTCGTTTAATGCAGTCTTTCGTACATTCAACGTGAATACAGCATTTCATGTTGATGCTTGGAAACAAAAATAGGACAAGCTCTTCATTGTACTTGGTATTACATAAGAAAATACACAAAAAGGCTTAATCCACCATAGTGAGGAGACTTGAGGATGATGCCACTTTCAATAGAAAATACAGATTTCTTAAACTTTGTGTTGTAACCTATTGGTGATTTTAGTAAGACTGCTAACACTTTCAGGGTAAATTTTCATATATTATATAGACATAGTGATTTTAGTAGGTAGATAATGTGGGAAAGAAATTCCAAATATGGAAATTGCCTACAATACAGAAGAGGAAGGACACCATCAATTGTTACAACTTTTCTAAACTTAAAACCTTTATTTTTAATCTCACTTTGATAGCCCAGGGCCCAGGTACTTTAAACAAGTACAGTTTGCTTCATTATATTCTCGCATTAAACAAGCACAACCTGCATTTTCTATTTTCATTCACGAAAAGTTCTCATTATAGTTGATCTCTCTTTCCCACCCCCCTTCCTTCCTCCCTCCCTTCCTCTCTCCCTTTAATCTAATATTAAAGACGGCCAAATATCCTATTGAACTTTGTTCGACTCTGCCATTTCTGTAGCCCCTGCCTTAAATAAGACATCTATCTTCTGCCTATCCTGCCTATAGCAACTTCCTTAGTGACCTTCTTTTACTGCTAATGTGTTAATTTATCTTAAATATACTTATTTGAAAACACTTAAAAGAGCAAATACAAACACCTTTCAGCCTAGCCCATAGAGATCGTCTCAATCGATCTTGCAACTGAGTTATTGTTATAGATCAAGGTTAAGGACAGCTCTTCTGGGGTAGTGTTCTGTTACTGTAATATAGAGTTGGTATATTCTGTATCTCCAAGAACGTTTTTCTTTTTCTTCTTTTTTTTTTTTTTTCACTTATTTCCACCTAGGTTGTTAATTGTTTTCTTCCCCAAACCCTGGGAACCACATAGCATTGTAACATAGGACCAAATAGGAATAGGCAGAAAGAATATACAAACTAAATATATATCTGAAATTTTCACACTAAACAACAAAGTGTGCAAACCTAATTCATTCAGACAAAGATCTATCGAATTTTCATTAAGAACAAAAATTTTATGGATACATTCATAAATATCCTATAGTATTGTTTTATATCTTAATAAATCAATGCTCTTACCATAGGGAATACATCATTTTTCTCTGATAATATTTCTTATCTCCAAATGTACTCTGGCTGACATTAACATAGCTCTTCAAGCTTTCTTATAATTAAAGTTCACCTGGAATAACGTTCAAAAATGTATTTTTAACTTATTTTTTATTTTGATATTTAAAGTACATTTCTTGGAAGTGGCATATTTGTGGCCCTTGATATTTTACCTACTCTGTCAAACTCAGTCTTTTTTTCATTGAAACAAACTCTATTTTTATCGTGGAAAGAACATTTAACATAAGGACCACCCTATTAATAAACATCATGTTTCACAAATCCATTGATCCAGGGTTATTTGCTCTAAGTAGTCTTTAGTAAGGGACATGCTGATAAGGATATTCTCTTTGTAAGGACTCTGTCTTTCATATCAATATCATGAATATATTTACTTGGAATCCAAGTTAAGAAGGAGATTAGAAAAAGTCATCTACCTTCTTTGTTTCCCTGTGGGCTACGTTCCAATAAAGAGACAAACCAAAATCCATTTAACTCATTCACCCAAGATTACAATATATACTCAGATTAGTACAATCTTCCTTGAAATAATCGTATAACATTCATGTATAATGTAAGAACTTCACAAAAATTGTTTTTTTGTTGTTTATACCTTTCCTTTTTGTGTGCTCTTTCATATACTTTAGCTCTATTAATGCTAAAAAATGAAAAATATGATGGCTATTATTTTTGCTTTAATCAGATAATTGTTATTTAAGTATATTAAAATAAGAAAAAAGAGTCTTTAATATTTATCTATATGTTTCTTATTTTCATTCAGTGGTCTCTAATTATATGTGAAGATCCAAGTGTCCATCATTTCTTATAGATGACTGAAGATAGACTGAAGAACTTTCTTTAGTGTTTCTTCTAGTGCAGATTGAGTGCTGATAAATTGCTTTGTTGGATCCCCCAGTGATTACACCTTACATAATTATAGCACAATATGTATTTACAGTATTCACACTACAGTTCATATAAAATATTTTGTCATTTTCATCATGATTTCTATTTTCACCTATGAATTATTTAGAATTATAATTTACATTTATTTCCAATAGTAAGATTTATTAGAACTAGTTTTCTCTTAGTGATAACACATTTTATTTTCATGTGTTCAGGTATTATTTCTTTGAGAATGCCCTTGTGATATACGTTGTGGTACATTTTTAAGAATAGTTAATGCATGCTTAGAAATTATATATTTTCTTTTATTGCTGGTGGTAGTGGTCTATATGAATGGTGTTTTGTTTTTTTCTTCCAGTTTTATTGAGATATATCTGACATACAGAACTTATAAGTGTATGGTGTACAGCATAATGATTTGACTTACATACATCATGAAATGATTAACACAATAAATTTAGTGAACATCCATCATCTCATAGAGATACAAAATAAGAGGAAAAGAAAGAAAATTTTCCTTGTGATAAGAACTCTTAGGATTTACTCTCTTAACAAGTTTCATATATAACATTAGGCAGTGTTAATTATATTAATTATATTGTACATTACATCCTTAGTACTTATTTATCTTATAACTGGACATTTGTACCTTTTGACCACCTTCATCCAATTCTTCCTTTCCTCATCTCTACCTCTGGTAACCACATATCTGTTTACCAGAAGTTTTAAACATATTCTGAAATTCTATGACATTACTCTCATCACGAGATAGGGTCTAATTTCCCTCTTTTTGAATACAGGTTAATTTCACAACTTACTTCTAATGAGTAGAAAGTCTTTGACAGTATGACTTTTGAGGTTGGGTGATAAAAGGAAATATTCCTTCCCTTAGTCTTGTTCTCTTGTGATCCTTGTTCATGTAATCTGGTCTCTACTGTGAGGAAGCCCAGGTGAAGCCATATACAGATGTTCCATTTGGCATCTCCAGCCAGTACCAACCATCAGACATGTGAGTAAGGAAGACTAAATAATTCCAGCCCCAGCTACATTAGAGACCACAGTAAACTCCCAGAATAATGAGAAATAATAGCAACAAAGATATTAAAAATCATAATAACTGATGCTACTTTATACTTCTAAGTTAATTTATTTGTGTCTACATATAAAGTGCATTCATTGTATCACATTTATTCATTGTTGTTATTTTTTCTATATTTCCTTCTTTTTTCCCTTCCTACCTTTTCCCCTTCCTTCTTTCTTACCTTCCTTCTGTCCTCCCATTCTCCCTTTCTCCCTCCCTCCCTCGTTTCATCCTCACTCCCTTTTTTTCATGCTTATCCTTTTCTGAAGGAAGTTCTATAAAAATCTCTTGAGGTTTTTGTTCAGTCTTTATTTTAAAAATATTTCTTCATATTTTATTTTCATATATTTTGTGCTATAATTTTCATTATTATATTTTCATTTTGGTAATTTTTTCATTATAACATTGTGAAATGAATTTGGTTATTTCAAATAGGGCTTTTTGGCCCTTAGTGTATTTGGTTTGGTTTTAATGCTGCTATATAACCTTGCTTTTGATTAGCATTTTCTTGGTGCACTCGTTCTGTTTCTTAACCTTTAATATTTCTGTGTTTTTCTCTGTTAGGTGTTTCATGTGAACATCAGGCAACTGGATTTTTTATTCTTAGAACAGTTATGGAAAAGACTTAGCTGAATTGTTGAAAGGATTAATATTTATTGTTATTGCTAAAAGTATGTTCTGTGAAACAAGGAATTTTTGTCCATTTTTATCATAGATTTATCTCCCAGAGTAGAAAAATTCCTGATGCATATTAGATCCTCATTAAACATGCATTAAATAAATGGATAACTTATTGTGATTTAAAATTCTCCCCCACTGTACTTTCTGATTTATATATAAAATCATATATTATGAATTATATAACCCATGTTTTATTTCTGATTTTTCTTTCTTCCTAAGTATTAGCAAATTGATTGTTTCCATATTTTATTAATTTTCTCTAATTTTAAATTACACATCCAATTTCTGTTTTTGCACTAGTCACTCATATGTTTTAACATGTACGTTTTAATCTGTATCTCTATTCTTTTAAGAAAAAGTCTAAGAATGTAAGAACTCAACTCCTTTTACCACTTCCCATCTTTAATGTTTTTGGAGAAGCAATAGATTCTAGTAGTTAAGTGCAGTATCTTAAGACAGACTGCCAGAGATCAACTTTCATCTCAATTACTTATGACCTTAGAAAAATATAAAACTGACATGCTATAGTTTCATCATGTGTAAAGTATGGGAAAATGATAAATATTTATTTTAATGGGTCATTATGAAGATTGAACTAGTGCATGTAAAGGGATTTGAAACACTTTAAACACTGTGTATATTAGCTATTATTATTTTATGGTATAATATTTCATTTCCTTTTCTTTTGTAATTTTAATCAATAATTATATAGATTTTTGAGAATTTAACCTCAGTTTTTGTGGTTGTTGTTACCCCCTGGTTTTAATATTTTTCAGCTTTTTTGTGGTATCATTGACAAAAAATATAGGAAATTTAGTGTACAATGTACCAGCATTTTTGATTACTCTTACTTCCTACATCCCATTTTTTCCTCTCAAGATTTAATTTCTACTTACATGTTTGGTATTCTTTCTGTTGATATTATTTGAGGGTTAAATGTGGTTAACACTTACAATGTTTGTTTGAAAACAGTTCTTCATATTGCTTTCATACATTTATGAACATTTAGCTGGATACAGAATTCTAAATGGAAAGTTATTTCCTTTGGCTTTTTTTTTTTTTTTTTTTTTGCGGTACGTGGGCCTCTCACTATTGTGGCCTCTCCCGCTGTGAAGCACAGGCTCCGGATGTGCAGGCTCAGCGGCCTTGGCTCACAGGCCCAGCCACTTCATGGCATGTGGGGTCCTCCCGGACCAGGACATGAACCCGTGTCCCCTGTATCGGCAGGTGGACTCTCAACCACTGCACCACCAGGGAAGCCCTTCTTTGGCCTTTTGAAGATATTTTATATAATTATGTATTTTATTACTGGTAATAAAAGGTCAAGTGTCGATTGGATTTTCATTCCTTTAGGACGTTTGTCTTTCTTCAATACTAAATATTTCTCATCCATTGTCAATGGGGGGAAATTTTTCCCATTACATTTATTTTCTTTTCCTGGATCTCCAATATTATGCTTTTATATTCTTATTATGTCTTCTATGTTTTCTATTTTCTATACATATATTTCTCCATCTTAATTTTGGTAATATTTCATATCTATCTACAAGTTTATATACTATCTGAATAGCATCTAGCCTGCTAATTAACATGTCCATTGATTTTTAAAAAATATTTTTCAGTAATTAAATATTTCTTTCTAGGAGTAATTTTTTACTCTTTAAATTTTGTGTTTTTTTTCTATGATTATTTCTTTTTTCCATAGTCTCCAATCTATCATTATTCCTTTAATAACTTTAAAAGTTCAATTTTTATGCCTTTCACGTTGTTCTCTTATTTCAATGCTGATATTTTGACATGATAATGTTCCACTTTATTATATAAGATGACCCATATTAGAACTTATGCTGTTTTCTTTTTGTGTTTGTGTTCATCATTATTTTTACTCTGGGGTCTTTTTACTTCCCTTTTGTCAAAGTCCTCCCCCAACCCCCATATTAATGTTTCATAAGCTCCAGGCTCAAGAAATGTCTATATAGCATAGTTATGTATTTCTTCTCTCCTGATTGTCTACACATTTCACTGATCCTGTGAGATTTTTTAGGCTTAGTTATTATTATTATTTTTTATTCCGGAAATTCACAGTTAAGGTAAAAATCACATGCAGTGTCAATTCAGTGTTTTAGTTTGTCACGGGTTTACTTATCCCTAACATAACCCCAGAACACAAAGTTCTCTTGTCACTTCTGAGGAACATATGAGCCTTTGGTTTGGTTAAAATATGATTGTTTCATGGGAGCCTCAGATTATTTACCCTTTTCAGATTTTACTGGTATGTCCACAGGAAGAAGGGAGGGTGATAAGAACTGGGGGAAATGGGTAGAGAGGAGACAAATACCTAGTCTGGGGTAATAGTCCCCCACACACCTTCATCTTAGAAACAGTCTGTCTATAAATATTTCCTAAACCTATACTGTGTCTCATTTCTAAAGGGATTGCTGAGCACTCAAAAGTGAAGTGAATTAGGTAAAGGATATTATTTATCACATTGGTATTTGAATAAACTTACTGTGAGTCTGGAATCCCTGAATCTAGAGTGGGTGCTCAGTTATTGTAAAAATAATATAGCTTTATTTCACTGACATTATGATCATGTGAGTATAAGAGAGTCACTGATAAAAGTGAGACATTTTAAATGTGTTCTATTCAGTTTTCTCATTATTTATTTTCTCCCTCTCTTCAAAGTATGCAAAACAAAACATACATATGAATACAAACAGAAATTGAGCAGGTGAGAACTCTCTACAGATTTATTTTTCACAGGGTAGTCTCCTAGTCTTCATCTATGAACATGAGTGGGGGATCCTGAGAAGACTGTGGAAAATGAGATGATGTAATGACTGTTCTACTTTCTTGTTTTTATCTTGTTCATCTTATTTTAATTTTTTTAGTCTATAGAATTCAAAAACCAAGCATGTTCTTTTGTGCCATACATTCTTCAAGGCTGTCAAATAAAGTTTAGCTTTTCTTAACTGTCAACAAGCCCTTGGAGACATGTTCAAGGAGGAAATGAAAATTGGAAAAAAATTGTTCCTACATAGAAGAGTAAATTCACTAATTTTCCGTGTGACTTGGAGAAATACAAATGAATAGATACATATACATATACACTGCATTCTCAAAATTCTATGAGTTGGGGCTTCCCTGGTGGCAGAGTGGTTGAGAGTCTGCCTGCCAATGCAGGGGACATGGGTTCTTGCACTGGTATGGGAAGATCCCACATGCCATGGAGCAGCTGGGCCCATGAGCCATGGCCGCTGAGCCTGTGTGTCCGGAGCCTGTGCTCCACAACGGGAGAGGCCACAACAGTGGGAGGCCCGCATACTGAAAAAAAAATTCTATGAGTTAAGAAAAGTTTTTCAACAGGTTATTTTAAATATCTTTCCATTAAATAATAAAAAGTCAATTGAGGCAGATGTTCCTTACAGATTTTTCAAAGGAAGTAGACAGTGACTCATATTTTCCACAGTGTGAAACAAAATCAAAGCTAAGTAAAGGGAGTAGAGTAGGCCAAGGTGTTAACCTCCAGTGAATCTTATTCTCAATCTCCCTCCCTCCCTCTCTCTCTCCCCGCCCCCCCAGTGATTGTTTACTCAGTACTTCTTTAAGGTTATAATAGGGAAGAGCAAATCTGATTCCATATTGAATTTGTTTCTTTTACTTTAACCTTGTATTCTATTGCTTTTGCTACAAGTTAATCACTAAAGAGATGTTGCCTATAGCTTAGAGTATACATAATGGTCCATCTCCCTGCTGCTCATGCTTGAATGTAAAACTGAAATGCCTTTGTTCACCCCTCAGGACACATGTTGACCCAACTCACCTGTGAATGGCCACAGGAAAGAAGAAAATAACACATCCCCTTCTGGAGTCTGACTGAAACCAGGAGATATTTGGAACAATTTATGGCCTTTTTTACTTTACCTCCTTACCTCCCTCCTCTTTTTTCTATAAAGAAACTAGCATCCAGACCCCAGTAAGATGGTTCTCTAGGACATTATTCAGCCATCTTCTCTGATTCTCAGCTTTTTGAATAAAGTCATTATTCCTTACCCCAACACCTTGTCTCCTGATTTATTGGACTGGCATGGGCGAGCAGAATGAACTTGGACTTGGTAACAAGATGCTTCATTAAAGATAATACTGTCCTCAGTTTCATAATTTCATATGTTGGCTTTATTAAAAGAAAGGAAAGCACTGCTTTAAAAGATGACTCTCCAGAGAAACATATTATTTATCTGGGTAATGAGAAGACTGCAAAACCTCCCACTCATTGTGGGAGTTTGGTACTGGAAGGACTGAAAGGCATTGAAGGTGAACATGATCACCTTCATTGATCATGTCTGCCTTGATTTGCCTAGGTAATCAAATGTAATTCATTTAAGGAAAAAAGCCAAACTTCTTACCTCAACATAAGCTAACAGAGGCACTTTACTTACTTTGATCACTGATAATAATGGTTTAGCAAAAAGGGCAAGGAGACTGATTAGTTTGTTTCTCAGGCTGTTTAGTCAGCTATCACATAATGATATGTCCTTTGGTCTTCATTGAGAAAATCACATTTATTAAATATTGAATATAAATCAATGTTTATGATACACTGAGAAAAACATGCACAGATGAATTAATATTGAGAACTGAAAAATATGAACAGTCATAATATAAACACTAAGATTTACACACAACAGTATATTTATCCTAAAATTTTCACTGACCACTTGGTGAAGGCTGTCATTGACATCGGTATTTAAAGGTGAAAGTTGATGAATTTGATATGGGAAGCTTCTCCTGTTATGGAGCATAGATGGGGTAGAAGATTGCCCTAATAAATGAACATCTATGGAGTTGTGAGTAGGCAGTTAAGATTAAAATATCTTGGGCTTATGATTTTCCTTGTGGTAAATGTCTTTTTAAATATTCTTAATATGTCAAAGACTAAAAAATACTCCAATACATAATGATGAATAAGTGAATAGTGACTGATTAATATTTATAAGCAAGAGCATAACATAATGAAAAATATATTTATGAAAAATATAAAATATACCAAAAGAAATTATAATGAGAATAAACAGGAAACACGGAAACAACTATGAGAATGCAGTGATCTTCACAATTAAATTAAAAATGACACGTTTAAGAGGCATATTGAAATAAGCTAACCAGACTTGACTACTGTTTGTATGTGTTGGATGAAGAAAGAGGAAGAAACTTAATTACCTGCAAAGCTTAGAGCCAAGATTAATGAGACAATGGTTTTATTATTCAAAGACACTCAGAATAAAAAGAGCTAATCCATTTAGATGAAAATTGAGAGTGTAGATTTATACGTGCTGAAGTGATAACAGAACATGAAAGCTAGGTTAATGGTGTTTTCTCATTCTGGAAATCTAAACAATATGATGGATTTTTTTTTCTTATGTATATGTATGGTTTTTGAATGTTCAGAACTCAGAAGAAACAGAATTCATCTAAAATTTTACCAATGATAATAGAGATGATTTAACCCCCACATTACTTCCAAATGTGTTATTCCAAAAAAAGGGATGTGTAGCACACAACAAAAAGGAAATCAAATTAGCTTCTATCTCTTTGAGGGCCAAATATTCCTATTACCAAAGTAAAAAGACTAAAAAAGATGTTTCTTTCAGGTGCTCCTGAGAACTCCTTAAAGACAAAGTATAATGTACTCTCCTGCCTTAGACATTTGCCTTCTTAACTACAATACTATAAATTGGATCTTCCATATTTTAAGGAAATATGTGAGAGGACATGATTACTTTCCAAATCTTAAGGTCCAGCTGAGATATTTGATAAACATTTCTTTGCAAATGCCTATAACTCTCCAAATAACTACTTAGCAATCTGAATATGTTGGTCGTTTATAAACACTGAATCAATCCACACATGTTGAAAGTTATCAAAAAGGATATTTTGTGTGTGTGTGTGTGCGGTATGCAGGCATCTCACTGCTGTGGCCTCTCCCATTGTGGAGCACAGGCTCCAGACGCGCAGGCTCAGCGGCCATGGCTCACTGGTCCAGCCACTCCGCGGCATGTGTGATCTTCCCGGACCGGGGCACAAATCCGTGTCCCCTGCATCGGCAGGCAGACTCTCAACCACTGTGCCACCAGGGAAGCCCTCAAAAAGGATTTTTTATATTAAATTATTTAGCAAATATGTTATACTATATAATTTATATTAAATATATATGTATAAAACATATGAGGCTATTGTAATTCTATTTTGAGATTTTCCAGAGGTTCTAATGACTGTAGGAGATTGGAATAATATTCAGCTGAGTATAAAGTATAACTTGAGTAATAATAATAATTACAGCCATTTAACCAAATATTGTTATGAGACACATATTGTGCAAACTGTTCCACATGTATTATCTTATTTAATATCCCTCAAAATAGATTTTTACAGCTGAAAAAATATGTTTCATATGGCTAAGTGAATTTCCCAATATCAGTCAGCTAGTAATCCTTAGACACAGGAATCAAATTTAGGTTTTCATTATCACTAAAAACTAAGTTGTCTGAACCACTAGGTGATGCTGGCTGTAGTATGCCACTATTACATTCCAGTAGAGAGCCAGAATGGAGGTGGGAAATAAAAAAAGTGGGGTTAGAATGGGTGATAACAAATGTATGAATTAAACAATGCTTGTGAAACTAGTAAATACCAAATCTTTAGGTGTATAGCCTCACTGAAATCAAATGCACGGAGGCATTTTGTGGGAAGGCAAACTTTTACCATGTCCAAATCTTAATGAAAGAGAAGAATGTGGAAAATGAGAAGAAAAAGAAAAAACAAACAAAAAAAGAAAATGCATTGTTGGATATTTAGAATCCTCCTTTATTTATCTCTGAATAATACAAAAATAATGGATATCCATTTTTAAATTTTAGTGTATATATATATATATATATATATATACTAAAATCATGTACTATATATTTTTCCTATTATATAATTTGTCCTTCATCTATACATAAGGAATTTATGAAGAGTTCACTGTGTACCTGAGAAGTAAAAACTTTGAGACAATAGGAAAAGTTTATATATACAGTTTAAAATATTTCAAGAATATAAAAATGGCATCATGAGATGTTATATTTAATTTTTACAAGTTGGATTACATTAACATAGTTATTTTTTGCCTCCAGACACTTATGTTTGTGTGGAAAATTTTTCTCCAGAGAGATTTGCAGTATGCATTTGGAATGCATACTTGTGAGAAATACAGATTTTAAGGCAAGCAGGGGTATCAAGAGATAGTTTGAAAGATAAGGAGCACATATTATGAATCATGTAGTAAAAAGAATAACAACACCCCTTTACTATCAAGACATAAAGAAGCCCTACAATATGTAATTGGCAAGCTGAACCTGAGAGGGGCCAGTTATTACAGGAGGTGTATGGGTAAGTCATAGATAAGCCTAGATGAGCAACCTATAAAAGTCTAATGAGAAGGTGTACAGTTATCATAGATGTGAACATGGTAGAAAAATACAAAATTAATTCAGTCATTATTTTTATGAATTCTATTAATAAACTTTTAAAAATAAAATTTCTTGTGAAAATGGACAAAGATGGAAGCCTTACAGGAAGTAAAAAGATGTGGGGGGTTAGGGAGGAGGAGGAGAGAAGAAGAGAGGGAAAACAGGGGAGCAGAAAGGGAAATATAAGAGAAGGAAGGCAAGAGAAATAAAGGAGAAAGAGTGGAAGAAACAGAAGCATGGATTTTTAAAAATTTTGATAAAAATTTAATAACAATATGGTAGAATTCATTATATATTTTCTGTTGAAAAGTGATTTCAAATTTCAAGTGATGAGAAATGTAGTAAAATTAATTTTATTAGCTGTTCTTTATTAAAACAAAAAGCTAATTCACTGAAGAAAAATTTGGGTTACTGTGGTGCATCACTCTATTTTTTTTTTTTTTTTACTTAATGTTTTTCTCATCTGAGTGCCTATAATGGAAAGGGAGTTCTGCTGCTTTTTCAGAAGCCATGACTCTTTCTCCTCTTTCTCAAAGAATCTCCATATTCAACTAACTAATGATGAACAATAAAGTAAATAAGTAGAGTTCATTATTTAACTTTTAATGCAAGTATACATTTTCTTTATTTTTCTTCACTTCAGTGGTTAGTTTTTAAAAATTTCCTCCATATTTAACATTTAGTAGCAAAACAATGTAATATGAAAAAAACTAGACTGTCACGAGTGGTGTTATTTCATTCTATACATGCACTTAATAAGTATAGTCCAGTAAAATATGAAATCCAGTAATATAAAGATTAATATTTTGTGTAACAATGCTCCATTATATACATAGTATTATTATACTAAAGTATTTTAGACTTTCATTTGTAGCAGTATTCTCATTTTACTCATGTATACAGCAAGAATAGGAGAATTTAAATAAAGCAAACACAAAGTTACATAGACAACTACTGGAATAAACCAACATTTTAACTTTTATTTATTATTTTTAATTCCAATCAGGAAGCTATACTTAACTACTCTCCACTCCTGACTTTCTTATACACTTAAAATAGACTCCACTTTTTTTTTCATAAATACAGAAATACGACTCATTTCCTCTGTGAGGTTTACTTTATTCATCATATAAAATGCATTTGCTTGACAGTAACCAGTAGAAATGTGTGTACAGTAAATCCCCTACATATGAACCTTCAAGTTGGGAATTTTCAAAGATGCAAAGGTGTGTTCACATGTCTAATCACGTGTTAGTTCACATGTCTGGCATACATTGTCACGTGTGTGCATCCACAAGTGTTTGTGCATTTGTGTAATTTACTGTACAGTACTGTATGAAGTACAGTAGTACAGTATCTTTATTTCAACCCCAGGATGTCCAGAAGCAAGCATAAAAGCAGCTTCACGTAGATGGTACTGCTAAGAAGTGCCAAAAAACTAACGATGGAAACAAAAGTGAAAATAATTGAGAGAGCGGAGCAAGGTGAAAAGAGGGTAGACTTTGCTTGTTCTTCATAACATGAATTGTTCAACCATTGGCACGATTCAAAAGAACAAGAACAAGGTCATAGAACATGTGAAGTATGCTGTGCTGATGATGTCAACAATAATATCGAAGAAGCATGGAAAAGTGATGGAGGAGATGGAGAAACTTCTTAGTGTGTGGGTTCAGGATCAGCATCAGTGTCAAGTCCCGCTCAGCTTAATGTTGCTTCAAGAGAAAGCTAAAAGCTTTATGAAGACTTGTAGAAACATGGAAAAGATTCAGAGGGCCCATCTTTTAATGCCAGTCATGGCTAGTTTCATTGCTTCAAAGATAGAGCCAAACTTCACAATGTAAAAGTAAGTGGTGAGGCAGCAAGTGCAGATATGGTAGCTGTCCAGAAATTTCCTGAAACACTTTGAGAAATTATTGGTGGATGTGCGTATTTACCCGAGCAGATTTTTAATGTGAATGTGACAGGACTGTACTGGATGAGGATGCCAGACCAAAGTTACATCAGTAAGGAGGAAAAGTTGATGCCAGGCTATAAAGCAGCAAAGGATAAACTAACTCTGTTGTTTGGTGACAATGTTTCCAGGGATATGAAGTTGAAACTTATCTTAGTTTATCATTCAGAGAACCCAAGAGCCCTTAAAAACATATCCAAGTGCTCTTTTCCTATTATGTGGAAGAGGAACCCCAAATGCTCAGTTACACAGGCCATTTTCCAGGGCTTGTTTTTCCACCACTTTATCCCAGAGGTAGAGCAATATTACTTGGAGAAGTACATCCTATTCAACATTCTTTTGCTGCTTGACAATGCTCCAGGCCACCTCCATTCATGGATGACTTTCATCCCAAAGTCAAAGTAGTTCATCTGCCACCGAATACTAGGTCACTTATCCAACCTATGGATCAGGGAGTTATAGCGACTTTCAAGAACTATTATTTACATCACACTTTCCATCAGGCAGTAAAGGTGAGGGGATGAATCAGGAGCAACCTTGCAACAATTTTGGAAGGACTGTAACATCTACAAAACCACAAAAACATTTAATTTTCTTGGTATGAGGTTAGAGCCTTCACCATGAATGAGGTTTGGAAGAATATTTGCCCACATTTTGTTCATGATTTTCGTGGATTTGAGAAGGTGGATGAAGAGTCCAAAGAAGTAAATAGAATAGAGAAGTAAATAAATAGAGACAGTTTTATTTTTTTTTCCTTTCTGATTTGAATACCTTTTACTTTCCCTCTGCATAGGACTTTTACCACTATATTGAATAAAAGCGACAAGAGGGGGCACTTTTGTCTTGTTTCTGATCTTAGAGGGAAAGATTTCAGCTTTTTATCATTGAGTATGATGTTTTACTTTGGGCATGTTGTATATGGCCTTCGTTATGTTGAAGTACATTCCTTTTAAACACAGCTTGTTGAGAGATAAATCTTGAAAGAATGTTGACTTTGTCAAATGCTTTTTCTGTATCTAATGAGATGATCATATGAGAGTTATCCTTCAGTTTCTTAATGTTATGAATCACAGTGATTTATTTGTGAACTTTGAATCATCCTCACAACCAAGGGATAAATTCCACTTGAGCATGGTGAAAGATCCATTTAATTTGCTGTTGAATTTGCCTTGCTAATATTTTGTTGAAGAGTTTGCCTCTATATTCATCAGAGATATAGAATTATAATTTTATTTTCTTATAGTGACATTGCCTGGCTTTGGTATCAAGGTAATTATGGCCTAATACAATGAGTTTGAGATGTTCTCTTCTCTTCTATGCTTGAAAGAGTTTAAGAATGATTGGTATTAATTCTTCTTTAAGTGTTTGGGAGAATTCACCAGTGAAACTGTTTCTAGAATTCTGTTTTTTGGGGAAGTTTTTGATTATTGATTTAATCTCCTTAGTAGTAATTGGTCTGTTCAGAGCTTCTATTTCTTCATGATTCAGTCTTGGTAGTTGTCTGTTTCTGGATATTTATCCATCTTTTCCACGCTGTCCAATTTATTGGCATATAATTATTCATAACTCTCTTTTGTGATCCTTTGTATTTGTGTGGTATCAGTTGTGATGTCTCCTCTTTCATTTAATAATTTTATTTATTTGAGTCCTCCTTCTTTATTTCTTGGTAAATCTAGGTAAACCTTTGTCTATTTTGTTCACCATTTTAAAAAGCTCTGAGTTTCATTGATTTTTATACTCTCTTATAGCCACTTTCTTACTTATTTCCTCTCTGATACTTGTTTCCTTCTTTCTGCTAACTTTGAGCTTGGTATGTTCTTCTTTTTCTAGTTCCTTGATGTGTCAAATCAGTTGTTTAAGATCTTTCTTTTTACTTAATGTAGACATTTATCTCTATAAAATTCCCTGATAGAACTGCTTTTGCTACATTCTTATGTTTATTTCCATTTTCCTTTGCCATCAGGTATCTCTGATTTCTTTTTTGAATTCTTCTTTGACATACTGGTTGCTCAAGAGTATGTTGTTTAATTTCCACATATATTTAAATTTTCTAATTTTCTATTTGTAATTGTTTTCCAGTTTCAAACCCTTGTGACCAGAAAAGATGCCTGATGCTTTGATTCTTTTTCTGTTTATCCTTTGTACGTAGTTACTATATATTTTTTGCTTTGTGGTTACCATGAGGCTTACATAAAACAACTTATATTTCTATAGTCTATTTTAAGCTGAGAAAAATGTTAACTTTGAGTGCACACAAAACCTCTACCCTTTTATTTCCCCTTTCTTTTATGTTTTGGATGACATAATTTACATACTTTTACATTTGTATCCATTAACAACAAATTGTAGTTGTAGTTATTTTTAATACTTTTGTTTTTATAATCTTCATACTAGAGTTATAAGTAGTTTACCCACCACCATTACGACATTGGGGTATTCTGAATTTGACATATATTTACTTTTACCAAAATTTTTGGTAAGAAGTTTTATACTTTCATATTTTTTTCTATTGTTAATAGGCATAATTTCATTTCATCTTGAAGAAGCCCCAGTAACATTTCTTCTAAGACCAGTCTAATAGTGATTAATTACTTCAGCTTTTGCTTGTCTGGAAAACTATTTACCTCTTCTTCAATTCTGAAAGACAGCTTTGCTGAGTTGATATTTTTTTTTGGTTGGCAGTTTCTTTTCTTTGAGTACTTTGAATATGTCATGTTGCTCCCTTCTGTACCATAGATTTTCTGCTTAAAATTATGCTTACAGTCTTATGGGGGTTTCCTTGTAAGCAACAAGGTGTTCTTTTCTTCCTGCTTTTAAGATTTCTTCTTGTGTTTAACTTTTAACAATTTAATGTGTCTTGGTGTGGATCTCTTTATATTTATTTTATTTAGAACACCTGGATTCTGGATCTGGCTGTATGTTTCTTTCCTGAGGTTAGAAAATTTTTCAGCCATTATTTCTTTGAATAAAGTTTTTGACCATTTCTTTATTTTTTTCTTCTTCTTCCACACACCTACAATGCCCATATTGATATTCTTGATAGTGTCCCTTAAGCTATTTTCACTCTATTTTTCTTTTTGCTCCTCTAATTGGATGAAAGCCACTACTCTGTCTTTGAGTTTGTTGATTCTTTCTTCTGCTTGATCTGGTCTATTGTTCAACCCTTATATTGAATGTTTCAGTTCAATTATTGTACTCTCCAGCTCTGTGATTTCTGTTTATTACTTTTTAATATTTTGCATCTCTTTGTTGAAATTCTCACTTTCTTCCTGCATTGTTCTCCTGACTTTGTAAATATCTGCAGGAATGTTATTTTCAACTCTGTATTAGATAAATCACATCTCTTTTTCAGGTAGTTCTGTTTTACCTTATTCTTTTGTTTGGAACAGAAAATCAGTATAATAGTGTTCTTCAGTTTTATGTATCTGACATGTAAAAAACACTCCACCTAAAATACAGCAATTTTTGAGTGCATATGAAGCATTTCACCAGTATAGATTACATTTGGTCATAAACATATATTAAAGACTTTGAAGTATGTTCTATAAACATAAGGAAATTAAATTAGAAGTCAATAACTGAAAGGTCTCTGGAAAATACCCAAATATTGGTAATTAAATAATGAAATTAAAGTTACTCATATGTTAAATGAGAATTTGATAGGAATATTAAAAACAATTTAGTAGTGAAAAACACATAATTAATTAAAATTCTGGAATACTCCCAAAATTGTACTTACAAGAAAGTTTATAGCACTAGATGGCTATTTTAGAAATAGAAATCTCAAATTTGTGTCCTTTCATTGTCTTCTTAAAGACACAGGAGATTTCAGAGGAAATTATATGCAAAGTCAGTACACAAAGGAAAAAATGAAGATCAGATCAGAAATCAATAAAGTAAATGTATAATAAAGAAATAGATTAATGAAATCAAAATCTAGTTTTTTGTGTTGCACAATACAGTTGATAAACCTATAGCTGATTGATCAAGAAAAAGAGAGAGAAGATACAATTTACCAGTGTCAGGAGTATATGTGGTGATATTTTATAGATTTTTTTTTAATTTTATGTATATGTTGTATACTTTTCTATTGTATACTATATATATTTTAGATATATTTATATCTTACATATTTTAAAGATATTAAGTGAAAACATGTTATTAAAATTGTTTGTCAATAAATTTGACAACTTAAAAAAATGGAAAACATTTCTTGAAAGAGAAACTACTAAAACTGGCTTTAAAAGAATTATGTATATAAACATAACCAGTATAACATATATTTATAAATGGAATAAAATTATAGTTAAAATTCTTCCCATAAAGAAAATTTTCATTCCAGATAATTCCATTGAATTCTACCAAGCAATTAAGGAAGAAATTATATCAACTCCATGAGAAAATTTCCAGAAGTATGAAATGATGGGAATAATTCCCAAGTTATTGTATGTATATGTGTATATGTTTGTATATACACACATCCTTTCTGTTTCTCTGAAGTACTGACTAAAACAGTCACCTTAATGGGCAAAGATTTCTGAGATGTGATACTGAAAAAAAAATCATAAAGCTATCAATAAATTAGAATTTATTATAAGTAAAGTATCAGTGCTTATTTCACTGTTAAAGAATGAAAATGCAAGCTACAAACTGGAAGGATACATTTTCAAATTACACAGAGAAAAGAATTAAGTGCTTCATTTATTGTGGAAAACATTAGTGTATGATTCTTCAGACATTTTTACTATTCTTGAGACTACAAGGCATTTTCTCATCTGCATGTCTCTAGCTAAGTCTCTGCATTGCTTTTCATTGAATCTAATTCAGTTGTAAACCTAGAACATGATGGTAATGTCTTCTATGACCATGCTTAATAAAGAGATTTTAGGCATTTATATAAGCATTTGTCAATTTCTGTACCTAATGGCTCACTGGCAGAGTAAATATCTGCACAATATTAATTTAAATATGCCACAATTTATTAAAAAGAGAAAAGAAAAGCTTGTTATAGTAAATGACATGAATAATAGAGGAAGAGCTGGAAAATCCATTTATGTAATGGAAATGCTCAACTATGATTACAGCAACTATTTGACCTTTAATATATCATCTCATACCTTCTTAACTTGATTTGGTGAATTCAGGCATATTATTCAATCTCTCTACAGTAGCTTATACATTTTGGTTGGGTGGAGACTGATAAAACATCAATGGCATAAATGGAACAGCCAAATATGGCAGAGGCACAATATTTATACAGAATAGAGTCCATTTGTTCATTTAAATATGAGTTAATGCAAAACAGTCACTATTCCTGGAGATAGGCAGATCAAAATAATAGATGGCAACAATAATTAAATTGCAGCAAAAGTTGGCAAATAAGAATAAGCTGCTGCTACAAATGACAGTTGTTCTTGGGAACTCTTATGTTATTAATATGACTCATAATATTTACAATAGCTCAAGAAGACAAAAACTTTAAAAAATTACATCCCAGATAGATAGAGATATAAATGGCAATATCTATATTAATATATATATATACACATATATATGGACATACATGTATTACATACACACATACACATACTCAAATACATGTTTGTATATACATATATAAAAATGACTTTATTGGAAACGTAAAAAAAATTAAATCTATAAAATAAAAGTGAATAAATGTCATTTCATACACTTTCAGAAAGTCTTTGCAAAAGGCTCCAAAACCCTTAAAAATGTCACTATGGAAATCATCATAGGCTTGGAATTTAGAAAGACTAGAAAACTACTTAGATTAAGGAAGCAAAGGTAAAAATATATTTTGTATGGTAGAGTATGGATAGCAAGACAACAAAATAATTAAGTATTTATTGAATCCCCATAACGACTGTTATATGCAAGAGAACTGGATCCTAGTTTCTACTGGCTGAGAGATCAAAGCATACGGATGTCTTGCTCAAACTTACTTAAGTGATTCTTGGTAGAACTGGATAAACACACCTCAGTTTTGTAACTCTGTAGCTTTTAAATTCCCCTGAAGAGGTTGCATTTATTTAAACCAAGACTTTAAGAATGTAAATGTTTGCACAGGAGGAGATGAGCAACATAATCGAGCTCTAAAGTTCACATAATCCTTCTCATGGAAAAATTTCAGAATCTGTCTCTCTCTCTTTCTCATTATCTCTTTCACTCAATTGAAAAGCCATTGGAACTTATTGCTATCTAATTTTTGTCAGTAAATATATGAACATTACTTAGAATGGAAATTTATAAAGGCCTACATGGTACTTAATATTCTTTTAGGTGATATATTTTATTTTATGGGGATGAGTTGTTTGAAAGTCACTTATAATGAGCTTAATAGTCTTTATATTTCTACAATCCATTCACCAAGGAAATTCTAATGAAACAAGATATCTCTCATACTTAGGAGAATCAAGGGCACTCTCTATAGATGCTAGAGAATAATGCTGAGGGTTTTGAAATGTGGGGATCATTTTTCAAAAATTTATAAACAAGGCCTCAAATAAGAAATTTTAAACTAAGCCTATCATTGTCATAAAAATATTCCTATCATAGACATATCAATGTTGGTTTCCTCATTGCCCTTACATATAAATGCTATACTATAGCATTAAAGGTGTATTCATATAAATACAAAGGTGAAATTACGTCAGAGTACACTTATGTACCTAGTTTGCAGTTATACAATAGAACGGAGTGAAGAGTGGTTAAAAAAAATTCAGGGTACAGGGCTTCCCTGGTTCCACAGTGGTTGAGGGTCCGCCTGCTGATGCAGGGGACACGGATTCATGCCCTGGTCCGGGAAGATCCCACATGCCATGGAGCGGCTATGTCCATGAGCAATGGCTGCTGACCCTGCGTGTCTGGAGCCTGTGCTCTGCAACAGAAGAGGCCACAACAGTGAGAGGCCCACGTACCACAAAAAAAAAAAAAAAAAGAAAAGAAAAGAAAAAAAAAGACCATGTAAAGTGATACTTCTCTGATTTGACAAGAAATTAACAGTAGAACAGTTTGTGTATGGTGTTAGGGAGTGCTCTAATTTCATTCTTTTACATGTAGCTGTCCAGTATTCCTAGCATCACTTATTGAAGAGACTTTTTTCTCCATTGTGTATTCTTGCCTCCTTTATCAAAGATAAGGTGACAATATGTGTGTGGGTTTATTTCAGGGCTTTCTATCCTTTTCCATTGATCTATATTTCTGTTTTTGTGCCAGTACCATACTGCCTTGATTACTGTAGCTTTTTAGTATAGTCTGAAGTCAGAAAGGTTGATTCCCCTAGCTTCATTTTACTTTCTCAAGATTACTTTGGCTATGTGGGGTCTTTTGTGTTTCTATAGAAATTGTGAAAATTTTTGTTCTAGTTCTGTGAAAAACGCCAGTGGTAGTTTCATAGGATTGCACTGAATGTGTAGATTGCTTTGGGTAGTATAGTCATTTTCACATTGCTGATTCTTCCAATCCAAAACCACGGTATATCTCTCCATCTGTTCATATCATTTTTAAGTTCTTTCATCTGCGTCTTATAATTTTCTGCATAGAGTTCTTCCTAGGTACGTTTATTCCTAGGTATTTTATTCTTTTTGTTGCAGTGGTAGATGTGAGTGTTTCCTTAATTTCTCTTTCAGATTTTCCATCATTAGTGTATAGGAATGCAAGAGATTTCTGTACATTAATTCTGTATCCTGCTACTTTACCAAAATCATTGATTATCTCCAGTAGTTTTCATGTACCATCTTTAGGATTCTCTATGTATAGTATAACGCCATCTGAAAAGAGTGACAGTTTTACTTATTCTTTTCCGTTTTGGATTCCTTTTTTTCTTTTTATCCTCTGATTGCTGAGGCTAAAACTTCCACACTATGTTGAAAAATAGTGGTGAGAGTGGGCAAACTTGTTTTTTCCCTGATCTTAGTGGAATGGTTTCAGTTTTTCCACCATTGAGAATGATGTTGGCTGTGGGTT
Source organism: Hyperoodon ampullatus (assembly GCF_949752795.1). Lineage (NCBI taxonomy): Eukaryota > Metazoa > Chordata > Mammalia > Artiodactyla > Ziphiidae > Hyperoodon > Hyperoodon ampullatus. Next base: position 7,644,711 of record NC_136928.1, read on the forward strand.
TGTCATACATGGCCTTTATTATGTTGAAGTAAGTTCCCTGTATGCTTATCTTCTGCAGGGTTATTTTTTTTATCAAAATTGGTGTTGAATTTTTTCAAAAGGTTTTTCTGCATGTATTGAGATGATTATATGTTTTTTATCCTTCAATATGTTAATATGGTTTATCAAATTGATTGATTTGCATATATTGCAGAACCTGTGCATTCCTGGGATAAACCCCACTTGATCATGGTGTATGATCCTTTTAATGTGCTGTTGGATTCTGTTTGCTAGTGTTTTCTGGAGGATTTTTGCATCTATGTTCATCAGTGATATTGGCCTGTAGCTTTCTTTTTTTGTGACATCTTTGTCTGGTTTTAGTATCAGCATGATGATGGCCTCATAGAATAAGATTGGGTGTTTTCCTCCCTGTGCAATATTTTGGAAGAGTTTGAGAAGGATAGGTGTTAGCTCTTCTCTAAAAGTTTGATAGAATTCGCCCGTGAAGCCATTTGGTCAAATGCACACACACACACACACACACACACACACACACACACACAATTTGATGTATAATGTCCCAATTTTACAAAGGAAGAACATATTTCTTAAGTGAGTTATCCAATGTCATATATCTGATTTCTAAGATTTATTCTGGACATAAAAAGTTAATGCCTGCAGTAAATTTCTGGAACTCCAAGAAGGGCAAGTAAGTTCCGTTGGGAAATCTATGAAATTATATATTAAATGTGATTTTATACAGGTTCTGGGGTCCTAAAGCCAAGTAGATGTTCCTAAAAAATATATTTATTAATGCTTAATATAGAAGACTTCTGCAAAAGATTGGTGCATTTGAACTTAATCAATAACCAAATCTTACTGAAATGATTAAGTTAATACAAAAATCAGATAGAATTTAAGTAGATCCTGGAAGTTATGGAAAAGTATGTTTCACATTCTGCAGCCTTTGCCTATATACTGACCTTCCTCAACTTACAACAAGTTTGCATCCTGATAACACATCACAGGTTGAAAATATTGTAAGTTGAAAATGCATTTAACACACGTTTATTACCAAACATCATAGCTTAGTCGAGACATTTAAATGTGCTCAGAACACTTTACATTAACCTAGAGTTAGGCAAAATCATCTAACACAAAGCCTATTTTATAATAAAATTCTGAAAGTCTCATGTAATTAATTGAATACTGTATTGAAAGTGAAAAGCAGAATAGTTGTAAGAGTATCGATTGTTTACTCTGGTGATCTTGTGAATGACTGTTAGCTGTGATCATTGCCCCTGTTCAGCATCCAGAGAGAGAATGGTACTGCAAATCACTAGCCTGGAAAGAGAACAAATTGAAATTTTGAAGTACAATTTTTACTGAATATTTTATCCCTTGCACACCATAATTAAGTTGAAAAATCATTAGTCATTATTCGAACAATTGTAAGTCAGCGACTGTCTGTACCCTAATCTGCATTTGGGACAAAAATAATAGAATGACTCTAAAGATACACACACACAGACACAAAATTTTCTTTAAAAATTGTATTTTAGCATTAAAAAAAGTACAAGACCCTAGAGCAGAACAAATTAAGGTAAATGGGGAAACATGTTGGTAGCATATGTAGGTCTCAGAACCAAAGAACACTAAAATTACAGTGTATTACTGCAAATCAACAATGTTTGTTAGCAGGTATATTTGAAAATACTGTTTTAAGTATAATTTTATTAGCTCAGGAAATAAAATTTAGAGTGCAAATATTATGAGGATAATCAAGATCAACTAATACAGATGTCTGAATAAGTGTCTTGAAGCTGGTTAAAAACTAAATGGAAATGTCAAATGTTATTCTATAAAGAAAAGATATACCATGATAAATAATAATATTATTTGTATGTAAATATCCATATAACATTACCAAAGTAGAGAGGACAATAAGGTGGAAAATATTAGTCAAATTCTCTCAAATATGACTGCAGAAAATATTATATTTCTTATTAAAACAGCATAAACACACACACAAATACACACATATGTATCAGAAATGTTTTTGAAATGCCAGATTTTGTTAACTAGCAACAGAATTAGATATTAAAATATACCTTCCATATGGTGGAGGGTATGAATGGAGTATATATGGCCTTTGCGCCTTATGCTAATGAAAGTATAAACCCCTATAAAAGAGAAATTTGAGTAATATGGAAGAAAATTCTATGTGTCTATCCTTCACTACAACCACATTTTTGAAATATATTTTATTCTAGCAAGCTACATATGTATTTTTTTGTAGAAATAAAAAAAAGAAACTGATACTAAAATTCATGTCATTGCAAAGGACCTACAATTACCAAAACAAGTTTGAAAAAGAAAACAATGTTGGATGATTAACATTACCTGATTTCAGGAATCATGGTAAAGTTACAGTAATCAAGATAGTATGGTACTATTAAGATAGACAAATCAGTGTTCAGAATAGAGTCCAGAAAAAAAAGGCCCACACTGATTTTAACATGAATGTGAAAATAATTCAGTAAAGAAAAGATAGTCTTTTGTTAATAAAGTGGATATTCACATATAATAAAATGAACCTCAATCCATACCTTGTACCATATACAAAAGTTCACTCAAAATAGATCACAGATGTAAATGCCAAACTTAACACTATAAAAATTATTTAAGAAATCACAAGAGAAAGTTTTCACCACATTGGGTTAAGCAAGACTTCTTAGATACAATAGCTAAAGCATGACCTCTAAAAATACACAAGTACCTATTTTCATATCCATTTTATAGAAAATTTTCCTCAGTACTTACAAATAGAAAACTCAGGAGAGGATTCTCAGAGGCAAGGATTTCAAATCTTGGCTTTGTATTAAAAAGTGAACAGTAATGAGATTCCATTGTCCGCTGTTAGTGTATTTGTGTGTCGGGGTGGGGGGAGGACATATTTGATGCTGCTCCAATAAGATCTGTTGAGACGCTCACTTACTGAAACACTTTTATGACTTTTATTTTCCTTTAACTACTTAATAAAAAGGCAAAGTTAATCTCCTCTTTATCTCCCATGGTGCACTGTTATTTGCCAACTTTACAATATACTATGATTTATCTGAAGCAGTTATAAAATTGATGTGGAGAAGAGAAAAATGCATCTGAGACTTAACTTTGTGATTATTAGTCATTGAAGATGCCTCCTGTAATTACTTATAGTTTTATTTTAAAACACTGCTCCATCATTCTTCCTCAATAGTCTTAGAATTAAAAATTGAGGCAACCTGATTTCATCAGCTACTAGCATAGTCACCAGAATTCCACTCCACCCTAAATTTATTTTCCCATTACTCCCAAAGAAATAAGTTGGCTCAAATATTCCCCTTATATCTCTATCTTCTTTATTTAAGAGCACCAATCTTGGAACAGGTGGGACATTTTCTCTTACTGCTGAACTAGATTCTCCACTTTCCCAAGTATCACACCCATGAAAGGGTGTGTCATGGCATTTCAAACCTCCTTTGAAGGAGGACATGAAATCTCTAATCAAAATCTACAGCTTTTTTCCAATAAATTAAAGAACATTTTGGAACATACTTTGTTTTGTACACATCCTAAACTGTTCCTTCCTTTATCTGTTTAAACAGCAACAACAAAAGACATAAAATATATGTACACTAGTATTGTTGTAAGGTACAAAAGAGAAGAGGTATGTTGATTGACTATTACAGCCTACAATGTACTAATTAAATGCATTAATTCCTCCCTTCAATCATCCAGAGTATCTGCAAACATCCATTGAGGTTTTTACCATGTGTCTGGCACTCTGTTAGAGATGAGGAGTAACAGATTAATAAGGCACGAGTCTAGCTTTAAGTAGCTCAGAGTTCACAATGTCAAAGTTTTCACTCATACTGCCATTCCCAGTGCATTCTCATGGTCTGACTTGCAAAGTGACTCCTTCATTCTCTCTGCTGTAACCTCTGACACAGATTCACAATTGTCTACACATCGTTCAGATAGTTACAGCTAAACAATTTTTAAAGAAAGAATACATCTATTTGCAATTCCACTTTGGTTTCAAATTATGGCACGTCTTTTACTCTGCAGTATTTTGACCTTCCTTCTCTTTTTTCAAATCAACAGAACCTGAAACATCTATATAAAGTCTTTTTAAATTTGTTCACAAAGTAAAGCAAACTTGTTGGAACATAGAACAGTGTTCTTTGTGCAAGAGTAGATTTGATTTCTTAGAAGTAAATGGAAAAAAATAAGGGATGGGACTAATTTTTCTCTAAAGAGTTTTCTATTTTGACAATATCTATTTTCATCTCTCTTCAATATAGATGGCATAAAAAATTTATCCTCATATGCTTTACATTCATTATTGGTTTTATATTGGAAAACATCCCAGAAAAGCAAGAGAAAGTCTGGCAATTAACTGAAACAAAGCAAAAGGGATGCATTTATTTTCATATGTAATTACTTATTTATTTAGAGAATAAACCTGAACCTGTACTGATGATTTTCTTTTTTGCAGAGGGAAGATACAATCTATTTGAAATAAATACAATATTTATAAGTTGATAATAGATAATGATATATTAAATGTGAGGTTCTTGTTTCTAATTAAAATATTTTTATATTTGTTATTTTTTCTCAATTGATTTCTCAAATGTTTACCTAAACTACAGTAAACCACCACATTTTTCACCACTACCCTATGAGATCCTACATTCATAACTGAGGGTCTCTCTTCTCTTCCCTTCTCTTCTTTTCTCTTCTCTTCTCTTCTCTTCTCTTCTTCTCTTCTCTTCTCTCCTCAGGAAAAGAAGCCAAATCCTCATGAAAAGAGCAAACCAACAATAATACAACTTTAACTTTAACTCAAAAGTGCTTCAGAGGAGATATTAAGTCAAGGCAAAGGAGAAAAAGGAATGAGGAAACAAAAGGGGGGGGCAGGAAGCTGTCCCTGAAAAATTGTGGTGTCAAGGGATGCCCTCCCACAAATGTGACCCTGTGTACACATAGCCTGTGTTAGCAGAGGATGCGCAACCTTTGAAATGTGTTTTGAGATGGGCTCAAATGACTTATTCTGGAATTGTATAGCTAAGTCAGTAACCACCAAGTATCAGTGTTTGCCAGGATTATGGTAAGTGACATAAAACCTTATCAATGAGAATCTGTATAAACAGGCTGATATAGATTTTACATGTTAGAATTAACAGTGATTTTAAAGCAAATATTCTTACCATATTTAAAGCACCAAATAACAAGCTAAAATTTATTATAGGAAATAGAAAGCTATAAAAAGTGACCAAACTGATGTAAAAGAGAACAAAACAGGTATTCTAGAATTTAAACATTTAATAACAAAATTAAAAACCTTACAGGTTATATTTAGAAGTGAATTGATATAGCAGATTTGACTCAGAGTAGAAAGAACCAGTGAACTAGAAGATTATATTAAACTACTCAGAATGCAACAAAGAAAGAAAAAATAAAAGGTTGATAATACAGAAAAGAAAATAAAAGCCATGGGGATTATAGAAGGAGGATCCAGAATATTCTTGAAATAAGTTCTTTAAGTAAAAATATAGAAAGAATATAGTGCTAAGACAAATTTTGAGAAGATAAAAACAGAACATGTGAGTCTTAGGAAAGGATGTCAAGCTGGAATTCATATGAAAAATATTCCTTCTGAGAATGCTATTTAATCCAACCTTCATCCCATTTTCAGAAATTTGTGCTCCTACAATATTCTATGCTTATTGTTAGTACAATGCTTATTACAATTTTTTTATAATAACCTATTGACTTTTATTTCTTTTGGTTAGATTTTTAACTGAGTGAAGGCAATTCATTTGTTTCTATTTCTTAATTTTAAATGCCTGGCTAAATTTAGGTCACCAAAAAGCATTTAGTTATTATTTGTTTTTTGAATTAATTGACTTCCTCTTGGGACCTATAGCTCTTTTATAGTACAGTGGAATTGCATCCAATTCAATGATTATATTAACTTTTCTGAGCAAATGTATTGAAGGCACAATCTGTGGTACTGTTTTCATTCTCTCTAGGGTCTTTATTTTATGCACACATTCATTCAAAATTATTTATTGGATACCTACTATGTAATGCATTGTTCTTGATATTGGGACAATATTTATGACCAATGGACTAATTACATTCTTATTTGTAATTAAAGATCTAATAAAGTGTGGCAGATAAAAATGTAAGTAACTAAACAAATAAGATGATTTCAGGGAATAATGACCTCTATGAAGGAAATAAGTAGGGTGATGCAATGTTTGAGGAATGGGTACCTTAAAAGGAAAATTCGTGTGTTAAGTTCAAAATGTATGTTATAAAGAGAGACAAAAAAGAACAGGTTTTTTTTCCTTGTAATATTTCCATAACAAATGGCTATCATAAAAGGCCATGAAAGAATATGTCTCTGATGTAGGCAATCTCTACAGGACATTTTTGTAAGGCAATATGCAATTTAAATGGAATATAAATATGAAAAGTCTCAAAATAATATACCTATTCATAAAAGTTATATCAAAAACTCAATATATTAATTTCCCTATCTTTACATAAGTTCTTAAATCTAACTGAGAATTTTACAGTCTACTTAAGGAGACAGGATTTTTAAAAACTTGTAGCTTGTTATCAATAGAGAGCAGTGAGGATATAGACCCAGTATTCAGTCGCATGTGAGTTGACACATTATGTGCTTTAGTTCTGTAGTCTTTGTGGTCCTATCATTTATTTTTATTAAGGAATGTAGTTTTCTTTCCTTTAATTTCATGATTTGCCAAACGTCAGAGAAATGATGAAAACACTCCATCAATCACTATAGTAAGAATAGAAGACATTACCACCTCACCATTCAATTAAGTTACTTTGAGAACTAGGCTTCAATTTCTGAAAGGTATAGTAGGGTTACAACAACTACTTCTCTCTTGTAATGTTTCCTTCCAGACGAGAAGACAGCCAAGTCTTCAAGGATGCTTGTTCAATTCTAGACTTCCCAGGCCTTTGTTTTTCTTTGTTTTCACTTTTTAATAATTGGAAGGAAGGAGTCATTTAATTCTAACACATTTCTACTAGTAGATGACCATTCTGATAAATATTTTGATAAAAAAATAAACAGTTGGTATGAGGGAGATTTGTGAATTTACATAAGTTGTGACTTTAAATTTATATTTGAATTTTAAACAACTACGTTTAAAGTTCTCCTTGTCTCCTATCATAAGGTAAAATGAGGTTGATTAATTTGAATAGAACCTGGTAAGAATTGAAATAAAATTAGGTTGTTTTTGACATAGAACTTTGTAGGAAGACACAATGTACTATTAAAAATATTTTTTCATTGTTGGGAGGAAAATTTAGATGACATTCTGTATACACTGCTTGCCATAATCATGTTTAATATTAAAACAGTAGAAAGAGTGTGGTCTGTAGTTCTTGGATTTCTAATACACTGTAGCACAATTGTGCTTCAATAGAAGACACCTATTTGAAAAGCAAATGTAATATGCCTGACACAAAACTATTTGCATTTCCAGAGTATAAAAATTACTGAACTGTGACAATATCTGTGGCAGAACACTTGAGCAAAGTAGCGTTAGTAATATCATTTATACAAAGACTTTAAAGCAATTTCTGTACGTTTTTATTTCATAAGGAAAAGGAGGCACCTTGGGTCAAACAAAAAAATAATTGAAGATGAGGAAATAATATTGTTAAGAATGAAAGGCAGGGAATGAAGTAAATGTATGTAAATCCACAGGTTTATTTTCCTAAATTGCAACAAGAGTATAAATTGAAAGAGGGTTAGGTAATTTAGAGTTTCTAGACTTTTGAAAATATAATTAGTTTTATCAGAGTAGTATAAATTTGTATATCCACTAAGTCATTGTAAAACGTTGAGGAGTTTTAAATTGGACACTTCTCCTTAGAGAAATGGCTAATTATAGAGCTGCAGGAGAAAAAATAGATGAAACTAAAGTTCCTTATAGTGCTGAAAAAAAAAGGAAATATTCAAAAAAATAAAGAGAAAATAGAAAGAGTGCCCAATGATCAAAGATGAAAATTAGAAAAAAACAAACAAAAAACAGGAAAAACATATAATATAATATTATAAACCAAAATATAAAATAAATATATGCAAGCTATTACCAATATATACAAATGATGGAATAAATAAATGAGGGAGAAAGGACATTTCTCTTGTGCAGAAGAATTCCAAATAACTTATGTAGGTACTCTGCTTTCAACTCTGGAATATAACTCACTCTGTAAATATGGACTGCATGTTGTGCCTTCTTTCCAAAGGGTACCATATGGAAAGTGGAAAAAAGAGCAACTTTACAATGGTAAAAATTTAATAATACTACTTCAGACAGGTGACCAAAATCAACATCAACAGTGCTAAGTTATATTGATAGCATGTACCCTTGAAGTGATCTGATAAAACTTGTACTTTATCTCTGTGGTCTTCCTTCTGTAAACCAATATACCCTGTCTAACCATGAGAAAAACATTAGACAAATTGCACCACAGGATCAGCCTACAAAATTCTTCACCAATATTCTTTAAAACTGTCAATGTTATCAAAGACAAAGCAAGTCTGACAAGCTGTACAGCCCAAAGGAGCCTAAAGAACATGAACAATTAGATGTAATACACTATTTTGGAGTTTGACCCTGAAACAGAAAAAGAACATGATGTGAAATCTAAGGAATATATAAAGTGTAAACTATAGTTAATACTAGTGTAGCAATATAGGTTTATTAATTGTGTCAAATGTAACAGAGTAATGTAAAATGTTTCAAACTTCTTTAAAATTGCCTTATTCTGCATTAAGTGTAATGTCCAAAATCATGTAACAGATGTTTTCCTTAGACCATCTAAAGAATTAATTTTTATTAGAATGATATTTAGATTCCAACTGAGAATAAAGTTATTTTGACTCAACTATACACTTAGGAAACTTCTAATGGGTAGAAAAGATATTTCAGAAGTGCTATTTATGTAAAACATATGTAATATACATGGAGTCATGAAACTAATAAAATTAAGAAACACAAAAATGTCAGCAAAGAACACAAAACCCCAATGGGACAGTAACAAGACAGTATAATCAATATACCTACTTAAAGACTGGCACGTATTATAATAAATAATTATTATATTATTCTCTCTCTGAAGAGAGAGAAGAGCTCAAGATGGCAAAGTAAGAGGATGTAGAGCTTACCTCCCACATGAACACAACAAAAATACATCTGCATGTGGAAAATAAGCACTGAAAACCAACTGAAAACTAGCAGGAGTATTCCTGCACAAATTGGTGTTAAGAAAGATACACACATATTCAGAAAGGGAGGCAAGAAAAGTGTTTGGGTCAGGACCTGTGTGCCTGGGAGGGACATCAGAGGAAAAAGGAGTTTTCAGGGGTGAATACCCATCTGGGGAGTAAATGAGTCGTGGACTGGGTGTCCCAGCCTTGTGGTCCTAGGCAGAGGAAACAAAGGACAAAGGACTAAAGATAACTTAAATAAGCCAGGATGTAGCTTAAAAGATAAAAAAGTGTAAAAGGGACTATAACTAAGATTTACAGTTAAGGGATAAGCATGAAGATATAAAATATGACATCAAAAACATAAACTGTGGGATAAGGGAGTAAAATTTTAGATCTTTTAGAGTGTATTTGAACTTAAATGTTTACCAGTTTAAAACAAGTAGATATAATTATGGATTAACATATGAATGTCAGGGTAACCACAAATCAGAAACCTACAACTTGTGTGTTATATGATTAATATACATAACATTTTTAATATATTTATTAAAATATTCAAAATCTGTTATTATTTGTATAATGCAACTTTCTGTTTTCCTTTTTAGTTACTCTAAAATTTGCCTTTAATATAACAATCTAGCAACCACATTTTCCCAATCACTGTAATTTTATCTCTAGTTGCCTGCCCTTACCATGCCAACATCTACAAGAGACCTATATGACTCAGGAAGAACCTATCCTCTGGCATGTTAAGATAAGATATATGGAGTAGGATGACCACTGTTGGACTTTGAGAAATGACATTTGATTGTGAAATGCAAATCTGTGTAGTCTTGGGTTGACATACACTCTCTTCTGTATCAGAAACTGTAGACTTTCTCTCTATGACATAATGGAAATCATCAACCCAATGTTTTTTGAGTCCAGACCTCTCCTTCGTTCCCTCCTCTGTGAACTGAAGACTTCCCATCAGTGACGTGGATTCTTAATAACACAAAGTAGGATTTTTTACATCTGAGCAGCGTTATGTATAACACCAGTATTTCATTCACTAAGGAATATATAAACCAGAGAATTGATTAATCTTTTGCCTCAAAAATATGCTGGACGTTAAGAACTGATTACTCTTAAAAGAGAAATTGTATGATTCTTAATCATTAAACCTGGTAAGTTTGTCTCCCAAATCTTGGAGAGTTGCTTGCCCCAATATGTATTTTTTTTTTGTTGTTTCCTTTGTGTGTGTGCCCATGTGTGTTTGTGTGTGTATAAGTGTTTTAATGTCAACTCCTTTTGTTGATCATATTATCAATATTCAATACGGCTAGGATAGATCAGCTCTTCTTAACCCCTCACACCATGACTTACTGTTGTTATCACCCTACAATGTTGTTGGCCTCAAGGTCAGTGTTCCATATATGTAAGGGCAACATGATCTCATACTTAAAGGAAGCATTTAATTTTTGTGTCTGGGAATAGGCATATCCAGAGACATATGTCTATATTTAATAACTCAAAGTGCAGAAATATGAAATTAGGCTACATTTATGGTTCAAAATTAATTTCCCCTTTATCTCTTCTTAGAAATATCTGCTTCATTCTTACTTTATGCTGATTCTTTCCTATCAGTGATGTTGCCTGTATTTATTTCACTTAGTTCTCTATAGTCAGCTTCTCTGTATATTTTACAATTTGTCTATCTTTTCCCTTTTCAATTGATGGTTCTATAAAGCATTGGATTTAGCACAAATCCAATTAAAACCAGTGTAATTAGCTATGATTATGTTCTGTACAAACTGCACTTGTCTTAGTGTGAAAAACTGCGCTGCATACATTTTTTTAAGCCTTCATCCTTTTGGGTCATGCACTTTCTGTGTCTGCTGGAACTTTGGGATGAATATTTTCAGTCTTTCTCAGATTTCCCTTGTTTGCATTAAATCCATGACTCACCACCATGAATTTTGGCTACAGAAAGCAAAGAAGCTGCTCTCTAATGAAAACACAGCCCTTTCAGAAAGGGTTCAAGAAAATGCTTTTTATGGCAAATGAATAAATAACCTGTAAAAGTCTTCACAATTGAGCATTATTAAGTTTAACAGGCTTATTAAAATTCATAAAGCAATTAGAAGCTTTAGGCTGAATTCTTTTGTCATTTTCTTGTGTTTGTCCAAATATTAAAGTCAATGGGAATTGTATGCTTTTGCCCATGGACAAAATGTGGCCCATTTGAATAAGAATAGCATCTGCAATTATACTACCTGAGATAGAAATTAAAAGGTCCATCAATTCTCATGCTTCAGAGAATAAAATTACAACCAGATGGTGCCAGAAAGTTTCTTCTGGGCATGAGGACTCCCTAATGGACAGGTGCATTGTGCCAATTTTCTTTTGGTTCCCTCCTCATAATGACTCACATACACACACAGACGTGCCAAAGATAGGACACCAAAACAAATGAGACATTTGCATTTTACCAGGATGAAATCTTCCCATGGCCTAAAATACTGAGACTTAGAGCTCCTAACATGTGTGGAGAATGTCAATAAAATCATTTTAGAATTTCATCCAACTCAGTGGCAATAAAACTTATCTTCTTCTTCTAAACTGACTGTTTTTGGCTTTACGTGTACCCTGATAATTTACATTAAACTATATTCACCTCTGGGCATAACAGTATAAGAAAATATTTTCTAGGGGAAAAGAAAAACTCATTGACATTTAGAAAACTCTACACCTAGATCTAAATAATCTATTAATTGCTACATATTTATTAAACATCCACTATTTTCTACACACTGTTTGGGTTTGTGAAAATTATAGAAGAAAAATAAGATACCATACATTCCTTCAGGGAGCTGAAAATTATCCTTTTGAGTTATGTAAGATTGGATGGTGTATAAATTTAATAGTAATCCAGAAAATAAATGTAGACTTAAGCAGTTCGGGAACTTCATGATTTTATATCTGCATCTGTTAAGAACTATTAAAATACCAAGAAATGGTTATTTCCTCTTCTAATTTATTGTGAGCCTAAAACTAAAGTTATTTATTTTTCTTTTAAAAAGTTCTGTAAACATTCCCAGTGTAACGTTTTGTTAACTTAAGTGTTATTATTATATATTTTCATACTTTTGTACTATCAAATTAATTTGAAATGTTGTTATATTAATTTGCTTTATATCCCAAATACCCTGAGGATTAGTATATTGCATTTATATTTTGTTTAATTGAACCCCTTCATATTGAAGAGATTAGGAGAGTGTTAATCTTGTTTTAATAAACAAGTTGTTTTCTAGGGAAAGCTGATCATATAGTCTTTTATTTCACCCTCAAAAAACCTTGCTTTAGAGCACGTATTCCTAATACTCAGTGCAAAGTTTTAGAATTTATTTCTTAAGGTGATGACCAATTTTGCCATACAGTAATAAATGAATCTGTTCTAAAATGTTGGTTTGCTTGAAAATATCATACAAATTTCGCACACACTGGTTGTGCAATAATTTTAAAAAAGGGAAAATAAACCTTACATTGAAGGATCACCAATGGGCCCTGCCTTCCCTGGAATACATGATCAAAAGGTCATGAATATTTGGCCTTGGCTACAAGTGTTACATACACTCATCACTCATATAAGGAATGCTCTTGGGTATATGACTTGATAATCCAAAAGTAAAATCAACAATAACCATAAAAGATATTTATATTTTGAATCACCTGTTTTGAAATAACTGAAAAGCAGCAGTTATATAAACATATTCTTCTTGAAGTAACTCATTTCTATCTAGGATACCTGTAATTACTTGAAAAATTTCCCTTGAAAATGAATCTGATTACCAGTGGATTTCAGCTTATGGTCCTACTGTACATCTTGTAGAAATACGAGAAGGAATAGTCTTCTTGGCTACGGTAGCAGTTCCTCAAATATGAAGAAACCCATTTGAATATCTCAGATTCCTTTAAATATTTCTACATCATTTTATCATCATGGTCAACCTTTCTGGGCAAACATCCCCTTGTTCTTCATAAGTAGGGATCAATTAATTTAAAAAAAAGCATTTCAGTTATTCTAAACAATGATTAAAAAATAATTAGAACAAAAATAATTAGAAAATTATTTTCTACCATAAAAGTAATGCCATTTTTATTAATGCAGCTTCTGTTTGGGTTTGCATATTAAGAAGTCATTTCATGCCTGTCACATTTCAATATCACAACACTCACAGATGTTTTTCACCTGAGCCATCCTAAGCTCTTTCACCCCATGATACCATAATTAAAGTTGATGTTGAATTCAAATATTTACATATATTTTTATAAAATGTATCTTGTTGATTTCATTTTGGTATTAGAGATTGTCAGGTTCATTTTAAATACTGATTTAGCCATCTGTCATGTAAGCTGTCCCTCTCAGCTTCATTTAACTTCCGGCCTTAAGGCTCAATTCAGTGTATTCTTTTGAGATATATATATTTTAAAAACACAGTGAAGTAGCTCTCTACTGCGTACCTCTCATCTAGATTTTCATAGCTGTTCAACACACTTTAAGAATGATTTTCAATTGAATATTCAATTATATTTTCTTCAACCCACATTGTTCCATCATTTAAAAGATATCCTTAGGGCTCATTTTTAACTCCTTCACTCATATTTTATGAAAACCAAGTTTTCATGTATTACCCAGATAAGAGAGATCAAATAAAGTCATAGAGAGATTTAAAAAATTTAAGTAACAGGATTCTATCATAGGTCAAAAAATAAATAGAAGGCAGGTTAGAATAAGCCAGGTTGTTGACTTTTTTTTTTGGCTGTGTTGGGTCTTTGTTGCTGTGTGCAGGCTTTCTCTAGTTGCAGCGAGCAGGAGCTAGTCTTCGTTGCGGTGCCCTGGCTTCTCATTTTGGTGGCTTCTCTTGTTGTGGAGCACGGACTCTAGGTATGCGGGCTTCAGTAGTTGTGGAATGAGGGCTCAGTAGCTGTGGTTTGTGGGCTCTAGAGCACAAGCTCACTGGTTATGGCACAGGGGCTTAGCTGTTCCGCAGCATGTGGGATCATCCCGTACTGGGACTCGAACCCATATCCACTGCATTGGCAGGCGGACTCTTAACCACTGCGCCACCAGGGAAGTCCCAGACATTTATTGACTGTTTCCTTTCCTTCTCACTTTTGCCAACTCACTGAACTAAAATATGATGTTTAGTACTAGTGTCTTACTAAACCAGTGCAGAGGTATTGTCTTATAACTGGACCTAGGATGTATGTATTTTGTGTGTAATAACAATAAGGTGACTGAAATAAGAATAAGGAGTGGGGAATAATTAAGTTAGTATCTAAAGATATCTATCTATCTATCTATCTATCTATCTATGTATCTACCTATCTGCCTGTCTATCCATTTATCTATTCATCAATAAGAAATCTTAACCTATTGATCTGTCTGTCTTGATTTGCAGTAATATGTCCAATTAATTCTAATTCAATTTAAAAATTCCAGTTTAGATTTTAAAATTCTTTCCTTCTTGTTTAAGAATTTCATGTAATTTAGTGTTGAGATACTCTTTAATATTCTCTATATTATATTATAAGTTGAAAAGTGGTCAGTCACCCATAGGCTTCCTCTGTCTAGAAGGCATACTTTTATGGCCTTATAAATGTTTTGAATATTGAGATTGTTCACATTCTAAAATTGAATTTTTGACATTTTTTGAAAAAAAGCTGGAGCATATGAAAATAGTATGCACAATATTCCTCATGAAATTAATGTTTTGGCACTTAATAGATGTACCTTTAAATTAGATGTGAGTCCTCCAGTTTAATTCAGTTGCAATAATTTCTTATGGCTCTACAGTTGGTCTACTTTTCTCATTCAACACATTTGTCTAATTTGCATCAGAATTTGAACTCTGGTCTAATGCCACTTCCCCTTATTAAAAACAACATCTTCTGTAAAATTGACTGATTGATTCATGTATCCATTCAGTGAAAAAATATTTATTAGATAATTTCTTGCCAGGCACTCTCTAGAGATACTGAAAGAGAAGATTCCATCCTGGTATTTGAGAAAGGTGAGAGAGAATGTGGCAAAGGTGTAAGACTTGAGAAAAAGGTATAAGTCTGAATTTAGTAAACATCATCTTTACCACAAAAGCAGAGGAAGAGATAGTGCTCAAGAGGGAAAGAAACGTAGAGGTTGGTTAAGTGTTAGAAAACAAAAAGTTCTGTCTGAAACTAGGACAAAGTTTCAAGAATAAAGTCAATAGACTAGAACTGGGCTTCCCTGGTGGTGCAGTGGTTAAGAATCCCCCTGTCAATGCAGGGGACACGGGTTCAAGCCCTGGCCCAGAAAGATCACACATGCCACAGAGCAACTAAGCCCGTGCACCACAACTACTGAGCCAGTACTCTAGAGCCTGAGAGCCACAACTACTGAGACTGTGTGCCACAACTACTGAAGCCTGCGTGCCTAGAGCCCATGCTTTGCAACAAAAGAAGCCACCACAAGGAGAAACCAGTGCACCACAATGAAGAGTAGCCTCCACTCACCGCAACTAGAGAAAGCCCACGCACAACAACGAAGACACAACACAGCCAAAAATAATAACAAATTAATTAATTTAAAAAATAGACTAGAACTGAAAAACAATAAAAAACAATAAGAAATTCAAATATGGTTGATTTTTGCATTTTTAGAGTCTTTGATGACTTCCTTGAGAAGAAAGTGTTCAGTGTGTGATGGAGGCAGCAGACAGATGGCAGTGAATCATTAAGTAACTGTGAGGTTAGAACATACAGATGAAGAATATATTCTCCTTGTTCAAGAAGAGTATTAAGGAGGCATGAGATGTTGAAGCAGATGTGGCTAGAAACAAAGGGGAGAAATAGAAACTCCTTCATTTGCTAATGGGGAAGAAGCAAGAAATTTATCTTTTGGAGGTACAGGAATAGAATATAATTGATGCAGCAAGGTCAATAAGAAGGGAACATAAGGATATTTACAGTACAAGCAGAGAAATGATATATTTTTCTCCTGAGAAAGAAACCTCTTCACCCCTGAAACTGCATAGAATGTGGTAGGGCTAGAAACAGATACATATAGGATTATTAGTATGAGCAGAGTGTAAGGAGTTGGGGGATTATTTTCAAGGAGCTTGTATTATTATTTTATATTTAGAAAGAGCAATTCACTGAAAATGAACAAGAAGACAGAAGCTGAACCAGATAATTTAGAATATGAGATGGAAGTCTCAAAATTTTAAGTTAGAGTTCAAGACAGTAACACAATGGATACGTCATATCAATCCTGATATATCTTGAACAGTTATGGAACTGAAATATAGTCGGCTTTTGTTTAAGCCACTGTTGTTTGAACTTTTGTTTTAGAAGTTGAAATTATATTAGTCATACTAAAATATTCCATGGAATTACAGCTGCATAGTCGATGGACTAGAGAAGCAGTTAGAGTGCTTTTCTAGATTCACTATCAAAAACTAGATTCACTATCAACCACTAGAAAAATGGTTGATATTGCCTTATATCATTGCAAGAAAGGGAGTACTATTAGCAAAGGGATGTAGGAGTACTAGATACAGCAACAACAAAATAGATTTTCAACTTACAATGTCCTTACTATGTGCCAAACATTTTCTAAACATTTTATATTAGTTACTTTCATTTTCCTG
This sequence comes from Hyperoodon ampullatus, assembly GCF_949752795.1. NCBI lineage: Eukaryota > Metazoa > Chordata > Mammalia > Artiodactyla > Ziphiidae > Hyperoodon > Hyperoodon ampullatus. Next base: position 7,661,667 of record NC_136928.1, read on the forward strand.
AAGTAGATATTATTAATATTAATTCCTCATTTTATAAGTGAGAAAATCAAGGCATACAGAGATAAATAATTTGCTTAAAATAGATTTATAATCAGGAAGTCTGGCTCTAAATTCAATGATTTTAACCACTACCATATTCTTTCTCTCTCTCTCTCTCTCAGTAGCTGTTTTAGGGAGTAAAACAACTAGTTCAAATGTAAAATAATTCTGCAATTTTTTAATGATTGAAAATACATACATACATATGTAGTAGAATGCTTTTTTCCAGAAGTGTTCAGGAGCTGATTCTTGAATTATGCAGGGTGAATGGCTTCATTATACAGGAATTGGTGTTCTGTTGGGTGTATATAGCAGAAAAACAGGGAATAAATGAATTGGGGAGGGTGAACAACATAATTTTGGGGTTGTTGGAGAATATTATACAGATTGCATAGGAAAGAAAATGCATGCAAGGAAACAGTGATAGTTTTGAAGAAAACTGTGCATCAATGTACTAGAAGACTAAAAGGAGTAGAAACTGAATGAACTATAAAAGTAAGAAGAAAGGATATCAGAGCATATGGTTTTAAGCATGAAAAATCATGCTAAAATTCATACTGTGGTCACGGATATGGAAGCTGTGATCATTGAAACAGAAGAGATAAAGGCACTATAGGGAACTACTGCTGAATTAGTTAGCATAGTTGTTGGTTTTTTTAACATATTTTTTGGAGTATAATTGATTTACAATGTTGTGTTAATATCTGCTGTGTAACAAAGTGAATCAGCTATATGTATACATATATGTCCATATCCTCTCCCTCTTGAATCTCCTTCCCACCCTCCCTACCCCACACCTCTAGGTGGACACAAAGCACCGAGCTGATCTCTCTGTGGAATTAAGCTGCTTCTCACTAGCTATCTATTTTACATTTGGTAGTGTATATATGACAGTGCTACTCTCTCACTTTGTCCCAGCCTACCCTTCCCCCTCCCCGTGTCCTCAAGTCCATTTTCTACATCTGTGTCTTTATTCCTGTCTAGCCCCTAGGTTCGTCAGAACCATTCTTTTTTTTTTTTTTTTTTTTTTAGTTTCCATATATATGTGTTAGCATACAGTATTTGTTTTTCTCTTTCTGTCTTACTTCACTCTGTATGACAGACTCTAAGTCCATTCACTTCACTACAAATAACAATTTTGTTACTTTTTATGGCTGAGTAATATTCCATTGTATATATGTGCCATTTATTTTGAGTTGTTTGAAAAATACAGTTACATTGAATTTGGTTGCAGTTTATTTCACTGATAGAGAATTTTATGTATCCATAGGGTAGCTTAAAATCTGATTTTGTAAATCTAACTTTTATCAATTGGTACACCTTCTAAAGATTACAGTAACAAAGAAAAAGTCTGAATTTTCCCCTTTTGTATAAACATTTTAAAACTAGATGAAAGATATTTCTTTATTTTTTCTTTGCACAAGCTAAATATATACATTTTTCTCTGCCCAGGTTTGATGTTATGATTAACATGATGGAGGGTAACATTGTGACATGGGAAGAGCATAGACTTTGAATCTGGACAAATCTGATATTTTAAAAAATATATTATATGATTGATCTTAATCTCCCTCAGCCTCAGTTTCCTCATTGTTATATGAAGGTTGTTATTGTGACAGACACTACTGACTGTCTATCCAATAGCAAAACTTGACTTCCTTATTCCTATCTAACAGAATCAGTTCCCCAAAGTAGAGGTCAAATGTACTAAAAATTCACTTTTTAGTGTCCCTGTACCTAGAGTTTGCCTATGTGACCCAATCATGACCAATTATTTTGAGAGATCTGTGTAATAAAAGGCTTCTGAAAAAGACACTCCTAATGAAAAAACAGAGAAAAATAAAGTTTTTTTTTGCTTTGGACAGTGCCTAGAGTGGGTTTGTTGTTGAGTATTTCTTCCATCATTGTATGAACAAAAGGAGATATTGTTGATATGTTGAGAATGGAAATGGAAATTAATCTGGAAATACCTACCTCCAGTTATAGTGTTAGTGAAATGATTATATGTCTTACTGTAATCCACTTTTAATAAGGTGTTTTATTACTTGCAGCTAAGTATTCGAACTGGTGAAATGATTTACATGAAAAAGAAAATGCAAAATACATTGGCAGCCCAGCTGATATTAATAATTTTAAAATAGTTTTATCAATTTTATGTAATGCAGATTTAAATGAAAACTACAAATGTTGCCTATGTGCAATGTAATATAATTCATCATTTCATCATGATCTACACTTGTATTAATGCCAGCTATAATTCAATAATCAATAAATTGGCTTTTAAAGGCAATCATAATGTAATGTTGTCCTGATAGTAAGCTTGTTCAGTAGGATAAAAAATTCAAAAAATATCTGTATTAAGTTTAAAAGAGAAGGTGAAGTAGAAAAGTGGGTATATTTACATAAATTTAGAAGGACACATTTCAATCAAATAGTAAGAATTTTGGTCAAAAAATAAGATACATAAGTAGATAGATAAATATTAAGTGTTTTTATCACCAAAAAAAAGATGACAGGAAGACAGCTTTGTGACAAAAAAAGGTAAAAATAAATCTACCTTTAAAAATTAGTGCAAAGTACTTTCTTTCTTCATTAAAAAAAATAACATAATCTTACTCTTCTAAAATAATGGCAATATATTTTCATATACTGTTCATTTACAAATGAAGATAAGAGAAATGCATTATTTATCATTATTATTTAATATGTGATTGCAAAGTGTACTAGTTGCCCTGGAGAGTAAATCCTTTTCTTTTCAAACATCTCACCCTACATTTTAAACAGAAACTTAAGAAGTAATTAACAGTGACAACTTATACTCCATAGCTTTGAAGTGGAAAATGAGAATATGATTCGAGGCTCTGCGCTACATAACAACCTTTGTAATGTTCGAGTTTGAACTATAGATCCTTAAGCAAGCAGAATAAATGTGCTATTTGGGGGCCTCCAACCCACTTCTAGAAAGATAATGGGCTAATCATTTCACGAAAAATGTCAGAGTGTTTTCCCAGAAGATATTGGTAACAGCACTGCGGCTTCAATTATAAATGCTTCCATTCTTCTAGCTATGAGATCAATCCTGAGAGTCAGTTTTACTTTCTTCCTCAAAAGCCCTTTGAAATCTGGGGTGGAGACATAGAGATTTCACCATACCTCTATTAAACTGGTAGATTATTATACAATCTAATCAATAAAAGTGAGGATACTGTCTCCCCTAAACATTAAGCTCTTGCCAGCAATGAAAAGTAGTAATTGTAAAGTTGCTGATATTGCTACCTTCTAGGATAACTCACATGTTCCTCATATTAGTTCCTAGTAAAAGCAGAGAAAACATGTGCCCAGGGGAAATTTGTAAGACTAAGTTCCCCATATTTGTATAAATATCTCTAAGGGCTTTACTTGTGAGCCCAGGAAATCCTTGGACTCAAAAACGAAATTGGTTATTTAACCTGAATGTTTGAAAGTCTTTAATATAATTTCTTTCAGAGTAAGAAATAACACATTTTTCTGTCTCCATGTGTCATACACATATAGTAGTCTCTTTCCATATATGTGAGTTTGCATTGGAGAAAATCTGGAGGTCATTGAATTGTTTTATTTTAGAATTAAATATTCTAATGCTGAGTGTAATTGTATTTAAGAATGAATAATATAGATTTTTATTAAGGAACATTTGGTTGACTAATAATAAGTAATATCTTAAAAAGAATTTTTATGTACCCATCTATGTCTTACCTTTCCAGCCAGAGATGTTTCCTAGTGAAATTAGCCTTTGCTTCTTTTTTACGATGACATACGATTTTGAAATGTACTTATTGACTACTAGATAGAATAAATGAGTTAAGAGACATGTGAGTTACAGAGATTGTTCCTTCAAACCATCAAATGGAGATCATGTAAAATTCCTCTCTGATTACCCATAAAAAAACATTGTTTATACTCATGCTTTATTTAAACTATATTTTACTTACTTCTCTTTCTAGTTCATTTAAATCCAATCTTATTTCATATCATTTCATACAGTAATTAATATGGTAATGAGCACATAAGAAGTGCTTAATATATTTTTTATTGAATGGAATTAAGAATCTCATAAAGTTGAACAGAGAATTGATCCAAAAGGCAAAGGCCTGGCTGCTATTCTTGGCATTGCCTCTAATGGTAAGTTGTTTAATTTTGTTTAATATATTGTTATTATAACTCTTTTAACTGGTTTTGCCTTTTAAAAGTTCTGATGAATATAGGCTGGGTTGCTAATCTGAGGACATATGTTGGCTACTGTTTTATTAAATAATATATCAATTCTATATTTTCTAATAAAAACTAGTGGAATTCCTAAGAAAGGAATTTTAAGAGTCTTGATATGCTCTTTATGTCATTTAATTTATTTTTATTTGATAATTGTCATTGATTTGGGGGCTTCATTCTCAGATAAATTTTGGCCACCATCTTCTAGGGACTATTTTGTTTTTGTTTCACATGTATACAACCTGAATAGTTGGGATAATTATTTTCATAGTTATCTTTTGTTTGTTGCCAAGAACTCCTATTAACTCTTCATCTAAATTTATTACTTATGGTTCAGGTTTGTGGTTTCCACACTTAGAAAAATGAGCGTGTTAACATGGAAAACAATTTTTCCGAGTTACCTTTTAATTGTATTTCCTTTACTGTGTGTGTATGTATTTAACATTTGCTGATTTAATTGGTTTTTCATGGTACTGATATTCATCATTATGTTTTTTTTTTTTTGATTTGCATATATTTGAAACCTTAGATTCCCTGTTAAATTCTTGGCTGCCTCTAGTTTTGTAGCAATATCTTAAGAAGCTGGAATGCTGTTGCATTTTAATTTCAGTAACAGACCTGCCACTATTTTGTTTAGTCCTGTGGCTACTCTCAGGCACATTGCTCATGTGTTTCTCCATGCATTGTCAGCCCATTAGATACTGTCGTTTTCCTAGTCCAAACTCTCATATTTGCTGCATCTCTTTGGAGATGACAACCCATCATCTTCTTGAGGCCCTGTTAGGAGGTGGTGTTGAGGCGGTCGTCTCACCTGATATTTTCTGTTAAGTTATTCCTTCATAATGTTACTGAAAGTGAGGTCTGGCTGTTCACGGCCCTAAAGCCAATTCTCAAGAAGAAAGGTTGGTGGAAATGAAAGCTCACTTTATTTAAGAAACTGGCAACCAGGGGGAGAGGGTGGACCCCTGTCTAAAGGCAGACTCCCCCTACTGACAATCAGTGGGCAAGAGCTTTTAAAGGGAAGTTTCAGGGGTGTATAGACAGAGGGAGGGGGCTACATACAGAAACCTCATACTCAGCTCTGATAGTCATCTTGAAATTGGTCATTCAGTGGTCTAATCAGCATCATCTTGATTGTTTTAAGTGCAGTTAACCTTCAGTTCTAGGGTCAATTTATTTCCCATTTCCTTGAGGTCAGTTCTTGGAATTGTGGCAAATTATGTCATAGCTACACTCTGGTCATCACGTAGTTAACTTCTTCCATCTGGTGGGGGTTTAAATATCTACAGAACAGCTCAAATGATATGGCTCAGAATATTATTTATAGCCCCTGAAGAGGAACTAAAGGTCCTTGACTTTATTTAATGATAAAACTATTATTATTTTGTCCTGTTTGACTGCTTTCCTTGGCTTCTGCATTTTCTCTCTTCTCTGATTAAACTTATTCTTTGGCTAAAGTTTTTCTACAGACAAAAGGCAGCTTGAGGGCAAGGGGTGGGGAAGAAAGATAGGGTCCTGCTCCATTTCATTAGCATGTATCCTTTATCCTTGGATAATGGCCTAATGTTGGACTTTACCACCTCTGACCATGAGCTAAAGGAGTGAGAAAAATAAGTATAACAAGAGAGACAGGGCGCTATTCCTAATAAGTACTAACCTCTTGAAAGAATGAAAAGAATCTACAACCAGAATAAAAGATTTCCTGGTGCACCTGGCACACGTGTTGCAGTCACAGGTATTAGTTACATAAAACTAACAGGCAAAGAAGATTCCCAGATAATATATATAGCTCATTATAGGATCATTAGTATATTGCAGAAATTAATGTCATTTTGGAAATATTTTCAACAAATAGAAGAAATAATAACATGAGGATTCATGGTAACCATAGAAAAAGAGAGGTGCCTTTGCAATAAAGATGATTGACAGACTTAACTACGGAATTAGATGATACAGCAATTTTGTGGGATTTGAGGAAGAAAACAAAGAATTGAAACAACTAATAAACATCTATATTCTAAAAACCTCAAAATTTTAAATGTTATGAAAATAAAAGAAGGAAAGTAGGAAGGAAGGGAGGGAAGGAGGAAGAAAAGAAAAAAGGAACCAAAAAACCAGAAAATTTTAGTTGATGTACAAGAAGCAAAACTGGTTCAGTTCAAGTAGCAGGTAGAAGTATTTGGGGGATCTCACCAGGAAAAAAATAAATAAATAAAAAAGAGTACAAAAGGGCAAGAAAGATTGAAGCATAGAGAAAAAATAGTGAGAAATGGAAGGTAGATCTAAATTTCTAGAGTCACACTGATAAGAGTTTTAGTAGGAAAAAGAGAACAGGTGGGTAAGTTAAAAAAATTTTTTTAAATGTTAGACCTGAAAAAAATAAAGAGAAATTGATTACATGGGAAGGAATCATTGAGAACTGAGCAAAATGAAGAAAACAAAATTGTACTTGCATAGTTTGTTGCAACAAACAAACATAAAAATCCACCAAAGATAATGAGCAAAGTGTTTACTAACTAGTTAATATTAATTAAAATAGTTTAAATATTATGCTACACTCTCAATTGCTTCACTTTTAACAGACAAATAATGGTTATTAAAGAGACATTAGTTTAGAAAAACATGAATTTAAAGTTATTTTAGAAGCCTACAGAGGAATCTGTTAAACTCATTAAAAATAAATAAGTTTGGACATATTCCTCTGTAGACTGCAGAAATACAGAGGATTATAAGAGACTACTACAAATAACTATATGCCAATAAAATGGGCAACCATGAAGAAATGGACAAAGTCTTGGAAAGGTACAGTTTTCCAAGACTGAACAGGAAGAATTAGAAAATATAAACAGACCTATCACAAGTAATGAAATTGAAACTGTAATTAAAAATCTTCCAAAACACAAAAGTCCAGGACCAGATGGCTTCACAGGTGAATTCTATCAAACATTTAGAGAAGAGCTAACACCAATCCTTCTCAAACTCTTCCTAAAAATTGCAGAGGAGAAACATTTCCAAATTCATTCTATGAAGCCACCAACATCCTGATACCAAAACCAGAAAAATATATCATAAACAAAGAAAATTATAGACCAATATCATTGATGAACATAGATGCAAAAATCCTGAAAAAAATACTAGTGAACAGAAACCACAGCACATTGAAAGGATCATACACCATGATTAAGTGGGATTTATCCCAGGGAGGCAAGGATTCTTCAATATATACAAATCAATGAATGTGATATGCCACATTAACAAATTAAGGAATTAAAACCATATGATCTTCTCAATAGACGTAGAAAAAGTTTTGACAAAATTCAACACAGAGTTTTCATGATAAAAACTCTGCAGAAAATGGGCATAGAGGGAACCTACCTCAACAAAATAAAGGCCATATATGACAAACCCACCGCAAGCATCATACTTAATGGTGAAAAAACGAAAGCATTTCCACTAAGATAAGGAAAAAGAAAAGGATGTCCACTCTCACCAATCTTATTCAACATAGTTTTGGAAGTCTTAGCCACAGCAATTAGAGAAGAAAAAGAAATAAAAGGAATACAAATTGGAAAAGAAGTAAAACTGTCACTATTTTCCAATGACATGACACTATACATAGAAAATCCTAAAGATGCCACTAGAAAACTACTAGAAATAGTCAATGAATCTGGTAAGGTTGCAAGATGCAAAATTAATGCACAGAAATCTATGGCATTCCTATAAACCAACAATGAAAAATCAGAAAGAGAAATTAAGGAAACACTCCCATTTACCATTGAAATAAAAGGAATAAAATACTTAGGAATAAACCTGCCTAAGGAGGGAAAAGACTTGTACTCAGAAAACTATAAAACACTGATGAAAGAAATCAAACATGACATAAACAGATGGACAACAGTACCATGTTCTTGGATTGGAAGAATAAATATTGTGAAAATGACTCTATTACCCAAAGTTATCTACAGAGTCAATGCAATCCCTATCAAACTACCAATGGCATTCTTCACAGAATTAGAACAAAAAATCTTACAATTCGTATGGAAACACAAAAGACCCTGAAAGCCAAAGTAATCTTGATAATGAAATCAGGCTCCCTGACTTCAAAATATACCACAAAGCTACAGTAATGAAGACAGTATGGCACTGGCACAAAAATAGAAATATAGATCAATGGTACAGGATAGAATGCCCAGAGATAATCCCACACACATATGGGCACCTAATTTATGACAAAGGAGGCAAGAACATACAATGGAGAAGAGACAGCCTCTTCGATAAGTGGTGCTGGGAAAACTGGACAGCTACATGTAAAAGAATGAAATTAGAACACTCTCTAACACCATACACAAAAATAAACTCCAAATGGATTAAAGACTTAAATGTAAGACCAGACACTATAAAACTTTTAGAGGAAAACATAGGAAAAACACACTTTGACATAAACCACAGCAAGATCTTTTTTGACCCACCTCCTAGAGTAACAGAAATAAAAACAAAAATTAAAAAAATGGGACTTAATTAAACTTAGAAGTTTTTTGCATAGCAAAGGAAACCATAAACAAGACAAAAAGATAACCCTCAGAATGGGAGAAAATATTTGCAAATGAAACAACAGACAAAGACTAATCTCCAAAATATACAAACAGCTCAGGGAGCTCAATATAAAAAAAAACAAACAATCCAGTTAAAATATGGGCAGAAGACTTAAGTAGGCATTCCACCAAGGAAGACATACAGATGGCCAAGAGGCACATGAAAAGATGCTCAATGTCACTAATTATTAAATAAATGCAAATCAATAATACAATGAGGTATCACCTCACACTGATCAGAATGGCTATTATCAAAAGAGCTAGAAAAAATAAATGCTGAAAGGGTGTGGTGAAAAGGGAACCCTCTTGCACTGTTGGTTGGAATGTAAATTGATACAACCACTATGGAAAACAGTATGGAGGTTCCTTAAAAAAACTAAAAATAGAACTACCATGTGACCCAGCAATCCCACTACTGGACATATACCCTGAGAAAACCATAATTCAAAAAGAGACATGCACCACAATATTCATTGCAACACTATTTACAGTAGCCAGGACATGGAAGCAACCCAAGAGTCCATCGACAGAAAAATGGATAAAGAAGATATTGCACATATATACAATGAAATATTACTCAGTCATAAAAAGAAATGATACTGAGTTATTTGTAGTGAGGTGGATAGACCTAGAGTCTGTCATACAGAGTGAAGTAAGTCAGAAAGAGAAAAAACAAATACCATATGCTAATGTATATATATGGAAACTAAAAAAAAAATTTAAAAAAGAGGTACAGGAATAAAGAGGTAGACATAGAGAATGGACTTGATGACATGGGCTGGGAGGGTGATGTGAGAGTAGCATCGACCTATATACACTACCGTATGTAAAATAGTTGGCTGGTGGGAAGGAGCAGCATAGCACAAGGAGGTCTACTTGGTGCTTCATGACCACTTAGAGAGGTGTGATAGGGCAGGTGGGAGGGAGGCTCAAGAGGGAGGGCACATGGGGATATATGTATATGTATAGCTGATTCACTTTGTTATACAGCAGAAGTTAACACAACATTGTAAAGCAATTATACTCCAATTAAGATGTTAAAAAAGTAAAATAAAATAAAATAAAATGATCTTACTCAAAAATAATCTCTAGTAAAGACAAACACTAACATTAAAGCTACCTTTGGGGCTTCACTGGTGGCACAGTGGTTGAGAGTCTGCTTGCCAATGCGGGGGACACAGGTTCGTGACCCGGTCTGGGAGGATCCCACATGCCGTGGAGCGGCTGGGCCCATGGGCCATGGCCACTGAGCCTGTGCATCCGGAGCTTGTGCTCTGCAATGGGAGAGGCCACAACAGTGAGATGCCCGTGTACAGCAAAAAAAAAAAAAAAAAAAAAAAAAATAGAAAAAGCTACCTTTGAAAATGGAAATCCAAACTATTTAAGAAAACAAAAGTATAAGAAAGTAGTATTTCAAACTAAAATGTTTTTTGTAATATGTTGTTTAAAATGTTTGTTACAAAATTAGTGATTTTAACATTATAAATATGCATTACCATTTTTTGTTTCCATGAATAAAATTGTATATTGGGTAGTCTAAAAATTTTAAACTATACTCTTGCTGGATAGTGGATTTTTTTCTTTAAGTTTGATATTGCCATACCTTTGTGCATGGCAGTTTTAAACCTAGAAATAAATAACCATCCAAGTTAATATTTCAATGAAGAGAAAAATAAATATGTATTTGTACGTGAAATGACTTGCAAATTGTGCCATCCAAAGATCATTTGGAAATTGGGTCATCCAAAGATCACTACAGCCAAGTGTGAAATATATACAAGGAAGAGGATGACATAGGGAAACTTTAAAGTGGTAAGAAAAAAAGCTATATATTAAATTAAATCCATTGAGTGTATGTGTGTGTGTGTGTGTATTTGTGTGAGTGCACATTAACATCATTCTATAACTATGATTCAGAATGTTCTATTTATCCATTGTGGTATAAATAGGATGAGGGAAAGAAGAAAGAGGATTAAGATTCTTATCTTTCATGTGAAGTCTATATAGATGCTGACCTCAACTTAAAAATGCTATTTTATTTGTTATACAATTATCAAGATAGCCACTAAAACAATGTAAAACATATATACGAATTTTACACTTCTGGTGGAATAAACAAGAAGAAAACAGCTTAATAATTTAACAAAGTAAGAATATTTTAAAAAGGAAAGTAACAAACTTAAAAGGATGGCAAAGAGAAAAGATTAACAACAACAAAAGGAAATTTTAGAAACGTGACTTGTCACAAGAACTTACAATGGACTGTATTTTCTTCTGAAAAATCAGACATTTGAGGATTGGTAAAAGCCTCATTCTAGGTACATACTGCTTAACACACAGATAAATATTAAAAAACAACTTTAAAAAATTGAATATAAAAGCTGGGAAAAAGGTACAACTGACACATATCAAAATTAGTAATTTCAAATATGCTAAATGCTGATTTGTAGAAACCAGTTATATAAATTAAGTAAAATACAGACTATGACCTCAGGGTTTACAAATTACTCTAATGTGGGGAAACTTCATAAGTATTAAGTATAAGCATGCTACAGAGTGGTGTGTAGATTGTGATCTGACATGTCTTATCAAACTATTATGTCATTATCTATATACACATATATGCCATAAATGTGAAGCCATCAAAACAGGGTAAAGAAGCTATATCCCTTACTCTTGGCCTTTATGGAGTTGATTAGAATTATTTAGAGAAAAAATGGTTAATGTGTCAAAAAAATTGAACAATTTGCTGTATACATGAGATGCTGTTTTTTAATACAAAGTGACTCTGTTTCAAAATACAATAATAGAAAGACTATACCTAGCAGTAAAAAGGGAAAATGAACTGGGGTTTGAAATGCCAATATCAGACCATCTTGGGGAAAAATTAGCCTGAAAAAGTGGAACCTTTTGCAACACAAACCATGACATCAACAATGGAGATCTTTCATGAAATGTCTTGTAATAAGTAATGTATCTGCTAAATATAAAATTGATAAAAACATTGAAAGAAACAGGAAAATGGAGAGAAACATCACAGTAACTTAAGACTCAACTGATTCCTTTTCATACTATTGTGAAGAATGCTAAGAGTTTCCTCTAAAATTTTTATTTCAAAAGGATTCAGTCCCAGTTGCTTGATATTGCAGTATCATAAGTCTCATAGTTTCTGTTTGAAAACAACCCCTTAGAGAACAAGATTGGCCTAGTTTCATTATATCATGTATTATATCACTCTCCCATCTGGTATCTCCATTGCCATACTTCACATCTGCTTTCTCCTAAAACTGGAAAATAACTGATACTATTCAGTACTCTCTGCTGGGTAGAGGTGAAGTGGAGTTGAATATGATCTATCTTGATCTATGAATTTTTGCAGTCCCATTTGTTCTTCTTTTTGTTCCCTGCCAGTGTTCAAACAATTGGTTCCCCATCAACTACATTACTTTTAAATTCTCTTTTTGTGACTATGTCATTTGTATCTGTAACTAAAACCTTGAGCATTGAAAAGCCATCCTCGTCTTATTTTCTTGAACTCTTCCTAACATTCAGCCTAGTGAGATACTCAGTCATACTAATAAGTGAGTCAGTCTGAGTTCACTCAAAACATCCATTTAGTCAAAAAATTAATTCCAAAGTCAGTCTTCTGAAGAGAGTAATTCCACCCAGGTGTTATCACGTACCCAGTTCAACATCTAACCGTTGTGGTCCTGCTTAGCCAGCCTTCAATTGCTGGAAGGGTCACTGTTTGTCTGTTTGTTTATCTTACAGCTCTAATTTCATACAGTTCTGGCACCTGTTCCTTTATAATAAATTCTATAACTTTCTCATCTACAATAACTGTCACTTCAAAATCATTTTTAAAATATTTTTTCAAATATCTAATTAAGTCTTTTTTAGTTATTCCACTAATTCAAAAGAAATTCCCTACTAAATTTTTAGTATTGCTTCTCTATTTGTAAAGTCATGAGTGTCCTAAGTCAGACTTTCTCTGTAGATATCACCACAATTACTTATGGGGAGGGGGAAGGGGAAGCTGTGACAAAGTGAGAGAGTGGCATGGACATATATACACTACCAAACGTAAAATAGATAGCTAGTGGGAAGCAGCCGCATAGCACGGGGTGATCAGCTCGGTGCTTTGTGACCACCTAGAGGGGTGGGATAGGTAGGGTGGGAAGGAGGGAGATGCAAGAGGGAAGAGATATGGGAACATATGCATATGTATAACTGATTCATTTTGTTATAAAGCAGAAACTAACACACGTTTGTAAAGCAATTATACCCCAATAAAGATGTAAAAAAAAAATAAAAGTAAACTAAACAAAATGTAAGCTAGTCTCTTAATTTTTGTAACTTGTTTGGAGCTCATTCTTCTGTCTGGATCCTATAATATTTTGTAATGCATAAGATATGTTATGTAATACATTTGAGATACGTCTCAAAAATATTTAATTACATATTTAAGATAGGCTATCTTTTGATATTACTCCTGTGGTTCTTTTCATGAATGTTTAGTTTGGACTCTAATACTTCAGAACTCCTCTTGAGTAAGTCCCTCTCTTTTAAAATATACTAACCAGATTTGTTCTTTGTTCTTTCTAATGCTACCACCATCTCCTGAACCTTATTTTTTTAATGTTCATTTGAAACAGACTTTATTTTCTTGTTTGTTTGTTGCTTAAAATGTTTGCACTGTTCCCATGCCAACCTGAAACCCACTATTAAGGCATTTCAAGTACAGAAGTACAGACTTTCTTTACTGATTATATGCTTCCTTTACTAACATAATGCCCCTTGGATTTTGAAAATATCATTCAAATTTTCCTTCACCTTGGTCAACTTGCGTGATGAAATTCTTTTATAAAAATGCTTTTTGTACCTTTTACTCAATGATTTATAAAATTCACCATAATCTGGGTTATCAGTATATAGGACCAAATATATACAATGGTGATAGCAGACAGAATTTAGGGTAGATATATAGAGGTCAAAATCTACTCATAGCTACTGGGATAACTTGTCCCTAGTTTTTTAATTTTTTTAAACATCTTTATTGGAATATAATTGCTTTACAATGTTTTGTTAGTTTCTGCCATATGAATCAGCTAACTAAACGAGGTACAGCTGATTTTGGTAATATAGTGTTGAGGACAAAATAACATTCATATTTAAACGTCACCAAATAATAGAACATGAAAAATTCCTACAATAATAATCCAACTCTTGTGGTATATAATCCCCTCTCTCTCCATATATATATATATATATGTATACACACATATATATACATATATATACACATACATATATACAAATATATATAAATATATACATTCTTATTCTTATCTATCTTCTAAGTCCTACACATATATATTTAATTCTCACCCATTTATGTCCAACAATGTTGATGAGAGTCCTAAAGGAAAATGAAAACCTCTGTTTTTTCCAATATAAGCCTTTTTCAATATGCTGCAATCACCATAAACCAAAGAGCCTTAACCTCTCCACATGATACTTCACTTCAAAATATCTAACCCTATATTTAATCTTAAAGGAAATTTTATTGGAATATTAGCAAAACAATAAATTTCTTCCAATTTCTAACCAACAAATAAATGGGTAATAGAGATTAAATGTGTTGCCAAGGGACTATAATATTTAATATCTGACCTGTACTGAAGAACATAGTTTAAGACTCACATCAAAAATGGAATATTATATTATTCTATGCATCATTCTCCCCAAAATACTTAAACTAGAATTTAGGACCCACATCTAGTTTTATACTTGATATAGCAGTATCCTTACGATCTTATAAGAGAATTGGCAGTACATTCTCACATGTATGTGGCCAATGTCAAGATCTCTCTGTTTGCTGTGTATATATGTATATACACGGATGAGAGAGAGACAGACAGAGAGACAGGCAGAGACAAAGAGAGAGACAGATAAAGATTTATTTTGAGGAATAATTTCACACAGTTGTGGAGATGGACAAGTCTGAAATCTTCAGGGCAGACTCTCAGGCCAGAGACCCAGGGAAGAGTTAATGCTGTAGCTCAAGTCCTAAAACAGTCTGGAGGCCGAATTCCCTGTAATAGAAGGACCTCAGTCTTTTTATCTTAAGGCCTTCAACGGATTGGATGAGGTCCACTCATGTTGTAGTAGGTAATTTGCTTTATTCAAAGTCCACTGATTTAAGTGATAGTTTCATCTAAGAAATACCCTGACAGTGACATCTAGATTGTCATTTGATTCAATATGTGGGTGGCATGCCTAACTATGTTGACACATAAAATTAACTACCACACTTGAGAATATGATTATTCCCTATTTATTTAGTCTATAATGGGTCAAATTTATAAACAGTAAATAGTTAAATAAAAATAAGATAAATCTATTAGGTATATTACAAAAAATACAGTCTTACAACCACACAGGCACACATATATATGATCTCAAAAAACATAAAAACCATTTTGTAATCTGCTTTACAATAACTTCTTATTTTTATTTCTTCTTTTTTGAAAAATATTTCTCCTTGGATTTATTATTTACATGATTGTTAAAGTAAATAAAATATAGTGTTAATACAAATAAACAGTTCAGATAAACTGGTTACTAATACACAAGTTGATACAGACATTCTAATTACATTTCCTACATAATTAGATATATGAATGATAAAAATGAAGTAACGATGAAGAATTAAATATTGGAGAAGCCGTAGAATTCTTCGTAATCAAACGTAATCAAGGATACAGGATCTGAGTTCACTTACCAATATTTTAAAATTATCTCCACTGTTCTTGTGGTTTTAATCATTATATTTTAAATTACAGTGGGACATGAAGAAGTAGCAGAAATAAGTACCTGGATCAGTAGCCATATTTAAAGATCAGATATGCTGGTCTTATCTATTTTCTGCCCCTTCCCTAGAAAATGTAGAAAGAAGAGATAAACCTTTTTGTATTTAAAATATTCAAAAACACTTGATGTCCAGACAACATGGTATAGACTCTCCATGCTAAATGGAATTCTAAATCCTGGAAACATGACAGGAGAAAACAAAAGGAGAACTCTGAAAGGTCCAATGACTAGATGAACTGGTTAGAGATCTCAGGACTAAAGGATCAACACAGCATCAGGTGTCTCACCACTCTCACAGATCAGAATAAGGTGGCCCAGACCTCATGTTTTGTCATCTCCAACTTAGCAAAAAAAAAAAAAAAAAAAAAGTATATATATATATTTTTTTTCTATCAGAGCTATCATTAAAGAATGTCTAAAAAAAGGTTCTTCAAACAGAAAGGCAATGATAAAAGAAGAAATCTTGGAGCACCAGGAAATATGAAAGAATGACTAAAACAGTAGAAATACACATATGAGCAATAGACTATCCTTTTCCTCATGTATCTGATAATCATGTTTGATGCCTGAAACAAAATATAACACCATCTCATACTAAAGACCATGATATTTGTAAACAAGGTTGATAAAAGGACCTAAAGTGGAGTAAGTTTTCCACACTTTACTGTTATCAAATATTTTAATGTTCTAATATTTTATTGTTATAAAATATTGTTACCAGATGACTGTGATAGTTAACTTAGGTATACTCTAATACTGAGTGACCAACCACTAACAGAAATATACAAAGATATACACCCTACAAATAAAGCAATATGGAATTCTAAAAAGTTCAAGAATCAGATAATTGTAACAAGAAAAAGGACTGTGATATATAAAATATAAATGAGGTAATACAATGGAACTAAAATTCTTAAAACATAATATTAACATCTGGAGGGTGGATGAAGAACAGCTGAAATTTTGTTCTTATATGGATGTAATCAGTAAACATAACTTTTATTATAATTAGCATATCTCTTCTGTCACAACTGTAGAGACACTCAATCAAATTGCAATGGTTTATTGGTGAAGTTTCATTCTAGTAATTAAAAAATAAAAAGAAAAGTAAAAAGAAAACACACAAACAAGAAACATAGTTAAGAGCCACCATATAATTGAAAAATTCTCCAAGAAGACAGAGACCAATGCAAATACATGGGAATAAACATAAAGAATCAATTCATAAATATATGACTCATTGGAGGAAGATTACAACATTTCTAAAAAGAGATCAGCATTTTTTTTTATTATTTCAAAAAATAGAAAATACTCTAAAAGGAAAATATACACACAAAAAAGATTTCTTTAAAGTGAAAAACATAACATTGCTAAATTAAAAAAAAAACAAACAAACTAACTAACTAAAAAAAAAACTACAGAAAGTTTAGGAAAATATAGTTGAAAAATATTCTCTGAAAATATAACCAAAGGACAGAGAAATTATAGGAGAAAAAGTTAATACAAAATGAGTTAAGCAGACTCTAAGAAATTACAATATCTAAAAAAAATGAGGTTCCAGAAGAAAAGGAAAAATAGTAAGAAGGATATCATAAAATACATATTACAGGAAAATTTTCCTAAACTAGGGTATACAAGTTTGCAGATGAGAGAGGCCCACTGCATTAACATTTGTTAAGTGGAGCACAGGGTGCTGGATGGTGAACCACTATTCAACAACTGACCACAGAGAAATTGAAATAAAGAAATGTCCTGGGCTAAGGGCAAATTGATCAATTTAAATCGAAAGAGCAGAGCTTCTGTAAGCCCCACATGGGTCTTACCTAAGGGGAAAATAAGGCATACAGGCACTGGGAATTGGAGGAGACTGTTGATCTCAAAGGCTGTTGGAAAAATCATATTAGGAGCTTATATAATTTGCTTGTGACTCTGTGGGCTTTATCTAAGGTTAAGCTAAAATACCTTTGTTCAGCTCACAAGAAACATCCTGATCAGGTCTACCTGTGAATGGTTGCAGGGCAGAAGAAATTAGCAATCCCCTCTGGAGTCTGGCTTAAACCAGGAAATATTTGCAACAATTTATCACATTTTATTTTACTTTACCTCCTCACCTTCCTCATCTTTGTTCTATAAAAGAAGCTACCATCCAAACCCAAGCAAGATGGTTCTTTGGGACCCTAGTCCACCATCTTCTTGGTCTGCTGGCTTTCTGAGTAAAGTTGCTATTCCATGACCCAGCACCTTGTCTCTCAATTCATTGGCTTGTTGTGTGGCAAGCAGTACGAGCTTGGACTCAGCAACAATTATGAACAGGAAATGGACTGGCCTTGTTATAGCTTAAAGAACAAAAATATATTTTTTTTATTTATTATATTCTGTACAAGAAGGAAATAGAGTGGCCTTAGATTGCAATATCGTGTTCTGAAGTCAATGTTTTATTGGGAGATATTGGGCATGAATACATTCCTTAAAGTGGTGGTGCGATTCCCTTGAAGGAATTTCCTTATCTTGGATCATAATTACATCATTCTTGAACTATTGATGAACAATCAGGAAAGAGGACTGTGGAGGTAGGGCTTAAATTAAAGGGAGGGTGAATTTCCCTATGGGACTTCATTCTCAAACTGTAGTCTGAGGAATAGGCAAGTGCTAAATATTGTTTTGATGTGGATAGGGGATCTTTGCAACAAGTGGAAGCACATTAGTGGGATAAAGAGCCCGAATTAATTTAAACCTGGGCTTCTGAGCCATAAAATAGCCACATATTTACTGACAGTGCTGTATTTCCATGCTTGTAGTAAAATGTAGCAATATGGTATCCACAATCACTGTAGTGATTTAAGGGAAAGATCTGTGACAGTATTTGGAAAAACAGTAAAGAAAAAAGCATAAATAAGAACGATGTAATCAGATGTTTAAATGCACCAATGAGGATCTACCCAAGAATCTCAAAAATTCTAGAAGGAAAACCAAACTTACTTTCCTGTGTAAAGCAGCAAGAAGTTCTGCAGACATTGCAATTTAGTTTATTGAGGGACATGTAGTTTCACAATTTGATGAAATTGGAACACAAAATTATGAGAGGATTAAAAAATTTCATAGACAAAATTTTTTCAATAAAAAAATACATTCAACCACAAGTGAATATGCATTTAAAGTCAAAAGTCTTGCACAGAAGGACTGCATAATAATTGAAAATTACCTAGAGATATTTTTAGGTAAGAAGGCAGCAAATGTATTTTTCACTTTTCTACACCTACAAAACTGGAAAGATGCCTTAGATTTAGCATCATTTCCCATTTTTACTAATAAACCATCATCCAGACTTGTTCACATTACTCTCTTTCACTGGAATGGGTCCTATATTTCATTTTCATTTTGTGCTTAACTACCATCAGAAATCCACATTTTCTAGTGGTGTTTGGCTTGTGGGTGTTTACTTCAGGGACAGGAATTCTTCTCACAACCTGATAGCTTTCAGTCCCTCAATCCTTCTGCTTTGCTCCTTCAGTCTCTATCTTGGTACCCCTTAATGTTTGTGATATTTTGATTGATTGATGCCACTAACAAAAATAAAACCAGGACAGAACTCTTCTTCCTAAGATGATTCAGTCATCCATTTCAGTTTAGTATTTGCTCCCTCCCCCATATTTACAAGCTTTCCAATTCTAGACCATTAACACTGACCTTCCAGGAAACAAAATGTGGCTGGTCATTTGACCAGTTCTCAAAAGTATTTCATTGGGATTATTTACCAGGGTATTTAAGCACTCATTTAGAAAACAGTATCAAGAAACTCATTTGGAATAAATTCCAATTATAGTAGAGCAGTCCACAGTCCAAATACTCTTGAACTCTCAAATACTCAGCATTGTTAAATTTACCTCCTTCACCAGCTAAACATTAGTGGAGTCATCTGCTGAGTCATTAAGATAGAGCATTAACAAAAACAAACAAAAAATGATAAAATGTTGATGTGTTTTCAAAGTTTCCTAATTTAAACTTTGTGTCTGATTTGTTTCTGTTGATAAATATGAGCTCCTGGCCTCCAAATGGCCTTTAGAGTTTGCTCAGTAACAGGCTTCACAATTTACTACCAACTTGATAGCGTTTTTTAATTTAGTGAAGCAAAACTGTAATACAATGGTGTCCCTAAAGAAAAAATAGTATCATTACTTAGCGGGTGTGAATTTCTCTAATGAAATCAATTCCAATTTATGCTCCTTTTACAATATATAACTTTCTTTAAAGCATGAATGTTTAGCTGCTTGTAATAGTGTTATCTCATGCTTCCTCTCACAGTGTTCTGGCTAATGCGATTGATAACTCTAAGAAATAATGCTCAGATTTGCGGGTGTGTGTGGCGTCACAGTATTTGTTCTAACATAGAACAAATACTGACAGATAAACCTTCCCCTTTTCCTTCTGAGAAACGCAGGAAAAACTTATTTTCACGATGCACATTAATAACAGAAAACCAGAAGTCAGGCAGAGAGCTGATATTACTGAAAACCAGAATAATGGGCAAAACTGTGCTCATGTGTCTCACCATTCACTCTTTTAGAAATTCTGCAGCTGTTTTTTTTTTTTGGATGAGCCACTGGTGTTTAATCTGAAAAGGACATACAGTTTAATGTTCTCAATGACGAAAAATACCAGAAACAGTGTTGAACGTGAATAAAAGTTACAAATTATGTCATTTGCAATATGCTTAGGTACTTGGTATCAGGATATAATGATGACAGTGGTGATAGTGGAGGGAGTAGTTTATTAATATTGAGGAGATTTCTGCTTACCTCACCAATAATGAAATGTCACAATTATGTAGCTAGGTAAATTATTTCTCCAAATTTACCCGAGTCAAAGCACAAGATGGAAGATTCTGGTTTTTACATTCTCTCACACAGAAAGTGGTTAAAAGTAATTTATTTGTGTCATAAATTGTTGTCTATAAAATTTGGTGGTTAGAAATAAGATTACTTTCTTGTGAATGGTGGAAAGCTGGGTTTTATTTCCTTGGTTCATTTTAAAATAATGGTGATAGCCCTTTGCCATATCATGTGTGTTTAATGCCCTTAAATGGGTCTTCTTGCTGCTGAGAATAATTTCACGTGGCAATGCACAAGCTTTTCCTCTTCAGTGCCCACCCACCTCTTTCAAATAAAGACTGTCCATGACATGAATTCAGTGCATCTGAATTAATGTATACATACACAAGCTGTAAATGCTTATCATCCATTATTTTTTGCTAGAGGAGAAAGTCCTCTTCATTACCTTAGTCTCAGCACACCCTCACCTCATCCCACTCTTTCTCCTTTCTAAGGTCTATCAGAATATGATTTATTGAGAAAGTACTGATTGGTTCTTTTTTCATAAACATGTCCATCTAAGTGCCATTGCAAGGAAGCGCACATGCCCTGAATGAAATGCTCATGATCTTAGCTTCTTGAAATAAAACCTATCAGCGGTTTACAATCAAGCTACTGTAAATGGTTAACTTTCAAACCATTAAATGAATGCCATTTATCCTCTGAATTAACGCAATATGTCTTACATACCTATCTTATGTCACTTGAAACATTCTTCAGTGGCAACATAAAAGAAAATAATTGCTAATTGTTAATTAATCCTGTAGTAGTGAGTACTTACTCTGGGCAAGAATATATAAAAATTACCCCAAACCATATGGGCCCCTTTGTCAAGGACTTCACAATATAGCAGAGATGGAAGTCACGAAATTAATAGTTACAGATTATGATAAATACTGTGAAAAAGTATCTGATTACAAATTGTGATGATCACTCTGAAAGAAACAACACAGTAACATGAAATAAATTATGAAGAACAGTTATTGATTTGAGAGTCAAAGATTGACACTGAGGAAAGAAATTTAATTAAGACCCAAGAAATGACAGCAGACAAAGATACAGGGTAAAGGGAGTTCAAAGCAGATGTAATAATCTGATTGGAGAAAAAAATATCACACTGACCAGTATGCATAAGATGAATCAGTGTGTGTAGGTGTGTATTGGGGTAGGGAATGAACAGAACGTTTTATGAGATACTCAGGAATATGATGTAATATTTGAAGCACAAAATTGTGGAGGATTGGTTTAAGGTGTGGCAATAACTAAGTGGAAGGGTGGTAAGTTTGAGTAATAATTTGGATCTAGAATCACTTGTACTTTGTGATGGATTAGAGATATGGAAGATTGAAATATAAAGTCTATTTCAAAGTCTGGCTTAAATAATTGCAGTTTGCAGTTATTCTTGACCAAAATGTAAAATCACAGGCAGAGATGCCATGAGGTAAGGAATATCCAGAAGTAAATCTTAAGCCTGAGATGATTTTGAGTTAGCTGAGAGGAGGAATGAAAACAGATATGAGAGAGAATTCATGACTAAGTTCTTTTAATAATGAATATGTATGATCTGTATGAAGAATCCTATAACAGACTGAAAGAAAAACGTAAATACATGACTACTTGAAGAAAAATGTCTGTAGCTATTTTCAAATACAACTTCTCCTTTCATTAATTATTGTTACGATTATTGCTCAGCAATGTTATAAATATTTTTAGGTAATTTTACAGCAAAGGTAATTGCATGTTATATTTTCTATCTTCTTATTTTGGAGAATTATCTTTCCACTGTCTTTTCAAATAAATTACCGGTTAGTAGGAATATAAAATCTGGAGTCCATACAGTTTCTCCTTATGATTTTGTGTATATTTTCTTACTAATTGAATGTATTGGTACAAAGGGAAGTTTGTAGATTAAATTGAATTTAAAGCTTCTGCAAGCAATTTGTCCCACATACAAATTTTTAAGACATTTTCTTAATTGTTTAAATATCACTTTACTCAGTATCTTGACATTAATCTCTGATCACTACCTTTGTTTGGAATGGTATGAAACTTCTTAATGTGAAATCTCTAGTTAAATTTTATATACAAGCTTTTTTTTTCAATTATTGTTTCAGGACCATTTATTCTATGTTATTGGACATATTTAATTCATGTTTTAAAACTTTATACTTATTTTCCATTATATTTTCTATCTCTTTGAAAAATGTTTCTATAGTGCCAAAATATTTTCAAAATGATGCTCTATATTGCTAATAAGGGTTTCTATTTTTAAGTTTTTCAATTTTTCTAATTGAGCTTTTATTTTGAATAATATCACTTTTAATGTTTATTTTTATAATATTTTATGTAAGTATTTTTGAGAAAATTACTTCTGTTTCATCAAGGAAATATTTTCAGAATAATTACTTCTGAGTCCTGTAATCTTCAAATGTCTTCTACAAAATTATAATGAATAATTTTCATTCATCTAAAATTATTATTTTTCTATGTAATTCAGCCTCATATGCAAAATGTTATCATGTGTGCATTTAAATGCTGACTTTGCATTTCCCATCCAGTTTCTCCTTTTTTCTGGAAAAGGATGTTGGCAAATTCTTAATCTGAGACACAGGCAGTACTCTCCAGCTTCACTGTGTGATATTACCCTGACAGATGGACAGGGTCAGGTAGGTGAAGCAGGTTCTATAGTAAGCTCCCTTTGGGAGTTTGCTCCCTAAATTTTAGGGATCAGTAAAGAATGGAGCACAAAATTCTGCAAAATTTAAGGGAGTTTAATGTGTTCTATCACATTTAAAGAGCTAAGAAAGAAAAGAGAATGAAGTACAGTACCCCACAGAAAAAAGCAAAAAGAAGAGTGGGTTAATGGTCTATATATTGTGTTTGCTTCTGTTTCTGTTTATTTTCTGTTGGAATAGACTCATGCCTCAAACTCTGCATCTTTCTATTTCAACTTTGTTTAACTTTCAATGGAATAGTGACTAAAAACACACACAGATAGGTGTCAGGTCCCTACTTTAATCTCCCTCTGACCTTGAGGAAATATTTTAATGCCTCTTAACCGGATTTTCTTATCAGCATTATAGAAAAAATAGTTATATTTCCATCCTAGATGTAACGAAAAGTTTGAATATAACATTTATATAAGTAATTAGCTCAGGAAACTCAGTAAGTTACAAATATGATTATTATTAATTGTAAAAATAATAATAGTGATAATATTCTAAAACAAGCATCGTTTTAATGAATTTATCAAAATGTAAAACCACATGATCATGTCAATAGATGAAGAAAAATATCTGATAAAATTCAACATACATTCATGATAAAAAACTCTTACCAAAGTGGGTACAGAGGGAAAATATCAAAACATAATAAAAGCTATTTATGACAAACCCACAGCCAACATAATACTCTATGGTGAAAAGGTGAAAACCTTCCCACTAAAATCTAGAACAATACAAGGATTCCCAATCTCACCATTTCTATTCAATATAGTATTGGAAGACTTAGCCACAAAAATCAGACAAGAAAACAAAATAAAACTTATCCAAATTGGAAGAGGTAAAATTGTATTATATATAGATAACATGATACTATATATATATATATAGTATATATATATATATATATATATATATATATATATATATATATATAACTGATACTATATATATATATATAACTGAATCACTTTGCTGTACAGCAAAAACTAACACGACATTGTAAATCAACTATACTTCAAACAAACAAAAAAAATTGCACTGTGATACAAATTGGATATCTTCACATTATTATGTTTCTATGTCAGAATTTTGAAGTTGGTCTAAAAATGTGAAGACATTGTTACCAAATAAATCCATTGATAATTTTTTTTTTAAATGTCAGATGTTAGGAGTTCAGTTAAACTTGATTAAATGTATTCTTATGATTCCAAAGAGTAGTATTAATCTATATGTTACATGAAAATGCTTGCTTTAAAATTATCTATATACATTATAATAATTGTGTGAATAAGAAATTAAACCTATGCATATAAAGAAAGACTAAAAAGAAATATACCTTGGAAATCACTGAATGAGAATATAAATTACTTGTCTTTTACCTTCTTTTTAGTACTTCCTCAGTTTTCTTTCTTAATAATATCAAACAATTCAAATTGAGTTAAATATGAAAAAGATCTTGGAAGATTTACTCACTTTTTGTTATCTTTTCATATGTTTCAGAATCTCTTGATATGATAGTGTATTTATACAAACTGATTCTATTGTTAGACAGGAATATAGTTAATATTGCTCAGTTTTAAGCAGTGTTCAAGCAAATTGGATGAAATATCCATTTTTTATTTTGTAGGGGCTTTAAATTTTGCTGAAAATAGATTTTAGAAATTTGTTAGAACAAAGCTTAAATAATGAATAAAGTGCAGTAGACAGTTGGAGCTGTCACCATTTAGACTCAGGTAGAAACTAGGTTGCACAAGAATTCATAGACAAAACAGAGACACAACAAACAAGGGTAAGTGAAATAATGTTCTGCAGTTAATCTGACCAATTGTCCAATTTCGAGACTCCGAAAAACTGCTCAATTCTTTAAAGTTTATTTGCATACAGACAAATCCATTTTCTTTCTCATTTTTCAAATTGATTATGCAACACACCCAGCCCCCCAGTATTGGTGAATATATTAATTTGGACATTATCAGCACACTTATTTACAACATTTTTATTTTTCACCAGAATGGCAGGATACATGGCTATAAATAATGGAGTACGTTTAGAGTATTTAAGAGAGAAATGTTTAGATTATTTGCAATTGAATTCCATAGTTTGGAGAGTCAGTCTTCCTTAACTACAATGATCATTTATCCAGAACAATATCTGTATATGTACACATATGCAAACAAGTGAGGAAAGTGGTATGGCTCCTTTGGTGCATTGTTCTAGAGAAAGGACTTGAAGAATGTACAAAACTAGTCACTCCTTATCTGTTGTAACTACATCTACCCCAGTGTTTCCCAAAGTGTGTTTTGTGAACCACTACTCTCCCAGTATCTATTTGTCGATATTCTCTGATTCAAGGTTTCTTTGAACACAGATGGTTGAATAGCACTGAAATAAACAACACAAACCAGATATCTTCATAGCAGGTCTTTGAGGCTCTAATTTGCACACAAAGACTATGAACGGATAGGTGGTGGTGGGGAAGAAGGCTGGAAGAGAGAGTATGCAGGTTTCCAAAATTACACCATTTAAAAAAATGGTTCCTAAACTGATAACCTAATAAACTTGAAGGGTAATGCATAATTTTTCAGTTTGGGGAATGCTGGTCGACACTTCTGTTTCTTGAAAATTTGGCTATGTAGCAGAGGACTTTGAGTTCATGATTTTTTTTTCTATATTCAAAGATGGCATTTCTTTTCTTCTTTATTTTTTTTAACATCCTTACTGGAGTATAATTGCTTACAATGGTTAGTTTCTGCTACCTAGCAAAGTAAATCAGCTGTAGATATACATATATCACCGTATCTCTTCCCTCTTGTGTCTCACTCCCACCCTCGATATCCCACCTCCTAGGTGGACACAAAGCACTGAGCTGATTGCCCTGTGCCATGTGCTGCTTCCCACTAGCTATCTATTTCACATATGATAGGGTAAATATGTCCATGCCACTCTCTCACTTCATCTCAGCTTACCTGTTCCCCTCCCCATGTCCTCAAGTCCATTCTCTGTCTGCATCTTTATTCCTGTTCTGCTCATATTTATTTATTTATTTATTTATTTATTTATTTATTTATTTATTTCACATATACATGTTAGCATATGGTATATGCTTTTTTCTCTCTATGGCTTACGTCACTCTGTATGACAGCCTCTACATCCATCCACCTCACTACAAATAAATCAATTTTGTTTCTTTTTATGGCTGAACAATATTCCATTGTATATATGTACCACATCCTATTTATCCATTCATCTATCGATGGACACTTAGGTTGCTTCCATGTCCTGACTATTGTAAATAGAGCTGCAATGAATATTGTGGTGCATGACTCTTCCTCAGTTATGGTTTTCTCAGGGTATATGCTCAGTAGTGGGATTCTGGGTCAAAAGGTAGCCTATTTTTGGTTTTTAAGGAACCTCCATAGTGTTCCCCATAGTGGCTCTATCAACTTGCATTCCCACTAACAGTGCAAGAGGGATCCATTTTCTCCACACACTCTTCAGCATTTACTGTTGGTAGATTTTTGATGATGACCATTCTGACCAGTGCGAGGGGATACCTCATTTTAGTTTTGATTTGCATTTCTCTAATGATTAGTGATGTTGAGCATCCTTTCATATGTTTGTTGGCAATCTGTATATCTTCTTTAGAGAAATGTTTATTTAGGTCTTCTGCCCATTTTTGGATTGGGTTGTTTGTTTATTTGATATTGATCTGCATGGGCTGCTTGTAAATTTTGGAGATTAATCCTTTGTCAGTTGTTTCATTTGCAAATACTTTCTCCTATTCTGAGGGTTGTCTTTTTCTCTTGCTTATGGTTTCCTTTGCTGTGCAATAGCTTTTAAGTTTCATTAGTCCCATTTGTTTATTTTTGTTTTTATTTCCATTTCTCTAGGAGGTGGGTCAAAGGATCTTACTGTTATTTATGTAATAGAGTATTGTGTCAATGCTTTCCTTGAAGAGTTTTACAGTGTCTGGTGTTACATTTAGGTCTTTAATCCATTTTGAGTTTATTTTTGTTTATGGTTTTAGGGAGTGTTCTAATTTCATTCTTTTACCTGGAGCTATCCAGTTTTCCCAGCACCAATTTTTGAAGAGGCTGTCTTTTCTCCATTGTATATTCTTGCCCCCTTTATCAAAGATAAGCTGACCATATGTGCATTGGTTTATCTCTGGGCTTTCTATCCTGTTCCATTGATCTATATTTCTGGTTTTGTGCCAGAACCATAATGTCTTGGTTACTGTAGCTTTGTAGTATTGTCTGAATTCAGGGAGACTGATTCCTCCAGCTCCGTTTTTCTTTCTCAAGATTGCTTTGGCTATTTGAGGTCTCTAGTGTTTCCATACAAATTGTGAAATGTTTTGTTCTAGTTCTGTGCAAAATGCCATTGGTAGTTGGATAGGGATTGCACTGAATCTGTAGATTGCTTTGGGTAGTATAGTCATTTTCACCCTGCTGATTCTTTTAATCCAAAACATGGTATATCTCTCCAGCTGTTTGTATCATTTTTAATTTCTTTCATCAGTGTGTTATAGTTTTCCACATACAGGTCTTTTGTCTCCTTAGGTAAATTTATTCCTAGGTATTTATTCTTTTTGTTGCAGTGGTAAATGGAAGTGTTTCCTTAATTTCTCTTTCAGATTTTTCATCATAAGTCTATAGGAATGCAAGAGATTTCTGTGCATTAATTTTTTATCCTGCTACTTTACCAAATGTATTGATTAGCTCTAGTAGTTTTCTGGTAGCATTTTTAGGATTTTCTATTTATGGTATCATGTCATCTGCAAACAGTGACAGTTTTACTTCTTCTTTTCCAATTTGGATTCCTTTTATTTCTCTGATTGCTGTGGCAAAAACTAATAAAATGATGTTGGATAATAGTGGTGAGAGTGAGCAATGAGCAACCTTGTCTTGTTCCTGATCTTAGTGGAAAAGATTTCAGTTTTTCACCATTGAGAATGATGTTGGCTGTTGTTTCATCATATATGGCCTGTATTATGTTAAGTTCCCTCTGTGGCTACTTTCTGTATGGTTTTTTACCATAAATTGATGTTGAATTTTTTCAAAAACTTTTTCTGCAACTATTGAGATAATCATATATTTTTTCTCCATCAATTATTTATTATGGTTTATCACATTGATTGATTTGCATATATTGAAGTACCCTTGCATTCCTGGGATAAATCCCACTTGAACATGGTGTATGATCCTTTTAATGTGTTGTTGGATTCTGTTTGCTAGTATTTTGTTGAGGATTTTTGTATCTATATTTATCAGTGATATTGGCCTGTAGTTTTCTTTTTTTGTGACATCTTTGTCTGGTTTTGTTTGGGAGTGTTCCTTCCTCTGTTATATTTTAGAAGAGTTTGAGAAGGGTAGACATTAGCTCTTCTCTAAATGTTTGATAGATGTCACCTGTGAAGCCATCTGGTCCTGGGATTTTTTTTTTGTTGGAAAGGTTTTAATCACAGTTTCAATTTCAGTGTTTGTGATTGGTCTGTTTATATTTTTCATTTCTTCCTGGTTCAGTCTCGGGAGGTTGTGTTTTTCTAAGAATTTGTCCATTTCTTCCAGGTTGTCCATTTTATTGGCATAGAGTTGCTTGTAGTAATCTCACGATCCTTTGTATTTCTGCAGTGTTAGTTGTTACTTCTCCTTTTTCATTTATAATTCTATTTTTTTGAGTCTTCTCCCATTTTTTCTTGATGTGTCTTGCTAATGGTTTATCAATTTTGTTTATCTTCTCAAAGAATCAGCTTTTAGTTTTATTGATCTTTGTGATCTTTTCATTCATTTCTTTTTCATTTATTTCTGATCTGATTTTTATGACTTCTTTCCTTCTGCTAACTTTGTTTTTTGTTTGTTTGTTTTTCTTCTTCTTTCTCTAATTGCTTTAGGTGTAAGATTAGGTCGATTATTTGAGATGTTTCTTGTTTCTTGAGGTAGGATTTTATTGCTATAAATTTCTCTCTTAGAACTGCTTTTGCTGCATCCCATAGGTTTTGGGTCATCATGTTTTCATTGTCATTTGTTTCTAGGTATATTTGATTTCCTCTTTGATTTCTTCAGTGATCCCTTGATAATTAAGTAGCATATTGTTTAGCCTCCATGTGTTTGTATTTTTTACTGATTTTTACCTGTAATTGATACGTAGTTTCATAGCTTTGTGGTTGCAAAAGATTCTTGATGTTATTTCAATTTTCTTAAATTTACCAAGGCTTGATTTATGACCCAAGATATGATCTATCCTGGAGAATGTTCCATGAGCACTTGAGGAGAAAGTATATTCTGTTGTTTTTTAGATGGAATGTCCTATGAATATCAGTTAAGTCCATTTTGTTTAATGTATCATTTAAAGCTTTTGTTTCCCTATTTGTTTTCATTTTGGATGATCTGCCCATTGGTGAAATTGGGGTGTTAAGGTGGCCTACTTTTATTGTGTTGTTGTCAATTTCCCTTTTTATGGCTGTTAACATTTTCCTTATATATTGAAATGCTCCTATGTTGGGTGCATAAATATTTACAATTGTTATATCTTCTTCTTGGGTTGATCCCTTTATTATTATGTAGTGTCCTCCTTTGTCTCTTGTAATAGTATTAATCTTGAAGTCTATATTGTCTGATATGAGAATTGCTATTCCAGCTTTTTTTTGACTTCCATTTGCATGGAATATATTTTTCTATCCCCTCACTTTCAGTCTCTATGTGCCTAGGTGTGAAGTGGGTTTCTTGTAGACAGCATATATACGGGTCTTCTTTGTGTATCCATTCAGCCAGTCTACGACTTTTGGTTGGAGAATTTAATCCATTTACATTTAAGTTAGTTATCCATGTATATGTTCCTATGCCAATTTCCTGGTCTCCCTCCAGGCTAGCTGTGATACACTAGCCTCCTTCTTGCTGTGTTTACACAGCCATCTCCAGTCCTCTCCCTGGGATCTGACCTCTGACTCCCAAGCCTCAGCTTGAAGCCATCACCCACCCCAGCGGGTGAGTGGAGAAGCCTCTCAGGTTGGTATCTGCTGGTCAGCACAAATCCTCTGTGTGGAAATCTCTCCACTTTGCCATCTGCCCCCTTGTTGTTGTGCTCTCCTCCATGGGTCTGAATCTTCCCCCCACTCACTCTCCATCTCTACCAGTGAAGGTGCTTCCTAGTGTATGGAAGCTTTACCTCACAGCTCCCTCCCAGAGGTGCAGGTCCCATCCCTATTATTTTGTCCCTGTTTTTCCTTTTTCCTTTTGCCCTACCTAGGTACGTGGGGAGTTTCTTGCCTTTTGGGAAGTCTGAGGTCTTCTGCCAGTGTTCAGTAGGTGTTCTTTAGGAGTTGTTCCACATGTAGATGTATTTTTTTATGCATTTGCTGGGAGGAAGGTGATCTCCAAGTCTTCATTTTCCACAAATTTGAAGGTCCTCCCAAAGTTGGCATATCTGATACATGACATGTAGGTAAAGTCAGAGCTTTAAGATGTTGCAGTGAGTTATTTAAATGCTCATTCAAATCACTATGACCAGCAGTAAATAAATGCAAGCCCTACTTGAGAAGGTAGCAAAAAGGGAACTAAACAACCAGAACCCAAGAATGACATTAGGACTCTAATTTCAAAGCTGAAAAATGGATCAGAGAACAATGGTCAGGTCTTGCTTTGGCTGTATGACCAAAGGGTGGGGTGAGGTGTGTAGCTAGTAGTGGCTTATGTGCCACACAATTGCCAACCTGGCAAAGATCTTCCTGAAGGAAACTGCAGGCCATATGCATGACTTATGGGATACTGATATATTTTTCTTGAAGTAGGTATTTAATTTAATTAAGTGGTCTGTGTATATCTTATATAAATATAGTCTCCAGTAAGTGGTGAAAAACACTTGAAAGATTGTTCCTATGGGTTTTCTTCCCTCACTTTTAACTTAGATGTTTTCCATGCTACCCTGTAGAATTACATTATTCTTAATAGAATAAATGAATCAGGGTGACACTTAGGTAGTTTTTTTTTAAGTTAAAGAATTGTTCCCCAGTGATTTCTGATGCACACACACATGCACACACATACATAAATGTACACAATGAAACACAAACAAAAATATTTTTTTAAAAAAATGAAAATAATGAAGGAAATACATGCAGGGCTATGTGTGTTTTATATAGTATTATATTTTGGGATTTTTCAGGTTTTTATGATGAAAATTATTTGACAATAAATGTGAAAAATAAGAACAAAAAGCTCTAGAGAATTTCAGAAGGTACAAATAGGGAAAGATATACAGAGAGGAGAGAAACAATCTTTCTGATGATGCAAAGGATATATACAATAGATATATCAATATTGCTGGATTGCCTTGTTTTGATTTTTCTCTTTCATTTTGGTAGTCTCTATAGCAATAAGTGTTCATCCATTGCAATTATTTGGCAATAATAATAATAGTAATAATAGTAATTAATATTACAGTAACTCAATCTGCTGATGCTTTACATTTCATTCATTAATTGTTTTACTACATCTTCCAAGGAATGAAGTAATTTGGGTACCATGATATTACTTGAACTCTTTAGTTGCTTCATTTATTTATCATACAGGTAGATATTAACTGCCAGTAACTATATTAACTATATTAAGTATTAGACATAGTAAACAATAGAAAAAGTTCTTGTCCTCAAGCATTGCCCAGCATGATGGGAGAAATATTGCCTTGACATATAAACATAGTGTGCCTTTTCAGATTCCAATCACTTCTTCTCTTCTTGCTTGATTGGAATCCAACTTCACCAAGTTGGCCAGCCTTTTTCAGATTTTCATAAACCACACACTACTGTATTGTGGGACCCCACTTACAGAGTATTCACTAAACAGTCAGATGATGCAACCCAGGTTACCACTTGTGGTAAACAAAGACGAATGAGAAAGAGAGGCTGGAAGGATCCAGGCACATAAATCTCCCCTACCATAGAGGAATACCTCAAGCAGTGCTTCTCTCAACCCATCCTATGTCCTGCACGTTGATCCGCCTGCTGTATCTCATCACTGCCCAATTTGAAATGGTAACCAGAATAAGAAGGAATCGCCTTGCACTGAATCATGTCTTTTGTTTCTTCACTACTCTTTTCCTCTCACTTTCATCATTCTGGGCTTGCACTTCTCAGATATTAGCATATTAATCCTTCTTTCCTACTTTACTTCTAGTGAGCCTTGGGTAATACACAAACATGGAAGCAAAAGGATCAATGGGGTTAAAAATTACTATAAAAATAGGAAGATAACAATTAACATGTGGGAAAACTAAACAGTAATGAGATTACCAATTATTGAGTGATGAATACTTTCAACCTAGCATTTATGATTTTTCAAATGACCCTGCAAGAGTACTATTTACATTAGACATTTCAGTAAAATGCA
This sequence comes from Hyperoodon ampullatus, assembly GCF_949752795.1. Lineage (NCBI taxonomy): Eukaryota > Metazoa > Chordata > Mammalia > Artiodactyla > Ziphiidae > Hyperoodon > Hyperoodon ampullatus. The sequence continues at coordinate 7,694,396 of NC_136928.1, forward strand.
GTTCAGGTAAAAAAAAAAGACCCTGACAAGGTCTTGCAGCTAATATTGATAAAAGGAGATTCAAGGGCTTCCCTGGTGGCGCAGTGGTTGGGAGTCCACCAGCCGATGCAGAGGACGCAGGTTCGTGCCCCGGTCCAGGAGGATCCCACATGCGGTGGAGCGGCTGGGCCTGTGACCCATGGCTGCTGAGCCTGTGCGTCCAGAGCCTGTGCTCCACAACGGGAGAGGCCACAACAGTGAGAGGCCCGTGTACCACAAAAAAAAAAAAAAAAAAGGAGGTTCAAAACTAGGGTTTCCTGTGCTCACAGACTGTGTTCTTTCAGCCCAGTGTTTAAGAGATCAGGGCAGGCTTCCCTGAGAATGTAGGTTTGTTGTATAGTTAAGGAGTTCATAAGGCAAAGAAGATCTTCCAATCTGAGGGAATAATACTAGCAAAGGGGTATATAGTATGTATCACAAACCAAGTGCTTAAATCATAAGGCTGGAGCTTTCTTGTTTGCAACTCTATTTGCAGCTTGAGCAGTTCCTCTCCACTACAAGCTACGTCATTCAGGGAAAAAAAAATTCATCTAAATTGAGTAGTAAACCTCAATTTTGTCAATGAAGAAAGAAAGAAAGAAAGAAAGAAAGAAAGAAAGAAAGAAAGAAAGAAAGAAAGGAAGGAAGGAAGGAAGGGAAAGGAAAAAAGGGAAAGGAAGAAGAGAAGGAAGGAAGGAAGAATAAAGAGTGGCTTACTACCTCCTGCTGATTTCATAAACTTTTGCTCAATGTTTAGTTTCATTTTCCTACTAATGCAAGAGAAGTTACAAAACTGTAACCCAGAAGACTATGTAACCTTTAAAATAAGTTTCTCCCTAGATTTAGAATTGCTCTGTAACATGAACATTGACCTGATAGACAAAGATAAAAAGAGCATGTTGTTCTGGGAATGCCAAGGTCACTGCTGGGAAGACACTTACATGCTGATGAATGATCTGTAGATTGCTGAGCTTGGAAAGTTTCAGAGTTGTCAATGCTTGAATAAATAAATAACTGAATAAATAAGAGTCAGAGGCAATGATTGAGAAAAAATGGAGCTAGGGAGAATGAAGTAGGACAAGAATAGAACTAAACTGAGGGGAAATAAATGAAAAAAGAAAAAAAAGGAACCTCTGGCAAAGCCATTCTTTGCTTCAAAGTTTACTTACTGCGCTACTTTTTATTTATTTTGACTTATTTTTGCAGTGGCAGAATATCTGTATTTTGGAAAGTGTTTTACATCATAGAATAACTTTATGCTATTATGCTTATATTTATTATGTTTATGTTTTGAAAATACTTTCTGTCCTTTGGTATTTTTTATTTTAATATCATTATCCTAGTGGACCTTGTTGATATGCAAATGAATTATCTATAAAACATAGAAACAGCTTATCATCTAACACAAGGGATTGTGTGATTTTTATCAGTTAAAATACAGTCACCGATGCACTCTCAGAGTTCAGAGGAGGATAAGCTGTGATTCCTATGTTAATGTGGTAGGTAGGAGAAATCTAATGGGAATAGACAAAGATTTACAGATGTACAAGATGCTGGTAGGAAAGGAAATCTACAAAATCAGTAAGCTTTACAAATGTTGGGAGTGTCTGGGGAAGGGATAGCTGGACTTATGGAGGATGTGTGAGGCATCACTCCTTGGGCTGCTCCAGTGATTTTTGGCAAAAAGCTTTGTATAAAGAAATAACAGAGGTTAAAAGGAATAAAGGAGGAAAGGAAGATCTTTTGAGCAAAATGCTCACTGTTGGCCTGAATGATCCACGTTGTTTAAATAGATCTAATTTACCAGATAATGGCTTCCCAACACGTTCCAATATTCCTGAGTATATAGAAACTGGATGGTTTACTTACAACATATAGTAAGATGAAAAAAGTGTTATACTAAAAATGGAAAACTCATGTTCAATAAATAAGAGAAAATATGTCTGGTGAATATTAAAGTGATCATTATGTTGTCTGGTTTCCAACAATCTTTATAACGGATTTGAGAGAAAATAACATAAATGAGGTAGTGACAGTGGAACTTAAAAGGAGATGTTAGAAATTTGGGGCTTAAAATATGCACATACTTAGACACACATGTGTGTGCACCCACACACACATACCAGGTTCTGAGAAGCTCAAAACAAATAACCATTTGGAAGTTGTGAAACTGAATGTCTTTATGGAATCACAATGGACACATTTTATTCATTGGAATTATTCTGACTTTGTGACCAGAATCAACAATAATTGCTGGTACTTTGCTTATAAATATATATATTGCTTAGAGCACTCTAGATGAAGAGCTACCAACAAAATAAACAGCTCACATATTTTAAAAGCATATATTATAATCCCTTTTGTTCTCAGAACCATATGATGTAGGCATGTTATTGCTACTACTTTACAGAAGAAACTGAGAATGAGAATGAGACCTTTGCCTAAAGCTACACAATCACTAAAGTGATGGATCCAGAAATTAAATTCCAATTCTTTCTGATTCCAGAGTCCCCATAACATTGTTTCTTCTCTCTATAAAATTTTGTAATTCACAGTTCTATAGTAGTTTTACCTTAAGTGTATTTTCCTCCTTAAAATATCGTATTAACCTTACTTATACCCTGGACAGATGTTTCTATCTTATAAAAACTGTGGTGTGAAGAACTGAAGATTCATTTATTTAGAAAAATATTTTTTTCCAATTTCTTTGTAATAATGAAAATTCCTTAAAATGATTCTATTATAGACAGACTTGCATATCAGATAAAACATTTCAATTTTAATAACTGGAACCTGTAGGTAATAAAGAGGATGGGTACATTTTGTGATATAGATCTCCTTCGACTTACAAAGGAGTTACTTCCCAATAAACCCATCAAAGTTGAAAATATCATAAGTTGAAATTGCACTTAATACACCTAACTTACTAAACATCACCATGTAGCCTAGCCTACCTTAAACATGCTCAGAACATTTACATTAGCCTACATACAGTTGGGCAATCATCTAACACAAGTCTATTTTATAATAAAGTGTTGACTATTCTATGTAATTTATTGAATACTGTACTGAAAGTGAAAAACACGATAGTCGTTAAATATATGGTTGTTTACTTTCATGATTTTGTGGCTAACTGGGAGCTGTGGTTCATAGCTGCTGCCCAGCATCACGAAAGAATATGTAACACATACCAATAGCCTGGGAAAAGATCAAAAACCAAAACTGAAGTACAGTTTCTACTGAACTGATGTCACTTTTACACCACTGTAAAGTAAAAAAAAAAAAAAGTCAAACTATCTTAAGTCAGCGACCATGGGTGTTCCTAGTTACAAATAAGGTTGGAGAAAATTCAGGTGTCTGGGCATTTGGCCTATTTGTATCATGGCATTCTTTCTATGGGGGAATTGAGACTCTGCTTTACCAACTACTAAGGTTATACCCCAAGCCTGTGTCTATATAGTGTCCAATTATTTGGTCAACTCATTCAAATGACAATTTGGCTCTCTAAAAACTGGGGGAAAATAACAGACAGATTAACAGTATGGCTGAAATGAATAGCCTGAAGAGTTGTTTGGGGGGCTCTTTGTCACCTTGCACCAAAGGTTCGATTAAGTTCCCACATTCTCTTACAGGGAGATCTGTATCCAGCAATTATATGTGATTCTGCAACATAGTGAAGCTGATTTCTAGTAGGTTAGCGAACAGCCCATGTAATTAGTATATTATGTGAATATGCATTGAATTCTAAAAAGTAATTCTCATTGTGGGGATGAAAGCAGTTAAGAAGGAGGGCACATTACAGGGTTGTCTGCAGGAATATCAGGATTTCTCTAAATATTTTTCAAAGTACACCTCTCCCTTCTTCCACTCTGCTCTACTTTCTACACATGCATATACACACACACACCACACACACAAACACACACACACACAAGTGTTGCTGTTTGTATTACCAGCAGAGTGAATTATATTCCTTCTGTGTCTTGAAAGTGTAAGGAGGAATGAGAATCAATGAGGTAGTAGACATAATGGCAGAGTGGTGTGGGCAGAGAAAGACACCAGATCATGGTAATCTACTATCTATATAAACTGGAGAAAGTTACTTGCACATCTTGCTGTTATGTTCCTTACCTAAAGGATGAAGTGCTAGAACTTAGTGAATTGTAATGGCATTTCCACCTCCACTGTCTTCTATTACTGTGTACTTTAATACCTAGAAGTCTGTAATTTTAATACAATTCAACAAGCTCAGGTTAAAAATATCTCTATTCAAGCTATATTTTTTTGTTTTATGTTCAAACATTTTGGGAAGATATTTTATTCTATCCCTTCCTTAATTCTACCTCATCCTGGTCTGTACCCTAAACCCTTTAATTAGAAAATATTTTACTTTAAATAGCATAATTCATACTCAATACCTCATTGCCAGTCATATTCTAAGTGTCACTGTCAGATGTCTGTCTTACTTTTAAATGTATGCTCTTCAAGGTTTTAGTCTATTTACTTCACTGCCCAGACTTATTACTTATTATTTCCCCCTGCTGAAGTGAACTGTAGTTCTTGTTTGTTTGTATCCAGTGATCAACCTTTTTTCCTCCTAAGCAACATTCTTTCTTAAGCATTACAATGGCTGGAGTATTTTGTTTATATTCTGGGCAAAGACCCAGATCCATCCATGGAGAAAATAATTGTGTGCTCCAACTCGTCTGACCACTGTTAGGAGTATATTTATTTTATGGCATAAGCAGTGGTCAGCACATTAAGAGAATTGTTTGTTCTGGCAGTGTCAAAACTTTCATAACATTGGGATTAGTTTTACTATTTTGTTCAAATTAATTATCCATGCATTTATCCAAAGTAATGAGTGATACATTTAAAATCATGATCAAATAAAATCCCTTCCTTCAGACCTGTTGTCATAATGTTAGAAATGCAGCAGAGCTCTTGGATTAATATTTCAAATGGATGTGTCAGAAGGCTTATTGTCCAATAGAGTACATTCTACTGGCACTGCACCATGCAAATGGACTTTGATTTTAACAGTGGCTGCTGCTTTAAAAGAAAAAAAAAATTGCAGAGAAGTAAACACATGAGGAGCAAAAGAGCCTGTCTCCAGACAGTGCACGAGGCTCACAAAAGTAGCTGGACTTGAGCATAGAAAAAGGGCTTTAACTGATTTTGGTGATTTCATATTCAGGGCATGTCTGCCCTTCAGACTTTCCCTGAAACATACTGTGTTTCTGACCCTGTTCATTCCCATCATGTCTCTGTTTGCTATGCTCTCAGCAGACAGAGCTGCTAGAGAAGCCAAGGTCCCAGCCTTGTAATGGTACCCTGCCCTTGGAACACTGTGTGAGCAAGGAGATAATAAGATCATAGCATCCTAGTGTTTGTGGAAGCCTCTGAGGGGCTATATTCTATTTACCCACCCAAAGGAAGAATCCATACTCAAATATCTCTAACAAATGACCATGCAATCTCCTCTTGATATTTTCTGGCAAGGAGAGACAATTATTTGATCATTGGTACTCTCAGTGTTAGTCACTTCTTTCTGATTTTACCCCAGATATGTCTGCCAAGTTAACCTGTTAGTTGTGTTTCCATTGTCTAGGGCAAACCAAAATCTTTCTCATGACTGACTGTATTTAAACAGTTGAAGAATCAAACATGACCTTATTTATTTATTTTTTTTTAGTTTTATGTTAAAAAGCCCAGTTTCTTTCTACTTCTTTTCAAAAAACCTCATATTCAGATCCCTTAAAATGATAATCAATTTACATGTGCTGTTGTAAGAAGCTGCCTCCAAGATACATGGTGAGACTATAATAATCAAAAGAGAAATAACAAACTACTCACTGATTTCTCTAACATTTAGGCTACAGAGTCTGTTCTATGGTTATTAGTGTCACTACATGCTGCCATCTTTTCAACTTATCTTTACTCACTGCAAGAACAGACTACTGAGTAGACTGCCTTCATTGACATTCAAGTGCCATTTTAGCTGCCTTTGTGTGTAAACCATGAAGAACTATAAAATAAATAAATGTATCCATAAAGCCAAATAGAACCAATTTGGGAAGCTTACCTTCAAGGTTATCATAATTTAAAATCTCTGTTAAGGTAACGCTTACATAAGATTAATGAATGTATGTGATGGTTTTGAGCCAAGTGAACACCTATACAACTTCTCTTTTATGAAGGAAATACTGATTTTAGTAGATGCAAAAACTCTAAAGGGTTAAATTGAGGTATTTTATTCCTATCAAACTTCCTATCAAAATGAATTGATGTGTTTTATTTCTATCAAAATAATGTATTCTTATCACAGAGCATTTTTTGATATCTTACCACAAAAATAAGGTATATTTTAAGAACAAAATACAATGTCCAAGCATACCCAGGTTCATGTAGAAGCACTACCATTTTCTTTTTTCTTTAATTTATTTTATTGAAGTATAGTTGATTTACAATATTGTGTTAATTTCTACTATAAAACAAAGTGATTCCGTTATACACATGCATATTCTTTTCCATTACGGTTTATTACAGGATATTGAATATAGTTTCCTGTGCTATACAGTAGGATCTTTTTGTTTGTCCATTCTATATAATAGTTTGCATCTGCTAATCCCAGACTCCCAAACCCTCCCTCCCCCCACCCCCAGCACTGCCACTTTCTAATTATGTAACCTTGGGAATTTTATTTTAGCTTTCCTGCCTTACTTTTCCCAAGTGTAAATTAGCAGTGATAACTATGTGTACCTCATTGTGTTTTTCTAAGTTTCCAATATACAGCACTCAGCATAGTGTATGGTAAACAGTAAGCTTAGAGCATTTTGTTCTAAATATGTTGGAGAGTTGATAATGTGAAAATGGTGGTGATGAATCTGAAGGTGGTAATTGTGATACTCATGATGATATTGGTATGTCTAATTAACACAAGATCAAGAATAGCAGAACTAAACAAAAAAGCAATTTGAGATCAGGTGACATTCTTTAGGTTGGGGTTGTGACACACACACACACACACACACACACACACACACACACACACATACACATACACAGAAGGGGAGAGAGAGAGAGTCAGAATGATCACTGCATGAATTACATTTCTTTCCCATGACAAAAATAGTGCGAGACTACTGACTGAGGGTGAAAAATGTTCAAGGTTAGTGTGAAGCTCCACAATGGCAATTTAAACACAGTGAAATAACTACATGCATTTACTTCCCTGTGTTATCATTGGAGATAAAGTGGAACAAAATAGCCTCCTTATCCAAAACAAACAACAAACATGAAACAAAAACAAATAAAGCAAGAAGTAGCAATGAAAAAGAGATCAAACTTTTAATTTTTTTAGAAAGTAAATAGAGGAATAATAACCGTTTTTGTAAATGGAAAAATCATTTCAGTTACCTATAGAACTAGGTGGGCAATTGCAGACTGAGAAAAGTCTTGGGTACCAGGCACCACAAAACATAGTACTATAACAGAGAAGAACAAATCTGACTCCATATATGATATATTCCTTTAGCTGTAACCCTTGTGCTCTGTTACATGTGCTTAGTCCTGCCGGCTCTGCACTTTTGCAAAAGAATGTTGCCTGTAGCCTAAAATATAAAGGTTAATCTATTTTCAAGGCTCTGACTTTTAAAGATACAACACTTTTCCATTAATATAGAGATAAAAATTTGCAGAACAGAGAATAGTATTTGTCTGTTGGAGTTTTATAGGAATATTGTGGCCAGACCCATTTGGACAGCTGTAAGAACAAAGGATTCCTACACCAAGTTTGCAACAACCAGCAAAATCCCCACCCCTTTTAGTATAAAAGAAGCCTGAGTTCTAACTCGGGTAAGATGGTTCTTTGGGACACTAGTCCATCACCTTCTCAGTCTGCTTGCTTTCCAAATAAAGTCACTATTCTTTGACTCAGCAGCTGGTCTCTCAATTTATTGATCTGTCACGCTGTGAGCAGTAGGAGTTTGAACTTGGTAACAGTACTGAAATGATAGCAAATGTTCTGTTTAAAAGTCAAGATGTAAACATGTTAGATCCCAATTTCCCTCAACAATCCTAATGACACAGGTTTTCTCAGAAAAAAGAGATTTAATCTCATGTGAAACTGAACCTAACTGGCCTCAAAATGGAGGTGTGGGAAGGATACATGGGTGGGAACAGGAGGAAGAAGGTAAATACCTGTGCATAACCAATATTTAAGCTTAAAAACAATAATAACAATAACAACAGCAGCAGCAGAAAAAGTTAGTAAAGGGTATATAGAAACCAAGCAAGTGAAGAGTAAGGATATGTTAATGAGAGGTCAAACCTAGAAAATAGGAGGGTTCACAATGAATACAAGGCAAGTTTTTAACACGTAATCTGCTTGTGGACCCTCTTCTGCCTGGTTATCAGATAAAAGGTTAACTTTTCCAAGTCTGGATCTCCTTGCTACCCACTGATTTTACATGATGCTAGAGGCACAGATACTGTCTTCTAAACATGTACCATCCTGGGACAGTTAATTAAATGGTTATGAGTTGTGCTTATTCATGCTTCTACTTGGACTGTAGTTAAAAATTTATCATTTGACTTATTTTTTCTTCCTCAGTAAAAATGTTGACTTCAAGAAAAAAGCACAACTCCTCTTAGGAGTTAATGCTAAGCAATTTCTGAAGAAATATATGATATTTTATAAGAATCCCACTGACCAACTTTGTCCCTTGGGACATCATTTGTTTTGCAAAATGAAAGAGAATGTGCAAGGGCCAAAAATCAGTTTCTCCCTATGGCCCCTCAGTTGTGATTAAGTTCTCAGTAACTTCAGGGGTGTTCCTTTTAAATCACACAAACCATTCATGTTCAATTACCTTGACCTAAGGTGTTATTTTATTTAAAGCAATAAAAATGTTTTTTAAAATATTTTCATTTTTGTCTATTTGTCAGTAAAAACTATCCTAGTTATATGGCTTTCCATTATAAGGTAGCATGTTACCAAATTCCATGGAGCAAACACACACACACACACACACACACACACACACACACAAATATCCTTCAAGACATAACTGGCTACATAGTTTGTGGGGCCCAGTGAAAAATGATAATGTGAGTCTTCTTGTTGTTTTTCTTGTTGGGAAGAAGCTGATTTGTGAAGAGATCTCATGGCATTACTTCATAGTGTCCTACTGAGTTCCCTTTATCTAGCATCAAGTTACTAACCTAAATATTTAAAGAAGGGTAAACGTGGAGATGAACAGAAATGTAATAAGGAATGTTCAGTCTTCACCTGACTTGATCTCCCTGCAATGTCTCAGATGTATACACTCTATTAAACTATGAAACTATTAATTCCTCCATTCTGCAACACTTTCCACTCTTAGTTTCCATAATGTTGTCAACTCTTTCTGTATTACTCATAGAAACATCACATTCCTTACATATAAAACCAAACTTACATTTTGTTCAAATCTGTATTTTCCTCATTTACCAAGTATCTCAATCCAGCAACTGGGGGCTCATACTTAGCTTGTTTTCCTCCTCACTTCTCATATTTAATTAAATTCCAGTTCATGTTGATTATATGACTTTAATGTGTTTTGTTTAGTCTTGTTTCTTTCCCTCATCACTACCTTAACATAGTGTTCTATTAATCATTCACTTGTATTAGTACAAAAGTTATATAGCTGGTATCTTTGCTTCTTTCAAAAACCTACCTGTTCTCACATGTAGTTGATAATTTTCTTGGTTCCAAGAGAGACCTTCCTAAAATATGAACCTGTTTTTGTCCATTCCTCTTTAGATTCTTGACTACTCTTCATTTCCTGTAAGATTAATTCTCTAAGACTTTGTCTAAACTACCAAAGGTATCCATAATTAGACCTTCTTACAATATCAGCCTCATGGTTACCATTCATCACCATCAAAAATTATGTTTAGTCATAGTAATTATGGTGGCTGAAGTTAAGTAAGTCAAAGGCAGCTATAAATTCTCCATAAGGGAATAGTAATTTCAAACTTCAAGAATGAGATTATATGAATATTAGTCATTAGTCGTGGTGGTAACAGAGAGGGATAATATGGTAAAAATCATGCATTAGTGACTTTGGCTAGGATCATTTCCTTGTGGTCTACTTGCCTTTGTAAACCTGCTGGGACTTCTTCTGTAGTAGCTCCCATGAGACTCCCTGTGCCAGGAACCAGTGGAAAAAGTAGTATGGTTTCAGAATTATCCAGAAATGCTATGCACAGTTGGTAGTTCTGAAATCTTGTTATAAACTTGTTCTATCATATCTTGCTAAAGGATAGGTTCTATTGCAAATTTACCCATCTGAATTCTCAGCATAATGGAAGACAATTAAAAGTACTTAAATCCAGAAAAAAAAAAAAAAAAAAGGAGGCCAGGAAGACTAGGAGATTATTTGTCAAAACAGAGATTCTAGAAAGATAAAAATTAAGAAAATTAATGTTAGTTGTAAAAAAATAAAGTTTTATTTACTGAAAGGTTTTTAAAAACAGTATCTTCAAATACTAGCTCTAAGCTCTGGCTTTCTTTTTATGTCTAATCTATCATCTTCTATAGCAGTCAGTTCAATTCTTAATAGAATCAAAATATCTCAACACATCTAAATATTGGGTTGGCCAAAAAGTTCATTTGGATTTTTTTTCCGTAACATCTTAGGGCATAACTTTTCCAGGTTAATACAACCAGAAATTCAGAGAAGAGTCACACTTATATCTGCTTTACTTCAAATTCGTTTCTCTGCTTTTCCAAATATGTCACGCTCTCTCTAGTAACTTTCAGAAAGTTAAGAAAATTGAGAACCAACTACTCCTGTGCTCTGCTTTAATTTATATAACATATTACATTTCCATTTTCCAGGTGAGAAAATGAGAGATAATGAGTGTTAGAGACTTGTTCAAAGTCATAGGAGCAACAACATGAAGGATTTTATAGAAACTTTCTTCTTATTGCTAATCTCTCTTTGTCAACAGTGTAAGTCTAAGTGAAGAGATTTTATCTTTTATGTATCACTTCTTACTGCCTAGTACAAGTTCTAACATATAGTAGGTATACAATTAATAGTTAGTGATTCAAAATAACTTAGCAATTTATATTTTATTATGAAATGCTGCTTAATATATAAATATGTTTTCAGAAAGTTGAAGATCCTTTAAACTATCTAAATATAAAAAAATTTATATTATATAACTTTACATTAATTACACATTTATTTAAAAATAAAATGTTAGTGGTTATTTCTGGGTATTGGAGGGCATTTATGATTTATAATTCACAATTTAACTTTATGTAATAATTTTTCTCAAATTTACAGTTATTACAATGTAAGAAAAAAGCAGAAGTTATTACAATGTAAGAAGAAAAACTCAGTGAGTGGGTTTAATTAAGAGCATATATTGGAGCCAGGACATGGAAGCAACCTAAGTGTCCATCGACAGATGAATGGACAAAGAAGATGTGGCACATATATACAATGGAATATTACTCAGCCATAAAAATAAACAAAACTGAGTTGTTTGTAGTGAGGTGGATGGACCTAGAGACTGTCATATAGAGTGAAGTAAGTCAGAAAGAGAAAAATACATACCGTATGCTAACACACATATATATATATATGGAATCTAAAACAAAAACAAAAACAAAAAAAAATGGTTCTGAAGAACCTAGGGGCAGGACAACAATAAAGACACAGACATAGAGAATGGACTTGAGGACACAGGGATGGGGAAGGATAAGCTGGGATGAAGTGAGAGGGTGTCATGGACATGTATACACTACCAGATGTAAAATAGATAGCTAGTGGGAAGTAGATGCATAGCCCAGGGAGATCAGCTTGGTGTTTTGTGACCATCTAAAAGGGTGGAATAGGGAGGGTGGATGGGAGACACAAGAAGGAGGAGATATGGTGTTATATGTACATGTATAGCTGATTCACTTTGTTCTAAAGCAGAAACTAACACACCATTGTAAAGCAATTATACTTTAATAAAGTTGTTTTTTTTAAAAAAAGAAAAGAACATGGGCAGTACAAGGCTGAAAGAAAGACAAGTAAAAATTTCTGCAGAACAGGACCGAAAATGCTGTGGGGCTAAAGGAATTGATATTGAAGGAAGCAGCAGAGCTAGCAAGAATAGTAATTTACCTTCACTTATACATTTACATTTTATTTGATATTTTGTAATATATACATAAATTTTTGTATTTGAAATGTATTATATATTTAGCTTTGTGGGTTTTTTAAATTTTATGAGTTCTGATCTCATTTTAAAATAAAACTCCTGGATTTGGAAATAGTGAACCAAAAAAAAAAAAAAAAGAAGAAGAAGAAGAAAAAGAAAAACAAGAGCATATATTGGGAGATTGGGACTGACATATGTACATTACTAAGTATAAAATAGATAACTAATGAGAACATACTATATAGCACAGGGAACTCTACTCAGTGCTCTGTGCTGACATAAATGGGAAGAAAATCCAAAACAGAGGGGATTATATGTATGCATATAACTGATTAACTTCAATGTACAGCAGAAACTAACACAACATTGCAAAGCAACTATACCCAATTTAAAAAAAAAAAGAGCATATTGTTGTTACACATTGTCAGAATGTCATTTTTATTATTAGAGATTGCTGATATTGTCTATTAGGGGAGAAACAAGGCTATATTCAGGATCATTTATATCCTAATATGCAAGAAACTGCCTTCTCACCTTAATCATAAGGCTGACTTTACAAGCCACATCTTTAGTTATTAAAAATATAAATGAATAAAATCAGTTTTATTTTTTAAAGTTTCAGACAATTGTTGTAACTCTTTAGTGGCTAGAAACTTATGGCTTTAGAGTGACTATGTAAATTTTTATTTTCATTCTCCAGGCTTGGCAGTGGTATAGGATAGGCCATTTAACATAAGTTGAAAGATGTGTGTGTGTGTGTATGTGTCTGTGAGTGTGTTTGTGTGCAATTGCATATGTGTATGTGAGGTAATATCAGTTTCTAAATATTTAAAATTATTGGTAACTTGATGAGTCAAATTAGTTTCCATATGAGTAATCATTGTTTTGATTATTATGATATAATAATCATTGTATTATTTTTGGTAAACACAAGGCTGAAAGAAGCCAACATAAAATCACAAAATGCCGTAAATCTAAGAACTAGAACAGCATGACCCCAGAGTGCTGAGAACTGACTTATGGCAAAATCTCCAGGGTTCACTTGGGAAAATTGTGCCTAAAAACCTTATTCTTGTGAAATGTTCTCCTTCAGAACATTTCAGCTGGGACATATATGTTTTCACCAGCTGAACATGTATACTTTACGATTTGGACTGTCAATTCACAAATGTCACATTTCGAACATTACTGAACTCCCTGAAAAAAATAATAAAACAAAAAAGGCAGAGGGAAAAAACTTGTCATTTCTTCCTGACATAATAACAGATATAGATCTCAGATGGTTGAGGTAGAAGATTTTCCTCTTGAGTAATAACTGAGGCATAAGAGGGTAATGAACAAATGATTGAATGGAAGTTGTAGTTTTCTTCCTTATTCCTCTGTTTTACTTTTCTATTGTCCTTTTGTATGTTTTTTCTTCTCTTTCATTTTCTCTCCTCCCTCTATGTTTTCTTCAGCTGGTTTCTCTTCTTCTTACTTTTTCTTTTTACTCCATCTATTTCTTCAAATCTTCTTCCCTTCTCTGTCTCCCTTCCTTCCTTTTTTTTTTATTTTTTCTCCCTTCCTCCTCTTTTTTCTTCGTCCTTCTCCACCTCCTTCCCTCCTCCTCCTTCTTCATTTTGTATTATTAAGAAAAATTTTCCAGAAGAACATATTAATATTTTAGTAAATATATTATTTTATAGGGCAAAACCCATTCCAATTTAGAAAATTTAAGAGAGAAGAGCATTCAGTTTAAGAGAAAGTAGGAGCTACAGAATATTAAACAGCAACTTACTTATTGCTGATTTGGTAACTTTACTGGAACATCAGTGAATATAATTAATATGGCTGATTCAATAAGCCATTTGTCCTCTACTCAAACCTCTTTACACTGAAAAATATATAAACTTTGGTCTTATACTAGATCTCTCAATTGAAAATACCTAAGGTTGAGTCAAAGATATGAGTATCTTTTTAAATCTCCATGGATAATGGTGTTATACTGTCCTTATTTTAGAATGATGGACTTTATACCCTAGGTCAGGTAGACCAAGTAGAAGAACATAACTTTCCATATGTTTCATTCCAATAAGTAAGTTATCAAGGACACAATCAGTGGTCATTCTAAGACTAACTAATTAGACTGAGGGGCTTCCTGATTCTGATTCTCCTTGTCTAACTCATCTGGAGATGAACGTCATGCAGCTTAATAAAGGGAAGAAGACTTGGAACAGCTGGACCTTCTCCTTTTATTTATTCCACAGTCACCATTCTAACTTACTGTATTCCACCTTAAGGGAATCATTACTTATCTGGAACACCTGTATAACTTTCTGGCAATGGATTAAATGAGTTCTTTCATTGTAACATGGCTTCATAATATATTTCTCAAACTTTGATATAAAAACAAATCACTTGAGGATTTTGTTAAAATGTAGATTAGGAATCAGTAAGTCTGAGGTGGTGTCTCCGATTCTGCTTTACTAATAAGCACCAATCATACCTGGACTCTGTGATTACTTCCCCAACTTACAGTGAACTCTTTGAGAGCAGAGAAAATGCCTGGGCTTTTCAGTGTACACTATTTCCTCTTTGGCATATAGCAAGGGGTGAAGGCAGTGTTACGAATCAAATGGATTCAGAAAGGATAATATATCTAGAATTATTAGTTAGATGAACAGACAGATTTATATAGAGATAAGAAATGACTGAATAGGTACAGAGGTGACAAGAATAACATTTTTGAGGGCAAGACTGATTAATATCTCTATATACTTTTTTTTTTTTTTTTTTTTTTTTTTGCGGTAAGCGGGCCTCTCACTGTTGTGGCCTCTCCCATTGTGGACCACAGGCTCCGGACGCGCAGGCTCAGCGGCCATGGCTCACAGGCCCAGCTGCTCCACGGCATGTGTGATCTTCCCGGACCAGGGCACAAACCCGTGTCCCCTGCATCGGCAGGCAGACTCTCAACCACTGTGCCACCAGGGAAGCCCCTATATATGTATTTTTAAGTAAGGAATAAAACGGAGTCCAGAATATTTAGTAGGACCTAAGATTTTTCAAGTGAAAGCTTTGATGCAGCATTATGTTTAAGAATATGTAGTCTACTGACATAAAATATAAATGAAAAAATATTGAAATCTGAATATATAAATCAAAATTTTATAGACTGTTTTCACACTGCAGAGTTCTTCAAGGAAACTTGAAGAAACATAATTAAGATAAAAAGATATTCAAAACAAAATTAAGTTTAATTAGTTTTCATTAGAAATAAAAATGTTGATGCTGGTAATACTTTTCTGATTAAGGATTGAGTATTGGGAAAGGGGGGTCCAAATTTTGGTTAAACCCCTCCCCACCCACGCCCCCACGCACTATATCTCTCAGTTTAGAGGAATTTGCCTGTATTGTAGTATTCATTAAAAATAATTATCTGATATATTTAATAATGAATTTCTAAGCAATTTGGAAGTAACTAAGTAACTATTGACCTCTTAGAGACTAGGAAATTCACTTCAAATGGTTAAATTGATTTTCTTATTCAGGGGCAGCTGACTCATTTCATATAACATGGGCACATATAACATAAGGTTGGTATTCTGTATACTCTTGCCTTTCAGTAAGTGGCATGTGCCTCTGATAAATTGATTCAGCTTTCTCTTATAATAAGGTGAGCCATATGTAACATCTTGCCACATGTTTTGAGTGCTGATGACTCATTCTGCTCAATATCCAGGAAAATCTCCCATTATATAATGGCAGTGAAATTGGGGAGAACATGCAACTCCAATCATGCTGGCTGTTATTTTAAAAAAATATAGATGATTGCCTGCAAAAAGCCACAGAAAGGCATGGTAAAATGATAGGAATGAATTATTTCAGATATATGAGAGATAGAGACATATTTTACAGAATAATAATATATCACTTCTTTCATATCGCAGTTCTGGGGTGGAAATTAAAAGGTAAGTGTTAATAATAACCTTTTATAATAAGCTCTGATTATTTGTTAGGAGTTCCATACTATCTTTAATATTTGATTTTAAGATCCACTCCAGACACTTCAGCCACTTCATTTTGAAAATCTGATTCTACCTTTTTCATCTAATTTTAAAATTTTCTATAGCTGCTTTTGAGTTACACAAACTCAATTAACAAAATAAAACCACTCTTTAAATAAAATCTAAAGAGTCTTTCATGACTGTGCACAAATTCCTAGTCTGTAAGCTGGTCCATGATTTTTTTTTTTTTTAAGCCAAAACTAACTAGTGTCGTTTGGCTGGTTTAATTTTTGGCAAACTTGGAACACAGATCTCCCAAAGAAGTCAAGGCTAATGGTTTGTCAAGTTGATGATTTGGCCTAGGTTTACAAGTTTCATTAACTTCAATAAACAAGACCATAATACACTGGTTACTACTATTTACATGTACTTTTAGGATTTTTGCACAGACAATGCCAGAGTGTTCTTCTTTCCATCTAACAGAACACAATTCAACAAAGTTCTCTGCCACTTTATGATGATTCCTCCAGTTTCCAATAGCATGCTCCTAATTTCCATCACATCTCTCACTAATACCACATTTAATGTCCCTATTCCTACCAACAGTCTCTTCAGTTTAATCTAGGCTTTTTCTATCACACACTTCAAAATTCTTCTAGCCTCTTTCAATTACCCAATTTTAAACCATTTACACATATTGATGTATTTGTTAAAACAACACCATACTTCCTGGTACCAAAATCTGTATTAGTTTCTGTTGCTGTAACAAAGTAACATAGTCTGGTGATGTAATAAAAATGTATTCTCTCATTTTATGTATTCTCTCTTTATAGGTCTGGAGGCTATAAATCTAAAGTCAAAGTGTCTACAGGGCCATGCTGTCACAAAGGCTGTAGGGAAGAATCATGTCCATGTCATTCATTTTACTTCTGGTGTCACTGGCAATCCTTGGTGTTCCTTGGCTTATAGCTTCCAAACTCCAAACTCCACCTCCATCGTTACCTGGTATTCTCCCTTGGTTCAATGTCTTCACATGACCATCTTTTTAGAAGGATGCCAGCCGTATTGGATTAGGGGTCATTCTATTTTAGTATGACCTCACCTTAATTTAAATAATTGCATATGCAATTATCCTATTTCCAAATAGAATCACAATCTGAGGTACAGATGTTAGTACTTGGATATATCTTTCTGGAAGGACACAATTCAATCCATAATACAGAATTTGACCAGAAATATAATTCAGCCTTAATTTGTAACCACTGTTCTCTGAGTAATATTCTTTATTGTTGAACTGTATTTCTTTCTTAATTTCTTTTTTTTCTTTATGTGTGGGGAAGATGATAGAAAACTCTATTCAGCCTTGTTGATGATGTCACCAAAACTAGCATATTTTAAATTTCTTTTGTAGGTAAGGGTTTTTAATCTTGATTGAAAACTTACAGATTTTCTTCTTTACATAGAGTTTAAAAAATGGTAAGGTTTGGGTCTTTACTCATTTA
This sequence comes from Hyperoodon ampullatus, assembly GCF_949752795.1. Taxonomy (NCBI): domain Eukaryota; kingdom Metazoa; phylum Chordata; class Mammalia; order Artiodactyla; family Ziphiidae; genus Hyperoodon; species Hyperoodon ampullatus. The sequence continues at coordinate 7,712,103 of NC_136928.1, forward strand.
TTTTAAAGTTAGATATGAAAGATAAAAGGGAATTAAAAAAGAAAGATTGCAAGTAAACTAAAAATAGTCTAGACAAATGAATTGATACTGAAGGTGGTGATTTTAAACATGTTTAACTGTTTTATAAGATCTCATAAGGAGAAAGAAAAAGGAAACTATAACTGATAAGAAGTGGAAAAATAGAGATTTAAAGTAAATCTTTACTCATTGATCTTTTTCCTGGATCCATGAGACTCTTCTTTCTGAGTTTAGGAAAGTTTTCTTTAAGCGTATTTTTGATTATTGTTTCTATCCCATTTCTCTGTGCTCTCCTCCAGAAACACTGATTAACTGAATGTTAACATGACTCTTTATATTTTTACTCCTTCTCTATCATATTTTCATTTTTCTTTCTTTTTTTAAATGAATTTTATTTTATTTATTTATTTGTTTTTACAGCAGGTTCTTATTAGTTATCCTTAATTACTTAACTACATAAAAGCTGAACAATGTCAACACTTTTACACATATGACAGATCACAAATTAAAAACTGAAGCAAATATTGTGCATAAGATAAAATATCTTAAACAAAAGAATATTAACTCAAAAACATCAAGGGGGGATTCAGGAGAAGATGGCACAAGAGTAGGACGTGGAGATCACCTTCCACCCCACAGATACATGAGAAATACATCTACACGTGGAACTGCTCCTATAGAACACCCACTGAATGCTGGCAGAAGACCTCAGACCTCCGAAAAGGCAAGAAACTCCCCACATACCTGGGTAGGGCAAAAGGAAAAAGAAAAAAAGGCAAAAGAATAGGGACAGGACCTGCACCAGTGGGAGGTAACTGTGAAGGAGGAAAGGTTTCCACACACTAGAAGCTCCTTTGTGGACGGAGACTGTGGGTGGTGGAGGGGGGAAGTTTCAGAGCCATGGAGGAGAGCACAGCAACAGGGGTGCTGAAGGCAAAGCAGAGAGATTCCCGCACAGAGGACCGGTGACAACCAGCACTCATGAGCCCAAAATGTTGTCTGCTCACCAGCTGCAACAGGTAGGGGCTGGGAGCTGAGGCTCGTGGTTCAGAGCTTAGATCTCAGGGAGAGGACTGGGGTTGGTGACGTGAACACAGCCTGAAGGGGTTAGTGCACTACACAGGAGGGAGTCCGGGAAAAGTCTGGAGCTGCCGAAGAGACAATAGACTTTTCTTGCCTCTTTGTTTCCTCGTGTACGAGGAGAGGGGATTAAGAGCACTGCTTAAAGGAGCTTCAGAGATGGGAGCGAGCCGCGGCAATCAGCGTGGACCACAGAGATGAGTATGAGATACTAAGGCTGCTGCTGCAGCCACCAAGAAGCCTGTGTGCGAGCACAGGTCACTATCCCCAACTCCCCTCCCGGGACCCTGTGCAGCCCGCCACTGCCAGGGTCCCATGATCCAGGGACAACATCCGCGGGAGAATGTGTGGCATGCAACAAGCTGCTGCAATGTCATGCCAGCCTCTACAGCTTCAGGATCACCCCATATCCATACCCCTCCCTCCCCATGGGCTGATTGAGCCAGAGCAACCAAATAGTGGCTCCTTTAACCCCGTCCTGTGTGCACAAAGAACAGATGCCCTCAGGCGACCTACACACAGAGGCGGGGCCAAATCCAAAGCTGAACCCTGGGAGCTGTGCAAACAAAGAAGAGAAAGGAAAAATTCTCCCAGCAGCTTCAGAAGCAGCGGATTAAATCTCCACAATCAACTTGATGTACCCTGCATCTGTGGAATAACTGAATAGACAACGAATCATCCCAAATTGAGGAGGTAGACTTTGGAAGCAAGATAGATTATTTTTTTCCCCTTTTGCTCTTTTGTGAGTGTGTATGTGTATGCTTATGAGTGAGATTTTGTCTGTATAGTTTTGCTTTAACCATTTGTCCTAGGGTTCTGTCCATCAGTTTTATTGGTTTGTTTGCTTGTATTTTTTGTTTTTGTTTGTTTGTTTTTTACTTTTAAAATATTTTTCTTAATAATTATTTTTTTATTTTAATAACTATTTTATTTGATCTTACTTTATTTTATCCTCTCTCTCTCTTTCTTTCTTTCTTTCTTTCTTTCTTTCTTTCTTTCTTTCTTTCTTTCTTTCTGTTTTTTCTCCCTTTTATTCTTAGCCATGTGGAGGACAGTCTCTTGGTGCTCCAGCCAGGTGTCAGGGCTGTGCCACTGATGTGGGAGAGCCAACTTCAGGACAAAGGTCCACAAGAGAACTCCCACCTACACTTAATATCAAATGGTGAAAATCATCCAGAGATCTCCATCTCAACACCAACACACAGCTTCACTCAATGACCAGAAAGCTACAGTGATGGACACCCTATGCCAAACAACTATCAAGACAGGAACACAACCCTATCTATTAGCAGAGAGGCTGCCTAAAATCATAATAAGGCCACTAACACCCCAAAACAAACCACCAGAGGTGGAACTGCCCACCAGAAAGACAGATCCAAACTCATCCACCAGAAAAGAGGCACTAGTCCCCTCCACCGGGAAACCTACACAACCCACTGAACCAACCTTAGCCACTGGAGAGAGAAACCAAAAACAACGGGAACTATCAACCTGCAGCCTGTGAAAAGGAGACCACAAACACAGTAAGATAAGCAAAATGAAAAGACAGAAAAAACACACAGCAGATGAAGGAGCAAGGTAAAAACCCACCAAACCTAACAAATGAAGAGGAAATAGGAAGTCTACCTGAAAAATAACTCAGAATAATGAGAGCAAAGATGATCCAAAATCTTGGAAATAGAATAGAGAAAATGCAAGAAACATTTAACAAGGACTTAGAAGAACTCAAGAGGAAACAAGAAATGATAAATAACACAATAAATGAAATGAAAAATACTCTAGAAGGGATCAATAACAGAATAACTGAGACAGAAGAACGGATAAGTGACCTGGAAGACAAAATAATGGAAACAACTACAGCAGAGCAGAATAAAGGAAAAAGAATGAAAAGAACTGAGGACAGTCTCAGAGACTTCTGGGACAACATTAAGCACAGCAACATTCGAATTATAGGGTTCCCAGAAAAATAAGAGAAAAAGAAAGGGACTGAGAAAATATTTGAAGAGACTATAGTTGAAAACTTCCCTAATATGGTAAAAGAAATAGTTAATCAAGTCAAGGAAGCACAGAGCATCCCATACAGGATAAATCCAAGGAGAAACATGCCAAGACACATATTAATCAAACTATCAAAAATTAAATACAAAGAAAACATATTAAAAGCAGCAAGGGAAAAACAACAAATAACACACAAGGGAATGCCCGTAAGGTTAACAGCTGATCTTTCAGCAGAAACTCTGCAAGCCAGAAGGGAGTGGCAGGACATACTTAAAGAGATGAAGGAGAAAAACCTACAACCACGATTACTCTACCCAGCAAGTATCTCATTCAGATTTGATGGAGAAATTCAAAACTTTACAGGCAAGCAAAAGCTGAGAGAGTTCAGCAACACCAAACTAACTTTACAACAAATGCTAAAGGAACTTCTCTAGGCAAGAAACAGAAGAGAAAGAAAAGACCTACAATAACAAACCCAAAACAATTAAGAAAATGGGAATAGGAACATACATATTGATAATTACCTTTAATGTAAATCAATTAAATGTTCCCACCAAAAAGACACAAACTCACTGAATGGATACAAAAGCAAGACCCGTATATATGGTGTCTATAAGAGACCCACTTCAGACATAGGGACACATACAGACTGAAAGTGAGGGGATGGAAAAAGATATTCCATTCAAAAGGAAATCAGAAGAAAGCTGGAGTAGCAATTCTCAAATCACACAAATAGACTTTAAAATAAATACTATTACAAGACACAAAGAAGGACACTATATAATGATCAAGGGATCAATCCAAGAAGAAGATCTAACAATTGTAAATATTTATGCACCAAACATAGGAGCACCTCAATATATAAGGTAAATACTAAGAGCCGTAAAAGGGGAAATTGACAGTAACACAATCATAGTAGGGGACTTTAACACCCCACTTTCACCATAGGACACATCATCCAAAATTGAAATAAATAAGGAAACACAAGCTTTTAATGATACATTAAACAAGGTGGACTTAATTGATATTTATAAGACATTCCATCCAAAAAAAACAGAATACACATTTTTCTCAAGTGCTCATGGAACATTCTCCATGATGGATCATGTATTGGGTCACAAATCCAGCCTTGGTAAATTTAAGAAAATTGAAATTGTATCAATTATCTTTTCCAACCACAATGCTATGAGACTAGATATCAATTACAGGAAAAGATGTGTAAAAAATACAAACACATGCAGGCTAAACAATACACTACTTAATAACGAAGTGATCACTGAAGAAATCAAAATCAAAAAATACCTAGAAACAAATGACAAGGAAAACACGATGACCCAAAACCTATGGTATGTAGCAAAAGCAGTTGCAAGAAGGAAGTTTATAACAATAGAGTCCTACCTTAAGAAACAGGAAATATCTCAAATAAACAACCAACCTTGCACCTAAAGCAATTAGAGAAGGAAGAACAACAACAAAAAAAAACCCCAAAGTTAGCAGAAGGAAAGAAATCATAAAGATTAGATCAGAAATAAATGAAAAAGAAATGAGGGAAATGATAGCAAAGATCAATAAAACTAAATGCTGGTTCTCTGTGAAGATAAACAAAATTGAAAAACCATTAGCCAGACTCATCAAGAAAAAAAGAGAGAAGACTCAAATCAATAGAATTAGAAATGAAAAAGGAGAAGTAACAACTGACACTGTAGAAATACAAAGGATCATGAGAGATTACTACAAGAATCTCTATGCCAAAAAAATGGACAACCTGGAAGAAATGGACAAATTCTTAGAAATGCACTACCTGCTAAGACTGAACCAGCAAGAAATAGAAAATATGAACAGACCAATCACAAGCACTGAAATTGAAACTGTGATTTAAAATCTTCCATCAAACAAAAGCCCAGGACCATATGGCTTCAATGGTGAATTCTATCAAATATTTACAGAGGAGCTAACACCTATCCTTCTCAAACTCTTCCAAAATATAGCAGAGGGAGAAACACTCCAAAACACATTCTACGAGGCCACCATCACTCTGATGCCAAAACCATACAAAGATGTCACATAGAAAGAAAATGACAGGCCTATATCACTGATGAACATAGATGCAAAAATCCTCAACAAAATACTAGCAAACAGAATGCAACAGCACATTAAAAGGATCATACACCATGATCGAGTGGGATTTATTCTACAAATGCAAGGATTCTTCAATATATGCAAATCAATCAAAGTGATATACCATATTAACAAATTGAAGGAGAAAAAAACATATGATCATCTCAATAGACGCAGAGAAAGCTTTCGAGAAAATTCAACACCCATTTAGGATAAAAACTATGCAGAACGCAGGCATAGAGGGACCTTCCTCAACATAATAAAGGCCATATATGATGAACCCACAGCCAACATCATCCTCAATAGTGAAAAACTGAAGCCATTTCCACTAAGATCAGGATCAAGACAAGTTTGTCCACTCTCACCACTCTTATTCAACATAGTTTTGGAATTTTTTGCCACAGCAATCAGAGAAGAAAAGGAAATAAAAGGAAACCAAATAAGATAAGAAGAAGTAAAGCTGTCACTGTTTGCAGATGATACGATACTATACATAGAGAATCCTAAAGATGCTACCAGAAAACTACTAGAGCTAATCAATGAATTTTGTAAAGTAGCAGGATGCAAAATTAATGCACAGAAATCTCTGGCATTCTTATACACCAGTGACGAAAGATCTGAAAGTGAAATCAAGAAAACACTCCCACGTACCATTTCAATAGAAAGAATAAAATATCTAGGAATAAACCTACCTAAGGAGGCAAAAGACCTGTATGCAGAAAATTATAAGACACTGATGAAAGAAATTAAGATGGTACAAATAGATGGAGAGATATACCATGTTCTTGGATTGGAAGAATCAATATTGTGAAAATGACTCTACTACTCAAAGCAATGTACAGATTCAATGCAATCCCTATCAGTCTACCACTGGCATTTTTCACAGAACTAGAAAAAAAAATTCACAATTTGTATGGAAACACAAAAAACCCCGAATAGCCAAAGCAATCTTGAGAATGAAAAATGGAGCTGTAGGTATCAGGCTCCCTGACTTCAGACAATACTACAAAGCTACAGTAATCAAGGCAGTATGGTACTGGCACAAAAACAGAAACATAGATCAATGGAACAGGATAGAAAGCCCAGAGATAAACCCACACACATATGGTCACCTTATCTTTGATAAAGGAGGCAAGAATATACAGTGGAGAAAGGACAGCCTCTTCAATAAGTGGTGATCGGAAATCTGGACGGGTACATGTAAAAGTATGAAATTAGAACACTCCCTAACACCAAACACAAACATAAACTAAAAATGGATTAAACACTTAAATATAAGGCCAGAAACTATCAAACTCTTAGAGGAAAACATAGGCAGAATATTCTATGACATAAATAACAGCAAGATCCTTTTTGACCCACCTCCCAGAGAAACGGAAATAAAAACAAAAATAAACAAATGGGACCTAATGAAACTTAAAAGCTTTTGCATAGCAAAGGAAACCATAAACAAGACCAAAAGACAACCCTCAGAGTGGGAGAAAATATTTGCAAATGAAGCAACTGACAAAGGATCAATCTCCAAAATTTACAAGCAGCTCATGCAGCTCAATACCAAATAGCAAACAACCCAATCCAAAAATGGGCAGAAGACCTAAATAGACATTTCTCCAAAGAATACATACAGATTGCCAACAAACACATGAAAGAATGCTCAACATCACTAATGATTAGAGAAATGCAAATCAAATCTACAATGAGATATCATCTCGCACCAGTCAGAATGGCCATCATCAAATATCTACAAACAATAAATGCTGGAGAGGGGGTGGAGACAAGGGAACCCCTTGCACTGTTGGTGGGAATATAAATTGGTACAGCCACTATGGAGGACAGTATGGTGGTTCCTTAAAAATACTAAAAATAGACCTACCGTATGAGCCAGCAATCCCACTACTGGGCATATACCTTGAGAAAACCATAATTCAAAAAGTGTAATGTACCATAATATTCATTGCAACTCAATTTACAATAACCAGGACATGGAAGCAACCTAAGTGTCCATCGATAGATGAATGGGTAAAGATGTGGAACATATATGCAATGCAATATTAGCCATAAAAATAAACGAAATTGAGTTATTTTTAGTGAGGTGATGGATCTAGAGACTGTCATACGGAGTGAAGTAAGTCACCAATAGAAAAACTAATACCGTATGCTAACACATATATATGGAATGTAAAATAATAATAATAATAATTATGAAGAAACTATGGTCAGGACATGAGTAAAGATGCAGACGTAGAAAATGGACTTGAGGACACCGTGAGGGGGAAGGGTAAGCTGGGACAAAGTGAGAGAGTGGCATGGACACATATACTCTACCAAATGTAAAATAGTTAGCTAGTGGGAAGCAGTTGCATAGCACAGGGAGATCAGCTCAGTTCTTGTTACCACGTAGCATGGTGGGATAAGGAGAGTCAGAGGTAGAAGCAAGAGGGAGGAAATATGGGGATATATGTACACATATAGCTGATTCACTTTGTTATACAGCAGAAACTAACACACCATTATAAAGCAATTATACTCGCATAAAGATGTTAAAAAAAAAATCTCCGTACATATCACTACTATTTTAATTCTGACTGTTTTTCACATTCTGGGCAGGCCACATGCAGTTCCTTTCATCTTAGCAGTTTCAAACTGTTATGTTTCATTACACACTAAGGTGTGTCAGATAGGAAAACACTTCACTGACTTGCTGATGAAAACTTAACATATCATTTATATACATGTTTCCAGTTCTTAAAATCGTTTCCCAGGCTGAAATAACATGGTATATAATTGTGTTGTCGCTATAAGCTTTTAAGTTTCAAAAAAAAAAAAAAAAAAAGGAACAGAATGGCTATTCGAAACAATGATTGATGCTTGAAAACCATATTTCTAAATTTGTAGAAGACTTGGCTGTGTGTGAAGCTGTCTAACTGGAGTATTTTGAAAGCTTGGGAAAAATGTGTTTCTCAAAATTTTCAACTTATAGACTTGAAATTTCACCATCTTTTGGTTTTCACGAACTCCATATGAAAATTCAAATTTTAGTGAGTTAGATAAAATTTTCATCTTCAAATAAATAACTTTATTGTTTGGCAACTGAGCAATATTTAACAGTCAAAGATATTCAAACTGCATAGAGGTGATAACCAGGAAAGTCCTAGGGAAAAATGGAATAAAAAAGTAGAAAAAATATAGTAAATTTTGCCATAGCTCATTTTAATATCTTCTACAGTCAGAAAGTAATTAGGCACCCTACTATTCAACATTGGCTGTTGTTATCAATATTGGCCAAAATCTATTATTCAAGCAATTGTTTTTTATAAATTCCCTTGAATGGTAGAATTGAGGATATTTCCATTATCAGTCAGATATCTGGTGATATCAGTGTGGTATGATTTGTTGAATATTGAGAATTGTTGAAGAGGCTCAATTGTTTTAATATTAACTATAACAATTCAGTATGAATAATTCTTCTAAATCCAAACCTGGATGAATGCTAAATGAGCACATATGTTTATTTATATTTTAGTGGTAATAAAATGCAGTGGAATCAGTATAGCAAGTTTCTGCACAAGTTTTAACATATATTCATTTTGTGATCTTGAGCAATTCAATTAAATTCTATCTGTTTTTCAGTTTTCCTTATCTTTAAAGTTTGGGAATAAAAAAAGTTAACCTTTTCTGATGAGTTAAGAGTGTGATGGTATAAATACTGAATGAAAGACTTATTTAGAAAGATATATAGATAGATGATAGATATAGATAGATAAATACTCAACGCAAAGCTGAATCTACAGTCACTTCTTCAGTATTTTTATGTGAATAGATTTCCCATTATCTTTGTTTTATATTATTCTTAAATGTCTCCATCCCATTAATTAATATATTCTAAAGCACTGCATGATTAAAAAAACATGATATTTATTATTTCTATTTATCATTTCTTAAGATTTGTTCAAAGATTTGATTTAAATTAATTGTTAAATAGATTTAACTATTGACTTTATTGAGTCTCTTCCTCTAATTGTTAGAGTAATTAAGCGTAAGTTACAATACACTAGCATGTCTTTGTACATTGAAGTGTTTAAGTTGATTCTAAATAAACAGAAGAGATTGTATCTGAGTATGGAATTTAGCATTTGTCAATCCCTTTCAGCTATGATTTTCAATGCTGATGTATTTCATACTGATTAATTCATTTAAATATTTCTATACATTTTCCCATGAACAAAACAATATACTCATGAATACCTGCAGCCAAAAGCAATTACTTTCTCATCTGATCTGATAGATTCCACCCCTTCCCATATGATCATTGCCACCTTCATGCAGGCAAGCACTTCCATTCTACAGTTTCTTGAGGACATAGATTAGCTTCACAAATAGTATACCCTTATGGAATTCACATCTCGCAGAGATTCTCATCTTCCATCTGTCCTTGATCTCTAGGTAGACGTACTTTTATCACCCAGCATTCATTCCTCTAACGCTGCTCTCAAGAAATGAATGGCACCACCCATATCTCCCTCATTGAGTCTGGTAGCCAATCTCCCTTCCTTCAGTTTCACCTCTATACCTATGGAATAAAAGATATTGCAACTAAGATGTTTATTGTACTGAACTGGGAGATTGTGTGTGTGTGTGTATGTCTGTGTCTGTGCATGTTTCTCCCTATGTCATTACAGACTATCAAGTTGCAAATGGAATGGCTTTTCTTTAGGGAAAAATATATTAAGAATGTCTTCAAACACTTAAAATACTTAAAAGGCCGTTAAATTCCAAATCTGTGAGTTGTTTCATATCTCATCCAGTCCAATATACTTCCCACAGCTGACATTCTTCTATTGGATTTTCTTTTAAAAGCATCTGCCTTCATTCTGTTGCCCTTCATGCCTCTTGCCACATGTGCCTGGTGCCAACCCTGCATAATCCTCCCTGAACATGCTTTCCTCCATAGTGGTCTGTTATCAGCTATCAAGAGATACTAAGTGGGCTTGCCTGGTGGCGCAGTGGTTGACAGTCCGCCTGCTGATGCAGGGGACACGGGTTCGTGCCCCGGTCCGGGAAGACCCCACATGCCACAGAGCGACTGGACCCGTGAGCCATGGCCGCTGAGCCTGCGTGTCCTGAGCCTGTACTCCACAACGGGAGAGGACACAACTGTGAGGGGCCCGCGTACCACAAAAAAAAAAAAAAAAAAAATACTATCAAGAGCCAATTCTTTAATGACAGATTTATGTTTTTGTTATTTATTTTTTTCCGTGTCAGACTCCTTTACAGCTTGCAAAACAGAACGACATTTGAATTGGTTTTCCTGACAGAGTATTATAACGATATTATAATCATCTTAGTTCTTTTTCAATCATTCACTGGCATTCTTTTGTAATAGCTTCCACAGGTGTCTCCTTGCCTATCTTGTTTCTTTTTACCACTCCAGTTTTTCCCATTTCATGACTACTGTGTCACCATTCCTGATTCTATCAATTTACTTTCTATTTACTCATAAAGTGTGTCTCCCCTTGTCAAGGACCGTGAAGGGATTTTACTCTGTTTACAAGCCAGCGTGTTAATAATTTAGCCAGTGCAGTTTATTGGATGCTGGGAGAAGGCACAGATTTCTGGTTTGGAGCGGGGAGGGATAAATTAGGAGGTTGGGATTGACATATACACACTACTATATACAAAATAAATAACTAGTAAGAACCTACTGTATAGCTCAGGGAACCCTAGTCTACTCTGTAATGACCCGTATGGGAATACAATCTAAAAAAGAGTGGATATAGGTATATGTATTACTGATTCACTTTGCTGTACAGCAGAAACTGACACAACATTGTAAATCAACTATACTCCAATAAAATTTAATTAGAAAAAATACTTCAGGGGACTCCCCTGGTGGTCCAGCTGTTAAGATTCCATGTTCCCCATGCAGCGGGCCTGGGTTCACTTCCTGATCAGGGAACTAGATCCTGCATGCTGCAAGTAAGACCCAGTGCAGCCAAATAAATATTTTTTTCAAAAAATATTTCTGATTCAGAGAAAAAGGGCTTTATTACAGCTCAGCAGGCTGCATGAACTTCATGTCTGCATATGTTTCCCCTTCCCTCCATGTCCCACAGAATGATGCAGAGTAACTCAGGGGAATGCTATGTTCCTTGTGGCTTTGACTCACAGTTGATGAATTTCAAGCTTAGAAAACCACTATGCTTTAAAAAGGGGCTATTAGCAAATTTGTCCAACAGATCCCAAAGGGAGACATTATCATTTTTGTACTTCATAGAAAACAGATTTACCCTCCACTCCAAAGGGAAATACTAATATAATCTTCCAAGTTGTTTGCAATACCACACCCTAGAAAAGGTAGTCTGGAACAAAAGCTTTTAATGTCTTACCTCAGAAGAAGGACTCTGAATCAGAAAAATTCTTAATTTTGATGATGTCCAACTTATGCATTTTTTTAAATTTGATAAGATTGTAGCTTTTATGTAATATATAAGAAATAATTTTCAAATCTTAGGTCATAAAGTTTTATTCAAATTTTTTCTTACATATTTCTTTAGTTTTAAAATGCTTCTATATTTAGATCTTTGATTCATTTTGATTTATTTTTTGTTTACAGGATGAAGTAGAAATGCAAATTGATTTTTTTTTTTGGCATGTGGGTATACAGTTACCCCAGTACCAATTGTTCAAGTCTGTTCTTTCCTCTTTGAGTGATCTTGTCACCTTTTCAAAAATGAATTGACTCTGATATGTGGGTTTATTTCAGTATGCTCCATTTTATTCCATTTATTTATATATACATCCTTAAGCCAGTATCATACTGTCTTGATTACTGCAAATTTATAGTAAATTTTGAAATTGGGAAGTCTGAGTTCTCCAGATTTATTCTTCTATTATAAGATATTTTGGCTCTTTTTGGGTCTCTTAAGTTTCCATATGAATTTTAGGAAGGAGCTGTCAAAAAAGACAACTGTGATTCTAATAGGGATCGAACTGACAAGGCATCAGGTCTTGTAGTATAACCATCTTAACAATATTTTCTTCCAATTCAAAAATGTGGGGTGTAATTCCACTTATTTGCTCTTAATTCATCTTAACAGTAGTTTGTAGTTTCTGAGGTGTGAGTTTTATATATCTTCATTAAATTTATTCCTAATAATTTTATTCTTAGTGGTTATTTTAAATAAAGTGGTTTTCTTAAATTCATTTTCAGATTGCTCATTGCAAGCATATACAAATACAATCGATTAAATACATTAATCTCATCACCTGCAAACTTGTTGAACTTGTTTACAAATTTGAATAAGTTTATAACAGATTCATTAGGATTTTCTGTATATGATATCATGTCATTGACATATGAATAAAGATCCAGATTACTTTCTAATCTGAATATCTTTTATTTCACTTCTTTGCCTAATTGCCCTGGCTAGAATCTCCAGTATAATGTGGAACAGAAGTGGTAAGAATGAATATCCTTGTCTTGTTCATGTCTTGGCAGACAGTGGATTGAGGCTGGGTTCTCACCCAGAAGTCTGTGTTGCTGCCTGTATTGCTGACCCATATGGTTTATGGAAGGCTATAGATGTTCAGCATGAACATGTGCATTATAATCTGGCCTAGAATGGTCCCCCACCCTGTTCAGCCTTTGGGCTAGAGCCCTTTCCCCTCCCTAGCACTTTTCTGGGGCCCTGGGGCCAGGCACCTCAGCACTGTGACTCTGAATGTGTTGAGATAAGTGTCCAAGAGGTTTGGGATTTGCATGATACGTGATTTGAGTCTGACCTTTTAAGAAGGAGTCTGGGGTGAGAGGCCTTAGACATGGGAGCTCCCAGTTTTTTTTCATCTCAGGATTCCCCTCTTAGCCCCCAAAGAACTCCCAGGATCCCATGAGATTGGGCTTCTCTGGAAAAAGTAGCTATGGCTGTAGCACCTCAGAATCCCATCATTCTCTGAGCCTCCCTTAATGTCCAGTGCATTCCAGCTCATCCTCCCTCTACCCCTCCAACAGGACATGCCCTTACTCCACCAACATATACAAAGTTGCATAGCTCACCCTGCAAGCTCCAAATGTGCCCTGATTGCCTTCCTGGTAAACTCTGCACTCCACCCACTCGGGTCCTCAATGTTGTTCAAAGGAGAATTTCTCCTGATGAACCTGAGTGAAGGGGCCAGCTCCCCCATCACAGGGTACTAGCAGTTGGGTTGGATAAGAAAGAGACAACAATATCCTGAGATTGTTCTTCACTAGAGAGGCTAGAGAAACAGGCAGTGATAGTCTCCTGGTATGAATTCTAGACACCTCACAGCTACTGGGAGGAAAAACTGGCCCCAAGGATGTGTGTGGTTGCCTGAGTGTTTTATGCATGTGCATGTGTGTGCTTCTTCTATGTGTGTTAATTTGTTTCTTCTTCTTTTTTTTTTCCTCTACTTATTTTGTGATGTACACTAATCTTATAAAGAGTTTTGCTCTTTCTCCAGAGCAGTGACCAGGATGTTGAGCCCAAGGTACTGTTAAAATTAAATACAAAATGGACACCAGATTAGAAAAATTCCCTGAGTTGATAAAACACTTTAAGCCATGTAGTGAAACTTAATTTAGCTTATTCTGAAAGACAAGAGAAGCTTAACTTAAGCCACTCTTGTAAATGCCTGTGGTAATCATAAAAGAGACAACTCATCTTTCGAAAATTGTATAAGATAATCAATTTTAACCAGTCCCTTGACTTGGGGAAATCCCCATTTTAATAAACAATCATTGTGTAGGTTAAACAACTTCCTCATTTTGTCTTTGCATTGATCCTATAACATCATGCCTTGAGCTGCAGATTAGTCTTTGAATTTGAATACTTCCATTTCCCAGCTGTTCTTATATACACAGTAAACTCTGACTAAATGGTATTTATTAATCTGGCAATTATAATTTTACTATTTTGGAATTTTTGACAGTTTTTGGCATCTAAACTGGGATTCAGAAGAAGACCCTCAATGACTCTGAGGCTGATGAGCAAACCAGTTTCTAGTTTATTGAGTTCACTGCTTTCTCCCTTACCATGGAGTCCACGGGTAAGTCTCTCTTGGATCCAAGCTCTACTCTCTTTGCCTTTGGGGCTCTCCAACTTTATTGTGCATACTTGTATTTTATTTGTTGAAGCGTCTTGGTAATTCACCTGATCCTGTTCAAAAGGAGAGAAAACATGTGATTCCCTGTGTTTTGGAACAGCTGTTAGGAAACAGGGTCCATCAGATTTAAAACATCTTAAGGAATCTAAAGGCAAAGATGGTTCTACCAGGCCTAAAACTCTTTCTCCATGTCCTCAAAAAACTCTTGTTTCCTATATGTATACCCCCTATGGACCATGGTCTTGTGTCGTTTTGGGAAATTGGTGACCTTTTGGTTAATTTGGAACTGTAATAACGACTTTGGGGATCCCTTTAACTTAGATAAGATAGTTCACCTTAATTCACACTCTTGAAAAAGAGAGAATCCCAAAACTCCCAGAGATAATAAAATGCATTCTTTGATTGGTATGCAGAAGCTTCTAGAAGACAAAATGACTCCAAAAATAGCTTCTCTAAAAGAAACTTTACAACATGCAAATAAAAAATAAAAAATCTTTAGTCAAACTCTGGCCTTCTGAGCAGATAAAATTAACTTAGCCCATCTGCCAGAAACACAATTTGGATCCAGATAATCTTTTGAATTTTCTTTTATTATTGTACTTGAGACATGAATAAAATTTTAAAATAAAAGCTATAATGTCTCTGTTTGTGTCTGTCTATATGTTTATGTATATCTATGTAAGAATATTATACTTAGTCAGCTTAAAGAAAATAAGTTCTTATATAAATTATTTCCAAAACTGTTGGATACATAGAAACTAAACCAAATGTTTTTCAGTTTCATATGACCTGGGATAAACTTTGATAAGTAAAAGCTAATTAAGTTTTTTGGTTTAATAAAAATAGGCATGTCTTTCTTCAGAATTATCAATATTAATGTAATGCAGACACAACTTTTTCTGTCTGGGAGTCAAATTAGCTCATGTTATCTCTATGTTACAAGCTTAGTAGGCAAGAAAAGAAACTTAAGATGATGGTTAGCTGCTTAATGTCTAATCCAATCATAATTATTAAAAACTAATAATTTAAGTAAAAGTATGTAAGATAAAAGTTAATACTAAGTTAAACTAAATAATGGTTATTCATTAAATATGTAAATCCTTTCCAAATAGGTAATACAATGAAACATTAATTGCTAAACATAACTGTAAGTTTATCTACTTTTGGCTTAATTTTTCACAGAGAGACAAAACTTAGTGGGTCTGTGAATGTTTTGACACATGAAAAATTATGCTATAGAAAACATATGTCTCTAAAAAGTATGATTTTTTATACTGACGTATTTATAAATTTGCTAATCTACTACAGGATGGTAACACATTATACAGTTAACATTTGCCTGCTTCCTAGTTTTCACTGGAAAGTAAAAGTTACTAATAGTTAAAATGTATAAACAACATGTAAAAGTATAAACACTAGAAATAAGAAGGGAAACAATTTTACATAAAACGTTTTGGAAGAAAATGGGATTTTTTTTTTATATGAAGATATGCAAGGAAAATAGGATGTATTTTTGTTAAGGAAAAAGAGAATAATGTCTTCTAAAATAAAATGACTGTTTATTCCAGAATAAAAAAAGAAAATGAATAAGACAGAACATAAATGGATACAGAAGATTGCAGAAGTTTTGTGGAAAAGAAAGTTTATGTTGTGAGGTCAAAGCTGGCTGAAATTGAATAGATTTATTTATAAGGGTTGTTTAGCATAAGCTTAGTAATGTATTGATAAAAGCATCTAAAGTTTAATTTTCTCTCTGTTAAAATCACAAAATTTCTCCAATTATTTGTCTGCTCTTAATAAAATATTATAAAAAAGGTGCTTTTATTTTTACCTTAGTTGTAATTTACCAAAGCTTTGACTGGAATATTACATTTGAGAGTATGCATAGAAACACTGCCAAGTATTTCACTATTAAATATGCTCATAATGGTGGGATTTCATAGATGTCCTTTATCTATGTTTGTTGAGAGTTTTTGTCATGAAAGAGTGTTGGATTTTATCAAATGCTTTTTCTACATCTATTAAAATAAATTTGTGGGGTTTTTTGCTTTTTTCTGTTGATATGGTGTGTTAGACTAAGTGATTTTTGGATGCTAAACCAACCTTATATTCATGGGACAAATCCCACTTGGTTATGGTATAGTCTGTTTTATATGTTTCTGGATATGACTTGATAACATTTTTTATGTGTATTTGTCATGCATATATTCATGACAGATATTGGCCTGTGATTTTCTTTTGTTGTGAAGTTTTTCTATATTTTTGGTATCAGAGTAAACTGGCTTCTTAGAGTGAGTTGCAAAGCATTCTTTCCTCGTCTACTTTGTGGAAGTGTTTGTGGAGGACTGTTACTATTTTTCCTTTCAAAGTTCAGTAAAATTCACTGGTGGAGCCATATGTTCCTGGGCTTTTTTCATTATGAGTAGTTTTTGTTGGAAGCATTTTCTTTGTTTTTAAAAATTCTCTCTCTTTAGGTTTTATGGGCATTCAGAATTTATATTTGTTCTTATGTTGTTTCAGTATTGTGTGACTTTCTAGGAATTTGTCCATTTTATCTAAGTTGTCTGTTCATTGCATACCCTTATTATTTATATTTATTTCTGTAAGTTCAGGAGAAGTATTACTTATTTCATTTAGGATTTTACAGTTTTACATTTTTCTCTTTCTCTTTTTTTTATCAATATAGATAAAGATTTTTCAATTTTGACAATATTTTCAAAGAACAAATTCTGGCTGTACTTATTTTTCTATTTTCTATTATACAGTAGTTTTTTTTTTTTTTTACAATCCATATTATTTCCATCTTTCTGTACATTTGTGTTTTATTTTGCTCTTTATTTTCTACTTTCATAAGTTGGGACATTAAGTTACTGATTTGAGATGTTTCTTTTTGTTAATAGAGGTGTTTTCAGCTATAAATTTCCAAGTAAGTATTGCTCTATCTGCTTCCCATAACTTTTGGTATATTGTATTTTTATTTTCATTCACCTCTAAGCCTTTTCTTATTCCTCTTGTGATTTTTTAATGGATTAATTATTTAAGAATGTGTTGTTGGGCTTCCCTGATGGTGCAGTGGTTGAGAGTCTGCCTGCTGATGCAGGGGACATGGGTTTGTGCTCCAGCCCCAGAAGATTCTACATGTCATGGAGCGGCTGGGCCCGTGAGCCATAGCTGCTGAGCCTGTGCATCCGGAGACTGTGCTCTGCAATGGGAGAGACCACAACAGTGAGAGGCCCATGTACCACAAAAAAAAAAAAAAAGAAAAAAAAGAATGTGTTGTTTTATTTTCAGTTTGATTTTCCCACATTGTTTGTGTTACTGCTTTCTAATATCATTCCATTGTGTTCAGAGAATATCCTTTGCTTTATATCCTGGTATATGCTCTATCCTGAATAATGGTCTATGTATACTCAAGAGTAATTTATACTGCTTTTGTTTGTTGGCCTGTCAAAATTTCTATTTCCTTATTGATGTTTTGTCTAGTTTTTCTACCCATTGTTGATAGTGAGGTATTTAATTCTGTAGATGTTATTGTTGAATTGTCTATTTTTGCCTTCATTTCCATCAGTTTTTGCTTCATGTATTTTGATGATATCTTTGCAACTTTATATATCTTTATGATTGGTATACCTTCCTGATAAATTGACCTTTTCCTCATTATAAAGCATGCCTCTTTATCTCTAATGTATATATATATATATATATATATATATATATATATATATATATATAATTTGTCTGATATTACATAGCCACTCCAATAGAAATTATGATTGCTGTTTGCACCTTTTTCTATACTATTATTTTAATCTATTTGTATCTTTAAATGTAAAATAGGTGTCCTATACACAGCACATGTTTTGATCTGGTTTTTATTCAGCTATACAAAATGTCACACAGCCTTTGAGTGTTTAAATCTATCAATATATAATTCTATTATTAACATGGCTGCCTTTACATTTGCCATTTTGGTTTTTGTTTTCTGTCTATGTCCTGTCTTATTATGTTCCTCTATTTCTCTTTACTATATTATATTCCATTAAATGAATATTTTCTAATGAAATTTTAAGTTTATGATATTTTTGTGTTGTTTCTTCAGTGATTGCTCTAGGACTTACCATATACATCCTAACATAGAATCTATTTTAGATTTATACTAATTCCAGTTAGAAAAACAAATGCTAATCCATGCTATTCTCTCTCTCTTTTGGGGGAATTATTGTTATACATATTATATTATACATATATATGTACATGTGTGCTGCATATATATGTATACATATGTGTGTATATGTAAACAATACATTGTTATAAGCAGCATTTTATCACTTTATATGATTTTATGGTTTTTAACAAAGCCAAGAGAAGAAAAGCAAATGTATATTTTAAAGTTTATTATATTAAACTTCTTATTTAAAATTTTTTGGTCCTCTTCACTTGTTCCTGTAGATTTTACTTAAAATGATGTCATTTCCTTAGCTTAATACTGTATTCTTCCCACTCACTTCCTTTGTACTGTTATTGGAAAATATATCATATTTTGTCTATTTTATTGTTTGACTTTGGGTGCATCTGTCTGAATAAATGTTACTACTCTGTTTAGAACACAATGTTGTCATTATTCCTTGTTAGGTTTTATATATGTATGTGTGTGCATATACACATAATATTGATATGTAGATATAGATTTATATGTCACAACTTATCTTTTGGCAAATATTCTACTGGTTAATGTGTACATTTTAACTTGTGAGTGTTCTTACAAAATAGTTTTACATTTACATGTAAATTTTTTTTTATTCATGAAATGGCAATGTGTTATGTTTCTTATTCTTTTTTCTAACATGTTTTTAAGAAATCTCCATATTTTTGTGTATATGTAATTCATAATACATTTCAAAAGCAATGTCATGAATTCATGGGGAAGACTCAATCTAGTGGAGGGACAAAACATACACAACGAACATTAGTCAAGACCTATAGTTAGTAACCTATTGTGTATTTTTATCCATGTGAGTTATTGTACAGACACTATGTATGCCCTATTCATATCCTCTAGGCAACCACAAGCCCAGGATTGCTTCCAGTAACAACCTGAGACTCTGCTTGAGGTCTAATCTTTTCACAAGGCTGCAAGTTTGTCCCTCTAGCAGAACAAACCTGAAATGTTGGAGACCAACTGTCCCCATAAGAAGATGTCTATTAATGACAGAAGGGAATTTGGAGAAATACCTCAGCTCTCTTGCCTTTGCTTGAGATACTCTGAATCATGTTTTACAGATAGCTCAAGGTTATCTCTTAGAATTCCCCAGGGTGACTAAGACCTATTTTCCTATCATGGTAACATTTTAGATAATGCACATTTTATTATATTCCATCTTTCTCTACCCCATTCCCATCCTTGTGCTTCATAGGATTACTGTCAAATATTCTACTTGCAATCACCTCCTTGCTTCATGGCTTGCTTTGGGGAATACAGAAATTATAATTAATCTTATTTCTAGGTCAGAAAACCAAGGATATAATTTCTAGAAGACTATGGGTTACAATTGTTTTAAATTAAAAGGAGAAAGCAATTACTCAGTGTTGATGATTTTGTTAGGGCACACTTCATGGAAGAAGAGGAATTTTTGCAGGTCTATATCAGATAGCTGGAAGAATTGGTCAGATAGAGACAGGCATATAGGCTGGGATACTGAAAAGTGTGTAAGTGATTTTCTGTTCCTGTGTGTTCAGCTTTTATTCTAAGGTTAAAAGAGAAAATTTCTCAGACTTGACAATCTGTGATCCTATCAGATGTGATTGTGGATATGTTTACAGAACAAACTCACAGATTTTAATGATTGTTTCTAAAGTACAGTAAGCTTCTTTAACATCTCCTTTTAATAGGTCTAATTGAGAGTTTCTCAAACTTGAGAAATTATAAACTTCTGAGACTGTATTTATAGACTTCCAGGGCTGTATTAACACCAATGTGAGGAACATGGCATTAAAATTTTAAAATCTTCCCTATAAATGATTATGGCCAAACATCATAAAATCTAAAAGCAAATAGAGTCAATGTAAGTAAAGTACTACTTATGCATAATGTAGTAATACAAATTATTTAGAACATGCTTGAAGTATTACTGAAATGCAAATCCCCAATTTAAAAATTCTTAGAATTTGCTTTATGCAATGGCATATCTGTCATCCACCAGAGATACATATATCTTAGTTTAAAACACACTGGATTAAGGTTTTGTTTTTAAAATGCTCAATAGCCAATCAGCAGCTGTTATATATATATATATATATATATATATATATATATATATATATATATATATATATATATATATATATATATAATCCATTATACAGGTGTGGTGTTCCTTTATAACTAAGTGAAATAACATGCAAGGTTAGGCTGTAAAAGGTGCTTACTTCAAAAGACTATCCTAGTTTTAGCAGGGCTTGAGCTGGTTCCACTGGACTAGTTTTTGATGGTCTCAGGTAGGACCTGACTGAACCACAGTAACTCTTCTAATTTGCTGGGACCTCACTTGATTCATTATTGATCAACTTACTATCTCTTAGCTTTTCAGGTCAAGTCATCTTTGCTTCACTCATCACATCAGTTGCCCTGGTCATAATCTTTGATGCTGTTGAAGTGGCTTCCGATCTCCCTTTTAACTGAATAAATTATCTGGCGTATGTTTAGAAGGTCTGGATTTATCACTTCTACTTGATCTTTTTTTGGTACTTGGACAGTTTTGATCTCAACATTATCCAGAAAGTGTTTATGTTGATGACATTGCCTCCCTCCAGCAATAATTACAAAATTTAACACTATTTTTGGCTAAGCATGTGCTTTATTATCATTTTATTTATATTATTTTATTCTTCATCAAAATCTTTTCCAGGAAAAGAAGAGTATTAATATAAAGTCATAACATGTTACCAGTAAAAAAAAATGGTGTTGTCTTATCATGGTTTTATTTTGCATGTTTGTGTTCTAAGTTAATGTATAGAAGTGTTAGATACAAGAACAAAATGTTTCTGCGTTTTTTCTCTTCTTTCCTGTAAAACCACCCATCTGACTACAAATACACACACAGGTGTGCACACATATGCACATGCACACACATACCCCATAGACTTACTCCCAAAACAAAATGAGGTTTCTGGCAGCACTTTCAATTACAAAAATGATGACACTTCCCCTTACTTTACAGATAATAATCTTCAGCAAAATATTTTCTAGCTCCTAAAAAAAACAAAACAAACAAACAAAAAAAACACAGACTCTTCAATTTGGGATCATGCTACGTAGAGCTATTAATGTAATCACTGCCATGCTGTTTCTCTGTAGTGCACTTCTACAATCAGTAAAATAAAAATGAATTTAGCACATAGGAGAAATGGAACACCCTTCTAATTCCAGCTTTCTTTCACTTTTCTTTAATATCCATGTCCTGATTTTATTAAGGCAGCTCTCATTTCTCATTCCCTTTATTATAAGCTCATTTCTTCATCTTTATGCTTTCTTGCACAATTTTTCTAACATAAAATACCTTTATAACATATATCAATTTGGATTTTATTTGTATCAACTCTAAGAAATTCTTAGTGTATGGAGAATGAATGCCGTATTTTATTTAACACCAATTTTTTTTTTGTTTTAACAGTTGTTTGTCTCTCTCTGTGTCCCTTTTATTGAATATAAAGTCCTTAGTGATAGAATGTAAAGTACATTTTCCATCTGTCTCCACCAAGAAAATAATATATTAACATATTTAATCCCTCAGATATTTGATCAAGGTTAAATCAATATTCAGTTCAAGCCTAACTTTTCTTAGAAGACATCTATATCTTTTGTATTTTTATTTACATTAAAAGTATATATATATATATATATATATATATATATGTTTTTTTCTGATTGTCACATGTGTAATAGTAAAGTGGTAAACAAAACAAACAAACAAACAAAAAGTCTCACTAACACCAACACTCACAAACAAAGTTTACAAGTTCCTTCAATTTGGTAGATTATACTGTGTATCTACACAACTATCAACTACAATGTAACAAGTTAACCTCCCAAATTTAAAATACCTGTTATCTTACATTTCTGTGAATTAAGAATCAACGTGTGACTTAGGTCTCTAACAAGGCTGCAATCAAGATGATGTCCTAGGTTACAGTAATTTCAAAGCTAGACCTCGGGAATTTCTATTCCAAGCTCACTGACATGGCTCTTGGCAGGCTTAGAAGATAGAATTTCAAACTCACATGGGGCTGTTGACAGTTCTCAAGTTCATATTGGCTTCTGGAGAGATACCAGTTCTTTGCTACATAGGCCTCTCCATGCGGTTAATTACAACATGACAGTTGCATTCCCCAGAGTGCGTGAGAGAGACACACACCCTAAGACAGAAAATAATTCAAGCCCACTGAAGAGGAAGAGATTACATAAAGACATAAACACTAGGAGACAGAGGATACTGGGAACCATCTTAGAAACTGGTTTTCACATATCTATTCCTTTGTTTCTAAGCCCTGCATGGTATTCCATGGTATATACCTGCCATATTTCATTTATCCATTTTTATACCAGTGACCTAGTTTGTCTCCAGTTCCTCATTACACAAAGAAGGTTTTGATGAATTGCCATGTAGATATCCTTTTGCAGATCAGAGTTCCCCTGGCATACATAATCAGAGCTGGAAATAATGAGCCATAGGCAAATGAACATTTAGAAGAAAAACATATAAACTCAAAATGAAAACACATCTATCTTCCAAATGAGTTGAATGGCAAGTTCTTTGTTTTACAAATGATATTAAATATCTTTTGATATATATAAATGAAAGTAGAGGTAGAGGAGAGTAAGGGTTTGAAGCCACATAGTTCTTCATATTAAATAAAAATTATACTTCTTTGTAGAAATTTATGAAGATAATTCTGACAGAGATAGCTTTAGAATTTGGTAACATCAGTAAATATATATTTGTTTAAAATGCTCATATTTTCTACTTATCTCTATATTATTTATTTTATTTTATTTTTTGTCTTGTGAAACAGATATGCAAGGGAATAAATGGCTGTATGTCAGTTCTGGGTAAGTTGTGACAAAGTCAGAGAGAACCACCAATTTTGTTCAAGTTATTTGGCAAATAGTTGAGAAACAATCAACTTAGTTACATTTATAATTTTCCATTTACTGCATTTAGGAATCTGAGGCCTGATTCCCTGAAAAGGTAAATAAATCATTTATTTAACTAGGTACTTATGGGAGGTATTTAATTTGAACTATCAGAACATTTTAATTAAGGAGATTGCCAGCTATGACCTTGATAGTCTCATTATTAACTGTTAAAACAATTCCATAACAATCATATCTCATACTTTACACATCTTTGGGCCACCTGAGTGGCCCAAAGAACTCTCTGGGAATAAGTGTTTGTATAGAATTAGTAATATTACCCAAGACTCTTTGTAGTAATCTCAGTGTTTGATGATATATAGACCTGACATAGAAGAAACCATAAAAGAAAGAAACCACATAGACAGTTCCTGGTGGGTCAAACCACCTCATATTCAAAATTAATCTTGAACTAATAAGACTAGTTAAGCTGAAATTTACAATTCCATCTTCAGCAATATCTTGAAAAATTGTAAAGTGCTTTCATTTTACTAAGAATAACATTACAGAAAACATAAATATCTTTAAAAAAAGGAATCTTAGAATTTCTAGTTCTTTTGTTCAGTGAAATAAATTGATCCTTGTCTTCTTACAATGATAAAGAGCAGAATATTTTATCACTTTTGTAGGCTTACACATGTAGAGGAAAGTTGGTAGATAAAATAAATGGCTATGTAAGATTAATTTTTGTTCTGTGAAGTCATTAATCTCCAATTAGTAAACAGATAATATGTGACATATTGGTGATGCCATAACACAAAAACACATTTTCCATTGTAGACACATTTGAAATTTGTACCTATGTTTGCACCAGAATACTTGAATTAATGGGTAAAATCTTTATGTATGATTAAACAAATATGTTTGCCTTTAGAGAACAAATTATCATAGGCACATGTAATTATTTTGATTTTCTGTTCCTACCTTGAAACAGATCAGTTTTATCAATGCTATTTTAGGATTGAATCTTACCTGTTTTGAAGTATTTAAGTGGTGAAGAGATATATTTCTTTCATGCCCAAATACTTCAGTGATGACAACTCAACTTCCACATTTATTTATTAGGACATTTAATCATTTACTGAATTACTAATTCATTCTTTGATCATCATTTACTTTCCACTTTCTTCTTTCTCAGATAAGTCCTTTATATATAGCAGGCAAAATATATTTTGTATATTTTACAAACACACTTATGTTTATTAAACACATAATAATAATAAACACTTATGTTTATTTTCTCCAATTTAATATTCTCTGTGCATTCACAAGCATATCTGCACTGATCTTAAAATTTCCCTTTTATCAAATAACTCTTCTGATGAGAAATATTCAACTTTTTATTGAGTGTAAGATAAAACACTTAAACTGTTATTTGATGCTTTCTAAATCCTTACTTCAAATTACCTTTTCCATCTTGTCTCATCACTACTCTTGAACACACACTTTGAAATCTTCTTTCTCTCATATAAGCAATTATTATTCCTGATATCAAAACAAATAACTATTTGTGAAATATGAATCTGGATCCTACTCTGTCTTATCACAAGTTTTCTCAGCAAAAATTCTTCTTTCTAATGAAATTTCACAAATATTTCCAGCATATATTTATCTCTCATAGTTCTGAAATCATATAGAACTCAAAAGTTCATTTTGTCATTTATGTTTTACTAAATGCTCATGAATAACTGTACTATCTTCCTAGTGAATTATACATTTAAATCAGAGATGACACCATATAAACATTTTCATCATCTGCTACCCCAAAGAAAATACCTTTCCTACAGTTAGAGCTTAGGACAAGAATTAAACATGTTTATACTTTATCTCCATCATTTAACAGCTTTTGGGTGGCATAATATTCAGGTGAAATTATAACTGTTTATAATTTTTATCTGTAAAATATGATTAATACCAGATAGTTTTTTTATTGTGTGAAGGATAAATGATACAGGGCAAAGGAAGTGCTTAGCTTAGCACTTAGCCCATCATAAACACTCAGTATTTAGCTATACTGATTGATAGGTCAAATATCATAATACTTATCTATGACAGTATTACAAATTATCCCACAATTTAGCATTTTAAAACAACAAATGTTTATCTCACACAGTCGTTGAGGATCAGGAATGCCGAAGTGGCTTAGCTAGATGGTTCTGTCTCAGGGTTTCTCAGGAGTCATGGTCAAGATGTTGACCAGTGCTGCAGTAATTTAAAGCTTGACTTGGGCCAGAGATCAACTTCCAATATAGCGCACTCATGTGTCTGTTGGCAGGAGGGCTTGACTTGTTTGCTGGCTCTTGGTGAAAGGCTTTGTCCCTCTTCTCATGGCACTCTCCATAGGGCTTCTTCCCCCAGAAAAAACAATACAGTGAGAGAAGACAGAATCCATAAAGTCTTTTTCTGACTTATTTTTATAGCTTCACGTTCTGTCATATCTGCAATACCTTATTGTTTACAAATGTTAGTCCTGTTCAACGTGTGAAGGAGTTACACAAAGGGCAAAAGACAAGGTTCCTTGAGACCATCTAGCTAACTGATTTTCCATGCAGTTAAACCCAGATTATTTAACTGTTCTTGGAGGTTCTTCATGCATTACTAAAGGCTTGTTCACAGTTTCAGTTTGTATTAGATCCTACGTTCTACGAACATTATTATACACTAATATCATACTGTAATTTCATTCTGTGAAATCAGAGGCAGCCTAATACAAAGCATACCATGTGGGGTTTAGACTGCACTTTAATATATTTCAGTTAATATGCTTTCAACACTTGGTCCAAAACATTATTGAGACTTTTTGATATTAGAGTCAACTATATATATATATATATATATATATAGATAGATAGATAGATAGATGGATATAGATATAGATATAGATATTTTTTTAATGAGGTGTGAACAGTAAACACAAAGATTACAAAATGAAGTAAAGTAAGTAACACTAGAGTTATTAAAATGTAATAGGGTCTAAAAGAAAGGCAAATTATGTCCAATAGTAGTATTTGGAAAGGGCTCCATGGTCTAGGTAACATCATATTTTGGAGAATTATGAAAGATAGAGATGGTTAAACAGAAGTCACAATAGCTATAACCCTCCAAATACCAAACATATAAATAACACATATATTTACAAAGAGAAAGACAAATTTTAAAAAAATTATTGAATGATTAAAATTATTTGACTATTCAAGTTTGCCTGGAGCATAAAATAATTTACAATCCATATATCTGCCAATAATTGCATCCAATAATTCTACACAATGCCAAGACAGAGGAAACAGAAAACACCTAGCTATTGAAGCAGATATCAAAGTTCAAACTTATTTTCAAACTTCATAGACATTGAGGCAACAGTGATATATGTATCTGGTTGTAGATAAAATATAAAGAATAATAACTTTGAAATCTTTAGTGGTTTCATATTATACTGTAATAAAATGCCTGATTTCATTGGCAAATGTAATTTTACTATTAATCCTTCTACACATTATATATATATATATTTTTTTTAATTTTTGAAGTTTATTTTATTTATTTTTTATATAGCAGGTTCTTATTAGTTATCATTTTATACATATTAGTGTATATATGTCAATCCCAATCTCCCAATTCATCACACACCACTTTCTCCCCTTGGTATCAATACGTTTGTTCTCTACACCTGTGTCTCTATTTCTTCCCTGCAAAACAATTCATCTGTACCATTTTTCTAGGTTCCACATATATGTGTTAATATATGATATTTGTTTTTCTCTTTCTGAATTACTTCACTCTGTATGATAGTCTCTGGATCCATCCACGTCCTTACAAATGTCACAATTTCGTTCCTTTTTATGGCTAAGTAATACTCCATTGTATATATATACCACATCTTCTTTATCCATTCATATCTCGATGGGCATTTAGGTTGCTTCTATGACCTGGCTATTGTAAATAGTGCTGCAATGAACATTAGGATGCATGTGTCTTTTTGAATTACAGTTTTCTCTGGCTATATGCTTAGGATTGCTGGGTCACATGATAATTCTATTTTTAGTTCTTTTTTTTTTTTTCTGCGGTATGCAGGCCTCTCACTGTTGTGGCCTCTCCCGTTGCAGAGCACAGGCTCCAGACGCACAGGCTCAGTGGCCATGGCTCACGGGCCCAGCCGCTCCACGGCATGTGGGATCTTCCCGGACCGGGGCACGAACCCGCATCCCCTGCATCGGCAGGTGGACTCTCAACCACTGCACCACCAGGGAAGCCCCCTATTTTTAGTTCTTTAAGGAACTTCCATACTGTTCTCCATAGTGGCTGTATCAATTTACATTCCCACCAACAGTGCCAGAGTGTTCCCTTTTCTCCACACCCTCTCCAGCGTTTGTTGTTTGCAGATTTTCTGATGAAGCCATTCTACCTGGTGTGAGGTGATACCTCATTATAATTTTGAGTTGCATTTCTCTAATAATTAGTGATGTTGAGCAGCTTTTCATGTGCTTCTTGGCCATCTGTATGTCTTCTTTGGAGAAATGTCTAGGTCTTCTGCCCATTTTTTGATTGGCTGTTTTTTTTTTTTTAATATTGAGCTGCATGAGCATATATATATATATATATATATATATATATATATATATATATATATATATATATTTAAATCAAAGCTTAAACTGAATGGAAGTTACAAATTTTATTCATTGTAGCTTCATTTCTTAACGTGACTTATGTCTTTGAATTTTTACAATGCAAAATCATGGAAGACTATTAATTATATTCTGTAAAAGCTGCTTAAAAGTTTAGGAATATATATATGTGTGTATATATATATTCATGTGTGTGTGTGTGAGAGGAGATGTGTTTATACATGTATATATATACAAATATACTTATACACACAGCACATATGTAAGTGGAGAAAATATCTCTGACTTTGAACAAAATAAATATTTTAAAGATCAAAATAACATAGTGACATAGTGAGTTGAAAAGTGTAAATTACATATGTATTCTAAGATCACCTTATCTATCTTGTTAGCTTATCTTCAACTTTTTTTATGCCTATTCTGGAGTGATTTTCATTAATAGTTCAGTTATTCAATAAATTCTCTCCTATTGCAAAGATTTTCATGATGTTTTCTAGATTTATAAATACATTTTATTAACTAACTCCCACTATTCTAATTTGGGAGATTTTTTTTTATATATAACTACCCTTATTTGGCAAAAGTTCTCAGTGAAATTCGTTATCTTCAGAGCAATTGGCACATTTGCACATTTACATTTATGTGATTGTAACTTAATGTTTGTAACCTCTACCAAGTGTCTATGAAGACAAAGGTCCATCTGTAGAGCATCTAGCAAATAGAAAGTACTTGATAATTTTTTTCAAAAACTGAAAATGTAAATGGATGAATACAAATTGTGAAAATTAATGAAAAGCAAAAATATACTTTAAAGACCATATTTTATGGAATATAAAGTAATGGATATCTGAAAAAATTCACCTGGAATATTTACTTTTGAAATATTCATAGTTTCAATCAATATGCTTTCAACTGATATCTTTTCAACTAATGGTTTCTACTCTGCTTATATACTGAAGATCCTTAAAAAACAAGAAAGAATTTCTAGGCAATTTAATCAAATATATTTACAACTCAGAGGGATATGCATGGATATTGGTAACTGAACATATTAATAAGAATGCTGAGAGTTATTTTAATTTATACCCATTTTTAAGATAAGATGACTCCCAAACTCAGAAAATATATATACTTGTTATTCATCCTGTTGTTTTTATAATTGGTTCTCTCCCTTTCAGGTGTTGTCTCTTGAAAATATCATTTCTATATGAGATGTGAGTTGAACAAGGGTGCTAAGTTGCCAGGTGACTAAAATGTCCTTGCCCATCTTTGACAATCAAGGCTGACCAATAACCCAATGTGAGTGCCCCTCCATCTGCAACATATGAATCCAGAATGACAAGTTGCCTCTAACCCCAAAGAAAAGCTGGGTTCCTAAAAGACCAAGTAGCACAAAGTCACATAAAGCTACATTTGCTCCTTGGTTCATGCCACTCTTAGAGCTAAATTCTATAGCCACAGATTGCAGATTTCAAGTCCAGAATATGTCTTGCATTTTTACATTAGTACAGTTTTTCCAGTGTAAAAGAAAAGGTCAATAATTACAAGGCTGATAGTAATGTGTGAGTAGAGACCTATGCCATTGATTCTTTTTCTTTCTTTGTTTCTTTTTTTTTTTTTTTTTTTTTTGGATGCTGTCTCATTATTTCTCAATTTGAGAAAATAACCCTGCCACTCTCCTTTCTAATTAAATTAATTAGACCTTCCTGGAGTCTTTTTCAGTGCTTTATCAGGTATTCTGAGAAATTGTTTGTACAATTTTTTTTTTTTTTTTTTTTTTTTTTTTTTGTGGTATGCGGGCCTCTCACTGTTGTGGCCTCTCCCGTTGCGGAGCACAGGCTCCGGATGCGCAGGCTCAGCAGCCATGGCTCACGGGCCCAGCCGCTCCGCGGCATATGGGATCCTCCCAGACCGGGGCACGAACCCGTATCCCCTGCATCGGCAGGCGGACTCTCAACCACTGCGCCACCAGGGAGGCCCTGTTTGTACAATTTAAAACAGGTTTTGGTCTTCTCGTAGAGACTTTTTTAGGAACTAAATATTCTGGCACTGGATATGGAGAAAAAACCCTGACAATAACCTTCCATGTATAATAACAATAAAGTTCATAAGCTTTCATTATTGAGAATATGCTCAAATGAGGTTCAGAATTTTTCAAAAAGGGAAAGTGGATAAATTGGGAATAAAACTTGGTTAAGAATATGATAATTTGCAAACAGCAAATGGTTATTAAACATTCAAAGCTGTGGATTTAAAGTTTTCAGACAGCTCCTGAGAATTAGAGAGGCTCATTATTCCTATATTAAATGTTGAACTTGAAGAGACCTAATTCATACATAAATAAAGTTTCCAGGCAAACTTCATGTTCTATAAACCTGAATTAACAATTTCTGTTTCTTTCTTGGAATCTTATTTTGTACCATAAAATTTCAAGTTATAAATTTTATGTGAGGGGCTTAATAATCATGTATGATAAATATAGTAGATGTGCAAGGCAGACTAGCAGATGGGAAGACTTGGACTTCTCTGGTCAGTGAAGAAGAGGGGGAATCAGCCCAAATATTTTCAACTGAATGTATTAAGGGCAACATGTCTGATCTTTGAATATATGTTGACATACTAATTTTTTGTACTGTTTTTGTACAGACTATATAGAATTATAAAGCTTTATAAAATAAGAAATTAGCAAGATATATTTTCATAATATTCTGAACATTTTCAATAGTCATAGAAGTTTAATATAAATGGTGCTGATAATTGAATTTTTTTCAACATAAATTCTACTTTCCACTACCTTCCCTGTTTTTTGCACTACTGATTATCTCTTTATTGTCTCTGAGTCGGACTTTTTCTCCCACTCTTCCCATTATTGAAATAGTTTCTCAGAACTCAACAGTATCTCCCAATTGTCTAAATTTTCTCCATAAATTATATTTTCTTAATTCTTTTAATCATTTAATTATGTTGATCAGTCAGCCTCATACTTGTTGAAATTCCTAACTTTCTTCATTACATTTCCATAGTATTACAATATGATTGGATATTTCCTCTTCCTCTAAACATTCTTTCCTTTTCTGCTTTGCTTGCATCTATTCTTATTCTTTTTAAAACTAAGGATTAGTGCTAAAGGACCAGTCTGCTAATCTCCATCTTTCTTTTCATCATTCTTGCTTCAAAGTACATAATCACATCCATGGTTACACGTTTTATCTCTCTTCAAGTTACAGCCAAATCTACTTTTATGGTTTTGCACTCCTATTTTTCTAGCTATGAGTAATCACTTTTCACAACTTCAACAAAATGTCATGTGAACGTCTGTTACACAGCTGGACTAAACCTGTATAGTAACCATCTTCCTCTTAAATCCCACTCTGACTGATTAAAAAAACAATGTTAATGGCACCTTCAGTTTTTGAGTTATCCAGATTTAAAATATAAATCTATTTTTCACTCTTTACTCATATGAAGTCCTAAAATCTGATTTCATCACAAAACCCTTTAGATCTTTCTCACATCAGCTCTTATTATTGCATGCTTTCTTTATGATCTAATAACAAATACTGGAAAAGGTTCTTATTATCCTATGCCATGCTATAACTGATTTATTTCTAATGCTTCAACATATCCTTTCACTTCAAAAGAAAAAAAAGAACAAATGTCTATAGTAAGATTCAAAGCTCTTCCACAGAAAGATCCTAGGCAATCTTTCCAATTTTCTCTGCATTAACCTGTTTCGTCTATTGCTGTGTGTGTTTGCTTATTTTTAATTATAAGAGGTGTTCATTGATTCACGTTGTCTTGTTGATATTCTCATTGTAAAAAAAAAAACAGTACAAATGTTCTACAGAACACATTAATTACATAGATAATATTTTTTCTCTTCACATTAAAGAAAGCAGATGTCCATTATCTTAATGAAAAAATTAGATCCAACATTATCTATTATGTGCAAAAAGACAATATGTATGTCCTGATACAAAGTCACTGAGAAGAAGAAAGCATTACCTATGCAACATCACTGCCAAAGTATTCAGTTTATATCTAATCATGAGGAAAACAGACAAATCCAAACTGAGGGACTTGTAAAAACCAACTGGCTTGATTTATATAAAAATGTCAATGTGATAAAAGAGAAAAAAAAAAGAAGAAATAAGTAAAAGGTCTCCTAGACTAAGGAAGACAAAAGGGACATGACAACTAAATGAAATGATTAAATATTAATTGGATGCTAAATTTTATAAAACAGTTATGAAGAACTTTAATGGGGAAATCTATAAAATTTCAGTAACCACAAATTTATTGACTGAAGTAAAGTTTTCTCTGGAAGCCATCAATATAATTTATCTTAACTCTCATGTTTCAAACTGCAATTTTTGTAACATTTTCTTTTTTAACAGTTCTTCACAACTTTATAAACTTTCTTAACAATAACTATTTTTGATAGGTAGTATCAATCCAGGAATAAGGATTTATATTCTCCAAATATAAAAAGATAGTTACATGACATCGATTTTTTATTGATTCCCAAGAACAAAAGTGTTATTGGCTCCTTTCAAGGATCATCCTTATATGGTATTAACACAGCACTTTATACTTGCCAATGGACTTTCATATGTTCTTTTATTTCATATGCTATCTTAGTTCAGCTGGTAACAGTCTCGTGAATTTGGCAGGACAGGGCTTATCTTTACCTTACATAAAGTAAGAATGGAATGCATAGCATGCAAAAATATTAAATTGCTCTCTGATTAAAAAGAAAATCAATTATAAAAATTCAAATACATAATTATCTCATCACCTAATTTAAAAGTCCAGCACTTGATAATATAACTTGACAGAAATGATTGTACCAGCTGATAAAGTAATGAAAATTATGCTAAGGAAAATATTCCTTCTTTCAATGGCATGAAAAACTGAAATTCTCTAAAGTCCACTTTCTAACTTGAAGATAAGAAAACCTATATTAATTTTCTTTAATTATTCTAGTAAATATAGATACATATATTATTTAAAGTGTTTTCCTTTACTTTTTAAAAAATTGTGTTATATTATGTACATTATTATGTTTATGATGTATATTTTTCACAGTGTTCTATTTTTTTAGAAATATGTCATGGATATTTCATTATGTCAGGGCATAATGAGCTAAAATTCATTTAATTATGAGTCAAATATCCATATTGATGAGTTTTTAACTTGTTCTTAATGATTAGCTAAGTTGGGCTATGTAGTTGAAATGGAGATTTGTATATATCTCTTTTCAAATTTTTGGGACTATTTCTGTGGCTAAATTTTAGGAAAGGTCTTATTAAATCTGTTTATAAATACATATTCTTTGATTTTCCTCATCATGTATCATGTATGAATACATACTTGATTGTCATTAAGAAAGTGTTTTACTGATTAATTTTCCACCAATGGTATTTGAAGGTGGCTGCTTCATTCACAAATTCACTAATCTAGATATTTTTAAATTGGTCTATAATAATTTTTTACTTTGATAAGTTCCCTGGTAAAAATAATGTGCTGTTATTGTTTTAATTTGATTTTCTTTGAATACAAGTTTTAACTGATCATTGAATATCTACCTACCTCTGGGATGAAAGAAAGTCATACAAGGTAAGGGACAGTCTTACCCAAGCTCTGACATTCACAGTATGAACTGATTGGTGGCAATATGTCTTCCCTGTCAATAACAAAATTCATTGTCTGGCTTACAGTTCTTTCCCACAGCCAATTATTTGACAAATATAAAGATATAAGTGTAAATTTTTTCAGGTTTATTGACAAGTTGACAAACAAACCTAATATATTTAAAGAATACAATGTGATGGGCTGATATATGTATACATTGTAAAAGGATTCCCAATCAAAGAGCTAGTGATTTAAAACATCGATTATCTTTCATATTTAATATTTACTTTTTTTTTCAGTTAGAACACTTAAATTATATTATCTTAGCAATTCTAATTTATGCAGTACAGTATTATCAGAGTGATCAGGTTTTACTTCAGAACTTTAGACCTTATTCATCTTATAACTGAAAGTTTGTGTCCTTTTAGCAGCCTCTCCCTATTGCTTTCAGCCCCTAATTATTGGAAGCCACAAATCTGCTTTCTGTTTCTGTAAGTTATGGGTTCAACTTTATTTATTTATTTATTTCCATATAGTAGTGATATCATGTAGTATTTGTCTTTCTCCCTCTGGCGTATTTCACTCAGAAGAATGACCTACAGATTCATCCATGCAAATTGATGCAAATGTCAGAATTTCCTCCATTTTTAAGGCTGAAGAACATTATTTCATTTATTTTTTTATTTACATCATCTTTATCCATTGATCTATCGACAGACTCTAACGTGTTGTCTAATGCAGCAAAGAGCATGGAAATACATATCTTGTTAAGATAGTGATTTTGTTTTCTTTAGATATATATGAAGAAGTGGGAGTGCTGGATCATGTGATAGTTCTATTTTTAATTTCTCTAGGTAAAGTTCATAGTGTTTTCTGTGTGTACTGGTATACATCCCCACCAACAGTGTATAAGCTTCCATTTTCTCCATATCCTCATCAGTATTTGTTATTTGCAGACTTTTTGGTGATAGCCCTCCTGATAGGTATGAGGTGATATCTCACTGTGGTTTTGATTTGCATTTCTCTAATGATTAGTGATATTGAGCATCCTTTCATGTGCCTATCTGCCGTTTGTATATCTTCAACAAAGTAAGCAATAAATAAGTAATAGCTGTAATTGTTTATTAAAATGTGTGTATCCACTACATGTAGCTAAATAGGAAATGACATGCCATTACTTAGTGCTTCAATGATATTTAAGGGAATATTTTCTTCTCCTAGATTGTAAGCTCCTGAAGTGTGGAAACAATTTCTTAAGCTTTTTTGCACTCTTAGAGTTTCCAAATGTCCACCACAGTGTAAATAAATAATATCTATTTATTTAAGGAATAACTGATATGAATAAATAATTCACTTAGGTTGCTCTTGGTGTTGTGTATTGTAAATGATAAAAGTGTACAGAGTAGAACTAATTGGTAGACAGATTTCCATTATAGTCTGTCAAAGCTAAGGCATTAGCATGTGTACTGGACATGCAAATAGGCAAGCATCTGTTTCAATAAAGGCTGTTGGAAAAAAATCTCCCTTTCCTCCCAAATGATCTCCTGAGAGAATATGATGGCTAATGTTTCTTAAATAAAGGACAGTGAGGTATGTCTCAATGAGGCAAGAAAAGAAGAGATTCACCCTAAGTTTTAAGTGACTTAAAAGTAGATATTTTTTCTTTTCTTTCTTTTTTTTTTTTTTTTTCTAAAGCTAGGTTGGGTAGGTAACAGGAAAAGGAGCTTTGGGATATTTGAAGGAGAGTGGGATCTACTTTTTATTAGAAAGAAGACAGAGAAAGATAAAAGTTATTTTTGTGCTAGAATACATCTATGGATCTCTAGGACATTTGTATGTGGGATTAAGAAATACATGAAAAAATATATTATGTGTGAGGATTTGGGGGAAGAGATCCCTGGCTTAAAAAAAAAATTCACTTGTATCTATGTCACTGTTGTCCAACAGAGCTATCTGTTATAGCAGAAATGTTCTGTATCAGCATTGTACAATAAGGTGACCTAGCCACATGAGGCTATGGAGCACTTAAAATATTGCTACTGAAATTCATAAACTTATATCTTAATTAAGCTAAATGTTCCTTAATTCAAATTTAAACTTAAATAACGATATATGATTACTGACTACTTATTGGACAGCACAGGTCTATATTATCCTTAAATCATCAGAACTACTCTAAAGACAATAATAATTTATCTCACAGGTTTCCCCAGGTTTGGTACTCTTTTACTTTCTCAGTAAAATTTAGGATCTTTCAACATCCCATCATTTTTCCTGAGCATCCTCTCTGCTTATTAGAGTCATTTTAGAGTTGAATTTCAGTAACCAGTATGTCACTGAGCAGTCTACACACTGTCTTCCCACATTTGAAATTCTATTATAATTAACTTAAATAAGTTTTATTGTAAATACAAGGGGGGTTGTGGCACTCACTTTTTTTTGAGTGAAAATGCACACATATAAGAACTATTATGGAAAATAAATCAATAGTTTTCTATTTAATACAAACTTGAACCCAGTTAATTTGTCAAAGACAATATCCTTCTGCTAAGAAAAAATAAACTCTTCATTGTTATGAATGTGTTGATAACATTTTACATGCTTGACACTGGATTGAAAAAACAATTTTGAACATCTTTGGAAATTACTATTCAAAACTGTAAGAAAATAGTTTTAAAATCCATTCTGAGTTATTTAATGCTGCCAAGAGATCATACAATGAAAACTATTATATCTAATTGCTAAAATAGAGAAAATTATATATCTTAAGAAAAAACATGGGGTTTTTCATTGGTTATGTAGCCTATATTATTTTTTTTTCCCTTCGCTTCTGCCTCTGCATAAAAAAAAATGTTAAAAATTTCTAGATGTTAGAGAGCAGAGATGCTGAAAATTTCAATCCTTCCTTGGTTTTAACACAAAGTGATTAGAGCAAATTCTCTTTAAGTGTATGGAGAGCAAGGTCTGTAACCCCAAGTGAATGCAGATTGTCACCTTAATTTAACTGAGAAGTTCTGGTTCTGGAGACAACTGGAAAGAGCAGAAGAGTGGAAATTATAAGTTGACATGCTCAATGATCTGAGTTGTTTACTTAAGGAAGTATAGGCTATTTAGAACACAAAAAGAGACACATGCCTTGATCTGTAGAATCTGGCAGGAATATCTCATATTAATGTTGTTATTATTGGATTATTTTTAAAAATTCCTTTCTGTTTTAAGTCTAAATTGATGATGTGTATACATAACAGGAAGCATAATATACATTCACTTTTATTTTGGTGGAAAGTAAATGAGAAAACATTTAGGGTAAGACTCTTAAGGAAGAAAATAGCACTTTTACTCACTTGTCTTTTGAAAATCAGATTTTTAAAAATCTTTTGTCCTCACCACAAGGCATATGGTATCTAGTTCCCCAAACAGGGATAGAACCTCTGTACAGTGCATTGAAAGCACAGAGTCTTAACCACTGGACCGCCAGGGAAGTCCCAGGTTTTATTATATCAGTTAAATAATTATTTAAAGCGACAACCATCCTATTTACATCACAACAAAGTTATAGGACATACATATGTTACATTAAAATTATGCACTGTGGTTTCACAGTGATAGTCCTGTCTGTATAGAAAACCACATAAAGTTAGAAATGTTAAAATCCTCTACATGCTTTGTTTTATAACTACATATCCTCATAGTGTCATATAGAGAATAACTGAATAATAAAAGTGTTGTTATTTGATGCAGATGTTATTGACAACCTCCCATCAGTATTATATGTGTTTTCAATTGGTATTTAAAATTTCAGTGAGTCTGTTCTATCCAGTTCTTGGTCAGTGAAAGTCAGGGAATGCATGGGCCAAGTCTATACCTGTGAACATTAGAATATATGATGAATTTTAGAATTTTGTTTGGTTTGGATTTTTAACCATCATTGGGCCATCATTTCATATCACTGCAGTATCTGACCTTGTTTATTTGGTGACCAGGAAATATCTGGTAATTTTCTACTCAGCTGCTGGAGCTGTTATACATTTCAGAAAATGTTTCTGCAAAACATACTCTGTGTGGCAATTGACAATCTTCTTACAGTCCAACACAGTGGACAAATCACAGTAATAGTCACAGGCTGATCTTCCCAGAGGAGTCATTCAACAGGGCCATCTGAAGCCATACTACTTTTAATCTATTTTTAAAATCAAAGATCCCACCATTTCTGAATTTCTTAAGGTCATTCGTCTACTTTATGTTTCCTGTGATATATAGCTTAATTTAGCTTGGAGGTGAAAGATGCAGTTAAAACAAAATGAAGAAAAGAACCTTGAGATGCAGAACTTTCAGTTTAAAAGACTATTAATGACCATAGAAGATGCAACAATAACAAAAATGTTTATTTTCATCCCTGCAAGGACTATAGGTTGCTCACAAAGGATTCATGGTAATACAGCTTTCTGGGATTTACATTAATAGTATATCTGTATTTTTTTTTTCTATTTCCAATAAGTATTTTCAGAAAAACTTCTTCAGAGATGGAAATTGACTTTAGTGTGTGAGTGTGTGTGTATGTTTGAGTGTCCCCATCTCTAGTTTGTGTAAAAACTATTTAATATTTTTGTTTGTTACAAAAGATATGTAATACTGTGTCCCTTCTGTCAATTTCATATGAATTTCTTCTCCATATTATAAATAAAAATAGGAGAAAAAATCCAGGCTAGAGGGAAAATCACATCTGGTTCTCACATAGTCTTGTGGTGTTTGAAATTTCTCTTCAACATTTCAATCAAGGCCTCCTAAACCACTGTGTCATTATATCCCTTGACAATGCACTCACTACCTTCCAAGACCATGGAGCATATCCCGTTTTTGAACGTTTCAGGATTTGATAGTTTCTGTTTTAATTGAACTGAAACATTTTCCATTTTAACTTGTATACATTAGTCTTGGTACTGTTCTTTGGGACCACATAAAACAGGTCTGAATCCCTTTTCCATATGACTTTTCTCTTTCTAAATCTTTCAAATATTTGATGTTTGCAAGCATGTATCCTGCTGGATCTCCAACCCAAGTCCAATAAAAATTAACACATTCTCCAAAAGTCATTAATTTTTAATTTTCTCATATTTCTCCTTCATATATGTTGGGGCATTTAGATTGTATTCTACTCTAGGAAAATTAAGTATAGGTAGAGTTGTCATGAGTGGAGGGGAGGAAAGATCATTCTGCTCCTCCTGTTTTTACAAACATGTATGTGCTGTCCCTTTCTTTCATAGGAATCTTTCCAGTTTTCCCCACCATTCATTTATTGGCTTCTTCTCCAAGACGTATTAATACTATCAAAGATAAATTGCACTGTACTATTTCAATAGTGAAGAGAGATTGAACTTAACTCCACTGAAATAAAAATGCAGGAGAGTTTTTAGGCATTTGGGGTTGGGGTGAACTAGTGGCAAAATATTTCAGGACATTAAAGAGGAGATTGTTCAATGTTCAATGTAATTATGCCATCTGTTTTTGCTAATTAACATTTATCAATACTAGGCTCCTATCTACTTTCCTATAGACAACTAGTCTATATGATAGTGTTATCATCCTCCATGGTTACATTTCAAAGGGATGCTTCTCAGGTCCTTGAGAAGGTGATTCGGGGTTGTAAAATAGTCAAGAGTCTGGGATAAAATTTACACCTCAAAGGAATAGAGAATTTATATTTAGATGTTAAATGCTTTAAAACAAAGGATGTCATGGTCAGGAAGAAGCTTATCTAAAGTTTAGTCAAGCTAAAGGGAATATCAAGGATGGTTTGGTCAATACTTACCTTCATTTGTTGTAACTCTGGCTTTTATGGACATCTTTAATATGGCAAAGACATATTAAGTTGAGAAAGCACTAGCTGGCTTTCTCTCTATTGCATTTTCCCTGATACTAAGGAGAGTTCTTAGAAGTCAAACATTTTGTAGTACAGAAAGCCCAACAAATGTGGAGCAATAGTCCTCTGAAAGTTCATATTTCTTTCAGGTGGGTCTAAACATCTTGATTTTATAGAAAGTAGAGGGAAGTTCAATTTGGACTTAAAGTAACACAGTTTTTCTGCAATCTGCCTTACTCAAGATCCTATACTTTGGCAATTATTAGACATCACCTAATAAAGGCAACACCTTGATCTCTTTTGTCTCCCTATGGTTACCCTATGGATACTTTTTTCTTATTTAGAAGCCAGAGAGTGTGAGAAATAATGATTGTGACCCAAACACATATGAAGTGGAGCAGAAAGAGCAGAAACTCTAGGAATTAAAGACCTGAAGAGAAGCAGATAAAATAGATGAGGTACTTGGAATTGCCAAAGTCTTGGGTAAAACTGCTAGCAAGAGAAAAATGCCTTTCATGGACACAGGACACTGAACAGAGTAGGGTTGTGATGATACAGGAAATGCAATAGATTGACTAAAACTGAGAGAAAAAATAATAGGAGGAAGGAAAACAAAATGGGTTCCCAAAATGTGAGTCAGAAATCCAAATCATACACGATAGGCCAGCATTATGCTGTAGAAAAATGACAATTTGCAGTATAAACCCATAGTTGACATATAAGTTACAGGGCAAGGAAACCAGAAATTCAAATAGGAGAAAGGGAACTGAATAAGCACTTGACTTTGGTAAAACTTATCTGACATCCTGTAGAAGAGCACTTCCCACTCCCTTTGTCATGGTATGAACTATTCAACTGGAAGCAGAAAGGAGGAGAGGAGATCTCATTTGGAGTATAGAAACCAACACTGACTCAACACTGGTCATAATCTATAGAGGTGAATAAACTTTTATTTCACTTGATAATTTTTATCTATGAATATAGCCTGAGAAAAGAGTTATACTTTGTTTGCTATGTCCAACTTTATGTTCTAGTTGTAAAATTAGACATAGCAAACAAAGTATAACTCTTTTCTCAGGCTATATTCATAGATAAAAATTATCAAGTGAAATATAAGTCCTAATGTAAGCAGCTTTTGTCAGGGAGAGTTCTTTTTAGGAAAGAGTTCTCTGCCGGAGGTCCCTTTGTTTTAACACTAACCTTAAACCAGGCACCCCTTGCTCTATTCATTTCCAGCCCTCCCACACCTTTCAACTCTTTTGATCATCGAATAACTTACCTAATGTGTTGGTTATTTCCGTAGATCAAAGTTGTAGAAATGAAGAATAATTAACAGATAACCAGATCTCTTCCCTAGCTTCCCCTTCAGCAATCTCACAAACTGTGTGAACAAGATAGCATCTAAAGAAAAAGCACAAGAAGTTGGTAAGTCTACACACAAGCCAGCACACTGTGGGGGATGATGAGGACTCTGAGCACCAAACTCAATGATTAACTGAGATTGCTTCCCTTTTTCCAGTTAAAAAGCTTTCATGGCCAAACATAATCTTCAGATGTGATTTTTGGGGGACACTGAGTCCACCATCTCCTCAGATTGCTGGCATTCAGATTAAAAGCAACTTTTCCCTTTACCAACATTTCTGTCTCTCTCATATTGATTTTCAAGCAGCAAGCCACTGGACCTCAGATTGGTAACACTAAATATTTATTTCTAAATATAAAAATATATGCCTCAGGGCTTCCCTGGTGGCGCAGTGGTTGAGAGTCCGCCTGCCGATGCAGGGGACACGGGTTCGTGCCCCAGTCCAGGAAGATCCCACATGCTGTGGAGCGGCTGGGCCCATGAGCCATGGCCACTGAGCCTGCACGGCTGGAGCCTGTGCTCCACAACGGGAGAGGCCACAACAGTGAGAGGCCCGCGTTTCGGAAAAAAAAAAAATATATATATATATATATATATATATATATATATATATATATATATATATATATATATATATATATATATATATATATATGCCTCAACTTAAAGTAGCTTAGTTAGGGCTGCAAAGAGCCTTAGAAATAATCTATCGAAAACCAAATCACAGAATTGTGTAGTAGTTATAGTACAATAAAGATGTATTAAAAAAATAAACTAACTCACTTTAGAAATGAATAAAATGTCCAGGTAATTTATTTCAATGTCCAAAAGTTCAAATGTATATACAGTACACAGTAAGTGCTTCAATGCTTATTGACTAAGGTTAACATTTCTCTAATAGACTTCAAGAAAGAAAATCCAAGTTCTACAGTGAATATAAGAAATGCAATGGAAATAGGAGGACATGTCTGTGGGATCTTTGAAAACTAAATTTTCTTCACTTTATATTCATTAAATCACTAGGGTTGGGGTGACCTTTTAGTGGAGTGCCTGCTACTTATATGAGAAAGTTCAAAATCAGCATAATGTCTGAGCTTGGATAGAAAGTGTTGTGATCATAAAAAAACAAAATTTAAAAACTGGAAATGTAAGTAAAGTAGCAGACTAATACTGTAGATGCACGTCCCAAGTCACTTTAAAATACATTTAAATTATTCAAGTGGCACGACACAATTTTCAATTGAAAGCCATTTGATAATAAGTAACTGACAAGCTACTGTGCTCATAAGATAAGATTTTGCGTAGATCTGTTTATCTTTGGTTACTCTATTCTGACTCCTTTGCATATATATATATATATATATATATATATATATATATATATATATATATATATATATATATATATATATATAATACATTTGAATTAATATTTGAATAATAGAGGCTTGTCTGAATTAACTTACCTTTCAAAGCCATGACATTGGAATGGAAATTATTTATTATGGGAATCTAGCCTTGGATTGTTCTTATGTGATAAAATTTAATGGAAATTGCATCAAATTTTGAGTCAGGAAATTCAATGGCATGTTACAGGTACTTCATTTTTTGTTCTGTGAGAACTGAGTGTAGAAACATATTTCCCTCTTAGGGATTTTCTAATAAATAAAATTCATTAATATCTCTATGAATATTTTGTAAAAACTATAAATTGTTACACAAACATTAATTGATCACCCACTCTTTGCAAGATGGAGTCCTCAGAACTAAATATAAAATATTAAATATAATTCTTGCCCTTAAGAAACTTAAGT
The DNA here is from genome assembly GCF_949752795.1 of Hyperoodon ampullatus. NCBI lineage: Eukaryota > Metazoa > Chordata > Mammalia > Artiodactyla > Ziphiidae > Hyperoodon > Hyperoodon ampullatus. The sequence goes on from NC_136928.1 coordinate 7,754,923, forward strand.
TTAATTTTAGTGACAGCTAAGTAAAATTACAATTGTAATATGATGTGTGATATGATGGAACTTCAAAAAAGGTCACTGAATGAAATTTTAAGGGCATAGAAATTTTGGTAGAAGTGATGATTGCATTTAGGGACAAAATATCTGAAGATACTAGCTAGGTGATAAATGAGAAGAGCATTATGTGAAGAAGAGTAATAAAAGGGAAGGACAGGGCTTCCCTGGTGGTGCAGTGGTTGGGAGTCCGCCTGCCAGTGCGGGGGACGCGGGTTCATGCCCCGGTCCGGGAGGATCCCACGTGCCGTGGAGTGGCTGGGCCCGTGAGCCATGGCCCCTGGGCCTGCGCGTGTGGAGCCTGTGCTCTGCAACAGGAGAGGCCACGGCAGTGACAGGCCCGTGTACCGCAAAAAAAAAAAAAAAAGGAAGGACAAGGCAGAGCTGAAAACGAAAGTGAGGTGTCTGTGTCAGTTTAGGAGTTTGAATTTTATTCTGAATGGTGTAAAGCACTGAAATATTTTGAACAAGGTATGATAACCAGATTTATTTTTTTGAAAGTTTGCTCTTGCTGTATTACTGGGAACAGGGAATTTCAGACAGCAAAGATGGGTAGCAAGGAGACTTGTAGGAAATCTTGCAATAACTTAGGGAAGGGATGTTGTTGTACTATTGGTAGGGAAAATGCACTAAAACATTTTAAGAATGACCAAGACTAGAGACTTATAAGATTTTGAGACTACTCAGATATCAATCTGAGACAGAGGAAGATACCAATAATACATGAGAGTGGACTTTCTCCGATATTGGGGATAATGGAGAAGATAAAAACCTTAAGGGATGGAAGAGGAAATACGTTCAAACAAAGTTGTCGGTGGAATATTCAGGCAGTGTTTTTCAGTAAATAGTGAATCATATGCAAATGAGGATGAACTGGGACAGATATATTCATTAGTGAATGATGTCCTCAAAGAGACTTAAATCATAAACAAAGAGTGAATATAGTGAAAGGGCTTCTGAGGGCTTCTTGGGAAACAAAAATATTTAGATGCAGGCTGTGGGAAAGTGGTGAAGATCTCAAATATCTATCCTTGTCAGTGGAAATGTACATTGACTAGGGACAAATAAATAATACACTAATCATTGTTGAGATCTCATTTGTCATTGGCATCTACTGTGTAAACTTTTATTTTCTATTTATGTGCTGCCCTCAGAAGGGTCAGTAGCTTGAGCTAGAAAAGACAGTGTGGTTGTACTCTATACTGTTAAACCTGCATTCAACAAATGAGTGAGCAGTGTGTTGAGAATCTGGACAAGAAGTTCATTGATATGCTGACTATGGACTTTTGCCAAGATAAAAAAAAAAAAAAAGAGAGAGAGAGATCAGTAAAGACTTGGGTAGCTAGGTTGGAAAAAAATGGCACATTAGCAGGATGGAGGTTTGGATGAGTTCAAAGAATATACACAGTAGAACACAGTATTCTTACTGGATTGTTGGACATTTTCATGGGGATATAAGGAGTGACCAAAGGCTGAACAGAGCAGTTCATGAGAGTGAAGATGTAATAGAATTAACATTTCCCCAGTTTAGTCTGTGTAATATCAGTTAGGTGGACTGTTATTAAGTGCTATGAAAAAATAAATGATTAGTAGCTTAAATAATGTTAAATTTATTTTAAATAACCTCTCAGGGATTGTTTGAACGTTCAGTATTTGACATTTTATTATGAGCTTCCAAAATTATTTGGGTATTATATACATTTTAGCTAAATATGTTATAGTGATAATGGTCCATGGAATTTATTATGAGAAATACTAAAGTAGATAATGTATGTCAGGTACCAGTGTGATGTCTGGAATGATATATACTCAATAATTGCTACTTTTAAAATAAGTAGCATATTTTGATATGACCTTCTTTTACATAATCCTATAGACTCATAAAGGCAATACTAGAAACTGGCTGTTTTCCAGGTTCCACTAAGTTTTCATTGTCTTGTCTGTTACAGAACTTAAAACAGTGCTTCCTATGCAATTCAGCTCTGGTGGGTGAAGTGAAAGTAGAGGGCAGAGATATGTATTAGGAGCAATTTTGGCACTTAAAGGCAGAAGAAAATAACTTACATTTTAAAAAAGGTGTTGAGTGAAACCATAAATGATGTCCAGTTAATGTATAAATGTATACACCAAGGCCACTGTATAAAGGACAAGTACAGCTGACACTCCCAGAGAAGTATCAATAGCACTTACTGGGTTTGCTCAGTGATAGCTTTTTATATATTTTAGAATAAATCTGAAGTAGATGATATTTCCCCATGTTCCTTCTGTCTTATCTCTCTCAACCTCAAATCACCAAAATAAAATAATATTATCATCAAAACATTCCACTTTTTACCCTTTAACAACTCCTCATGTCAGCCTCACATCTACCACTGATGAAGGATGCTATAAACTAGGGCAATCCTGAGATATCCAGGATTTCTGAAATGAACTTCTCTTTAATCTCCTCACTTCTTAGGATTTCTCTCTCCTATATTTTCTTTCCACAACACAGAGGGATACTTTAAAAATACACATATTTGTATTTAAATGGTTTCCATGGTTTTGCTCTACTCTTAGCATTAATACCCAAACCATTAATATGTTCTATTTAAGCATGACTAGCCTACTACTGAGGCCTCATTCCCATAAATTTCATGTTCCATGCAGTCCCTCAGGAAGATGAAAGACAGGAAGGTCTTAAGACTCTTAATGCACCAAACTCCTTCATTCCTCATGACCCCTTCACCTGTTGCCTTTTCCAGTTAAGGTTTTCACTCTCTCTTTCACTCAGTGATCTCCTACTCACTCTTCATAGTTCCACAGAAATTTTATCTCATCATGAAAGTATTGTCTAATTTTCTCATATTAAATTGGGCAATAAATGCTCATAGTCCACCAGAATAATCATGTATAGTTATTATTTCTAAATACACCGAATGAAAATTTCATTTTCTTCTTCTATACCATTGAAATTATTTGAGGACAAGAACCATGTCTTCTTTGAACATTTTTACACCTCCATTGCCAAAGAAAGTTCACAGTTGTAGCAGTTTCTCAGTAATTTATTCCACAGTGTTTAATGGATAAATCAATGAATAAATATACTTAACTCAGTAACTCAAGTATTGGAGCTGATGTTGGTGTCACAAAGAGACTGGTATGTTTGACCTAACCTTTTCCCTTTTAGTTTATCACCACTATTTATTGAAAAGGATAGGAAGAAAATGTCTTGTAAGCCTAAACAGGAGAATGCATACTAGAGTTTATTCAGAAGAAAATCCCTGTCAAGGGTCAAATAAAATATAGATTTAGCAGATTAATTTATGTTACTGGTTTCTAGTTCTCTTCAAGCAGCACCTTTGTGTGGATAGGATAAGTTCATTTAAAATGATGAAGAAGATTCTGCCATGGTCACTTGAGTTGGTCAACCTATCTATCTTCGTGCATTGAATTAAGTTACAAAGCCATTTGAAAATGGAGTAAAAAGAGAGCATTTGCCAATGTGTTAATATCATTGCGAATCAATTATTTTTATAAGACTGTACAAAATACTGGATAATGTGGAATGTTCATGTGTGTATGTGTGTGTGTGTGTCTGAATGCTAAAATGTGAGGAAGGGTTCTTAAGAAGTAGAACATATGCTTAACTTTGCAGAGAGTGAGTTTGTTCAGTCATGTCTTTCAAAAATAGAAGGTGAAGATTTTCATTCTTGAATCTGTGTCATCAGGCTTCCAGGTTTGAATAGCTGATAAATGAATTCTTTTTTAGTTTTCTTCATAAAACACATTTTCTATATATGATTTTTATGTCCAGTGTGCCTTGTACATAATTAAAAATAAATTGGCATTCATGGTATAATATACTATTTTCTGAAATCATTTATCATTCTTGAGAGATAAATTATAATACTACCAAGTAGCACTTATTAACTGTGACCTTATAAATCCTCACAACAACTCAATAAGTTAGGATTCTTATTATGCCCATTTTATAGATGAGGAAACTGAGACTTAAAGAACATATGTGACTTGTTTAAGGCTCCACAGCTTAAGTAAGGGAGCAGGGGACTGAACCCAGAAAATCTGATTTTAAATCATCCCTCCGATAAACTGTAGAAATTGAAGCTCAGACATTTTCCAAACCATTCATACTTTCAGCAAACGTTCATACCTTGGTTATTTTGTGCCAGACACTATGTTAAGCGCTAGGAATTTAAACTTCTCCTCATAAGGAGTTCATCACAGAATTTAGTAATGTGTGAGGAAGAAGTAATCAAGTAAAGAAGGAAATATGGTCCTTTAAGGCAAAGTAAACAAAACAAACAAGACAAAACATTAGAAAAAGTATGGTATATTGAGGATTGAAAGTAGTTTACTTAAGCTAGGACAAAAATTATAATATTACAATTCAGGAAGTGATGAGTGAGGATGCTACATTTGGTAATACAAGTGTCAAAACCTCAACTGCCTTATACTGCATACAAATGACTTTGGACTTTGCTCTGAGGACAATGGAAGTTTCAACATCCTTTCATTTTCAACCTTCAATTTGAAGAACTAAATACTTTTTTTTTTAAATTTTAGGAGATCAATTCCTATGCTATCAGTGTAAATCATGTAATGAGGGATTGTTGGCATAAGTTCCTGTGAAATTGTTGAGATTTTTAGTAACTAAAGGCCATGATAGTATTAAAAAATAGAGGTCATTTTTGAGAACCACTAAGGAACTCAGTTAATTAGATTAGAAATTAATGGGTGAGGCTTTTCCTGGGTATGAAAACATCATTTTATTAAGTTGCTTGCCTTTATTAAAATATTCAGATTGATGCATATATTTTAGAAATTTTAAATTATAGTTGGAAACTGTCATCTAAAATATTCTTCTAATCAGACAGATATTGTCATTCCATGATCTTGTCAACCATTTGAAAGTTGAAGATAGATTAGGTGTTGTCTAGCCTTGCCTAGCCTCCCCAAATCCCTGCAGTGTCTCTTGAGGAAGCTTTTTGTTCATAAAAAAATGACTTTGATTTTTGCAATATTTAGATAAATCTTTGCAGAAACACCTCTAGAGTGATACTGATAAACTGAGGTTCATATATATTCACCAATTCTGAACCAATCATCTTTTTCCAGAAACACGCAATGTCATTCAAAGATGTCTGTTTTGCTAGCTCTATGTTTCATCAATATCCTGCCATCTCCACAATGTCCGGGAGAGGAATGCAATTACTCTGCTAGCCGTGGCTTGATTACTGATTTCTTTGGAACTCAATGTTTACTAAAGAAAGCTTCTTTATTTTGCTAGGCATAATACAGCACAAGAGGAGCTCCTATTTCCCTCCAGGAGTTGCAAACTCCAGAAAGTTGAAGTGAACTTATTGTAGAGATTTGACACTTCTCCAATGTTAATATATTTTCAGTCTAATTTCGTTGCACATTAGTACGTGCTTGAAATATCAACCACTCCCTTATTGTGGTTACCAGATTTAGGTTAACTTTGCATTTCTTAGTGTTTGCTAAAGAGTGAATGCCTTATATCACGCCAATTTTATTTATTTGGGTTTTATTTGATTTAACTAAACATGACATCAGCACTTTCGATTAACAGCCTTAGTTCTCTAAGACCCCATGGACAGAGAGAGGCGAACAGTAAAGTTCTCTGATGACATTCAGGATTTAACACTGAACATTTAATTGGAATTTAAACCTTTTTGGTAAAATAATTGTGTGTGTTTGTGTGTGTATGTGTGTGTGTGTGTGAATGTAAAATTGAACATAAAACTATTGCCAAATATTCCAAGGGCAAAAGTATTTCAAAAACTGATATTAGCTTGTATGTAAATGATGGGAAATATCTTTCAATGATCAATTTATGCATTACTAGAGCATGAAAGCCCTATCTTACAGTAAAATTAAATGCAGTCAACTCTTCTTGTTTGGGGATTTTAAAAGCAGATGTCAAAAAGTGCACTCTTGGGCTTCCCCGGTGGTGCAGTGGTTGAGAGTCTGCCTGCCGATGCAGGGGACACGGGTTTGTGCCCTGGTCCAGGAGGATCCCACGTGCCATGGAGCGGCTGGGCCCATGAGCCATGGCCGCTGAGCCTGTGCGTCGAGAGCCTGTGCTCCGCAACGGGAGAGGCCACAACAGTGAGAGGCCCGTGTACCAAAAAAAAAAAAAAAAAAAAAAGTGAACTCTCTTACAGATTAAATTTTCGAGTGCAAATAACTTAAATTTTATCGTAGCTATCTGTAAGTTTGCATTTTGGAAGGTGTTTTGATTAATTTTATTTGATCAATCATTAATATTTTATTATAATTAAATAGAGTAAGGAAATTAATTCTTGATGGTATTCTGAATTTGTGCTAGTCCAAGAAACTTAATATTTGCAACTCATCAGGATGAAATAAACCATATCTTTCAATCACTGCATCAGAAAATTGGTTAAATGACTTCCTTTGAAAATAATTTTATTCCTTTATATTTACATATGAAACCAATATTGATACTAGAGAGGAGAATAGAGGTTTCCAAGCCAAGAAACCTAGCCATCTTAGATGAATACCAAGAAACCGATATTTGCATAAGAGAATAATGAAACTAATTAATAAAAGCAAAATTTTGTCAAGCCCGAGATATAATTGAAATATGTGTGTCTGTTTTTGTGCATTTAAACTAAAAATGAAAAGGTAACAAAATTGTGAAGACATAACTTAAATAGTATTCTCATCTGAAAGGGGATGGAAATATGATAAGGAAAGGCACATTATTAGATACATGTTACTTGTAATGAGCTAGTTTGTAGGTTGAGTGGTTGGTTCACTAAAATTAAATTATTAAATTAATATCTAAAAAAAATTAAAAAGGAAAGCTTTTGATTCTTAGCTCAGATAGGTAGGAAGCTTTAAAAAAAAAAAAAACATTGCTCCCACACATAACATGGAAAAGGCTGGATGGAGTACAAATTAATAACTCTCTGGAACACATTAGAGAACTGAATTATCAAGGCATCTAAGTAAACCAAGAACTGGGAGAACCAGGCTTTTGTAGGGAGGCAAAGTGATAGGAATACTTCCTTAAATTGAGCAGGTGCTGCTGGACATGAAATAGCCAGTAAGAACTGAGCTGAAATGCCTTATATTATTGTTAAAGGCCAAATGTGGACTATGTGAAAGTGTTAATCCCTTGGGGATTACAGTTTTAGGGAATATTCACATCACTTACTGACTTTCTCCATGACGTTGACTAGGCACTCACAAGGAAGATTGGAGAGAAGCCTGAGAAATCTTCCATTGTGATGCTGGCTACAGGAGGGGAATAACTTAAACTGCTGAAACTTCGCTGAGATTCATCTCATATTTCCCCTCTATGGAACAAAAATTTTAGTCTCCAGTAAAAGAATAATGCATATTGTCATCTTAGGGGACTGGGTAACATTTGATGCTGGGGAAAAAGAAAAGGAGCAAAAAATAAATTATCTGCCCCAGAGAAGAGACATGGATAAGTGCTAAACCCACCATTACAAATGGAGAAGGGTCAAAGTTATTTTGAAGACCCTGTACATGGGACCCTTGGACAATCTGCTTGCATAAGACTAAGGCTAAATTGGAACATTAGGGAATAGTTTCTCTCATTGATTTCTACTTCCAGAATAATAAGAATTAGATATAATAACTGTGGAATATAATTGAGAGAGTTTCAGGAGACATATGCATTTTTAGATGCAATGAGAAAGGAAAAAATAAAGGTGAAATGTTGAACAGAACAGACATTGAGAAAATAACTTCCGGAATCCCAATCTATACCCTAAATATCAAGTATCAAGAAGAATTTGAAATCTGTGCTACCCTAGCAACAATAGGCCAGCCCAATTCTCAGTTAGACTGACATAAGCCCCAACACTAAAATAATAGCAGAAATCAAGCAGCATTAATCACCATGCATAAAGACTCTTTACCTCAGCCTCTACTGTTTTACATAACATGTCCCTCTTTCCACCAAAAGTTAGGTGATGTAAGAAAAGGCAAGAAAAAAAAATAAACTACAAAACAACAAAGAGACCATTAGAACCTACGTGTATGACACATATGTTGAAAATATACAACAGGAAATTTAAAATAACTATGTTAAATATGTTAAGGGCCTAAACTAAACAGGTAGACAATGCATATGATAAGATGGGTAAAATTAAATAAAAGGTAACACAGGTGAAGCCTGACTTTGATGGGCTCATCAGTAGACACAACACAATTAATGAAAGAATAAGTGACCCTGAGGACAGGACAATAATAATTACTGAAATATAAAAAGAAAAAGTGAACAAAAAATAAAATAACATAGCTTTTAAATATTTGGGAGAAGAAATATGTGGCAATATCTATTGGACTAACATGTAAGTAAATGGAATCTCAGAAGAAGAAAGAGCAAAAAAATTATTTGAAGAAATAATGGATAATTTTTTTTCAAAAAATTAATAACAGACTAAAAAAACAAAACAAAACCAAAATATCCAAATATGTCATATTTAATATAAAAATTAAGACAATGAGACAGGTAAAGAAAACAACTGTTTGACACACAGAAGTATAATGGTAAGTATTAGAAACTTCTTTTTGGAAACCATGCAATCTATAAAGAAATAGAGACATTTTTAGAATGAAAAAGGAAAAGAGTAAACTAACAAACAAATAAAACCCTCTCAGCTGTGAATTCTATAACCAGTGAGATATCTCAAAAATGAAGACCAAATTTTAAAATTCTCAGATAAAAACTGACAATTTACTTCCAATAAGCCAAATCTGTAAGAAATATTGAACAAAGTTTTTTAAATAGAAAGAAGTTCTTCCTGACATAAATAAATGAAACTTTGAAAATGGAATAAGTGTAAAATAAAAGTTATTTATTTATTTTTTTTAGTTTTAATTGCTCTAAAATATAACTGGCATTTTAAGTGCGGACAAGATGATGCAGAAGAAGACGAACTTGCTATAGACCTCAGCACTGGAGTGACAACACAGCAACAGGATATTTTATATACCCTCTCCAACCAAACAGACAACCCACACTTAGCATTTCTGATCCCCAGTTTAATAACAAATGTTGTACAGAAAAGCTTATTCCTCCTCGAGGCCAAACAGGTATCATTCTGAAAACATCAGCTGAGTCAGAAAGCCACCTGCAAGAGGGATCTATAAGTAGACGTGCCATCAATAAGTGGCCAGAGGAAATGTCCTCCTTCCCCTCCATGCCTGAGATTCCCCCAAGAGAGATAGTGATGTGGTAGAGCGGAACCTGAAAGAAAAACTCAGCCACAACAAGCTGCTAGTTCTTGGGATACCATGGGTCTTTTTGTCCCAGGGACCTGAGACTTCCCTCATCTGCCCAGAGACATTGGTGCATCTCAGGGTCATGGGCAAAGAGACACCAGCACACAAATTGTCCAGCCAGGGAAGACTCTTTATCCCTCAGACCTGAGACTCCTCTCCCTAATTGTAAAACACCCAGAGTCCAACCCGGGGACCTCTTTCTTTTTCTCAGGCAGCAACACCAGGAGAAGTACATGCCCCAGCAGCACCAGATAAGCCAAACACACAACATAATACCACAAAAGTTCAAAAAATTAAACGGCAGTTGGAACCACAGCTCATAAATATAGGCCAAACCTACACGTTAAAACTAATCAAGGTAAGTCTGATTTAAATTGCACCTAGCTGGGATGTCCATGTTCACCCGCCCTTAGAATCCGTGCTCCTGGTCGTCAGGTGATTTACACCATTGGCTCCTCTGGTTCTTAGGCCTTCAGGTTTTAACTGGGACTATACCACTAGCTTCCCTGTGTTTCTAGCTAGCAGACAGCAGATCATAGGACTTCTCAGTCACCAAAATTGTGTGAGCCAATCATGCATAATAAATCTCTTTAAATAAATAAATAAATAAATAAATAAATATGTATATGTATATATAATATTATAGCACGTTATTTATGGAATCTAAAAACATAGGCATACAAAAACCAATTTTTAAGGTTGCACATATACTAGGGTGCTAGCCCATGACAAGGGCTGGGAGAGGACAGGTTGCAGGTAGCAGGGTTGAAGGGCAAAGGGAAAAAATGAAAGTGAGAACAAATGATAAATTGAGGGTGAGGGGACTTGCATGGGCCAGTGGGTGTGTTCTGTGCAATGAACAATGGTGAACAACTTACATTTGGGACCCTTTAAAAATTAAATATATATATATATATATATATATATATATATATATATATATATATATATATATAATATTTGTTCTGTTTCTCTGGAGAACTCTGACTAATATAATAAAGATCTCTCAAAATCTATCAGAAAAAAAGCAATTCAATAAGAAATTGGTCTAAAACATAAACAGACATTGAAGTGAAGAGGGCACATAGATGGTGAATAAGCACATGAAAAGATTTACGATATCATTAGCTGTGGCATAAATGTATATTAAAACCACAGTGAAATATCACTATGCATCTATCAGAGTGGCTAAAATAAAAAATAGTGACAACATATCCTGTAAGGATGAGAAAAAAATGTATCACCCATACACTGCTGTTGGGAATGTAAAATGGTACAGCCAGTCTGTAAAGCATTTTGGCAGTTTCTTATAAAGATAAACTTGCAATTACCATATTAACAAGCAATTACATTCATGGGCATTTATCCCAGAAAGTGAAAACTTATGTTCACCAAACAGTCTATACACAAATGTTCATAGCAGCTTTATTTGTAATAATCCAAAATAGGAAAAAAGTGCAGATGTCCTTCAACAGGTGAATAAACTGGCAAAACATACAAAGGAATACTACTTACAAATATAAAAAGAGTGAAATATTGATACAGAGAAAACAGATGGATCTCTAGAAAATTATGTTAAATGAGAAAAGACAGTCTCAAAGTTTACAGATTTTGTGGTTTCATTTGTAAGACATTTTTTGAGATAAGAAAATATTAGAAATGGAGAAGAGATTAGTGGTTCCCAGGGTTTAGGGAAATGGAGCAGGAGATAGGAAGGCAACAGGGATTCTTGTGATGATAGGACTGTTTATTGTTTTGACTGTGATGGTAGATACACAAACTTACACATGTTATAAAACTGTTTAAAACTAAATGCACGCTCACACAAACACACAGTTTAGTACAAGTAAAGCTGGTGGAATCTGATAAGATTGGTAGGCTGTATCAATTCCAGTAAACTCCATGTGATATTGTAGTATAGTTTTTGTAAACTTTACAATTGGATGCAACTGGGTAAAGTTTATGCAGGATTTATTTATTTATTTATTTATTTGTGGTACGCAGGCCTCTCACTGTTGTGGCCTCTCCCGTTGCAGAGCAGAGGGTCCGGATGCGCAGGTTCAGTGGCCATGGCTTATGGTCCTAGCCGCTCCGCGGCATGTGGGATCTTCCCGGACTGGGACACAAACCCGTGTCACCTGTGTCGGCAGGCGGACTCTCAAATCTCAATAAACCCTCAAAACTAATTAACTGACTCTCTGAATCACACTTTTGTGGTTGAATAACTTTTTATTTTTATTTAAACTCTTTGCTTTTTGTAGTTAATTGTTCTCATTACAAAATGAGAGTCATGGAGGAAATAATATTAAATACCAACTGTCTTTTTAGTCAGTAATATACACTCAAAGGGTAAGGTTACAAAATTAAGCATTTTCCACAAAACATCTAATAGACTTATTGTTCTGTGGATCATAATTTCAAATGTAGAGATAGAAGTTAGGAAAAGCAGACATATATTGGTATTTCCTTTGTGCCAGGCACAATGCTAAGGGCTTTGTATACATTTTCTTACTCAAATCCCTCAAGATCCCTGAGAAAAATGTTGTTTCCTCCATTTTGGAGATAATGAAATTGAAGCCTAGAGAAGAATTCAAAATAATCACAAATAAAAGGGAAACCATGATTTGACTCTAAATATGCTTTATTTTAGTATTTATGTCTATTTTATTTTATTCTAACTTCAATGCCAACAAAATTAATATAGTAAATATTTGTAACAGAAAGATTTGAATGTTTCCACAATTTTGTAAATGCACCTTTGAGATTTCCCATAAAATTCTAGTTTTAAAAGATGTGTACTTCAGAAGATATTGACCTATGGAAAGGGCTTTAAGTTCTCTTGGTCTCATAGTCATCAATACTTTTAATATAAAGCCATCTCTATTACTTTGTTGAAGATGGTTCCCAAAACTTCTATTCAGATGTCTTTATTGACTAACCCATTTAACACTAAGCACTTGATATTGCATTATCTTAGCCTACGTTTATCACCACTCATGGATTAACACCTGCTCTCCTTAATGGAACAATAACTTCCTCACTGATAGGCTCTATCACTTCTTGCTAAGTAAATATTGACCCACAATATTTACTGGAGAGATTCAAGACATTATCAATTTGTACAACAGATACTAAATTACAATAAAGCAATAAATAATAAATACTATGAATTTTTCCTTGTTAATGAAATAGTAGTGATTTCAGCAATTCTCAAAACAAAGATGTTCATTGCATGTTTGATAAAGTGATGACTTCCATCACCCAGAGATGAAGAGAATCCTAAGAAACAAATCCCAAGTACAATATTCCTGTTTACTATTTACAATCTGCCTCTATCCTGTCACACTGGTATAAGTAACCTGAGTTATCTACAAGATTTCTTCAATTTTTCACATGTGAAAGTTGGGGTGAGGTTGAGCTTTTAAGAACTTGGCAGGGTCAATTTGTAAGCAAGTGATTCTCTCTAGTGCTGATTTTGCAAGCAAAATATAAACTTCATTACTTCTATGGTGTTTTGAGGTCATGCCACTAAAAATTCATGTGGGAAGTCCAAGATGAAAAAGACAAGAACAGGGCAAGAAATGCATTGCAATAAAAATAATTGGCAGAGTAATAAATAGGCTGGGCAGATCCGACTTCATTTTACATAAATAGCTTTGCCAAAGGTGGTTTCAAACTGTAGATACTTGTCCCTGCGTTACTTGTGGTAATGCATCTCCCTTTGAGTTTTGACTTCTTGTAGCAGAGACAAAGAAATAATATTTTTTTTCCCAAGGACAAATAATGAAGATTCATCCCCTACATTTTCAAAGTAGATAAAGACAAACTATGCATCTTGCATTGTTTCATAGAAAATAAATCTCAAAATAGGTGTAGGAATGCTTCCATAAACTTGAGATAATGTGTATGAAGTTACCCTTTATCAGAATCAAGACATTCCATATTCATAAATATTAGAGTAATAAAAAGAAACAACTCAAATTCACATTTATTAAAATAAAACCTGTTCTTTCCTGTCCTAGTTAGCTACAATTACATACTCCAGTTTTTTTCTAAGAGGAATCCTGGAGACATTTTCCTTTCAGCCCACCACACCTAACTAGGAATAAATTCTCCACATCTGATATAATTTTCTAATATATATATTTAATTTCCACTCCCTTTGTGATTATATCAAACTCTTTAGCTCTTTCCTGAAATATTACACCATCTTGCTACATAAATTACTTCCTTCCTTCCATCCTAACTTGGATGCATATATAGGTATTATATTTTGATTATAGACACAATAAAATATCTCCACAACTTCACATGTTCCAGTGCCTTTTCAAGGGCTTCAGAATAATGTCCAAAATCTTAGCATTCTGCATAGCTTGTTCTTAAAACCCAGTCCATCCGTACAATCTACTTTATGCATCCATAGTTTAGTCTCACTGAATTATTGTTTTCCTCCTTACTAATTCCTCACTGAATTATTATTCCCCACTCTATGTAGTTCTACAAAGGCAAATTTACTCAGCTTTTTGACACAGTTAAAAATACTACATTAATTTGCTTATTCTTTTAGTAATTTGGAGCAGGAATTTATTAAAGAATTATTACTCTTGGCCTGGAATTGTGAGGAAGTATTAGGACTGAGGATATATGATCCATGTGTCCTATATTTTAAGTCAAATAAACCAAGACCAGGTGGTATCAGTCTTTCTCTCCAAGGTATACCTTGGAGATTTGATCTCATAGTCATAGGGATTTGATAATTCAGGCACCAGTCCTTATCTTCAGTCCCACATCCAATTACTAAGGAGAACAGATCTGTCTTTTGCAGGAATACAGTGGCTGATTATTCTCTCTTTTCATACTCTTTTCTCAAAGATAATGATACCCATCCTTCTGGATACCAAGGGAATCTAAACAGAATCACAAGTAAAACTGAAGAGTATCTGAAAACTAGGAGGGCTTTCATTTTATGACTCAGTTGGACAATGATCAGCCAGGAGACCTGTTGATTCATAGTGTACATTTTAGAACAGGAAACAGAATTTCTGAAGAGAGATAACTATTGGGGCTCTGCAGTACTATAAGGGAGCAGCAGGATATGGGGCTAGCCATAGGGACTTGCTCAGGAGTGAGCCCTTTGTCTTCAGGACTCTTCGAATTTCCATCACTTCACTGCCAAATCTACATGAGGTACAACAATTACATTAGAGTGCAGCAATCACCTCCAAGGGGAGAAGTGCTCCCTAACATTCAGCATGATAGCTCTGTGATTTTTGTCCTTTTCCTTATTTTGCCCCAAGAACACCCCTGCTGTAGCTTGTACCATGGGAAACAGAGAAGAATAATTTTGAATTGTGTATAAAATCACAGTTCTAAACACAATCAGAAAATACTTTTAGGAACCACAATGAGACTATTTATGATTTAGAAATGGCTAAAACCATAAGGATACTGAGAAAGTAATAACTAAGTAGATGAAAGCGGGTCTGGGTGGGATAAATTGGGGACATATATTTTTGAAAAATAAAAACATTTACTGTTTATAACCCAGTGAGTTCATTATCTGCACACTGGTTCCAAATTAGTTTACGAACAAATATTTGTTGAGCAGTTACCATGTACTAGACACTGATACAGCCCAAGGAACAAAGCATGGGAAAAGACAGAGAAAACCAGTTATCCTGAGCTTGCAGGCTGATAGACATTTCCTCATCTCTATAGGCTTCTCTTATGCCCAACCCAGGGCAGAATTAATTCCTCAACTTTCTGATATTTCAAACAACAACTACATAAAACAATATAAGGCAAATTATATTTTTTAAAGTTTCAAATCCTTGTAATTCTTCTTTATTTTAAAGATGCTCTCAATCCAATGAGGGACAGATTTGTTCCATATATGATTATAAGACTGAAAGTTGAAATGATTGTCATACTGAGTGAAATAAGTCAGATGGAGAGACAAATGTCATATGATATCACTTATATGTGATATCTTAAAAAAAAGGGTACAAATGAACTTATTTACAAAACAGAGTAACAGATGTAGAAAAAAAACTTATGGTTACCATGGGGGAAATGGAGGGAAAGATAAATTGGGAGATTAGGATTGACATATACACACTACTAAATATAAAATAGAAAACTAACAAGGACCTACTGTATAGCATAGGGGACTTTACTCAATACTCTGTAATGACCTATATGGGAAAAGAATTTAAAATAGTGGATATATGTATATGTATAACTGATCCACTTTGCTGTACAGCAGAAACTAACACAACATGGTAAAGCAACTATACTCCAATAAAAGTCAATTTAAGGGCTTCCCTGGTGGCGCAGAGGTTAAGAATCCACCTGCCAATGCAAGGGTCACGGGTTCCGAGCCCTGGTCCAGGAAGATCCCACATGCCACAGAGCAACTAAGCCCATGTGCTATAACTACTGAGCCTATGTGTCACAAGTACTGAAGCCTGTGTGCCTAGAGACCATGCTTCACATGGGAAGTCACCAAAATGGGAAGCCTGTGCACCACAATGAAGAGTAGCCCCTGCTCGCTGCAACCAGAGAAAACCAGTGCGCAGCAAAGAAGACCCAATTCAGCCAAAAATAAAAAAATAAATTTATTAAAAGAAAAATCAATGTAAAATAAACAATTAGATCTCTTACTATGTAAAAAAAAAAAAAAAAGAAAGAAAAGAAAAGAAAAAAGAGAATGGGTTCAGAGTCAATTCTTGCATCTCTGAAATATGTGACCTGGAAAATTAAGTGATTTGAATTCCTGACTCCTAGATGAAAATAATAATATCTTCCAAGATTTTTGTGATATATATATCACAATATGTGTGTATATATATACACACACACATATATGTATACACAACATAGATTATGTGTACATATAATCTATGTTAAATTATATATATTCAATATATATAATATAAAACCCCTGATGTACAGTACCTGTTCACTAATGACTAACCCCTTTCCATGTGTGTTTCATTTGTTTATCTCCTGTATCCAAATCATTCAATTAAAATTTTGGCATATGCAAATATCATACTATATTCAAATAGTGTTCCTATACTCATTTTTATTAATTTACCTCATTTCAAAGGTTCCCTTTGTTCCCTTCATCATTTTTCACAAGGCTTATCCTGTTCTTGGTTTAGGTTTTCCAGTCAGAGCCCTTAGATATTCATACAAATCTTATGTCTTTCTCTACCACTATGTGATTCTCAATTGGTCTTATACACTACTCAGTTTAATAACCAAACTTAACAGAGGCTTTTTTTTTTTGTGTGTGGTATGTGGGCCTCTCACTGCTGTGGTCTCTCCCGTTGCGGAGCACAGTCTCTGGACACGAAGGCTCAGTGGCCATGGCTCATGGGCTCAGCCCCTCCAGGGCATGTGGGATCTTCCCGGACTGGGGCACGAACGAGTGTCCCCTGCATCGTCAGGCTGACTCTCAACCACTGTGCCACCAGGGAAGCCCTAGCAGAGGCATTTGTAAGCTATCTGGCTGGGACTATAGTTGTTCTCTTTTTT
This sequence comes from Hyperoodon ampullatus, assembly GCF_949752795.1. Lineage (NCBI taxonomy): Eukaryota > Metazoa > Chordata > Mammalia > Artiodactyla > Ziphiidae > Hyperoodon > Hyperoodon ampullatus. The sequence goes on from NC_136928.1 coordinate 7,771,825, forward strand.
TTTTTCTATGTATCAGTTATTTACATTTCTGTAGTCATATTCACAGTTGTAAAACCATCTTCTTGGAGCTACATTCTTTATTTAGTCTGATAAGGTCTGTGTGTATCTATTTAGATATTGAAAGTCTATTTTTCTAAAGCCAAAATGTTTATCTGAATTAAATCCAGTTTAAAAAATGTTATGAATGGTGAAAGGACAAGATGACTTTTTGCAAAGTTTGAACATTGCTAAATTTTTCTTCCTAGTATGATACAAATAGATGGAGAGATATACCATGTTCTTGGATTGGAAGAATCAACATTGTGAAAATGACTCTACTACCCAAAGAAATCTACAGATCCAATTCAATCCCTATCAAACTACCACTGGCATTTTTCACAGAACGAGAACAAAAAATTTCACAATTTGTATGTAAACACAAAAGACCCCGAATAGCCAAAGCAACCTTGAGAACAAAAAACAGAGCTGGAGGAATCAGGCTCCCTGACTTCAGACTATACTACAAAGCTACAGTAATCAAGACAGTATGGTACTGGCACAAAAACAGAAAGATAGATCAATGGAACAGGGTAGAAAGCCTAGAGATAAACCCACACACATATGGTCACCTTATCTTTGATAAAGGAGGCAGGAATGTACAGTGGAGAAAGGACAGCCTCTTCAATAAGCGGTGCTGGGAAAACTGGACAGGGACATGTAAAAGTATGAGATTAGATCACTTTCTAACACCATACACAAAAATAAGCTCAAAATGGCTTAAAGACCTAAATGTAAGGCCACAAACTATCAAACTCTTAGAGGAAAACATAGGCAGAACACTCTATGACATAAATCACAGCAAGATCCTTTTTGACCCACCTCCTAGAGGAGTAGAAATTAAAATAAAAATAAACAAATGGGACCTAATGAAACTTCAAAGCTTTTGCACAGCAAAGGAAACCATAAACAAGACCAAAAGACAACCCTCAGAATGGGAGAAAATATTTGCAAACAAAACAACTGACAAAGGTTTAATCTCCAAAATTTATAAGCAGAACTTGCAGCTAAATAACAAAAATCAAGCAAACTAATCCAAAAATGGGCAGAAGACCTAAATAGACATTTCTCCTCAGAAGATATACCAACTGCCAACAAACACATGAAAGAATGCTCAACATCATTAATCATTAGAGAAATGCAAATCAAAACTACAATGAGGTATCATCTCACACCAGTCAGAATGGCCATCATCAAAAAATCTAGAAACAATAAATACTGGAGAGGGTGTGGAGAAAAGGGAACACTCTTGCACTGCTGGTGGGAATATGAATTTGCACAGCCATTATGGAGAAAAGTATGTAGGTTCCTTAAAAAACTACAAATAGAACTACCATATGACCCAGCAATCCCACTACTAGGCATATAACCTGAGAAAACCATAATTCAAAAAGTGTCATGTACCAAAATGTTCATTGCAGTTTTATTTACAATAGCCCAGAGACAGAAACAACCTAAGTGTCCATCATTTGATGAATGGATTAAGAATATATGGCACATATATACAATGGAATATTACTCAGCCATAAAAAGAAATGAAATTGAGCTATTTGTAATGAGGTGGATAGACCTAGAGTCTGTCATTCAGAGTGAAGAAAGTCAGAAAGAAAAAGACAAATACCGTATGCTTACACATATATATGGAATTTAAGAAAAAAAAAAAAAAAAACAATGTCATGAAGAACCTAGGGGTAAAACAGGAATAAAGACACAGACCTACTTGAGAATGGACTTGAGGATATGGGGAGGGGGAAGGGTAAACTGTGACAAAGCGAGAGAGAGGCATGGACATATATACACTACCAAACGTAAGGTAGATATCTAGTGGGAAGCAGCTGCATAGCACAGGGAGATCAGCTCGGTGCTTTGTGACCGCCTGGAGGGGTGGGGTATGGAGGGTGGGAGGGAGGAAGTTGCAAGAGTGAAGGAATATGGGAACACATGTATATGTATAACTGGTTAACTTTGTTATAAAGTAGAAACTAACACACCATTGTGAAACAATTATAGTCCAATAAAGTTGTAAAAACAAAAATTAAGCCTCTTTCTCCACTTAATAATTATAAAGGATTGCCATTCATGACAAAGCAAGGAATTATTTTCTACAGAAGTAGAGAGAGAGAGAGAAAGAAAGATAGTGACATCTGTTATAGTTGTTATAGGAATTGGTTCTCATAGTTATGGAGGCCAAGAAGTCCCATGATATTCTGTCTATAAGCAGAGAACCAGTGATGTAATTAAGTCCAAAAGGGAAGGTCTGAGAATCAGGGTGCCAATCTGAGTCAGAAACCCCAAGATCCAGGAGTACCACCAACATCCAAGGGCAAAAGATGGATATGGCAGGTGAAGCAGAGAGGGTGAATTTGCCCTTCCTCCACATTTTTCTTCTATTCAAGCCCTCAGCTGTTGAGATGATGCCCACCCTTCGTGGTGAGAGCAAACTGTCTTTATTATTCTCCAGATTCAAATGCTAATCTCTTTTGGAGACACCCTCACAGAGGCCCTTAGAAACTGGGCATGCCTTAGTACAGTAAAGTTGACACATAAAATTACCTATCACACTCTATGAGAAGGAATATAACAGAGAGATTAAATGCATCAAAACTTTGGATTCAGACAGACGTGGTTCTATTTCTAGGTTTAGTCATTTATTATCTGTGTCATGCAAAAAATGTATTTACCCTCAGTTTACTAATTTGTGAAATAGAAATAATAATCGTGCTTATCTAAAAAAGACTGGAAGAGATCCATGCACATTGTCTGGCAATGTTGTTATAATAATTATGTACCTTATATATATTATCATATTTACTCCTAATAATAGCTAGATAAGTTAGATATTATTATCTTTCCCATTATATATAATAGAAAACTGACTTTCAAAGAATTCATGCAACTTGTAAATATTTAGTGTGAGTTAGTAGCAGGTACAGAATTGCATTTCAGTTCTATTTCAATTTAATTTCTAGGTCCATTTATTCCTATTATAAATCCATAAAAGAAGCTTACAGGAATATATCTTTGTTTCTCTAAAATGAATTAATATTTAAGTATGAAAATTCAAGCACCAGTAATAGATTAGTGGGAAAGAATTCTTCTGGTGTTTCTTATACTGTTAATATAAGAGTACGCCTGGTAAGAGTCTGTTATGGCAGACATTTTCCAGAGATAAGCTTATCAACCACCTTCCCCTGTATCATTCCCTAAGGTTCTGCTCTATGAGGTTAATTAATGTGATAATCATCTCTATCAATATTATTTACAAATTAATTGTGTCCTTATACAAGCTATTGCATTTACACAATGCTGGTCTTAAAAACATGAGCTACTGGTAAGATCAGGTTTTATGTAAGTCACAGAGAAAGTGCATTTGGGAAGGACCTTTGACCCCTTGTAAATCATAGTATAGAGGTGTCTACATTTTCTTTTTATTTTGTTATTATTGTTTTTATTTTTTGGCTGTTCCATGTGTTGTGTGGGACCTTAGTTCCCCCACCAGGGATCGAACCCGCATCCCCTGCATTGGAAGCACGGAGTCTTAAGCACTGGACCGCCAGGAAAGTTCAGGTGTCAATATTTTCTATTTACATATAAGTGTTACTCAAAGCAGAAGATTTAGCATTATTAATCAAGAAACACATTACTAGCGTTCACTCTTACTAGACAATCTACCACAGCTTAAAACACGATTGTATGCAATTTAAATTAAAAATTTAAGTTATGAAGTTTTTCTTAAACAGACTGAAGACTTGGGTAGGGCTTCAAGGAACTTGGTTTTGAGTCTCTGGTCTATTATCAACTCTCTATCAATGTTTAGTCAAATCACTCCTCTCTGCAAATAAGTTTACTACCAAATGGGGAGCCCAGGTGTTTCTAGCCTCTTTCATTAAAAGATAATGATCCATTATTTACCAAGACCAATATCCAATAATCATTTCCTACTTTATTGTAATTTCTAATTTTATTTCATTCCTGCCTTAAATATTTCCATTACTAGCGAAAAAAAAAAAAAAAAAAACAAGAAGAAAAAAACAGTAACCATTTCTATATCATCTTTCTTCAGGTGCTTGAAATGGATTGTTGTCACTTTCTCAAACTCAAAAATCACTTGATTCTTCTCAGAAACAAAGGACAAAGTATGTAAAATTTTGTCAGATTTAAAAACCAAATTAATTTTGTTTAAGAAATATTTTATAACATTATAAATCATCACCAAGCATTATACACATATATGTATATATAAATATAGTAGAAAAACAAATAAGACATAATCTTATTTTAATAATAATTATATAATAATAATAATATTATTATTATATTAAACATTTGAATAGTGAGTTTCTTGGCATATATTCTTCTTTCTAAGGAATAGCTTGCAAATTTTCTAAAATGTGATTTTCTTATGTTAAAAACCATCACAGACAATGCTGTTATCATTTTCTATGAATAAGTCTATAATTCTGAAAATATTCATGTATTATATTAACAACAATTGCAGATCAGATCCTTCAATTTTGTTTTTCCTGCAGCACAGTTTGGGGTAGTAGAGGGTATTTAAATAAAAACTTTCTAGGTAGCAGATTAAATTACCCATTGAATTACAATAGTCCAAAGATGTCAACTGTTGGATGAGATTTTTTTCTCAGCCCAGATTTTTAGTAAATAATATCTGTTATTATATTATTTTCCCTTCTTAACATTGCTCAAAGTCACTTTTCCTTTTCATATAATAAAGTAAAATAAAATAGTCATATATGTTAGTTCTAGGAAAGACTCTAAGAGTTATCTAGTTCAATGATTTATTTTATTTTATTTTATAAAATAAAATGCACAACTCCAGGAGTAAATAATCAGTCTCAAGATCACAGAGTCAATTTGATTTTTAGTTATGATTCTAACTCCAGTGAAGATACTCAGATTTCTATTTTTGGGTCAGATCCTCATCTTCAAAAGCTTTCACATACATTATTGTTAACTGACCTACAACCATAAAGTAGACTCAAACAATTTAGAGTAGATTCCAAAAAGCTAATGCCAACAAGATATTTTCTTACAAACCCTTAGTTTCTGGTGAATTAAACTCATGGGAAACCTCCTTTCAACCTGTTGTGGACAATTCAAACTTTTTCTGACCTATAATATAGAAGTTTGACTTGTATCTTCTGTTGAAAAGATGCCTTTATGCTCATGAAGTTAGAATTCTTGATCATACTTCCAGTGGATTCCAAGAGCAGTTCCTATTTGAATTCCTCACAAAAGCAGTGAGCATAAGAGGGTATGTTCATAAATACTTCATTGTTTTAGCTGTACCTTAAATAATAAATATTCTTGGTTTTGTGACTTTTGGTTTCTAAACATGAGGCCCACTTTTTTCCATTATAAAACAGCTTTAAAACTATTATTTTTATTTTTTTCTCCTAGTATTCATCTAGAATTACCTATGACTTAAGAGTGTCCAGTTTAAACTGATAAAATGAGAGCAAACAAATTTAAATTAAGTCTGAATTTTAGGCTCATGACAGGTGTTCTAAGAATGGCCCATGAGAGGTGTTCAAAAATGCTTCCTGTATTCAGTCATAGGAATCACCTGCATCTTCACATAGCTTATGGGGAATTTCTATGCATATAGTTATTGTGTGAGGTATTAGTAGATGTTGATATTGGAAACTCAACAGATTCTGTGCTGGTTTCAGAACTCAGACTTTCTGTTAGACTATAGCAAAGTGAATATATTTTCTTATATGTGCATCTATAAAGTGATGTTAAGAATATTGATTTTTCTTGGATGAGAATTTTAGGAGTAAAGTTGTATATGGCAGAATGAGTATTTAATAATAGGAATTAAAATTAATTAATTATAATTAGCTCCTACTATTTGTAATAAAGAGCAAAATATCACTGAAACTTTATGTTGCTATATAAGTGAATAAATTATGATAAAATTCATGTGTGTTTCATAAGAGGTAAATGAAAAAACTTAAAATACTTATATCAATAATCAATACCTGATATATATGTGCATGCATGTGCATGTCTGTCTGTATTTATACATGTGTGTAAAATATATTATAAATATTATGGTATATGTATATATATTATATGCCTAGTATATGCATGTTGAATAATATTATTATTCTTGTATATGCAAACATATACAAGAATGCTAAGTGGTGCGAAGACCTTTCAGAATTTCAAATAGCTCTTTGAAGTAGAACTGTTAAGAAAATTTGGTAAAGTTATTTGAGTAGTATTACTATTCAAAAAGCAAATAAAGAAAAACAGAGTAATTTAAAAGTAAGAATATAATTTATAGACAGCTTTCAAAAAGATAAAAAAGAAAGTCTGGATTGAATATCCTAGATAAGGGCTTATATTAGAAGCCATGTTTAAGGAAGAAGAAATTCATTATTTGAAAATATTAAAAGATTTTAGCAGATGTAAAGGAATGTCAATCATCTCATTTATTCAGTTAATGAGTACAGTTTCACCAATTATTCAGACTAGAAGTAAAATTCACCTACGGCTTCCACTAAGCAAATGGTTCAAAGCAGTGTTTATGAAGGATTTGGTTATACTGTTTGTCCTCTGTTAAATCCTGCAATGGCAAACAAACTAATGACCAAGTTTCAATTCAGGTTTACCCATTAGTATCATAAGCTCTGCTGAAATCATCCCTCTTTATCCCTTTTTGTGGTATATCTATTACTGAACACATTTAGACTCAAAAAAAAAAAAAAACGAAAAAAGAAAAACAACACAGGTATAAGGTCATTGTTCAACTAACATGTAAGCATGTTTCAGACAGAGCACCAGCAACTTTTACTTCTTCCTTGCTTTCTGGCCAATCGTATGTGCTAACAATGATTTGTTTCCCTGAGAAACATTTTGTGTTGTGATGGTAGTGGTAGTATTAAATTTTCCCATATTTCTCTGGTGTATGCTGTTTAAACTGTAAAATAATTAATATAAATTTTTTTGCCAAATGTTTTTTTTGAGAAAAATGTATTTTATAAACGCTTGAAAAAGCACCTTTCATGCTATTTTGCATGGTAGCAGACAAGGATTCATGGTGTTTTTTGATGAAAATGTAAACTTCTAGCTGTGAAATGTACCTCTGTGCCATAATTCTCTTAGCTTGCAGATGCCATTATTTGTGTTGAATAGACTCACCTTAACCACTCAAAATTATATTTTCAATATTTTTCAACTCACGAAGATTATTTTCACTAAAATATAAAGGGAAAGAGATGTTACTAAATATAACTTCAATTTAATCAAATGTGGAATCTCTGTGGTAATAAAATTATGATCAAAAGCCTTTTATTGCTATCCTTCAGCTTCTGCCTGAAGAGTGTTTGGGGACTTTAAGACATCTCAGTCTTAAACATGAGGCTTCTTCATGGTCTTCTATATTACCATTGATTAATTAATTATATTTTAAATCTCTGTAGTTTGAGCAAAAACTCAGGCAACAAACTTTCAAATTATTAATAATGTCAACCTTCTAATTTCCAAAGCTGACAAATGCAGCCCTACATGTTGTTTAAGTATTTAAATGCTTTCATACAAGCTGGTAAATACCTCACGTTGAAGCTGTCACCCACCTTGGTGCTGTCTCAGATCTCCCCTTGCAAGAAATGCCCCATAATCCACCAAACAATAAAGACAAATCTAACGGGACTCTGCTCCAACACTATATGCAGCTTCGGTTCTGATATGCAGGTACCCATTCTTCACAAATTGTTAAATATTATAAATATCATTCTTGTTACCCCCAACCTATAATATTTCCTTCAAATATTCCATGAAAGGATAAATGAAGGGAGGACAAAGTTACATTACTAGCAATAGTGAGAGTCATCCTGCTTCAGTTATGTCCAGGAAATGTGCTCAGTGAGTCATTAAGTCTGTTCTTCCAGCAAACACACACCATTGAAAGAAGGAGAAAAAGGAGGAGAAGAAGGAGGAGACAGAGTAGACAGACAGGCAGGTGGGTGACATGGATTGTTGAGCCTTTCCAACAATAACTCTGGAGTTGGAGCAATATTATTTTATAAACCTTGTACAATGTGCATCTCAAATTTCATCCCATTATCTTCCAGATTATTATTTTTTGCCTACGATCAGTCAGTTGGCCCTGGAGTTATGAATATTTATCATATTTTATCAAAACTCCCTCAAAGACATGGGAAAAGTTATTAGAAACTTAATGAGAGAACTATAACTTTAATTAATATTTATTTTAAATTTTCACAAAGAAAAGGATACAATGAAATGCACCAGTTGTTATAAACAAAGAAATGAATATTATAAAGCACAGGACTTTTGGAAATTCATTAGTTCAGACCGCATGGCAGCAGAACTAAAATATACGCTTTCAGTATTTATGTATAAGGGGATTGCTATGTTGAGTTTTGGCATAAACAGCTTTGATGGGATAATAAATTAGGAGTTAAACTCCTGAAGAGAACAAATGACTTCCATCTGCAGAATTGTAGACTTATAAAATGTTATACTACTTAAATAGCACCCAGTCCATATTCCAAATTTTACAAGTGAATAAAATGAATGAAGCCCAGAGAAGAGAACTAACTTACTCATTTTCCAGTATGCAGTGAGTTACTTTAATGGTACATATTTACTTACAATATGTCATTTGAGTTTTAGAAATGACTCAGGCATGCATTATTAGTTGTGTCATTTTGAGTATATACCTTGGGTGCTTATCAAATCGGAGGATTTCCTTGATTGGGTTACTTTAAATTTTCCCAGTGAGAATTATTTCTAATTTAAAAAAAGGCTATTACAACCTCAGTTTTAAGTCTTTAGTGTGATCTATCTATATATATATATAAATGAACTTATAATATATATGCACACATATATATGATCATATTTAGAAATCTAAATTATGGGATTATTAGACACAGAAGTTTTCAGTTATGTTCAGTGTGAGGAAGGGCTGCTGTAGTTGTTTACTGAACCTCTCTCTGGACAAGATGATAGGCAGAGATGACAGGTAACCATAATTCTTTTCTTCATATGAAATGGCTTTAATTGGAAAACACCCTTCTAGAGTTTAGTAATAATTTTTAGAAGACACCTAAAAAGAGGTTTTGATGGAAATAGTTCACAGTAACTTTGCAAGTATCACAGCTTTACTTAGTTCTCTCATGTAAAATTTAGTTTGTTTTTAGAGGGAAAAAATACACAGTAATTAGTTGAGACCTATTTGAGAACAGTAGCTAGCATCCACAAAGTGTCATTTTAATCTTCTTTTCCTACTAGAGAGGGGAAAAAGTAAATGTGTGGTGAGTTTAGTTAAAAGGTGCTAAACCTGTTCAAGGGAATTGAGATAAGCACCTCTTGGAGGAAAAGAAATGCAATTTAAACATTCTTTCCCTCAGTGTTCTCATTTGTAAATATAACGATAAGAAAATACATGTTTTAGGACAATTTAATATATCAAAGGATATATTGGTCTTAATTATTTAGAAAATTATTGGAGCACAATAAATGCTTACAAATAATTAATAGTGCTATTAATTCATAATGCCATATCCATTAATTAATTGATGCTTATATTGTACAGCATGCTACTATATGTATTTGTTAAGATAATAAATCTGTATCACTTAATATATAGTACAAAATTCAGTTGACATACTCGTTTAAAATATCTTCCTATATTTATTTATTCTCTTTTATCCTTGATTAGGCAGTATAATAAAGTGGTTAGAAGTGTAAGTTCTATATTAGAGTGCTTGTGGTAAAATACTTCTCCATCACTAACTCTATGATTGTAGACCTTACAAGCCTCTCTATGCCTGGAATTCCTCATCTGTAAAATGGTGGGAAAAATGGAATAAAACAAACAAAAAAAAATAGAACTACGTCGTAGACTTTAATGTGTTTCTTTGACAATTAGTTAATACATTAATGTATTTAGAATAAAATCTGTCCTACTTTATGCATTCAACAGATCTGCCTTATTTACTTATTACATTTATTTGTAGTGATGATTTTTATCAGCAGAAAAAAGAAAAATCTTTAATGTCAGACAGAGAGTTTGAAATTTGAGGAAGAAATCTGACCATAAGATCAATTCTACGTGCAGAATGAAAGTTGACATAATGGTAAGGCACTGTGCAAATATCATGGAACCTAAATTCTAGGACTGCTTCTTGTTTGTGTTTTTAGGCAAAGATTAGGATTGATGTAGAGATTGTACTGTATATAAAACCTAAAGGTCTCCTAGAGTTTACAATAGTTTAAGTATACAGAAAGGATATTGACTATCCTTATTAATAAAGCATGCTCAATATATCTGTCTCTGATTTTTATATTTATTTATTTACATACTGTCTTAACCCAAAAGCACATTTAAGATGACTTGCAGGGATCTATAAGCTATATTACAATAAACTGAATGTAGATTATAAAGGCAGAAGAAAGTCAAGGTCTAAAGTTATAAACTTCAGCCATGGGGGTAGATGATGTGAAAAACATATCATAGTGTCCTCTCTACTACCTAGAGGTGGAATACACATTTGCCTTTAAATGATACAAATTCTGTCAAAAACAAAAATTGAATCCTTGAAGATTCAAATGTCTTCAAAAGAAGATCATGCCCATATCACAGGAACATAAATGTTCTTGACTTGAAGGCCATTTTTTGTAAGGTGAGGTCTGTCAGCAGTTTAAGTTTTTACTGCTGTTGTGTATGGGATGCATTCTTTAATTATGCTTTCCAATTTTTTTCTGAAAATAAATACCCAATTTTTATGATTCAATAAGATTTTTACATTATGGTAAGATTTATCTTTAACTTTTCAAGATATGTGACTCTATTACTTGTAAATAAATATATGTTATTTCCACTTTACCAATGACTATACCACTTATTCTTCTTGCCAAATTGTATTTCTAGTCCTTCTAGAACAATGTTAAATATTAATAGAAAAGATGGGCATTTTTGCTTCACTTTTTACTACATCAGTGATTTTTTTATTGTTTCAAATTTAAAACATGATTCTAGATTTGGCTTTATGTGTAGGTATTCATGTAAAATATAGTATCCCTCTATTCTTATTATTCTCTATCATTTTTTGCATTTGTTGTACTGATCGAGGACCAGATGAATCTACACTTCATTAAAAGTCTCATGTATCCTTACCATCAATGAATGGCTTTGGTGTTATTTTTATTGCATATTTACAGCAGTATTATATTTAAGTGTATGAAAATTGATAATGAATATTTTTAAGTTTTAGTCACACATCAAATTACACATATATATGGAACAAATTGGGAAGAAATATTTGTAACATATATTGAGTTGGCCAAAATTTTCGTTCGGGTTTTTTTCTGAAATTTTTGGCCAACCCAATACAATAAAAAATTTTTAAAAACCTTAAAAATACCTTACAAACATGACCACAGGCAGGTGATGAAGGTCAACGTTAACAGTGATGAGTTACTTTTTAAAAAATAATTTATTGGGGTGTAAATGATTTACAAAGTGACTTTGTTATAGAAAAGTCATGTTAATTACATGTACCTTTGACATGATGAGGAGAACAGTCCTTTATATTTGCAGTCTTCCTCCTAAGAGCTCATAACTTCTATGCAATCATCAAGAAAACATTAGCAAAACCTAACTGAGACACCCTCTACAAAATACCTCACCATTCCTCCTCAAAACAGACAAGCTCATCAAATGAAAGTCTGAGAAATTGTTCCAGTATAGAGAAGCCTAGGAGACATGACCACCAAATGTAATGTGGTGATATGGATGGGAACCAGAAACAAAAAATGAACATTATGGAATAACTAAGGAAAGTCAAATGAAGTATAATATTTAGATAATGATAACATAACAACATTATTGATATATCAGTTCATTAATATATTAATTCATTAACTGTGACAAATGCATCATATCAATGTAATACATATACAATAAGGGAACTGAGTATAAAGTACACTGAAATCCTCGGTGTTATTTTTGCAACTTTTCTGTAAATCTAAACCTATTCTTTAAAGCCTACTTTTAAAAAGCAAAAACAAATATTCCAAAAATTTTATCAGAATATTTCATGATCAGATTTCCCTCTTTATTTATTGCTTTAAATGCTATAATTACGTCTTGTTCTAGGAACAGTTGTTATTTTCATTATCTGCTTCCTAGAAACCTTAAGCATAAGGGCCTAGCTCGGTCTGTCAGGTGACTTCTGCTGGCTAGGTTCACTGGGAACCATGCACCCAGGAGTCTATTTCTCGAGGCATCATTTGCCAAGAATATTTGATAAATATTTTTCATCGAGAACCTAAGGCTAATTGTCTTTGCTTTTTCTTCTGGAAGACTCTAATTCTAGTCAAAGGCTCCGGTAGGGACCTCAGGCAAATTTGAAGAGAGAACCCTAACCATCTGATGATTCTAAGTCTGACTGTTTCAGATTGATTCATCACAGAAACTGAAATAATCAGAATGGGAGAAAGTTGAATCCCTTTTTGGAGATTATAGTACCTGAGGGCATAAGCCTACCCTTAATTATTTCATAAAGGCTCAGACAGTGATTTCCCCGAAGAGAAGAATGCATTCTGGACAGAAAAGGAATAAGACAAATTTTCCACCTCTTAAAATCTATCTCACATGGGTGTATACAACTGGAAGTAAGATCTCAGATTAAAAAAAAAAGAAATCTAGAGTTAAGAGAGAATAAATTTAGCTCCCACTTCACTTCCATTCATATTTTGTTCACTTCTCCTCATTTTTTACTAGAGGAATACTCTTGTCATTTGTGCATTTTTTTAACGTTTGTGAAAATATAAGAAAATGTGAATATGTATCTCCCCATATCTTACACAAAGATAGCATTACATACGTACTCTTGTGCACCTTGATTTTTTCATTTCCGGTGATGCTTCAAGAGCTCCATTCAAAACAGAGGTCTGCTAATTTCCATCACTTGTGCCTTTCCTTTAATGTGGTTTAGTTATTCTCTGTAATGGCTTCTTTAGAGTACTCTTATCTTCTCATGTCTTCTCTTCTTGAAAGCCTGCTGTAAACTTTCAGTTTCCTGGTGCCACCTATTTAAATTTCTGGATACAGAACATCTGTTGAATTAAAGGAATTTCCTAGACTTGAATGCAGCCTTTATACCCAACCACCTCATAAGCATAGAATTCCCATCTCTTTGAATTAGCTGAAGTCAGATGTTTGAGGTCAGGTGAAAGCAGCTTGATCATTATTCATACAAAAATGGAATCAGTCTTGGATGCTTCCTGAATAGAGGCTGTGGACCTGGCTATTTCCATCAGAAGCGTGGTGAGCATGAGAGGAAATGTGATTGTCCAAACTTTGTACCTATCTTAGTTGTCTCTTCTATTACCTGTCAAATAAAAAAGAGATGATTAACATGTCATTCTAGATTTTTTGGAACTGCTTCTTTCTTGCTTTCCAGCTTCACTCTGTATTTCTCACTTCTCTGAGAACTATGTTCAAACCACATCAGTATAACAAATCCCATTCCCTGAAGATATTCAGCTTTTCTCATACCTTTTCCTGACTTTTCATTCCCTGTCAAATATCAGGAAATATCCTTCATCTCCTGAATCAATATTAATTACTCTTTCACATGCAAACCCAAGGGTACATATATTTATTTCAACTTTATGTAGACTAGGAGAAATTATAAGCAAAAAATGATAGAATGAGTGTATAGAGCATAACATATTTAAAGACTTAACTTGGTTCTATCAATGCATGAGAGCTTCTAAGTACTACTGTTCACTCACTCCTCCCACTGATACTGGTCAGAGGTTGTAGGAAATACATTGAGTAAGTATACGTCTGTGATGACTTGCATCTTTGTTTTATTCTTTATTGAGAGAGATAATTAATATGCAACATTATATTAATTTGCATAATTTGTTTATTGGCATTTTTGCCTGGAAAAAATCACAGAATAGGTAGAGACAAAATTTGACTACCTTATTCCACTTACTTATTTAGTGAGAAGCTTCTGTCAGCTGCCTACGTTTGCTATCCATGTCCTTAATATTTGTCAGGAGTTTTGAAACCAAAAAAAAAAAAAAAAAAAGTAAAAATGAAAGCAAATGAAGTGTATAACAAACACATTAATTTATCTTCTTCTTTTCTATAGGTGTAAAGGGGACATATGTATGCAAATAAGTCACCAGAAACAACTCTATTCAGGAACAACACCCATTTAGAAATGACTGCAGCTTCACAGTTCCACCTTGAGAACCAATTTCCAGTTCACTTTAAAGTTGCTGGAGACGAAATTGCTTCATTTCTAAAGAAAGTAAAAGAAGATTTCCATATCCCTTAGATGTACAGCCTACATATATGTTACTTTGAGTCAATTCAATTTCTACTGATAGGTCCAGGTTTAAAATTTCAAAGAAAATTAATTAGACCATGTATTTAGGGATTATGTAATCAAACTTCCAAGGAGTTAATCTGGTTATTTTAGCCTTTTAAAAATGCACTTTGAATTCTATGTATTCATCCTAAAGAGTTATTGCCCAGTGGGTCAGGGAAATAATTGAAAATACTGAATTAGCAATGTTGTAATCAGTTTAGTTATTTACATTGATTATGGCACAATGAATCCTACCTATTGCAGGGTAGAAGTTCAAGGAGAGTTAGCCAGATTTTGGCTCAATTGTAGAAATGAAATTGGGTTCTAGAAGCCTAAAGCCAACATAAGGAAGTAAAAGGCAACCAGAAAGCTCTAAGGAGATAAGTAGATACAAATACAGAAATAGACAGATAGCAAGGGTAGGGAATTGAACTACACTAATGAGTTCAACCGACACAAGAAATCAGAAGCCTTTGCAGCTGGCATCAGAGAAAATAATATTTTGAAAACAAAATGGAGATTGCAAGAAATATTGGGATTTTGAATATTAATGGATATATTTTCTTGTAAATATATTGCTTGCGGATGAGTTGACCTTACTAGGCAAGAGCAGGGAGGAAGGAAGGTACGTATTTTAAAGTTAGAATGAAACTCCGATATACAAAATTCTATCTAGGCAAAATCAATTTAGCATCCTTGTTAACTGGTGGTCATGCCGCTTCAGTCTAGACCAGGGTTTGATTTCTCTCTTTTCATCACCAAAACACTATAATCAATTCTATCAGGAAGTTTTACTTAGATGGATGGAACTGAATTACTGAAAATGACCCTAGGCACTCACTCTGAATTTCCTGGACAATAAGCTACATAGTAATGAGGATTCCTCCTTCTCCAAGTAGGAATGTGCTCCAGTACCTTCCTTTCCTAAGCAGAAGGGTTGTAATTTTCAATAGCTCCAAGGTGAACACGTGCTGGGCAGTTGGGATTCCTAAACACCTATGAAACACTGGCAGACAATGGAGACTGTGCAGCATCCAAATAGCTTATGTGTTCATTTTTGAAAAAAGCTAACTTCTTATAAGAAGGAATAGGAGCAAGTGTTGTGAGATGCCTTCACGGGAGAGCAGATCCACCCTTTGGGTTTAGCCCTGGCTCCTGGAATCATACTCACGTGTTAATTTGGGGATTCATGCCTTGTTTTCTTGCACTAACACCAGCTTTTAAGTTTCTCCATTGAATCCTATCCCTTACCCCATGTTATAAGACACTGTAGAATTGTTCCCTTACTCTATTACCTGAGAGGTGGCTAATAATAAATGACCAACTTTGACACCCAAATGGTGACAATGAAGGGGTTCTTCTTACAAAATACTTGTTAATTATGCCTTCAAAATATATTTAAAATGTTACAAAAGCAAAAATAAGCAAAGATGACCTAATTAAACTAAAACCTTTTGCACAGCAAAGGAAACTATAAACAAAACATAAAGACAACCTACTGAATGGGATAAATATTTGCAAATGATATGAAAAATAAGGGGTTAATATATCAAATATCTAAACAGTTCATACAATTCAATATCAAAAAAAAAACCTGATGAAAAAATAAGAAGACCTGAACAGATATTTTTCCAAAGAAGACATGCAAATCGCCAACAGGCACATGAAAATATGCGAAAAATTACTAATCATCAGAGAAATGCAAATCAAAACCACAATGAGGTATCACCTCACACAGGTCAGAATGACTATCATTAAAATGTCTACAAATAACAAATGTTGGTGAGGATGTGGAGAAAAGGGAACCCTAGTACACTGTTGGTGAGAATGTAAATTGGTACAGCCACTATGGAAAACACTAAGGAGGTTCATCAAAAAACTAAAAATAGAACAATCAAATGTTCTGAATATTCCGTTCCTGGGTATACATCTAAAGAAAATGAAAACACTAATTCAAAAAGATATATGCACCCCAATATTCATACCAGCATTAATTATAACAGCCAAGATAGGTAAGCAAGCTTAGTGACCATCCACAGGTGAATGGATAAGTAATATATATATATATATATATATGTATGTATACATATACAATAGAATATTACTCACCATAAAAAAATGAAATTCTTCCATTTGCAACCATATGGATGGATCTAGAGGGTATTATCCTTAGTGAAATAAGTCATACAGAGAAAAACAAATACTGTATATTATCATATGTGGAATCTAAAAAATAAAACAAATAAATGAATATAACAGAACAGAACACAGACTCACTAGTGTTTACCAGTGGGTAGAGGGAAGGGAGGAGGGGCAGGATAGGGGTTTAAGGGATTAAGAGATACAAAAGCCACTATGTTGAAATAAATGAGCTACAAGTATATGTTGTAAAGCACAGGAAAATATAGCTATTATTTTAGAATAACTTTAAATGGAGTATAATCTCAAAACATATTGAATCACCATGTTGTATATCAGAAACTAATCTGATACTGTAAATTTTATATATATTATATATATTTGTGTGTGCATGTGTTTGTGTATGTGTGTATATATATATATATGTGTGTATATATATATATTTAAATGTTTCTATTCTATCTCTACTGACAGCATCATGTACAAAATTGCTACCATTTTCTTCTTGCATGATTGCAAGTATTTCCTGGTTTTCCTGCTTTCAGTCTTGTCTTCCTGAAATTTGTCCATCCCTCTAATTTGAGGGATCTTTTCAAAATGTAAAAGAATTGTATGTCACTCTTCCTTTAAAATCTCACTAATAATGTCCCATTACTCTTAAAATAAAATCCAGACTTTCTACTGAGACCTATAACAGCATTATTTTCCTTTGATTACATCTCTACATCTTCTCAGTTCACCTTCCTCTCATGCTCTATATCCAGTCCTAGCTTTTGAATAATCTTTAGAATAAACTAATTTCTTTACTGTTTCTGGAAAGTTCTAATTTTTTAATGCTATGTAATAAACTACTGGCAAACTGCATTATATCTTAATAATGCCTTTGCCCTGAATTTCAGCAGAACTCAACAGAATGGTTCTTTTGTTCCATGTGACATTGGAGGACGTAGTTTTCAGGTGCTGGGTGGTCCAGAATGGAGGGTCCACAATGGTTTTACTTATATTGCCTTTACTGCTGTTGCCTTGATGTGGATGGCTGAAAGGCTAGACTCAGCTTGGTCCCTCTTTCTCTCCATATTGTCTTAGAGCCTCTACATCTGGTCAATTGTGCTAGGTACTCTGATTTTTACAGGGTATCTCAGGGCTCCAAGAGAATATCTTAAAAGGCAGGAAGTGGAAACTGCCAGTCTCATAGGCCAGACCCATGTACTGGCCAGCATTAATTCTGCCATATATTATTGATTAAAATAGTCACAGAATCTGCCTAGATTCAGGGTAGGGGAAAGACCCCATTTCTCACTGGGAACAGAGTTAAAGAATTTAGGCCATCTTTAATCCTACTCATGGGAACTTACACTTCTGAGTCTTTGCCTAGAACCCCCCACTAAGTTGACCTCATCACTTCCCTCAAACTAAGCAAAAACGCTGCTGCCTTAGATTAAAATACCATATTATACCTATCAAAAGTAGAATCTTCTAAAATTATTCATTATGACAATATCCTATTTATTGACTTTAGATTTCTCAGTGCATTCTTAATTGATTTTGTTCTTTACTTACATTATTTACAGTCTCTTGTACTAAATGCAATTGCCACAATGAACACAACTTTATTTTGTTCACTATTTTTTTTTCTCTAGCTTCCAGCAAATTAGTTAATACAAGGTAGACACTATTTTTTTGAACACTGGGACAGTAATTCCCAGAACATGAAATAATATTCCTGACTATAGAATATTATATACTGGCAGATTCAAGACAGCAGCTATCAAAGAAAACTAACACTGTACAAGATAAACAGGTAAGGAATAATTTATTCAAAGCTACTGCAATGTGGAGAGAGACTGACTCAACTCTGCTGAAAGGAAAGCCTGAAGAGTTTTTAAGCAATGGGATAAACTAGGAGAAAAGTACTGGAAGACTTTTACAGAAAAGTACTCGAAACTAGGAGAAAAGTACTGGAAGACGTGTGGAGGTAGGGCTGGTCAATGTGATTAGGCCTTCTGTGTTTGCTAATTAATACTTATTGAAGTTAAGTTCCTATCTTTCATCAGAAAATGGGAGATAGGATGCTATCTTTTTTCATAACTGCATTGCAAAAGGATGGCTTCAGGTCCTTGAAAAAGACATGTCATTGGTCTTAAAACTGGCAAAAAGCTGGGAGAAGATTTCACCATGCAGGAGCAGAGAAATAATTTGCAATTCCAAGTTTTCTAAATATATTCTCTAAGAAAAGAGAGGTCATGGACCTATAGTCAGGGAGAAAACTATCTAATGTTAATCACACTGAAGGGAATCTTTTTTTTTGGGGGGGTGTTGTTTTTGTTTTTATTGGAGTATAGTTGTTTTAAAATAGTTTGTTAGTTTATACTGTACAGCAACATGAATTAGTTATATGTATACATATATCTCCCTCTTTTTTGTATTTCCTTCTCATTTAGGTCACCACAGAGCACTGAGTAGAGTTCCCTGTGCTACAGAGTAAGTTCTCATTAGTTATCTATTTTATATATAGTATCAATAGTGTATATATGTCAATCTCAGTCTCCCAGTTCATCCCAGTACCCTCCTTCCCCCTTGGATCCATACATTTGTTCTCTACGTCTGTGTCTCTATTTCTGCTTTGTAAATAAGATCATCTACGCCATTTTTTTTCAGATTCCACATATATGCTTTAATATACTATGCTTCTTTTTCTCTTTCTGACTTACTTCACTCTGTATGACAGTCTCTAGGTCCATCCATTCTCTGCAGATGACCCAATTTCATTCCTTTTTATGGCTGAGTAATGTTCCATTGTATGTATGTACCACATCTTCTTTATCCATTTCTCTGTTGATGGACATTTAGGTTGCTTCCATGTCCTGGCTATTGTAATAGGGCTGTGATGAACATTAGGGTGCATAAGATCTTTTTTTGACCCATCTCCTGGAGTAATGAGAATAAAAACAGAAATAAACAAACGAGACCAAATTAAACTTAAAAGATTTTGTACAGCAAAGGAAGCCATAAACAAGAAAAAAGACAACCCTCGGAATGGGAGAAAATATTTGCCAATGAAGTAACTGACAAATTATTAATACACCAAATATACAAACAGCTCATGAAGCTCAATATCAGAAAAACAAAAAACCCAATCAAAAAATGGGCAGAAGACCTGAATGGACATTTCACCAAAGAAGATATACAGATGGCCAAGAGGCACATGAAAATATTCTCAGCATCACTAATTATTAGAGAAATGCAAATCAAAACTACAATGAAGTATCACCTCACACTGTTGAGAATGGACATCATCAAAAAATCTATAAACAATAAATGCTGTAGAGGGTATGGAGAAAAGGGAGCCCTCATGCATTGTTGGTGGGAATGTAAATTGATACAGCTACTATGGAGAACAGTATGGAGATTACTTAAAAAACTAAACATAGAGATAGCATATGACTCAGAAATCCTACGCCTGGACATATACCCAGTGAAAACCATATTCACACTGAAGGGAATATCGATACCATTCTTAGGCTTCTAAACTCTGGTACAGTTACGATCTATTTAAATACCTCTTCAGCATCCAAACGAGTAATATGTGTGTGTGTGTGTGTGTGTGTGTGTGTGTGTTTATATATATATATATATATGTTTTAATATATGTAATTGTCTACTATACATAATAAATGTAAAATATACTAGCAAATAAACACATACTGTAACAGGGTTGCCTGTTACAAAAAGGAACACGATTCATGATGAGAAATAAACTTGAAAAAAATGTGGTGGAGAACCTTCATCTTCTAAAAAGTTGCTAAAATACACTGTATAAACCTAGAAGTAATGCTACTTTTTTATCAGCTAAGAATAAAAATGCAATGGTTATAAATTAGTGAGGGATTTTGTGTATATAAAAAGATGTTTACATATTTCCATTACTTAAGCTGTTACTTAAATTCTATTGATGCTTAATTACAAGAAGGAACTGTAAAATATTTTTTTTAGCAGTAGAAATATGCAATCCAGGAGGAGATGAGAAGTAGTAATAGCATGCTATGTGAACTTATTTTTTAAATTAAAGTATAGGTGATATACAATATGGTTTTAGTTTCAGGTGTACAAGACAGTGATTTAACATTTATAATAAGAATTGATCACCACAAGAAGTCTAGTAGCAATTTGACACCATACATACTTTTACTTTACCATGTCCTCCACTCTGGTGATCACCAGTTTGTTCTCTCTATCACTGAGTCTGTTTCTGTTTTGTTTTCTTTGTTCATATGTTTTTTTTTTTTTTTAGATTCCACATATAAGAGAAATCATATGGCATTTCTCTTTCTATATCAGACTCATTTTATATATATATATATATATATACACACACACACACACACACATATATATATATATATATACACATATACACATACTATATATATATATCACTTCTTTTTTTATCCATCAATCTTACAATAGACACTTAGGTTGCTTCCACATCTTGGCTATTATAAATATTGCTGCAAAGAATATAGGGGTGCATATACTCTTTCAAATTAGTGTTTTTATTTTCTTCAGATAAATACTCAGAAATGGAATTGCTGGAATGTATGGTAGTTCTATATTTAGTTTGATAAGGAGTCTCCATACTGTTTTTCACAGTAGTTCCACCAGTACATTCTATGAACAGTGCATGAGGGTTCCCTTTTCTATACATCCTCAGCATCACTTGTTTTATGTTTTTGTTTTGATAACAGTCGTTCTGACAAATATGAGGTGATATCTCATTTTAGTTTTGATTTGCATTTCCCTGATGATTAGTCATGTTGAATATCTTTTCTTGTGCCTGTTGTCCATTTGTATGTCTTTCTCTGAAAAATGTCTATTCATGTCCTCTTTCCATGTTTTAATTGCATTGTTTGTTGTTTCCATATTGAGTTGTATAAGTTCCCTATATCTTTTATATATTAATTTCTTACTGAATATCATTTGCAAATATCTTCTTACAGTAGGCCCCTTTTCATTTCTTTGATATTTTCCCTCACTGTGGAAAGCTATTTAGTTTGACATAGTTCCATTTGCTTATTTTTGCTTTTGTTCCCCTTGCCTGAGGAGACAGATCAAATAAGTTATTTCTAAAATCAATGTTAAAGAGTTTACACACTACATATTTTTCTAGGAGTTTTATGGCTACAGGTCTTACATTTAAGTCTTTTTGTTTTTTTAATTTTTATTTTTGGCTGCATTGGGTCTTTGTTGCTATGCGCGGGCCTTCTCTAGTTGTGGCGAGAGGGCACCACTCTTCATTGTGGTGTGCAGGCTTCCCATTGCAGTGTCTTCCCTTGTGGCAGAGAAAGGTGTCTAGGCAAACGGGCTTCAGTAGTTGCAGCACGCAGGGCTTAGGGTACATGGGCTTCAGTAGTTGAGGTGCGCAAGCTCTAGAACACAGGTTCATTAGTTGTGGTGCACAGACTTAGTTGCTCCGTGGCATGTGGGATCTTCCCAGACTAGGTATCAAACCTGTGCCCCCTATATTGGGAGGTGGATTCTTAACCACTACACCACCAAGGAAGTCCACATTTAAATCTTTAAATAATTTTTTAAACATCTTTATTGGAGTGTAATTGCTTTACAATGGTGTGTTGTAAACAAACATCTAATTAACAAACATCTAATTAACAAACATCTAATTAACCATTACTTTGAGTCAGGAACTGTTCTAAGTTTTAAAGATAAAGCTGTGCGTCAAACATCCAATCTTGCTCTAATGGAGCTTAGACTGTAGTTGGAGAACATGATGCTAAGCAAATGTATGAGGGGATAACAATGAAAAAATAAAGCCAGTGTTTAATATAGCATTTGAAAAGAGAGTATAGTGTAGTTAAGCAAAATAAGTGTTAGCTAAGAAGACTATTCCAGTCAGAGGCTGCTATCATGCACACAATATCTGAGATAAGGATAGTATGCAAATTTCAAGAAATGTGGCTGGAACAAAGATTTCGAGGTGTATGGGGAGTATTATGAAGGAAAGTTGAAAGGAAAATAAGACCTATACTATTCCAAGCTTGGTAGTCCTTTGTGAGGATTTTGTACTTTATCTTAATGAAATTGAAAGCAACTAAAATGTTCTAAGAATGGAAAAGACATTATTTTTTTTAAATATATTAATTTCTGAGTACAGAGACAACTATTGCATTTTTTTTTTTTTTTTTTTTTTTTGCTGTATGCGGGCCTCTCACTGTTGTGGAATCTCCTGTTGTGGAGCACAGGCTCCGAATGCACAGGCTCAGTGACCATGGCTCATGGGCTTAGCCGCTCCATGGCATGTGTGATCTTCCCAGACCAGGGCACGAACCCACGTTCCCTGCATCGGCAGGTGGACTCTCACCCACTGTGCCACGAGGGAAGCCCCAACTATTGCATTTTAATGGAAAAGATAAATAAGATGTGCTGATGAAGCTGTTATATTTGCCTACCAACAGCATCAGTACCCACTGCAATTAACAGGGTGAAAGACTGTCCATCATTGGCAGTGACTAAATTAATTTCCCTAGTTTTACCTCTCTCCTTAAGGAGGTTTCTAAATGCACAACAACAAACAATATTCCAATATTTCCTAATATTGCACCACTTGATTTATTATGCTAACAAAATCATATGAGATTTATACTGTGATGTAAGGGAGCCCATTTACATGTTTAAAAGCCAGTTTTGGAATGCATAAAACTATGGGATTTATTTTACAATGTGAGGAACATTTATGACAAGTGTCAATTTACAATTGCTAAAATTGCATTAGCAGTAAACATGCAAACTATGGTGATTGTAAGCATTTAAACTTATTGTTACTGGAAATATTTCTCAGCCTCTAATCCCTGAGTACAACAAACTGTATATTTATTTTCTTTCTTCTTCTTTCTAAAAATAATTACTAGACTTTATCATGTTTAGTATAGTTTTAGATTTACAGAATTCCATACACCTCCTCAACACCCCCCTTCTTTTGAGGTACATTTGTTAACATTAATGAGCTAATATTAATATATTATTATTAACTATAGTCCATAGTTTACCTTAAGATTCACTTTTGTAGTGTACAGCTCTATGGGTTTTGACAAGTGTATAATCTCTACCATTAGATATTTAATATCTATAATTAAATTTTCATGCAGAAGAGTTTCAATTTCCTAAAAATCACCTATTTGTCCATTCTCCCCACTCCCTGAATCATTAACAACCACTGATCTGTTTACTGTCTCTATGATTTTACCTTTTCCTAAATGTGATATTGTTGAAAATCAGAGTATATAGCTTTTGATAAGGCCTCACTTAATTTAGAAATAAGCATTTAACATTCCACCATATCTTTTTGTAGCTTGATAACTCACTTTAAACAAATTGAATAATATTCCATTTTTTTCTAAATGAAACATATATTGACAAAATATATTTTTATTTTCCAGAATGTCCTTTTTATAATGGGTGAAAATATATAGCTGACTTACTGTTGCTACTTTGATTATCTCTCATGTGCAGAGTTGAGTGATACTATAGATATGGTCAAAGAATAAGGCCAAAAGAAAAATGATAATCAATGGAATCAGAGTGATGAGCAGAAATGAATAAACAACAGAGCATAGCCCTAGAGGGAAGCTTGAGGTACAAAGATAGATGAGAAAGTTCATGATATATCTCAAGATTAATATCCTTGATGAAAAGAATAAAGAAATGAGACCAGGTAGGGTAACAGGGACCTTCAGAGAAACCACAAAACAAGCTTAACCAAGGAGAGAAGGGCTGGAGGTAAAAAATGGAGAAAGGAAACTTGACAATCTATATTGTAAACACAGTGTGTGCTTGAAGACAGAATACACTAGTTTTTTGTTTGTTTGTTTTTGTTTTTGTTTTGCTTTAGTAATTTTAACTCTTATAGGCAGGGGGTAGAGAGAATTAGATGAAGGCAGTCAAAAGTTACTACAAACTTCCAGTTATAAGATAAACAAGAACTAGAGAAGCAATGTATAACATAATAACTATAATTAACACTGCTATGTGTTATATATGAAAGTTGTCAAAAAAGTAAATCCTAGGAGTACTCATCACAAATTTTTTTCTGTTTATTTAATCTTGTATGTATATGAGATGATGAATGTTCATTAAATTTATTGTGGAAATTATTTGATGATGTATGTAAATAAGATAATTATGTTGTAAACTTAAACTTATAGAGTGCTGTTTGTCAAGCATATTTCAATAAAAGTGGAAGAAAAAAAGATATAGAGCAATAGGAAGAAAAAAAAGGAACCACACAAACCCTATAAGACTCACTTTCTTCATTTGTAATATCCAATGTCTCTTTAATTGATGAGATTCTGTGAATATTGCTCCCCACAGGAAAATGACATTTTATTGTTAAAATTCTAACTTGAAAACACACTAATAAGAAAGAAACCATATGTTTTTAATAAATAAACTACCATTTTCCTGAAAAAAAAAACTAATAATTTTACCTCTTGAGGGTTAATGTTTATTCTATGCATAAACCTTATACATGTTCCTGAAACAGAAAAAAATGGGTTGGAAGAAAATTTGGTCTGTGTTTGCTACTTTATATTAATTGCATATAGGGATCACATTTTTGCTCCCTTAAGAGAAAAGAAAAAGAAAATAAATTTAAATAATAAAATATTACTATCTATATCTTAGAGCAGAAGAAATTACTTGGAAAGATGAGGAAATGGGAGGAACAGAAAGAAGACAGAATTCATTTCTGCTTCCTACATTTCATAAATATATGAAGAGTAGGTCAGAATAAAACAAGAACACAATAAGCTTCCTTGTCCTGAAAGCCATCTAATGCCTATTAGCAAATAGTCTGATGTTCTTTTGTGCAGCAAGATCCAGGATATGAGGGCTGATCAAGGAAAAATATATGACCCTGTAGTGGTAGTATTAAACAATGGGCTTTGTTTGGGTGGACTTTGACAGCATTGCATGCAAATGAAGCTCCCTCACATCATATAGCCTTCCAGAGACAACCCAGTGTTACCAAATGCAAGTTCATGTGCTGGACACATAGTGAGGCCAAACAATACTGAAACACTGGAGTTTGCAGCAGAGAAAGGTTTGCTAGAGAACTATGCAAAGAGACAGGTGGCTCATGCCCAGAAAAACCCCAAACTCTCCAAAGGGTTTTAGCAAAGCAGTTTTAAAGGCAAGGTGAGGGAAGGGTGCAAACTTCCTGGTGTAAGAATCCTTTGTTTGGGCTTATCTGGTGGTGCAGTGGTTGAGAGTCTGCCTGCCGATGCAGGGGACTCGGGTTCGTGCCCTGGTCTGGGAAGATCCCACATGCCATGGAACGGCTAGGCCAGTGAGTCATGGCTGCTAAGCCTGCGTGTCCAGACCCTGTGCTCCGCAACGGGAGAGGTCACAACAGTGAGAGGCCTGCGTAAAGAAAAAAAAAAAAAAAAAAGAGTAAGATCACAGTTTTTTAAAAATTTTATTGAAGTATAGTTGATTTACAATATTGTGTTAATTTCAGCTGTAAAGCAAAGTGATTCATATATATATATTCTTTTACATATTATTTTCCCTCATGGTTTATCAGTGGATATTGAATATAGTTCTCTGTGCTAAACAGTAGGACCTTGTTGCTTATCCATTCTATACATAATAGTTTGAATCTGCTAATCCCAAACTCCCAATCCATCCCTCCACCACTACACCCCCTTGGTAACCACAAGTCTGTTCTTTATGTCTGTGAATCTGTCTCTGTTTTGTAGGCAAGTTCATTTGTGTCATATTTTAGATTTGACGCATAAGTGATATCATGTGGTATTTGTCTTTCTCTTTCTGACTTACTTCACTTCATATGATAATCTCTAGGTCCATCCATGTTGCTGCAGATGCCATTAAATTACTCTTTTTCATGGCTGAGCAGTATTCCATTGTATATATGTATTATATCTTCTTTATCCATTCATCTGTCCATGGACATTTAGGTTATTTCCATGTCTTGGGTACTGTGAAGAGTGCTGTTATGAACATAGGGGGCACATGTATCTTTTTGAATTATAGTTTTGTTTGGATATTTACCTAGGAGTGGGATGGCTGGATCATATAGCAACTTTATTTTTAGTTTTTTTGAGGAGCCTCCATAGTGTTTTCCATAGTGGCTGCACCAATTTACATTCCCACCACCAGTGTAGGAGAGTTCCCTTTTCTCCACACCCTCTCTAGCATTTGTTATTTGTAGACCTTTTATTGATGATTATTCTGGCTGGTGTGAGGTGGTACCTCATTGTAGTTTTGATTTGCATTTCTCTAGAAGTTAACAATGTTGAGCATCTTTTCATGTCACACTGTTTAATATCAGTTAGTTTTCTATGTGAGTATATATCTGGCTTCCCCATATTTCATTAAATGCTCTTTGATGGCATGGCCTTTGATTTCTCCATAATGCTCTGCAAAAAACCAATAACCAATAAATGTGGATTTAAATACTTCATTTCTTTGTCTAATCAATTTCCTTAAGTTGCACATATATATGCTTTTTTTTTTTTGGTTCAAAGTTCTGAGGCAGAAAATGTTAATTCGTGTTGCCCTTCTTCCCCGTAGTGACCATTGCCCTCCATGTAGCATCTTCTCATTGTGCCTGGCAAAGAGAGTCCTCATTGCAGTTGCTTTATGCAATTGGAAGTCTATTTAATATGTTTTGCTCATTAAACATGGAATTAATAAATACTAAAAGTGGAAGTAACCTTAAAGTATGGATATTTTACTGTATCTGAGAAATCTCTATAACTACACTCTCCAAGCCAGTAGCCACTGGGCATGTGTAACCGTTAAAATATGACTAATCCATATTTCAAGGAAAACTGAAGTTCACATGGAATTTCAAAAATTTAGTTCAAAATTGTAAAAATCTCATTTTTATATTCATTGCATGTTGGAATGACAATATTTTGGATATATTAGGTCTAATCCAATACATTATTTAATTAATTCCTACTTTTTAAGTTATTTTTAAATGAGAATACTTATTTTTAAATGAGAAAACTTATAATTATATATATGGCTTGCACTTCTGATTCACGTTTTGTTTCCTTTGTACAGTGCTATTCTATAATATGCATTGCAGCCGAAGTGTTTGTGATGACAGAGTCCACTGCTTATCTAGGCAGCAATGCACCCACCATCATTAGATAACTCCAGACTTTGACTTTGTCTTTCTTATTGTGAGCAAAATCTGCTTTCTTAAAATTTAACTCTATAGATTGTATTGATGTTCTCTTCATTTATGAAGAAACAGTAAAACTTTTCAAATATGCTAAGTCCATTCAATTCATATAATGTATTAACTTAATCTGCATTGCTGTAATAAACCTTCCAGGAATTATATTTATATTTTACTATGTGTCCAACAGAGTAAATTTTGTTTGAGTTTCTGGTACAGTTTTAAGCTAATAGGTGAGGTCTTTTGGAATAGATAAACCTTGGGGTCTCTGCCAAATTGTAGCATGTGAGTAGAAGACTACTACTTCTCTGGCCACTAGGTTATCCTGAAGTCTGGACACTGCTTTCTCCAAGCTTTTCTTGATTCTTCTCATATCCCTGTTTGCCCTGTTGAAATCCTTGTGATTTCATTTCACATTAGGAAAAGGCAAAAAACAGCCTTTACTTACTAACACCGTACACAAAAATAAACTCAAAATGGATTAAAGACCTAAATGTAAGGACAGACACTATAAAACTTTTAGAGGAAAACAGAAGCAGAACACTCTATGAAACAAAGCACAGCAAGATCATTTTGACCCACCTCCTAGAGAAATGGAAATAAAAACAAAAATTAACAAATAGGACCTAATGAAACTTAAGCTTTTGCACAGCAAAGGAGACCATAAAAAAGAGAAAAAGACAGCACTCAGAATAAGAGAAAATATTTGCAAATGAAGCAACTGACAAAGGATTAATCTCCAAAATATACAAGTAGCTCAAGCAGCTCAATATCAATAAAACAAACAACCCAATCTAAAATTGGGCAGAAGACCTAATTAGACATTACTCCAAAGAAGTCATACAGATTGCCAACAAACACATGAAAGAATGTTCAATATCACTAATCATTAGAGAAATGCAAATCAAAACTACAATGAGGTATCACCTCACACTGGTCAGAATGACCATCATCAAAACTCTGCAAACCATAAATGCTGGAGTGTGTGTGGAGAAAAAGGAACACTCTTGCACTGTTGGTGGGAATGTAAATTGATACAGCCACTATGGAGGTTCCTTAAAATACTACAAATAGAACTACCATATGACCCAGCAATCCCACTACTGGGCACATACCCTGAGAAAACCATAATTCAAAAATAGTCACGTACCACAATGTTCATTGCAGCACTATTTTCAATAGTCAGGATGTGGAAGGAACCTAAGTGTCCATCAACAGATGAATGGATAAAGAACACATGGTATGTATACACATGGAATATTACTCAGCCATAAAAAGAAACAAAATTGAGTTATTTGTAGTGAGGTGGATGGACCTAGAGTCTGTCATACAGAGGGAAATAAATAAAAAAGAAAAAAAAAAAACAAATACTGCATGCTAAAACATATATATGGAATCTAACCAAAAAAAAAATGTTTCTGATGAACCTAGGAACAGGACAAGAATAAAGACGCAGATGTAGAGAATGGAATTGAGGAAATGGAGAGGGGATATGTTAAGCTGGGATGAAGTGAAAATACCACTGATATATGTACACTACCAAAGGTAAAATAGATAGCTAGTGGGAAGGAGCTGCATAGCACAGGGAGATCAGCTCAGTGCTTTGTGACCACCTAGAGGGATGGGATTGGGAGGGTGGGAGGGAGGTGTAAGAGGGAGGGGATATGGGGATATATATATATATATATATATATATATATATATATATATATATATATATATATATATATATACATATAGCTGATTCACTTCGTTATACAGCGGAAACTAACACAACATTGTAAAGCAATTATACTCCAATAAAGATGTTAAAAATAATAATAATAAAAAATTTTAAAAACAGCCTTTGCAAATGTTTCTTCTGCATGATAAACCCCCTTGATTATGGAGGATGCACGGAAGGTACTGTAGAAGAACTAGGGGAAGATCAATTGAATTAATTAAAAAATATATATATCAGCAGTTCAAATTCAACCAACTGAGCTGGTTTCTTCCAACTCTGATCCGTCACATTAACTCTCTTCAAAATCACTGGTATCTGGAGTGAATATCAACTTTAGAGTTATTTTCTCACAATCTTAAAGTGCTCTGGTAGTATAATAGACTCCACAGAACTCTGTGACCTTCATGTGTGCTTTTCTGAAGGCATAATTGCTTGCTAAATTCTAGATCTGACAATCACAATACATTTTGCTTGTAAACCTGTAATATGCAAACTTGACAATTTTTGCTGCTGTATGGAGATTGAAGTGGGTGTGAGAAATACTTTTCTCATGTACAGTAGAGAAAGGACAGCCTCTTCAATAAGTGGTGCTGGGAAAACTGGACAGGGACATGTAAAAGTATGAGATTAGATCATTCCCTAACACCATACACAAAAATAAGCTCAAAATGGATTAAAGACCTAAATGTAAGGCCAGAAACTATCAAACTCTTAGAGGAAAACAGGCAGAACACTCTATGACATAAATCACAGCAAGATCCTTTTGGACCCACCTCCTAGAGAAATGGAAATAAAAACAAAGATAAACAAATGGGACCTAATGAAACTTCAAAGCTTTTGCACAACAAAGGAAACCATAAACAAGACCAAAAGACAACCCTCAGAATGGGAGAAAATATTTGCAAATGAAGCAACTGACAAAGGATTAATCTCCAAAATTTATAAACAGCTCATGCAGCTCAATAGCAAAAAAACAAACAACCCAATCCAAAAATGGGCAGAAGACTTAAATAGGCATTCCTCCAAAGAAGATATACAGACTGCCAACAAACACATGAAAGAATGCTCAACATCATTAATCATTAGAGAAATGCAAATCAAAACTACAATGAGATATCATCTCACACCAGTCAGAATGGCCATCATCAAGAAATCTAGAAACAATAAATGCTGGAGAGGGTGTGGAGAAAAGGGAACACTCTTGCACTGCTGGTGGGAATGTGAATTGGTACAGCCACTATGGAGAACAATATGGAGGCTCCTTAAAAAACTAAAAATAGAACTACCATATGATCCAGCAATCCCACTACTAGGCATATACCCTGAGAAAACCATAATTCAAAAAGAGACATGTACCAAAATGTTCATTGCAGCTCTATTCACAATAGCCCGGAAATGGACACAACCCAAGTGTCCATCATCGGATGAATGGATAAAGAAGATGTGGCATATATATACAATGGAATATTACTCAGCCATAAAAAGAAACGAAACTGAGCTATTTGTAATGAGGTGGATAGACCTAGAGTCTGTCATACAGAGTGAAGTAAGTCAGAAAGAGAAAGACAAATACCGTATGCTAACACATATATATGGAATTAAAAAAAAAAAAAGTCATGAAGAACCTAGGGGTAAAACAGGAATAAAGACACAGACCTACTTGAGAATGGACCTGAGGATATGGGGAGGGGGAAGGGTAAGCTGTGACAAAGCGAGAGAGAGGCATGGACATATATACACTACCAAACGTAAGGTAGATAGATAGTGGGAAGCAGCCGCAGAGCACAGGGAGATCAGCTCGGTGCTTTGTGACCGCCTGGAGGGGTGGGATGGGGAGGGTGGGAGGGAGGGAGATGCATGAGGGAAGGGATGTGGGAACAGATGTATATGTGTGACTGATTCACTTTGTTATAAAGCAGAAACTAATAAAAAAAAAGTACACTAGAAAAAAAAATAAGTAAAAAAAAAAAGAAATACTTTTCTCTGTAATTAAGAGGAAGTATATGATTTGGCCTTACCCTTTATATTCCGAACAATGCTAGACCCTGCTTCAATCCAGAGAGAAGGGTCATCTCTTTCAGGAGTTATCCCATCCATCTGGTGTGAGAAGTAGGCCCTAACCCCAGTCAGAAAATAGAGTGCATAATATGAGTGGTGACATAAGGCTCTAAGTAGAGTAGAAACAGCAGTTAGAACACTTGAGAATCCCATACATTTGAAGAGTACTTTTGAGGTAATAGCATGGTTTTCTATATGTAATTTATTTTTTCCATTTCAATTATTGTTACAGGTAAGTTCTGTATTATCTTTAATATTAATATATAAATAATATAATATTATTATTATATATATAATAAATTGATAGTAGGAAAGGGTAACGAAGTTAATATGTGTTAGAAGGGGCCGTATGAGGTTCTCTCTTAGACAATATTCACTCTTTAATATGCCTGTTGGAATCGCCATTTATATTTTGGCTTATTAAATTTTTTAATGAAATATGCACAAGTTGGGCTTCCCTGGTGGTGCAGTGGTTGAGAATCTGCTTGCTAATGCAGGGGACACGGGTTCAAACCCTGGTCTGGGAGGATCCCACATGCCGCAGAGCAACTAAGCCCGTGAGCCACAACTACTGAGCCTGTGCGTCTGGAGCCTGTGCTCTGCAACAGGAGAGGCCGCAATAGTGAGAAGCCTATGCACCGTGATGAAGAGTGGCCCCCGCTTGCCACAACTAGAGAAAGCCCTCGCACAGAAACGAAGACCCAACACAGCAAAAAATAAATAAAATAAATTAATAAACTCCTACCCCCAACATCTAGTGAAAGAGCGGCATGGACATATATACACTACCAAACGTAAGGTAGATAGCTAGTGGGAAGCAGCCGCATAGCACAGGGAGATCAGCTCGGTGCTTTGTGACCGCCTGGAGGGGTGGGATAGGGAGGGTGGGAGGGAGACGCAAAAGGGAGGGGATATGGGAACATATGTATATGTATAACTGATTAAATTTGTAAAAAAAAAAAAATTAAAAAAAAAAGAACAAACTATACCTAATAAAATACAAGTGTTGGAGGAAAAACAGAGCAGAACAGAATTAAACAAGAGCCCCTAACTAAAAAAAAAAAAAAAAAAGCACAAGTTACAAAGACGATAGAAGGATGAAAATGGGAGGTCTCTGGTGAATATAACAACTAAGATTTATTTATTAGATTATCAGCCAAATTC
Source organism: Hyperoodon ampullatus (assembly GCF_949752795.1). Lineage (NCBI taxonomy): Eukaryota > Metazoa > Chordata > Mammalia > Artiodactyla > Ziphiidae > Hyperoodon > Hyperoodon ampullatus. The sequence continues at coordinate 7,804,559 of NC_136928.1, forward strand.
AAAAATAGTAATCGGAATTGAAGAGGATAGTTAAATGTTGGGGTGGCATTTAGGGAGTGAGGGCACATGATGTGACAAGATTAAGAGGGCACTTTTTGTCTGAGAGAGGGTAAATGAATGGAAAAACAGAAGTGTGATTCAACAGACATAGTGTGGCTTAGTGTTGACCCTTGTTAAAAGCATGTCAATTTTGATGAGGAAATTTCCCATCAAACCTAGGGTAAAAGAAGAATTTTTAGAGGAGGAGTGTTGTCATGAGATTTTTGAAGAAATGAAATCTGTTTCACTTAATACTTCAGAGGTTGTGAAAAAAACAACTTCATTGCAGTGACATGACATGACAAATAATAATAATCAGTAGGGCAAACAAGGAGCTCTATGAAAGTAGTTGGTCAAAATTATTTTATAAAGGGGTCAGTTTCTGTTACAGTAGGGGATTTTGAGGCCCCTTCAACTTGGAACACTTTATATAAAAGGCTTATCTGTGGTTCATATTTAGCTCAAACTGATATAAAACTGAATCAGAGGAGTTAATTTTGAAACTGGTGTTCTACAGCCAGTGACTATGTCAAGTCAAGAATGACATATCTGAAAAGTGTGTCCTAAAGCAAGTAATCTAATGTTTCTGGAAAGTGGCTGAAGATGTCAGAGCTGAAATCCCTAATGCAAAGTAATAAAAGACAATGCACACACCTCAAGGTTATGCAGTGTCTCCTTTATGAAGCATCATCAAAGATCATTCTACTTACATAAATATAACCAAAAATTCTTGTGATTCAGTTGAAGAGAAATAGAAAGCAAAGAAGCATTTATTGTTCTCTCTGTAAAAGTAAAGCTATTTGAAAGAAGGCAGTGCTGTAGTAAAAATTATAATTGGAACTGGTCAGACAGTGTCATTGCTTCTCATTTACTAGTACTTAGCAATAGGAATAGCTAGCAAATCAACACAGAAATGCTAATCAATGTGCAGGTATGCACAGTGCCATCTGACACTAATCATATGTGACAGGATTGAATGAATACAGGCATTTGGGAAAAAGAGAGCAGGCAGATTCTCAAAGATGACTCTGTCAGCGGTGGGATCCATAGTTACCTGTAGGAGGTATACAAACAGGTGAAAAATTATATACTTCCTTCCTTCCTTATTAGTAATGCTTCTAATAAGCCAAACCTACTATATGTCAATCGAAATATTCATGTATATTTGAACAAAGGATTATGCTAGCAAATGGTGAAGTCAGATCCTGTCTCTTGTTCATGTTACTCCAAAACTGGATACATTTTTTCCCCTTATAATCCACATCTTCAAAAAGAAAAGTATTTCTAAAACATCCACCCCAGCTGTCCATGAAAGGTGAGCATGAGGTAAGAAAGTGAGTCTCATTTTCAAATTGATAGAGGAGGAAATGAAATGCTAAGATACTGTATTGTATATTAAATATATTTATACCACAGACTATCTTTATAAGAAGCTGGTATAGCTATCAGACCAAACCAGAAAGCAGTCTATGTCTTTACAAAGTTGGTTCCTAGTATAATGACCCAGTTCCAAATTTTCTGAACTCTAGGGATCCCTGTATTGGCTGCCAAGTAGATTATTATCTCAGAAAAGTGCACAAATCAGGCCATTAGACATTTTCGGATATTACTGCCTATCTTTTGTTTGGCGCTTCTAATTGATATATTTTTCCATTTAGCATTATTGATAAAGTGTTTATATTTTACTAAAAGTTTTACACATTAAAGTTAGATCAAGGACAAGACAGAAAACGATCCTGCCCTTATCAACCTTGTTTTCTGGAGAAAGAGATGGAAGCACAGGTATATCTACATGTAAGAGTGACAGGTGCTATAAAGAAAAACAAAGTATACCAATACATGATAAGAGTGCGACTCAGATAGAATGCAAAGGGAATTTTTCTTGAAAAGAATGAGAAAATGAGCAATGTTGGGAAAGCAAGTAAATATCAAGTGAAAGTTCCTGAGATGGAAGCAAGGTTGGCTAATTTAAAGAACCACAAAAAGCTAATGGGACTAGAGTTATGTAAGCAAGAAAGAAAATGATAAGGGGGTCGTTTGGAAAGGCATGCCAGTGTCAGATCATGTAGGGGAATGGCTTTCAACCCTGGGGAGCTATAAAAAAATGAATACTCAGGCCTTTCCTCAGAGAGTCTGATTTATCTGGTCTTGGGTAGGTCCTGGGCATAGGTACGCTATCAAAGCAGTCTAGGCAATCTTAACGTAAACCTAAGCTTGAGAATAATGGAAGCAGGGTGAGTAGGCCATCTTTCTCCCCTTAAGTATGATGGGAAATTCTTCATGGGTTTTGACTGAGAGAGTAAAAAGGTCTGATTCATCTGCTAAATGTAAAATTTTGGAAAGACTGACACCGCGACTAAGAGCATTGAAACTATAATCTTGTAAAGAATCAAGGTAATCCTGGAAATGGTTGAATTTACTCTTTATGTTTTCATGATATAATTTGTTCAGAAAGCAGTAAAAAAAGAAAAAAAAAAGCACGGTGGACCACTATGTTTGTTGGAAGAGTGGGCAGCAAAAATATGTTTCTCAAAATGTTGGCTGATATGATTAATTTCATATTTTTCAGCTTAGAATTAAATGGAGTAATTTCTTTACCCATTGAAGATAATCGTTCTTGCAACAGGCATTATTTAAACTGTTTTTAGAATAAATTAAGATTTATAGTACAGGCAGTAATTTATTTTTAATTACGCATTCATTCATACTGGCATAATGTAAGAAACATTAATGTGCATGTGCACCAGATATCAAAAACCTTGGAGATGTACTGGTAAATAAGACAATTTTGTCTGGTATTTTATACATAAACAGGCAAAATATTGTGAGATTTGTACTGATATCAAGGGAAATGTAAAGGAAAGGACAGAATAGAGTAAAAGAGAAATATCAATACCTTAAAAAAATAACTTTTTTTTTAATGCATAAAGAACTGTATTAGTCAAGGATCTCCAGACAAACAGAACCAACTGTTGTGTGTGTGTGTGTGTGTGTGTGTCTCCCAGTTCCAGTCTGAAGGTCAAAACGCTGTAGAACAAGGAAAAGTCAACATTCCAGTACAAAGACCATCAGGCAGGAAAATTCTCTTACTTGGGTGAGGGTCAGCCTTTTGCTGTATTCAAGCCTTCATCTGACTGGATGAAGTCCGCCCACATTATGAACGGCAATCCATTTTATTTTGTCTACTGTTAAAAACGTTAATCCTATCCATCACAACCTTCAGAGAACACCTAGAATAATGTTTGAGCAAATATCTGAGAACTCTGTGTCCCATTCTAATTGACATAAAAAATTAAACATCCCAAGAACTTTAAGGATTACTTTTTCCTCACTTATTTATAAATAAAATCTAATAAATTAATTAAGATTATTGCTAACTTAAGGAAGTAACTATCCAGGGAATCAATAAAAATTTTTGAGTGTAGTGATTTTATTGTTTGTTTGTTTTGTTTACTGTAATGCAAGTGCTGTGTCTGCCTCAAGAACGTACTAATGGCTGGGTCACCGGTGGCCAGGCACAGCACATGCACGGTGGCTTGCTGTTTCAAGATATCAAATTCAGATCACTAAATATTTCATATTTTAAGAGCAGCAGGCATTACTAGTATTCATTTATACAATACACTTTTGCTCTCTCTCTCTATAGATAGATAGATATAGATAGATGATAGATAATAGATTCATGTATATATATATATACACACACACATGTACACACATATGCATATATGTATGTGTACATATTGCACTATGTATATGTATGTGCATGTGTGTATATATATACATATATATGTATTGTGTGTGTGTGTATATATATATATATATACACACACACATGTATATATATTCCAAACGTATATATATTCCAAACATTACCAGAGTAAATGTCTCCAGACATTTCCAAATGCCCCTGGGGAACAGAATTCCCCCAGCTTTGTAGTAGCCTGCTAGTAAGTTTGTTCTTTTCTGCGGAGAGACATTACCTCATTCCTCAAGGTTGCTTATCACAAACACAGTGATGGACTGGACAAAGAGCAGTTTTGGGCTTGAATTTGGGGTATAACCAGAAAACAGGCTGGAATACAAGAGACTCACTGACAAGTGTCTCCTGACAGCCACACAGTCGACTATAGAGTTTCATTCATTAGTTAACGCCCAGTGATAAAGTAAGTCCAAAATACAGTCCCCTCTAATTTGCTATAAGTTTCCAAATTTAACACCAAGATCCTATGTTCAAAAATTTTAGTTCCTTTTCTTTCAGAAAAAAGAGCCACATTTAGACAATCTGGATTTATTCATCACTTGGGCCTCCTTGCAGTGTAGGAAAATGAGCCAGCTCAGCACTCCTAACTGCTTACACTGAATTATAAATAACACACAACATAGAAATAATAAATATGTCTTAATCATTGATTATTTTCTGTGACAGTTTGGACATCTCATCATCATATGTAATGGCTGTCATGAGAAATGATTATTTCCTTGAAGGATGTGGTTGATAATGGTATTTTCCAATGACAGACCCACAAGATCAAGATAGAAAAATGCAGTAAGTGCAATGCATTTGACTTTAACTTACCAGATCTTGCACATGGGAGCAGAAAACACTAGGTCACCACATTATCAGTATACAGTCTACAAGACTCACATTGCTGCTGTGGACCAGGACTGAAGCGGAGACTGACTTACTGTTGTGGGCAGAAAGGAAGGAAGCAGAGGCAAGGAGAATACTTGCCAGTATTCCATTCACAGGGAATTCGTTAGGGTTTATTAATGTCTCTCTAAGGGAATTGAATTTTAAATGCTTCTTTCTTCTGTGAATTCATAAATTTAGAAATTTGTATTATTATCAGCTTTGGTCTCCAGATCTAAATATGGTTCTTTCCTTCCTAAAAAATGTCCCCCATGAACCTTTAAAACCTTGAAAATTTCATCTTCCATTATTTGGGGCTTATTTTCTTTTTGTAAGTTGCTCAGATGAACATGAGCTCAAGGCAGAATATGCAGCAATCTAAACAGGGTCCTCAAAATTATACTTGCAAGTTCTGTACCATCATCAGTGGTCTCCCCTGTCAAATCATTCCAAGTTTAATGCAGCTATACAGTATGGTTCCCAGAGGTTTAAAGGTATGTTTCCCCTTTTTATATATATTTTTAGCTTTAAACATTTTAATGTTTTTGAATCAAGTAATTATTTTGAATGTCATTTAAATTCATACTTTTAAATTGTTTCTTCTGGAACTTTCCTGTTGGTCCAGTGGGTAAGAATCTGTGCTCCTAATGCAGGGGTCCAGGGTTCAACTCCGGGTCAGGGAACTAAATCCCACATGCATGCCACAACTAAGAGTTCGCATGCCGCAACAGAGAAGTATTCAGGCCACAACTAAGAAGTCCATATGCTGCATCTGAAAGATCCCACATGCTGCAATTAAGACCCAGTGCAGCCTAACTAAATAAATAAACATTTAAAAATAAATAAAAAATAATAAATTTTCTCTTTTGTTATCTATCTGTGTATCTATGTATTATTATCTATCTATCTAACTATCTATCTGTGTTTTCAGACCCACTTACCCTATCTGATGCAGAATTAAATAGAAATTGACTAATTTTTTTAAAGCAGTCAAATATGAATGCATCCCTACATTTTTTTTGAAGTTTAATCTAGACTTTCATTTTAAGATCTGAAGCTCTCAATTAGAGAGTTTTCCCTTTGTCTTTTTAAAGTAGATTTATAGTAGATAGTAGTAATAGTAGTAGTAGTAATTTTTTCTATTGCTTTCTTTTTCAGTATCAGTAGCTCTTTCAGTTTTCAGTATCTTGAAAATTTTCATTAAGCTTCTTCTGGATTTCATCCCAAACACTCATCTACTGAATAATCAAGACCTATTCTTTACTTACCCCTCTCAAGACTTCAGGCTATTATTTCAAGGCAAAGTTTTTTGTACTCCTTATTTATTCAACATGCTCCTTTGCCCACCAGAATTAAATCTTAGCATCAGAAAACTGTAGAATAGCTCATGTACATGTCCTATTGACTACCCATGTTTTCTATCTTTCATCATTGTTAATCCCCACTTCTTTCAATCCCATGAATTAATAATTTAGCACTTTTAGGTCCTGTGATATGCTAGAAAATAAATATTGGTCTCTGCCCACTCCCATTCCTAGCACAGACCTCCTGAAATCCTCGTAGTTTCCTGGGTGAGAGGAGCATCTTTGATCTAATGAAATGGCTCAAGTTTGGCTCTTGCTGGCCACCAGAAAGAACAAACCATAACTGGAAGCTTGGGATTTTTAGCCCCCCTCCCATTCTATTAAGAAGAGAGAACGGCTGGAAATTGAATTAATGATTTATCATATTGTTACCAAACTCAGGTTTGGCTACTTGCTGCTCAAAAGCAAATAATCAAGAGGCAAGTGTCAGTAGAAAGGAAAGGTGCTTTATTCAGAAAATCTGGCAATCTAGGGAGAAGGTAGACTCTTGTTTGAAAGCAGCTCCAAAGATTCTGCTCAGCCATGACAATTGTTAAAGGGGAAAAAGGGGGAAAAGCTGAATTATTAAGGTAGGAGGTCAAATTCTTCATTATATTTCCATTGCATGAAGACCCACTGACTTCTCCTGATCTTATTTTGGATGTTATCTTGCCTACGTGGTCTGCCTGCAAATTTGCTAAGGGATAGCTGGGGGTAGAGAGTCAGCTCCTGAAGCTACAAAGTTACTTCTTTCCTAGTAACTGCCAATAGATTTGCACATAAAACCCATCCATTCTTTAAAATGGAGTTAAAATTGGTTTTATTTAAATGTACTTTTCTGACTCAATTCCAGATGAGTTCTATTTGCAATAATATGCCAGGAACCCAGAAACCAAGAAAAGAAAGTATTTGTGTTTGGTGTGTGTGTGTGTGCATTTGTACACATGTGGGGTTATGTAGTTTAAGAACTGAGTTTTCAGAAAAGAATCCAGGTAGAAAGAACTTTTTAAAACAAAGAAACAAGAAACAAAAGTCTTTTAACATACTATGCTGGTACACACAATGGTCTACTTCATAAGTGGCATGCAACATATCTTGTATTGGGTTCCATGTGCATTTTAATGGCATTATTTTAGGGCCATAGCAGACTGGCTCAAAGAGAGTAGATATCATTATCCACTGGCCACCCAAAAGATTCAAGAGCATCCAAAACTCAGATGGGGGATTTTAACTTTTGAGATATGATCCAAAGGATTCATTTACATTAGAGTCCTTTTGAGATTTAAGAATTCCAATATGTTCATCATCAGTGAATGAGGGAAGCTGTCCCAGACAGAAGTCTCACACTTGAGCCCTCAATAATGTACTCAGATTAATTCCAAACATGAATAGGACCTATTCATGCACTCAGGCAAGAACAAACGCTAATACTCCCTGCCCAAAGAAAAATGTGGATGGATCCATAACCCCTGCTTTTTAATTTCACCTTTTAAAAAAATTTACATAGAGCATAATAAGGTTTACAAATGTATAATCAATAAATGTTCACAATACATACACCTATGTGGCCATAATTCAACCTCATCAGCAGAAAAATTTCAATACCCCAGAAAATGATGTTGTGTACCTTCTAGTCAACATCCCTCACACATAGTGAACCATTCTTTTTGCCTTTTCTATTCTTTGTTTTTAAATTTATTTTATTGAAGTATAGTTGATTTAAAATGTTGTGCTAATTTCTGCTGTACAGCAAAGTTGTTCAGTTATACTTATATATACATTCTGTTCATGTTCTTTTCCATTTTGGTTTATCACAGGATATTGAATAGAGTTCCCTGTGCTATACATTAGGACCTTATTGTTTATCCATTCTATATGTAATAGTTTGCATCTGCTAATCCCAAACTTTTGCTATTCTTGACTTTCATATAAGGGAAATATACAGAATGCCAAAATAGTATCTTTTCTTAAATCTGTATCATTTTCTAAAAACTTTTACTAAATCACTTTTTAGGTGATAGTATGCAGGTCTTGATGAACTTGCCAAAACTACAGAAGGTCATCTATAGTGTTCTAAGTCACGACTAGCTACTGACACTTGGCCTAGAATTATTTTATCATTTATTTTACTATTACAATAATAAGTCAATGATATTAAACAAGAAAGGTTTAAGAGAACAAGGTAAAAAAAAAAAGTAGGCAGAAGAGCATACCAGTGGAGGTAGTATAAAAACTTGAGACTCATAATGTGCAAGTTAAGCAGGTGATATCTGAAAGAGTATTACTGTAGTACACTTTCCTAATAAGCTCAGTTTTCCCATTGAAGGAAGCCCTTCACACAGAGAAAAAGACAAAATACCCATTCTTCTGTGACTTCACCTATTTGAGCTTTTATGAAGTTTAATTACAGAGGACAGAGAAAAGCCCTATACATGTGTCATTTCTTCTTAAATAATCACCTCTGGTTGTTTAATAGAAATAGGCGTCCATGCTGTAATCATTATATTTTTTTTAATAGAGGAGAATTCTTTTCTGTCTCTAAACAGTGACCTTGCATTGAACACACACACACACACACATACACACACAAGAGAAAACATTTATATTCCTCTAACCAAGATGTTCTTATTATGTCTGTTTCCCAGGAAGATAATTATGGTGTAACACATAGAAAATATGGGTATCAAGAGCTACACTGTCAGCTTAGCTTACTGAAGGTCCAAGTGGGATAATCCCACAGAAGAAAGCCCTCTAGTATGAGCACATAATTCATTGTATTATGGGCAACAAAGATAACATTAGCTTTTGTGATTTCTGTCCTGTGCTGGAAGGGGATAATCAGGAAAGGACATCTTTGAAACGTTAAATCATCTTTGGCTTGGTTCATATGTACCAGCTTTCAGAATAGGATGGTATTGTCACTGATGAGTTTCTTCTAAATGACTGTTTTCTCCAGCTGTATTTTGTAAATTGTTGTTGCATTAAAGAGTAAATGAAACTTCCCTGAAGAAAACACTCCACCATGACTTTAGTGTCTTTACTGACACATCTGTGAAGATGGATGGGCCCTAAAGAGCTAGCTGCAAACTGAGTGACTCATATTTGTCCCCCAGGAATGTTTTATATGCTTCAAAATGTGACAAAGGCCATTAAAGAGATTATATTTCCCAGCAATAAATCTGTTGTCCATCCTCTGCTATTCCAAACATTCAGACAATTGCTATGGAATTACTCATGGCCCTGAAAGCTAGCAGTCATTGACTAGCTGCCTTGATATTTTCCCCGAAGATAGGGCAATGTCAGTAAATTTCTGAAATTGAGAATAGGTGTTGAAAAATATTTTTAAAAATTACTTTCTAAATCCTACTCATTCAAAGTTTAAAAACATGTTTTCCCGAGTTTATGTTGATAATCAAGTATATGTCCCTGATGATCAATTAAATGAAAATCTTCAATGCCACAAAATATTGTTAGTTGTCCTCTAAAATGTGCATCCATGAAAACTGTTTACAGATGTTAAATTGGTCAAGTCAAGGCAAGTAAAATTCTTCTTCTATTTATTAAGATTTTCTAAGCTGGGAACTTGTCTCTGACCTTGAGAGGACGGTGATAGTAAAGAGAGATCACACATAGCTATAAAAGCATAAAATCAAGTAGTTGATTATTTGATGCCTATCTGAAAGCATTCACAGTAGCACACTTACTAAATGCAATAATTACCAATGTTTCCAGGAAATAAGGTCAATTCAAGGTGGTTGTTAAAGGATGAATTGATTTGACAACTCTGAAATTAGACTATGATTTTAAGACACATGGATGCAGTAAAAATGCATGTAATTGCTTATTAAAGCCACATCAGACCCAGGAATGAAAGGTGTTGTTTAGCCCAGCGTGCCCATCATCTCGGTCTATGGTTTCTCACGTTGCTATTGGCTCACATCATGTGTCTGTTCCCAAATTCCTCAGTTTCGTGGCATACTCTGAACCATAACTCTTGGCATCTCTACAGTTGTGTCCATTGTATCTCCCATGGAGTTTCACTTTATACCCAAGACTCCCTTTCTCAAATCAGGGACAGAATCTTCTGTTTTCTCTTCACTGACCTTTGGTACTACCTTCATGTGATCCTGGAATAGGGCCATGTTGCACTTAGTTGAAATAAATGCTAAGTGGAATATTAGTCTGAACGGACCCAAAAGTAATGAAACAAACAAAAACAACAACAACAATGCATATTGTTTTTTACCTGTGTACTAATTCTCCTGAAACTAATTGTTTACACATATTAGAATGACTGTAATGATATAGTCATATCATTATATATGATATATACATATATATCATATATATTAGAATGATGTTATAATATAGTTTCATCATGTTTTTCTTTTTAATAAATAACAAAAACTCTATATCTTCATCTTGCCCTTTGCCACATAAGCTGAGAGAAGCCATAATGCTCAGTGGAGAACCTGGTGCATCCCCATCAGTAAAATCACATGAAAACAACAAAAAGTAGTGAACAAACCCAATTTCTGTCATCTCAGAAGGCCAATCAACTTCTTTCAGGAACAGTCTTATATTTAAAGGAGTTGGGGTGGGCATGGCAGGCAGGGGAAAACATAACATAGCTGAGACTGAATATAATAAAGAATTAAATTTGCATTATTGGGAAATGTCTAGCTCCTGCTTGTTTCCTTATTATTGGAGAACTCTGAACCTACTTCTTCCACCTAGACACAAAATCACTTATTGCCATGCTGGCTAACAGTTAGTTACCTAGAAATAACCAATACAGTTTGTTGTAATGCATTTCGCCTTCACCCTTAAAAAAGTGTGTGTATGTGTGTATAATATAAGCATAACATGTAGACATTCACCTTTATTATACAACTTGGACAGTTCTGATAAGCTTCTGAGAAAGAATTAATAATCAAGGCTTGGTGTGGGTGGTGAGGAAAAACCTACGTTTCAACAACTAGATCAGGGGCAAAAACCAGTTGACTGAATTGACTTAGAACATAGCAGAAAAATGGAAGTAATATCAGGAGCTCAGGAGAGCAGAGTAAAATTGATATTTCAAGATTTTAAATATGTAAGATCATTGTCAGAAAGAACACTGAAAACATCATGAAGTATGTAGAGATAGATGAATCAATTTTTATCCAGGAACCCCAAAGATCTTAAATTGTTTGATGAGCCTTGAGTGTTCTCTGCTTCTCTTTCTATTTCAAACCCAACACACTATTTAAAACAAACAAAAAAAGGAAAAAAGTTTAAAACAAACTCCATAACTGTAATTTCTGCTGCTGTAAAAGGAGGTAGCAGAAGAAAACAAAGCATGAGTTTTTCATATATAATTTTTCATGTTCTGTTCAGGAAATATTCATAACTACAATGTGTCACTAAATATGTGTATAATATCAAAATATCTGCCTATATTTTATAATTATAAATGTATATAATTTATTTCTCAATTTTTATGGAGAGAGGAAGAAAAAGTGTAAAAGTGAAGATTCGGGAAGTCTGAGACATTTTGAAATGGGATTATATGGCAAATCCAAAGAACAGATGTATCTAAAAATGGCTGAATAAATTTGGAAGGGGAAACAGGTAGATATCACAGTGAGTGTCCATGTATTCAATGAAGGTTGAGGAATAATCAAATAGCCCTCTGGAGATTGTCTCTGTCAAGCATCTTCCTATTTGCCACATTCTTTTGTTAGCGCCACCAGTTAATAACTAGGGAAAACCATAACTATGCATAGTTCTATGCTACCTGTAGCCTAGCATTATCTCAGCAAGTGACTACTGAACAGCTCTGCAATTTAAATCCATGTTGTTCGTCATCCTTCCAAACTTTATCCTTAGAATTACAGGAGAATTTCAGGGCAGCCTCATTTTACAGTTTTCCACCTCTAGAATGTTTTGCTTTGCATTATTTAAAATGATTGATGTGGATTCACTTAGTATAAAATGTCATTATGTTACCACTCTTTAGGTCATTTAATCTTACTTAGCACATACTGCATTTTATGACAAATGAATGCACAAGAATAAGAAATATGTGCCCCTAGCAAATCAAGATTACATGAGGTCATTCAATTTTATTTTATTTCACAAAGGAATTAGGAAGGACTTGTCTGAATAAGCAACAGTCTTGAACACTTTGCACTGGAATGTCCAATGATGAGACCAGTTGGTGAAAAAAATCAAACTAGGAAGCATAGTTATTTTAGATTATTCCCACCTGGCAACTTGTTTTAGTGCTTCCTGTAGTCCCCATAAAAAAAGTCCACTTCATATTTCATTTAAGGTCTCTCTGATGATAGAAATGTCTCTCCTTTTTCTCAGCTCCCATGTTGTGTTTATAGTTGTCTGCTTAGTTTAACTCTGGAACAGAAATGATACGTTTTAAAGAACATAACTATAGAAGATAATATGAATTAAAGAGTTCCTAAACTTGTTGTGTTGTTGGAATCACACTTGAATCCTCTGTTAAGAACCCTTTTCCCCAATCAGCAGTTCACCATTAAAGGTGTTTTCCCTTCAATTTAGGGTTTAACTTCTTGCTAAAATCCAAAAAAAGAGAGCCTATGGATTATATAACAATTTAAACTGTCCTCAGTTACTTATACTATAGAGTAATTGAAGGATATGAAAATCAGTATTTATAGGAAGATCAAGTTATTCTTTGTTGTATTTACCCCCTTTCTGGTAGTGAAGGAAAGACACGCAGTAACACTTATACCTTTAATTAAAAAAAAAAAAACTATATATGAAGTTGCTATACAAAGTGTAAAGTAGATATCCAAACTGAGCTACTGTGTACAAAGGTAACTGGTATTCTTTGTATTCAGCACATTAAACCCCAACCTCCACATTATAAATCAATTTAAGTAGTTGGAAAATATGTGGCATACAAGATATTAAGACAGTTTTGTGTTCAGAGACACAGAAAGAACATGGCCTTACGATTTGACCAAAGCTGCATTGGAATCTCATTTCTCACATTGACTCTGTTTACCTTGCACACATTTTATATCACTAGTTTCCTTCTCTTTAGCTATAAAAGAGGAGGAAAGATAGATGAGCCATTGTCTGCTGCAATTTATTGTGTATATTCGGTAGTGTATGATAAGTGCTCAGTGGCAGATAATCATGTTGAAGTATTATGATAATGAGAGCTCAGGAAACATTGGCTGGCAGACAGGCAGTGCACTGCACACCACTGCAATGCAGCATGTTAAATACCAACTATCATCTGTACTTAAACCACTACAATCTCTAAATTACCTTTCAGGAAACAAGAACTGCAAATCCACTCTTTCTACAATTTCAATTAGGGAAAATATTCTACATCTGGAGAGTTCTTAAGAAAACAATTTCACAGTTTCAGAGAAACCATGAAAAGTAATAAAAGAGAGAGTCAATCATTTTAGAATCAAGGCAAGAACCCAAATGCTAAAACTAAGGTATCCAATGTTTTTCATTTAATCACAACAGAAAACCCATTTTCATTATTATTGTTGTCATTATTACTATTAGTTGACAGTTTAGAAAATGTAATCTATACTAAACGTTGTGTTGGGAAATCTTAATTCTCACAACAACACGAGGTAGACAATAGGATCATCTCTGTTTTACAAATGTGACCTTTGAGGCACCGTGCTCAGAGCAGAAATCCACTAGATGTGTTAAGTAAATAAATGAATACATGAATGAATTCACTAAATGACCATTCCTGTCAGAAAAATTACCCAGTGCTATACAATTTGGAGTTCAGAAACACTTAAAACTAGGATCCTATGTAGGAGTGGAAACAGAAGAAATACTGACCTGATTGAATGTTGTTGGTGAGTGTCATTGCTGAAATTACAGTGAAATCAACCCCTAGACCTGTGCCAGGCTTGGGTCTCTGTGTGCCCAGGGGAGGGAAGGTCAAGGATTTGAAGACCAGAGCCATTGAGGACTTTGCATCTGGGTACACAATCCACAGAGATCAGCGACGGTGATGAGTTCTTACTGGCATTCCTCTGTCTCCACCTTTGGGACATTTTAGACATACTCCTGGGTCCCACTCCACAGACACAAACACAGGGTGTCAGGAGACTGAGGCATTTCATTGATCAGCCAGAATTGGGAATAACTGAGATTCTTACCAGCCCTGAGGATAAAGTTGAATGTTAAAGTTTTCCCTCTATCTGTCTCATGCTTAAAAAAATAGAACTCTATTAGATGTGTTGAGTAAATAAATGAATAGGTGACTTAATTAACTGAATATCCCTGACAGACTTCCTAAATTAATATTTGCATTTTCATGTCTAATCTTAAACACACTCAATGTTTTCCTATAACAGCTCTGACCAATTTTCCAATCTCTTCCCAACTTGGCTCAGCCTCACACCCCTTAGTGCTCACAATCCCCTAACTCCTTCCCTCTAGTCAATATCCTAGGGACAAGCAATAATAGACATTACTGTTCATTGATCATTTCAATTATTTAAGGCACTTTAAAACCCAGATGCTATAAGTTCTTACAGTCTCATTTCCCCCTTATAACCAATATACTTACAGTCTATTGATAGCAAAATATTCACCCCAGACACATAACCTCACAGCTCCTCACCCAAGGCTTTTGCTCATGCTGCTTCCTCTGTTGGCCTCTAGTTGCTAATGAGACAGGCTGAGGCTCTCTCCTCCTATCTCCAAGGGACCAGTACCTGAAAGCTAAAAGGACTCATTGCCTTCATCAATCTTAGTCATAGTCATCTGTCATTTGGGTAGACCACCATTAATCATGGGCTTCAAGGAAATGCTCCCTGCACATGGAAACCTTCACATACCATGGTGAACTTTAAATCACACCAGTGAATAAACAATATTTAACAGACTGCTACTACTTTGTGGCTTACCTCTTTGTCTGACTAAGCAGTACTATTTTGGAAACTTTAAAAGGAAATGTGACTTAAATTACACATTTATAATGCATCATCTTCAGTAATATTTTTGGGTTTGAGACACTTGCTTAGTCTTGGGTTGTAAAGAAAACATGGTCAAGGATATCTACTTATAATGAAAGCAGTACAGCTGAAACATTCTTTAAAACAAATTAACAAGAGGAGTATATAACATTGGAGATAAAATATAGAGCTAAATTAACTTGGCATAACATATGAATCCAGACATATTTCTTATAATCCTACATTTGTTTGTGGAATGAAAGCATTACTATTTAGTGATGATAATGATGATGATGACATTAACCACTATAATTTTTAGCTTCTGTACTAGATTCTTTTAACTCAAATCTCAAAGTCATGATGTATTATATAATATCAATTTATTAGTGAGTTGAAAACTTCACTAATGGAGGTTACTTCATTTAAATATTGTTGCTGAGGTACTCAACTGTGATTTCACAATTTGATTCAATTATGTGTTACCATCCAAAAAGACCTACCATTGTATTTAATGCTCTACTTTTCTATAGATAGAAATAATGAAGTTTTAACTGGAAATTTTTATGGTCCCTAATCATAAATAATTGGAAATTTAGTGCTATTTGATAATTTAGTCTAAAATCTAGTTAAATTAATGAGAAAATATTTCAAACAACTATATCACTTATAACTAAGAGAAAAAAGAAACTAGTATTAAACACTAAAAATAATAGCTATATGGAGAGCCTTTGTAGTGTCTTTGTGATTGTGAGATTCTTTCTTTCTTATTTTGGTTTAAATCTTTATTTAGATATGTAATTTGGACAACCTTGAGCTTCCTAAAAATAATAGAAGGCAAAATATGAAGTTTAAGAAGGGAGTCTAAAAACAAGTACCTTTAAAGAAGAAACATGAATTAATTGCTCTAATTATCTTAGAAAAAGAGAAAATCCCACTACAGTTTGAGAATTCATCAAAATAAAGTGGGTGGAAAAGAGAATTTCACATGATTGCTTTCCTTTGTTTAAACTCAGGTACTATAAAATATAAAAATATGAAAGAAATTTCTCATGGTTCTGGACTCTCTGAAGGGAAGAAAAACAAAAATATAACACATAATTAAAAAATGAGTGTACTATTAGCAGAAAATAAAATTTAATGAAAAGAAAGTTACCAAACAAATACATATGACTTTGGATTTTTTGTTTTTGCTTTTGTGTTTTATGGTTAGTTACACTTTCCTGCAGATCTATAGTCTTACACACTTAAGGAGGAAAAAAAAAATCTGGACTGACATCATCTTGATCTGAGGAATGAACTCCTAGCTCACATTGTCAACTTTGATTATTAATGCGTTCTGAAAAATGATTACAATTGTACATATATATTCTCATTTATCTCATTCTTTGTTAAAATAAACTATTTTCTCAATCAAGTAACTCAATAATCTACTGAATTCCAGCAGAAATACTCTGAACGTAAATATGTATCAGTAGATTTAATGGTATAAGCAACTCTATGAATGCCCTTATGTAGTCTTTATTACTTGAAGCTGGAATTGTTTAGTGGTTAATAACATGAATTTTCTTTTTTTTTTTTTTTATTTTATTTTATTTTTTTTATTAGTTTCTGCTTTATATCAAAGTGAATCAGTCATACATATACATCTGTTCACACATCCCCTCCCTCATGCATCTCCCTCCCTCCCACCCTCCCCATCCCACCCCTCCAGGCGGTCACAAAGCACCGAGCTGATCTCCCTGTGCTCTGCGGCTGCTTCCCACTATCTATCTACCTTACGTTTGGTAGTGTATATATGTCCATGCCTCTCTTTCCCTTTGTCACAGCTTACCCTTCCCCTTCCCCATATCCTCAAGTCCATTCTAAAGTAGGTCTGTGTCTTTATTCCCGTTTTACCCCCAGGTTCTTCATGACATTTTTTTTTTTTTAATTCCATATATATGTGTTAGCATACGATATTTGTCTTTCTCTTTCTGACTTACTTCACTCTGTATGACAGACTCTAGGTCTATCCACCTCATTACAAATAGCTCAGTTTCGTTTCTTTTTATGGCTGAGTAATATTCCATTGTATATATGTGCCACATCTTCTTTATCCATTCATCTGATGATGGACACTTAGGTTGTTTCCAGCTCCGGGCTATTGTGAATAGAGCTGCAATGAACATTTTGGTACATGTCTCTTTTTGAATTATGGTTTTCTCAGGGTATATGCCTAGTAGTGGGATTGCTGGGTCATATGGTAGTTCTATTTTTAGTTTTTTAAGGAACCTCCATACTGTTCTCCATAGTGGCTGTACCAATTCACATTCCCACCAGCAGTGCAAGAGTGTTCCCTTTTCTCCACACCCTCTCCAGCATTTATTGTTTCTAGATTTCTTGATGATGGCCATTCTGACTGGTGTGAGATGATATCTCATTGTAGTTTTGATTTGCATTTCTCTAATGATTAATGATGTTGAGCATTCTTTCATGTGTTTGTTGGCAGTCTGTATATCTTCTTTGGAGAAATGTCTATTTAAGTCTTCTGCCCATTTTTGGATTGGGTTGTTTGTTTTTTTGCTATTGAGCTGCATGAGCTGTTTATAAATTTTGGAGATTAATCCTTTGTCAGTTGCTTCATTTGCAAATATTTTCTCCCATTCTGAGGGTTGTCTTTTGGTCTTGTTTATGGTTTCCTTTGCTGTGCAAAAGCTTTGAAGTTTCATTAGGTCCCATTTGTTTATCTTTGTTTTTATTTCCATTTCTCTAGGAGGTGGGTCCAAAAGGATCTTGCTGTGATTTATGTCATAGAGTGTTCTACCTATGTTTTCCTCTAAGAGTTTGATAGTTTCTGGCCTTACATTTAGGTCTTTAATCCATTTTGAGCTTATTTTTGTGTATGGTGTTAGGGAATGATCTAATCTCATACTTTTACATGTCCCTGTCCAGTTTTCCCAGCACCACTTATTGAAGAGGCTGTCCTTTCTCCACTGTACATTCCTGCCTCCTTTATCAAAGATAAGTTGGCCATATGTGCGTGGGTTTATCTCTGGGCTTTCTATCCTGATCCACTGATCTATCTTTCTGTTTTTATGCCAGTACCACACTGTCTTAATTACTGTAGCTTTGTAGTATAGTCTGAAGTCAGGCAGCCTGATTCCTCCAGCTCCGTTTTTCGTTCTCAAGATTGCTTTGGCTATTCGGGGTCTTTTGTTTTTCCAAACAAATTTTGAAATTTTTTGTTCTACTTCTGTGAAAAATGCCAGTGGTAGTTTGATAGGGATTGCATTGAATCTGTAGATTGCTTTGGGTAGTAGAGTCATTTTCACAATATTGATTCTTCCAATCCAGGAGCATGGTATATCTCTCCATCTATTTATATCATCTTTAATTTCTTTCATCAGTGTCTTATAATTTTCTGCATACAGGTCTTTTGTCTCCTTAGGTAGGTTTATTCCTAGATATTTTATTCTTTTTGTTGCAATGGTAAATGGGAGTGTTTTCTTGATTTCATTTTCAGATTTTTCATCATTAGTGTACAGGAATGCCAGAGATTTCTGTGCATTAATTTTGTATCCTGCTACTTTACCAAATTCATTGATTAGCTCTAGTAGTTTTTCGGTAGCATCTTTAGGATTCTCTATGTATAGTATCATGTCATCTGCAAACAGTGACAGCTTTACTTCTTCTTTTCCAATTTGGATTCCTTTTATTTCCTTTTCTTCTCTGATTGCTGTGGCTAAAACTTCCAAAACTATGTTGAATAAGAGTGGTGAGAGTGGGCAGCCTTGTCTTGTTCCTGATCTTAGTGGAAATGGTTTCAGTTTTTCACCATTGAGGACAATGTTGGCTGTGGGTTTGTCATATATGGCCTTTATTATGTTGAGGAAAGTTCCCTCTATGCCTACTTTCTGCAGGGTTTTTATCATAAATGGGTGTTGAATTTTGTCGAAAGCTTTCTCTGCATCTATTGAGATGATCATATGGTTTTTCTCCTTCAACTTGTTAATATGGTGTATCACATTGATTGATTTGCGTATATTGAAGAATCCTTGCATTCCTGGAATAAACCCCACTTGATCATGGTGTATGATCCTTTTAATGTGCTGTTGGATTCTGTTTGCTAGTATTTTGTTGAGGATTTTTGCATCTATGTTCATCAGTGATATTGGCCTGTAGTTTTCTTTCTTTGTGACATCCTTGCCTGGTTTTGGTATCAAGGTGATGGTGGCCTCGTAGAATGAGTTTGGGAGTGTTCCTTCCTCTGATATTGTTTGGAAGAGTTTGAGAAGGATGGGTGTTAGCTCTTCTCTAAATGTTTGATAGAATTCGCCTGTGAAGCCATCTGGTCCTGGGCTTTTGTTTGATGGAAGATTTTTAATCACAGTTTCAATTTCAGTGCTTGTGATTGGTCTATTCATATTTTCTATTTCTTCCTGAGTCAGTCTTGGTAGGTTGTGCATTTCTAAGAATTTGTCCATTTCTTCCAGGTTGTCCATTTTATTGGCATAGAGTTGCTTATAGTAATCTCTCATGATCTTTTGTATTTCTGCAGTGTCAGTTGTTACTTCTCCTTTTTCATTTCTAATTCTACTGATTTGAGTCTTCTCCCTTCTTTTCTTGATGAGTCTGGCTAATGGTTTGTCAATTTTGTTTATCTTCTCAAAGAACCAGCTTTTAGTTTGGTTGATCTTTGCTATCGTTTCCTTCATTTCTTTTTCATTTATTTCTGATCTGATCTTTATGATTTCTTTCCTTCTGCTAACTTTGGGGGTTTTTTGTTCTTCTTTCTCTAATTGCTTTAGGTGCAGGGTCAGGTTGTTTACTCGAAATGTTTCCTGTTTCTTAAGGTGGGATTGTATTGCTATAAACTTCCCCCTTAGAACTGCTTTTGCTGCGTCCCATAGGTTTTGGGTCGTCGTGTCTCCATTGTCATTTGTTTCTAAGTATTTCTTAATTTCCTCTTTGATTTCTTCAGTGATCACTTCATTATTGAGTAGTGTATTGTTTAGCCTCCATGTGTTTGTATTTTTTACAGATCTTTTCCTGTAATTGATGTCTAGTCTCATAGCATTGTGGTCGGAAAAGATACTTGATACAATTTCAATTTTCTTAAATTTACCAAGGCTTGATTTGTGACCCAAGATATGATCTATCCTGGAGAATGTTCCATGAGCACTTGAGAAAAATGTGTATTCTGTTGTTTTTGGGTGGAATGTCCTATAAATATCAATTAAGTCCATCTTGTTTAATGTATCATTTAAAGCTTGTGTTTCCTTATTTATTTTCATTTTGGATGATCTGTCCATTGGTGAAAGTGGGGTGTTAAAGTCCCCTACTATGATTGTGTTACTGTCGATTTCCCCTTTTATGGCTGTTAGTATTTGCCTTATGTATTGAGGTGCTCCTATGTTGGGTGCATAAATATTTACAATTGTTATATCTTCTTCTTGGATCGATCCCTTTATCGTTATGTAGTGTCCTTCTTTGTCTCTTCTAATAGTCTTTATTTTAAAGTCTATTTTGTCTGATATAAGAATTGCTACTCCAGCTTTCTTTTGCTTTCCATTTGCATGGAATATCTTTTTCCATCCCCTTACTTTCAATCTGTATGTGTCTCTAGGTCTGAAGTGGGTCTCTTGTAGACAGCATATATATGGGTCTTGTTTTTGTATCCATTCAGCCACTCTGTGTCTTTTGGTGGGAGCATTTAGTCCATTTACATTTAAGGTAATTATTGATATGTATGTTCCTATTCCCATTTCCTTAATGGCTTTGGGTTCGTTATTGTAGGTATAGTCCTTCTGTTGTGTTTCTTGCCTAGAGAAGTTCCTTTAGCATTTGTTGTAAAGCTGGTTTGGTGGTGCTGAACTCTCTCAGCTTTTGCTTGTCTGTAAAGGTTTTAATTTCTCCATCAAATCTGAATGAGATCCTTGCTGGGTAGAGTAATCTTGGTTGCAGGTTTCTCTCCTTCATCACTTTCATTATGTCCTGCCACTCCCTTCTGGCTTGTAGAGTTTCTGCTGAGAGATCAGCTGTTAACCTGATGGGGATTCCCTTGTGTGTTATTTGTTGTTTTTCCCTTGCTGCTTTTAATATGATTTCTTTGTGTTTAATTTTTGACAGTTTGATTAATATGTGTCTTGGCGTATTTCTTCTTGGATTTATTCTGTATGGGACTCTCTGTGCCTCCTGGACTTGATTAACTATTTCCTTTCCCATATTAGGGAAGTTTTCAACTATAATCTCTTCAAATATTTTCTCAGTCCCTTTCTTTTTCTCTTCTTCTTCTGGAACCCCTATAATTCGAATGTTGGTGCGTTTAATGTTGTCCCAGAGGTCTCTGAGACTGTCCTCTGTTCTTTTCATTCTTTTTTCTTTATTTTTCTCTGCATCAGTTATTTCCACTATTTTATCTTCCACCTCACTTATCCGTTCTTCTGCCTCAGTTATTCTGCTATTGATCCCATCTAGAGTATTTTTCATTTCATTTATTGTGTTTTTAATCGGTGCTTGATTCATCTTTAGTTCTTCTAGGTCCTTGTTAACTGTTTCTTGCATATTGTCTATTCTATTTCCAAGATTTTGGATCTGGGAAATAGAATCTTGGATCAGCTTTACTATCATTATTCTGAATTCTTTTTCAGGTAGACTGCCTATTACCTCTTCATTTGTTAGGTCTGGTAGGTTTTTATCTTGCTCCTTCACCTGCTGTGTGTTTTTCTGCTTTCTCATTTTGCTTATGTTACTGTGTTTGGGGTCTCCTTTTTGCAGGCTGCAGATTCGTAGTTCCCGTTGTTTTTGGTGTCTGTCCCCCGTGGCTAAGGTTGTTTCAGTAGGTTGTGTAGGCTTCCTGGTGGGGGGGACTAATGCCTGTGTTCTGGTGGTTGAAGCTCGATCTTGTCTTTCTGGTGGACAGGTCCACGTCTGGTGGTGTGTTTTGGGGTGCCTGTGGCCTTATTATGTTTTTAGGTATCCTCTCTGCTAATGGGTGGGGTTGTGTTCCTGCCTTGCTAGTTGCTTGGCATAGGGTGACCAGCACTGTAGCTTGCTGGTCGTTGACTGAAGCTGGGTGCTGGTGTTGAGATGGAGATCCCTGGGAGATTTTCGCTGCTTGATATTATGTGGAGCTGGGCGGTCTCTTGTGGACCCGTGTCCTGAAGTTGGCTCTCCTACTTCAGAGGCACAGCACTAACTCCTGGCTGCAGCACCAAGAGCCTTTCATCCACCCGGCTCAGTATAACAGTGAGAAAAAGTAGAAAGAAATAATTAGTAGAAGAAAGAAAGAGAGATTGAAAGAAAGGAAGAAGGGAAGTAAGGAAGGAAGGAAGGAAGAAAGAAAGAAAGGAGGGAGGGAGGAAGGATGGAAAGAAAGGAAAGAAAGGAGGGAGGGAGGGAGGAATGAAAGCAAAAGGAAGAGTGAATGGAAGAAGAGAGGGAGGGAGGGAGGAAGGAAAGAAAGAAAGAAAGACAGGAGGGAGGGAGGGAGGGAGGAAGGAAAGAAAAAGAAAGTGGAAAGAAGAAGGGTGGGAGGGAGGGAGGGATGGAGGAAAGAAAAAGAAAGAAAGAAAGGAGGAGCGGAGGGAGGGAGGGAGGAAGGGAAGGGAGGAAAAAAAGAAAGAGCAGGTAAAGTAAATTAGAATAAAGTATGAAATATAGTAGCGTTATTAAAATTAAAAAGTAATTATTGAAAAAAAACACGGACCGAAAGAACCCTGGGACATATGGTGGAAGCAAAGCTATACAGAGAGAATCTTACACAGAAGATTACACATACACATTCACAAAAAGAGAGCAGGGGGAAAAATCAAAAATCTTGCTCTCCAAGTCCACCTCCTCGATTTGGGATAATTCGTTGTAAAAAGAGGAAAAGGGCGAAAAGTCTGAAATCTTGCTAAGTCCACCTCCTTAATTTGAGATAATTCGTTGTAAAAAGAGGAAAAAAAAAAGGGGGGGGAAGTCTTAAATCTTGTCCTCAAGGTCCACTTCCTCAATTTGGGATGATTCGCTGTCTATTCATGCACTCCACAGACGCAGGGCACATCAAATGGACCGTGGAGCTTTAATCCGCTGCCTCGGAGGCTGCACAGAGAGATTTCCCTGTCTCTGCTCTCACAGCTCCCGGGTCTCAGCCTTGGACCTGGCCCCGCCTCTGCGCGTAGGTCGCCGGAGGGCGTCCGTTCTTCGCTCAGACAGGACGGGTTTAAAGGAGCCGCTGATTCGGGGGCTCTGGCTCACTCAGGCAGAGGGGAGGGAGGGGAATGCCCTCTCCTCGCGCACCAGGCAACAAAAGGGAAAAAAGTCTCTTGCCTCTCCGGTAGCTCCAGACCCTTTCCCCGGACTCCCTCCGGGCTAGCATTAACCCCTTCAGGGTCTCTTCCTGCCGCCAGCCCCAGACCTCTCCCTGCGCTCCGACTGAAAGCTGATACCCGAGCCTCAGCTCCCAGCCCCGCCCGCCCTGGCGGCCGAGCAGACAAGTCTCTCGGGCTGGTGTGTGCCTGAGGGCGCCGATCCTCTGTGCCAAAATCTCTCTGCTTTGCCCTCCACACCCCTGTTGCTGTGCTCTCCTCCGCTACTCCGAAGCTTTCCCCCTCCGCCACCTGCAGTCTCCGCCCGCGAAGGGGCTTGTAGTGTGTAGAAACCTTCCCTCCTTCACGGCTCCCTCCCACTGGTGCAGGTCCCGTCCATATCCTATTGTCTCTGTTTATTCTTTTTTTCTTTTGACCTACCCAGGTATGTGGGGAGTTTCTTGCCTTTTGGGGGGTCTGAGGTCTTCTGTCAGCGTTCAGTAGGTGTTCTGTTGGAGTTGTTCAACGTGTAGATGAATTTCTGATGTATCTGTGGGGAGGAAGGTGATCTCCGCGTCTTACTCTTCCGCCATCTTCCTCCGGCCGGAACATGAATTTTCACATTGAGCATATATGGGTTTAAGTTGGTATTCTTCCACAATGTAACCTTAGGCAAATAACTTAAAAATACTAAATCTCAACATTTTCATATATTAAAAATGTGGATAATATCACCTTAGGTATTTTTTGTGAAAATTGAATAACATTTTCCATACTAGGCACATACTAAGCACTCCATAAATGGTGCTTTATTAAAAGCACCATCATTGTCAATATAAAAAGATATATTCACCTTATATTTGTTAAGTAACTACCATATACTCCTCTAGGTGTTCCAGACACAACTATGAATATAAAGTGAAAATTTCTACTCTTGTAGATCATTAGTTCTCCTGTGAGAAGATATCTAAATGAAAGTTAACAAGAACAATCTGTAGTGTTTTAGATGGTATTGAGTACAATGGTGAAAATAAAATAGGAAAGGTTGACCAGGCTTAAAAAGAGGAAGAGAATGTTTGTAATTTTAAGTGAGGTGGATTGGCTAGGCTTCACTGAGACTATGATATTTTTAAATATGTATGTTTCCAAATTTGTATGTGTGTGTCAAAACACAAAGTTGCTAATATAGTAAATTTCCCACTCTATTTTATTTTCTGTTTTGGTATGAAAGAATATACGTTCAGGGTAAATTACAGTTGACCCTTGAACAACAGATTTGAACTGTGTGGATCCAGTTATAGGTGGATTATTTTAGTAGTAAATATTGCAGTACTATACCATCTACAGTTGGTTGAATTCACACATGCGGAACTGTGGATATGAAGGAACAAAATATATGGAGGGCCAAATACAAATTGTAAGCTGATATGAGTGCACAGAGTATTCTTACACCAACACTCTTATTTTTCAAGGGCCAACAGTATTTACATATGTACTTCTGTACCACATTGCCCATCTTAATTTACACACACAAAAACATGCATTTTATTATATATATATGTTATATGTTTATGTATTTATACTTTTTATGTCCTTATACATAATTTCATGTATTTATGCATAGTTGTATACCCTTATTTTTATATGTACCTAATATTTTTCACAGCATTTTCACAAATGTTATCAAATGTTGCTTTAGGAATGGACAATCTGACTTTACATTTTTAAGTTAGTTTTTGCTAGATAAAGTTGCTCTCTAAAAGTGAGTATTAACATTTTCCCATTAGCATTAAGGAAGTTCTAGAAATATAATTATGCATGCAGAGTAGTACAGTGAAGCCTAGGGTTGTTATTATTTGAGAAGCAAAATTGCTCTGGGCTTTGAGCGTTGGTAAAAAGAAGGGTGGGTATCTATCTGAACAAATTCCTGGAGGTCTAAGACAAAAGTAAGAACAAAGTCATTGGGAATTCCAGAGAACATCATGAAAAGTATTATGAAGAAAGTATCAAGTCAGTCTAATTCAGGAAAATGCTCTTGGCGTTAAAGGCATATAGAATAAGAGAAAGTCAAGAAGACTTTTTTAGGTCATTGAGCTCCATCTCAGACAGACTTTTGTATGACTTTATGGAGTTTTTGAAACCAAGCATTAACCAGACACTATCCCAGGAGGGTACTGCTCACCATAGTCCAACCAACTCTGTGCCTGATGGAGGGGGAGAGGCCTTGAGATTCATTATCAAACAAACACAAAATCATACTAGATAACTGTTTTTATTTTTATGCTCAATACAAGAAAAAATAAATCTCCTCTTTTAAATGAATGAAAATTGAAAAAGAAAAGAAAAACCAGATAGAGTACTTTGACCATCAGAAAAAGGTAATCAGCATTTTGCTTGGCAATGCAGATTTAATTACATAAGTTAATGTAGGAGGTGAAATTAAGGAGCAAGGTCTTATGTTGAATTAAAATTGATTGACTCTAGAACATGTCCTTAAATTGAAGAAAAGTAATAACTTGACCTTTGAAGTCATCAAAGTTATAAAACTTCTTTAAAAATATAATTTTCTCTTCGGGAAATTTGATTGATCACTTCTAAGCGGGCTGTCAGCAAATGTTATAATTTTTCCATAATTTGGACAGGCCTCATTTAAAGATGGAAATTGTTATTCAGACAAAAGTGGAGGAAACGTTATTTGCAAGCCAGGTAGGGGAAAGGAATAATTTTCAATCTATATGCAAAACAACAAATACGTATAATCCATTCCTTCTGCCTCAATTAGTTAAAAAGTAAAAGAGAGTGAATGAGAGAGACTGATTTAGCAATACTGTATGCTACGCATAATATTGGTGTTTCCAAAGGGAGCCAACTAATTGGTTACATCAGTACTTTGCCAGCCAAGCAAGTCACACATGAGTTGTGTCATGTCCCTGATTGAAAAGCATAAAAGCCGAAGCTCATGGAAGACAAGGAGAGAGGAACACTGGAATATATTTCTGAATATGTACTTAAAGACTTACCAGACATAGGGCTAAATCAGACATTGGATTGGCAATAGAAGAGAATGTTGATCTCTAGTTGCATTTTCTATTGTATTTCTAGGAAAAAAATATCACCTCCTTAATTTTTAATTTATTCTCAATGGAGCTATCTGTGTCCTAGTTATCGTTCAAGCTTGTTCTCTTCCCCCATCTCTCTCTTTCCATCTCTCTCTCTCTCTCTTTCTTTCACACACACACACACACACACATACTAAACATTGTTTATGCTTACATGAACTTAATAGAGAAATTAAACGGGGGAAATCTGGTGCTCTAGCATTTGTATGGTTGAAAAAAATAGCACTATAATGCAGTCTCATTTACACTTGTGCAGATATCCTGCAGTTTGAGTTATTGCAAGAATCCATCTTTACATTTTAATGCAAATCCAAGGTATATACCTAACTATACTGTGATCAAATGTAAAGTAGGATAAAGTGCTGTTGGGAAAATGAGAGTAGGCTAAATAGGAGAATGTACCTTATGCTATTGGTATCTTGAAATATTCAGTGACTCCAAAAGACTACCAAAAAGTCCTTTGAATTTTTGATGAAACTGGCTTAGGTCAGGCCCAATACTCTGAAATCTAGCATTATTTTCTTGATGTCTATTATTTTTCCTTAATATGTGTCCTACCCTAATAGA
The DNA here is from genome assembly GCF_949752795.1 of Hyperoodon ampullatus. Lineage (NCBI taxonomy): Eukaryota > Metazoa > Chordata > Mammalia > Artiodactyla > Ziphiidae > Hyperoodon > Hyperoodon ampullatus. The sequence continues at coordinate 7,831,493 of NC_136928.1, forward strand.
TAGGTCCATACCACTGTATGTCCGTCCTAGATCTTTTATTGTTTCTAATAAATGTGTGTTTATATGTATATGTGTGTGTTTGTGTGGGGTAAGTGGGTGGGGGGAGTTAATGATAAAAAATTTTTATTGGAGCAAACCTGACTAGAACTCAACATCTGTACCTGGTGGTTGGCATACCCTAATCTGTAGTTTTAGTTATCTATCTTGTAACTTCCTAATATTTCTGCCACTTGCTTGTAAGCTCCCTGTATATTTCTGCCACTGTTTATGCTCTCAGAAATTCCAGCTAAATTCCCAAGAAAAGTTATACAGTGGAATAACAATGAACTTTGAATATAATATCATCTATGAGATAATGTAGCTTAAGAAAACACAGTATTTGTAATCCCAAAGACTTGGATTTGGAGCTCTTATTATGACAAACTTGATGTGGGAAAAAATAATTGAAACTTTCCTCATATATAAAATGGAAAAGTTTGAGTAATTGTTGAGGTATTCAATTAAAGTGTGTTTAGAATGTAAAGAATGTGATGTTAAATTAATTCACTAAGTGGAGTTAAGTTACAGAAGTCATGCTTTTTAATTCAGCAATTATTTTTTACCTCTTAGCAAATTCAGGTACATAATAGTATCAAGATGCATTTTACTTTAAATTATTAACCATTACCAGGATTATGTCTATATGACACTCACTAATAATACAATAAAACTTAGAGAATTGTAAAGCCTTGTATATTTTGATGTTCATCATCAATGTGGCAAGATTTACTATATTTTTTCACTTAATTCCACTCTGTTTCCCTTGTTATTAAATACAGTGTATGACTAAGATCTTAAAATGTTACTCAGTTATTATTCTGTCATATCTCCTCATGGCTTAATCTCTGGAAGAATTATCAATCTTTGGAAGATAGCTAAAGGTTTGAAGAGAAGCAGCATGCATTCTGAAATGGAATTTTATTAAACACATTTGTATTTACTACAAAGAGCAAGGAGCAAGTGTAGTTTCAAATGTTTGCATGATAGAGGTATATTTCTAGGAGCAATATTATTATTTCTTCATAGCAATATTAAATTAAATGTTTATATCCATAAATAATTATCTGAGTGCTTCCACAAGCATTATATCATGTAAGTGTAGGAAGTCAGGAGGGAAGCTGTGACTGGTTCTCGTTCAAAGTGTGAAGAAAATAGTGTAGATTCATTTGTGTAAATAGTCATTTGTTAAATGCCTACCATATGTAAAGCATTATAATGGGCACTGGGAAAGGAAAATGCAGTACTAACAGAGCAGCCCAGGCTTTCAGGAAGCTTACAGTCAAAACAGAGGAAAAAAAACATGTATGAACAATTATCCATATTAGGTAGCAGTCAATAAAACCACTTTCCTCTGGGCTACTTCACATACATAGTGCTGTGTATCAGCAAAACTTTCTTTACCTAATGTATTTTTGCCAAGAAGTTACCCTACACTCACCTTCTGTTTGGGACTCTATTTTTTTTCAGATTCTTCTGGTATTTTCTTTCCCTTTCTTTTCTAGCATTTCCTCACTTTACATCTCTTATTTCTTGCTAGTATTCTCTCCCTCAACAGGGCATATTTTGAATAGTGCTGTATTTTCTGTGACAACATACTTGCTTTAAAAATTCATTTGTGTAGGGCTCCCCTGGTGGCACAGTGGTTGAGAGTCCGCCTGCCAATGCAGGGGACACGGGTTCGTGCCCCGGTCTGGGAAGATCCCACATGCTGCGGAGCGGCTAGGCCCGTGAGCCATGGCTGCTGAGCCTGCGCGTCCGGAGCCTGCGCTCTGCAACGGGAGAGGCCACAACAGTGAGAGGCCTGCGTACCACAAAAAAAAAAAAAAAAAAAAAAAGTAAAAATTCATTTGTGTAATAGTGCAGTCTGATGTGTATCTCCATCTCCAAGTATTTTGTCTTAGTGGTAGTTTGCTCTCAAAGTGTTCAAAGCAGGTATTCCAGAAAACATATTCAACCTTCAAAATTCTTCATATCTCTTTATAGCAAAAGTTTTGTTAATTAAAATAAAAATTTAGAAACTACATTTTTTTTGCATGAAATGAGTAAAGCTCAAGAAGAATGTTTGGTTAGAAACATGGTAAGGACTCCTCCACTTTTCTTGGGCTAGGCAGAAAATCTTGTGAGCACAGTAACTTCTCACCACTGGGCAGTCAAGCAGATTCTTCAGTCTTGGAGGATACTCTTCCCTTGGTCCACATACAAAGCTTGCTGCTCATCATTAGAATATTGCTGTGTTTTCCTTGGAATGAGCCCTTCAACCTGTGTGCTATTTTGAAAATGTCTAATAATGTATTCTCTGTGATACTAAAAGGAAACCTACATTTTGGTATGTCCAGTTGCCTGTTTTCTAGAGTTTGGTCTAAGAATTGCTTTCATTGTGGCTTACCATCCATAATGAGATTGAAGAAGGGAGATTTATAATCTTCAAGTATCTGCAACATGCTCTGTCACCAATACTTATGAAATTATTTGATATTTCCTAATAGCCAAAAAGGATTAGTTACAGATGACCTACCAGGTTTAACTTGGTATTTTCCTGGATATAGTCCCTCTACTCCACTCCTTCCCTCCTAAAGTAAAGGGGTTGCACTGACAAAGTATTTTGATCTGGACTCATCATTTCAGGACTCCACTTGGCTGGTTGGGGAAAATGTTCAAAGATGAGTTCACTTGAGATGATCCTTAAAGAATGAGTATAATTGCTGTAAAAGTAACAGGAAGATCATTCTGGGAAGAGGGACTAGCCTGAGACAAGGCATGGAAGCCTGAAAATACATGATAATTTTTAAATTGTGATTAATACACATTTGTATATATTTGAAGATGCGTGTGGAAGCTTGTTACACTAACAACTCTTAAACACTACTATATCAATATTTTCCTATCTTTATAAAATATACAATAAAATTGGATTAATACATATTTTAGTTCTATCTCACATAGAGAAATGGAATATAGGATTGGGAAGAAATGCAAGTGGCAGAATCAATGGGGATTTTTTTAATTGAAAGAGACAAAGGAGAGGTTTCAGGGACTCTAAAAACTGATACCATGTAGGAGACCTACACATCCAGTGATAGAGAAAAACATGGAGGATACCCACTCTGATGTGGCTCATACTGTTCTACTCACAACAAAGTCCTTAAATCTCTCCAGTTTCCATTCAGATTTCACCCATCTCTCAAGGACCTTTCAATCCCACCTCTTCTGAGTATAATGCCCTTTCTAATATTATCATTATTGCTCTTCAAATTACTTTTAGCACCCCTAACATATCTGTTTAGTACATAACACCAAGCATATAATTAAGAAATTCACAGGAGAGCACCTTATTTTTGTAACCACACTATGAACTATTAAGGAGATAAAAGCAATGGTTGCTTTAAATATAACCTTGTAACATATTAAGCTTTGATCAAATATTTGATTAGTAATAATTATTACAAAGAATCTAGAAAGTAATATTATAGTTCTTAATCTATTGCATGTTTGAATGCAGGTAATTTTAAAATGTAATGACACCTACAGCAAATTAATACAAAGTAGAAGAAACCCTTAAATAGCATTTAATTTTAGAAAGAAGGATAAAGCCTAAGAAAATATCCCAAATATTTTGGGATTTTATTTAAGAAAATGACTTTATAGAACTGACTGGAGTAAAGCCACATAAGGTTCAGTATCACAGGCTTCTCTATCTTTTCTTGTCTCCATCGGTTAGAAGGATGAATTCCCCATGCTTCCCCTTTTTCAGTGTGTGGAGCCCATTTGTGTAGGTCATTTTATTTGATGAAAATAGTTACCTTGAGGAGAAGTCAAGACAGGTACCATTATTAGAATCTTTTAATATGAGAAAATCAGTTAGTTCTTCAAATTCGTATATCTACTGAGAAAGGCACATTGTAAAACAGAATCCAGGCCTTATGTATTTCGAATTACTTTTTTTCTAAAACAAGAAAGTAGACTCAACATATATGGATTGCTAACAACAACAAAAAAAAGATTTTGAATTAAACGTTCAGTTAACCTGACATTTTGAATAATCACACACCCCCATCCATTAAGCAGTTCTTTTAATTTAAATGTTCTTATATACAATTTATAATATACTACTTAGAAAAGATAATAAACATTGACATTTTATGTTATATCCCCTCTGCAAATTTCCTTGTATATATTGTTCTCCAAATAACGGAAGTTTACAAAATAGTAAACAGAATTTTTAGAAAGAATATCACAATTCTGTCTGCTTGTTTGATTGATGCCATGATCAAGCAGTGTGAGTTTTATTTATATCTTAAAGAAATGTAATTTAATATTAATAATAGTAGCTCAGATTTCTCCAATTCTGATGGTTGGATAAGTTCATTTTTGAATAATGACATAGGCAAAGTTTTAGAAATATATATATATATATATATATATATATATATATATATACACACACACACACACACACACACACATACAGGTATATTACTTCATCAATTATATGTCCAATGTATATTTAGTGAATACCCACCAGATGAGAGGCACTATACTACATGTGTGTAATACAAGGAAAGCAAACCTGAGATGGTTCCATTGCTAGTGGAACTTTGTTTCCTACCATTTGAGTATATTTTGCCATAACTTTCCCCTATTATTTCTATTTGTATAAGAATATCACATGCATAAATTTAGGGAGAAAGTAATTTGACAAACTAATTGCTATTTTTTAATTATAAATCACTTACCCTTAAATAAATTGTATACATGTAACTTCTCCTATGTAGTGATACCTAACTTATTTAGTGAGGGGAGTTAGTTGTGCCTATTAAAGTAGATATTAGCTGATCAAAACATTAATCCCTAGTATTATCAATCTAATCGTTCTACTTTAATGTCATTTTTGTCATAAAATATAGCCACAGAATATTAGCATATAAAGGTACCCAGAGTTCATGTAGTCCAAATCACAATTTTAGTATAAAATATTGCCTAGAGAAGCAAAGTAAATCATTAAACATCATAAACCAAATTATTTGTGACTAAACATAGCCACTTTGAAGTATTGCAGTGGAATGCAGAGAGAATTCACTGCATGCCTAATATTTGAATGGCACATGGTATGTGTTTGTATCCCTGACATTATGTCCCATTGCCCTCAAGTAGATTATACAGAATGTAGTATCATTTTGAGAAGCTTACTTTTTAGCATGGATGACTTTATTTAGCAATTTGTGTGACACAAATATTTATTTAAATATCTATTTATAATTGATAATTAACAAGCAATAAAAATAAATGGAAATTTACTTTTTTAATTTGCTTGAATGTTCTAAATATAGATGTTTTTAACCAGTTGAACACCAACATATTCCTTAAAGAGAAAGGACATTCAGCCTTTACTCTATGTGCCTGTATTCTCCTAATGTAACATCAAATAATATATTATTATAATTTCTTAGCTCTATACACTCATGCTATTAAAGGAATGTGACTCTTCTATTAGCCAGCTGTGACATTGCTATGAAGTTTTTATGATAACAGGTGTGAGACACACACATTGCTATTCCTTGTGCAAGACCCAAGTCAGAGATACTTCAACTCATCATTGTTCTTTCCACTTCTGGGTCAACCCAAAGATTCTCCAAGACTTTTGCAACACAGTAAGCTTGGTAGTCACTTTAACTAATCACTTCTGGCAAATGAAATGAAATCTATTTGATTTCCTTTGGATAAATAATAATATTAATATAAAATTATTGTTGCCTTCCTCTTTTCTTTCTGTTTAGCTATTTTTTTTTAGAATCTGACACGTTTTAATTCAATAGAAAACCACGTGATATTTTTCTGGCCAACATAGTGCAATACAGTGCAGTAGTATATGTCTCACATGAATATAAAAAAAAATCAAATGAACAGGTTTTTGTTGTGCATTAAGTATGTGTTGAACACTGAGTTCCATTTTTAACATCAGTGATCAGATTCTGGGGGGAGCATATGAAAATACATTATGTGATTAAAAGACTAAAATAAATTTTAGGGTCCAAATTTTGTAAAAGTTCAAAGATGGGAAAAATCACTTTGGTTTTAGTAGTTTCAAAGGCTTTATAAAAAATGTGACATTTAAATTAGACTTGGGAATGTTGGTAAATTTTTAGTTTTCTGCAAAGCTAATAGAAAAAACATTGATGGTTAAGGAAAGGCTGCATCCTTTTTTACTATATATATATACATATACATACATATATATATATATATATACAATTTAATTCTTATAAAAACAAGAAGAAATGTAAGAAGTAATTTATTACATATTCATTTGAGATCGCTATTGTTATAATCTAGGAGGCAAAGTTTACCTCATTTATAAAAATTTGGGGAAAACTAGAAAAACTGCAGGCACATTTTTGAGTATAAAGCCATCCATTCATTTATTATTCACTTAATCTGTATACACCCTGAAAATATGGTTTTAGGTAAAACAACCAATAGATTAATATGAATTAATTATCCTTGAATAATGGAAGTAGAAGCAAAGTGTTTTTAGTGATTACGCTTGGCCAGATACTGTTAAGTATTTTTATGCATTATCTCCATCTTCATAACAGATGAAAAATTTGAGGATAATAGAGATTACATGGAATGATCATGATAATATACTTAGTAACTGGCAAAACCTGGGCTCAATTTCATGTTTTAGTGATTACAAAAGTATCACAGGATGAGATGTTGAATTAAGGAGCTCTTGTTTCAAATCACCATGAGTCTCACAGTCTGAGTGACCTCAAGGGAGCATCTGCTTTTCTTATCATCTGTCATCAGCAGTCACCTTTTTTTAATCCAGTGTTTGACCCTTGGTGTCAAAAAACAGTGTTAGTCGTGTATCACTCCAAGAAAACAGTACTTCATTTATTATAGCTGATTATTATAACCACATAATATCCATAGCAATTATCAGAAGTGAAGGAAGAAGATAAGCATTTCATTTTTTAGAGTGGACTGTTGGAATTATTTGTTTTTAAAAAGAGGATCCTAAGGCTTTGGTTATGTTATTGTGTTTCAAGCACATTAAAATTTGTACAAAAAGCTAAAGTTTTCAAGCATATTTTATAAGCTGGTTTTTGTAGAAATATCCTACTTTATGGAAAATCAGTATCAAATCTGTGTTTCCTTTTTGCAAACTTATGGTGTTTTTTAAATTTATATTTCTAATAAATTTACTATAAGATTGTGCTGGATTAGTTATACCTAAAGAGGGAAGAAATTAAAATTCATGAAAAAAAATAATTATCTCAAAGGATCAGAGTTAACAGAATTTCTATTTAGGATTGGTCCTTAAAAGTATTAGGGAATAAGCTGTGATGTTATGTGTCAGATTTTTTTTACCTGTCTCAAAGATCTCTAAAATTCATGTTCAAATTTTTCCCTAGGTAGGAGAATCCATTAAAAATAACTTTTTCTAATATTTTCAAAAATTCTTGATAAATGTAATTTATTAATTTTTGATACTATTTTTAATTTGAAACATTTTATAATTTCACTTATCACATCTTGAGATGATAAATTCAACAAGGTTATACCCCTTGTTATGTAAGTGTTTATTTTGTTAAACTTTCAACCTTCAAGGCCCTACAGTAGGGCTAAGATATTTTTTCTGATAGGGCATGAAAACATGCTTAATTTGGTGAATGTCAAATGAATGGCAAAGATGTTAAGAGGTATAAAATTTAAGAAGTTAAATACTATCAAAAAACTTTTATCTCAGTAATATACTATTCAAAACTAGGTCTTATTTACCAGCTAATTTTTCCAGATGTTTATCCTTTAAAAAGGGAGCCTTCATGGCTTCAAAAGACAGGTAATTGGAACTCTCTACATTAAATAATTCCTGTATCAATCTAGACACAAAAGTTGAGATTGATTAAATGAGTAACACCATATCATAGCAAGGTTATGGCAAAGCCTAGAATTAAATTATTCTAATACCTCCTATCTTAACTTTACACTTTCCAGGAGAACCAAACATTCTCAATTATTTACTCTGTGCTTAGAAAGCAACATACCTTTGTTCATTACTCAGGACAATTTAGTTGTTTAATTATCTATGTATATATAAATATAAATATATGCATATATATATAAATATAACTATATGCATATATATATATATATATATATATATATATATATATATATATATAAATTAGTTTCCCTGCAGAACTCTCTTGAGACCAGGTCACCAGAACTAAATGATATTCAAGATGTGAAATTTCATGATGTAGTCTCATTCCCTAACATCCTGCCTAGTATATAATACATATTTAACCAAAGGTATATTTTTATTTGAAAAAGGGGCAGAATTTATTTTGTTCTATTCCTTTGTAAAAGGAAATAGAATGAAAGATTCCTTGTGAGCAACCTGTTCGGTAAATAATACACTGTTCTTTCCAGAAACACATAAAGTGGACTACTTTAAGCTGATAGGAGCCATGATCCTATAAAAGGAGATGTCCTCTTAAAACTCCAAGATTAATTTTATTTGTTCTAATTATAATTAAAAATAATCAATTCACGAGTGGCAGCTTTATTACATATTTATTTTATAGTCCCAGGCACTACTTATTAAGCAGTCCATTTTGCAGTGCCATCAAAAAAGTCCTAAGTTAGATATGTACATAGTTGCTTTGTGTTAAACAATGTTGGCATTTTAGATCTATAATTTGGGGTTGAGAATTAATTCATTTAAATGATAGTTTAAAAGTCCAATAGTAATTTCCTTAAAATAAATATGAACAAGAAAACAAACTCAGGCATTTTATTTCATGTCTCCTGTGGGTTCCATGATAAAGTAATTATGAAATCAGTAATTAATCACCTCTAGAGAACAATAAGGGTATTGTAATTCTGGAAAATAATGCATTCTGCTTAAATGGTTGGATAATAACCAACTGAGCTTAACACAAACATTGAGATAATAAAGACGAGAAAATGAAAATAAGGCATGATCCTATGGAAAAGCAAAGACAAAGTAATTAATATGCAAATTAACATGTGTGATTCCTGGATAAATATTAAAATTGAACAAGTATTGCTAGAGAAGTTTCAGCTGGGTTTCCTTGTAGGTCCATAGACATAGAATATTTTAATAAGATTATGAGATTGAAAACCTTTATTCTAATGTCATGTATTCATTTGAACAGGGAAATTACAAATTTGAGTGATATATAGAATGAAGACAATATGTTGTTACTATTACTTTTTTGTTTATATTCCACATAAATTATGTTCCATTGAAAGATTTTATCTCCAGTGATGACTCTTAGGCTTATTGGTCAGTAAGTAGAAAGAGGATTCAACTTCCAAAGCAATGAAGAATATGAAAACCTTGATAAGAGAAAAATGGATTCCCCAAATTCAAATTAAACCCTCATTTTACATATAAAAATTCAGACTAGATGAGGACAAATTCAGGTTATAAAGCAGAACTAAGAGCAAGGTGGATTTTCTTGTCTCAAATTATTAAACAAAAGAATATTTAATGAGTCTGAAGGCAGGTGATGAAATGTGAGTTCTGATGATTCTGTACTTTCTGCACCTCAATTATTGTTAGCAGGAGATGGTAAAGCCAAAAACAGAGGATTTCTTGAGGAGTTTTAGTCTGGACCTCATGGCAACGAGAAGAGACCCCATAGTCAGGTACTCTCTAAGAAACCTGAGAAGATCATATCATTATGTAGAGAGTAAACTCATATCTGTATTTTCAAGTCACATAGGTGCCAATGAATGTGAAAAGAATATACACATATCAATGAATGTCCAAGTTTCCTGTTACTGGGAAAGGAAAAAAATGTCAGAAAGAAGGCAAGATCAGTAGTGGGAGAGAAATTTAGGTGCTATATATGATGAGTAAGAAGTGAACCTGTGGCCCTAAGTGGCAGGACAGATCTATGGACAGTGGATTGGATGAGAGTGGAGGTAGGATTGACTAGGCACCTAGTACTCTTAAGCATCAAGTTGAGACCTCCTTGGCACAGAGGACCAAAGGTCTTTAGTTGAGGAGACAAATCTCTTTGAGGTCATTATACTTAGTCTTTGGGCAGAAAAGCATTCAGGGTGACTGAAATCCAGAAAGAAGGATCACTGACAGAGACATCAGAACAGGAATAGGACAGGACAAACACTTGTACCTGTTAACAAAAATCCTCTTTTTATCTTTGATATGAGCTTCTGAAAGCTTCCCTTCTTCATACATTCAGACACCATCTTGAAGAGTAGCAGTGGATAAGAAAGAAGGTCTGAAGGAGTAGGGGTTTATCCAAAAAGATAGAGTATCATAAGCTATTGGAACTGAATGACTATTTTTTTTCACATTTTCAAGATGGAAATTCAAAAGATGAGCAGGTCACCTAAGGTCAAAGAGGTTATCACTTCTTAGCTGCTGCAGATACATTTGGCACTCACTAACCAAGCATAATACTCAGGCTGTAGCTTTGATGTAAATAGGCTGGTGTGGAGTTAAGCACAGCACCCAGGGGAGTTCATTTTACGCCATAGGCAGAACAACTGATATAAAAGTTATGGAGCTTTTATGGGAACTTCTCTGCTCAAATGTCCTGCAAACATGGTACCCAGAAACTCCGTGGTAAATGATCTGAATTCTGGTCTCAATTGGGGTTGGATATAGGTTGACCTTATACATAAATTTAGAGTAATAAGTTGATTTATGAAACACTGAAAAACTGGTAATAAAATGTCTGATTAAAAGAGAGAGAGAGAGAGAGAGAGAGAGAGAGAGAGAGAGAGAGAGAGAGAGAGAGAGAGAGAAGGGAGAAGAGAGGAGAGAAGAGAAGAAAAAAAGCAATTAAAAACAATATTAAATAGATGGATTTCTCTTTCCAGAAACATGAGGTATATAGACTTCTCCCTATTACTCCTCCTATGTACAAACCCTGAAAATTACAGGTAAAACAAACATAATAAGTCTTTGGAAGTTGGAAAGAAGGTTAAAAAGCCAGGGACCTCAGAACCAGGAGAACAACATGGCAGTGAGTTTCCTCATTTTTTTGCCTCATATATCACCACATAGAACTGAAAAAACAAACAAAAAAACAAATTCCAGTAGGCACAGATAAAAAGCCCTAACAAGAGCCTCCTTTCTCTACCCAAAGGATTAGAAAGGGGCCAAGAGGATCAAGAAAGTGGCAATAATGTACATATAATGTACTACTTAGAGAAACCAGTAAAAAAGCCATACAAATGTATACACGGGAAACACTACAGATAAATCAAAATGGAATTATAAAATTGTGTAAACAACTCAAAGGAAGGCAGGAAACCAAACCAAAAAAAGAAAAAAAAGTAAATAAGCAAATAAAAAATAAATTGTCTGACTTAAATTCTAAAATATCAATAATTACATGTTAATTGCTTAAATATATCAATTAAAAGACAGATATTATCTGAGTAGATTATAAACAAACCAAAAAATTACCTGATTCTATGCTGTGCACAAGGAACCTACTTTAACTATAATGGAATAGGCAGGTTGAAAGTAAAAGAATGGAAAATATTAATCTAAAATATCAGAAATGGCTATATTGATGAAGTATATTTCAGAGCAAAAAAAAAAAAAAGTGAGATAGAGACATTATGCAAAAAGTTATTTCACCAGTAAGACAAAGTAACCCTAGCTGTATATACACCAATAAATAGACCTACAAAATAGGTGAAACAAAAACCGACAAGTGAAAGCAGAAATAGACAAATCCACCATTGTAGTTGAAGACATCAATATCCCTTTCTTAGAAATAGATAGAAGACTGGATATAAAATCAGCAGAGACATACAAGAGCTAAACATACCATCAACCAACAAGGTCCAATCAAACTTTACAGAAAATTCCATCCAAAAGGAGACTACAGTCTTTTCAAGTTCCATGGAATATATATCAAGATAGACTATATCTTGAGCCACTAAACAAACATTGGAAATTTCTAAAGGATTAAAATAATACAGACTGTGATCTTCAATCACAGTGAAATCAAACTAGAAATCAATAACAGAAAAATAATAGGAAAGTTTCCAAACCCTTGTGAACTAAATAACACACACCTAAGTAATCCCCAGGTCAAAGAAGAAGTCACAAGGGAACTCAAGATTTCTATTGAACTGAATGAAAGTGAAAATACAATATACCAAAGTAGGATGGACACAGTTAAAGTAGTGTTGAAAGGGAAACTTAAAGCAATATATGTATGTGTTAGAATAGAGAAATTGTCACAATTTAAATAATTTAATCTCCCACAACAAAAACCTAGAAAAAAATGAATCAAACTAAACCCCAAGTGAGCAGTAGAAGGGATATCAAAAGATAAAAGTGGAATATATAAAGAACTCACAGAATATAAATTAAAAAAACAAACAATCCAATTAGAAAATGGGCAAAAGACATGAATCAATAGTGACCAGGAAAATGTTATTGCTATGTGCAACAACCTGGATGTATCTCCAGAGAATAAAGATAAGTGAAAAAATCTAATCCATTAAGGTTACATACTGCATGCTTCCGCTTACATAACATATACTTTTTTACAACTTTATTGGACTATAATTGCTTTACAATATTGTGTTAGTTTCTGCTGTACAACAAAGTGAATCAGCTATATGTACACATATATCCCCATATCTCTTCCCTCTTGAGCCTCCCTCCCACCCTCCCTATTCCACCCCTCTAGGTCATCACAAAGCATTGAACTGACCTCCCTGGGCTAAAAAAATTAGAATAGTTGAACAGATTAGTGATTTCAAGGCATTCAGACAAAGGTTGGGGGATGGGACTGAATACAGCTATAAAATAATAGTATGAAGAATTCTTGTGGTGATGAAAGTGTTCTGTATCCTATGTCTAAGTCCTCTTTCAACTCAAAAATTCTCAAATAATAAAAGTGAATAGTGTTCATTGTTGCCATGAAATACAGGCAACTATAGAGTGATTGAGATGTTAAATTAATCATCTGATATTCCATTTGATTGTGGCTGTAACTACAAGATGTTTAGATTCAATACCACTAAACATAGCTTACCTGAAATAAAGACAATTCACAAATATGTTGCAAGTGGAAAATACAGATAACTGTGAGACACTGTAAGACAAGTAGTCACCGAATAAGATCTGTGGGATCAGAAATCTTCTCAACAGAGGACACAAGGTCAGGGACAAAGCATAGCGTATAAGTAAGAGGTGTTAACTGATATTGAGAATTGATTTTATTTTGAAATACCTGTGGTTTAAAATATGTATTTTTTTCTGGAAAAAAAATCCTTATTATCTGATCTTAGGGCTCTTATTTCATGAGAATGTTGATTTTGTTACCATGAGATATTGAACAAGAGGAAAAGGATTTTTCATGTTTATTAGAACTCCTCATTTTTCTACCATTGTCACTCCCCATAAAAAGGTTTGGTTAAAGGTCATTTGAACAGAAGAAAATGATAATTTCTCTCTGCATCAAATATATGTGCAAAGCAAAACACTTTGCTTGAATACTTAACTACAAATATTTAGCTGAAAAATGTAGCAAAAATAAGCTGATTTACTGTACAAGTTAATAGCCAATCATTCATAGGTAGATAGGTGGATAGATAGATAGATAGGATCAAACCTCCTTCAATACTGGATCACAAAGAAAGAGAATTGGGAGAGAGGGAGGCTTTATACCAATTAATATTAAAAAGAGATCAATATCGGGCAGTATGTGTCCTTCTTGGTAGGTTAGAGGACCACGGAATAATTTAAAGATAAGTTAGTCTGAACTTAAAGCAGTTTCTAAAAAATGAGACAGGAACTAAATATTTATCAATATAAATGTGTGTGATACAACGTGACCTCACTGAAAATCAATCAACCATTCATGCAACAAACATCCCTGAACTCATAACTTCCTGGCACAGGGCTAGGTATGCTGGATAAAAATGACTATTATCTGAGTTCCTATGGCACTGGAGTCCTGACATGTCCCCACTCCTGTTCTTCTGGGGACATGTGTTCTTGCCTGATCATAAAAAACATGTTCCTGATTTTTTTCACCTTGAGGCAGGGAACTATAATTAATGGATTTTTGTTTGGGTTTCATTTACTGCATCTTAAAGTATTAAAAATACCATTAAATCTGGTGTAAGTTGAATGGTGAGGAAATTGATGGTGGTAAGGAAGTTTGAGAGTAAGGATTAAATGTTATAATTTACTGGGTAAGGATTAAATGTTATAATTTACTGGGTAAAAATTTGAGTTTTTAACTGAACAACTAGTTGATCAAATATGTGTCCTAAAAGAGTAACAGCAAAAGTTCAGACTACACCCAATCTTCTGGAATGCCTACTATGTCATGCATTCTCTTGGAGAGTTTCATGTGCAATGCAACCTTTGAAAAAGTATTGCTTCCACTTTTGGAAGAATCTGATGTTAAATGAATTCATATTACTTTACCAAATAAAATTCACTAAATAATGGTAGAGCTGTTAAACCCCTGCCTTTGTGATTCAAATAAAAAACACCAGGACTACTTTTAAGAAAGGTGCAAAATATCCAAGAGATTTTCCAAAATTTCAGAATAAATAGGAAGATGTTTGTAGTAAGTCTTTCGTGGTGGGATATAAACTAATAAAGCAATATTTCCATGATTTAGGAGGAGGATAGTTGATTAATTAAGAATTGGATTTAAGTGTGAAGGAGCAGGAACAGTTAAGGATAGTCACAGCTCTATAATTTGGAAGACTGGGGAGTAAAAGAAGGAATATAGAAGAAACATTTTTAGCAAATATAAAAATAAGAGAGCAATTTGGGAAAGAATGAGTGGCCTATAGAGCAGTCAGTTGGAGATCATTCATGCTTGTTAAGTCCACGTTGCTGAATGCTGTGATAATTACAAATCACTTGAGGAATTAATCTCACTCAGACTCAAAACCAGCAAAACACTAATTGATAGAATATCTGTTGTTTATTAATTAGTTAGTGGGGTTTTACAATTCTCTCATCTTCAGCAGCCTTATTTCTGTGCTCCGGGTGCCTGAAAGTAAGCAGAAAGCCAGTTTAAATAATAACATTGTAGACCTCCTACTTAGATGGTTTACCTAGCAGATTCATCAGCCTAGCTTATCTTTAAGCCTCTAGCCTAAGTAACTAAATTCTCTAAAAATTCATCAATTTGATTGCTCTGGATGCTTTTTCCTTCCTAGCCTGGACTTGAAATGTCATGTAGTTTCATCACTTTCCTTTGAGCCCCAGAGTCCCTCCTTAAAGTTTGGCTTATTTCTCCCCAATATTTTACTCATACTTGTTTGGAACCCTCATTTCAACACATTCCCACTTATTTTTAAGATATGGTATTGATCAGGGGAACATGTATATTTATGAGGATAAGTTCCAGAAGTTGAAAAGCAACATGCATTTTGTTTTTCAGAAGACAGGTAGTGTTACCAAGCAAGAGCTCAAGTGCCTGCAGTTCAGAACGCCAAACTCTTGCTTGCAACAAAGTAAGGGTTTATTTGCAGGGCAACAAGCAAGGAGAATGGGAAGCCCTTGCTCAAAAGACTAGAACTCCCCAATGGCTTTCAGGCAAGGGTTTTAAAGACAGTGTTAGGGGAGAGGGTTGTTCCATGCTTGACCAGCTTCTTGACTTTATTCTGATTGGTTGGTTGTGAGGTAACAGGGTGATGTTTCTGGAATTTCAACCTTCTGGTTCCAACCAGTTTGGGGACTATGTGCTTGTGCTCAGCATGCTGACCTGGGCGCGGGGAGGGGGGGGCTTAGTTTCTACAGAAAAACTCAAAGACTTGTATCAGATTGTTATCTATATCACATCAGGAGGAACTAGGGTCTTGTTATTCTATTGTCCTGATCATTAACTGCCTGAGCTTGCTTCTGGGGAATTCCGGGAAGGCCTAGGAGACTAAAGACTTTTTTTTTTTTTTCCTACAAACAAACAGGTGACAATGAGAGGTTTTTGTACCTTCTAAGGCCCCACAGGGACTTCCTTGGTTTCAATCCACCTTTTCTTTAATATTCATCAATCCTGAGGAGAACAGGGGCAGGACAAAAATGAGAATAAAATTTTGGATGGAGAGACTAAACATGAACTCAGCAGGGGAACTCAGTTTTAGGGGTATCAGTAGCACAATTTACATCTGGTAGAAAAAGTCATGAGAAGATATTCAAACGTGGAAAAAAAAATACTACGAGACTCAAAAAAACTAACTCAAAATCCACAGTTAGAAACTGCTCTGTAAAACTATTACAAGACCATTTTTAAATTCAAGTAGCAAAAATTATATCTTGAATATTGTAATTGTTATATCCTTACTAACTAAAATTTTTGAATTGTTTAACAATGTGATTTATTTTTCATTATTGAATCACCTATAGGATGTGAGCCTTCACACCCCATGAGAGAGAAAAAAAGAGAAAACACAAGAGAAAAAAAGAGAGATTCTTCCATTACTATTTGGCACTTATGTTCTTATATTTTTAATCTAGTCCACTAAAATAATTCAACAAAATCCTATTTAAACTGTTCATGTGTTTGTTTGCCTAGAATGGCTATAAATACATCAAGCCAGTAGGAAACAATTTTATTTTTATTAGCATTATCTTATATTTTTCATTGTAATATTTTCAATCAGTCAATTTTATTATCTTATGTTATACTATGGTATATTCTGTGGTCCTGTATATTTCTTCTATCAGTCCCAATATAGATAGGCACTAAGTTATTAACCATGTCTTCTATGGATTAGAGCAATGAATCCTCACTTTGAAAAACAATTACATAATTTGGATAGGTTATCATGTTAGCTTGCCAAAATCAAAATAATATGGATGCAGGGAGGAACTTTAAAAAGAAGAACAGTATCCCCAAGAAAGTTAGATACAGATAGGTAAATTTTAATTACTATTATACAAATGGGGTAGGGAATAGGAGTTTTCAGTTGTGGCATAAAGGAAAGCAGAATCTCTATCTCCTGGGGAATAAGTAGGTGTGCTTTGGAATTCATCAAATCTGGATCTTAACTCTGGATGTGCTGCTTTCTACTTGTGTGGCTTTAGACATGAAACTTAATCTCTGTGAATCTCAATTTCACTCAGTAAAATTGGGATAATTATATCTATTTGGTCAAGTCAATATAAAGATTAAAAATAAATAAATAAATAAATAAATATATATATATATATATATATATATATATATATATATTGGTTTTTTAAATGCTTAACTTAGTACCTGGCTTAAGTCATTACCTGGCTTAAAGTGCTTAATAAATGGATATTTCACATTATTATTTTTTTCCAGGGATGATGATTTATATGTATGTTTTATATGTAGGTGTGGAAAAGTAGAAACATAACCAATGAATGGATAATGTAAACTAGGTAGGATATGGGAGGGGAGACTCATAGAAACTGAGAAAACAAGCTCCACTCATTTCACAGTGTTACCTGGGGCTGGGCTTGCCTGTAGAAATTCTAACTGTATCTTTACAAAGAGTTCCTAGTGTACTGATTCAATTTTGGTCATTTATAGAAAAATATCTTTTTTTTCACACTGTTAATATTCAGATAACTGGAAATGGGATAAGCTGACTTCAACTTTCTATCCTAATAGCCATACTAAACTCTTATGAAAATAAAGGATGAACAAAGGAAGAAAGGATAAAATAACTGCAGTTTCTTGCTCTGGCTCAACTGAACTCTAGCCTGACCTCTTTATCATCATAATTAGAATTATTGCTTCACAGCTTTCTTCTTCAATGAAGGTTCTGTAGATAAGAATAGAGTTCAGTGTTATTCCTTCATTATTCCCACATGCTGAATAAATTTAGATGCACATCGTTAGTGTCTAGGGTAAGTAGTCTCAGATTCCCTACCCCTATCTTCATTCCTCTGCCAAGGTTGAGGAATGGTCGGAGGAAAAGGCATTCTATGAGATGCAGTGTATGTGAGTAAAATTTTAATGTAAGAAATACAGTGATTCAAGTTTTAGCCTGAATAAGGATTTTATACCCTATTAATGAGCTTCTTTCTTGAAAAATTTTCGAAGTATGGACTAGAGGGCAGTTCTTTTTTGGGAAATATCCCAGTCTGAAAATGTCCAAGGTGAGTAGTTTTGTTTTGATGCCTTAATAAAATGATGTTTCCTCATACTGAATCATTTACTGTCATTTAATGGCCTGGTCTGTTCTTACCATATGGTGGTAAGTTTCAGAGGATAATAGATTAGGTCCTGGCTAAGTAGGGAACTTGGTATATGGTCCTACCTCTAACTGAGAAAAATAAATACTTCACTTGACCTGCACAGTAGATCTCAACTTGGCCAGCATGTGGAGGTTTACAAAAATACCTATTCCTGGCTCTTACTCCACACAAGTCCATTAAATCAAAGTTTATGTGTGTGGAGCCCAAATACGGGTATAAATTTTTATAAAAATATCTTAGGTTATTTTAATATGTAGTCAAGTTGGACAACCCTTGTCTTATAGCCTTAAGTCACTCAAGTTGTAATCTAGAATTTAGGGCTCAATCTAATGTAGGGCTAGTAGAAAGCTCAGTTTATGGCTCTGTGCTCATTTCTCTGTTGTACCTTTTAGAAGAGTGAGTGAGACATTTGTAGATGAGATTTGGATTCCAGGTTCCTGAGTTCCGGTGACTTCTCTCCACACTTCACATGGTATATCCTTCAGAGTTCAAGCCACAAAGCAGAACAAATAGAACACACACACACACACATATTTTTTTAATATTTATATAACTTAACTGCTTAGAAACACTTCTCTTTTTCATAATTGGATCACTCACAGGGTGTAAGCCTTCATGTGCAGGAGAGAAAAAAAAGGAAAAGAAAAAAGAGAGAGACTTATAGTTATATAATCTATACATGCATGTCTAATATATATTTACTTTATTTACATATTTATTGTATATAAAAATTAAAACAAATTATTTATTTATTTATAATATATAAAATAAAATATATATTTATTTTTGTAGGAAATTGTGGGAGCTGGCTAAGCAGTCATAAGACTGTCCTCACATAACTAATATTGTAATCCAGAGTCCACAGACAGGAAGAAAGGGAAGATTATGTGCAGCCTGGGCCCCCATGAGCATGAGCAGGAACCCTAACAATTCTGGATGCCTCTGACCTAATACGTTATCCTGCAGAAGTCAGAAATCTCTGTCACGGAGCTACACACACATACACACCTGGCTCAAGATCAGTTACTTCTCTCAAAATCAACTAAACCACGATTTGAATTACATCTGCAAAATACCTTTATAGCATCTATACTATACTAGTGCTTGATTGAATAACTAGGAGACAAATGACATGCTACAAAATGACTGCTGCCTTCCACTGCCCACCTAATCTCAGGAGAGAATCTCCTTTGTAGTCCACTCCACAAAAAATACTAGGAAGGGAATTCTGGGGAATATATTTCAGCCTAACCAAGTCGACATATCACAAAGCCATCCTTCATGGCTTTCATGACTCAATAGAGTGTTCTAAACATTTTGGATATGAAAGAAATCTCGGGTTTAGCTTCATAGCTACTCAAGAAATATCTATACACCAGAGTCTTAGACTGTATAGCTGGTATTTGGAAGCATTGCTTCAGATTTAATGAGCTCTACCTTTTTAAAGAGAAGCACTTCAGATTGAAGCTTTATGTCTCCCTTAACCCTTGCTTTCCTGTCTATGTTCTTTGTGTCTTCCAAGTTTCATACAGGTAATTAAGAGAAGCATCAGAACTCAAAATGGCCTCTTGAGACTTAGTTTCATTCTCTTTATGCTTCTATCATTAGTATAAGGAAATCAAAATGCTATTGATCTGTTAGAACCTTTATATGGCATCCCAGAACTCCTGTGATGTGCTTAACTCCACTGATAGGAGAGACCTGTTTTTTTTTGAAGCATGTTCAAATTGCCTGTGGAATTGAACTGAGTGTGCAATAATTTGTTCAATTACTCCTCCTTCAATGACCTGCAAAGAATCACTCTAGTTAACCAAGTAGATATGACTCCCACTCATTAATTACTGTAAATAAATCAAGTTTCTATTTAAAATAGTCATAAAGAGGAGGATTAAGCAAAAAAAAAGACAGAAAGCAAAGAGCTGTTTGGAAGGACATCATTCATTCTCTCCCATTAATATGGTAGCTTGAATTGCAATTGCAAATGGCTAGTGAATGTGTTATAAAGATAGGGCTACTTATATGTCCTCAGAATAGACTGATCCTAACCAAATTCACAGAATGACATTTTATTTTCCTTTAGTGTCCCAAATCTACCCTTTAGACAAACACTTGCAAAAAATAATAACATTTCAAATACATTTTGGTGGATAGTAGCTTACTATCTTCTCCCATCTTCTCTCTTTTCAAAACTGTTTTGAATCTGTATAAATATGTTCCAACTCAGTTTGAATACATTTAAAATTTTATATCTTAGAAGAACCTGTTTTAAGGTGGACAAAATAACTACTGGGATCAAATAAAATAAAATAAAATTTCCATGATGGAATTTAAAGCATAGTAGAAACAAAAACAATTTGCTAGGCAGAGCACATTTAAACATCATTATGCAGACCTTTATATACCAAGACTCTAAGAATGCCCAGGATTTATTAAATTCTTCTAAAGGCTCATATAAGTATTGATAGGAGGTATGTACCACTGGATTTAGCAGACAGGGCAGTGGGATAGATAAAACATTGGAAAAGTCATTAACATATATTTAAATTTTGCCCTAGAGTTTCATGACCTGAGATAATTCATCTTAAACTCAAATATTCACATCTCCAAAATTAAGATATGACATTTTCTTTTCCTCTTTTTGTGTGTGTACTTCATAATATTTCTGTTAGACTCAAAAACCCAAATGCAATAATATATTGGAAAGAGCTATGGATATTACATTATACTGTATTTTATTTTATTTTTTGTTTGTTTGTTTGTTTGTTTTTTGTTTTTTGCGGTACACCGGCCTCTCACTGTTGCGGCCTCTCCCGTTGCAGAGCACAGGCTCCGGACGCGCAGGCTCAGCGGCCATGGCTCACGGGCCCAGCCGCTCCGCGGCATGTGGGATCTTCCCGGACCGGGGCACGAACCCGTGTCCCCTGCATCGGCAGGCGGACTCTCAACCACTGCGCCACCAGGGAAGCCCTATACTGTATTTTAATGGTATAATGTCACATTTAAAATCCTCTATATTATAAACAGGAGCATAAAATCCCCAAAGAATGTGTACAAATATAGTGCATGATTTAATTTATGTATTGTACTTTTGCTAGATCTTGCATAATCAATAAAAATGTTCCATTGATTATAGTCCTTAATTGTCTTAATGAGAATCTATAAACTAGAAGCAATATGAGTTCCACAGACAGGTTCTCTGTCTGTGACTTAACTGTTTTAAAAGACGGTGCAATTTGCAAGGACTTAAACTCAGTGCAATACAAGCAGCTTGGCCCTAATTTCTTACAACAACCAGCTGCCTTTAGAGTATGTGAAATTGCCATCTCTACCCTAAGGGAGTGATACATTTTAAAAGAATGAAAATAAACCTAACTTCAAAGTCGAACATAGAACTCTATTATAGTTACTCACATAATCATGCAAACGTATCTCCTTTTTTTATCTAAGGCTATACTAAAATTATGCAAAAAAATTAAAAGGTATAAATCCACAATAAGAAAACATGATGAGGTCATTAACTACTAAGCATTCAACAAATTTCTACATTAAGAGAGAATAAATGGAAGAATAGTTGATAAATCTATGGAGAAGAAGCTGTATCCTTAATCATGTGACATGAAGGATCAGAGCCAATGAAAGAGGTGGTCAGCCCAGCTGAAACCTTGGAAAGTTGTGATGTGCTGGGTTTCAAGAAGGTGAACATGAGACCTGGGGTCAAAAGGATAGGTTAATTAAAGATTTGGGTATGTAAATGTCTACCAATCCTTTTCTTCACCTGTGTGGGCTTCTGGGCAAGGAAACCTGTGGTAACATCTCCCATTCAACAAGTTCTAGAGACCTCTGTTAACTTCTAACAGATTAATTTTAAAACACACCCACAAATGCACAAAAATGAAAATATGCAGGAATATGTTAGAATATACTGATTGGAAGCATTCTTGCACATCTAACACATAGTGAAAAGAAAAGAAGAGATAATGAAGAAAAAAATCAGGGCTTCCCTGGTGGTGCAGTGGTTGAGAGTCTGCCTCCAGATGCAGGAGACACGGGTTCATGCCCCGGTCTGGGAAGATCTCACATGCCATGCAGCGGCTAGGCCCGTGAGCCATGGTCGCTGAGCCTGCGTGTCCAGAGCCTGTGCTCCACACCGGGAGAGGCCACAACAGTGAGAGGCCCATGTACAGAATAAGAAAAAAAAGAAGAAGAAGAAGAAAATCAAAAGAAAATGGCATTGGGCTTCCCTGGTGGCGCAGTGGTTGAGAGTCCGCCTGCCGATGCAGGGGACACGGGTTCGTGCCCCGGTCCGGGAAGATCCCACATGCCACGGAGCAGCTGGGCCCATGAGCCATGGCTGCTGAGCCTGCGTGTCCAGAGCCCGTGCTCCATAACGGGAGAGGCCACGACAGTGAGAGGCCTGCGTACCACACACACACACAAAAAAAAAGAAAAGAAAATGGCATTAAGTTCATCTGAAATACATTTTTTCATTTAAAGTTAGTAATACAAATTAATGTTGTGTATGAATGTCCTTGCTCACAGGTACCTGCATGAAAACAAACCAAGTCAAGGAAAAAATGTAAAAAACCTAAAATCAGTAACCATTAGGATAATCAAAGCCATTAGACCTGTATCAGATCAAATAGACTGACAAGACACAGAAGGGGAAATGTATGATTCTGTTATCTACATGGTCCTCTTCAAGGAATATAGAAATTTCCAGGTGAATAAAACATATATAGAACATCAGTCTCATGCCCTTCATACTCTCTGATATTGTAGAATTAAGAAAACACCTGTCAGAGGCTTCTTGAGGGCCTGAATTATTGGATTTATTTCCCTTACTTACTTATTCATCTAACTATTTATCTAAAAAATAGTTAAAAGGAGTGTCTTCTCTGCCAGGAACTGTGCTAAGCAATGGGAAATGAGCAAAAGATGGACGTGACTGGTGAAAATTGACTGAGTTCCGTACACTGATATTAACATAGTGGGGAGAAAAATAAAGAGAAGTATGAGTGTCTTTGGGCTCACAGTCCAGACAGATTCATAACAGCTGGTTGGTGTTGCACAAATTCATATCAATAAACGTTTGTTTAGGGATCCCTGTACGGACTTTGTGTCTGAGCCTATAAAGTACCTGAAGATTGACAGTTGTGTTCCCTGAGATGTCTTCCATCTTGTTTCTTTCACAAAAAGTTGCTAACCAGAAATATTTAAACATGTTCAAGTCTCTTCCGTCTTAAAACCAAGGAGTTTAAGCAGGCAAATGTTGAAACAACCAAGAAAACACACACAACTTGTTCAGCTCTTCTTTATTTTGGTGGGGAATGGGGTTGGGGGTCGTAATGCTTTTTCCCCTCCCTTCAAAGACAAACTTTTCAAAAAATGTTTTTCTACACTTAGTTTTCATTTTTTCACCTCCTATCTTTTATTCCTTCCTCAATCTACCATCATTTCCCTTTGTCCCCAGGCATGACGAACACAAGTACTCTTGTTAAAGTCACCACTAAACTATACATTGCTAAACCCCAGAAGCACCTCAAATATATCTTATTATCCATTTCTTAAAATTTTTTTTCTTTGTCTTCCATGATATTGGAGCCTCTTTCTCCTGCTCTGGAAGCTCTGTCTCAGTCTGTGTCTCATTATTCTCTACCATGATGGTGAATAATGGAATTTCTAAGCCTCATTTCTAGGATTCTTTGTTTTTCTCCCTAGGCCACCTTACCTATGCCTATGGTGCAGATTACTCAACACTGATAACTTCTAAACTATTACTCCCTGCACAAACATCTTTCTGGCCTAAAAAGTCATATATTGTATATAACTTGATAAAATATTTCATTCAGATGTTTCAAGAATACTTCAAAAGAAGAGTCCACAAACTGAATTCATGTTTTCTCCAAGCCTCTCTTCTCTCTGTCTATTTTCATAATTAGCACAAACATTCATCCAAATGCCCAAACTGAAAACCTGAATTATCCTTGAAACTTCTTTTTCCCTCCCTGCTCACACATAACTCATAATAAAGGCCTATTAATTTTGTCTCATAGAAATATTTTGAATGTGTCCACTTCCCTCCTTCTCCATTGAGACAACTTTTATATAGAGTAATAACTGCATTACTGATCTCACCATCAAATTCCATAACATGAAAATTTATTATCCATTTTGTAGTCAGAAAGGGCATATGCATGTGGAAATTTCATTGTCATTTTCCTGCTTAAAATAGTTAAATAATTTCCCAAATTCCTAAACAATGCCTATGACTTTGCTCTATGAATCCTTGTGATCATGGGGAGCTTATCAAGGATTTGTAAGCTTTTGTTTATCATCTCTCTGTGTGCTTCACACATTCAACAAGTAATTTTTGAATTTCTGCTACATAAAAGGCTTTGTGCTATGCACTAAAACATTGCTGAAAATGAAAAAGCCCTCAAGAAAATTATCTTCTCAGGTGGGAGACTGGTGGTCGTGTGGGTGGACATGTCACTTTTGTAACTGTAATAGAGAAAAATGTCATGGAAATAAATTCACTTTACTTGCTCTCAGGAGACATCAGCTGCTGGCATAAGTGTGGTTCCTCAGAACAGGGAAAATACACTGAGTCAATGTGAAAGGAGAATTCCCCTTAGGCCTAGACAAAGGCACACTTAAGTTCCCAGAATAGATCCTTCATTCTTATGGTCCCAGTTTGGCTCCCAAATAGGATACCTTTTCCAGTGAGACTGAGGTTGCACCAAGCCCATCTTACCACATCACTCTTATAGTTCCTAGAAAGAGAATGCAAATAAAGCAACATAATTTTAGAAAGAAGGAGTTTAAGAACAAGATTCTAAAGTAAATATGTATGCCCTGCAGACACAACAATGTTTAATGTGTTTCTCTTTCACAATCAAACTCTGTCCTATTAATGCCCAATATTTTTCTAATATTTGAATCATGTCAGAGCTCCTCCTTGGCAGATATAAGGGGGTATGGAGTAGATAAAATAATACATTA
Source organism: Hyperoodon ampullatus (assembly GCF_949752795.1). NCBI lineage: Eukaryota > Metazoa > Chordata > Mammalia > Artiodactyla > Ziphiidae > Hyperoodon > Hyperoodon ampullatus. The sequence continues at coordinate 7,856,766 of NC_136928.1, forward strand.
CATAAAAATATAAGAAAGATAGAAGGAACATCATCATCAATATGGAGATAAGCTCACACATGGAAAACTAAGAGAAATTGGAAACTATGTAATATATGACATATTTGGAATAGACATAAAGAGATTTTGTTAGAAAAAAAGATCAACATGTACTTAGAAACAAGATCATAATTATTCTGAAAAGCACATAAGGAAACATGGATTTTATTCAAGAGGCAGTTAAGAGGTTTATATTTTTTTAAAAAGAATGTAATAAGATAAAATATAGGAAAACTGTTCTAAACTCAGAAAATTAATATTTTTATTAGAAACCCAATTGAATACTTTATAGTAAAAACTATTATGTTCCATTAGGGAAGTCCAGAAGCCAAGATTCAAATTAAGAAAATATTTTGTAAGTAGAAGAATGTGAAACAGTAGAGCATTCTATTAGCCTACTCATCATAATTTCTCAATTTTACTGCTGGCTGCACAATCCTTTCTTCTCCAAGCATATCTCGAAAAGGACTTCTCAGTTTTACCAATCTAACTCTACTTCTTACTCTCTGGACATATTCTAGTCATCTCTATATTTGTATTTTTTAATTTTTTTTTAAATTTTCATTGTTTTCCTTTTTATAATTATTATAGTTGACTTACAAGATTAACTAGGTTCAAGTGTATAGCCTATGGATTCAGTTTTTATAGATTATACTTCATAAAAAATTATCATAAATAATGTCTGTATTCCCTGCATTGTCCTTGTATATTATTTATTTTATACTTAATAGTTTGTATCTCTTAATCCCCTTCACCCACCTTGCCATCCCTCCACCTGCTCCCTGCTGGTAACCGCTAGTTTGTATCTGTGAGTCCGTTTCTGTTTTGTTATATTCATTTGTTTGTTTTATTTTTTAGATACCACATAAAAGGGAAAATATACACATATTTGTCTTTCTCTGTCTAACTTATTTCACTAAGCATAATACCCTCCATGTCCATCCATGTTGCTGCAAATGGCAAAAGTTTAATTATTTTCTATGGCTGATATATAGATAGATAGGTAGATAGATAGATAGATACACACATATATAAATACACACACACACACATATATGTGTGTGTGTGTATAATTTTCTTTATCCATTCATCTGTTTCTGGACAATTAAGTTGCTTTCATATCTTGGTTATTGCAAATAAAGTCCCTTATGAACATTGGTGTGCATATATCTTTTCAAATTAGTGTTTGCATTTTCTTCAGATATATACAAAGGAATGGAATTCCTGGACCATATTGTAGTTCTATATTTTGGTTTTTGCAGAACCTCCATACAGTTTTCTATAGTAGCTGCACCAATTCACATTCTCACCAAGAGTGTACTAGGGTTCCATTTTCTCCTCATCCTCACCAATATTTGTTATTTTATTTTTTGGCTGATAGCCATTCTGAAAGGTATGAGGTGATATCTCATTGTGGTTTTGATTTACATTTCCTTGATAATTAGTGATGTTGAGCATCTTTTTATGTGTCTGTTGGCCACCTGTCTATCTTCCTTGGAAAAATGTCCATTCAGATTATCTGCTCATTTTTAAATCTGATTGTTTTTTTGATACTGAGTTTTTTGTGTTTCTTACATATTTTGTGATATCAGTTGTAACTTCACCATTTCCATTTTTAATTTTGTTTATGTGGGCCCTCTCTCTCTCTTTTTTTAAATGAGCCTGGCTATAGGTTTGTCACTTTTGTTTATCTTTTCAGAAAACCAAGTCTTAGTTTCATTGATCTTTTCTATTTTAGGGAGGGGGTTACCATTTTAATTATTTCCACTCTGATCTTTTCATTTCCTCCCTTCACCTATGTTTGGGCTTTTCTCGTAATTTCTCTAATTCATTTAGGTGGAAAGTTAGGTTGTTTATTTGTGATTTTTCTTGTTTCTTGAGGTAGGCCTGTGTTGCTGTAAACTTCCCTTTTAGAACTGCTATTTCTGTGTCCCATAGATTTTGGAAAGTTGTGTTTCTATTTTCATTCATCTCATGGTATTTTCTGATTTCCTATTTGATTTCTTCATTAACCCATTGGTATTTTACTTGCAAGCTGTTTATTCACCATGTGTTTGGGGTTCTTTTCCATTTGTCTTCTATAATTTATTTTTTAGTTTCATACCATTGTGTTCAGAAAAGGTGCTTGATATAATTTTAATCTTCTTATATTTATTGAAACTTGTTTTGTGGCCTAGCATGTGATCTATCCTGGAGAAAGCTCCATGTGCACTTGAAAAGAATGTGCATTCTGCTGCTATGCAGATGGAATGTCCTGTATATATCATTTAAATCCAGCTGGTATGATGTGTCATTTAAGATCACTGTCTCTGATTTTCTGTCTCGATGATCTATCTAGTGAAGTAAGTAGAGTGTTAAAGTCTCTTACTATTACTGTATTACTGTCTAATTTTTCCTTTATGTCTTTTGATATTTGTTTTATATGTTTAGTCACTCATATAATAGATGAATATATGTTTACAAATGTTATTACCTCTTCTTGGATTGATACCTTTATCATTACATAATGTCCTTATTAGTATTTTATTATAGACTTTGTTATAAAATATATTTTGTCTAATCTGAGTATTGCTACCTCAGCTTTCTTTTTGTTTCTATTTGCATGGAATAACCTTTTCTATCCCTTCACTTTCCATCTGTGTGTGTCTTTAGCTCTGAAATGAGTCTCTTGTAGGCAGTGTATAGATGAGTCTTGTTTTTTATTCAATTAGCCACCCTATGTCTTTTGCTTGGAGCATTTATTTCATTGACATTTAAAGTGATTATTGATTGGTATGTGCTTCTTGCCATTTTATTACTTGTTTTATGTTTATTTTTGTAGTTCTTCTCTGTTCTTTTCTTCTTTTTTGTTTCTTCCCTTGTGGTTTTATGATTTTCTTTAGTGATATGCTTGTGTTCCTTTCTTTCTTGCTTTGTGCATCTATTGTAGGTTTTGATTTGTGGTTACCATGGGATTTATATATGTTGACATATAATAATAGCTACTTGTTTACACTCATAGCAATCTAAATACAAACATATTCTGAAAGATCCAAATTTTTCACTCACCCACACATTTTGTGTTTTTGATGTCACATTTTACATTTTCATATCTATGCCTTAACTGTGTATTGTAGTTATTACTGATTTTACAATTTTTGTCTTTTAACATTTTCAGTAGCTTATTTCATTTGTTGAGCCACTGCCTTTATATTTGCCTTTACCAGTGAGATTTTCCCCTTCCTTACACTTTCTTATTTTTTGTTAAAGTCTTTTCTTTTTCACTGAAAGAAACCCCTTTAAAATTTCTTGTAAGTTTTGTTCAGTGATGATTAACTCTTTTAGTTTTTGTCTGTTAGGGAAACCTTTTCATCAATTCTGAATGATAAACTGGCTGGTAGTGTATACTTTTTTGAGGTTATTCTATTCAGAACTTTAAATATATCATGTCACACTCTTCTGGTCTGCAAAGTTTCTACTGAAAAGTCAGCTGAGAGCCTTATGGGTGTTCCCTTGTGATTCTTTGTTCCTCTCTTCTTGCTTTTAAAATTCTCTTTATCTTTAGCTTTTGCCATTTTAATTATGATATATTTTGGTGTGGTTCTCTTCAGGTTCATCTTGTTTGGAACTCCCTGTGCTTCCTGAACCTGCATATTTATTTCCTTTTCTGGTTAGGAATGCTTTGAGTCATAATTTCATCAAATATATTTTATGCCTCTTTCTCGCTATCTTCTCCTTCTGTGACCCCTATAATGCACATGTTAGTACACATGACAATGTCTCAGATGTCCCTTAAACTATCCTCATTTAATTTTTTTTCTTTTTGTTGTTCTGGTTGGATGATTGCAACTAGTGTATCTTTCAGGTCACTTATGCATTTTTCTGTATCACCTAAGCTGTTGTTAATTCTTCCCAGAGTACTTTTCATTCCAGTTATTGTATCCTTCAGCTCTGACTCATTCTTTTTTTATATTTTCTAGTTCTTTGTTGAAGTTCTCTCTGTTTTCATCTATTCTATTCCTAAGTTCAGTTTGCATTTTTTATTACTATTGCTTTGAAATCTTTGTCTGTTAAATTATTTATCTCTGTTTCATTGGGTTTTTTTATTTCTCTTTTTTTTGTGTGTTCTTTCATTTGAAACATATTCCTCTGTCTTCTCTCTCTCTCTCTTTTTTTTTTTTTTTTTTAGACATGTCCTTGCATGGAAGCATCCCTATGCAATCTGTGTGCTCAGTGACTTTGATGGGAGAGCTGGATCTGAAGTGAGCACAGGTTGCATGTTTTCTTGGTGTGCACTGGCAGCCTTTGCCTAAGTGGGAGTTAGAGATGTAGTGGGAGGAGGTAGAGCAAGAGTCAGGTACCAGCCAGGGTCTCTCTTAGGCTCAATGGCTATCACCACTCTATCAAGATGGGGCTGGGGCCCAAGTGGCTGGAGCAGGAGTCCTGAAGGTGTTAGGTTTCTCCCTGGAGTGATGGCAGATTGGTTCAGGGCATTTCAAGAGTCCAGGGGCTTGGGGCTGCACTTCTGAACTGGCTACACTTTTTCTTCAGTGTGCTGCATGTACCTTTGTTAAAGGCGGGGTTGGAGCCCCAGGCATTTGAGTTGCACTTCTAATGTATTTGTTTTGTTTTTTGTTTGTTTGTTTGTTTTCTCCAGAAATGTGCACATTTATATGCAATAGTGATGGTGGACTCTGCCATGGCTAGAGGCAGGACTGGACCAAAGCTTGCTCTGCTCCTCACCCTGTGTACAGGCATGTGTTGACAATGGTGGTCTCCATCTTAGCAGTGTTGGAGCAGGAAGGGCTGGAGTAGGAGTCAGGTGTGGGCTGGGGGGCACTGGAGTGGTTCTGGCAGGCCTGTCAGAACAACAGGCAATTTTCAATCTTCTGCCTCTGTACTGGGACTGGGAGCAGTCTGTGCTTATACTCTTCAAGAGCAGAGTCTCAGTTTTTTACAACCTCCAATAGCTCAACTGATTTTCAAATCAACTAAGGGGGCTCATCTTCCCAGTGTCAAATCCAAGGGCTGGAGTGCTTAATATGGGGCTCAAATTCCTCTCTCCTTAAGGAGGACCCCTGAGCCTGTGATATCTCCCTCCCCTTCTAGGGGTGTGGGTCCCAAGGAGATTGCTTCTCCTCCCATCTGACCAGGCTCCATGTGGTTCTTTTTTTATAGCCTTCATTATAGAAGAGCTATTCCACCAGTCTTCACATCATTCTTAGTGAGTGTACCTTTCTACATGTAGTTCTAGTTTTGCTGTGTTCATGGGGGTAGGTGAGCTCAGGGTCTTTCTACTCTGCCATCTTGACCACCCTTATCTCCACATTTGTATTTTAGTCTAAGAATTCTAATTTTTACTCATCTATGTGTTTCTTCATGCCTGACTCAAGCCACATTTCCTCAAAACATATTGGCTAGCTTCATTTTGAATATCATCTTATGAAGTGTTTTTGTGTTTATTCTTGTGGTCTCCACTTCAATTTTATTATACCCCCTTATATTCATTTCCCCACAGCAATGACCACTTTGTTGGGCAGAGAAGAGGCAACTCCTCTTTTCACATACATTTTTTCCTCAGTATAAGTAATCTACCAATCAATATATGTATGTATACTCATACATATTTATAAATTATAAGTAAGTATAATTAAATATAAAAATATTTTTTATTTTTTCACACACATTATTGCATAGTAAGAAGAATTTAGAGTTGACTTAAAGTCTATATAAAGATAATTTATAATAGCAGATGGATTTAGAAACCAAGGGGCTTTGTAAGAATAATTGAAGGAGAAGCTAAGAAAGAGAGAGAACACACATTTTATAAGGTAGATGATATGGACTAATTCCTTGAAGACACAATTTGCTAAAAGTCACAGAAGAAAAAATAGACTATCTGAATAGGCCTATATCTATCAAAGAAATTGAATCAATAATTATAAACAGTAATTGAAACCACAAATATGACTGAGTTTACCAATATAAATAGGCAAATTGGAATATAAGGAGCCCACATCTTTCCTGACATTGACATCTTTAAACATGTATGTCTCTATTTCAGAACTGCTTAATTCAGAATATCTCTTTGTAGCATATTTTATTTCCCCTTGATAGCAGCTATATTCTTGAACTTCACTGATTCATAAACTTCAATTTGTGGCATTTACTTACACAGGCCTGCCTCTTCGTGATTGGTTTAAACTTTTCCTTTAACATTATGTATTTAAAATTCGGTTAGTTATCTGTTATTTTAAGATGTCTACACCCTAGATTTGGACTGATAATAGGCCTCATTTTGTTTTACATATCTTTAATCTTTGACTTTCTGAAAAGATATTTTAGCTAAATGACTCAAACCGTGATTAGCTCCAGATTACAAATAATTGTCCCCAAGTACTTTTATTGTTTTTTTTAACATCTTTATTGGAGCATAATTGCTTTACAATGGTGTGTTACTTTCTGCTTTATAACAAAGTGAATCAGCTATACATAAACATATATATCCCCATATCTCCTCCCTCTTGTGCCTCCCTCCCATCTTCTGTATTCCACCCCTCTAGGTGGTCACAAAACACCAGGTTGATCACCCTGTGCTATGTGACTGTTTCCCACTAGATATCTATTTTATATTTGGTAGTATATATATATATATATATATATATATATATATATATATGTGTGTGTGTGTGTGTGTGTGTGTGTGTGTGTGTGTGTGTGTGTGTCCATACCACTCTCTCATTGGTTCCAACTTACCTTTCCCCTCCCCATGTCCTCAAATGCATCTCAAATGCATTCTCTACGTCTGTGTCTTTATTCCTGTCCTTCCCCTAGGTTCATCAGAACTTTTTTGTTTGTTTGTTTGTTTTCTGGATCCATATATATGCATTAGCATACAGTATTTGTTTTTCGTTTTCTGACTTACTTTACTCTGTATGACAGACTCTAAGTCCATCCACCACCACACTACAAAAAACTCAATTTCATTTCTTTTATGGATGAGTAATATTCTGCTGTATATATGTGCCACATCTCCTTTATCCATTCATCTGTCGATGGACACTTAGGTTGCTCCCTTGTCCAGGTTATTGTACATAGAGCTGCAATGAATATTGTGGTACATAACTCTTTTTGAATTGTGGTTTTCTCAGGGTATATGCTCAGTAGTGGGATTGCTGGGTTGTATGGTAGTTCAATATTTAGTTTTCTAAGGAACCTCTGTACTGTTCTCTATAGTGGCTGTATCAGCTTACATTCCCACCAACAGTGAAAGAGGGTTCCCTTTTCTCCACACCCTCTCCATCACAGATTGTTTGTAAATTTTTGCTGATGGCCATTCTGAGTGCTGTGATGTGATACCTCATTTTACTTTTGATTTGCATTTGTCTAATGATTAGGGATGTTAAGCATCCTTTCATATGTTTGCTGGCAATTAGTATATTTTCTTTGGAGAAATGTCTATTTAGTTCTTCTGCCCATTTTTGGATTGGGTTGTTTGTTTTTTGATATTGGGCTACATGAGCTGCTTGTAAATTTTGGAGATTAATTCTTTGTCAGTTGCTTCACTTGCAAATATTTTCACCCATTCTAATGGTTGTCTTTTCATCTTGTTTATGGTTTCCTTTGCTGTGCAAAAGCTTTTAAGTTTCATTAGGTCCCATTTGTTTATTTTTGTTTTAATTACTACTTCTCTAGGAGGTGGATCAAAAAGGATCTTGCTGTGACTTATGTCATAGAGTGTTCTGCTTATGTTTTCCTCTAAGAGTTTTATAGTGTCTGGCCTTAATAGGTCTTTAATTCATTTTGAGTTTATTTTTGTATATGGTGTTAGGGAGTGTTCTAATTTCATTCTTTTAAATGTAGCTGCCCAGTTTTCCCAGCACCACTAATTGAAGAGGCTGTCTTTTCTCCATTGTGTATTCTTGCCTCCTTTATCAAAAATAAGGTGACTATAGATGCATGGGTTTATCTGTGTGCTTTCTATCCTGCTCCATTGGTCTATATTTCTGTTTTTGTGCCAGTAACATAGTGTCTTGATTACTGTAGCTTTGTAGTATAGTCTGAAGTCCAGGAGCCTGATTCCTTCAGCTCCATTTTTCTTTCTCAAGATTGTTTTGGTTATTCGGGGTCTTTTGTGTTTCCATACAAATTGTAAATTTTTTTGTTCTAGTCTGTGAAAAATGCAATTGGTAGTTTGATAGGGATTGCATTGAATCTGTAGACTGCTTTAGATAGTATAGTCATTTTCACAATGTTGATTCTTCCTATCCAAGAACATGGTATACCTATCCATCTGTTTGTATCATCTTTAATTCCTTTGATCAGTGTCATAGTTTTCTGCCTACAGGTCTTTTGTCTACTTAGATAGATTTATTCCTAAGCATTTTATCCTTCTTGTTGCAATGGTAAATGGGAGTGTTTCCTTAATTTCTCTTTCAAATTTTTCATCATTAGTGTATAGGAATGCCAGACATTTCTGTGCATTAATTTTGTATCCTACTACTTTACTAAATTCGTTGATCAGCTCTAGTAGGTTTCTGGTAGCATTTTTAGGATTCTCTAAGTATAGTGTCATGTCATTTGAAAACAGTGACAGCTTTACTTCTTCTTTTCCGATTTGGATTCCTTTTATTTCTTTTTCTTCTCTGATTGCTGTGGATAAAACTGCCAATATTATTTTGAATAATAGTGGTAAGAGTGGACAACCTTATCTTGTTCCTGATCTTAGTGGAAATGGTTTCAGTTTTTCACCATTGAGAACGATGTTTGCTGTGGTTTTGTCATGTATGGCCTTTATTATGTTTGGGGTAAGTTCCCTCTAAGTCTACTTTCTGGAGGGTTTTTAGCATAAATTGGTGTTGAATTTTGTCAAAAGATTTTTCTTCATCTATCGAGATGATCATATGTTTTTCTCCTTCAGTTTGTTAATATGGTTTATCACATTGATTGACTTGTGTATATTGAAGAATCCTTATATTCCTGAGATAAAACCCACTTGATCATGGTGTATGAACCTTTTCATGTTCTGTTGGATTCTGTTTGCTAGTATTTTGTTGAAGATTTTTGCTTCTATGTTCATCAGTGATATTGGCCTGTAGTTTTCTTTCTTTGTGACATCTTTTTCTGGCTTTTGTATCAGGGTGATGGTGGACTCGTAGAATGGGTTTGAGAGTGTTCCTCCCTCTGTTATATTTTGGAAGAGTTTGAGAAGGTTAGATGTTAGCTCTTGTCTAAATGTTTGATAGAATTCACCTGTGAAGCCATCTGGTCCTGGTCTATTGTTTGTTGGAAGATATTTAAACATAGTCTCAATTTCAGTGCTTGTGATTGATCTGTTTACATTTTCTATTTCTTCCTGGTTCAGTCTTGGCAGGTTGTGCTTTTCTAAGAATTTGTCTTTTTATTCCAGGTTGTCCATTTTTTTGCCATACAGTTGTTTGTAGTAATCTCTCACTATCTTTTGTATTTCTGCAATCTCTGGTGTTACTTCTCCTATTTCATTTCTAATTCTATTGATTTGAATCTTCTCCCTTTTTTTCTTGATGAGTCTGGGTAATGGTTTATCAATTTTGTTTATCTTCTCAAAGAACAAGCTTTCAGTTTTATAGATCTTTGCTATTGTTTCCTTCATTTCTTTTTTCATTTATTTCTGTTCTAGTCTTTATGTTTTCTTTCCTTTTGCTAACTTTAGGGTTTTCTTTGTTCTTCTTTCTTTAATTTCTGTGGGTGTAATGTTAGGTTGCTTATTTGAGATGTTTCTTGTTTCCTGAGGTAGGATTGTATTGCTATAAACTTCCCTCTTAAAACTGTTTTTGATGCACCCCAAAGGTTTTGGATCATCGTGTTTTCCTGGTCATTTGTTTCTAAGTACTTTTTAATTTCCTCTTTGATTTCTTCAGTGATCTCTTGGGTATTTAGTAATGTATTTCTTAGCCTCCATGTGTTTGTATTTTTTACAGTTTTTTTTTCCTTTAATTGATATCTAGGCTCATAGTGTTGTGGTTGGAAAAGATACTTGATAAGATTTCAATTTTCTTAAATTTACCAAGGTTTAATTTGTGACCCAAGATATGATCTATCGTGGAAAATATTCCATAAGCTCTAGAGAAGAAAGTGTGTTCTGTTGTTCGGGGATGGAATGTCCTTTAAATATCGATTAGAATTAAGTCCATCTCATTTAAAGTGTCATTTAAAGCTTTTGTTTCCTCATTTCTTTTCATTTTGTATGATCTGTTCATTGGTTAAAGTGGGGTGTTAAAGTCCCCTACTAATATTGTGTTACTGTTGATTTCCCCTTTTAGGGTTGTTAGCATTTGCCTTATGTATTGAAATGCTCCTATGTTGGGTGCATACATATTTACAATTGTTAAATCTTCTTCTTGTATTGATCCCTTGATCATTATGTAGTGTCTTTCTTTGTCTCTTGTAGTTGTCTTTATTTTAAAGTCTATTTTGTCTGATATGGGAACTGCTACTCCCACTGTATTTTGATTTCCACTTGTATGGTATATTTTTTCCATCCCCTCACTTTTTATCTATGTGTTCCTAGGTTTTAAGTGGGTCTGTTGTAGCCAGCATATATATGGGTCTTGTTTTTGTATCCACTCAGCCAGTCTATGTCTTTTGTTTGGAGGATTTAATCCATTTACATTTAAGTAGTTATCTATGTATATGTTCCTGTTACCCTTTTCTGAATTGTTTTGGGTTTGTTATTGTAGGTATTTTCCTTCTCTTGTGTTTCCTGACTAGAGAAGTTCCTTTAGCATTTGTTGTAAAGTTGGTTTGGTGGTGCTGAATTCACTTAGCTTTTGTTTTTCTGTAAAGGTCTTAATTTCTCACTCAGATCTGAATGAGATCCTTGCTGGGTAGAATAATATTGGTTGTATGTTTCTCCCTTTCATCACTTTAAATATGTCCTGCCAGTCCCTTCTGGTTTTCAGAGTTTCTGCTGAAAGATCAGCTGCTAACCTTATGGGGATTTCCTTGTATGTTATTTTTTGTTTTTCCCTCGTTTTTAATATTTCTTCTTTGTATTTAATTTTTCATAGTTTGTTTAATATGTGTCTTGTTGTGTTTTTCCTTGGATTTATCCTGTATTAGACTCTGTGTGCTTCCTGGACTTGATTGACCATTTCCTTTTCCAGTTTAGAGAAGTTTTCCACTATAATCTCTTCAAATATTTTCTCAGTCTCTTTCTTTTCCTCTTTTTCTCCTTGGACCCCTATAATTTGAATGTTGGTGCATTTAATGTCGTCCCAGAGGTCTCAGAGACTCTCTTCAATTCTTTTCATTCATTTTTCTTTATTCTGCTCTGCAGTAGTTATTTCCACTTTTTATCTTCTCGGTCACTCAGCCGTTCTTCTGCCTCAGTTATTCTGCTATTGATTCCTTCTAGAGAATTTTAAATTTTATTTATTTTATTGTTCATCATTGTTTGTTTGCTCTTTTGTTCTTCTAAATTCTTATTAAACATTTCTTTTATTTTGTCCATTCTATTTCCAAGATTTTCAATCATGTTTACTATCATAACTCTGAATTCTTTTTCAGGTAGACTGCCTATTTCCTCTTCAATTGTTTGGTCTGGTGGGTTTTTACATTGCTCTTTCATCTGCTGTATGTATCTCTGTCTTTTCATATTTCTTAACTTACTGTGTTTAGGGTCTCCTTTTTGCAGGCTGCATGTTTGTAGTTCCCATTGTTTTTGGTGTCTGCTCCCTGTGGCTAAGGTTGGTTCAGTGGGTTGGGTAGGCTTCCTGGTGGAGGGGACTGGTGCCTGCTTTCTGGTGGATAAGCCTGGATCTTGTCTTTCTGGTGCACAGGACCTCATCCAGTGATGTGTTTTAGGGTCTCTGTGACCTTATTATGATTTTAGGCAGCCTCTCTGCTAATGGGTAGGGTTGTGTTCCTGTCTTGCTAGATTTTTGGCCTAGGGTGGTCAGCACTGTAACTTGCTGGTCGTTGAGTGGAGCTGGGTCTTAACATTGAGATGGAGATCTCTGAGTGAGCTTTCACCATTTGATATTACGTGGAGCCAGGAGATCGCTTGTGGACCAATGTCCTGAATTCGGCTTTCCCACCTCAGAGCACAGGCCTGACACCCAGCCAGAGCACAAAAACCCTATGAGACACCTGGTTCAGAAGAAAAGGGAGAAAAAATAAAGAAAGAAAAAATAAAATAAAATATAGTTATTAAAATGAAAAATAAAAATATTAAAAATTAAAACATAATAAAAAAAGGAAAGAAAGTAAAAAGAGAGCAACCAAACTGAAGAACAAATCCACCAGTGATAACAAGTGCAAAAAGTATACTAAAAAAAAAAAAAAAGGAGAGACAGAACCCTAGGACAAATGGTAAAAGCAAAGCTAAACAGGTAAAATCACACGAAGAAGCTTACACATACACATTCACAAAAAGAGAAAAAAGGAAAAAAATATATATATATAAACAAAAAGGAAGAGAGCAACAAAATCAATTAGCAAATCTACCAATGATAATAAAGTCTAATTATTTAACCAAGATGAACATAAAATGAGAAACAAATTAGATGCAGAAAGCTAACTCCAAGTCTACAGTTGCTCCCAAAGTCCACCTCTTCAATTTTGGGATGATTCATTGTCTATTCAGGTATTCCAGAGATACAGGTACATCAAGTTGATTGTAGAGATTTAATCTGATGCTCAAGAGGCTGCTAGGAGAAATTTCCCTTTCTCTTCTTTGTTCGAACAGCTCCTGGAGTTCAACCTTGGATTTGGCTCCACCTCTGCATGCAGGTTACCTGAGGGCATCTGTTCTTCTTTCAGACAGGATGGGCTTAAAGTAGCAATTGATTCGGGGGCTCTGGCTCACTCAGGCCAGTGAGAGGGAGGGGTACAGAATGTGGGGTGAGCCTGCAACAGCAGAGGCCAGCGTTATGTTGTAACAGCCTGATGTGCACCACGTGTTCTCCCAGGGAAGTTGTCCCTGGATCACAGGACCCTGGCAGTGGCGTGCTGCACAGTCTCCTGAGAGGGGAGGTGTGGATAGTGACCTGTTCTTTCACACAGGCTTCCTGGTGGCTGCAGCAGCAGCCTTAGTGTTTCATGCCCATCTCTGGTATCTACATTGATAGCAGCAGCTTGTGCCCATCTCTGGAACTCATTTAGACAGTACACTGAATCCCCTCTCCTCACGCACCCCAAAGCAATGGTCTCTTGACTCTTAGGTAGTTCCAGACATTTTCCTAGACTCCCTCCTGACTAGCCGTGATGCACTAGCCCCTTCAGGCTGTGTTCATGCAGCCAACCCCTGTCCTCTCCCTGAGATTTGACCTCTGGATCCGGAGCTTCAGCTCAAGCCCCCATCTGCCCTGGCAGGTGAGCAGACAAGCTTCTCAGGCTGTTGAATGCTGGTAGGCACTGATCCTCTGCGGGAATCTCTCCACTTTGTCCTCTGCACACCTATTGCTGTGCTCTCCTCTGTAGCTCTGAATCTTCCCCCACACCACTCCCTGTCTCTGTCAGTGAAGGGGGTTCCTAGTGTGTGGAAACTTTTCCTCCTTCACAGCTCCCTCCCAGAGATGCAGGTCCTGTCCCTATACTATTGTCTCTCTTTTCTTTTGCCCTACCAAGGTATGTGGGGATTTTCTTACCTTTTGGGAAGTCTGAGGTCTTCTGCCAGCGTTCAATAGATGTTTGTAAGAGTTGTTCCACATGTAGTTGTATTTCTGATGTATTTGTGGAGAGGATGGTGATCTCCAGGTCTTACTCCTCTGCCATTTTTAAGGTCTCCTCCCCAACTACTTTCTAAAATTTATTTTATGTTCTGTGTGACTGAGAATAGCAAAAGTCTCAGAGCTTAAAGTAAGTCTTTCAGGGGAATTCCTTGTGGTCCAGTGGTCAGGACTTGGTGCTTTCACAGCTCGGGCCCCCATGGGGGAACTATGATCCCTCAAGCTGCATAGCATGGAAAAAAAAAAGTAGCTCTTTCTCACAAAGTTAAAACAAGAATGAGTATGAAAAATATTGCATCATTTGCCCAGTGAAAATATATATCCTAGTTCCTCACTATGTTGAATCTTGTAAGTCTAGTATCCTTACATAAGTTGCAGGAAGTTTCAATCAAATTAATCTTCTTGTGTGTATTTACTCTTTCAACAAATATTGATCAATAAACTTCTGTATTAGCCTTACCACATATTCATAAATAATTTCACAGGGTCAACTTTAACATATATATTAATTTTTTTGTTGGATTTTTTTTGTTTTTAGCTGCATTTTGTAGTGTAATCCTCATATCACCCTTGGAAAAACTCAAAGTAGGTAGAATATATGGAACTATAAGTAACTCACCAAAGCCTAGAGGCTCTAGGAACATTTATTTATTGTTATTATTTTTTTTTGTGGCATGCGGATCTCTCACTGTTGTGGCCTCTCCCGTTGTGAAGCACAGACTTCGGACATGCAGGATCAGCAGCCATGGCTGACGGGCCCAGCCACTCTGGGGCATGTGGGATATTCCTGGACTGGGGCATGAACCCTCGTCCCCTGCATTGGAAGGCAGACTCTCAACCACTGCACCACCAGGGAAGCCTGAAACATTCCTATTAATCCTTAGACTTGTGTATTTCACAGGCTGCTAACAAAAGTTCAGAAATTACTTCCTTGGCGCTGAATTATGCCCTGGGTTTAAAGGTAGAAATCAGAGCTTACTTACATAGAAGGAAATGGGCCAAATATTGAGTAGAGGAAATAAATTCTTATCTGTTTCCAAAGTGCAATTTTTTTGACAAATGCAATTTCCCATTATGAAATGTTTTTCTTTCTTTCTTTCTTTCTTTCTTTTTTTTTTTTTTTGCAACACATGGAACAGTGAACTCTATTAATATTTGTTGGGTAGAAGACCATGTAGAACAGTTATTTGGTATAATGAAAAATCGATTTGCTTTACACCTGAAACATTGTAAATCAACTATATTTCAATACAAAAAAAATTTTTTGACCTATCTTAATGAAATTAAATGGATGGCTTAAAAGGGTTAAACTAATTAAACAAGTGCCTTAGATCTTTTAAAGAAGTACGTTATTTCTTTGTTTTCATTGTCAAGTAGAAGACATATAGGATCAGACTAGTATAAGGGATTCATTTTATAATATTAAAGATTTTTTCTATTTAATTTCTGTAGTCAGAAATATTTAGAGGTAAGAATAGTAAGGATCACATAATGTAAAGAATAACGTTTCAGAAGTCCAATTAGCTCCCAAGTTTTTATTGGTTATCCAGTACATTACTAGACATCTCCAATATCAAAGTTTATCATTTTCTCCTTGGATCATTGCTAATTGATATTTCTTGCCTCTCTTCCATTTGGTAGAAACAATGTGACTTGTTCTTATTAACAAAATATTCTTCTGAAACTAGGTGATTAAAATCATATCTACTCTTTCTTCTCTGAGGGGTATATGTATATTATTAAGTGACAAAAGTAGAGACACTAGAAGCCACCACATGAAAAGGTATTATTTACTGAAAGACTCATAACTAACTGTGATTTGATTAAAAAATAAGCATTATTGACTGAGCCACTTTCAGTTTGCATGAATGCTTATTTCAGTGCTTTCCATTATTTACCTAAACTAAGGCAGCTTTTCACTTGTCACTATTACAATAGAAATTGAGTAACCAACCATACTCATTTGGAGATGTGTATCAGATTTACATGGGAAACATTTGAAAAAAAAAAAAAGATTATCTGTACCAGTCAGCTTAGGTTGATGTTAAAAAGCATAGCAGGCATGTATATGTCTCAAAAATAAATCACCTATGATTTTGATATTCACTTCCAGTTAAGAATCATACTGTAAGTTTCTATCTCTTAAGGTGTATATTATTCTTCACAAAGACTGTCTTAAATAAGTCAATTCAAATTCATTACATATATCATTACAAGGTTTGGAGATTTGGTATTATAATTTAAAATAATTATAACTGACTTCTTCTAGCTCAAAATTCTATATAATATGTTCAATGTATATATTATATATACAGCTCTTCCAGTTTGGATGCAAAAGAAAAACATGGATGAAATGAAGAAAAGGACTCATTTCATTTTTTATTTTATTTTAATTTTTTAGTGTGGCATTGTGGATGAGTTGAAGTGTAGTTTTATGCAAAGATTTATTAAAGGTAGGGTTATTTCATTGGTGAGTTGTACATGTCAAAGTTATCAGTAGAAACTTGGTAATTTTGGAGTGTATGCCAGAAGATAAAGATGGTCAACAGTGGCCTTTAGACAGTCACATATGTCAACAATATATTCTGAACAATGTGATGGGTTCTCCACCTGAATGTATGCAAAACAATAGGTTTGTGTCAACTTAGTTATGGTAAGTAAAAACTTGAGCAGTAATGACAAATTGCTTTACATATTTTAGGACTAATCTGGAACATGGTCATTGATTCTACCTGGTTTCTCTCACAGTCCTGATCTCTGCCAGTTTATCAGGCCAGAATATGTGATGGTCTTTGATATAAAAGTAAATGGGTTAATTCATGTGGAAACACTCTGAAAGTTGTTGACTGAGTACTGGTTTATATACTGCATTATTCTTGAATAAGTGTGATGTTTCAAACCTGGTAGTAGATCACTTGTTATAATTTTGGCCCTGGGAATGAATCCCTGCCTACTAATAGTCACAGAAAGTTGTCATAGGGGCCTCTACTTGGGGGTTAGAGATTATCCCTAAAGGAAAAACATGTGTTCTATTTGAATGTCATGTCTTGGGGAAGCTAACACACTAAGTAACTGGTAATTTTCATATTAGAATAAAATAGCATATTTTTCCCCTTTGTTAGCAAGACATTGAAGAAGTGAGGATTTATAAGAAAACAATTGAGTAAGAATGTGTAGCAGAGTAGTCTTCTCTAAAGAAGACAAAAGTAAATAAATTTCCCTTGAGAACAGAAGGAAACTGAAATGAATGAGCACTGGCCAAGGGGTCAGGAGAATCCTGTTTGCATCTTGGATTTATTACTGATTAGTTTCATTACCTTGGGAATTTATAATTCTAAATATACATATTTTAATAGCAATATTGTGAAAGTTTAAAAATTCTAAAGAGTTAAGAAGATGCACAAACATCCTAGGAAACATTTACTTCTATACAAAAGATATGATAATAAATAGATTTAGGGTCAATTATCTCCCCTAAGTTTTATGATTAAACATCTATTAGTTCTGATAATATATGAATCTTTATTTTGTCTTATTATCTTTCAAATTTGTTATTCATTCTAGATCCTGAAGTGAAATTAATATCAAGTTTATTATTAACATTTTATGTCCTCTATATTAAATATAACCAAGCTTTATTAAACAGTAATAAAATTTTATTTTCAAGGTAATTATGAAAGTTTCAAAAACAGAGGATTGAAAGAAACCTCAGTAAATATTGCTTCCATGATTAAATGTAAATGAGTAAGTAACATATAGATTAGGTAACTTTAAAGAGAAGTAAAAGAAGTATTGCAGAAAAACACACTATTTGAATGGACAACAGGTGATGAGTTTAATATGTAGACAATGTTAGATTTATTCTAGTTTTGCATAGAGCTACAAAGAATTTTTTTTTTTTTAATGACTTGAAAAAATATATTTTTTGGCCGCTCAGCATGTGGGATCTTAGTTCCCTGACCAGGAATCAAACCTGAACTCCCTGCATTGGAAGTGCACATTCTAAACCATTGGACCTTCAGATAAGTCACTACAATGAATCTTTTCAGGAAGTATCCTCTATGTGTATCTAGGGAGCAATTGATTAGATTTACCATCAACTATTCATCCATTTATATTATCACTTATACCCCCAAGGTTTAGTATATTTCTTAGAGTCAACATGTTAGTAGTTAGAGGCAGAACACATGCAGAATCAATTGGAAAATAAAATGTCAAACTGAGAGAGAAATCTGTGCTCTAAAGCAACTTTTTCAGAGGAAACTCAGCTTTGTTTTACATGTCGTATTATTTCTTCAAGCCACTTCCCTGTCCTCTGATGCTCAGTCACACTCTTATGCTTCAGTGACTACTGTCTTGTTTTCATGGATTGTGTTTATAAAGGAAAGACCAAGTAGTCAAAGGGAGGAATGTAAAATTTTATTTTGCTTGGTTTCACATCAGTTATTACATGTTTAACCCATCTCCCAAAATATACAATTTTTAATGCCCTGTAAAGCCATGTACATATCCAGAGTTGTGCATATGTCCAAGAATGACTAAAGAAGGTCCTAATCTCTTACCCCTAGCTGATCTTAAATCTCTGTACAAACAGGAAGTGAAGACTAAGACAGTGATACCTGACAGAAGTTTTAAGTGGTATCACAACACACACATGGGCTGTGAAAATTACTGACCAAAATGCAATCCAAGGAGAGAATTGTACACAAGAAAAAATACAATTTTAGAAAATTAGTCCAGGAAAATTATTAAACAAACAAAAGGCCAAAAGAAAAACAAATAGCAAAAACAATAAAATCTGAGGATCTAATTTCCAGGATTGACATATTATATTATTAAAAATGTCTGGTTTTAAACAAAAAGTTATGAAAGCTACGAAGAATAAAGTGTGATCCATACAGAGGATTAATAAAATTTGTCAATAGAAACAATCCCTGAGGAGACACAGATATTGGACTTACTAGACAAAGAGATTAAAGAAGCTATTATAAAAATGTTCAATGACCTAAACAAAATCATGAATAAGAATTAAAGGAAAACATGAGAACTATGACTTACCAGAGAGAAAATACCAATAAAGGGATAGACACTATAAAAAGAGAGTATTATTATGAAGTTGGAATTAAAATAACAGAAATTAAAATGTTATAGAAGAGCTCAGCAGCAGATTTCACCTTGAAGACGAAGGCATCAGCAAACTTGAGTACAAGTTAATTAAAATATGTTAGGCTGAGAAACAGAAATGAAAAAATATAAAAAATTGAATAAAGGCTCAGAGTCTATGGGCACCATCAATTGTATCAACATAGGCAATATGGGTGCCCAAGAAGAAGAGAAAAGAGAGAAAGAAGGGGATTAAGGAAGAATATTTCAAACAAAATTGCCTGAAAATATCTCCAGCTTGATGAAAGATGAATTTACACATTTAAAAATCTCAAAAAAATCCAAGTAGGATAAAATTGAAAAGATCACACTGAAACACATCATAATCAAACTGTTGAAATGTAAAAGACAAAGAGAGAATCTGGTCTGTTTGTTTGAACATCTGGAAATCGATAAAATATCTATCAAAATACCAGCTAAACAAAAGTAAGGAATAGAGACTTCACTGACATTGCACAAAAATGTATAAACTCTCTGCAAAAATAATTGAGAAAAGTCAGTTCCCAGCCTTCATTTTTTTTTTAAAGAAAATCCTTGAGTAAGTATGAGAATATTATTTCCAGAGTTATTACATTATAATATTCAAATGTTCAGCTGTACATTAACAAAAAATGCAAACCATACAAAGACAAAAGAAAATATGGCCCTTTCAAAAGAACAAGATAAGTGAACAGTAATTGTCTCCAAATGAACTCAGATATCAAAATTACTAGAAAAATACTTCAAAACAACTGTCTTAAATATGCTGAAAAGACAAAATAATACCATGGACAAAGAACTACAGAAAATCAGGTAAATAATGTATGAACAAAATGCAAGTGTTAAAGAGTTGGAAATTACATTAAGGAATAGAACAGAAATCCTGTAACTGGGAAGTATAATAACTAAAATGAAAATTTATTAGATGAATTCAGTAGCGACATGAGTAGACAAAAGACAGAAAGAGTAAACTTGAAAATAAGGTCATTGAATTTATCCAGTCAGGAGAAAAGTAAGAAAAAAATAAATGAAGAAAAGTGAACAGAGCCTAAAGGACCTGTGGGATACCATCAGGTTACTCCCAGAATGAGAAGAAACATTTTAACAATATTAAATCTTAAAATCTTTGAACATGGAATGTCTTTCTATTTATCTATGTGCCTTCTTTCATTTTCTTCATCAATACTTTATATTTTCAGTGTGCAAATTTTTCATCTCTTTGGTTAAGTTTATTCCTAATTGTTTTCTTATTTGTGTTGCTACTTTGAGTGGGATTGTTTCATTAATTTTATCTTCAGATAGTTAATTGCTTATGTATAGAAACATGAATGAGTTCAGTATGTTGACTTTGTACTCTTCACCTTGCCTGAATTCACATTTTAGTTCTAAAAGGTACTTTTGGTTAGGGTTTTCTACATATATGGCCATGTTATCTGCAAAGATAATTTTATTTCTTCCTTCTTTACTTATTTCTAAATCTTTAAGTTCTACTTCTTTTTGCTTAACAATTCAATCTTTAACTAATTTTCTCTTCTGGAATTTTATTCTAAGCCATCAGGAGGAACCAGGCAGCTCCAACAACACTTTGCTTAGAGATTTCCTTGGCCAAATATCCAATTTTATCACTTGCAATTTCAACCTTCTACAAAACACTAGGACACAGACACAATTCAGTCAAAATCTTTGCCAATTTATAATAAGGATGGCCTCTCCTCTAGTGTCCAATAGCATGTTCCATCTGAGACCTCATCAGAATGGGCTTTACCATCCATATTTCTGCCCACATTCTGTTCCGGATTATTTATGTATTCTCTAAGAAGATTGAGACTTTCTCTACAGCTCCCCTCTTTTATTTCTAAGACCTCACTAGAATTGCCCTTAATGGACCATTCACAGCAATATGGACTGTTTCTAGCATACACCTCCAAACTCTTTTAGCCTTTACCCATTTCCCAGTTCTAAAGCTGCTTCTACATTTTTAGGTATCTGTTACAGTAGCACCTGTATTTCTCCATACCAATTTTCTGCCTGTCTCCTGCTGTAACAGAAAATGCCATAGACTGCACGACTTATAAGCAATAATCATTTATTTGTCAGTGTCTGGTGAGAGCCAGCTTCCTGGCTCATAAACTATTGTCTTTTTTCCATGACCTCACATGGCAGAGAGGACAAGAGAGGTCTCTGGTGTTTCTTTTATAAGGACTCTAAACCTATTCATGAGGGCTCTGCCCTCATGACCTAATTGCTCCCCAAAGGCTCCACCTCCAAATACCATCACATTGTGGAATAAGTTTCAATATATGAATTTGGGTGGGACACACATATTCAGACTATAGCAATTATTCAAGATGGCTTGTTCAGGAGATGGAGGGGTTGGAGAAATCTGAACACCCCTAGGTTTCTGTTTCTCTCTTAAGGCTCTTATTTCACAGTGTCTTGCAGTATTATTATTACTATCATCTGGTCAACTTTTATTTCATATATTACAGAAACATTTTATTCTTAAATGTGTCTAAGTTAGTTTTCACAATTTCTTTGCAAATATCTTGCAGTCAGAATATGAATTATATTACTTAGTATCATATAATGTGAAGCAAAGTCTATTATTTACTGTAAAAAGTCAGTTATATTTAAAAAGAATAGAGGGTCCAGGTTTTTAGTAATTTGAATTCTACTCTAAGATGGTAGCAATGGAAACAGAGGAAATAGGATGTGCAACAGAACCTTGTAAGAAAAGGTGAAAATCCAATTTAGATAATTGTATATGGGGCACTGAAGGGATCTGCCTAAAATCTTTTTAGGCAACTCCAGGATCCATGTAATGTTTGAAGTACTTGACTTTCTGACGGCAGAGAGCTACTTGAGGAAAGATACTCTTAGGAGCAAATGCAGAAGAGAGATATCTTGAAGAAGGGATGTTAGACTGAAATGCTTCCTTGTGATATCCTAGCAGATGTTTCCAAAAACATAGTACCTACAGAACTTTTACAGCTTCCAAAGTATATGACTTATAATTATCAAATGGGGAGTATGACTTATAATTATTGAATGGGGAGTATTTGGAGTTATAATTTTATAACCTCTATTAACTCATTTGTTGTGAAGTTCAAGCAACATTTCTCTCATGATTAACATAGACCAGGCATGAGAGGAGGAATGGAAAGTGAGGGAGAAACAAGACTCAGTCTCTGATATCAAAGTGCTTACGGTCTAGAGGGTTTAAGAGATAAATAATCATAATGAAGCAGGATAACTGCTATAATGGTGGTGCTTCTCTAGGTGAAGGGAGCATGTACTGTAAGTCATTCTATTTGAATCCATTGATGAAAAGGACGGCTTATATATTGTGTGATCTAGGGGGCAATGAGGACTCTGTTTCCCCAAATCTCCATGACCTGAAAAAAAAAAAAGTGCTTGAGAGCTATAGATGGGAAGAGTGAAGTCAGCATCAGGGAGACTCTCTGATAAAATCTTGCCTGCTTGGGGTGCAATGCCAAGAATCTTTGGGCTGATCTTATTTAGAAAACCATATTAATGAAGTTATAAGGATCAGAAATTTTATTAAATTTGGCAATGCTTATTTCATTAATTCAATCAACACCTACATTCATTCTTTCACCAATTAAGGAAAAATTATTAAATAATTTCTGTGAGTATACCAAGCTATTATCAAGGGTCTGTACATGTTTGAAACTTACCTCATTTTAAATCTTCTCACTATATACCTAAATTTAGTTATTTATCTGAAAATGATGAAACATTCATAACAAATAATTTCATAAACTGTTAACAGCAAACCCTTCCTGTTAAATGTGAAAAGTCAAATTCTTTTGTTCACATCATCATAAAAGATCACCAGACTGTAGCAACTTAGAGGCCATAGAGAAGCAAAACTGAGACCCACAGAGGGAGAGTGACTTGGTAAAGGTCACATTGCTAATTGGCAGGCATTACATTTAGAATTTAAGGTTTGCTTCACTGAGCTTCTTTTTGAGAAGATAGATTTTGTTTTCAGAAATCAAACAAATAATTTGACAGCATAGAGATTTCACTGATGGTGAAAAAAAAAAAGCTTCAGACAAGCGAGCAGGAGAAGCAGAGAAGAATGGTTGGTATGTGTCATGTGCCTGTTAGAAGTTATTGGTAAGAACCCTCCTCTCTTCATGAGCCAAGTAGTACAGCATAGTGTTTAGAAGGACAGATGCTGGAGATGCTGAACTTTGAATCCCAGCTCAGCCTCTTACCATCTATGCAGCCTTCACTTATGCCCATAAACTCTCTGTGTTTCTGATGTCTCCTCCAAAAAATGGGGAAAATGAACTATCTCATAAATTACTGTGTAGATTCAATAGGTTAATATATTTTAGAGGAAAGACATGACATATTGTAATCCCCAAGTTATGTTTATTCTTATTAATTGTGGCAATGACCTCCAGGAGGACTGTGTCTGTCCTGACTTTTCTGATCCAAAAGAGAGTTAGGAATCATTGATAAGGAAAGCTTGAATGATGAAGAACTAAGAGACTAACTTCTCAACATACACATTTGAAGTTTGAGGTGAGAGATAAAGTTGTGGAGTATATGTTTCTCTATGTCACTAGAAAATAAATCATGTAAACATGAGTGAGCACAGCAATACAATCTGCAGGTACAGGGAGAAACAATTAAAAAAAGCACTTGTAGCACAAATGGAAGAAAGACGATAAGCACGGTGTCCTTGTTTTCCATGGTAAAATTGTGAAACCCTAAAATATCAGATGTTTGTGATTATTATAAGTATATTAGAGATTATTTAGTCCAGAAGACCATTCTACACTTCTACAATATAAAACTTGATATTTAGGAAAATGATTTTATCAATATCACACCTTAACTCATGGAAGAATTGGAAGAAAATCACTGTGACTGGCTCTCAGTCTAATGAGTTCAGATAAACACAGTTGACCCTAACCAAACTGGCATTGGCAACATTCATCTATTTTACATCTTGATTTATTTTGTCCACCCCAACCCAACAGTCTGGATTTCAGTTTTATAGAATGAGCCAAGCCAGAATCTGTCAGGGGATGGTAACTAGGCAGCTTCCAGGCACAGAACGCTAGCCAGGAGTCCCAGGGGTTGAACCTTCCACATGGAGCAGCAAGTTCATCAGGTAAACATGTTATTGGCACAGCCAGTGGGGCCCAACCTGAGACTAGCACATATAATTCATACTCCAAATTGATATTGTAGAGAACCAAGAAGAAGCACTACCTCAGAAGAATTGCCGTATTGCATTCTGAATAAATAGTGAGAGGGTTACTCCTTCTTAGAACAGTACAGCAGTATAAAGTTGTGGGAACAAGAAATGATACAAGAGCCCAGTAATTAGAACCAGCTAACCGATTGACGTAATGCAGAGCCTCAAAGACACAGCCTCAGGCCCTTTACATTTCTGCTGATTTTAAGGACAGGTTGCTAAACATGGGGCACATCAGAACTTGCAGTGGATGAAGAGTCTTCAGCAATGTCACTTTAAGTGTATAGGGACAGAGTCAGGAGAGTCATCAAAGCTGTTCCACACTTTTGGTTGTGTCACTGGAAGAGACCCACATCTGTACAGAGACTAACCTACTTTCTTTATTCTGCACCACAATCCATTAATCTATGCCCACAGCTGTGCTTGCTTACAGAAAGGAAAGCAGATAGCCATATAAGTCAAATTGCAGAACCAGCCAGAGCCATCACGGGCCAAGAGGGCAACAGTCAACTGCCCTGAACCAGTTCCAGCCTGACCATGAGGGTAGCACCCATGCAGGTGAGAACCCAAATGTCCAAAAGTTGCCTTTGTCTTATTACCATGTTAGGATCTCCACCCTAAGTGGGGACTTGCATTTAGCCAGGCAAAATTAGTGCCATGTGTAAAGGAGCCCAAAGGACTGTTCATGATCTGGCAGTTTCTAGAAATTGCCTCCCCTTTTCTCGAATTCTGATGGAGTATCCACTTCTTACCCGTTAAAAGTTTCTCACCTCTCTCCCCCTAGAAAGAAGGGGTCTTTAGAGCATGAGATCTCCCTTCCCCATTCCTTGATCAACAAATAAAGTTTCTGCTCTGCTTTGCCAAACCTGGTCTCATTCAGTTGGCTTGAGTGACAATGGACAAGAAGAACCCAGTTGGAGTCCACCCAATCCAAGAGGGTCAGCAACAGTTGGATGTCCTATGAGCTTATGATCTTGAGTAAAATTTAGTTCAATTGTTCACACAAACTGAACTGCATAAACTTAGAGTTACTTAGAGATACTCTTGGGTAAAGGCAAAAGGGTCAGATAGTTGGATATCCCTTTCCTCATTCTCTTTTGTAATTTTTATATATAGAGTTTTACATAAATTTTATTTGAGGAGCAACAATACTATAAAAATATAATAATAAAATTGAAAGACTATTATTGAATATCTTGATTTCCCCATCGTATCAAATTTTTCCTGTTCTGAGTTCCATTCTTTCTGAGTCTTGTTAAAATCTAACAAGGTTTATAAACTTACTTGAACTCAGTTTTTCACCAGTGATAATAGGTTTATTAATTCATTTCTTCATTTATTATCCATGGATACCCTCAGCAAACACTGAGAAAATATAAAGCACATGAAAGTAACAGTCCTGTGTACAGACAGACATCCAAAGGAACAATATAGCTTTAGACAAAAATATGAAGATATGGATTTCCATGGAGGATCAAGCTCTGCAGGTAGGGGTTGATGTTACGGGACAGTTGGGGACCTCCTGGAGTACATATATTGGGGGAACAAAGATGTTTGTATTAATTACAAAAGAAGAAGTAACTTAGAGTCTAAGAAAATATGTTCAAGGGCACACTGAAGTAAAACAAAAAATCAGTACATGGCTTCTGCTGGGTACTACATTTTCATTGAAACAATGTTCTTCTCCTGACTCTGAAGCTAAGTTTTGTGCATGTGTCTGTAATAGTCTTTGTGGCAGCCTGGCTGAAATGCTATCTTGGGTGTGAAGCTCACCACCAGCCTAGCTCCTTTGTGTAGGTTATAGTTAGACCTGGACAGTACAACCTCTTGGCTTGCTTGTATCAATGGAGTTTGTCCTGATTTTTCTTTAACATATGAACCACTACTTCATGCAATTGTTAACAAACCTTTTTTTTTTTTTTAGAAATACATCAGCCCAAGTGCTCCTTTAACAACAGAACAAGGAAATTCTTATGATCACAGATATTTTGACACTGGTATCATCACATGCCCAATTCTGCAGTGCATTGTTTACATTATTTTCACAGCAATTTTCTTGGGTCCCAGTTTCAGAAAGGGCTCATCCATCAGGCAAATAAGTTCACCTTATCTCTCACAATTGGATATAGTGCGATATTTTAAGTTTTCTAAAAATAACAGGAACATTCATTAAAAGCTTGACTCATGAGGGGATGAATCCATTTATAGATACAACACAAAGACTGAGGAAGCTTTGAAATAGAAAATTCCAGAAGAAAGAACAGAACAGAGCATAGCAGGAGAAAAGGGGATTTTAACAAATAAAGATGCAGAGCTGTTTTGTGCCTCTGGGATGCCATCTTGTGTGTTGCCATCACAAAGAAGGCAAGGAATCCAGAATGTGTGAGCCTTTCCTGTATGCTTCTCCTTCCGTTGGGAGTCTACTTAACATTTGTTAGAGAAATCTGGGGATTGTCTTGACTTTCACACCTGCATAGCAACTCCAGTTACTGATGAACCCCATGAGCAAAGGTCTCCCAGCAGGAAGAGCAAGACAAGTCGCAGTGACAAAGAGCAAGAAGCAGAGATGCACACACCCGTGATCTATGACTCAGCAGCCTTCTGGAAAGATTGTTTCCTGAATGTTGTTTTGTTTTTGTGTTTTGGTTTGTTTTTATTTTTACCGTTATAAAAAAGTCTCCCCTGTAGTCTGAATCACATTCACAGTATTTGTAATGATTTTTGGTTTGTGACTTAGCCTAGCTCAGATAGTTAAAGCTAGTATAGAGTCCTAATGAGACTAATTTCATGGGGTCAGGCCTCTGTTAAATGGGTTCTGTTAATTATACTACCCATCTGGTCCTCCGCCCCTTAAATGCTATTACAAGGTCAGGTAGGTGATGAGTCTGGGTGACAAAAAAATTGAAAATCAGAACAAAAGCATCACATATACCAGAAAATATACATTAAAATAGCTTCTTTTTTCTTTTTTTCTCTCTCTTTTATTTTTTTAGAAACAAAATGGGTTTAGGAAGGACACTATCTGCAGCAAAAGCAATGCAGTGAATATTCTTAGCCTATCCTGGTGCTGAAAAGAGGCAATAAATGTTCAATAATAAGTCTATTCCAACTGCTTCTACTCTGTTCTCAACTATCTCATGCTTCTCCTTCAGTGACTGAAAGTCAACCAAAAATTCAACATTGGCCTAATTACCACCAGAGTTTTGATTTTATCTTCAGAAATTTCAATCAGATCTTAGAAAGAGAAACAAACAAACAAATTTGAAACAATGCTTACTATGAAATACATAATGTAAATAAGTCACAAAAGTGGATTAGGAAACATATAATGTCATACTTGCAACTATCAATACCTCACAATGGAGCAATTCATTCAACACTATGAGAGAAAATATTTTGAATTTTAAATTCTATATCCAGTTAAATAATCAAGTATGAGGGGAAAGAAAGACATGAGTAGATATGTAAATACTAAAAAATAAAACAAAAAAACTTGGAAATTTTTTTAGGAAAGTAGGAAGCTTAGCATGTGGTCCTTCAAAATCAAGGAAATAAAACAAAAACAAAGAACTAGTGTCATCTACAAAGCAGGCAACTAAAAGTAGAAGTGAAGGGTGCCACGTGTGCACAGCTCTGTAGCAGACTAGAGAACAATCAGTCCAAAATGGTGCCAGAGAACTCAGACTCCATCACCAAAGGACAATAACAAAACAGAGATGATCAACTTATTACCAACCAGGGTCCTTGGCTTCCTTAATCAATAGAAATTGGTAAGAGGCCAGATGAGAAATTCAGGCAAGGCTTTACTGGGGCCCTTGCTGCAGTGGGGAGGGGCAAGGGGTGCAAAAACAAGTAACAGGTTCCCTTGCTTACTCGTTGAGTGGGGGTGAGCTTATTCCTTAAGTGGGGTGAGGGAAGGAGTGGGTCCAGGGGTCAGGCCAGAGGGGTGGATTAGGTGGCCTAACCACCCCCTTGGTGGTGCTATGTGGGGTTTTGGTCTTTTTGTATCCTGTTGTTCCTAATTTGCCTCAACTGTGCATGCATGCAGTTATTTTTAGTCCCTCGTAGTTTCTTTGTATTTTGTTGCTCCAGGAGATGTTTGTCCAGCTGCAAACACTGCAGCAAAGGGTCCCAGGTCCCAGGTCCCAGTCTGTCTCAAACTCTCCGAGTTTGCATTTAGGAACAGTTAATTTAGACTTTTATCAAAGAGCTTGTGCAGGCAGTAGTGATAAACATATAGAAATACCAAAAAGAAAATAAATGGCAATTATTAATTACATGTGAAAATTTCTCAAGAAAGAAATATAATCATAGCTTATGACAAACGCAGCAGTGAACAATAATTTGCCCTCATGGTAATATAAAGAGAATATTCATTTAAGTAAGTATGTAAAACATTCAGGGATGGAAAAAAGGCATACAGTTACATGAATGCAGTCTGTGTGTGTGTGTGTGCGTGTGTGCGTGTGTGTTTTATTTGGAGGAGAAACTGAATTTGGGCTTAGAGTGGACTTTGGGAAGAAACTGCTTTTCTTCATTATAAGCCTTATTCTAAGATTTAACTTTAGAATTTCTACATGTTCTACTTTGATTAAAGCATAAAGTAAGATGTTAGGCATTTCTTCAGGGGCTGTTGACTCACTCAGATTGGGGTGTTGTAAAACTGAGGTTTTGAGGGAGTATATGTTGTCTCACATGGTGCATAATGTTGGCAAAGACACTGGAGAAAACATGTGGAAATATGAAGGGATGGAAAGAAAAAAAAGAAAAAAGAAAAAGAAACAAAATGCTGATGGCTACTTCTCTCTTTACAATCAGCCTCTGTGCTATTCTATCGTGCATGCTACAAATTGCTCAGCACTGATTCCGAAGTGTGTGTGTGCAGTCCAACTAGATCATTTTTATCCTCTCTCTGTTTTTTTCTTTACTGCTTCCCAGTGGTTTCCAATATTAAAAATTACCCTTGGAAAATTCTCCATCTGTCCTCTTTTAAAAACTCTAAGGCAGGTACTGCTGTACTGTGCAACAACTTGTTTGTTTCTTTTCTATATAACTTCCTCTTACTTTATTATGAGTATGTTGGTTGTTTTTTAAAGACATTCCGATATATATATATATATATATATATATATTTTTTTTTTTTTTTTTTTTTTTTTTTTTTTTTTTTTTGCGTTACGCCGGTCTCTCACTGTTGTGGCCTCTCCCATTGCAGAGCACAGGCTCCAGACGCGCAGGCTCAGCGGCCATTGCTCACGGGCCTAGCCGCTCCACGGCATGTGGGATCTTCCCGGACGGGGGCACGAACCCGTGTCCCCTGCATCGGCAGGCGGACTCTCAACCACTGCGCCACCAGGGAAGCCCTCCAAAAATTTTAACAGGGTTTTGTGGCTTGGGATTTTAACTGAGTTTGCTTTTGTTTCATAGTAAACAGTTTTCCTCTTGGGAAATAAATTGTGCTAGCAAAATTAAGATTATCCTTTTTTCAAGCTATTTCTGCCTTACAGTTTAGCTTTTCAAATTGCATTTACTTTTTCTCTGAGAAATGATAATGTCAAAAATGTGGTCAGGCTTCTTTCTGAAAATTGAAGACCTAGTCAGACTAATTTTTGATTTAGCAATGGATTACTATAGACTGATTCAAGAACTTCTTTTTAGGTTTCCAGTTTCACTGACTCACTAGGTTTATTATTGTTGAATATTTCACTACAGTAACAATTCATCCGATTTGCTAAAGAAGAATGTGACCCTCACTGTTTTTAACTCAATCTGAGACTCAGACATTTGTGTGGATTCAATATATTAAGGAATTAATATCTGGTGCAAAACTTATAGTGAGAAAATATGATGAACAACCCCATTTGTAAATGAGGTTGTATAGGACATGTTCAGCCTATTTAAAAGAACAAAACTATGTACTGGATTTAACATATTAGTTACCTCTATAGAGATAAGTCTGCTACTAATGTGGCTAATAGATTAAAAGGACTTGCTCCTTGAAAACAGCTCCTAAGCTAAATGTTCTGATTACTGTGTGATTTGGAAAACAAAGTTTTCTTTCATCTTAAAAGACTTTCCCTTCAGCTGGAAGTGATGTCTCTTTTATCCACCAATTTCTTTATGTATTTAGCCAACAGAAATTTATTAGGTGTTGAGGTTGCCAGGATGAATGAGACATGCTCTGTTCTCAGTTTTTTATAGATCATTAGAAAGGGATGTATAAAGGATTGGAGCAAAATATTTCTAATAAGTGCAATTGTTTTAATTAAGATATGATGTGACTCAAAGGGGGAAATGCTAAGACTTTTTCCTAAAGGTATAGATAATGTAGTGTGTTCCAGATGGAGAGAATAGCATCTACAAAGCTCAAGGGAACACATTTCTTATATGGAAAATAAATAATTTTTATCTCTGTACAATGAGTGAAGAGGCTAGAGATATAGATGTATACCATATCAAAAAAGGCCTTATATTAAATATTAAGACCTGAAAGTGTAGATAAAACAAATGGCAATAGAGATCAATTAACGGTCTCAAATAGATGAGTAATATGAATAGAATTTAAATCAGGCAGCTGTGTAAGAGTGGCTACAAACCTAGGGTCAGGGAATTGAGAGACAAAATAAATCACACAAGAGAAAATGTAGATTTAGGGTAGCAGAAATTTGATAAACCATTACGTTAAGACAGTATAATGTAAAAAGACTTGTTCACCTGGAATATAGGTGTATGTTTTCATGTATTTGTGTATTTATGTGAAAGTGTATACTATGGGGGGAGAGGAGATAAAATGGTGAGGTAAAAAGTCATTGATTATTACTATAAATTGTAGGTCATCTTATGTGTCTCTGTCTTTCTTCTCAAATAAATAACAAGTTCCTTAAAGTTGGTGATTCTCATGCATTTTAAAAAATCCTGTTTTTTTAAAAATCTTTTAAAACGAATTCTCAAAATTAACCATGATGAAAGAATGGAAGAACAAATAAAATATTCTTCTATTTTGGGTGAAACCTCATGTATACTGCCACCTATCCCTATAATTTCTCTAATCTAGTATTTTGCCAATTTATCTATCTGGAATTCTCAGAGGGTCTGACTCATCCAACATCTCTATTTTCCTTATTTAATTATCAATCTCCTTTAGCTTCTCTAGAGCTTCCCTTCTAAGATTAACCCCATCACCCACTTTTGTTCTTCTACCTAACTTATCATTATTATTTTATATTTGTCATCTTCCTTTACATGTTCTTTAAATCTTTATTCATTATTTTCATTTTCTTAGCATCATAAAGGGAGACCACACTACAATACCCTACTTTTCCATGTGCTACTTCTCTCTTTACACTTCAGAGCTGCATCTCTAGGTAGGGAAACTATATATATACCACCTAGAGTGAATACTTATTAACATTTTGCTATATTTGCTTTAGGTGTCATGTGTGTTTCACTTCTCATAGGCCATCAGTTACTACCTAATTACTAAATCCCGAAACCTATACTCACTCACTGTTCATTAAACCTTTGTGTATGTTGTGTGTGTATGTGTATGTGCATGTGTGTGTGTGTGTGTGTGTGCGTGTGTGGTCATTTTTGAGTGAATATTACTCCTTGTAACTTTCTCCTCCTCATCTCCAATTCTACTTCCCTTCTTTGATACTGACATCGAGGAGAAGCTCGAATATTCTACTCAATTCAGCTCTAAACTCTTCTTAAACGTGGCTCAAGATGAGGGTAGGACAATTTATTGTATTAAAAGTACATTCTTCTGCGATTTTGAAGATCTGCTGTAGACCTTAGGGAAAAGCCTTCTTTTGTGCTCCATGTTTTTCCCTGGTTTGAATTTTTTATATTCCCCTTTCTTCATCATTGGATTAAGAAAATCTGGAGAGTCTAAGTTAAGGTACAGGCCTAATCAAACATACCAAGAAGGAGATCTGACATGATTCTACAATTCTAAACCTTACTTTTACCTGGAAAAAAGACAGAAGAAAACCCTGTACTTCCATATGATTCAGCAGAGTTACTTGGAGACTAGATTATGTCATGGGAAATATGCATTATGACAAATTTCTAAAAGAGATTTTGTTTTGAGCATTCTTTCAGCATCTCTCTCTTATAAATGTATTACAGATATAATCAGTTTCACAGTGTCACGTTCTCTGCTATCAGCCAAATGTATTTTGACTAACTTGCTACCACTTTTTTATTCTGGTCAGTTCACTTTTGCTAGTGCTTTTTTCCCTGTTCAATTCTTAAGAGTAACATCATCAAGAATAACAAGAGTAGCC
Source organism: Hyperoodon ampullatus (assembly GCF_949752795.1). Lineage (NCBI taxonomy): Eukaryota > Metazoa > Chordata > Mammalia > Artiodactyla > Ziphiidae > Hyperoodon > Hyperoodon ampullatus. The sequence continues at coordinate 7,889,159 of NC_136928.1, forward strand.
TCAAAATTCTAAACTTAATCCTTTTTTGTTCTTTGCTCCATACTCACAAAGTGGCCTTAATTATTTCCAGTTCTTCAACTACTACTCTGGGTTATTAAGTATAAAACCTGTACTTCTAATCTGATAATATGCCCATGACATAAACTCATTTCTTACTGCCTACTGGACATTTCTATCTGCAAATCCAGTAACAAAATATTTCTGCAACAGAATTTAATTTATTTCTTACAGCTCATGTCCTACTTTTGATTCAATTCTTGTATTTCTTTATATCTCTTAATGATACTACAGTCCAAAAAATTCCTTAAAGTTAAAAACAACAAAAAATAACAGCAAAAAACTTGGCAAACACCAATATGTCTCTCAACCTTATATAAACAGTCACATATTTGGTCATTTGTAATTTAGATGTATTTTTAAATCTGATTTTCCTTTCTATCCATTCTGTCACTTATTCATCCAGGGATCCTCATTATCTTGTGCTTGAACTTCTGAACTGCTCTTCTTGCCAATGAGTTTATGCCCACTCCAATCCATCTGCTAAATTGCTGCCATTATTTTCTGAATCAAAGGCAGAGCACTTCACTCTCTGCTTAAAAAGAAAATACGTATATATATACATAAATACTTCTCTTTGACTTTCCACTTCCCAAAGTCATGGAATAAAACCTTTATTCCTATTCCTGTGTACATGTAAATTCTCATTTCTCACTATTAATATAACACTGAATTTCTCTTAATTACATTGAATAAATCAGATCAACTTTTAGCTCAATAACTTTGCCTTTTCAATGACTAATGCCATTCCTCTAATATGTATAGCAAGTTCATAATCATTTTTCAAGATTTAAAAAGAAGTGTACCTTCAAATAGTTATTTAGCCACTGAAAGGTGAGTTAGTACCTCACATATCACATTCAACTGATTTTATGTTAATAACACATCATATTTATTAAAAGATATTTATCTGGAAATTCGGGTGTACAGACACCATCTCTTCTTCAACCCATCTACCCATCCTTACATTTATTCAACTGTACGGAAAGTCTATTACATAACTAATACTTGAAAAAATATATACAGTGGTAGAGAAATACCTATTCTATAAGCAAAAGGACTTCTCTCCAATTGCAGAAGAGACCCACACTTTAAAAGAGTGTGTATGCACAACATAAAAGCATACATATGGTATCAAGATAGCTCAGAGGAAAGAGCAACAATCTCCGTTTTGGGGTATGACCAGGGAAGGATTCCTGTCAGTAGTGTTATCTGATATGAAATTTAAAGAATGAATTGGCATGGACCAGATGTATAGGGCATCAGATAGGGAGGACATTTTTCAGGCATAGATGATGACACATACAAAATCAATATCTACGTTTAAATTAATTGTAATTTACCATTCAATCATTCAACCAACAATTTTGATAACTTATTGTATGTAAGAAACATGTGATATTAAGAATTCAAACATGCTCCTGCATTCAGAGATCACAGATGAATTATTTTTACTCAGTACACAAACGATAGTACAATTCAGTAGGGAACAGCTCTGTCCCTCACTAATGCTCAGCATGATTTCACAATAAGACAGCAAACACATTGCAAACAATTCAGTATATGATTGTTTCCCACATTAGCTAACCTAAAATTATCAGAGAAAGCTCTGAAACACTCAAAATGCACTAAACTACCAAAACTAGAAAGCAGTGTTCTACTAGTTGAACTCCCCAAACAGTTTATTTTCCCCCAGAAGCACAAAGATGAATGGGCTTTCTGATTTTTATCCCAGCACCTGTTCATACTATTCACCAAGCTGCTTAATCATGTGCTTCTGCCAAAAGAATGACAGGCCATATTTCCTAATATGTTTTAATGGTTAAAATTACAAAATATTAGATGTGATTTATTTGACATAGCAACTACAATTTGGGCCATTCCCAAATATTTCTCTGGGTTATTTTAGGCAAAAATTGTCCTCTGGAAAATGGATATATTTTGTATCTATCTAGTCAAATCTTGATAGGATGCATTAAAATCTAGGGAGGAGGGCTTCCCTGGTGGCGCAGTGGTTGAGAGTCCGCCTGCCGATGCAGGGGACATGGGTGCGTGCCCCGGTCCGGGAGGATCCCACATGCCGCGGAGCGGCTGGGCCCGTGAGCCATGGCCACTGAGCCTGCGTGTCTGGAGCCTGTGCTCCGCAATGGGAGAGGCCACAACAGTGAGAGGCCCACGTACCACAAAAAAAAAAAAAAAAAAAAAAAAAATCTAGGGAGGAGAAGCTGTGGATAATAAAAGAAGTTTTTCTTTTTACCATATGCATGTAGTTGCTGTGTTTAACAACACATTTCTTTTTAATTTTTTTTAACTATTAAGTTGGTTTACCATCTTTGGATAAGCACCTACTGACACCAAACTACATTTTAAAATGTTTGAGGCAATCAGTTTTGCCTGGCAGGAACACATAGAGCACATGTTTAGTTTTATGCATTTCACTGTCTGGTTGAGCTTCCATTGTATGTGGAGTTTCTCTCGACGTACTGAGAGCATCTATTTAAGAGCTGACATGACTTAACAGAGAGAACAGCAGAAGTAACAGGCAAGATTCTGACCATGGCATGTGAGCACCTTCTCTCTCTGAGAAAAGCATTCCAGTTGGATTTAAAGAGTGGGAAATAAACACACCAATAAGCAAAAGGCATTCAGCCAGTCTGGTGAGCTCAGATGATTTATCCCCACGCTAATTGTCCCAACATAGTTGAGCCAAACTTTTATCAGAATGCATGAATACAATGAATAAAATATCCCCTTGCTTTGTCAGAGGACTTAAAATTCAGCAATAAACCCACTGTATTGAGCACGTAAAAAATAATATATTTTTTAAAAACCCTCATTCTTTTGTATCATCTTTCTTCCTATATTACAAACTATGTTCACTGTACCTTCCAGCTGACCTTCCTATAAATTAACCATTCTTTGTGTAACTGCTCGACCTCATTAAAATCCTGAAAGTTCTGGTCTCACTAAATTTTGATAATGCCACACAGACTGAGCTGGAGGTTATAGGTGGTTTTGACGGTTCTTTTATGAGGGGCTGTTAAGAATAAGCGTCTTAGACTTACCACATCATTGCAAGTTTTAAGTATACTTAGCAGCTTCAAGTTCACTTACACACACATACACATAAACAAACAGATATATTAGGTTGACTATTGTTTTTGAGTTACTTTGTCTTTCCAGGTGAGAAAATGCTAACAAACTAGAACATAACAAACTCTGCATATTGAGTTTCCCAAACTTAATGATACTATTTAACTAATATAAAACACATCATATTAGCTTATTTTATAAATGGTAGTGATTCCTAGGAGGCTAGTATGAATGCTGTCTTCTCCTCATTCTCAAGACTTAAGGCAATAGGGAATTAGTGCTGTGTTTTGTCCTCTCAGGTGATGAAGGGGAAACTGGCATTGCATTTACCTTTTTTCCAAGAATATGATTTGTCCTGTTATTTCAAACAGGGCAATCAACTAATTCTCAGTGGTTTCCCAGTATGAATGAAAGAATGGGTTTCTGGACAACCTCTGCAGCAAAGTGGCTAAAGACTTCATTGGAGATGTTGGTCACTTTGCTACCTAAATAGAACAATTTATTTTTGTTTTCTTTATAATTTCCCATTTAAAATAATCTTGACACAGAAATTAGTTGCTTATCCATAGGTAATCTAGAAAATTTTATGGAAAACAAGTTTCTTCTGAAATCTGAGTCTGAGTGCCTGTATTCTGTGTGCTAACCACATACCATGTGTTCTTCCACTTGCTCACTCTCTCATATACAGGAGCAGGAATAGAAGAAAGATTTGGGGAGGGAGGGATGACAGATCTTTCTCCAGGTCCCTAAAAACACATTATATCTCACACCTAAAAACTGAATTGGCATTCATACCCTAGCCTTTAAGACGTAGTGTTAAGCTTACCAAAAAATGAGCTCCTTCCTGCTCAACAAAGCCTGCTTATGAAGAAGTGACAAATGCTGGAACACCTTAGTGGAGAATTGTATATTCTCCATCTGTCCCAAATTGATTAGGGTTATGCCCTTGGACACATCCTTTCATGTTTCTCAGGCTCATTTTCTACATCAGGAAAATCTAGATATTGCTTTATCTCCCTTCTACCTTCAAACTGCTACGGTTATATAATTATATGAACAAATTTTAGATGGACTTTTTATTGATATATTATGCTTTTATTATCATACATTAATTCATTGATAAGGGGATGTGCTAAATTATATTATTCATTAACAAACAAACAAATAAAAACAATGAAGGGTCTTTCCCTTCCTCCCCTCCAAGAATGCTTGTATCCTGTACCATTGAGGATTGGCCACATGACTTTCTTTAGCCAATATAATGTGAGCAATGATGACATTGTGCTCTCCATGTGGAAATTTTGTAAGCTTTACATGTTAGCATGTAGTTTGCCACGTCCCATTTTCCACTGCCAAGGAAACAGTCTCATTCAGATTGAGTTTGTTCTGTCAGCCTGGGGCTAGATTGAAGGCGACATGGAGCAAAGCCATGTCTGACCTGCAGTGGGCATGTGATGAAAGCAAAAAATAAGATTTTGTCATTGTAAGCCACAGGGACTTTTGTGTCCCTTGTTTCCATAGCATAATGTAACTTAAACAGACTAATCTATAAAGGGGTATTTCTAAACACTCTGTCCTGCTGCATTTTCTACTTGACTAGGAATACCTAGACATATCACTATTTCAATAAATGTATCACTTATATATCAGTGTTAATCATTATCTTTATTATATTTAGAAATATCTCTGGTACCTGTTAAAGATTTTTTTTTTTTTTTGTCCATCCTCTCCTATCCAAGCTCTTTGGCCTGACCCACTCCCTTCTGCCCCATCACTACTTGTTGGATTTGGACAATGGGTGACAGCAGCAGGAGGCAGCAGTGGTCAGGCAGGTGTCCCCTTCCCAGCCTTCCTCCTCACCATTCTGACAGAGGCTGCATTCCACAGGACAGATCCTCTCAGATGGACATCCCTCTTCCAAGGCGATGAGCTCTCTTTAGGCTCCAGCAACCCAGTTCATTCTCTGTCCCTTCTTGAGATGGTAAATTACTTCCTCTTGTTGTTGCCAGTCCCTGAAGGCTTGACTACATTATGTCTATTCTCTTAACCCCACTTATAACTCTTGAATAGCTTCTTTATTAATTCTATTCAGTTTGACCTTCAAGCCTGGAATCAGTATCCTATGGGGATCTCAATGCTACAGTGTCCTATATATACTCTATCCTAATAGTTCCTCCAAATAAAACATACATTATTTTTGTCTTATTTTAGAATGAAATTTATTTGAATTATTATAATTTTATTAATCACAAACCTTTGAATGGTACAGTTGAAAAAATCCATATTTAAACTCTTTAATCAATCCATTCAAATATAAAGTACCAGTATGTTTCTCCTTTTAGTCAAATATACATATTGTCTCCCAAAAGAAAATTCTGCCTATTTTTCACTGGGATTCTATTTTAGATATTTTTATTTATCTTTATATGTCTTATTGCCATTGGGAATGAGATTTCATTAAATTTTATCTTCTAACTTGTAATTTCTAGCATAGAGGCACACTACTTTATGTAACTCTATTGTAGCCAGTCACTTCCAAACACTTTACTAAACCATTTTATATAAAATAATTATAACTTTTTCTACTCTTGTTTTCTGCATTATACATACATGGGCTGGAACTTCCACAATGATGTTTAATATAGATGCTTCACAATGATTGAAAGAAAAGCTAATCTTACCATCCTAGTGCTTTCCTAGAAGATGGAGCTACTGTTTTCTTACAAAATCAAGGTCCCTCTGCACTTTTTTTATTGCATCCCATGAGAAGAATAACTTGGGAATTGGGTGAAACAGTAAGATCTTCATATGTATTTGGCTGTGTTTCCCAGAAGACAGAGTCACTGCATTGAGAAGAGACTGTGGGACCTGCCCTGCTAGAACATGGTCTCTAAAGCATGGGTCTCTGTGTAGCTGGCTGATGAGTGTATTTGACTGCATTAGGACCTGGATTTCCCCATTCATAAGTGCCAAAATGTTGATTCCAGATGAGACAAAAAGATATCCTTACTGGGGCTTTGGGATGGGGACATATTCTCCAATCTAGTATAAATGTGGTATCTTACCTTTTGAGAGTCTTCAGAGAGCTGATACCCAATCCACATTTTATTCATTGTATCCTTTTTCTTTCTAAACACCAATCCAACCAGAAAGAAGTAGTACCTAATTGTTCCAACACACAGCTGTGCTGTTATTTGCCTGATTTTAATAGAAAGGACTTTGGCATGTCACTATTCAACACAAAAGTGACTAACATAGCCTGGATTCAAAGCCTTTCCATAAATTTCACATAGCAAATCTCACATACACATATCTCTCTACTCTGCCTCGCCAAACGCATGACCTGTCCAAATCAGAAACCTCATCATTTTGTACATCTACATTATCTTTTTTTCACCTGCCAGTCCATCTGCCTGGCATGCCATCCCTGACAAGTTGAACTATTTGTTTTCAAAATTCTGTTTGGAAAATTTTCTTAATTATTCTTGTAAAGTAACATCCTGGGTTATGTTGAAATTCCAATGAAATTTCTTTGAATTAATACCACAGTTGCAATAGTAATTACAAGAAATAAACAATTATTATATCTAAAATATAGGAAATGCTTAGCATTATCCAAATACTGAGCTAAGCAATTTATATGTGTGTATATGCACACACAGATATACACATATAAACATATACATATATATTCATATACATACATAGACATGTGCTATATAATCATATTTGATATTCGCAATACACATGTGAGGTAGATTTTTTTATTTCTATTTTGAAAAACAGAAACTTAGATTAAGAAATTAATATTAATGACTTTAATTTTATGTATTGACAAACAGAAATGAGGTTTTTCTTTTTTATAATCCTAAAAAATTAGGTTTTACTTTATATGCAACTAGGGAGATTTGAAAGCATTTTTTACTGCACCCCACTCAACTTGGTAAATATTTGTCAGAAAGACAAATATTTGAGGCATTTGAAATGATTGGTGATATGTATTGGACTCAAAGGATATTAATAAAGTTGAGAATATCCCTGGAAATAGAAGGGACAGGTGCAAGAAAATGTAATCTGTTTGTTGATGTAAAATGCATAATGATTTTTTCTCCTGCTTTGTGAAAGGCATTCAGAGAGGCAGACAGAGTGAAACTTGTTGACTGACCTGAAGGGAGAAATGGACAGAGGGAGCATTGACCACTGTCTCCAAGACTACATGAGCAAACATGCCCAGGCAGATCCATTTGAAAAAGTGCTCCAAGGGAAGATAGGCAGTTACGTAAATGTTATCAAAAACAAAATACTCATTGATGGAGGCATTTTCTTCTCTGGAATTCTCTGTTCTGGAGTTACTTTTTTGACAGAGAAGATGGTCCTGGTCTTCTCAAACATTTAGAGTGCTTTCCATAGGACTATACGTAAATGCAGTTTTGAATGAATTAATTAGCCATGTGCACAGAGAAGTTTAGGGTAATCCTGCCTGGAGGGTCTTTGTGCAGCTGCCTGGGCAGATTCCCAGGTTGCTGTTGTGTGAAGCAGTTTTTATTATTCCACAGCACATAACTTTGCTACTCCTGAAACCCTAAAGGTTCTGGCCAAATGAGAGATGGTTTATTGAGATGATACATTGACTTCCACTCTTATCTCTTTCCACGGACATTTGACTCAAATATTCTCTAAAATCTACCAGCATGGCATTGTTTTCAATTTTTTTGAATATTGCAAAATAGAAAAACATGAAATAGTCTATCACCTTAAATTCTTAAGAGAAATACAAAAATATATTTTTTTTTATGAAAGACAGAAATACTTTCCTCCTGATACAGCACAGTAATCATAATAAAAAGGATTCCAGTTGGACATGCTAAAATGTTGAAGTGAGGAGTCAAATTATCTGTTCTGTATTTATGAAGTGAAGGGATATATCAGCTCCTAACAGTTTGGTTGGATGGGCAATGTCATGTTTAGGTAGTTTGACATGGTGATAATTACACTGGTTGCATGACTTTCACCAATGGGATGATGACTAAAATGACCTTGATGGCCCCCTCAGTTTGACTAAACTTTAGTCAAGTTTCTTCCTAAACATAGGTCTTCCCTTTCCTTAGAGCATTTACTTAAGAATATGTTTACTTTAGAATATGTTTAATCGCAAATGAGGTTCCCTGCTTCTTAGAGGTGTAACTATTCTTAAAATCCTCTTGCCAGTTTGGCAAATAATCTGGATGGAGTAAGAGTCCTGAGTAAATGTTGAATACTTTTCTTTCCTTTTTTTTTTTAATTGAGGTATAATTGACATATAGCATTATATTGGTAATCAGGTAATGGCATGATTCAATATTTGTATATATTGCAAAATGATCACCACAATAATTCTAGTTAATATCTGTCACTATACATAGTTACACAATTTTTTGTGTGATGAGGACTTTTAAGATCTCTCTTGATAACTTTCAGATATGCAATGCAGTATTATTAATTATAGTCACTGTTCTGTACATTGCATCTCTATGACTTGTTTAGTATATAATTGGAAGTTTGTACCTTTGACCTCCTTCACCCATTTCATCTTTCCCCCAAACCCCCACTCCTGACAGCCACCCATTTATTCTCTTTTGTATCTATGAGCTTGAGATTTCTTTTTAAGATTCCACATTTAAGTGAAGTTATTCAATATTTGTTTTTCTCTTTTTGACTTATTTAATTTAGCATAGTAACTGTAAAGTACATCCATTTTGTCACAAACAACAAGATTTCATTCTTTTTTGTGGCTGAGTAATATTCCACTGTGTGCGTATGTGTGTGTGTCTTTATTCATTCATCTATAAATGGACACTTAGTTTGCTTCTATATCTTGTCTATTATAAGTAATCCTGCACTGTACATGGAAATGCATGCATTTTTTTCATGTTAGTGTTTCATTTTCTCTGGATATATTCCCCAAAATGGAATTACTGGATGCTGTAAAACTTCCATTTTTAGATTTTTAAAGAACCTCCATACTGTTTTTCACATTGACTGCACAAATTCACATTTTCACCAACAGTACACAAGGGCTCTATTTACTCCACATCCTGACCAACACTTGTTACTTCTCATGTTTTTTATAATAGCCATTCTGACAGGTGTGAGGTGATATCTCATTGTGGTTTTGGTCTGCATTTCTCTGATTATTACTGATGTTGAGTATCTTTTCATGTTCATGATGGTCATCTGTATATCTTCTTTGGAAAAAAGGCTATGTAAATACTCTGCACATTAATAAATCACATTTTGTGGGTTTTTTACTATTGAGTTGTATGAGTTTTTAATATATTTTGGATATTAACACCTTACCTTTTCTTACACTGTAAATTACACGCACTCAGGCATTCTGTGTTTGGCTTTAAGTAGAGAGCAACTCTTCAGGACCAGACAAAAACAAACAAACAGCAAACAAACAAACAAAAAAAACCCCGCATATTCCCAGAGAAATCATCCCGAAGGCTTCTTGGGCTAAGTGTCATTTTGAGCTGGATTTTGAAAAACAGATACCAGTTTGAAATGTGGGGAGAGAAGTTCATTTTCAGTGCACCTGCCTATGCAAGTATTGGTGTGATCTCTTCTAAATAACATTTAAACTAGCTTCCTCAGTGCTGACATTTGGACTTTCGTATTTCTCATGTTCCTGACAGTTCTAACTTGAGGCCCCTTCTGCAGGTTCCTTTTTAATACATTCCTACATGGTCACCATTAAATGTGACCAAATCTGAAAATTATCAATTGAATAAATCATACAACCAAGTATTGAGTATTGCAAAAGGAAGAGGTTTGAATAATTGAATATGTAATAATAGCTACAGACATTTTTAGTTTTCTAAATAGAATTTTAAAATAATAATAAGATCAGCTAGGTCTGTATTTTTTTATGAAAGGTCATACTCCCCTTGGATGACTTTAATATTATGGTACAAAATAGCTAAGGTTTTGAATCATAAAAAAATTTTCAGATATCATAAAACAAAAGATATGTCTATTAAAAATGGATTAGACATGTGATTTAATGTATAAATTGGGAACTGATGAAGTTAGAGCTATTAGCTTCATAAGCTGTGGTATCTTAGCCAATTCCTAATGAACTGAGAGCAGATTTTCAAAATAGTGTTTATAACATGATATTGTTCATCAGGATATTAACAAACATTCAAATAACTCAGACCCCTTTGTAAGATCCATATGGCATGCCAAAATCAATGAAATTTTCCAGAGGTGAAATAACTTCTGTAACAAATTTTAACCCATTGTATTACAATCTTATTGCCAAATCCCCTCTGGCTTTGGGATATTTTTTTCCTTCCATTGAAGGTGTGTTAAAATCTGCCACAGTACTAACGTTTACTGGACCTTATTTGGGGTAACACTGAATCAGAACAGGAAGGTTTGAATCATGTTCAATCAGAATATTTATTAAGCAATTATTATGTTAAAAATATTCTGCTACATGCTCTCTGTGAAACACATGTTTAAAAACAAGTTCTTGTCCTGAAATTATTTACTTTCTCAGCAAGTTAGTTAGACTTTGTTATGGGTTGAAGTATGTCCCCCACAAACAATATTAAAGCTCTAATACCCAATATCTGTGAATGTTACTTTATTTGAAAGTAGGGACTTTGAATATGTTTAAGATGACATTAAAGCCCATTAGATTAAAGCCCATTAGAATGGGCTTTAATCTAATATGATTGTACCCTTATAAAAAGGAGAAATTTCGACACAGGAAAGTGCACACAGGGAGGACACAAAGTGAAGATTAGGATTAAGTTGTCACGAGTCAGTGAACTATGAGAAGCTATGAGAGAAACCTGGAACAGATCCTTCACTATCATCTTCTGAGACATCATGGTCCTACAAACACTTTGATCTCAGATGTCTAGCCTCCAGAAATGTGAGATGACAAATTTCTGTTGTTTAAGCCACCCAGAATATGGTACTTTGTTATAGAAGCTCTAAGAAACTAACACAGACATATTCACAAAAAAGTAACTAGCAATATGGCTCATTGTCTATGTATGAAATGATAATGCAATTCAGAGAAAGGATGACAGTAAGAAGACCACGTGTAAAGGGATGGCTGAGGAAGGAAGCAGTGGAGAAGATGCTGTTGGTTACCTACTAAAAAGTCAACCTTTTCATGTTTTTACTTGCTGACGGAGCTTGTCTTCTAACATAAGTATTGAAAACACGGTATTTTTGCTTTTCTACCATCCACTGTTGAAACTAGAACAATGGCTTATGGTCCACTGCTGGACAATAGGAACTCAGAGGGGCTTCTAGAAAATCTCCCTTCCTAGTAAAGGGACACGGGAAGGGACACACATTTCTTCTTAAGTGTATGTGGTCATATTTAAGTGAAGCTGGAACTTCTACATTGGATGTGCTCCTCCAAGGGAAGAAATTGCTGAAAGACTGAGGATAAACTATATAGGAAACACCAGAGCTCCTAGAGATGTCACTGTGTCATAGCCCTAAATCTCAGCACACCTTGTATCCAGATGTCTTACACATAAGCTAATGTAACTTCTTAACGGTCTTAGTTAAATATTATATTACTTACAGAAGCAAAGATATTCTGAATGTTGGGAAAGGAAAGGAAGAACACAGAATAGCAAGAGAATGGTGTGATGATGGATGTGGACTCAGGGGGCTCAAACTTTCTTCAGAATCCACCTGAAAAGTGTTTTAAAAAAAACAAAACAAAACAACTTTCCTATTCAAGGTTCTAACTTGAATGCTGCATATTTTATTCAGATTGTCACTGATTTGCACTTTTTGTTTTTTTTTTGTTTTTTGTTTTTTTTTTGCTTTACGTGGGCCTCTCACTGTTGTGGCCTCTCCCGTTGCAGAGCACAGGCTCCAGACGCGCAGGCTCAGTGGCCACGGCTTACAGGCACTGTCACTCCATGGCATGTGGGATCTTCCTGGACCGGGGCATGAACCCACGTCCCCTGCATTGGGAGGCGGACTCTCAACCACTGCGCCCCCAGGGAAGCCCTGATTTGCACTTTTAAAGATCATTCCCTCCTCCCCAACTCAGTTGTCAAAATACCTTATCTGCCTGCTTGAAATTTAATATTCTTTTCTCTGCATGTCATAACTGCTAATGTAAAACATCTTTGTCCAACTGTTTATCACTTCACTCAGTACAGTGTCCAGTGTCACGTAGGACTTACTGCATGAATGAATGTATGAACAAATAAGAATGAATGGGGGCTTATTATTTCTTCAATAATATAGACCTAGACAAAATTATTTCAGTCCAAATGATTTATGTTTTCTGTTCTTTACTGTGCCAGACAAATACCTATGTGTTGAGGATACAGTAGTAATTTGTGGTCCTATACACAGGGGAAAGCCATTGAGTTGCTCAAACATGACTAACTTGATCAGATTGCCTGAGAACTGTTTAGGAAAAAGGAATGAGCAAGTGATTTCTTATCAGCGTTGGTCATAGATGATGGAGTCTTGTTGAGAATCAGTAAAAAGGATGCTAAGAATAAAAAGAGGTGGCATGGAGTTGGTGAATAACTGGTGAGAGAAAAGGGATTGGGATTAAGTATTGATTTTTGACTGAGGTTATTAAGATACTGACTAGGTGAGATAAGAAGTAGAAAAGAGAGAGCAGAGATATTTTTACAGATGGGGAAGACATCAAGTTCAGTTTTGTACTTTCTCTATGTGCCAGGCTGAGGTTAGAGCATTACATTGCTTGTTTTGAGAGAACTCTGGAGATCCAGATAAATGGGCCACTGTATTATTCTTCATGCAAGAGAGAGGAACTTTTCATTGTATTTAAAGATAGACTAAGTTTGACATGTGATCCTCTTATTTCAGTTTTTAAGTAAAAGACACTTCCAGTTCTTTATGGTTTGTTAAAGGAAGCATAAAGACCATCTGAAACATAGTGATAAGTTTCATGTGTTTAAGAGACTTTGGTTTTACTTCTTTGCTACAGCAAATGGAGGATGCAGAAAAAAGTATGGAAGCATAGAAATGATACACTTTGTTATCAGAGCTATGACAAAATTAGGGCTCTTTCCTAGTAAATATTAAATACAAACTCTTCTCTAATGACCTCAACGGAAGAAAATGAGCATGGATATTTTTATAGTATAACATTTCTGGTATTATAACCAAAGGTCAGTTGTCATATTTATTATCTCTGATATTTCAAGGGTTTCCAGCTTATCAAATAATATCTGCCAGAAATTTGCTGTGAAGATTTTCAGCTTTATTTAAAAATTCTTTTATTTTGTGCAATATATATTATAGTGAGTTTTGTAAAGAGAATAATTTCCTTAGAAATTTGGAGGAATTTGAGGGATAGCCTCTTTATTAACACAAATCTAGGAGGAGCATTTTGCACAGACAATTAATTCATTTTAGCATTTGTCATTGAAGACTTAAGAATTGTTTATTTACAACTAATTCCAAAGAGATGACTTGCTAAAGATATTACTGTATAAAATGTTCCCTTGAAAATGTTTTAAAAATTGTTGAAATATTGTCACATATTACTTCAAAGAAAAGAACATGTTTGGGTAACAAAATAACTTAAGAGATACTTTGATGAAATGAACTGTGATGGAATTTTTCAAGATAAAATCCCATTTTGTTGTGTTCTTCATTTTTCAGGTAATACAGAATACAAGGGAGATAGCTTGCTGAACTCAAAAGGCCAGAATAGAAGTGCTGGATTAGTCATCCAGTATAAATTAATGTATAAATCAAATATAAATTAACAGGTTTGAAAATATGCATGAATGGTTAAGTGCTTCAAGACTGAAATGTGGTATGTGAATTGAAACACATTCAGCACACAAACTGAGTGGATGCAAGCACCAGAATAACACAGTACATAAATAAAGCAAGGTTGCAGGGGAAATTTATAAGCAGACCATCAGCAAAATGTTGATGGTCTACTGAGCCCTCATCCTCCTTCTAAAAGTAGAATGATCAAAGAGAGTGAGTCTCATTCCCAGGCTATTTCACAAATTAAGCAGGAAGCTGAAAGGCAGCAGGGTCACCCAAATATTATCATAGAAATTTAAATTAAATTAGAATTCCTGGATTCACATGGTTGAGCATATTACTTCATTGGCAAGATGAACATCCTGATTGAAGAGACCAGTTGTATTGGATATTTGGCATTTCAGGGTTGATATCAGCTGGAGACTGGCCAGTTCATTTCTAGGCTCTCTGAGAAGTGAGAGCAGTCTCTTAGCCAGTAATAACTTGGTCTCTCCTAACACTAGAATCTTGGAACAATTTCCTTTAAAAAAATGTCTTATATCTCTCCCATCTTTATATCTTTGTGCCTACTATTATGTCTGACATAAAATAATTTCTCATATATATATAATTGGCATATAGCTTATTAACAATATTGTGTTAATTCCAGGTGTACAGCAAGTGATTTAGTTATACAAATACATGTATCTATTCTTTTTCAAGTTCTTTTCCCATTTAGGTTATTACAGACTATTGAGCAGAGTTTCCTGTGCTATACATTAGGTCTTTATTGGTTATCTATTTTAAATATAGCAGTATGTACATATCAATCCCAAACTTCCAATTTATCCCTCCCCACCATCCTTTCCCCCAGTAACCATAAATTTGTTCTCTAAGTCTGTGAGTCTGTTTCTGTTTTATAAATAAGTTCATTTGTATCATTTTTTTTTGGTTCTGCATATAAGCAGTATCATATGATATTTGTCATTCTCTGTCTGACTTACTTCACTTAGTAACTTAGTATGATAATCTCCAGGTCCATCTGTGTTGCTGCAAATGGCATTATTTCATTCTTTTTAATGGCTAATATTCCATTGTATAATGTACCACATCTTCTTTAACCATCCATCTGTTGATAGACGGTTAGGTTGCTTCCATGTCTTGGCTATTGTAAACAGCACTGTAATGAACATTGGTGTGCATGATCCCTTTGAACCATGGTTTTCTCAAGATATATGTCCCAGAGTGGGATTGCAGGATCATATGGTAGCTCTATTTTCAGATTTTTAAGGAACCTCCATACCATTCTCCATAGTGTCTGTATCAATTTACATTCCCACCCACTGTGTAGGAGGGTCCCCTTTTCTCCACACACTCTCCAGCATTTATTGTTGGTAGAACTTTTGAAGATGATCATTCTGGCTGGTGTGAGGTGATATCTCATTGTAGTTTTGATTTACATTTCTCTAATAATCAGTGATGCTGATCAAATTTTCATGTGCCTCTTGGCCATCTGTAAATCTTCTTCAGAGAAATGTCTATTTAGGTCTTATACCCATGTTTTGATTGGGTTGTTTGCTTTTTTTTTTTTTTGATATTGAGCTGCATGAGCTGCTTGTAAATTTTGGAGATTAATCCTTTGTTGGTCACAACATTTGCAAATATTTTCTCCCATTCTGTGGGTCATCTTTTTGTTTTGTTTATGGCTTCCTTTGCTGTGCAAAATCTTTTGAGCTTAATTAGGTCCCAGTTGTTTATTTTTGTTTTTATTTGCATTACTCTGGGAGACAGATCAAAAAAGATATTGTTGTGATACGTGTCAAAGAGTGTTCTGCCTAAGATTTCCTCTAAGAGTGATCCACTGAATTCTGAACTGTTCATTTTTAAAATGTGTTTTATCTTTCTACTTAGGCTGGGCTAATTTTTATTTCCATTTCTATTTCCGGAATATTTGTGCACTGAACTTTACTTATTTCATATCAAAACTGCTGTTCAGCCTACCTAATATATTTTTTATATTTTATTTTTGTTCTACTAGCTTTTTTCCATCTTTTCTTCTGAGCATTTCTATCTTTGTTAGTCTGTAAACATATTTTTAATAGCTGCTGCAAACTCCTAATGTGCTAACTCTAATGTTATCTCAGGGTTTATTTTCATTGGCCACTCTTTTTCTCAACTATGGATCACATTTCCTCATTTTAATACTGAACCATATGGATAATACTTATGGGGTTATATTCGCTTATCTCTATATTTTGACTTTTGTTCTACCAAGTAGGTTACTTATCAGCTAGTCACTTTGAGACCATAGAGGCTTAGTTTCATTCTTTGTTAGACTTATCTCTTTTTGTTGCATCCTTAATCATAATGTAAAATAAGCAGTTCAGAAACATAGCTTTACTCAAAACACATGACTCTTCTTGGGCTCCTTTGTGTATTCCAAGGTGCTAGTTGAGCCACTACATGGAAAATTCAGTAATTGTCAATGAAATTTTAGGGTTTAAACTAAGATTTTGAGAGTCCTCTCACTGTGGTTTCCTTCTGCCTGAAATCTAACCCTACTTAAATTTCAGATACTGTGGTATCTCTCAAAACATTCGTTCACATCTCAAGACATTAAGATTGTAAACTTCTATTTGAGTTCTAGCTAGCCATTGGGTGATGCAGAACTGAGGAATAGTTTTTTGGGAAAGCCAAATTAACATGAATTTCACACATGGAATTTTCTTCCTTAAAAGGAGTAAACCAACTCCAATTTCAGTATAGTATTGGTCACTCACCAATGTCTTTAAATAGTATTTTTAAACAAATATTTGTTGAAAGTTTATAATTGCTACCTGCAAGAGGGTTTGCCTGATGCTACATTCTCTGCTATTAATAAAAATAATGACCTGTTAAATATCATTTTGCCTTTATATGTAACATCCCAAATAGGAATAGCAAGAAAATATGGGAGTGAAGGTTATATTCAGAAAAATATAATATTTCTAAAGTTAATAATTGTCAATAAGCACAAGTTAGTTCAGGTGAAGGGGTAGTTTAATTTTCTGATATTTTCCAAATTATTTGATTCTAGATAACAACATATTCTTGATATGTTTATAATCATAATGAAGAAAGGAGGAAGTTATAATGACATGATTTAATTTTGAAATCAGTACAATGTAACAGGAATTTATAATTACTTTAAAACTTCTACATTATTTTGAAAATATGGCAATGAACATATTTCTTGGTATTGGAGTAATGGTATTAATAGAATTTTCTCAACAACTTGAAAGCACTTTAACAAAATGGTGTCCATATCAACTTTAAGGTCTCAAAATAAACATTTTCCTAGCAGTGTAATAATAATAGTGATCTAGATTTGCATTCACGGTTTCTGACAGAAATGTATTTCCCATATAGTCCTATACTAAAAGTCAGCCATAGAATGTTAGTGAGCTGAATTCAGTGACCATTTTTGAGTTGTAAGGGTAATCAGCAGTTGACATCAAAACTGAAATTCATTGACTATTTCTTAAGTACAACACTAACGTGTAAGTAATAATTACATCATCACACAGTCATTTGACCTGATTTGGATTTCAATTCTTCTTATTTATTGTATTTGCTTTTTTCTTATTATTTATTCTAAATAGAGTAATTCTTGTGTCACAATATTGTTTCTCTGCTACCAGTTTTTTTGTGTATGCCATTATCTTCTATTTTGTCTGTCATATAAAAGAGAAAAAAGTTTTTTTTTTCCTTTTCTTTGTTTATAAATGACAGTTAGCTTCACTAAATCTATTGTTTGAGGTGTACT
Source organism: Hyperoodon ampullatus (assembly GCF_949752795.1). Lineage (NCBI taxonomy): Eukaryota > Metazoa > Chordata > Mammalia > Artiodactyla > Ziphiidae > Hyperoodon > Hyperoodon ampullatus. The sequence goes on from NC_136928.1 coordinate 7,906,881, forward strand.
TGCCAAAAGAAGCCATCTTTAGCACCTGGCAAAAAATATGGAAATTGCTTTGTGACTATACCCACATCCAGTTATCATAGATTGTTCTTAACCTGAGATTGCATAAATAGATATGATGGACAGATGCAAAAGATTCACTGAATACCTCCAAGTTACTTGTAAAATATTAAAATTCAAAGTGATACCAGCCAGTTATTCACTGATGTGTAGACATTGTGGATTGAAAAACTACTTGCGGAGACAATTGTTTTTAAATAATTGTCCCAAAACAAAAATTGTTTTTAAATCTACTGTAGAAAATAAATTATATAAATATTTACAATTTTAGTAAGTATGTTAAAGAAAACAAACAGTAGGTGAAATAAAAATAATATTACTCATTCTTTGGTCTATTTTAAATAATAAGTAACATTGGTAACATTTTTAACATCTGTACATAATTTTTTATTGTTGTTATAAAAGAAAACATGATGTTTCTGGATGAGAGGTAAAATTATTATTCCTTATAGTAATTACATGCATCCTTTCCTCTGCATCATATTTTTCTATTTCATGACAATGAGATGAGGGCATATATCACTCTTCCTGTGAAACAGCAGTTTCTTGCAACACAGGAAAAGACACAGAAAATATGACTCTGGAAACATATACAGAATCTGGACACCTGCCTCCTCTCCTCTGGAAAGAGTGACAGAAACTTGTGCTACCTAATGTCTAACAATCTTTTGAAGGACAAATGCATGGCTTTAGGTTACCTCACTTTGAAATAAAAGCTCATCTCTGGGAAGATGAAAATCTCCCAGAAATTTTTCACCATCTTACAGTTGCCCACTTTTTAGTCATCCTTTGACTTCCAAGGTTTGTCCTTTATCTCAGATTGCTATTAGTTTTTGCTCAGCAAGTTCTGACTATGAAGAAATTAGAAGATACTCATATTGCTTGCCATCAAGATACAATAGTACAAGCTGAAATAATTATAAATGCATAATAGTAAGATGTATGGAAAATCTTTCCAGTAAGTCAGAATTTCACAGACTTGATGTAGAAAAAAAATCAAAAACCTATATGTGCTTTAAGAATTTCAAGAAAATTAATTTAGTTAAAGTATAGAAGAAGATAAGTCTATTGAAGAGATTTTGATGAAAACTATGTGACTAAGACATGGAGATGACATTTATGGACAGAATGGAATAGATACAAAATGAAATATCTTTCCCAGTATCAACAGAATATCTCCTGATGTATGAACAAATCACCATGTAAATTAATACTATTATCCATTCACTATTCTATTATTTTAATATCCTCCTGCCTCTTTTCCCCGACCTCAGCCTTGCCACTGTTAATTGATATTCTAAACTAACTTAGTAATGGTCTTTCTAAAATTATCTGTCTGAGAAAGTTAAGCACCTGCTTGAAATCCTTGAAATCTACAGTTTTCACATTTTCCTTCCTTATCTGATTGTTGCCTACCTTACTTACCTAATCTGCTTATCTGAACCCCCAACCAGTCCCATTTATTTTTTGAGGAACACAGTTTATCATGTGCATTTATTCTTTAAATGACATGAATATTCTAAAATTAATTATGATTTAAACTTTTGTTTGGATCATAATTTTTCCCCTGCTTATAATATCTTCCACTCAAATTTGTCATTAGCTTTTTCACATGCCCTTCAAACTTCAGATCAGTCTTTGCATCCTCTAGGAAAAGTTTTGAGTATGGTTTAAAAATCTTAACTCTGTGATTCCTTGACATTCTCTTTGTTTCATTTTCTTAATATTTAACTAGACATGATTTTCCTAAAGATAATTTGATTTTTTAACTTTAGGGCCATTCTCATTTGCAGACTCATAAGAATTGCTCAAAGAATATTTATTGAATGAGGCAGCAAATTAATGTCTAAATAAACTGTTCAATTGAGCAAAGGATGCATTTATTGAATACATAATATGTGCCATCACTGTGTGAAGGGCAATCGGAAACATCTATTTTTTTTAAATGTGAAAAATAAAAAGTATGAAACACCTTTTGCTAACAGCTTTTGTCAGGAATGTGTGTGTTGAAAAAATTCTGAACTATTAATTCTTTTGAATAGAGATGTTATTAACTAACTTAGCTATTTTACCTACCTCTTGTTATAAACATATATGAAATGTCATTGCCTTTGTACAAAGGCACTACAATTTATTTATACATTCAAATGTTGATATACTTGTTGGTTACTTCGGGGGGTTACTACAGATGTCTTTTATGAACAATGTTATGTGTATAATGGTGGGCATGTGAATGAATTGGCTATTATCATTTGGAGTAGCAAAGCTGGGTCATAGACTATCAATATGGTCAACATTTGTATATACTTTATACAGCTATGCATGTTTACTTCAATACTATAGGGACAATAGTTTACTAAATATTTACAGTTTACTATATATAAAGGGCTACAGTACTATAATTTACTAACAGCAGTGTAGGAAAACTCATTTCTTTATATCCTCACCAATGCCTGTGCTATTGTCTTTCAATTCTCAATTTTCCAATTACAATGACTTTCAGCAGGTTTTTATATATTTCTCAAATATTTAAGTATCTTCATATATGAATTACCTGTTCAGTTCCTTTTCAACTTTGTGCTTAATTTTTTTCTTATTAATTTTGGGAAATATGTGTATATTATGAATATTTCCCTTTATTTTTTTCTATTAACAACAATCCCTACTATCTATTTTTCCAAAGTTTTGATATTAAAATAACTATATCTTCATAGAAAGGTGAAAAGAGAGTACACATAAGTCCTTTGTACTTTAACTTAATTTTCTCCAATGGTTATAGCTTACATAATTATAGTACAATATCAAAAAACAAAAATCTGTCATAGGTTCAATGTGTGTGTATAATACCATGTCATTTTATCACATGTGTAAATTTGCACAACCACTACTGCAATCAAGATACAGAACTATATTATCAACATAACAGGTTCATTAGAACTGAGCCATAGTAAAATTCTTACTCTCCACTAGACCTCCTTTGAATCCCCCCAGCATGTAGTAGAGAACTGCCTCATTTCCCTCAAGTGCAGGTAGAAGCCCAAGTTCCCTAACTGATCTCCACTGACACTATAGGAAGGAACCCTTCCTATAGTGTCACTTACTGCCAGTGTGAACGAATGTCTCAGCTCCCTACTTGGCATCTCTGACACTACCCTGGTGAGGAAATTGGGTTGCTTCATTACAGCCTAACAAAGATGGAAGTTTGCATTCTCCACTCAGCCTTTGCTGACATGACTTGGGGTGGGGTCACATTTTCTTCCCTGGTGTTTGCCTGGAATAGAGCAGTTATTGTCTAAAAGTTTTCTAATAGTCTAATAGTTCTTACCAAACTTCCCCTTTCCTGTTATTTTTTTATCCATATTTTTATTTTTATTTTTATTTTTGGCTAGAAAGAAGTTTATACAAATGACTATTCTTATACCATTACTCTGTAGTGCCAGCTTTTTCATAAATCACCTCTCAATTTTTTTAGATTTCATTATATTCTATTGTTCTATTTATTTATCTTATCCATATGTCTCACTTTATTAATTATATGACAAGTCTTGACTTCAGGCAGAGCATATCTGTTTCTCTAAAATTTATTTTATTAATTTTGGTCTGCTTAATTTATCTCAATAATATTTTAGCTTAGATATCTTGTACATTTTTCTTAGAATGATTCTTAGCCCATTGAATTCATTTCCTTCTTTGCTTATTTTCCATAAGTGAACTTATTGGCAATATGATAAATCATATTTATAGAATTAAAACTCAATATTGAAAAGATTTCTCTAAGTGGATTTGTATATTCAATGGAATCACAAACAAGTTACTGATAGGTTATCTATTTTATATTAAGACAGATAATAGGAGGAAGAAGGTTGAAAATATGATATTCACATTTCCCCTTAATATTATAAAATATTAAATGTTATTGAAAATGTATCCTATCATATTTCAAATCATCTTTTTAAAGCATCCTTGTATTGATTGGTATTTTGAATAGAGTTCAGTTTATTTTAAGACATATGTTGATAAGGATTGAGAGAACTTCAATTTTCTTCTCAGGTAATTTACTTGTTATCTGATTCCCATAAGCAAAATTACTGATACAAGGAAAGAAAGCTTTATGAAAAGAAGATGGTAGATTTTGGAAGTCAAGACTCCTACTCCTACCCTCCTCACTGAGGAGTTAAGGCTAATCACACCTTTCTGGCCTTTGGGGTTTGGCTGACATACTGTGAAGGCTCCCTGTGATAGATGAGAGTTTTCAGATTCCAGCTGAGTGGCTGGAAAGAACAGTGCTTAAGAAGAATCTACACCTATGTGGAGAGCCAAGATAGTACATCAGAAAAATAATGATCTGTCCTAAATCCAATTTGATGTTCATTCTGTAACAAGAGAAGGGATTTTTAGTAGAAACTGAAGTAAACTATGAACCTAACTTTTAAGCTTTTTATCTTAGCAATTTTTAAATTTCTCAAGGAAGAATAATTTTTCCTTCAGATTTGCATTTATACAATGAATAATCCACTATTTAAATATAGATGCACATATGAATACATTATTGGAAAGGACATTTGATAAAATAAATAACACAGGAATGTAAGTAAGGACAACAGGATTTTGGTATTACCATTGTACAAACTGTTTATGTCAACACACAATCCATACAAACCATGTTGTACGGATTTCTGCTAATTATTTAATATCCATGGGGCTCACTTTTCCAATGTAGCATATGAGAACTTGGCAGATATAAACAACAAAGTTCTTTCTGATTGGGAACATTCATCTATTCACTTCCTTCTAAGCATTTTAAGCATCTTTCCCCAAACTGTTTGCTCTCAATTTAAAGCATACACTTGTAGAGCCAGGAGTAAGCAATGAATTATTTTATTCTTTTTACAAATTTTAAGTTTAAAAAAGTGAAATAAGTGGAGCATGGTAGTGGCATAAATAATACTGAACCAAAATTATAATTAGACTATTAACTCAAGATGGGTAATTGAGAGAAACTTGTCTATTTCTTTTCTCTCATTTTTAGTGTCATTTCTAATCCCCTTAGCTCCTTATACTGCTATGTACAGATTTTACAATCTAGATCTTTGTTAAGTTTTCACTTGTCAACCAGTCATTTTTACCAAATCACCTGGAAGCTGTTTGTTTTGAATCAACTGATGAGTGAATAATTTTTAAATTCATGGTCTATTCATGGATTTCCTTGCTTTTGCCAAAGAAGATTAAGGTGCAGTTGTGTGTGTGTGTGTGTGTGTGTGTGTGTGTGTGTGTGTGTGTGTGTGTTTAAAAGAAAGAGAATTAACATGAGAGAAAGCTACAGGTATTGAAAGAGAAAAAAAGGCCTTACTTCTATGAAATTGGTCTCATTTATCTTCCTTCCCATTCTATCCTAGTTCCTTCATTTTTCTCCCACCAAAATGTAATACTAGCACGGATTAGTGTCTCCCAGTAGGAAGAACTGTAGTTGCACATTCAAATTCCTCAAACCAAAAAGCAATCAATACACTATGGCAGGTATGTTGTTCCTGAAGAAAATTGCTTTTGTGCTTCTTAAAGGAAGAACAATGAGTATCAGTGAGAAGAAAAACCCAGCCATGGAAGTAACCGTATTTATCTTTCCTCAAGAGGAAAATTAAACAAAAAAGTTAACTTTAAAACAATGATTAACTTAAATCTCTTTCATGAGCATTATATATGGTCTTTCTAAGGGAAAAATCACATCAGTAACCTACAAAGAAGGTAAGAAAATGTTATGTAAAGGAAAATGTGGATGTTCAGTGCATTCAAATTATATACACAAATTGGTGTTCAGTTTAAGTATGGGTGCCTGTGTTTTCTTTTCTTCTTTTTAATGTGTGTGTTAAATATGCAATAGGCTGGAAGTAATGGAAGCTTAAAATTAAAATTACAATATGATATTTTCCAGTTTGCTAACACTAAATTGACCCTAAAGCATTTAACATAAGATGAGGTGGGACACAATCCTTAAGGGAAAGAGCACCTTTTGACTCTCCTACACTTCCCTATATGTTGATATCTGAAAGATAATTAATACATTTGCATATGAGTAGAATGACTTTGGGAATAAATAGCATTTTTAGAAACTATGTGATGGGTTGAAAGAGTCACAGTTGAAGTTGATTTGGGGTGAAGTTCTCAATGCAAAGTAAATTCATCCTGTGAAAATTGTGGTTCTGAAGGTTCAGAAATCAGGGAAATTACTCGATTTTGACATTGTGTGCTGGTGGTTATAATTTATCATGACATAATCACTTGAAATGGTCTTATATTAAGAGAATAATACACTGAACAGAAAGTTTTCAACAGCAAATAAAATATATTTGTCTACAACACAAAAAAGGCAAATTGAAACAGCTGAACTCTGATAAACCTTATTTATTTTCCTGTCCAACCTGGGACACATAACCTAAACTGACAGCTTTGGAAGAACCTGGAATACTGGAACTGTTAGGAGGGATGGGGGGTTATGGAAAGAGTAAAGGTCATCTCAAGAATTCTCTGCCGATAGAAACATGTGAGGGGACTTTGATGAATTACTCTGACTTGAGGAGAGATGGGGGGGAAGAGAGAGAGAGAGATAGAAGTTGATTGTATTTCTCCCCCAAACTAATCAAAGAGATCATATCACCAATTATACAGGCTTTATCTAATTTAAAGTCATTAGCAATATTATGTGCTAAGTAATCTAGCTCTATTTTATAGATCATGTGAGTAAAAAAATGTTGCTTACCATATCAATAAATAAAGGATGTTGCAGCCCTCAAGCCATCACATTACAGCCATCCCAATGGTAAGCTCTGAGGGAGCTCAGGATAGAAACAGGATGCCCACCATCAAGCCACCAGCCACTGCAGACACCCTACCCCACAAAGTTGCACCCTGAGGAGATTCAGAATAGGAAAACACAGGGTACTGAACCCAGATAGCTGAGGCACATATCAAAGGAATTATTTCAATGAGCCCTGATTTTGCATCTTTCTGTGCGTAGAAAAGCACTAAATTCCTTAACTTGAGATATCTGATTTTCTTTAATTAACAGTAATCTTTTGATATTCTGACTACCTGGTCTTTGTTTCAAAAACTCCTATATATTCTTGCTCCTGACTTACCTCTTCAGAGCAACCTCTCCGAGGTAACTGAAAGACTATGTCCTGGGCTTAAGTCTTCAGTTTAGTGTGCCAAATAAAACGTAATTCTCAACTTTTAGTTTGTGCATTTTTTTCAGTCAACAATCAGCATATGATATACAGGGCCAGAACTAGGGTGAGGTGACAGAGACATGTCTCTTGAGTGTAAAATTTAAGGGGTGCCAAAGCACACAGTAATCAAGATAAATATTTTAACACAAAAAAAAGGTTTAATGGAAATTAAAACAAAAAGCCCCTGATGAGCAAAAGATCAAAATTTTAATTAATGATAGAATCAGTATATGATTATTTATACATCCTAAAGAAATATTCCTGTCTAGTTCATTAGCTTGAAGGCCCATGATAAAGCCCTCATTCTAAACAGTTTCATAACTCCAGAACATAAGAGCAAAAATGTAACATCATTTCACAATTTCCTTAGTGTATGTAAGTTCGCAGCAAAATATGCCTGGTCCTCCTCAGTTCCACAGAATCCATTGTTTGACGGCTGCAATTCTAAAGCATAATTACAGAAAATCAAGGCACTTGTGGAACTTCTCTTTTTACTCACCTTCCTTAGTTTTCTTCCTTAATTTTATTTCCCTCTCTTCTGGTTTCAGTTGATGCTGTTAAGAAGTCTTCTTCAGTCTAATTTAATTTTCCTCTACAATAGAAAATAAGAGTAGATCACCTAGTTTCTATCTCTGACTGTTATGATATTATTTTTGGTTTTTGTGTTCAATAGCTTTATAAACATATATCTAGTTTGGATTTGTTTTATTTATCCCAATTAGGATATATCGTTCTTATGACTGAATGCAAGTTAATGTGCCTGATGCACAGTGAAGTCAAACAAACAGAAACATCAGAGTTTGGAGCAAAGAAAGGTTTATTGAAAGGGCCAAGGAAGGAGGATGGGTGGGTGGCTCATGCTTAAAAACCTGAACTCTCCAAAGGGTTTCAGCAAAGCATTTTTAAAGGCAAGGTGAGGGAGGGGCAACACAGGGTATATGATCAGCTCATGCACAATTCTCTGACTTCTTGTTGGTGATCAATCCTTGGGAGCCAGAAGGCCTGGGGCTTGCATGCTCATGATCATCAAGTAGGTAATTTCTTCCATTTTCTAATGGTTTTAACATCTGAAAAAACCAGGAAATATGCAGCAGGTACTATTATCTAGGTACTTCAGAGAGGAGCTACAGCAGAGGACATGGGGAAAGGGCCTGTCCTGGGAAGGCCACATTGCGTTCTGCTCAGTTACATTCTCACTGGATATGAGGACTCACACTTTTCAAGTGTTCCAGGAAGTTTCCAGTTATTATTTCATCAAAATGTTGTTGGCATCCATTCTTTTTATTTTTTTTTTCCTTCTGGATTTACATATAGACTGACACACATGCTTACATACATACACACAAACTGATTTTTCCATCCTATCATCTATATCTCTTTAATTTGTATCCATATTTTATTTTCTTGTGTTGTATATCAATCAGTCACAATTTCTCTCTTAAGCTCTATATAATCTATTCTTAATAATTCCACTAAGGTTTGATTTTTCACAGTTAAAATTTTCATTTGTATAGGTGTAACTCTGTATCAAATTTACTTGTTCATTTTGACAACCTCTTATGTTTTATTCATTTATCTACTTAAGTGTTTTATCTAATTAAACATTTATCTAGTTAAGTATTCCAAAGACATCTCCTCTAAATTATTTATCTGACTTTGAATATCCAAACCTCCTACTGATTGTTTTATCTCCTCTCTCTCTCAGCACTTTGTGTATGCTTGATAATTTTTGGTTATTAGTCTATTTTTTGTTTTGATTTGTTTTTACTGTGAGACTCCTATGTACCTGTATTGGGGGGAAAAAGATAATTTTCTTCTTCCATGGACCACAGAGGAACACTAGCCAGAAAATATTAAGAAAAGTGTACAGATCAAATGTGAAAGCCGCAGATTCAACTGCTCCTCTTTGCAGACTCAAATCTACATGACAGAAAAGATTATAGGGCTACATGTTCTCTAACCATTTCAACTTTTTGTACCTGCCCTTAGCTTAGTCTTCCAAACCCCCCAAATACGCTTTTTTTTTTTTTTTTTTTTTTTTTGGCGAGGGGGAGTGTCTTTGAAGATCTCTTCTGCTGCTCCTAGGTACAAAAATGCTACAAAGAAGGTGTCTTACCCATGACAAATTTGTTCTATAGGCAGAGGTGCTTCCAAAACACCCAGGTTGCCCTACACACATAAGTAGAAGTTTATTTCTTCTATTTTTATCAAATTTGGCTATGTTGATTTCATTTTGTTTTTAGTTTAGTGCAACTCCCTTATTGATAAATTTCAGTAAATTTGAATTTTATTATTTCTCAATAGACATAGGTATTAAAATCATCTGGTCCTAGAATTTATTCAGAGGATAGTTTTTAGTGAAAGTTTAATTTTTAAAGGTTAATTATGTATTTACATTCACAATACCTTTTGTGTTCAATATAAGTTGTTTGTAATTAAGTAAATCATTCATGTCACTGAGAATTTTACTTTTAATTCTATATTCTTGAAAATATAATTTCCAACTTTTCTTCTCTAAATTTCTTTGTTATCTCTGTAGAATTTTCATCCTTAATATAATTTTGAGGGTTTTTTTGGTGATTTTTAAAACATTTTTAATTGGATTGACTAGTCATTTATCTATTTATGGAAATAATTCTAAGCTTTGTTTGCCAGTTCTACTTTTCCCCTCCTTTTTTTAAAATCAGTCCATTTATCCTTTACTGATTTATTCTCCATCTCCAGGCATATTTTGGTTCACTGTTAAAATATCTTGTTTTAACAAGCTAAATTATTTCTTCTGAGCATTCCTGAAAGTCATGCCATGTCAGTTTTGATAGTATCATTATTATCTAAGTGGAAATGCAAATCCTGTCTTTGCTCCTCCTCTTATTGTCTCTATGATCTTTGTCATGTTACTTTTCTGTGCCTCAGTTTACACTTCTGTAAAGTAGGACTGATAATAATAACTATCTCATAGAGAAGTCTTTAGGATCAATGAAGTAATAAATGTAAATAAAGCCTGCCAAGCCATAAGGTCTATAAAAATATTAAATTGCATTTTTATTATTGTTATTGGTATTATTATAGATAACTTTCATTCACTTATTGTGGGACTCTCTTAAGTATCTATGGTTTAGTTCTAGTGTTCTCTATTTTTGCTATTAATTGTAATGTTATTTGCACTATAATTGGGTAATTATTTCTATTCTATTCTTTATAGCTATTTATTTTGATTTTTAAATGGGCCTTATAAATAATTTGCTTAAATATTAGTTTCAAAGGGACTTCAAAGGAATGTGTACTGTATATGTGTTTGTAAACTTTTCCTTTTACATCATTTAGATCTTGTCTATTAGTATATTTTTATTGTAAGGCTGTACTTACAGATATCCTTTCTCTTCAGCTTCCAGACACAAGGGGTGTGGAGCTTATACACCTAGTTCTGGTCAACAAGCTATTAGCAGAGATAATGTGGACTATGTTAGGTTTCAAGCAAGGTGGCCAGTTCTCTAGCCACCTCTTTTCTTCTACAACAAAAATGGAGAAAGTCTTGTATTAAAATATTAAGTCAAGATATCAAGCAGCCTGAATTACTGAATCATCATATGGAGGACAATGGCTTTGAAGAGTCACTAGGTCTACAGGGGACTTTGAGTGAATGAAACACACTTTTTTTAAAAATATTTTTTATTAAGCCAAAAAGATTTTGGGATTACTTGTTAGCTACAGTAGGCTGAATGTCCTCAAAACTCAACTTGGGTTGGAACTTGAGGACAGAACATATTTGAATTATTGAGAGGTTAGGGGCAGGTATGTCAGGCCAGAGGGTACAAGTAAAGGTGCTGAGGAAAATGTGTAGAGATCAGCCTGGCAGCATCTAGAGGGCAAGCATTTGTCCTGGTCAAAGTTGGCACAGGGGTTGGCCTCCACAAGAGAACCTGATTCCAGGATTTTCACCAGGCCTGTTCTGCAGGACAGAGAACAGAGTGAAACTCATCTACAAGAAATGAACACAGGAGAAATATATAGCACGGAATGGTTTCTTTACTCTGATCTAAGAGTATGATTTAGAGTGTTTAATTACAGTTTGCTAAGGATTGCTGCTCTTCAGAGAAAAGCAAAACTATGCAGGTAGTAGTGACTATTGATTTTGGCACAACAATTACCAGAAGAGTTTATAAGTCAGCTATTCATCAAGGCCAGAGGAAATATTACACACATATCACATATTAAAAGAAAACAACCCCAAACTGATGTCCTTGATGCAGTCTAAAAACTGGCACCAACTGAATTTTTCTAAGGTCCTTACTACCACAGATAACAACCTTACAAAAGGATGCTCAAAGCCCAAGTGATCAGGATATTCAGGAGAAAGTCTAGTGCCATGGTAGCTGCTTACCTTTTAATTATCAAACTCAATAGAGTAAAATTAGTATATATATATTAGTATATATATATATATATATATAATATTCTATAATATTATATATATGATAGGATTATCTAATAGGTCTTTGAATAAATGATCATCTCACATGTATGTGGTCTGACTGTGCAGGAAATTTGAATCTGTCAAATACACAGTGAAACTGCCAGGAACCCTCGAGAAAGACAATTATCATGTGACATAAAAAATGGTATTTAAAAATACAAAGTAAATATCAGAGTTTATAAATAAGGAAAGGCTCTTCATTCCAGAAAGAGATGGGCAGGAAGGATGTGATCTAAAATTTTAAATGAAAAAAGAAAAAATAATCTTATAAGACGAATACTAAATTGTAAATTATAAATTTACACTTTTCTTCTTGCATTTAAATACCATGTCTTTTATTCTTTACTGAAAGCTATAACATGATGGAGGAAGAAAGTTAGAATGTTCCATCAAAAATTATGTATTATTTTCTTTCTTCCCCCCCCCCCCCATGCGGGTCTCTCGCTGTCGTGGCCTCTCCCATTGTGGAGCACAGGCTCCAGACGCACAGGCACAGTGGCCATGACTCATGGGCCCAGCCACTCTGTGGCATGTGGGATCTTCCCGGACCGGGGCATGAACCCATGTCCCCTGCATCGGCAGGCGGACTCTCAACCACTGTGCCACCAGGGAAGATCTCATTCAGACTCTGTGAAAGTGGCTGTGGATGACTAAGACTGATAGAATCTTTGCTATAAGGGTGACAATAAAGGCAACGCATTCACAGTGGCATTCTCCACAACATGGCCATTCTGTTACGCCTTTAAGGCAAGCATAAATATCTACCCAAGGTTTATTATTGCACCTTCAAAGAGACTCCACTAGAACTATGCTTTGGAGCTTAAAAAAATGTTATTGAAATATACTTTATTAATAACATTGTGTTAGTTACAGGTGTATGGAAAAGTAATTCAGTTTCATTGTAGAAATGTTTATTTAGGTCTTCTGCCTATTTTTTGATTGGGTTGTTTTTTTTTGTTTGTTTGTTTTTTGTTTTTCTTTTCATATTGAGCTGTAAGAGCTCCTGGATTTTTAATTTATCAAGACCCATTCCTTTTGTTCTAAGATTAACTAGATTCTAAATCTTTATTTAGGCTCTCCTCCTACATGAAGTATCTTCTTACTTAGTTAAGATCAATCTTTTGAATAAACATCTTAGTCTCTAGTTGATCGTTATCAAATATAACTTTAGCTTACTTAGCTCAGGAGGGTTAGCTCATGGTGAATACTCCAATATTCAGTCCAAGAAAGGAAAAGTAAATTTATATAAGCTGATTTAAGTGGACCCTTTTCCTTTTTTTGTGTGATGTTTTCTTATATTTCTTATAAAATATCTTGCTTCTAGGTTTGTTATTTCTATCCTATTTTGACTTATACTTGTGTATCCTAAGCTATTTCTATCTGCTTAGTTGTAACCAAGATTTTTTTGTCAGCTTTGTTAACAAAGTACAGAAACTTTCCATTAAAATAAAGGAAAGATTTTAAACACAGGGTCTAAAAATAACTAAAACTGCTGTTACTAAGTGTTTTGGTTTTAAGAGAAGAATCAGTAAGTACAATATCTTGAAGGAAAGGAATTCTATTAATCAAAAACATTAACATTTTTGACACAGACCCTGGTATTATGGATAAAATACCCAGGAGCAAAGCTTAACACTGTTCCTTACTGTATCATCTGGGGCAAGGGCTTTAATTGCTCTGAGATGGTCATCTTACAGAATTGCCTTTAAGAGTACATGCTCTAGTTGAGTATATTGTATTAAAATTATTTTATGACAATTTTGAAAGAAAGAAAAACATATTTAATGAAAATGACCTTTTATATGCCATCTAAGTACCCAACCCAGTTCACCTTTAGATGGAATGCCAACAAGTGGCTGGCAACATTCTAATATAATTTTATTGTATTACAAGTTTAATATGGTAATCTTAATTGTTACAGTGGTTAGGAGTAGTTTACTAGGACAAATTTTTGATACTTATAACTCGATGCCCTAGGGTTCTTTTATTTTCACATTGTATACAGAGCTAAAATATTATGTGAATATATGTAAAAGTCTCAAAAAAGGTAGAGGGTTTGAGATCATTATAAAGCCAAGAAAGCCTTGAAACAGAAATAGAAATACCTTGGTTTAATGTCTCACTTTTGAGCTGCATGCAGAAGATGCCCTGGCAACAAGAGATTAAATGTGTAAATTTGAGATCACCAAGCAGCATGTTATATCCATAAGCTTCTGCTACTAAAATCTCCAAACAAGGGAGAGGAATGCATGGGATATGAATTATTATTTCCAAATATAATTATGAATCATTCATAGATTCAAAATAAATAAGTGTGTTTTTAGGGAGGTCAGTATATTCTTAAAGAATGTAGAGCTGTATGTGTGTGCTTACAACATTTTATTCCTAGTTTACCTTTTGTCCATTTTTACTCAGGCCTTTCCCTTCCCACTGTAGAGAATTTGCCTTGAAGACTCAAATCTGTCAAATCATGACAAATATTTTACCAGCTGGTCTTTTACATACTTGCTAATGGAAAATAATAGTTGCCATAAATAGAGTTATTCAATTAACTCTTCCCCTCACCAATGATGCCAGAATTCCTGCTACTTCCATGATCAATATAAGAACAGTTTTCCTGAGTTCTTCTTTGTTTCACCTGTGTTCCATACATTAAACAACTTGTTTTCTTTTTGGCACAGTTTCTATTTATCACAACTGTTCCCATTTCCTTCCTCACTATTTTTACCCTCAGAAATCTACACTCTATCCATTCCATCATGCATTGGCTCAGGAATCTTCCAAAGTCTGAATAACTTGATAATTAATATTTATGGGGTGTTTAAAATAATGTTATCTCAAGATTAATATACAATAACTGGTTTTGATGAGAAGTATCAAGGTTATACTTATTTTTGCTGTAGAATCTTTATAATAAGCCTTATAAATAGGTATTCCTTAATTAAGGAGTCACTCTAGACTTCTGGAATAACCATATAAGAACATAATCTTAGCTAAGTGTTTTTTGATGGGAATTTGTATACAAATTTTGCAGTGGAATCCTAAAAGAAAAATGTGTTGTTATGCTTCTCTTGTTGATATGCTTTCTTAGTGTCAGTGCTACTTGAATAAGAACATTGTTTATGGTAATACTGTCTAATGTGATTGCTTTTCTAGTTAAAGCAGCATATGGAAGTCCTGTCACAACATTTTGATTGTCTCAGGGAAGATATGGAACTTAAATCAGTGTCTAATTGTTAGATGTATATACTGCTGTCAAATAAATTATATTATTTTCCCCACTGAAACTGATAAAAAAATTGAAATATTAAATCTAGTATAATTTTTAATGTAGTTAGAACAAAAAAGAGAATACTCCTAAAAAGTGCTCTACTGACATGTTCATAGAAGTTATTTTATAATAGAGAAAACTTTTAACAAATTTTAATACTATAAGTATCCCAAAATAGTGTGACATTTGAACTCTGGCATGCTCAATGGAATAGTATGCAGACATTAATAAAATGATTACATCATAATCTTGAACAGACACTTATAGTGGAATATGACTAAAGCATGACCTCACTTGAAAAACAAATGTACACATATTAGAAAAATAAATCAAAGGAAATCAGGCCTTAAAAACTGACTGACCTACTTTTCACCATGGTCTATTAAACTTCTGAACTGTGACTACCTGTTTTAACATAACCTAGCTATCCATACAATGAATTAAGATGATCTGAGTCAACATGACTTAGTTATTTGGTCCAAGGAAACTTTTCCTGGGAAGGACTAAACTGTAAACCAATAAGTAACCTTACTGTTTGCATCAGGAATCCCATGCAGATCAATTATCTAATATAGCAATCTCCTTGGAAAACAGCCCCCTTAAGAAGCAACTGTTTAATTTCCAAGACTAACATCAACAGCCTCAGCTTTCTATGTCTACCAATCTTAAACTATTACATCAAAAATTTTGTCTAGTCCCCAGCAGTTCCTCTCCCTGGAAGACCTACATTTGAGTCAGACCTCAAATCCTATAAGTATTCATTTTGACTCCTTACTTAGACATTACTGCCTTTCACTTTGTCAAGATATTCTCCCTTACTGCTGACAGTTCTAGCAAATTTAGTTCCATTTTACTAATATGTTATGTGTCTGAGGAGCTCAATTCAATGATTTTTTTAAAAAATTTTATTTTACTTCTTAAAATTTTTATTGGAGTATAGTTGATTTACAATGCTGTGTTAGTTTCAGGTGTACAGCAAAGTGAATCAGTTACACTTATACATATATCCATTCTTTTTTAGATTTCTTTCCCATTTAGGTCACCACAGAGCACTGAGTAGATTGCCCTATGCTACACAATACATTCTCATTAGTTATCTATTTTATAGATAGTAGTGTATATAAATCAATCCTAATCTCCCAATTCATCCCATTCACCTCTTTCCCCTTTAGTAGCCATAAGTTTGTTCTCTATATGTGTCACTCTTTTTCTGCTTTGCAAATAAGTTCATCTGTACCATTTTTCTAGATTCCACATACAAGCGATATTATACAATATTTGTTTTTCTCTTTCTGACTTACTTCACTCTATATAACAATCTCTAGGACCTTCCATGTCTCTACAAATGGCACTATTCTGTTCCTTTTTATTGCTGAGTAATATTCCATTATATATATGTACCACATCTTCTTTATCCATTCTTATGTTGATGGATATTTAGGTTGCTTCCATGTCCTGGTTACTGTAAATAGTGCTGCAATGAACATTGGGGTGCATGCATCCTTTTGAATTCTGGTTTTCTCTGGATATATGCTTAGAAGTGGAATTGCTGGGTCACATGGTAGTTCTATTTTTAGGATTTTAAGGAAACTCCATACTGTTCTCCATAGTGGCTGTACCAATTTACATTCCCACCAGTAGTGTAGGAGGGTCCCCTTTTCTCCACACCCTCTCCAGCATTTATTGTTTGTAGATTTTTTTGATGATGGCCATTCTGACCTGTGTGAGGTGATACCTCATTGTGGTTTTGATTTGCATTTCTCTAATAATTAGTGAGTTGAGCAGCTTTTCATGTGTTTGTTGGTCATCTATATCTCTTCTGTGGAGAAATGTCTTTTTAGGTCTTCTGCCCATTTTTTTTTATTGGGTTCTTTGATATTGAGCTGCATGAGCTGTTTGTAAATTTTGGAAATTAGTGCCTTGTCAGTTTCTTCACTTGCAAGTATTTTATCCCATTCTGAGGGCTGTCTTTCCATTTTGTTTATGGTTTCCTTTGCCTTGTAAAAGCTTTTAAGTTTAATAAGGTCTTCTTTGTTTATTTTTGTTTTTATTTTCACTACTCTAGGCAGTGGATTAAAAAAGATCTTGCTGTGATTTATTTCAAAGAGTATTCTGCCTACGTTTTCCTCTGAGTCTTGTAGTATCCAACCTTACATTTAGGTCTTTCTTTAATCAATTTTGAGTTTATTTTTGTGTATGGTGTTAGGGAGTGTTCTAATTTCATTTTTTTTAACATGTAGCTGTCCAGTTTTTCCAGCAGCATTTATTGAAAAGACTATCTTTTCTCCATTGTATATTCTTGCCTCCTTTGTTATAGATTAGGTGGCCATAGGCACATGGGTTTATCTCTGGATTTGCTATCCTGTTCCATTGATCTATATTTCTGTTTTTGTGCCTGTACCATACTGTTTTGATTACTGTAGCTTTGTAGTATAGTCTGAAGTCAGGGCACCTGATTCCTCCAGCTCTGTTCTTCTTTATCAAGATTGTTTTCACTATTCAGGGTCTTTTGTTTTTCCATACAAAATGTAAAATTTTTAGCTCTAATTCTGTGAAAAATGCCATTGGTAATTTTTTTTTTTTTTTTTTTTTTTTTTTTTGCATTACGTGGGCCTCTCACTGTTGTGGCCTCTCCCGTTGTGGAGCACAGGTTCCGGACGCGTGGGCTCAGCGACCATGGCTCACGGTCCCAGCCACTCCGTGGCATGTGGGATCTTCCCAGACCAGGGCACGAACCCGTGTCCCCTGCATCAGCAGGTGGACTCTCAACCACTGCGCCACCAGGGAAGCCCCACCATTAGTAATTTGATAGGGATTGCACTGAATCTGTAGATTGCTTTGGGTAGTAGAGTCATTTTCACAATATTGATTCTTCCACTCCAATAAAAGGTATATCTCTTCATCTGTTTGTGCCATCATTGATTTGTTTCATGAGTATCTTAGAGTTTTCTGAGTACAGGTCTTTTCCCTCCTTAGGTAGGTTTATTCCTATGTATTTTATTATTTATGATGTTATGGTAAATTGGATAATTTCCTTAATCTCTCTTTGTGATATTTCATTGTTAGTGTATAGGAATGCAAGAGATTTCTGTGTATTTATTTTGTATCCTTCAAATATACCAAATTCATTGATTAGCTCTAGTAGTTTTCTGGTAGCATCTTTAGGATTTTCTATGTATAGTATTATGTCATCTACAGACAATGACAGTTTTACTTCTTTTCTGATTTGGATTCCTTTTATTTCATTTTCTTCTCTGATAGCTGTGACTAGGATTTCTAAAACTATGTAAAATAAAAATGGTGAGAGTGGGCATCCTTATCTTCCTCCTGATTTGAGAGGAAGTGCTTTCAGCATATATATATATTTTGTGGTACACGGGCCTCTCACTGTTGTGGCCTCTCCTGTTGTGGAGCACAGGCTCCAGACACGCAGGCTCAGTGGCCATGGGTCACAGGCCTAGCCGGTCCATGGCATGTGGGATCTTCCCAGACCAGGGCACAAACTCGTGTCCCATGCATCGGCAGGCTGACTCAACCACTGCACCAACAGGGAAGCCCTGTAATATATGGGGGTTTTTTTGTGTTTTTTTTTTTTTTTTTTTAATGTTGAGGTAGGTTCCCTTAAAGCCCACTTTCTGGAGAATTTTATCATAAATTTGTGTTAAATTTTTTCAAATGCTTTTACTGCATTTATTGAGATGATCATATGGTTTTTAGTATTTTATTTTGTCAGGGGACACCTAGGTTGTTTTCTTCAGATCTTTGTTATTGTGAATAATATTTCAATGGACATGGGAGTGCAGATATCACTTCAAGATCCTGATTTCATTCCCTTTAAATATATGATAAGAAGTGTGACTGCTGGATTATATGGCAGTTTGTATTTTTAATTTTTTGAAGAACTGCCATTTTGTTTTCCATAATGACTATTCCAATTTACATTCCCACCAAAAGGGTTGCCTTTTCTCCATATCCTTAACAACACTTGTTATCTGTTGTCTTTTTGATAATATACATCAATATTTCACTGGGGTTTTGATTTGCTTGACTCTGATGACAAATGATGTTGAGTACAGTATCACAAATCTGTTGCCAATTTGTCTTTTTTGGAAAATATTCAGTACTTTACCCATTTAATTATTTGTTTTGTTTTATTTTTCAATTTTTTACTATCATCATTATTATTATTATCATTATTATTGCCATTTATTTGTTTGCTATATATTTTGGATAATACTCGCTTATTGGATATATGTTTTTTGAATATTTTCTTCCATTCTATAAGTTGTCTTTTCATATTTTGATGGTTTCCTTTGCTGTACAGAAACTTTTTAGGTTGACATAATTTCACTTGTTTATTTTTGCTTTTATTGCCTAAACTTTTTGTGTCTTATCTAAAAAAATAATTGCCAAGAGCAATATCAAGCAGCTTTTCTCTATGTTTTCTTTTAGGAGTTTTATAATTTCAGGTCTTATGTTTAAGTCCAGTATATTTTGAATTAAATTTTTGTAAGGGTAAGATAAGGTTCCAATATCCTTCTTTTGTATATGATGTCTAATTTTTCAAACACAATTTATCAAAGGGACTGTCCTTTCCTCATTATGTATCCTTGACACCCTTGTTATAGATTATTTTATTGTATATGTATGGTTTTATTTCTGGGCTCTCTATTCTGTTCTAGTTGTCTATGTGTCTATTATTATGTCAGTACCATAATCCTTCAATCACTATAGTTTTGTATTACAATTTAAAATCAGGATATGTGATCCTTCAACATTGTTCTTCTTCTTCAAGATTATTTTGACTATTTATAATTCCATATGAATCTTAAGATTGTTTTTTCTAATTATTATTTTTTAAATTCCCTTTGGAATTTTGAAAAAGATTGCAATGAATCTGTAGATGGCCTTAGGTGGTATGGATATTTTAGCGATGTTGTTTCAATCATTGAATATGAGAATATTTTTATTTATTTGTTCTCTATTTTTTTCATCAATGTCTTTTGGTTTTCTGTCGACAGATCTTTCACTTCCTTTGTTAAATTTATTCTGAAGTATTATATTCTTTTTAATGTTTTTATATATGAGCATTGTTTTATTAAAAATTTCCTTTTCAAGGGCTTCCCTGGTGGCGCAGTGGTTGAGAGTCCACCTGCCGATGCAGGGGACACGGGTTCGTGCCCCGGTCTGGGAAGATCCTACATGCCGCAGAGCAGCTGGGCCCGTGAGCCATGGCTGCTGAGCCTGCGCATCTGGAGCCTGTGCTCCACAATGGGAGAGGCCACAACAGTGAGAGGCCCATGTACCACAAAAAAAAAAAAAAAAAAAAAAAAAAAAAAAAAAAAAATTTCCTTTTCAGATAGTTCTTTGCTAATCTACAGACATGCAACTGATTTTTGTATATTGTTTCTGTTTTCTGCAAATTTACAAAATTCATTTATTAGTTCTAATATTTCTAATAATGAATTTGCATATTTAATATATAATACATGTCATCTGCAAATAGAAGCAATTTTACTTCCTCCTTTCTCATTTTGATGACTTTTATTTTCTTTTCTTGCCAAAATATTCACTCTGTTGAATAGAAGTAGCCAGAGTGGTCATCCTGTCTTGTTCTGATCTAAGAAAAAGTTTTCCAGTTTTCACTGTTAAGTTGATGTTATCTATGGCTGTGTATGTTTTTTTTTTTTTAACATCTTGATTGGAGTATAATTGCTTTACATTGTTGTGTTAGTTTCTGCTGTATAACAAAGTGAATCAGCTATACGTATATATGTATATCCCCATTTCCCCTCTCTCTTGTGTCTCCCTCCCATTCTCCCTATCCCACCCCTTGAGGTGGTCATGAAGCATGGAGCTGATCTCCCTGTGTTATGCAGCTGCTTCCCACTAGCTATCTATTGTACATTTGGTAGTGTATATATGTTAATGCCACTTTCTCACTTCTTCCCAGTTTACCCTTTCACCACCCCATGTCCTCAAGTCCATTTTCTATGTCTGCATCTTTATTCCTGTCTTACCCTTAGGTTCTTCAGAACCTTTTATTTTAAGATTCCATATATATGTGTTAACATACAGTATTTGTTTTCCTCTTTCTGACTTATTTCACTCTCTATGACAGACTCTTAAGTCCATCCATCTCACTAAAAATAACTCATGGGTTTTATTATGTTAAGGTACATTCCTTTTATACCTAATTTTTAAAGAGGCTGTTAAATCATGAAAGGATGCTCAATTTTGTCAAATGCTTTTTCTACATCTATTGAGATGATCATATAATTTTTATCCTTTTTTATACTAGAATGGTGTATTACATTTTTTGATTTGCATGTGTTGAATCAGCTTTCCATCTCAGGGATAAATCCCATTTGATCCTGTTGTATGATTCTTTCAATGTGCTGTTAAATTTGTTTTACTAGTATTTTGTTGAGAATTTTTGAATCTTTATTTATAAGAGATATTGGTCTATAATTTTTTTTTTTCTTGTAGTGCCCTTATCTGGTTTTGGTAAGAGAGTAACAATGTCCTCATAACATAAGTTTGGAATTGTTTTCCCTTCTTCAATATTTTAGAAGATGTTGAGAAAGCTTGTCATTAGTTCTTTAAATGGATGGTAGAATTCATCATTGAAGCCACCTGGGCCCAGATTTTTCACTGTTGGGAGATTTTTGAATATTGATTCAATATCCTTACTCTTAATTGGTCTGTTCAGATTTTCTATTTCTTCATGATTCAGTCTTGTTAGATTGTATATTTTTAGAAATTTATCCATTTCTTCTAGGCTAACCAATCTGTTGATGTATATTGTTCATAGAATTCTCTTATGATTCTTTGTATTTCTGTGGTATCAAATGTATTGTCTCCTCTTTCACTAATTATTTTAGTCTTCTCTCATTTATTGTGGATTACTCTAGCTAAAAGTTTCTCAATTGTGTTTATCTGTTCAAAATATCAACTCTTAATTTTAAAAATATTTTCTAATGTCTTTCTAGTCTCTATTTTATTTATTTCTGCTCTAATCTATATATCCTTCCTTCCACTAACTTTGAGCATAATTTCTTCTTCTAGCTTTAGGAACTTTAAATTAGGTAGTTTATTTAAATATCTTTCTTTTTTCTTTAAGTATGTATTTATACCAATAGAATTCCCTTTTAGAACTCAATTTTCGTGTATTCTTTAATTTTTGGTGTGTTCTGTTTCCATGTTCAATTGTTTCAAGATACTTCTTAATTTTCTTTTTAACTTCTTTGTTCCATGGGTAGCTTAGAAATGTGCTGCTAAATTTCAACTTATTTGTGAATTTTCTAATTTTCCTTTTTTATTAATTTATAGTTTGATATCATTATGGTCAGAAATAATACTTGAAATGATTTCAATCTTTTCAAATTTGTTCACACTTATGGAATATTTTATATATGTCTGTTAGGTTTATTTAGTCTATAGTGCTATTCAAGTCCACTATTACCTTATTGATTTATGGGTCCTAGTACCACAGTTGGTGAGCCTGCCTTCGCAAAACTGCCCTCCACCACTTGGGTGCCACCAGGAGTTCCCAATGTCCTATTTCCCAAAGTTTCCACAAAGATACTTTTGTCCATGGATGGCTGCCAAGTTACTGTTGCTGTGACGGAAACAAGTGGCAGATCTCTTATTTCTCCATTACTAACCTCAACAGAAAAGTAAATCTGCATCCACTATACAGCCTTAAAGCAATTGATCAAGACATTAACCTTTTTCCCTCACATTGTCCAAAATTTCCTGACATACTTTCATTAGATTTTTATGTCCTTGGTCCCTGATCCTTACTGTATATCCAAAACAAATTTCTAATTTTGCTCCCAAATACATTTGATGTTCAGTTTGATTATTTACCTAATATACATTGTTCTTCTTCCACATACATCTTCTCAAAGCTCATTCCTCTGGTCTTTGCAGTTTGCATTATTTTTCATGAAGCCTAACTTCCTAATGACATCTTTGGATCCAAATTCCATTATAACATTATTTTCTCTTCAGCTGTGTCCATGCCAGACATTGTGTTCAAAAGAAAGATTACAAACAGTTTTCAATAAAGTAAATGTTGACAAATTAAAAATATCTTTCAGATAATTAAGCCTGTACTTTCTTAAAATTTACTTGAAGATCTCTTCCCCCTTTGCATGTTTTAGCCACAGCTGTATGATTATCCCTATAAACAACACAAATTTCTTTGTCGTTTAGATAATGAATTTGATTCTATAATTTGGTGATTTTTTGGCTTATGATTAACTCACAATGCCCTGATTTTATTACCATTGTAAAACATTAGACCATTCTTCCTATCATTCATCTTTAATTCCTTCATACAGGTTGACCCTTAAATTCAATCAAATTTGACTTTTTTATGATATTTTTATTAAGGGAAAGAGAAAATACCTGGAATAATTAATGCATATTTTCATCCCAAACTATGTTTTGTTATTAACTTTACACTCAAAATAAAAAGTTCTTGAGAGCAAGATGATACCTTTATTACATTGATTCTCCCCAAATAAATTGCTTATTAAATCCTCTGCTACATATGCATGGAACTAATCAGGCAGCATAACTCATATGAAATTATAGCATAATGGAAGAATATTAAGAACATTTAGAAAGAGCTGTTTCATGAAAGCTGTCTAATTTTATTCTTCACTCCAAAAGCTACCCTTTCAAAGTTCCCCAAATAAAAGAAAGCAAAACTTACTGTATCTCCTCAATGTAAATAGCTATTTACCTTCCACTTTGCCCTTGGCATAGAAACTTTCCAGGTATCCTTATATGTTTAACAAAGTAAAATATCTACCATGTAGCTATGATTAAAACACTAAGATGGAGCCATTTATTTACAATCTTTGGCCTTATATTTAAAAAGAGCCGGAAATTTCACTCTACACGCCTGATTTTTGGTAATACTCTTTTTTTTTAATGAAAGTAATATAATTTATTTTTTTCTGACAGGCCTTCAATTATTTCTACACTTTGAGAGTAATATAGTGTTTTCCACACAAAAGAAGTTTAAGAAAAACATTTTTTGCAATTGGCATAAACTGAAACTCGAACTAACTAGAACTAAATTTTTGACCATTTATTTCCTTAATAAAATTTAGAAGCTACACTGGATGCATAACATATGAAATTGAACAATATACTGAGGTACTTGTTTTCAAATTATATTTAAAACTTAACTGAGTATAGATCACTATTCAGGGCAGAAAATTGTTCTTATCTATACAAAATTTCAAAATAAAACTTGATAAAGTAATTAGTCTTAATTTTAATAGTCAGTGAAATAAGTTTTGGAAAGCACTTCTGTGTTTTCATGAACTCATATTTTGTTTTTGTTATAGTTCAGATTTAGCAAAATGCACTACCATCTGACTATGGAGAAAATGGAAATGGAACAAAATGTGGAGGTCATCTCTAGATATTTTGCACAAAGATTATCTACTTAATGAAGTCCTACCAGTAGATTTATAATTTAAGGTTGAGATTGACTTCATGAACATCATTTGTTTTGGGTTCAGGGATTGTAAAATAATTTTAATATTAATCTTCACCAAAGAGAAAGATAGAAGAACTAATGTCTTTTATCAAATGACTTCATAGTAATCAAAGAGAGATAAAATTATTTTGGAAAACAGAAACTTAATTTGTTATGATTTAGTACATACTTTTACATAACTATAATTTCCTTAAAACCTAAAGAAGAAGATATCAATTTTATCATGACTATTATCTCTCAAATTAACTTAAATTATGAGAGAATATTGCTTCATATACACATAAATATAATTTATGTCTAATTAATTCTATTTGTTGATATGATACACTTATCTTCTCCAGTGCCTGTAGGACCTGAAACAAAATTTCTTTAGATCTAGACTCTAATTAATTATGAGTTACAAAAACACAAACATGTGTGGCTCTCAGGCCTTGCACCTGACTTAGCTTTTAATGTTGACTCACACATAAGCAGGCTGATCTATTCCATCTTGAGCAATTAAAGACTGTAAAGACCTTATACCTCCAGAAATTCCTACAGTACCTTCAGACATAAATATTTGAGATTTCACAAATTTCATGACTGAAATTCCATTAAGTCTTTCACTGTATTTAAGTTCCCTACTGAAACTAGAGTCTATTCTCCACCATAATTTAATTATCTGAGTTCAGTGCCTCCCCTCATTTACTCAAGGCTGGTCACTGCTTCAAACTAGATGGATGCTCGTATCTACTACCACCATTGTATTTCTAGCTACCAGAATACATGAGTGATCACTGTCAAGAAAACTCTTCTTCCTTCACCATATATCACATTAAACTCATTGGATATTAATACCAGCTTGGATTGTACTTCATGAGCTACATACACTTTCTGACTTTTACCCTGGGTACATTTGCTGCAACAATACTCCTTTTCTGATGGTAGACTTTTCCATTTCTCTATCTTTTTTCTCTTTCCTGCTTTATCTTGGCCATTTAATGAATTTGTCCCATTTATTCTTTATTACATAGTATGTTTTTAAAACAAACAAAATATAAAAGAACATTTTCTTCACTGAGTAACAGCATTTTGCCCTTCTAAATTGTCTGTCCCACAGGGAGTCTTGTTATATTTCTTCTTTAACTAGATTTTTACCTGTATAACCAAATACCTTTTTATGACCTGGATTATTTTTGTTTCTCAACATCTTGCATTCCCTTATTTCTTTATTGAACTTAGTCTTTCTACTTATTATTGAACCTATTTATACTTTCAGTTTTGTTGTTGTATAAGGTCACTAGAGAGAAATTCCCATTCTAGAATTTGCTCCATGAAACTCCACTAGATAAGCTCACTCTCCATTATCCACAGACACACTGAAGATGGTGAGAGGAGATTTGTCAATGCCATCCCTCCCCCAAGACAACACTGCAAGGGGCTGAACTAGCAGGTGGCAACCTCTCCTGTTGGGAAAAAGGAGAGCATTGAGTGAGTGCCTGGCTACTTCATGTGTGTGGGATGCTGCTGAAGCAAGCTGTTTAACTTAAAGCAGCACCCAGAGTATTGAGATGGGATTTCCATGACTGGGGGTAAGAAGGAAATAGGGAAAGAGGTACATAATAATAACAAAGGGCAATGAAGGGATGTGGTTCTTCCTGAGTGTGCATAGGACTACAGAAGGAAGTCTATCCACAAGCCTCTAGAAGACCATCACTGGAAGATTCCCACACTGGGCCCATGGGCATCCCCAACATCCTGAGTGATGAAACCACACCTTGCCCACTGACTCAAATTTAATTTGAGTCTTCCAAAAGATTGAAGAATTGGAAACACTTCCAAATTCACCTTAAGAGGCAAGCTTTACCCTGATGCCAGGAAAATACAGACACTACAAGAAAATAATAGACTAATATCCCTGATACAGGTGAATAATTTCTCAACAAAATACAAGGACACCAAATTCAACAACATATTAACCAATTTATACACCATGCTCAAGTGGGATTGATCTCTGGGATGTAAAGTTGGTTCAGTATATACAAATAAATAAATGTGAAACACCACATCAGTAAAATGAAAAAGAACAATGATATAATCGTCTAAATAGGTTCAAACAAAGCTTTGACAAAATACAATATCTTTTCATGATAAAAGTCCTCAAAATGTGGGTATAGAAGGAATATACCTCAACATAATAAAGCCCATTTACCACAAGTCCCCAGTTTATATACTAAATGGTGAAAGATTGAAAGCTTTTCCTTAACATCAGGAACAAGACAAGACTCTTACCACTGTTATTCAACATAGTATTGAAAGTCCTAGCTAGAACAATTAGACAAGACAAAGAAATAAAAGTTATCCACACTGGAAAATAAGTAAAATTGTCATTATTTGCAGATGATATAAACTTATATAGAGAAAGTCTTAGACCCAAACAACAACCTGTTGGAACTAATCAGTGGTTTCAGTTCAGAATGCAGGACATAAAATTGATATATAGAACTTCTTTGAGTTTCTATACACTAAAAGAAACATCTTAAAAAGAAATAAAAATACTATCCC
This sequence comes from Hyperoodon ampullatus, assembly GCF_949752795.1. Classification (NCBI taxonomy): domain Eukaryota; kingdom Metazoa; phylum Chordata; class Mammalia; order Artiodactyla; family Ziphiidae; genus Hyperoodon; species Hyperoodon ampullatus. The sequence continues at coordinate 7,933,973 of NC_136928.1, forward strand.
ATTCACAATTGCATCAAAAAACAATAAAACACTTAGGAATAAATTAAACCAAGCAAGTGAAAGTTCTGTACACTGAAAACTACAAGACTTTGATAAAAGAAATTGAAAAGGACACAAACAAATGGAAAGATAACCCATGTTCCTGGATTAGAAGAATTATTATTGTTAAAATGTCCATTCTACCCAAAGCCATCTATAAATTCAATGCAATTCTGGTCAAAATCCCAATGGAATTTTTATAGAAACAGAAAAAAGAATTCTAACATTTTTAGAGAACCACAAAAGACCCAGTACAGATGAAGCAATCCTGAGAAAGAACAAAAACAGAGGTCTCACACTTCCTGATTTTAAAGTATACTACAAAGCTTTAGTAATTAAAACAGTATGGTACTGGCATGAAAAACAGACACATACCAATAGAACAGAATACAGATAGTGCCTGACTTATGATGGTCTTAATTTTTTTTTGACTTTATGACAGTGAGAAAGTGATACCCATTCAGTAGAAACCATACTTTGAATTTTGGATTTTGATCTTTTCTTGGGCTGGTGATATGCATTATGATTCTATCTCATGATTCTGATCAGTGGAGTGAGCCTCAGCTCCCAGCCAGCCTTGTGATCACGTGGGTCAACAACCAATACACTTACGACCATTCTGTATTTCACTTATCAACAGAGTATTCAATAAATTATAAAAGATATTCAACACTTTATTATAAAATAGGCTTTATATTATATGACTTTGCCCAATGGTAGTCTAATGTAAAAGTTCTGAGCACATTTAAAGTACACTAGTCTAAATTTTGATCCTCTGAGTTTAGGTGTATTAAATGCATTTTCAACTTACAACATTTTCAACTTACAATGGGTTTATCAGGATGTAACAACATTGAAAGTTGAGGAAGATCTGTAGATAGCCCAGAATTAAATTCTCATATATACAGTCAACAATTTGGTAAGGGATCCAAGAGCACTGAGTGGGGAAAAAATAGTTTCTTCAACAAATGCTACTGAGAGAACTAGTTAACCACATACAGAAAAATGAAATTGAACCTCTATCTTACACCACTCTCAGGAATTAACTTGAAATAATTTAAGACATAAACCTAAAACCTAATACCATAAAACTCCTGGAAGAAAATATCAGGAAGAAATTTCTTGACGTTGGTCTTGGCAATGATTTTTTGGACATGACACCAAAAACACAAGCAACAAAAGGAAATATCAGCAATTGGGACTACATCAAAGTAAAAAGTCTCTGCACAACAAAGTTAGCATTCAACAAAATGAAAACCTAAGTAATGGGAAAAAATATTTGCACATCATATATTGGATAAGGAATTAATGTATATAACTCCAAAATATACAAAGAACTCATAAAACTCAATAACAACAACAACAAACAAATCTCATTTTAAAAAAGTGGGCAGGGGGTCTGAATAGACATGTTTTCAAAGAAGACACACAAACATCCAACATGTAACATGAAAAAATGCTCAATATCACTAATCATTATGAAAGTGCAAATCAAATCCAATAAAACTACCCCACACCTATTAGAATGGCTATCATTCAGAAGACAAGAGATAACAAATGTTGGTAAGGATGTGGAGAAAAGGAAACACTTGTGCACCGATGGTGGGAATGTACATTTGTGCAGCTACTATGGAAAACAGTATGGAGTTTCCTCAAAAAATTAAAGAGATAGCTAACATATAACCCAGCAATTTTTCTGCTTCTGAATATACATATACACATACACAGAACAGGATATGGAAAAGATATCTGCATGCTCATGTTTATTACAACATTATTCACAATAGATAATATATGGAAACAATCTATGTGTTCATCAATAGATGAATGGATAAAGACAATGTGAGATTATATATATGTGTATATATATACACACACATACCACAATGAAATATTATTCAGCCATGAGAAAAATAAGGGAAGCCTGTCATTTACAACAACTTGGATAGACCTTGAAGGCATTATGCTAAGTGAGATAACTCAGACATAGGAAGATGAATATGTATGATACTATTTATATATGGAATATTAAAAAAAAAACCTAACTTGTAAAGACAGAGAGTGTAATGCTAGTTACCTGGGGTTGGGGGAATGGGGGAGATGTTGTTTAAGGATACAAAAATATGCAACTAATAGATAAATTAGTTCTGTAGATCTAATGTACAACATAGTGATTATAGTAAAAAAATATTGTAATGAAAATTTCAAAGTTGCTAAGAGACTATATTTTAATTGCTCTCACCACTAAAAAGAAAATGATCATTATGATCATTATAATTAGTATGCCATAGAAGTATTAGTAAACACACAGTAATAACCATATTGCAGTATATATCAAATCAACAGGTTGTACACCTTAAACTTACACAGTGCTATAGTCAATTACATTTCAATTAAAAAAATAGGAAAAAAATGTATGAACAAGTTCATGGGGAGAAATGTTTCCAAAATGTGTGTATGGTAATATTATCTAAGTTTATGCTAAGCAAAAGAAGAAACAAGGCATTCAAGAATATCTACAGTATGTTTCCATTCATTTAAAGTTCAAAACTAGAAAAGCATGTAATGCATGTAAAGCCACTAAATGATCAAGTAAAGTAAGGGAAATATTAACACAAATGCTAAACAATGGTTATCTCTGAGGGAAAGGAAATGGGATGGAGTCAGAGAGGGTCAGTGAGGATTTCTAACATGCTTCTGATGCTCTAATTCTTAATCTAGTTGTTGTTAGAAAATGTCCACTTTATTATATCCTTTATGTAGATATATATTACGTATATCTTAACAGCCATATGACTTTTAAATTAAAATATTATTTATATATAAGATATAGTTAAAATTTTATTTTAAAATTACTAAGTGAGGAGGGGAAATATTCCAATTAGACGGGAAAATGCCCAAAAGGAAGACTTCTGTGTTCCAGAAACTGAAAGAATTTCAGAGTGACAGGAGCCACCTGAGTGAGGGAGAGAAAAGGTAAAATGAGATTGTAGAGAACGGAAGGGTCTGATAATGTAGATTCGTACAAGATCAAATTCAGCACCCTCAGCATTGCTGGGTGTTTCATAGATCCTCTTATCTACTGTGATCCATGTGTTTCTTGGAATCTCCCAAAAGGAGAAAGACAGACACCCCACCATTGCCATTACCATTTTCTGGCCAAGTCTTCTCTGGGTACTCAGTTCTTATTTAATTATACACCATCATGGTAACATAACATGCAAACTTTTCATGTATTTCACAACTATCAAAAGTCTTTTTACCTTTATTGTGTGTCATTTATTAAGATAACTAATTTCAAAGACAATAAACAAAAGGTGCCTCTAGATGCTGTGTGACTGTGGGCAAGTTACCATTCTGAACCTCTTTTCTCATCTGCAAAATTATTGGATGTTTGGGGATTAAAGGAAACTGCAGGTCACCTAGCCTATCCCAGAAGCACTTCAGTCCTACCTGAACCTCTTCTGCCTAATGACAAATAAGAAACAAAAGAATAGCATTGTTTTAAAATATAATAACAGTGTTTTCTTTCTAATTTTTACTTAAAGGTTGGGTGTAAATATACACAGGAATTGTGTATTTTATGAGGTTGCCATCTCAAATCAGAGAAAATAGTGGATTATCCAAGAAATCGTGCTGGGACAATTGACTAGCCATAAGAAAAAAGACAAAAAGTTGGACCTCCACCTCATCCTTCCAATGAAATAAATTTCACAAGGATTAAAAATTTGAACATTTTAAAAAACAATAAATTTTATAATAAAATAAAACAATGTTTCACCTAAATAAACAAACAAAAATGACTAGTTGGTTGACTCTTTTGTCAAATACGTACTATTTAATTTTTTTTTAATCCTAACTCATTGGAATTAAATAGCACAATTTATAAAAACTGCTTAGCAAAGTTCCAAAGCAAACTCTTAATAAATAGTGATAATAATTAATAATAAATAATGATAGCAGTAATAGTAAGAGTAGTTGTGATCATTGTTGTTATTTTATTTTGTTGAAAGCATTCCTTTAATTTAATATGTAGATTATGCCCATTCTTAGCAGTTTCCACTACTAATAAGTCTATGGCTTTTCTCTTCTTTAAAGTCGTGGTTAATTTGATATTCAGCTATAAACATTTAAAACATGTCCATCTTCATCATACAAAATGTCCAAAATAAATTACACATGATGGAATTAAATGTTACTCTGTCAAAGTGCTGCCTTTATAGCAGAGAATATGGATTCTTTCTTTGCTTCCATTTCCATATTACATTCACGTGTGTCCCTGATTCCTCAATGTGAATTGACAGTGAGATATAAACTTGCTTCATCACAAAAGGACAAAGCTATAATCACAGACTTGCTTCAAGGTTCACTTTCATGTCAAGGCAAATAATTGGCTGAGTTTATGGTAACAAGTCTGTGTATATAAGACACGATTTAACAATTTTATGATCTTTAATGTGTGGTGAAGTGCTTTGAGAAGTATAAACCAATGTATAAATGTTGGTATTTATTGCTGTTCCTCTTATCACTTTGGCTTTGCTATAAGTTTTTGGTTTTGCTATTATTATTTGTTTTTTGGAAATGGAATTCTTTGTGATTCATTTCAGAATCTTGAGAAGAACAGAAAAATAGAAAACAAACAAACAAAAAAGAGTAGGTTTCACACACTCAACAGCTAGTCCTGTGTTTACAAATTGCCAGGTATGTGTGAGACACCACAACACATTTTGATGCCTCCATTTGAAAAGCAAGCATAATGATGCTGTCTTGTTAAGTCACTGAATTGTGGTGACTATCAAACATACCAATAAAGGTGAATGATTCATTAATAATAAAGTTGTGTTAAAAATATGTCAAACTTGAGCTTCCTTGTTAAGGCAGACGATGACATTATGTAGCCAAAGCACCATCACTCTCTCTACTCTACTTTGTGTGTGTGTGTCTGTGTGTGCACATGTGGGCCAATACACATATAATGAAAAGACCTGTGATAAAATCACAAGAGTATTTATGACTTATTGGTGATCTACGTGTAATGTAAGAAATAAATGTCTATCTATATCTATCTATACATACATATATACATATATATATGTATACACACACATATATACATACATACATACACACACACACACACACACACACACACATATATATATATATATATATATATATATATATATATATATATATATATATATATATATATATGCTGTTTTGGTATTTCCAAGTGTTCTTCTGTTACTATACATTATCTTAATATTTTCCATCTTACCCCCTCCCCCAGTATTCAACATAAACTCTATATGTGAAATAAATTACTATACTTGCTGCCTTTAGTCTATATCATATAATTTTTTCTCTTCTATTTCTATTTTCATTACTCCTGAAAACTTTTCTCTTTTAGCTCTGTCTAAATCCCATTTAGCTTCAAGACAAAAAAATTTATGCTAGATTTATGAGCTATTTATTATATATCTATATATATGACCACCTAAATCTTGTTGCTTAGACAATTCTTGCAAGAAGGAACTTTGCATTTTACATATTTATGCTTCCCTTATTGTTTACAATAGTGTATGTCCTTAGCTTTCACCCTTATTGATTGCAATATCCCTTGATTTGCTTTAGTTCAAGTCTTTATTTCCTGAAAATAACTATCCTGACTGGACATAAATAATATCATTTCATCAGCTATTTCATCACTTGTTCTGACCCCTGATACAAATGCAAAAACAAAACAATCAGAATCATCCTACCATTTACCACCTTTTTTTTTTCATTTTTATAATCACGGCATTCAAAAGGGGTTGTTTCTTAAGATGATGATCTTTATATTACTGCACTTACTGTCATAGAGCATTTGAGATAATGATTTATAATAATAGGTACAAGTTTGCTGAGGCTCTTAATAGAAAATAGAACATCAAAAACTGGTGGACAGAGAAAAAAATCAATCATCAACAAGAGATTTTCAAACTTATTTTTTACTAACAGGTTTTTAAAAAATAGTTACAAGTGTTATGTACCTTAAATAAATTCTTACCGGAAATCCAGTATGTTTGACAAGATATTTGAAACCTTCCTGGTCCATGTGAAACAAGGCGGGATCCAAAAGTCCTGAAAAATTAACACTTCTTCAATCCCTGCACTAGTGGCTTCAGTTGTATTAGATTTTAGGTAGTTTACACTACTTACACTAATGTAATTATAGGAATTTGTATTGAGTATTTGTTAAATTGAATGCCGGTCTTTCTGTTTAAAAGGCAAATATTGCAGTGTCAGAATATAATGAAGGAAAATATAAAAAAAAAATCTTCAAGAGAAGCACCAATTTCCTTGGTAAAAAATGAATTTACTGTATGTATCATTATAAATAATCGAGAAACATATTTGATAATGCCTTCAAAATGGGTCTTTCATGCTATAAAACATCATGCTTTATGTAGCTGTTTCTTGTATGTATGTTCAGTAAAAATGTGGGAGAACTCTGTTGAATAAAATGATTTCTGCATAGGGATAAACTGCTGATGTCCACAAAAGGAGGTTTTAAGTAATCTAATTTGATATGTGAATGACTTGAAGATTGAATATGTGGCTATAGAGTCTATATGTCTCCCTTAAATATGATATATTTTTGCAAGTTTCTAAAAATAGAACCTGGATAGTACTTCATTTTATGTTAAAATTTTAGGTGAAACCCTACATGATAACTTTTACAATTTAAATGAGGAAATACATGTTCTAAATGCCTGATGTGCAAATAGTGTTTTGGCTGACCTTTTGTGAGGATCATTAAAAATATTACCAGTGAGGAATGTCTATACACAAATTATGTAGAGGTAAGTACTTTTTAATTGCCTATATTTGATAGAGTGTTCAAAATTTCAGTTTAACACTGAAGTTTGTATTTTATTTTATGTATTTCAGGGAACCTTATTCCAACTACATATCAGCTGACCTTCTACATCAATACAGAAATGAATAGGAAAATAGTACTTTCTGGATTATCCCTGGAATAAAGTCAAATACTACTTCTTTTGCAAGACAAACAACATCTGAAGATATTTGGTCTTTTTGATGCCTCTACTAAGAATCTCTTAAAACAGACTTAGTTTTAAGTCATCTCCTCAAAGTTAGTTCTTAGAAGTCATTTTTTTCTCACTTTCTACACACCTTGTTCTCTGAAATTTATCTAATCATGTGTTCTTTTCTTCTCTTCTCTCTCTTTCTTCTTCTCATTCCCCTCATTTCCTTCTCTCCTTCTTCCTTCTGACTTTCCTCATGCAGTTATTCATTTCATCATATATTTAACAAATAATTAAATTACTTACTATATGACATTATCTATCAGGCAGATTTATTAAAAACTGAAAAATGCCTCACTCACAGGCAACACAGTATAGGTGAAAAAAGATGTACTGGGCAGAGGGTAGTTCATATGCAATGTTAGAAGATTGTATATTCATAGATCTTTGTAGCCAAAAGCTTATAAATACTTTTCTTCTCATATTTGGCAAGAACAAAATTAATATTGGGATATTGGAGGGGAAAAGAGTGAAAAAGGAATACACCTATATTCAATAATAAAGAGGTGTGGCTTTATTTTGCATTATTTACAAAGCCATAGGAAGATAATATGGGGAATGAAGATAAGTTGTGCACTTATTATGATTCCATTGGCTGAAGAGTACATGAGTGTGGAGACTAGATGGTCATTTAGGAATCTATCATGAAAATCCAGGGAAGAGAAGATGGAGACCTTATTCAAGTCTGAGGCAGTGGAAAGAGTTAGATATAAAATCTACAGAAATCAGAGACACTTGATTGAGTGTAGGAAGTGGTTGAGGGGGAAAAAACCACAATTTTTCAAAATGTCTGATATTGGTGTTTAAGTGGATGGTGCGACCACTTAAGCAAAAGTGAGGAAAAGTCAAAAATGTAAGGAGAAGATAGATTCGGGGTCATAGATGACACCTTCAGATTCACTAATCATTGTGAAATTTACTTCCAAATGAACATATGATTTGCTTTATTTATTCTCTTATATAGTTTGCTTTATTCATTTTTCTTTTACATGATTCTGTTTATATTTTCCCCAACATGACAAGATAGTATAGCTATAAGGGTTCAGATTCTGGAGCCATATTGGTTGGGTTTAAATCTTGGCTTAAAGTTTATAGCCTGTATGAATGTAGGCAAATCTTGTACCCATTTTGTTCTTTCATTTACTAATCTGTAAAATAGATCTAAAAATAAAATGAGCAATGCCTATTTCTGGGGTTGCTTTGAGAAATATATATATATATATATATATATATATATATATATATATATATAAATTATTATGCATCTATTTTATATCTTAAATATTCTACTGAAATATTTTAATTTGCATAGCTCACACAGTATCAAACATAAATGAATTATGTTTGCCTGCCCCTCTCCAAAATAATTTGGTTAGCTAAGGACAATATTATCTAACTCTAGTGTCTAGCACTATGACTGGTATACACATCCCATAAAAAGAAACTTTGTCTCCTAATAACCATATGATTGACAAGATCTATGGAGATCAGAAAAGGCATCAAATTAAATATTAAGCATAGACTGTTTGAATTCATCACACTTGCAAAGTAGGAACCTGAGATTATCCATATTAGAATGATGTTTGAGTAATTTGGATTCAGCGTCTTAAAAGCACAAAAACTATTTTCGATCTGACGAAGTGGGCAAAGATAAAATACTGTATGTGAACTAAGGTCTAAACATAGAGCTTTATAGGGTTGTGGACACATAGATGAGATACAATTGGAGTTATAGGTGTTAGCTTGTGGTGTCAGACTAGAGATACAAGGTGAAGAGAAAGCAAATGGGGACCAAATCAGGAGATTTTCATTGCTGGGAAAAGACAGACTGAGTATCCTGGGTAGGGATTCCTGATGCCACATACACAGAAGTGCTAGATGATACTTTTTAAAATCATTATAAATGGATAGCTAAGCAAAAAGAGAAAATAAGATAACTTCCAGGTGGAAAAAAAAGAATTCATAAAAATAGAAAAATGAAAAACTGAGTAGTAAACCCAAGGGCACTTACCAATACCAAGGAAATAGAAACCTGGTCTTTAACTACCACACCAGGAATGCAAATAATTCCTTGAGCTCTTCAAAAGTGGAAAACTAGAACCAAACACTCCACCTAAAGATGGATGTCAAAAAAACTCCTCCTTCTATGAAGGAGTAAGACAGGAAAACAGTCCCCAATGGCAAAGGAGGCAATCGAGGAACTTTCTTTTTATCATACAAGTCAAGTGGAAAGTGTATTGAAATCAGTCCTGCAAATTCAAAAATCAGCTCTTCCCTCAACTGGATTTGGTGTTTCAATTTACAACATTGAATGATCAGAAAAATTCCAAGTCCGTAAAGTAACTTAAAGTGTGCTGAGCTTGGCAACCTTTGGGCTTTCTGCAAGAGACAATGTAAATCATCATCTATTGAGAAAATAATCTTAAAACAAATTCCTCAGGATGCCCACTGATTAACTTAGTCAAAGCATATATGCAGATATGGTATATATTTATATTATTATATGTTATGTTATATTATATTATGTTATATTGTTATATTGGTATTTTGAATTATCATATATATATATATATATATATATATATATATATATATATATATATACACACACTTCTAAACACACATACAAATTTGTTATCATAATTGAGACTTAGGAGAAATAAATAAATAATAAGCTACAGGCTTAAATCCTCCAAATCTCCAAATTCTTAAATATAAAATAATTACATTGCACATATTTGAAGAGAACAAATATATGGGATTGAACATGTGTTCAAGATACAAGGAACCAGGGCTTACCTGGTGGTGCAGTGGCTGAGAGTCCACCTGCTGTTGCAGGGGACATGGGTTCGTGCCCCAGTCTGGGAAGATCCCACATGCTGCCTAATGGCTGGGCCCATGAGCCATGGCTGCTGAGCCTGTGTGTCTGGATCCTGTGCCCTGCAATGGGAGAGGCCACAACAGTGAGAGGGCCATGTACCAAAAAAAAAAAAAAAGGAACCATCAAAACTGGGTAAATATTAAAATAAATTTATTACTAGATTTTTTGAATGAAAATATAAATCAGTAAATTTAAAACAAATCAATGAATAAACCAAACAGCATTAATCATAGGCAAATAAAAAAGAAATTTAAAAATAGATTTGATAAATAACACAAATCACAAGCTAACTACACAAGAAGGTGAAGGATTTAAGAAACACAGAGGGTAGAATGAAATGCTCTTAACTAACTGGCATTTAAACTAAAAATAAAAATCACACAGGGGAGAGTCAATTTTAAGTGGGAAACACAAGAGAAGAAAAGGACCTACAAAAACAAACCCATAACAATTAAGAAAATGTTAATAGGAACATACATTTCGATAATTACCTTAAACATGAATGGATTAAATGCTCCAACCAAAAGACACAGGATCACTGAATGCATACAAAAACAAGATCCGTATATATGCTGTCTACAAGAGACCCACTTCAGACCTAGGAACACATACGGACTGAAAGTGAGGGGATGGAAAATGTTATTCCATGCAAATGGAAATCAAAAGAAAGTGGGAGTAGCAATTCTCATATCAGACAAAATATACTTTAAACTAAAGACTATTACAAGAGACAAAGAAGAACACTATATAATGATCAAGGGATCGATCCAAGAAGAAGGTATAACAATTGTAAATATTTATGCACCCAACATAGGAGCACCTCAATACATAAGGCAAATACTAACAGGAAAAAAAGGGGAAATTGACAGTAAACAATCATAGTAGGGGACATTAACAACCCACTTTCAAAAATGGACAGATCACCCAAAATGAAAATAACTAAGGAAACACAAGCATTAACTGATACATTAAACAAGATAGACTTAATTGATATTTATCAGACATTCCATCCAAAAACAACAGAATAGATATTTTTCTCAAGTGCTCATGGAACATTCTCCAGGATAGAACATATCCTGAGTCACAAAGCAAGCCTTGGTATATTTAAGAAAATTGAAATCGTATCAAGTATCCTTTCTGACCACAACACTATGAGACTAGATATCAATTACAGAAAAAAGATCTGTAAAAAATACAAACACATGGAGGCTAAACAATACACTACTTAATAACAAAGAGATCACTGAAGAAATCAAAGAGGAAATCAAAAAACACCTAGAAACAAATGACAATGAAAGCATGATGACCCAAAGCCTATGGGATGCAGCAAAACCAGTTCTAAGAGGGAATTTTACAGCAATACAATCCTACATTAAGAAACAGGACACATTTCAAATAAACATCCTACTCTTGCCCCTAAAGCAATTAGAGAAAGAAGAACAAACAACAACAACAACAAAACAAAGTTAGCAGAAGGAAAGAAATCATAAAGATCAGATCAGAAATAAATGAAGTAAGCGATAATGAAGAACAATAATAAAAAAAGCTGGTTCTTTTTTTTTGTGGGGGGGTGGGAGGTACATGGGCCTCTCACTACTGTGGCCTCTTCAGTTTTGGAGAACAGGCTCTGGACGTGTAGGCTCAGCAGCCATGGCTCACAGGCCCAGCCACTCCGTGACATGTGGGATGCTCCCTGACTGGGGCATGAACCCGTGTCCCCTGCATCAGCAGGTGGACTCTTAAGCACTGCACCACCAAGGAAGACCTAAAAGCTGGTTCTTTGAGAAAATAAACAAAATTGATAAACCATTAGCCAGACTCATCAAGAAAAAAAGGGAGAAGACTCAAATCAATAGAATTAGAAGTAAAAAAAAAGGAGAAGTAATAAGTGACACTGCAGAAATACAAAGGATCATGAGAGATTACTACAAGCAAATATATGTCAATAAAATGGACAATCTGGAAGAAATGGACAAATTCTTAGAAATGCAAAACCTGCCATGACTGAACCAGGAAGAAATAGAAAATATGAGCAGAACAATCACAAGCACTGAAATGGAAACTGTGATTAAAAATCTTCCAGCAAATAAAAGCCCAGGAGCAGATGGCTTCACAGGCGAATTCTATCAAACATTTAGGGAAGAGCTAACACCTATCCTTCTCAAATTCTTCCAAAATATAGCAGAGGGAGGAACACTCTCAAACTCATTCTATGAAGCCACCATCACCCTGATATCAAAACCAGACAAAGATGTCACAAAGAAAGAAAACTACAGCCAATATCACTGATGAACACAGATGCAAAAATCCTCAACAAAATACTAGCAAACAGAATCCAACAGCACATTAAAAGGATCATACACCATGATCAAGTGGGGTTTATTCTAGGAATGCAAGGATTCTTCAATATACACAAATCAATCAATGTGATACACCATATTAACAAATTGAAGGAGAAAAAACATACGATCATCTCAATAGATGCAGAGAAAGCTTTCAACAAAATTCGACACCCATTTATGATAAAAACCCTGCAGAAAATAGGCTTAGAGGGAACTTTCCTCAACATATAAAGGCCATATATGACAAACCCACAGCCAACATCGTCCTCAATGGTGAAAAAATGAAACCATTTCCACTAAGATCAGGAACAAGACAAGGTTGCCACTCTCACCACTATTATTCAACATAGTTTTGGAAGTTTCAGCAACAGCCATCAGAGAAGAAAAAGAAATAAAATGAATCCAAATCGGGAAAGAATAAGTAAAGCTCTCACTGTTTGCAGATGGTATGATAGTCTACATAGAGAATCTTAAAGATGCTACCAGAAAACTACTAGATCTAATCAATTAAATTGGTAAAGTAGCAGGACACAAAATTAATGCACAGAAAGCTCTGGCATTCATATACACTGATGATGAAATATCTGAAACTGAAATTAGAAAACACTCCCATTTACCATTGCAACAAAAAGAATAAAATATCTAGGAATAACCCTACCTAAGGAGACAAAAGACCTGTATGCAGAAAATTATAAGACACCGATGAAAGAAATTAAACAAGATTCAAATAGATGAGAGATATACCATGTTCTTGGGTTGGAAGGATCAACATTGTGAAAATGAGTCTACTACCCAAAGCAATCTACAGATTCAATGCAATCCCTATCAAACTACCACTGGCATTTGTCACAGAACTAGAACAAAAAAATTCACAATTTGTATGGAAACACAAAAGACCCCGAATAGCCAAAGCAATCTTGAGAACGAAAAATCGAGCTCAAGGAATCAGACTTCCTGACTTCAGACTATACTCCAAAGCTACAGTATTCAAGACAGTGTGGTACTGGCACAAAAACAGAAATATAGAACAATGGAACAGGATAGAAAGCCCAGAGATAAACACCTGCACATATGGTCACGTTATCTTTGTTAAAGGCGGCAAGAATATACAGTGGAGACAAGTCAGCCTCTTCCATAAGTGGTGCTGGGAAAACAGGACAGCTACATGTAAAAGTATGAAATTAGAACACTCCCTAACACCATACACAAATATAAACTCTAAATGGATTAAAGACTTAAATTTAAGGCCAGACACTATCAAACTCTTAGAGGAAAACATAGGCAGAACACTCTATGACATAAATCACAGCAAGATCCTTTTTGAGCCACCTCCAAGAGAAATGAAATAAAAAAAACAAAAATAAACAAATGGGACCTAATGAAACTTAAAAGTTTTTGCACAGCAAAGGAAACCATAAACAAGACCAAAAGTCAGCCCTCAGAATGGGAGAAAATATTTGCAAAGGAAGCAATTGACAAACGATTAATCTCCAAAATTTATAAGCAGCTTAGGCAGCTCAATAACAAAACTAACAAACAAACAAAAAAAAAACCCAATCAAAAAATGGGCAGAAAAGCTAAATAGACATTTCTCCAAAGAAGGTATACAGATTGCCAACAAACACATAAAAGAATGCTCAACATCATTAATCATTAGAGAAATGCCAATCAAAACTACAATGAGATATCATCTCACACCGGTCAGAATGGCCATCATCAAAAAATCCAGAAACAATAAATGCTGGAGAGGGTTTGGAGAAAAGGGAACACTTTTGCACTGTTGGTGGGAATGTAAATTGATGCAGCCACTAAGGAGAACAGTATGCAGGTTCCTTAAAAAACTGAAAATAGCAATCCCACTGCTGGGCATATACCCTGAGAAAACCATAATTCAAAAAGAGTCACGTATCAAAATGTTCATTACAGCTCTGTTTACAATAGCCAGGACATGGAAGGAACCTAAGTGTCCATCATCAAATGAATGGATAAAGAATATGTGGCACACATATACAATGGAATATTACTCATCCATAAAAAGAAACGAAATTGAGTTATTTGTAGTGAGGTGGATGTACCTAGATTCTGTCATACAGAGTGAAGTAAGTCAGAACGAGAAAAATAAATGCCGTATGCTAACACATATATATGGAATCTAAGAAAAAAAAAGTCATGAAGAACCTAGGGGTGAGATGGGAATAAAGGCACAGACCTACTAGAGAATGGACTTGATATGGGGAGGGTGATGGGTAAGCTGTGACAATGTGACAGAGTGGCATGGACATATATACACTACCAAACGTAAAATATATAGCTAGTGGGAAGCAGCCGCATACCACAGGTAGATCAGCTTAGTTGTTTGTGACCACCTAGAGGGGTTGGATAGGGAGGGTGGCAGGGAGGGAATTGCAAGAGGGAAGAGATATGGGAACATATGTATATGTATAACTGATTCACTTTGCTATAATGCAGAAACTAACATACCATTGTAAAACAATTATACTCCAATAAAGTTGTTAAAAAAAGCACAAACTATCAAAACATGTCCAAGAGGAACAGATAAAACGGAGGTAAAAAACTTATATATAATGAGCATGTGGGGTTAATTTCTCGAATGCAAGGATGGGTCATTATTGGAAAATCAAACAGTGTAATCTGCTATTTTAATAGTATAAAGAAGGAAAACTTTACATATTTTATGAGACTCTTTATATGTCATTTTTAATAGGACAAAATGATAGTGATAGAGAAATGATCACAGTTTTCTAAGTGTTGGGGATCGGGTTAAAGTGTGACCATAAACAGATAATGGCAAGTATTTTGGTGGTGGTGTTATTGCTTTGAATATTGGTTCTTGTGGTGGTTACAGAATCTATACATGTGCTAAAATTCTAGAACTCTACATAAAAGATAGATATTTAGGTTAAAAAAAGGAGAAAAATGAAAATGAAAACAAAAAAGAAAACTTTCCTGAATTAAGATTTGAAGGAAGAGGTTGTTTCCCTTCTGCCTCATTATATTCAACCTGATAAATATGTATAAGCATGTGACTGTAGAGGCTTGATCAAATGGGAGGTGGTTTGGATAGAAGTTTTTGTGTGAATGTTACCAATATTCGCATTATGGAGAGGAGATTAAAAATTATATTATAGAAGTTCAGTTTCATAATAGCTTTTCAAAAATCAGTTCACCAAAAAACATTGTTTCGGGTGATTATCTTATTTTGCTTTGTTTTTTTGGTGAAATGTTTTAGGCATATAATAGTCCAAAACTTGTTTTTATCATTCTCTTACTATCCCATAAGTTAAAAAGTAGTCAGAAAATACAAATATGAAACCTATCATTTTGCTACAGGCTTTGGAGAAAGTCAGCTTTGATTAGGCTGTTGAGGAAGCAAGTGTAAGGGAAATTAAAATGTGAATGACTTTTCAGTACTTTATTGTATATTGAACAAGGAGAGGAATACTTCAGCTCGGGAAACATCTAGTGATTTCAACAGCTCTTATTTCTAATGTGTTCTCCATCCCATTTTATACCATCATATTCTACCTACCTTCTATTGATTCATGCTGCTATTACTTTAATTCAAGTCCTTATTGATTGAGTTGATATGATAATTTCATGGATTCCATATCACAAGGATTTTTCCCTCACAATGCTGTGAGAACTAGGTTTCTACATTGTACATGTATATTTATATAAAAATATCAATGTTCAAGATCTTTAAGGAGAAAGGTAAAAATATATATGTGTCTTGAAGATATTCAAGATTATCTGAATAAATTGAGGGATCAATATTAGCATATCAAAACTGAAATCACATTTAGAATAAAAAGCATTCATGCCTTTTTTTTAAGGAAATTGAAAAAGGGAGGAAGAAGAGAGGGAGAAAAGGAGGGACAGAGAAAACTTAGCTGCAAGTGCACGATAGGTATCATCCATCATTTTAGGACAGTGCTGTCCAATAAAAGTGTAATGTAAGACACATATGCAATTTTAAGGTTTTTTTGTACCTATGTTAAAACAGTGAAAGAAACATAAAGAAGTTAATTTTAATAACATATAATACATATATCTAATGTTAATATTCCATATTAAATGTATAATTGATATCTATTTTAAAAATGAATTTTCATTACTCCAATATATCCAAAATGTTGTTTCAACATGCAATAAATATAAAATTACTTATGATATTTTACATTGTTTTCTTAGTACAAAGTTTTTTTATACTACTTGAAATCTTTACACATTTTAAGTTTTATACAAAATTTTCATCAGAATATATGATTTGTTTTCAGATTTCATAAAATTAAATGTTAAAAGTACAGATTCATATGCTCAAGTTGTTCCGAACACACTTAAATGGTTTCCAGTAACTGCACTGATTAACAATTTATACATTGAAATTTAATTCTAAATAAATAAAATTTAAAATTTGGTCTTTAATTCACAGTAACTTCAAGTGTTCATTATTAACACATAACCAATTGTTTTCATTTTGGACAGAGTAGTTCAAGTTTATAAATTTAATTTGTTTAAATAAATATATATATTTCATTTTCAGTAGGTTATCTTCCGCTCAGAAATGCCTTGACATTTTATAAATTTTACAATAAAAGTGTTTTATGCCTTACTCATATTTACTCCTTGAAATATTTGTGCTTTGAATGTAAAGAAAAACAAGAAAAACGACCAATGTTTAAAATTTCATTTTTTGTGGCAATACTTTAACTGTCCGCCATGCTGGTATATGACAGAGTAGCAGCCAGTGTGATGTATTAACTATGTTCGCCCTGACTCTCTACCTTACACAGAGCATTCTCCCTTTTGATACATTTTCTCTATTGGGATACAAAATGAAATTATACAGGAATTAGCAATTAGTTATGATTTGAATTGGTTAAAATTCTCTACTCTCAATATATTAAAATGGTGTAATTGCATAATATAAAATCATCAGTCTGATTTCATTTTCCACAAGGAGCAGATGTCATGGCAAAATCCTCCTCACGTTTGAGCCCTAGGAATGATGAAATTATCATCAGCAAAAGACAGCTTCATGGATAAACAGAAAAGTAGGCAATTTTTTTTTAATTTAAATGCTCTCCTACTTTGCATTTTTGTTCCTAACTCTACTCTTTCAATATCCTAAGGATATTTTTAGTTCCCTGTTATGCCCCAAGACCCCAAGATCAATTCCATGATAATTCATATCATTATAATTGTCTGAAATGAAAAGATTAGGAAATAAATTCTATGGGAAATTACTAATGAATAAGGAATTCCAAATTTTGACAAATATCATTCATGCATTTTGTGACACACATAAATGCACACATCTCTATCACCTTATGAGGATGTAGTCTGTAGTCATCTATTAGCAAACATATTTGGAGTTGGCCAAATGTGATCAGTTTAAAAGTATGAAAATTTGTCATGTATTTTTCATAGAATCACAAAAATGTTTAATTTTCATTTGTATATAGATCCCTTATATCATCCTATTCAAAATATGCTATATCTGGACTGTTTAGTCTAAATGAAGCAGACTTTTTTTTCAGTCATTGCAACTTGAACCTGAGATGGTGGTAGACCAAGACTACTATAGCTAAACTGGTGAATACAAGATAAAAACTTTTCTGAGAATGGAGATAAGAAATATAAAAGAATGTCAAAATCATAAGACAAGAAACAAAGTCCACAGGAGTATGTTTGGGCATCAGAATAAAGTGAAGCCTGAATCCAGCCACTCCTGAAATTTTTAGTTATGGACCATGTTTTACTCCATCTAAGATAGTTTAGGTTGGGTTTCTGCCACTTACCATGAATAAGTAATGAATAATACAACTTGCTTCTTATCAGTTTCTCCCCACACGAACACCATGACTTGTTTTTCTTTAGTGTCTTCTTTCTACACTGTAAAGAAAACAAGTAGATAAAGTCATAACTTTAGAATGTACTGAAGATTCAGGATTAGTGAGGTTTAATTCTCTCTATGGATTTTTAGCTTCTTTTGCAAATAACGTTGTAGGGGAAGTTTGGAACATTAGAAATAAAATTCAAAATTGTTTCTTTAACTAAGATTTGAGCCTTTCATATGGCAATGGCACGATGCTTTTTACAATTCATCACAGATCTACCAGCAGTCCAGTTAGCACTATTTTATGCATTATTGCTACATAAAAAGAGACTAGTAAAATAAAAAAAAATGATGATTAACATTTTATGTAATATTTTATTGATTTTCTTTATATGCTAATTTATTAATAATGGGATAATTTGATTCTTTAGATTTTTATTTTTCATCATTATAGAAAACAGACAGAAATTTCCTTCCCACTAAATTCTTACCAACTTTTTTTTTAATTATCATGTATTTTAACAGGAGTACCATGGCCTCAAATATATTCAATAAATTTCTCCTAACTATATTTCTTTCTTAGTAATGGCCACCACTAACTGGACAAGTATACTTAACACATATTTCTGATTGATATATACATTAAATTAGAAAACATATAATTTCATGGTATACATTTTCCAGGTTCTTTAAAGCAAGAAAGTAAGATAAATTAGCTAAAATACTTTTTTTCAACCATGTGTATCTGTTAAATTTTTCTTTTCTTTAGTTTTCTTAAGAGTGGAAATAATTAGAGGATTTGATATGATAGAATGAGAAATATATCCTGCACAAAATATCAAAAAATGACATTTTTATGTTCTCTATTACCAACAAAGACACTGTTTATGAATTTTTCTACTCTTCTGTTAATCCACTACCACTTACACATTTTTTAAGGAACCATTTTTCCGAACAGTGCTGCCAAATGTTCAATTCAGTTTTATATATATCAACCCTTCCTTACAAAACTGGTGGAGCCATCATCTACTGGTTCACATTTATTTTATATCAAGGACAAATCAATTAAATGATGTCCTCATACAGAAAAATAATACTCGATTAATTATATACAATGACATCATGATATGGTAATAATGCGAGAGAGGGGTATTGAATAAGATACGAGATTAAAAGAGTTTATTTCTCATTGACTCTATACATCCACTGTGAATCAGCTAATGTGTTCTGATCATGAGTCACTAATGTTCTTCAGCTAATAGAACATTCATTACCTGGGTCATGGGCAACAGCTATGCCTGGGGAAAGATACCTCTAGCATCTCACATGTGTAGTTAAGTCACTTCCATCCAGAACACATTGGCCACAATATTGCCACTTAGCCCTTTACACCTACTAGGAGCTGGAGAATACTTTGTGAGTAGCACAAATGAGCACTTCACCAGTTGAAGAACATTCATAAGTCCTGGTAACATAAAACAAAAAAGTTAGACTTAAAACTGTGAATAAATGAGTTAGGAGATAACTTCTCCTTGAAATGTATGTGTTTTTCCTATTAAATATGAATTTTGAATATTTAATATATTGGTTATTATGTCATAATATCATAGCAAAATATTGTAGCTTAATAGTTTCCTTGAGAACCAGTTAACATAAATTATGTATTCCTGCCCTGACTTCAAGGACCATAAAGTGGGAAAAAATAAAGAATAATAAAATGCAGTGCAATTCTTAAACAAGTGGGGCCCTGATTTTATTTAGAAAGAGTCTTTGTATCACAAATAAAAAAGAGATCGACTTGTTAAAAAACACATGGTGCCTATGCCTGGGGATCTGCCACTCAGTACTGGGAAGGTGATCCATGTCCTTCAACACACTTGCTCATGAGCAACAGCCTCAGGCCCCAAGCGCTGCTCCTTCACTTGTACTCAACCTCCTCTGGCAACTGTGTCCTGATGGCAGCAGGATTGGGCTTATGCCAACTCTTTCTGAATATGAGTACGATTTGAGTGGTGGAAATTCTTTGAAAATAAAAAAGACAAATTTCTTTATGTTTTAATTTCTGGTCCCAGAGTACTCACAATTTATTTCAGTATTTACAGAAGTTGCACATATCGTATGAGAAACATTTTGTAGTGTTAAACAATTCCTGTCGATCTTAAATATGTATGTATGTATGTGTAGACAAAACATACATGGAGCATGATACCTTTTCTTTGTATTTTTATATGGACCTATGTATTGCTTTCAAGAGAGTGAAAATTGTGATACAAATGATAATTATTTGTGTGATGGAATTAAATTATTTGAGGTATTTACTGACTCCTTTCTAGTGTTTGAAGAGGATATGTAAAACACATTGTTTATTTTAAAATTTAAATGTTGATTATTTTCCTCAGAGATCATATTATCCACAATGATTCAGAAAGGCCGTAGTATTTGCCTTATTATTATTACTTATTTGCTTTATTATTATTTTCAACAAAGTGTAAGCTATCTAAAATATTGGCAATAACAATAAAATTTGTAATTTTGGCAAAAATAATGTTAAAAAAGTTATATGAAATAAGCATATACTAATTTGTGATATATATTAATTTATTTGGTTACTTATCCAAACTTTACCAGTGTTCAGGAAAAAGTCCTACAGATATGCTCAAAAATAATTAAATGCATTATCTTTGAGACTGCTTATTTTACTCAGAAAACGAAAGCTTTACACATAGTTTTAATTGTGTCAGTGTAAATGGATCTAGAGTCTGTCATACAGAGTGAAGTAAGTCAGAAAGAGAAAGACAAATACTGTATGCTGACACATATATGTGGAATTTAAGAAAAAAAATGTCATGAAGAACATAGGGGTAAGACAGGAATAAAGACACAGACCTACTAGAGAATGGACTTGAGGATATGGGGAGGGGGAAGGGTAAGCTGTGACAAAGCGAAAGAGCGGCATGGACATATATACACTACCAAACGTAAGGTAGATAGCTACTGGGAAGCAGCCGCATAGCACAGGGAGATCAGCTCGGTGCTTTGTGACCGCCTGGAGGGGTGGGATAGGGAGAGTGGGAGGGAGACGCAAAAGGGAGGGGATATGGGAACATATGTATATGTATAACTGATAAAAAAATAAATAAATAAAATAAAATAAATATTTTTTAAATAAGAAGATAGAATACAGTACACTTAATGGTTTATTGGCTAGATTTATGTCTTTAAACATTTAGACTTGTCTAAATTCAGATGTACATCTTCATGTATTCCTGCCTGGGCTCCACAACGTATGGTGGTAGTCCTGATAGAAGTATAATATTCTATTTATATTAACTTTTGGAGAAAGGAGAGTACATTATATATCAAAGCAATGGCTGTGTAAAGGAAGTATGATTTAAATTGAATCTTATGGGATTTAGACAACAGTTGAGAAGACAGAAGATGATTCAAGAGAAAGAAATAACAAAATCATGGAAGTGGAAGCAACCAGAAATATCCACAGGATTTAAAGAAGTCTCCTGTTGAACAATGGGACAGGAAGTTGTAGAACTGAGGTAACAATATTATGTACAGAAATTAGAATACAAATATTAATTTGTAACCTTGAAAGCATATATTTCCATATACAGCTCCTTATCAGAATTTCTTGCAAAGACCAATTTTACTTTTTTTCTAAAATAAAAAAAAGCATCCACTTTATCTACTATCTTTTAAACTCCTTTGAAATCGAGGGTGTCTGTCTTACTCACATTTTATCCTTTCATTTCTCTGAGTACTCTGCATTTGGTAATAATTACTAAATGAATTGTAGTTAAATAGTAAATTAATTAATCATAATGTTAGTTGTTGAAAGATATTTTTAATCATTTTAATATCAAGGCTGTTGGGGAAATTCTTAGAGGTGAGAAGCGGTTCTTTCAGTACATAGAGCATTATCCATTCCCCAAGTGAAAGATATTTGAGTTGTTTCCAATTCTGAGTGATTATAAATAGAGATTTTCTAGGCTGAATAGTGTCCTCCCAAAATTCAGGTTCACTCAGAACCTGTAAATGTGCCCTTATTTAGAAATGTAAATAATCTATTTGTAGATGTAATCAAGATAAATGAGGTCATGCTGGATTAAGGCAGAGTCTAAATCTGATGACTTGTTTCTTTGTCACGGGAGAGAGATTTGTATATACAGAGACACAAAGGTCAAAGGGACAAAAGGCCATGTGAAGACAGATACAAAAGTTAGAGTGATACAGCTACAAGCCAAGCTATGCTGAGGTCTGCTGGCAGCCAGCAGAAACTAGGAGGAGACAGGGAGGATTCTTTCCTAGAGCCTATAAAGAAGGACTTCTAACCTACAGAACTATGAGAGAACAAATATCTGCTGTTTTAATCCACCTATTTTGTAGTAATTTGTTATAATAGCTCTAAAAATCTAATACAGAACTACTACCCAAGGTTGTATAATTATTTCTTTAGCTCTTGTAAGAAATTGTCAAATTGCTTCTTATTTAGCATACCCACAGAAAATATTTGAAAGTTGTTTGTTCTAAATCCTATCCAGCACTTAGTATTGTCAATCTTTCAATTTTGACAATTTTTATAGATGTGTCAATGCATATAATTGTGGTTTAAATTTTGCAATTTATCAATGACTAATAATGTTGAGAATGTTTTGTGTTATTTGTTATCTAGACCACTGGGTTAGGTCTTTTAATGCTTATTTTTCTTTTTCTCCACTTCCTAAAATGTATTTCTTTGTTTGGCTTCTCTTCTCTTTCACTTTGTGAATTTATATCAATTATTATTATTATTTTTAATATGATAATGGAGTTTCAAGAGGGGTCAAAGTTTAATGCATGCATTCAACCCACCATCTTTTCAAAAACTGCAGATCTACGTTTTTTTCAAAAATTACAAATATTAAGGTGGAAATTAATGAGAAATTTGTGATAAAATATAAATATTTAAAAATTTATTTCCTATTTTTAATTTTTTTTATTTTATATTGGAGTATAATTGATTTACAATATTATGTTAGTTTCAGGTGTGCAGCAAAGTGATTCAGTTATACATATACATATATCAATATTTTTTTTCAGATTTTTTCCCATATAGGTTATTATAGAGTATTGAGTTCCCTGTACTATACAGCAGGTACTTGTTGATTATCTATTTTATATACATAGTATTATATGTATATGTCAATCCCAACTCCCCTAATTTATCCTTCCCCCCTTCCCCTTTGGTACCCATAAGTTTGTTTTCTATGTCTATGAGTCTGTTTCTGTTTTGTAAATAAGTGCATTTGTATTACATTTTTAGATTCCACATTTAAGTGTTATCATATGATATTTGTCTTTCTCTGTCTGACTTACTAAACTTAGTATGATAATCTCTAGGTCTATCCACGTTGCTGCAAAAAAAAAAAAGAAAACCAACATATACAATATAGTTTCTTCAGTTTACACTTTAGGCATTTCTACTCTAACAGGTTTGAATTAATTATAATTTAGTTTACTTAATCAAAATGTACTATTTTTATAAATTTTGTTCTAACTGGTAATTGAGACAGAAACCTAGTTATTTTAATTATGCTTTATGTTAATAAACAGCTTAATTTTTATTAAAAATTTTAAAAAATAAAAAATGTATTACCTTTGAAACTAACTTTCTGTTTTTGTAACAGTATAGACAATGCATATATATTGACTACATGTCCATGACAATAAAGTGTAAGCTTACATATATTAGTATGAATAAATTTTCATTTCCTGATTCATGATAGATTTCAACATTCTCAGTCAGTATTCCTGAAACACTTAACCTCTATGATGTTTTTGGAAGACATCTAAATTTTTTTCATACTCCTCCTTTCAAGAGATGGGGCTAAATTTCTCTTCCCTTGGCTATGGACAAGGCTGAATGACCTGTTACTAATGAAAATACAGTAAGTCCCCTACATATGAATGAATTCCATCACAAGAGTGTGTTCGTAAGTCCAATTTGTTTGTAAGTCCAACAAAGTTAGCCTAGGTACCCAACTAACAAAATTGGCTATATAATACTGTACTGTAGCAAGTCTATAACACTTTTCTCACCCATAATACATATAAAACAAACACAAAAAATAAAGAAAACATTTTTAAAATTACAGCATGGTACCTTGAAAAGTACAGTAGTGCACTACAAAAGCTGGCATCCAGGGGCTGGCATCCAGTGAACAGGCAAGAAGAGTTATTGACTGTAGGAGGGAGAGGAGGTGGGAGATGGTAGAGCTGAAGGATCATTAGCAATAAGAGATGAAGGGCAAGCTGCAAATTCACTCATGCCTGACATTGATGGAAAACATGTTCGCATCTTTGAAAGTTCACAACTTGAAGTTTCCTATGTAGGGAACTTACTATACTGTCTTTTAGCTTCTCTTTCTAGCCAGCTAAAAGGCACTGTGATTCAGCATTCAAGATTTTACTTCACTATCATACTTGCCTCATACAGTATTTTAGCACATCCAAGGGAAACAAGGTGGAAATGAAGAAAACAAACAAGTAAACTCCATTGTTTATTTTCTCTACTTCATTTTCACTTAACCTGTTCAAAATAATCTGGATTTTTCAAAATTTTATCTTGAGTTCTTGTCCATTGAATTATAGTAACCACAATGATACAGTCCTCTGGTCTGACATTTGACATATGAAAGGGAAAATATAGAATTCATTTAATTTTTTTTAATCTCTCAGGAAAATCTTGTGAAAACTGAAACCAACATATTTTCCTGTCTCTGTGTTAAAGAATTCTGGGACTAGGCGTCATTTCCTGTCCTTATGTTAAACAACACGGAGGATTACAAAAAAAAAAAAAAGATAAATTCTTATTAAAGTAAAATAAATTTAATAATTGCTCCTGGCAGATAAGACTATGAAGGATCTAAGCCACTGACATGTCAAGATAAACAGTCTGATTATCCATCTGGCTTTAAGACATTAGCCTCCCGAGGCTCACAATCCGAAACTATTATTTTATAAACTCCGCCCAATCTCAACTTGAACCCTAATAATATTCTCTCCTGATTTTCTCCTTCTAGGAACGATACAACTAATTCTCTCCTAAGGGATTGTTCTCCTTTTCTGCAGTTAGGCTTAACAGCTTAGCTTTGTTTGATCAATAAATTCCCTGCTTCTCTTTTGAGGATCAACACTTGTTATCAGGATTATTGTCTTTCTAGGAATAGGTATTTTAAAGATATTAATATAATTTGACATGCACAGCTAAGTGATGATTTGATTCTAGCTTGTATCTGTTCTTCTAATGAAGTTATATAAACTATATATTTAATAAGGTGAGAAACGTGAGGGGGAAAGAAAGAGTTTACAGTATATAAAATTAAATATAATCTAAAAATTATTGTACCTGAATCATCTTAGCTTATCTATAAAATCAAATGATTTAGGTTTCTAAAGGGTTCAGGAGCTTTATTTTCCTATTAAATATCTTAAACAAATGTATGTAATGAGTAACATTTGAAATGACAGTAAGAGGTAATCAGCAATTTCTGCATGGGATGGGCATTCTTTAGCTCTTTTTCATTTATATTTCAGTGCAAATTAATTTCAGATTCTCTACTGAGAGCATAATCTGACAATTCCAGTAGCGCTAAGTAGCATAAGGTATGACAGTCTAAGGGTGGCACTTATTAATGTGATTAACAGCAAAAGAGAAAGTTATTTAAAAGCAAACTATGTATAGATTACCATTCAATTTTTGTCTACTTACTTGGGAATACTCCCACTCTATTTTCCATTTAAAAAAATCCATTTCTGGGGCTTCCCTGGTGGAGCAGTGGTTGAGAGTCTGCCTACCAATACAGGGGACACGGGTTTGTGCCCTGCTCTGGGAAGATCCTACATGCCATGCCATGGAGCAGCTAGGCCCGTGAGCCATGGCCGCTGAGCCTGCGTGTCTGGAGCCTGTGCTCTGCAACGGGATAGGCCACAACAGTGAGAGGCCCGCGTACCGCAAAAAAAAAATAATAATAATTCAATTTCTGTGCTGACACCTGCCTCTGGCACTAAATATTTGACTAGTTCTTGGGTCAGTTATCATTTCCACATGTGCAGGAAAACTTGACATCACAGAATTTACTCTCACAGTTAAATAAAATGTCAAAGGCCCTCCACTCAATTTACGTAAACTTGGATTCTGTCTTATTTTAATTCTCATTCTTTATCCTGTTAATTTTGTTTGAAGGTAAAGATTAGTAGTTTATTCTTATAACAATCTCTCAAATATTATAGGACAGCCATCATGATTTATCCTTCTATCCCTAGTTCTGTTTACCATTCCTTGAAATGAAAATATTTGGTTCTTTGGCCATTTTTACTTTATTTTACCTTCTACTAATTATTATAAACATCACATACTTCCCACTAAGATTTCTTTAAACTTTTATTTTGAAATAATTATAGAATAAAAATAAGTTTAAAAAAAAGTACAGAGAGGTCCCACGTACATTTTACCCAATATTCTTCAATGTTTACTTCTTACATATCATAGTACAATATCAAACCAAGTTGGTACATTGATACAATATGTGTGTGAAGTTCTACATCAACTTATCACATGTGTGGATTGGTGTGAACACCACCACAATCAAGAAATGGAACTATTCCATTACCGAAAAGACCTCCTTCATACTATTTCTTTATAGTCACATCCACTGGTTTACTGCCATCCCTAATCCCTGTCAACCACTAGTCTGTTCTGCATATATATATATATATATATATATATATATGTATATATATATATATATATATATATATATATATATATGTATATATATATATATATATACATATATATATATATATATATATATATAGTTTTGTCACTTATATAATGTCATACAAGAGGAATCATACAGTATGTGAGCTTTTGAGATTGGATTCTTTCACTCAGCATAATGCCCTTGGAATCCATTGAAGTAGTTTTTTTCACCAATAGTTTCTTCTATTTTACTGCTAAGAATGTGATCCAGTTTGTTTAACTATTAACCTATTCAGGGACAATTCGGTTGTTTTCAGCTTCTGTCTATTATGAATAAAGCTGCTATGTATCTATATGTACAGGTTTTGTGTGTACATAGTTTTTCATTTCCTTGAATAAATGCCCAGATTTGCAATTCTTCGGCATTTAGTTGTTTTTTTTTTCTTTTGTTTTGTTTGACAAATAATTTACCATGGTGATTATTCCATTTGAAACTCCCACCCACAATAGATAAAATTCAATTTATCTGCATTTTTTCTGGCATTTGGTGCTGTTATTGTTTTTATTTTAGCTGTTTTGATATGTGCATAGTGATATCTCATTGTGGTCTTAATTGGCATGTCCCTAAAAGCTAGGGATGTTCCACATCTTTTTATGTACTTATTTGTTATTTGTAGGGTGAACCTATTTTTACATGTACTATGTTCTATATCATACCTATATCGTCTGTGTTTGTGTTAGTGTTTGTCATGTGAGTATAAAAAATTTCTCATCAACTGGTCTCCTAACACACCACTAAGGTAATTTTGTTATTCCACCTATTTAATTCCCTCTGAGCATTGTAATATAGCTCATTTCTGCTTCTGTAAAAGCCATGTGCTTTTTTTCTGATAATTTACTGCAGAATGTGATAGACATGAATAAAATATATCAAAATCATTGTTATCAGATAATTAGCCCATCCCTCCAAATAATCCAGTCTTTTAAAAGCTTATCCAAGCCAGAAGAAACAAAGAAGATTTATTAAGTGAACGGAATTACAGTCCACAAGGCAGAGATGAGTCAGGTTAAAATCTTCTTTAGCAATCCAATTGAGATTGTGAATTACACACAGATCTCATGTCTATGTATATGATGCCAATTCATTATTTCTAGTTTCTAAGGAAGTGGAAACATCACATTTTCAGTATTAAAAGATGAAAAATATTTTGTTTGCCATGATATTTTGAAAGAAACCCATAAAATTATATGTTTATCCAGAAACACACATTTGTATAAATAACTGGCAATCAACTCTAATATTAAAGTGATCTGAAGTCTAAGACAACAAATATTATACTTAATTTCTCTGTCCTTGTTCTAATTTATGCACCACAAGTTGCCTTATAAACCCTTGAACCTCTTTGAAATACAGATTAGACATCTAAGTTAAAATTGAATGATTATTAGAATCCAAACCTTCAAAAATAACATTTTTAAGAATAATTCCTACTATGTATAACTCCTGGATTTGTTTATTTCCCCTTTTATATTATTCCCTCAATAGCAATAGAATTTTAACATAACTCATAGGATAATGATCTTATATACTATGAAGGCTATAAAGGGCTACAGATAAGGTAGAATATAATGGTTAGGTGTCAGGATTTTTTGGTTCAAAACTTGTCTCTGTCATTTACTAACAGAGAAAATTTGGGCAAGTTATTTGAATTTTCAATTTTAGAGCTTCTTCATCTGTAAAAAAGGAAAGTGATGGTGCCTAGCTTCTTGAGTTTAAGGGAGTATAGATTGACATAGCATAAATAAAGTGCACAAAACAATGTCTAGCACACAGCAAATTACTCAATAAATGCTAGCTATTCTTAGTATTTAAAAACATATATCACTAGTAATGAACAATTAGAATTTAAAACATAATGCTACATACATTAGCATGGGGTGGGTTAGTGATACTTAGGTACAGATCTAACAATATATGTGCAAGATCTATATGAGGAAAACTACTAAACTCTGATGAAAGAAAGCCAAGAATAACTGAATAAGTGGAGAAATAGTATATGTTAATGGATAGGATGACTCAATATTGTCAAGGTGTCTTTCCCAACTAGACTTATAGATTGAACACAATCAAAATCAAAATCTCAGTAATCTTGTGTTTATTGACAAACTGATCCTAAAGTTTACATGAGCAGCAAAAGATCAGAGTAGCCAACACAATATATAAGAATAAAACGAATTTGGAGAACTAATGCTACCTGACTTCAGATGTACTATAAAGCTACAGTAATCAAGGCAGTGTGGCATAATCAAAAGAATAGACAAATAAATAAATGCAACAGAATAAGATCCTAGAAATAGACCACGCAAACAGAGTCAAATCACTTTAACAAAAGAGCAAAGGCAATACAATGGAGAAAAACATAGTCTTTTCAACAAATAGTGCTGGAACAATAGATATTCATAACCAAACCAAAACAAAAGAATCTAGACACAGGTTTTATATCTTTCACAAAAATTAATTCAAAATGGAGCATAGACTTAAATATAAAATACAAACTATAAAAAACCTGGATGAAAACATAGGAGAAAATCTAAATGAACTTGGGATGGATGATGACTTTTTAGATAGACTGCCAAAGGCATGATTCATGAAAGAAAAAAAATGATAACTTAGGTATTGTTAAAATTAAAAACTACTGCTTTGTAAAATACACTGTCAAGAGAATGAGAAGTCACTGACTAGGATAAAATAGTCGTAAAAGACATATCTAATTAAGGATTGTTATCCAAAATGTATAAAGTCCTCTTAAAACTCAAGAATAGTATTATAAAACTTGACTAAAATGAAAAACCCAACTAAAAATGGCAAATGGCCTGAATGGACAACTTGCCAAAGAACATATACAAATAAAAAATAAGCATATAAAAAGATGTTCCACGTCATATGTCGTTAGGGAATTGCAAATCAAAACAGCAGTGAGATACCTCTATACTTATTAGAATAGCCAAATTCTAAATTACT
The DNA here is from genome assembly GCF_949752795.1 of Hyperoodon ampullatus. Classification (NCBI taxonomy): domain Eukaryota; kingdom Metazoa; phylum Chordata; class Mammalia; order Artiodactyla; family Ziphiidae; genus Hyperoodon; species Hyperoodon ampullatus. Next base: position 7,963,963 of record NC_136928.1, read on the forward strand.
GACAACTTCAAATGCTAGCAAGAATGTGGAGCAACAGTACTCTCATTTATTGTTGATTTGAATGAAAAATGGCATAGTCACCTTAGAAGACAGTTTGGTGATTTCTTACAAAAGGAAACATACTTCCACCATAAGAGATCCAGTAATAGTACTCCATGGTATTAACCCAAACAATTTGAAAACTTATGTCCATACAAAACACTGCACATGCATATTTATAGCATCTTTATTTATACTTTCCAAAACTTGGAAGCAACCAAAATGCCCTTCAGAAGGTGAATGGATACACGGTGGTACATCCAGAAAATGGAATACTATTCAACACTAAAAAGAAATGAATTATCAATCTGTGAAAAGACATGGAGGAACATTAAATGTATATTACTATGTGAAAGAAACATATCTGAAGGGAACACAAAGTGTATGATTCCAAGTATATGACATCCTGGATAGGCTTGGCAAAATGTATGCTGACAGTAAAAACGATCAGATGTTGGCTGGGATTAAGGAGTAAAGAGAAATAAATAGGTGGAACAGAGACGATTTTTAGGGCAGTGAAATTATTCTGTATGAAATTATAATAGTGGACCCATTTGTCAATACCCAAGAATGAATCCAAGGACTGTACACACCAAAATGAACCCTAATGTAAGCTATGGGCTTTATGAGATAATGTTGTATGAATATAGATTCATCCATTGTAAATATACCAAGAAATATTTATATAGTTCCTGGATAGGGAGTGATACAGAATCAGTATGCTGATACTTGTGCTTCTTTCTTCTAATGCTTGTTATCTCATATATGTATGGTTCCCCATTTTTGTCCAGTCTCTTCCTCTGAGAAGTTATGATAACCTCTTCTTTGATACTTTTTTGATTCAAGATCATAAATGATATTTTTCTCCTTACATGTTCTGCATTGCTATCTATACTTCAGCGAGGGTTGGGTGTGGAGGAAGCATTTGTTGTCAGTCATTCCACAGTTTCATTTCAAGAATCTTGGCTCTAATTCATTCAATTCAAGTCCAGCTATATTGTTTCATTCCACATATGGTCTAAAGCATAGTTATTTTATTAGAAATCATTATTTTACATCCCTTATTCTTTTTCCTATTTCTATAATTATTTTTTCGTACTTAAAACATACTCTTTTGGTGTACAAGTCTATGAGTTTTGAAAAATGTTTAGTTGTATGACCACTGCAATAATCAAAATTCAGAGAAGTCTTATCACCTCTAAAATTTCCACCATGATATCCTTTTGTAATCATAGTCTCTCCATAAGCTAAATTCCTGGATCACTGAAGAACTCAAAGAGAAAAAAAAAAGAAAGAAAAGAAAAGAAAAATACCCGGAGACAAATTAAAACAGACATGACAATCCAAAACCTATGGAACAGAGAAACAGCAGTTCTATGAGGGAAATTTAGAGCAATACAAGCTTATCTCAGGATCCATTGACTGTTTAGTAGCATACTGTTTAGCCTCCAAGTGTTTGTGTTTCTTTGCAGGTTTTCTTCAATATGTAATTGATTTCTAGTCTCATAGCATTGTGGTCAGAAAAGATGCTTGATATGATTTCAGTTTTCGTAAATTGATGGGTATTTCTTTCGTGGCCTAGCATGTGATACATACTGGAAAATGTTCCATATGCACTTAAAAAGAATGTGTATTCTGCTGCTTTGGGGTGAAAAGTTCTAAATATATCCAATATATATATTCATTGATCTAATGTATCATTTAAGTCAGTGTTTCTTTATTGATTTTCTGTCCATTGATGTAAGTGGGATGTTAAAATCCCCTACTATTATTGTGTTACTGTCAATTTCTCCCTTTTTTTCTGTTAATATTCGTTTTATATATTGATATTTAGGTGCTCCTGAATTAGGTTCATATATATTTACACATGCTACATCTTTTCGGATTGATCCCTTGATCATTACATAATGTCCCTCTTTTCTCTTGTTAGAGTCTTTGTTTTAAAGTCTATTTTCTTTGGTATAAGTATTGTTACCCTGGTTTTTTTTTTTTTTTTTTTCAATTTCCATTTGCATGGAATACCTTTTTCCATCCCCTCACTTTTCATTCTGTGTGTGTCTTTAGATCTGAAGTGAGTCTCTTCTAGGCAGCATGCATATGGGTGTTGTTTTATGTCCATTCAGCCACTCTATGTGTTTTCATTTGAGCATTTATTCCATTTATATTTAAATTAATTATTGATGAGTATGTACGCATTGCCATTTTGTTAATTGTTTGGGGGTTTTGTGGTTCTTTTTTGTTCCTTTCTTCTTCTTTTGATGATTTCTCTTGTGATTTGATGACTATATTTTTATGTTTGGATTCCTCATTTGTGTGTGGCATCTATTATGTTATTTTTTAGTTTGTGGTTACCATGAGGTTCATTATTTAAAAGTGCAAGTGTATTTTAACGACCTTATATTTTACCCCCTGCCCAACATTTACTGTTTTTGATATCATATTTTGCATCTTTTTATTATTTTTTATGATAAAGTACTTTATTTATTTTAATACATCTTTATTGGAGTATAATTGCTTCACAATACTGTGTTAGTTTCTGTTGTACAGCAAAGTGAATCAGCCATATTAGATACATATATCCCCATATCCCCTCCCTCTTGAGCCTTCCTCCCACCCTCCCTATCCCAGCCCCTCTAGGTCATCACAAAGCACATTGCTGATCTCCCTGTGCTATGCAGCTGTTTCTCACTAGCTATCTATTTTACATTTGGTAGTGTATATATGTTGATGCTTCTCTCACTTTGCCTCAGCTTCCCCCTCCCCACTCCGTGTCCTGAAGTCCATTCTCTATGTCTGTGTCTCTATTCCTGCTTTTGTGTGTGTGTATCTCTTAACTACTTATTGTAGATATAGATAATTTTACTACTTTTGACTTTTAACCTTCTTACTAGCTTATACCTGGTAGATTTATTAACTTTACTGTATATTTGTTTTTTATCCATGAGATTTTTCCTTTCTTAACGTTCATATTTCTAGTTGTAGCCTTTTATTTTTCTCTAAGAGAAGTCCCTTAACATTTTTTCATTTCTATTAAAACTGGTTTTATGGTGCTGAACTCTTTCAGCTTTTGCTTAGAACGTTTGATCTTTCCATCAAATCTGAATGAAAGCCTTGTCAGGTAGAGTATTCTTGCTTGTAGATTTTTTTTTTCTTTCTTTCATCACTTTAAATATATCATGTCATTCTCTTCAGGTCTGCAAAGTTTCTGCTGAAAAGTCAGCTGATAGCCTTAGGGGAATTCCCTTGTATGTAACTTGTTGTTTTTCCCTTGCTGCTTATAATATTCTTTCTCTTTATTTAATTTAAATTTTTATTGAAGTATAGTTGATTTATAATTGTGTGCCAATCTCTGCTCTACAGCAGAGTGACTCAGTTATACACATATTGACATTCTTTTTTTATGTTCTTTTCCATTATGGTTTATCAGAGGATATTAAATATAGTTCCCTGTGCTATACAGTAGTATCTTATTTTTTATCCATCTCATATATAATAGTTTACATCTGCTAATCCCACACCCCCAGTCCTTCTCTCTTTATCTTAATTTTTTTATCATTTTAATTATAATGTGTCTTGACATTTTCTCTCTTTGGGATGATCCCATTTAGATTCTGTGCTTCTCCTTAGGTTATGGAAATTTACAGTTATTACATTGTCAAATATGCTCTCTCTCTTCTCTTTCTGGGACCCTTATAAGGCAAATGTTAGTATGCCTGATGTTGTCCTAAAGGCCTCTTAAACTGTCCTCATTTTTTTCTTTTTTTTTTATTCAGCTTTAGTGATTTCGACTACTGTGTTCCAGTTCACTAATACAGTCCTCTCTGTCTGTTAATTTACTGCTGATTCCTACTAGTATGTTTTTAATTTCAGTAACTGTATTTTCAGCTGTTTGGTTCTTCTTTATATTTTCTAACTCTTTGTTAAAAACTTCTGTCTTCTCACTCTGTTTATCCATTATTTTCCCAAGTTCTTTAAGCATTTTTATGATCATCACCTTAAATGTTTTATTGGGTGGATTGCTTATCTCTACTTCATTTAATTCTTCTGGGGTTTTATCTTATTCCTTCTTTTGGAACATATTTTTGTCACCTCATTTTGTCTAATTTATTATTTTTTATTTCTATGTATTTGGAATATTGGTTAAACTTCTTGATCCTGTAGAAGGGCCCTTATGTAAGAAATGTTCTATGGGGCCCAGCAACACACTCCCCTCTGGTTACCAAGGCTATATACCCTCTATATGTGCTGCATGTGTCTTTATTTTGGCGGGCTGACTACTGTGGGCATCCTGGTAGGTATGGCTGGCTCCTGGTCTGGTTGATTGCCAGGCCCTGCCTTGCAGGCCACTGGTGGGTGGGGCAAGGTCCTTCTGTGGCTGGCTGCACATCCAGGGGAGTCCCAGTCCTAATGCTGGCCCACAGGTGAGCAGTGTCAGGTCACAAGGCAACCAGCTATGAAGGCTGAAGGTCCCAGAGCGAGTGTAAACCTGCTGTTGTGTGGGTTCATGCCCTGGGGGATCCCAGACCTAGAATCAACCTTCTGGTGGGTAGGACCAATTCTTGTTTTTTTTTTAGGACCAATTATTGACAAGGCTGGCTACAATGTCTGGCATGACCTATGGCTGGTGATGTCCTTCTAGTGGGTGGGGCAAAATTCTGACATGACTGGCTGAGGGCCCCACCTGGATTTGGCCTGCTGTTGTCAGGTTGGGACCCAGGGCCCATACTATGTTGGTGCTGGCCTTCTAGTGGTTGCCAGGTCTTGACACAACTGGTTCTAGGGCTGTGGGTTTGAATCTGGTAGCAGCCCACTGGTGGGCATGGTCAGAATCCAAGAAGTTCCAGAGCAAGTGCCCACCCACCAGTGGGTGAGGCTGGGTCCTGGGGCTAATGCCTACTCACTGATGGGGTGTGCTGGGTCCTGGGCTCCCTGGCTGTGGAGAGAGTCCAGGGATCTTGGAGTTGATGTCTGCTTGCTGAAGCCTAGAGGTACCCGGGGCTAGTGTTGGTACAGAATTAGGTCCATGATATTTTGCTGCACAGCTCTGGGGTTACTGAAGTCAGCATTGGCCTGCAGGTAGATGGACCCAGGGCCCAGTAGATCACACCCCCTGGTGTGTGAGGCCAGTGCTGGGGCTAGTGCTGACCTGCTGGTGGTCTGAGTTGTGTCTGACGTCTACATTCAGGGAGTCTGGGGGTCCCAGGGCCAGTGACTGTTCTCTGATTTCAGGACTGTTTCCACTGACAGTTGGGAATTTAGGGTTTCCTAGGATAGCTGGTCTGCTGGCATGTGGAGCCATGTCCCCACCCAGCTAATTGCCTGGCCTGGGGAATTCCAGAACTAGAGCTGACTGGGTCATGTCCTAGCACAAGTAAACTAGAAGGAGAATTCTAAAATGGTTCTCACCAGCACCAGTGTACTTACAAAGGATGAGCTTTCTCAAATGGCTTCTGCCAGAATCTATGTTCCTCAGAGTGAGTCTCAGTTGTCTCTGGCCTCTCCCTGAGGCTCTCCAAGATCAGCAGGTGGGTCTGATCCAGGGTCCATTCAAATTACTCCTTCTGCCCTGGGTTTTGGAGCATCTGAGGTTTTGTGTGTGCCCTTTAAGAGTGAAGTCACTGTGTTCCCCAGCCCTCTGGCTCTCCCAAAATTAAACCCAACTGAATTTCCAAGCTAAACATTATGGGGGCTCAACTTCCTGGTGCAGGACCTGTGGGCTGGGGATCTTGATGTGGGGCCTTGATCCCTCACTCCTTGCAGAGAACTTCTGCTATTGTAATTATCCTTTCATTTGTGGGTTGCTAACTGGGGGTGTGGGCCTTGACTATACTGTATCTCTTACCTCTTACTCATCTCATTGTGGTTCCTTCTTTATATCTGTGCTTCAGAAGATAGTTTTGCTACTCTCCAGGTTGCTCTCATAAAGAGTTGCCCTGTAAATAGTTGTAATTTTGGTGTGACTCTGGGAGGAGGTGAGGTCAGGGTCTTCCTACTCTGCCGTCTTGGCCACTCCCTCTGTCTTTTCCCTTTCCAGTTGGTCAGAATTCCTGGTTATCGGTATGCCAAGTAAATTTGGCTTGTATACTAGATAATTTGTTGTCTAGTTTTGAAATTATGTTTTGAAATTTTAATTTGTTAAAATTAATCTGGAGAATGTTGAATTGTTTTGTTTGTTTATTTTAACAAGTGATCACTCTGGTAAACTTCAAGCAGTCATTTCTGTCTCATCTATTATGGGTGATGGATTAAAATGTCAGTTCAGTTTCCAAATCCTTTGTTATGATCTTGGCATTTGTCTCTCTTTTGTGCCACTTCTGTGTTCATTCTTGTATTTGGACAGTGGTTTATACTGTAATTCAATTATCAGAGGCTTTAGTAAGCTCTTTTTTGTATATAATGTTCATACAAAGCTTAAAGGAATTGTGTTGTTTCACATACAGATCTAAGGGATTGATTTCTTCTTTCTCTTTTTTCTTTTTTTCTTCCTCTCTTCTTTCTTTTTTTTTTTTTTTCAGTCCACATAGATAGGTTTTCTCTTAGAGTTTTAGGTGTCTTTTCCACTAAGAGAGCAATGTTTTTGTTTTTGGTGCAATTAGGGAAGGAACATGAGAAAACACTAACAAAACAAGACACACACAAAAATAATGAGACTCCCCATACTATTAGGGTCACAGATGCTCATTTCCCAGTCCCTCTGCCCAAAAGATAGATTATTCTTGGAGATTTTAATGCCCATGCTTGATACACATATCCCCGATTCCACCCATTCATGAGGCAAGGTTAGAAGAAAAAGACAAAGGAAAAAAACTTCACTACCACTATATTGGTAGTTTTCAAGTTTTAACTTAACTCACTCACAAATCACCTGCTAATATTTACTTTAAGAGTCATATGGTGGATTGCTGTGTAATTGGTCTGCAAATTTTAATAACAATCATTTAGAAAGAAACCATGAGGTGGAATTATTCCATCTTGACTGGTACTTGAACCCCTCTTAACTTTAATTTTTATCTATTTTCTCTATTCAAGGCAAGTGCCAAAATGCAAACAAATATATCATATATATACATATATGTATATATGAAACATACTAGCACACATTCACACGCATATACACACATTTTATTCACTTCTGATTAAAAGGGTTGATGCTAGTGTTGCAAAACTTCAGTACTATCTATAACAGAGGCACAAGGAGTTTGTAATATTCAATAGCACTTTATTTTATTTCAAAGCATTTTATATATCTTATATTATTTAATACTTGATTTCTTGAATCAAATTTTCAATTAAAGTTAAGGTGAACTCTGCTGGTGGAAATATAATAAGAGGATTTTGCAACTATTCTTCCTTCCTCTACTTTATCTTGTTCACTTTACTGGTGTTCTTCTCTGAGATCCACATTACTTGAATTTGTCATTCCTTTTATCTTGGGCTTATTATAACATTGTTTATTATTAGAACATAGATAGAGATGTATATCTATTATTTTATCCTATTTTCTCTGATATATGTATATTATATCTAGATAGAATTGCCAATAAGATTTTATATCAGCAAATAATGACAACAAATAAGGTTTGAAAAATAAAATTAGTTTTTCCAGTATGGGTATATATTACTATGGTGATTGGAGCGGTGGCTAAATGTATTACTTACTTAGAAGGTATTTTATAACTTGAAAAAATAGAATTCTGAAAAAAAATGTTATTTGCTGGATAAGTGAGAGGCTTATTTATCTCAAATTTGGTCATTTCCTACATCTTTTATTCTTAAGATTCTCAAGAGAACTCCAAGGGCAGGGTTATTATTTGCCTCTAACATTAATATAGAATGCAGAGGAGTAATGTTGCACTGTAGGATAAACTCCTTCTGCATAGTCTATGCATCTTTAGCTGGTCACCTTCTCCCCTGGACTAAACCCAAATCTCAGATTTTACCAACACACTTTTAGGAAAAGCCAAATCAGACAACCCCCCAAAATCGTGAACTGAATAAAGTGCAAGACATTGTTTATTTCAAATGCCTGAAGGAAAATTCCTAAGACTGCAGTTGTGAGAATGACCCCCTGAGCAATCGAGAGAAATGCATAGAAAATGGGACTATGCCCAAATGTACCTTGATTTGTGCAAAATTAAGCACATTGTGTACCCTAGTCAATGACCTTATGTAATGTCCTTGTATATGATCTGTCCAGATTATTCCTCCACTCTGAGTAAGATGGGGTGGGCTGGAAGTGGTTTGTTAAGAAAGAGTTTTATCTCTCTGAAAGGGATTCACATGCATGCACACACACACACACACACACACACACACACACACACACACACTCTCTCTCTCTCTCTCACTCCAGGAAAGAAACACAATTACAATAAGAAAGTGCAAGTAAAGAAATATCTAATTATGAAGCAAGTTAAAATACGATGAATATTTTGAGCAATGGATTATATTTGAAAATAGAGTATATGTTAGACCTGGATGCTTTGGACAATTTCCTTTAGAGGGTACAAGTTTAATAATTCAGGATCATATGTCATCTCTACAGAAACAGTTTCACCAATTATTTTGAGTGACTACAAGTTTTGTAGTTATATATTATTAATGATATTTATAACTATTTTACATATTGAAAACCATATAGAAAGCAAAAAATACCAAGAATAAGCCATAAATGTGCTAATGTTTATTGATAGATAGATAAATCTCTCATTTTACATCTCAGAAAGAATGTATATCAGTTTTAAGTTGATACATCAAGAAATAGGTATATAAGTGCAGTATTTGGTATTATAAGAAAACTACAAATGGAAGAAAAATGGAAATATATTTTCATCACTTCACCACCCTCAGGTAATGTGACTAAAGTTTGAAGAAACAAAATAATATTATTTTATTCCATATTATTTTCTACTTATTTAAAATGTCTTGGCATGCTCACGTATTCCTTTTCTTAAAATGTACAAAATAAGTATTTATATATGCTTCCAAATAGTAAGTAGTAATAAAGATAAAAATATGTGTAACAGAAGGGTAAAAATGTTTTTCTTTTTGTTATTTTTCCTGTGGCCTTATGAGAAGGCTTAGCATGACATCTTGTAACAAAAAGCAGTCATTTTTAACTGGAATTTGAATAATTAAATAAAGTACTTTTTCAAGTTGCATATAAGTTCCTGGGGAAATGATTTGTGTGAGACTTTTGTTAGAGAATTTAAGTATGTGATTATTTAAGATTAATTAATTAATGTAACATTTGTGAAACACATATAAAATCCAGTCATTGTTACAGCTAATAGAAACACAATGATGAAAGAAACCAGTCTTTGCTCTTGATGACTGCTCAGGCAACAAGGGGAGAGAGAGCGTTGACTATTTTAAAAGTGATATTCTATGCTAGAAAAAAAAAAATGTGACACGTTATCAGAAGACGAACTTATAATTGGGTCAGGGATACTAAAATGGCTTAAAAAGGAAGACTTTGAAGGATAAGTAGGACCTCAAAATAAAAAAGACGGTCTAAGACATGGGTAACATAGTTCAAGTATCAGGACGTGTGTGGACCATTGGATGAGATGCATTAATTGCCAGAGATGAAAACAGTAAAGTGAGCAGAGGTTGGTTGGCTCATGAAAAAATATTTTAATCCAAAAAAGAGATTAGTTTTTATCCTACTAACACTAAGAATTTATTAAATTATTTTAACCATAGAATATTGAGGATGGGTTAAGTAGAGGGAGGTCAGAGGCAAAGATGCAAGTTATTAAGCTATTGTATTATTTTAGGGCCTGCAACTTGTTTATTGGGAAGATGACTGAGAGTGGATGGAATCTTGAAAACCTAAGACGTTAAAGTCACCAGTTTTGTTTCTTCAGCTTTTTGTTTTTATCTCTTTCACCTTTTATAGGGAGTAAAAGAAGAATAATGGTACATTTTTTCATAAGTAAATGATAATGGATACTTTATTGTATTAAATGCTTATTTCAGTTAATATCACTGATACTTTTATCCCTAGCAACATCTATAAAATTATTATTTTTAAGATACTTGAATTTCAAATCTCAGATATAGGATTCTGTAATTTTTTTTCAACAACTATATCCAAACATTGTAAAATTATCTCTATTTTTAATAAATCATGTTAATAAAAACTTTTTCTGTGTCAACCTTAACTTCAAAATATCTCTGTTTCACAGATCTTTTAATGATTCATACAGTTGGGGCAATAGTACCAACAGGACATGTGTTTGTTTATTGTATATGTTTTTGAATAAATGACACACAGTGTTATCTTTAATACACAGTGTGTGTGTTATGCGCTGTGTGCTATTTGTGTCAATCAATATGCCAACCTCTTTCTTCCCTTAATTGAGATTCCCATCCTTCAGAATCATACACAGAAGACAGAAATTTTCCATGAGTAAGGTCAGTAGACTCATATCTCATCTTGACTGAGGCAATTATTATGTTATTTTTGATAGAACCTTTTTGAAATCCAAAAAAGATTCCAATTTCATACTCACTTGGTACTCCCAAATTTATATATACTTAACCTAAAAATACAAAATAAGATTTTGATTCTTCATTTACTGTATTAATTTTCTACTTCAAAATTCTCTCAAATTAGAAAAGACACTGAATATGAAACCCCCAGGTCTCATTTAAAAACAATTTGAACTGCCATAATTATCATAAATCACTCTAAGGCGGAAATTTTCTATCAGTTATGACACCATCACATTTGAGTTCATTAGGGCTTTTCTAAATAAAATATAAGTTTTCATTCTAAGATATTGCCATGTGCCTCTTCTGCATTTTCACTCAACTGGATGTCAATTTATAATTTTAAACTGAATGAGTAAAACACTTCATAATTTTTTTCTAATGAAGTTCATAGTTAGCTATCAAAATAACCTTCTTTAGCATATTATTAAAAAATGCATTCACTACATGATGAGTAATCAGATGTTGTAGTCATGTTATAGTGAGAACTTAGGGCACCTCTGAGCTAGAGTATGTTGCTGGATTAGATAACTCAGATGGTTACCGAAACAAATGCAAATTTAAATTCCTGGAAACCAGATAATTTTGCTCCCTTTTACAATCTCAATTTAACCACCAAATCCATCTTTAAAAGTATCTGCCACTGTGTTAAGCACTGTCACACGAGGTTTTATAGATTTCTCATCATTTTTTTTTAAACGAACTCTTAAACTCCAAAAGGAAGACCCCCTAACTGGAGGTCCATAATCTAATTAAAATGATACTACATAGAAGAAAACACTCTCTGAGTAGAAAACCACTTTTCCATGCTATACTGTAAATCGAAAATTAATTCATTTTAAGTGTTAGTAGGGCGCCAGGTAACTTTACTGGATTCAGAGATCTAGTTACTTAATTAGATTCAGAGATGTCCCAATCTCCATATACACATCTTTCTCAAACAGTAAGCTTTTATATATGAAACACTTCTGGAAACTTCACTTTCACCTTATTCATACCCCAAATTATTTGCTATCCATAAATATGAATTAAAGGCAATGCTAAGTAAATAAAAATGGGACAGAACAAAATAAAACTTAGGGTATAAAATGTTAACTGACATTGGAAAAATTAGTTAAAAGCAAAATCAAGTAGCAGAATTAGATCAGAAAGAGATATACTGGAAAAAAATTATAATGCAGTTTCCTATATCTCTCATTAGCAAGGACAAGCTAGAAGCTTCGTTGTCACTGCAAATTCCATGTTTCAAACAAACCCTATTAGTATTATGGCCCATTTCATCTCCCTGTTGAATGATTATTTTATTATTATTATTATTTTTTGTGGTACGCGGGCCTCTCACTGTTGTGGTCTCTCCCGTTGTGGAGCACAGGCTCTGGACGCGCAGGCTCAGTGGCCATGGCTCACGGGCCCAGCCGCTCCGCGGCATGTTGGATCTTCCCGGACTGGGGCACGAACCCATGTCCCCTGCATCGGCAGGCAGACTCTCAACCACTGCGCCACCAGGGAAGCCCTGAATGATTTTTTGACTTGTCACATTGTCCTTATCACAGGTGACCTTTGTTGACTTGAGGTTTCTTAGAGGCATCTAAACCTTAAATGAAAGGAATTAAGATTGAATTTGGAGACAACAATAAAATAATTCTCTTTACATTCCAGTATTCTGAGCTTGGACCTGAATGAGACCCCTTAAGGGCTTTCATTCTCAAGCCAGCGCCTAAATACTCATGAATGGCTTATCCTTACATGGAGATGATAGAAATATTCTAATGTCATTTGAGGGCATCCAAAATAACCCTGAATCCCAATGCAATCATGAGCATAATGCTTAAGAGTGTGGGATGATGATTTAATTAAGGTCATATTCCAGTTTAACCACTCAGTAATTTTGCTACATGTGTTACATGATATTCTTTTGGAGCCTCAGTTTTCCATCTACGATGTCTATGCTAATTACGAAGTAAATCTTGTGTACAGCAAATGATAGAAAGTGTGTGAAATTACTGACTGTAAAACAACCATACAAATATAATCACTCGTATTAATATCATTAGTAATAAAATAAATTCAAGATTTTTGCTCTGAAAGAAGGCAATTCAAGGATAAGCTTTGCTTAACCTAATGTTGTCATTTTAATATCTCTTCCTCTAATTTAACCTAAGATTTCCTTCATTTTAATTAGTTCAGATAACCTCTGAACACAATCAGTTTAACTCTGTCTCCTTTACCCAGTGGCTTGATCTTGGCACTGAAACATTCCTGTTCTAGTTTTACTTCTGGGCGGTTTGCCTCTTCTCCAAGCAACTGAGAGGACTAGCCTGCAGTTTGCTGAGTTACTAAATAATTACCTTGTCTCTCAATCTAGAAATTTAAAAGCCGTTTTTAGTATTTTCTTTGTTCTCATTCACTGCATGCAGTCAGTTAATATCGTTCATTTCTAACTCAGTAAGCCCATGTCTTCTGTATATTCTACAAGTGCTTGATTTCTTTCTTTTCCCTGGTTTATTGGACCAGTTTTTTCTTTACGTTGTGATGCTATTATCACTGTCTCACCTCTCTACTTCATACTTTTCAATTCCAAAATATTTTTTCTAAAATGCAAATTTAATTATACCCTCTGAAAAAAAAATATTTCCTAAGTATACACTTGCTTCAGAATATATTTTTAACTGTCTTTTAGTTCTACTATTATTGTTATTATTTTTGCAAGTTCAGTTCAAGCCCGTTTAATCATGTAACACACTAAAGAAAAAAAGTCCTTCTCACAGTTTGCATTAGGTGTCAAATTCCCTAGAAGTAATCATTTTTAAGAGTTTTCTATGAATCTCTCTAAAGATATTCTAAACACTCTGTCTCTCTTTCTCTCTCATGCAAACAGTCACACACAATACATACACAATTGCATAGGTATGCATATATGGCATATGAGTATGCATAGGAGATTACAAGAAGAATTAGATTGTCATGTAAAACTCACTAGAATCTGACATTTTATCCAATATAAAGTTTTACAAATAATTCCAAGAATCCTAGTAATCCTAAGGCACAGATGAAGTGTGAATTAGCTGGAACTGCCAAAGTTGCTCCCATGTTGAGTTTTTATATCATATTTTTTTGTGTTCAGGCCCAAATATAATATATGTAGGCACATCATTACCCAAAAGGAATCTGTTTTTTCCTTGGCTATGAAGCATTCCCATTTTATGTTGTGACAGTTATATAAAATAAGCTTCATTTTTCAATTTTACATTTCATGGAATATACAACACATGTTATTTTCCAACTTGCATTTTTGTTAAAATTACTATGAACAGTTTTATTTATAGCTGTTATTATTTTAATGGCTTCCCAATATTTTAAAAATATACTCTAATTTGTGTTTCTTTTCCCATACTCGTGGGTACTTTATTGGTATTCTGATACTACCATGATACTTAAATTTGTAGCATTTTGACATCTTTTTTCTCATTTGTACAAATATATCTGGAGAAATATTCTTAAGAGGGCTATACATTTCTATAAGAGGGTTATAAATTTCAAATCCAAAGCAGATAATTTCAACTTCCACTCTCATTATTTGTGTTAGTACATATTTTACTTTAACAGTTGACATCATTATCATTATTTTTAATTTTTATCAAGTTTATGAGTAAAAAGTGTTATCTCAACTTCTGTATGGTTTTATTCACCAACAAACATTTTTTTGGAGTGCTTATAAGTTGATAGGCACCATTTTTGCAGATGTGATGCAGTGGTAAACAAAATATTGAAGTCCTCATTGAGCTTCAGAGAGGAGAAAGACTAAACAAACAACAATGAAATGGAATGGATAATGGTAGTAAGTTCTGCATAAAGCTCCAAAGAAAAAAATAAAAACAGTTTAAAAGGTCAGGAGGTTGTGGCTTGCTACTTTCAAATGGATTGAGAAGACTCTCTCTGAACAAGTTAAAATTTAAGAGAATACCTTAGAAATTTTGATTTTTAGATATATTTGAATGACCACTCAGAATTTACATTTCTTTAATTATGTTTAAAATTTAGTACCTTCCAACATGTTTATTTGTTTTTGATTTTCTCTTATTTATAGCACTGATTATTCTTCTCAGTTGCATTTTTTTCTTTTTCTTTTTTTAATTGAAGTATAGTTGACATACAACATTATGTTAATTTCAGGTGTGAGTTGTATATTTTTATTATACATTTAAAAATGTTCTCTTTTAAATAGTCTAAAAGGCATATCTTTGAATCCCAAGGTTTTGTCTAATCCCTGTCAAATTCTATCACATGTATTATATACAAGTTACACAGAACTTCTAACTCTATACCTCTATCATTTTTTTCTCCATATAGAATACACATATACATCCTTAAAGACACAGCCTATTTTTCTCCTCAGCTGTGAAACCATCCTTGACATGCCAAGAAAAAGTTGGTTCTTTTCCCCTCTGATTTCCCAATAGCTTATCTTTATCTCTGTTGTATTGTAAACCTGTGCTCATTTCTGAGGTAAACACTGGATTGTGAACTCTTATTAATTTGCTTCCCAAGATTGATCATAGTGTCTAATGCTTAGTAGGTTTTCAAAGAATATGGTCTAAGAGAATAGATAAGTAACTGAATGAATGCAACATTCATCTCTAGAGGACAGACAGACAATAGCTAAAATCTCATTTGCAGGTTGTAAATTCTTGACTTTTTGTCTTCCCCATATAAGAAAACTACTCTAGCTAGCTGTGGGGAGTCACATTCTGTCTTCTTACATGTGCAATGACCTTTTGCTTACTAAGTAAGACCATTCACATTTATCTGATTGTGTTGATTTAAACCATCTTTTGCTGTGTCAGTTTTGTTCCTTGCTCCACATTTTCATTCCTTCCTCCGGCCTGTTACATTTCTCTGGAGGTCTGGTTGGTGTTAGCTAGAAGCTTAATTAGCACCATCTCCACTACATTTGCACATTGTTTCTGAATTCAGTAAGAGGAAAGGAAGTTGGATAAACTCTCTGAGGTCTTTGTCTAGATAATACCTAATGATTAGCTCTACAAGTTCCCTAATTATTCCATTGTATTTGTCCTTGAGATATGTCTAAGGATGATATCTTTGTTATGCTTTCAACCCAAGATGATAAACTTGCAACATAAAAAGAAAGAGAGTACACAATGAGGCTGCTGCTTGTAAGCACACTTCTAGGCCACTATCTTCCATTGATTTGTGCCCTAGGGTTAGAATCTGATTTGAATCTCAAACAAACTCTTTAAGTTTTGGTAATTAAAACATCAGTGGCCTCCATCTCCATAAGGGCAAGAAACGTGGGTCTGTAAGTGCCCAGGAAGTGGTCTATATTCCAGTCACAGAAGGAAAGCTTGTCAAGCAGATGCTAGCTCCTAAAAATCTGGCTAGGAAATCACCTTATGTGTTATATATCATTTGTAAGGATAGGCAACAGCCTATCACAAACACACTTTTGGTCCATAGAGATTTTCCACAGATATTTGTTGATTAAACAATTAACTGTGCACCATGTGCATGGAGGTTACAACACATTGGGGAATCCAACAGGGATTGAGGCAGTAAGAGTCCCTGAAATAGGCCAGCTCCTGTTCATAGGGAGCAGTAAGTGAAATGGAGATTGCAAAGCCCGACCAAGTGACTGGGATATTCAAAGGTCCAGACCAAAGAGAGATTAAAATCTAACCAACAGCTGTGGTACTTATAATCAACCAACCCTGGTTACAACTCAGATGTCTGAACTTTGGGTGAGGAAACAAGCATGTAACCATTAAAAAAAAGAAAAAATCGAAAGGAGAGATTGTATTGGAGAAAGGAGAAAACAATGCTTAGCTGGCCGAATATCCTGGTAGAAATGGTCAGATATCTGTATAGAGCAGTCAAATGGAGTGCCAGTATTAGAATGATAGCTAAGAAAGGAGTAATGTCTCCAAGGAATATACTTCCTCACATGCTCTTCTGGAAGGGAAAGTGCTTTGAGATATTCCTTAATTTCAGAAATGTTAAAACAGGGCCAAAATATGTCATTAAATATTTAAACTTTAAACCATTAAAAAGAGTACTTGGTGATTCATGTAAATCAGCAGATATCTCAGATAGAGTGTGAAATATTTGTTTTCAGTTTTTCAGAGACATTTTTGTGACAGGGGGCCATTCATATTTCAGGTCACCTACAACTCTTCCTCTGTTTTTAGAATAAATAATATATACAGGAAATTTTATGTAAATTTATTGAAGTTTTCCATGTGCAGAGAAAAATTCATGATGATAATGTTAAGATGCAGATGGTAGCTCTTGATGTAAGTCAGTTGTTTATGTAGAAAATTATTGCTAATAAAGTTAAAAGTAACTGTTATGTAATTTATTATTTAACCGTGCTTTAGCATAGAACTTAAGGCTAGAAACAAGGAAATAAAATTTCTTATAAATTTTTAATAAGGTTTTTTACTTTTCTGTCTTAAGGGTTAGATCGATTTCTAAATATACTGAATGTCAAATTATTCTGCTTTAAACAATCTTGTTTCCTGAAAATCCAAACTAATAAAAGAAAAAAGTGATCAAATCTGTAGGTAAGAATTCATTCCAAAATGACTTATTTATTTTAAAGAGGATTCTCAATCTTGTTTCTACACTCAGTATAAATTCTGGGTAGTGGGAGAAGTTGATCAGTTTCAAGATCTTTCAGTGCAAGAAGGTATGGAGTGAGGACTAAGAAGGAAAGGATCTGAGACATTACATACTGGAAAGCTTAACAAGGTGGAAAATTTTAAAATGTCATACCATACATAAGGCTAGGCATTTTGGGTATCATTAGTCTGGGATACAAAGAATTAGTATAGCCTAAACTTTACATCCTCTGAGTTTTTAAGTATTGTTTCTACATCTAGATTTGTCTTAAGTATAACATTAACATTTTTAGGGGTAAGCTTCTAAGGGTTGAAAGGTCTGGTTGTTTTTTTTTTTTTTTTTTTTGGTGGTACGCGGGCCTCTCACTGCTGCGGCCACTCCCGTTACAGAGCACAGGCTCCGGACGCCCAGGCTCAGCAGCCATGGCTCACGGGCCCAGCCGCTCCGCGGCACGTGAGATCCTCCCAGACCGGGGCACGAACCCGCATCCCCTGCATCGGCAGGCGGACTCTCAACCACTGCGCCACCAGGGAAGCCCGGTCTGGTTGTTTTTTAATCTCTCTTTTTCTCTTTGTCTCTCATTTGATTTGTTACACTTTTACATTTTAAAAAAATAGCAAATCATTGAAGTGTTTCAGAGATCAGAATGAAGTCCAGAGTTGAGGATATAAAACATATGTTCACTATGGCTAAATCCAAATTCTCAGTTTGGAAGAGAGGTAGAAAATAGAGCACATATTTTTTATTTCACTAGATTTCTTCCTTGAGTTTAGCAAAGAACAAAGAAAAAGATTCATGGAGGAATCTCATAGAATAAAGACATTACTTTTGGCTCTAACTTCCTTTATACACAAATCGTCTCAAGAGCCTGACTGTGGTGGGTAAAGAAGAGGTGGGTAGAACAGGAATAGCTGGAAAATCCAAAATTCTAAATATTTATTTAAAAACCTTAGATCCGAAGTCACTTTTTACTATGATTTATTGTTTTAAATTTTATTTTAAACACAAGCTTTCCTTATATCAGTGATTGATTACAATGAGTGTCCCTGGCATATCATTGCTCCTTAATATGGAAGAAATCACAAGTTTATTCTACCAAATTGCAATTAATTTGTCAATACAAAATGATATTTGGAAAAGGTATTGGGTGAAACATGAAAGTGTTCTTACAGATATACAATCATATTTGCTTCTGCGTGACTCTAAATATATCAGTTATAATCTTTTCACATATAGAGAAACATAGATTTTGAGAAACTTTGAAAGTATTTTAGAAAATAAATTAAGAGTTTGTGTGTGTTTTAATGACTTTCCTCGCATGCAATCAAAGGAATGAATTGTTCTTGGCCTTAAAACCCAGACTACAATTATGAAACAAAATCTAAACCTGTCACTCCAAATTCTCTCTGAGACTTTTCCTGTGATAAAACATCTGATGCTTCTGGTAAATAATGTTTCACAAACCACACTTTTACTGGGACTGTACATGAAGAATCACAAAGTCTAAAATAGAGCTATAAAAAATATGTAGGTTTAACAACAACAGCTGCTACTTGCCACAGAAATTTAAAACAGGAATGCATAGCAAATGAGTCAGGCAAGACTTGACAATTGGAGCCATTATAAAAGTAGTTTTAGAGAGCAACAGTATTTTTTTGTTTTTTCTTTTCCCCTGATAGCCAGAGGCAGAGTATTTGAGACACTGCAATGGAGAAATCAGTCCTGTTTGCTTTACTGAGTACTTTATTTGACATTTCTTCAATTTTATTTTAAATAACGTTGAAAGCATTGAGAAAGCATGGTCAATAAAGCATTTGTTGCTTTATCTTAATTTTGTCTCTCACCTTCTTTCTGTGGCAGTATTTACTCTGATAGAAATCAATGGACTTATGATATAGAAGAATAAATATTACTGACAATCAAATTATCAAGAAAACATGAAAAGTCATATTATAAAATTGATTTTGAACTCTTTTTAAAAAAGAAACATAATCATCATCTGATGACGAAATTTTTCTAAGTCAGAACTTAGAATAATAACAAATATTGTTTTGTTAGTAGATTAATAACCATACATTCATTTTTATATAGTTAATGAATGTTTAATGGTAATTTAAATTAAATATTTGGATATTGGGATTAGAGAGATTTTTCTTGCATCCAGATAAAGAGATTTTTACGAACAATATTAGATTCATAGTTTTTTTTGAAGAGAATTTCCTCATATAGAGTAAGCCCAGAACTTCCACCTTTGGTACTATATCTAAGTAGATGTTATTATTGATGCTTTGGTAGTATTAAACCTTTATTCTATTGAAATAATTTTCGAAGCATTAAAACGTGACTTTCACTAAATATAAAGTTCACTTGTGTCAATAATGCGGTCAACACTAATTAACGAGGAAAACAGTGAGATAATAAAGCTGATAGAAGAATTTGAGGAGTAGCAATTCATGTACATAGTCAGTCAAAGAAGTGCTATAGTGATATTGCTAATAGATAGCAAAAAATGTTACTGTTCTACAGAACTGCAACTTTGTGGTTATCTTTTCTATCAGATAGAAACTTACAGATTAACATATAACTTCTTATTTTAGGGTTCTAAAGAACTATGAAGAATCAAGATCAAATTCAAATGGGTTATCCTGAATAATTAAGTTCTCCTAAGTGATAATGTTAAAAAAATGAAATTAAAAGAACATTCAGGGGCTTCCCTTGTGGCACAGTAGTTGGGAGTCCACCTGCCGATGCAGGGGACTGGGTTCGTGCCCTGGTCCGGGAGGATCCCACGTGCCGCGGAGCGGCTGAGCCCGTGAGCCATGGCCACTGAGCCTGCGCGTCCAGAGCCTGTGCTCCCCAATGGGAGGGGTCACGGCGGTGAGAGGCCCGCATACCGCAACAACAACATATAAAGAACATTCAGCTATCCTCATGCTTTTCTTCCATGTTTTGGATTGCATAAATATCTAGTGTAGTCAAGCAGTCATATAGGGAAATGAACTCACTTCTGTACTCTTTTAAAACCATCATTTGGGCCACACTAAGGTGACTGACAGTGTAGACTAGAGAAGAAGTGGTATTTTAGAGATAGACACAGGTGTCTGTAGATAACTGATTGCCATTGGATGCCTGCAAGCTGGGGAGGAAAGTGAAATTTCTCAGGTCCATACAGATTTTTGGTAGACTCATGGGATTTAAAGGGATTAACAGAAAATTTAGCATATATTTCCCCAATAGTTCAGGAATTAATGATTAAAACAGAAGCCAAAGACAGGGGTTCTCAAAAGTTTTGTGCTTATGACACACTCAAACTTATACAAACTGCTTGGTTAAACATGTTTTTAACTGTACATGTACAAGTTGCCCAATAAAATGTATAATTAAAATGTTAGTGGTAAACCTGGAAAGTTTCATTAAGATGTATCTTTTGAGAACTTCTATTTTAAATACAGAATCAGAACACTTGGCCGTTAATTCCATAGAGAGGTGAAGCAGAAATTAGAGATAATTCTGAGGTTGGCTGTACGCAATAGCTTTAACTATAAAGAAGGATTTGTGTATATTTTAGTAATGATAAATTTTCATTTATAAAGCATCTCTGATGTGAGTGTTTCATCAAAACTTTTCACTGATTATTAAGCAAACTAAAGCATTCTTTTAAAACAAATCACATATAATTTTATGTTCACCTGTCAATTTATTCCAAAATTATTCAAAGAAGTGTGTCTGTTTTAATAAAATATGCCAAACTCAGCTGAATACAGTTAACTTCATGTGTGAATCAGTATCTCAAAGTATAATAGTGATAACATTGACAATGATTATACATTCTGAAAGATGTAACAAAGTACAATGAATGATAATTGAAATATAATAATTTCAGAAATCTTTGGTGAAAATTGGTAAAACCTAGAGATAACAAAAACACCAATGAATGTACAAAATTATGTTTGTGAAGTAAATAATTTAAAAATCAGAACAAAATGACTTTCAAGAAAAGGTCTACTCTTGCATATTACTCTTGGTCTTGGTCTAATAAAAATAATTTAACATACACCAGACATTGATATTTTAATCCCTCAGTAATTGGAGGGTGGCTTAGTTGAAATGTTTACTCCACCAACCATAGAAAAGGCAATAATACATGTAAAAGGTCTTTTCACAGATTCTTACCACATTCACTTCTTAGTTTCTCATTAAAGTCATTCTGAATAACTTCGAGAAAAATAACATGATTCTGATATTTTCTTTTAGAAAACTATTTTTATTTTAGGTAAAACATTGAGAGATTTGAGGAAAGCTAGTAATCATACAATTCAACTCAGTGCCTTGATTGTTCATAGTCTACACAGCAGGAGTATTTTTGTATTCATGGCATCTAAAGGGACAACAGTGCTATTATTAGGAGTCCTGCTGCATAATGACTTTTCAAAAATACAGTTTGATCTGGACATTTAGACTGATTTCTACACACAGCCTGCTTGCCTCTAGACAAATGCCCCTTGTTTAAATTTGTTCTAATTTTTGTAAAACTGCAACCACTATTGGTATTTTGCTGCAAATCAGCTTCACAGTACAGAACAGAGCTTTAATATCTATTCTGATAAAGAAAAGAATTATATGTAGCTCGTGTTTTGTTGGATTTTCCCCAAAATATGAAACGTTTGCAACTGTTTATTTAACACAGGCCAAAAGATAACAGTAGGAAGACAGCATATTAACAGGAGCTTATGGAAATAGACAGGGATTAGAATAATAGTTATTTGTAAGTTAAAGTTTGATAATTCCTGAACTAAAGTCAAATTCTTTCTGGAGACACATTCTATAGCTCAAAATTATAATCATTAAAGTTTCAAATATATTTTATGATGAAATACTTTAAAACAACATACTGAGAAAAAAGTAACTAGTATGTCACTTTTTCTATGCAATTATTTGTATGAAAAGAGTATCAATAAAATTTGCTGTGCTTCTGTTTAGTTGAACGGCATTCAATAAACCATATTAGTAAACAAGTGTATAAAATATATAGTTCTTATCTTTGTAGATTGACATCACATGCTAAAATATTTTGTAGTTTATCCATATTTATATCTAATTAACCAAAAGTATTTTAGTTGGCATTAGTTTAAAAAAAATAAATGACAGGTTTCTTGTCCACATCACAGGGTAACGACTATAAATTCTCTCTTTGGAAGACTTTTTTTTTTTTAATTTAATGTGAAAACTAAATTTTAATATATTCCTTCAAACTTTTCAAAAGTAAAAAATATATTTGAAATGTCTTACTATAGATTTGAGAAGCACTGGAAAACATTTTCTACTGATACAGAGTAGCAGCTGAAGGAAATACATTCTGACTCTCATTGGTTATTGGGCCCAGCACGGCTCCAACTCATTTACTTTTTGTGTTTTCTTGCCTGAACTGTATGCTGATAAATTCCTTTCTCCCATATCCTCTCCTTGAACAATTGGAAATGTATTGCTTCATTATTTATTTTTAGTTTCCCAGATTTATTGAGGTATAATTGACAATTCTTTTTTTATATCTAGAGTATATATCTTGATGTTTTGATGTATGTACACACTGTGACATAATCAACACAATCAAGCTAATTAACATATCCATCACCTCACATAGTTATCATTTTGTGTTTTTTTGTTTTTCATTTTTGTTTTTAGTGGTGAAATCGCAAAATCTATACTTAGTAAATTTTAAATATACAATACAGTGTTGTTAACTATGGTTGCATTGCTGTACATTAGATCTTCAGGACTTATTCAACTTGTGTAACTGAAACTTTGTACTCCTTTACAAACCTATCCACATCACCTCTACTCCCCAGCCCCTGGGAACCAGGATTCTAGTCTCTGCTTTTATTAATTTGACAATAAGATTCCACATACAAGTGAGAGCATACAGTGTCTGTCTTTCTTTGTATGGCTTATTTCACTTACCTTAATATCCTCCAGTTTTGCTCATGTTGTACAAACGACAGGATTTTCTTTTTATTATGGCTGAATATGTATATATATATATATATATATATATATATATACACACACACACACACAGAGTAAGTCCCCTACATATGAACGAGTTCTGTTCCAATGTGTTCATAAGTCCAATTTGTTCATAAGTCCAACAAAGTTAACCTAGGTACCCAACTAACATGATCGGCTATATAGTACTGTACAGTAATAGGTTTATGACACTTTCCACACAAAAAAAAAACACAAAAAATAAAGAAAACATTTTTAATCTTACAGTATAGTAACTTGAAAAGTACAATAGTACAGTACAGCAACTGGCATACAGGGGCTGGCGTCGAGTGAACAGGCAAGAAGAGTTACTGACTGGACAACGGAGAGGAGGTGAGAGATGGTAGAGCTGAAGGATAGTCAGCAATGGAGATGGAGGGCAAGCTGCAATTACACTCAAACCTTACATTGATGGCACAGGTTCTGGTTCCTTGCTGGATTGAATTCTGTTTACCCTCTTCAAAAAATGATCCAGTGATGTCTAGGTAGTAGCTCTTTTTTCTCAACATAGATGGCCTGGGAGCACTGGATTGCATTCTGAACGGCTGCTGCAAGCTTCATATACCATTCTACATTCAGATCCTGTGAATCAAAAACTAACAGTGCCTCCACAGATAAAGAAAATCCCCTTGCCATTTCCTGCACCATGAGTCTCTTCGGTTCCTCAGTTACTTCTTTCTCTTGTCTCTCTTCGTCCTTTCTCTGAGCCTCCAATTCCATCAGGTCTTCATTAGTAAGCTCCACATTTGCATCTTTGAAAGATTCACAACTTGAAGGTTCATATGTAGGGGACTTACCACATTTTATTTATCCATTTTTACCCATTTATCTGTCGATGGGCATTTAGGTTGCTTCCATGTCGTGACCACAGTACTATAAATAGTGCTGCAATGAACATGGGAAACATGGGATTGTGTCTATCTTTTTAAATTTATGCTTTTGTTTTCTTTGGAAAACACCCAGACATGGAGTTCCTAGATTGTATGATAGTTCTATTTTTAGAGTTTTGAGGAAACCTCACGCTCTTTTCCATAGTGACTGCACCAATTTACATTTTTACCAACAGTGTACTAATGTTTCACTTTCTGTACATGCTCCCCAATATTTGCTTTCTTTCTTCTTTTTAATAATATTCATTCTAACTGATGTGAGGTGATATCTCATCATGATTTTGATTCACATTTCCCTGATGATTAGTAATGCTGAGTACTGTTTTATATACCTGTTGACTATTTGTATGTTGCATCTCAGGATAAATCCCACTTGGTCATGGTATGTGATCCTCTGAATGTGGAAAGCACTGTTTAAATTATCATTCACTTATTCTTTGACTTTTCTCTCCTCAGATATTTATGTGTCTTTGAAAATGGAGTTTGGTCAATGTGAGTTTCAGTGAGAAAGAAAAAAAAGATCATTGAATGACAGTTTGGTAGATCTTAGCTCAGATTCTTAGCCCTACTTTTCTATAAGTAAAATATCTTTTATTACAATGATATGGTGTTTGTTCTTCCTAGAATGCAGGCACCTATTGTGGAGATCTCTGGGAGCCCAGGTTCAAAATGTGGCAGATGATACATGTTTCTAATATCTCTGAGTTCCCAATCTCTGAAATATATCTGTATACTGAAATCAGTTAATAGAAATACGTAGAAATTGGTAACACAAATTTTTTTTTCTTTTTCTAAAACCTCTGGACTTTTAGTTTCTTCACAAAAGCCAGAGACCTGAAAATATATTATATTCTATGATACTATATTCTGTTTTCTAGAGCTCTACCTTATGACAGTAGGCAGAGAAAAGTCTGTTGAATATGGACCAAAGTTGTGTAGGGTGATGTTTTTAGCTAAAAAAGAGAAAGAGAAATGGAAGTTTTAAAAAAATGGAGATGGAGGAAAATGATAAGAGCAAAGCATCAGATGAATCCTCATTTTAAAATCTAACAAGTATATACCAATTATACTCTTTCTTATAGTCATTACTAATCATGATAATCAAAGCTAATATTTAAATAGAGATTATTATATTCAAAAAGCTTTCTGTCTTAGATATATTAACTCTTTAAATCATTCTCAAGTACTTTATATGATGTGTTTACATTACTGCTGTTGGATGTAGACCCAAGGCACAGAATGCTTAACTAACTTGCCTTAGGTTGTGTAGCTAGTAACCTAGTAAACCTAGTAACTGACAGTGCAAACATTTGAACAGAGGTAGTGTGGTTCCAGCACACATATGCTTTTAACTTGCATTTACTACCATGCCTGTGTTACAATGTCTTGCAAAGCATTACTCCTTACATGTATACAATAAAAGAAGGAACTAACAGTGCTGCATGCCAGGTATGTTACTTACAACTTTTTCACTTATCATCCCTTTTAGTATACCCTAAACTGATAAATTTTATTTGATATAAATTAAACTCCATAAATTTTACAGATAAGCAATTCAAGGATCATAGTGTTCAAGTGATTTTCCAAGGATAGTTATGTACTAAATCTTTTAGTCATATATTGACTCTGATACACATGCTACTCATAAAATGTTATATGCACAAGTGTCAAGCACTGTTGAAGACTGTAACTGACATTGAGGGTTTCATGCTGTTATCACTCAACAAATTATCTTCTAATTTTTAATAGACTTTATATCTTAGAATGGTTTTAGATTTACAAAAAAAATGAGAAAATAGTATATAGAATTCTCATATGTCCCATATCCATTATCCCCTACCATAAACATCTTATATCACTGGTGTACTTGTTATAATTAATGAATTGAAAAGTCATTAGATTCCCATTTCTTCTGTGTTTTTGTTGTTGTAAAGATGAGATTATCAACTTCTGAGCTCTTGTCAAAGATAAAACCAAAGTCTGCACAAATGTCTGTGGTTGTTGTTGTTTGTCCCTCTGTTAAAACAACTAATACAGGTTGTTTCAAATATTCTCAAAACCTAACATAGGTAACTAAATTTTTTAAATTGTGTATGCCTTTAATAATAAAAGTAAACCAAATGAATGATTTCTTCAAGAGGCTGTTTCTACATCAAAAATAAATAAATATAAATGCCTGCATTAAAAAGACACAACATCTGGCCCTCAAATGGAATTCTGTCAGTTCTTTTTAATAGCAGATAAATGCCAACAATGGCAGGTTTTTATTTTGCAAACCAAATGGTTCTTTGGAAAATTACATTCAAATTATATAAATGATAGTTTCTGATACAGAGCTCCTGAATGTTATTAAGATAGGGAATGAAATATAGAAAAAGAAAGATTTCCAGTGTTTCCTGGTTTACTCTGTGTGGTGCTAAATCAATAAAGAGAGTGGCATTTTACTTGCTCCTACATCTGATTGGTCATAACAGTAAAACTGACTCAAAATACAGAACTGTTTATATTTGCCTATAAAATGGCAAAACAAACACACTGTAACCAATGGAAATCTTAATTGTTAGACTTCAGGGATTTTATGTTGTTGATTAAAGATTGTAACCAATTGTAAATTGGTTGTAAAGATTGTAAAAATTGGTTGTAAAGATTGTAACCAATTGTAACTTGGTTGTACGAGAAGAATATCTATTGAAGAAAGGGACAACATATTTGAAGACCTGAATGTTAGAAACTATTCTGCTTATCAAGACAATCTGAATTGCTACATTATTGCTTTATCTCCAGTATTTTCTTGCCTTTATTTCCTCCTCATTTACTCTTGCATGTACACAGGAAAAGCTACTACATATCATACTTGTTTTATACATGTACATTCTGCCCAATCATAGAATTTCAATCCTGACTTGACTGTTTCCTGCCAATCACATGTTCTCTCCTACCTATTCACAGCCTTCCAATTCAGCTCTCATTAAGTCTCAGCACAATTGCTTCTAAGCCAAACAAAATAGTTGGTGACCACTACAAAACATGATTAGATTTTTTTTCTTTTTTCTTTTTTTTTGCTCATGTTACCAAAGCCATGTTCCCTGTAAGCCCATCAAGCATCTTGGGATTTCTATTACCAGTCTCTTTTAGATTAAGAAAAGTAGGCATTCCTTAAGTCTTTTTACAGTTTTCAAATTGCAAAGATATTATGGGCTAATGTGTGCATCTCTCAAGACCCACTAGCTCCTTATCATAAAAGGGGGGGTTAAATTTATTTTATTTTTTTTTATTAATCTCTGAAAGCAAGCCCTTAGGAAAATGAGCCAGGATCCATTCCTGCCAATAAGACAAGTGATAATAAATGTCTAGAACATAGTATGTTGTTACAAATGCTTGACTGGGTGGTACCTAAATTTCCTGGGATGAAACATAAAAGTTGGGATTATGTGTGTCCTAACACTGCTTGAGTGTAAAAACTCTGCTTTGATTATCTTTATATTCTCAATGCTTGTCACAAAATAAGCATTCAATAAATGTTTGTAAGTTAACTATTTTATCTTTAGAAACTCAACTTTTTCATGGTGAGCATACTCTGTTCTTATGGGCCAAATATTAATACTCTTTTCATGTTATTGTTATAAGAGGGAATGGAAAAAATGATGGAGATATAATAGAATAAATAGGTAATACACTGAAATGAATCAACTCTAACTGGACAACAAGTATTTGGAAAATGTATCTCCAAAGTTGTGTTAAATAGATTCACAGACTATATAATTAAAGGAATCTCAAAGTCTTGTTTTATATTAGAAAAATATCAAATCAAAACAATATTCCAGACAAATGGTGAAGATTTTGTATAAATATTTCTGTTAATGGAAATTTACAAGTGCATAAGACTAGTGAACTAAGTATGAGTGCCTTGGAAACAAATGCCTTTTTCTCCAAATAATTCATACTTTTAAATGATCATTTTTTAAGTGTAAAAATAGAACACTCTTTATTTTAAAATGTAGATTTTATTTTTGCTCAGCTATGATGAGGTCAACCCATCAAGACAGGATTGCTAAAAAAAAGAAGATAGCTTATTACTCACAGTTCCCAAGAAGAGAGGGATAGGGTTGGAAAGGCAGAGTCACATAAGAGAACACTTTGACAGATAGAAAGCACAAGGCAAAGGGAGCTGTAGGAACTTAGAGAGAGCCATTATTGTGGTGTTCATAAGGAGGCTGAGCAGGTTTAGGGCAGATTAGTTTGAACAATTTCAGTGACCTTCAAGGTATAGGGTGAGCACTAGTTGTCTGATGCCTGGCCCAAGGTGGTTTGGACATGGTAATACTGTTCTGGAATGGAAGCATCCAATAAAACAGGCAGGCAGGTGTGGGAAATGGTCTCTTGGATAGGTTAGCTTGCCTATGAAAATCTCATTCTCATGATCTCTGGAGAGGCCATCCCTCCCTGGTCAGCAGGACCCTGTATTTAAAAAAAAAAAAAATCAGATACAGAAACTAGAAAATGTGGTTAATATACTTTTACAAACATGAATTGAACATATATCAAAATTTTACTTAATGTAGTATTAAAAGAGGGAACCAGTAAGATGGTAAAGCTGATTCCAAGAACATTTATGTAACCCTTCAAAGAAGGCATAAAAATAAAACTATGAGAATGAGAGTGCTAAGTAAGATATAAAATTGGCCAATGTTCTAAAAGCAATAAAACGATTTTTTAGGATTATTTATTCTAGAAGGAAGAAATCTACAAGTTTTATGCACACACAAATGTAAATATAAAACTTTATATTGATAAATCAAAGACTAATAGTAAAGCCAAACTTAGTTATTTTCTTTTAGATAATTAATATATTCTTGGATGATTCTTAAAAAAAAAATCAAAGCTTGACTTTGGAAGAACACAATTTTTTTGCATTTTTCCAATTTTGAATAAATTTTCTTAACACTCCATTTCTCTTATTAGCATGCTTAAGTAATTTTTAGTGTACAATGATAGAAAGTTTAAAGTCTTTATTGATTAATTTGCTTTCCTTCAAGCTTTAAATCTACCACTAAATTCTCTTTCTCTTGTTCATTATTTTAAACATGGTTCTCATCCTTTTTCTCTGCCATCAGTGCCGTTATTTCAGATCAGCCTGTTTCCATTTCAGGGTTTTATATTCAGTAGGAAGCTACTTTGCTTTTCTCTCATTTCTAAGCTATCATGTGCATTATTTTCTCTCATTTCTAAGCTATCATGTGCATTATTTTCAAGCCAAGCTTTTTCCTTGAGATAGAGCATTGATGGAGTATCAGCTAGAAAAAGAATAATTTAAGATAGCATTTTATTGTCGACCACTTCAAATTCCACATTTTCTCCTACCTCTTTAAATTCCCTGTCACTTAACCGTCCTTACTTAACACAACCATTTTTTTTCCTTATGATTCTCCTTTGCTTTTAATAATTGTGCTTCTTGGTAACTAGAAAGTTGTAATCTGTGGAATAAAACAAAAGAAAGAAACAAAAATACAAAACCTTCTTTCTCAGTGTAACAATTTGCATATTTAGAAGCATTTTTAAGGTCATGTTGAAACCGTGCAACTCAGATTGGGACTTGAACCCACAGTCTTTTAATTCAAATCATACACCTGGTCTCAGCACTTAATGAAGCTCAGGTTCTTGATGTCTCATCACAGAAAGAGTGAGAGACAAAGTGATAGATAAGAAATGGATTTAATTAGAGAGAAACACACTCCACAGACAGAGTGTGGGCCATCTCAGAGGGTGAGAGACCCTTAAATATGGGGTGGTTAGTTTATATGGACTGGTTAATTTCATAGACTGATGAGTGGGAGGATTATTCCAACTATTTTGGGGAAGAGGCAGGGATTTCCAGGAATTGGGCCACCACCCACTTTTTGACCTTTTATGGTTGATCTCAGAACTGTCATGGAACTGGTGGGTGTGTCATTTAGATGCTAGTGTATTAAAATGAGTGTATAATGAGGCTTGAGTTCTACTGGAAGTCGAATCTTCCACAATCTTGGACCTACTTGGTTCTAACCAGCTTTTGTCATGTCTTATGACTATGTCATTCTTTTAAAGGTTGCAACCTGCCTCCTTTCCTCCTGTTTCAACGTGATGTAGATTTATTACACTTTTTGACATTCCTTCCATTGAGAGTTGAAGTTTAGGTCTCTTTCTCCTTAAGATGGGGAGAGTTTGTGACTGCCTCAACAAATAGAATGTGTCAGAGGAGAGACTATACAACTGAGACTGAATCAGAAGTCTTTTCTGTTTTATCTTCTCTGGAATTCTCACTCCCTGGATGGTCTGTCTTGGGACATCTCTCTTAAAACTAAGCCTCATGCTGATAAGCACAAGCTATGTAGAGAACCCATATGCATTTGCTCAAATTGAGAATGTCATGAGCCCAAACTATGTGCAATCCCAACTCAGGTACCAGGCATAATAATAGGAGAAGCCTCTAAATGATTCAAACCATTAGCCATTTTAGTGACATTTTAGTGAGCTGAGGCCTCAAACATTGCGGTGCCTAGTCCTTTCTGAAATGCATGAATATAAAAAATGGTATTGTTTTTCACCACAAATTTTGGGGTCATTTGTTTTGTCACAATAGATCAATAGAGGTAGGTCATACTTATTGTGTGGCTGAGTCAGAACTACATACTCTCAAAAAAAAAGAATAAAAGAAAAATTGGGACTTTGAAGGCATTAGAAAGCTAGAAAGAAAAAAAGAGCCAATGATACAGGTTAATGAAGAAAAAAAGAGCAAAGTACACGGATCTTCCACTGGTGAAGGGCACAGCTAGAGAATTTTTGAAGAGAAGCCATATTGAGGGTGGTTTATGTAGCTTTGTGCTTTAGATCAAGCAATGTAAAACCAACTTTTAGATTCCTTGCAAAATATCCTGATACTTTTTCATTATTGTTTTGGCAGGATGGGTTTTGTGAGTAGGAGAGTGTTGCCTGATTTAAGATAAATAGGCTTAAAAGTTGACCTGGAATACTGGTATTTCCTACTTCCTATAAAAAGTTAAGTTTCTTAAGTAACCTTTACATAACAAAAGAGTTGCAATCTTTGTTAGTGTCTGATAAACTTGTGATAGAACTAAAACATTAAGCCATCTTTTTCTGAGAACTGGGAACCACTAACTCATCTTTGACTTGTCTTGCACTTCCTATTTCTGTTTTTCTTCCCGTCTCATGGATACCTTAAGTACCTGTAACATATGAAGCCTCTGCTAACTACCAAAAAGTAGGGCCAGACTCATTTTAAGACTGCATTTTCTGCCAGCAGTAAATAAAGTTGTTTTTCCTCCCCTCAGTATTCTCTTGAGGTCCTACTCTAGAGTTCTGTCAATCATGATACCCATATCTTTCAGATGCTACAAAATTCTAAATTCCCTGAAAGTCATTTAGTTCATATGAAAAATATGGGAATTCTTTGGCCTGAATTTGTTACCTACCATCACAGTGGATAGAGCAAGAATATAACTCATGTTATCAAGGTATCTAACTGGCCAGAAGTTGATGATCATGTTGATCACAAATAAAACCCTCAGAAATCTATGAAAGAAGTGGTACTTCAGTCTTGGTGTTTGTTATCTCTTGTTCTTATGGATGTTACACCCTCTGTCCCTTATTCCTACTTTAGTCTACTTTTGTGGGCTTTGCTATTTTAAGAAAAGAGATTCCCCTTTCTATGACTTTCTGAATTGCATTTGTTCACAGTCATCTCATGTTCATTTGCCACTCTGGCAACTGCCTGCATGAAAAAATACTTTAAACTTAGATGGGGAGGGGTGGATTTGGTAATTGTTATATCTTTCATTAAAGTCTTAGGAATTCCCGTTGGATAACTTTATCAAGGAAATAAATAGAGAAAAACAAAAGGCAAAATAGATACTTAACAAGCCCATTTGAGCTTTATTTCCCAAGTAATGATATTGTTGCTAAAGACAGTCAAGAAACCCTGTAAAGAAGTTTAGTAAATACATGTGAGAAAACTTCTGTTTCCCCATAAGGAACTGAGACATTTTGCTGTAAAATCAAAATTATAATATTTTGTAATGAATTATTACAAGTGTAACTCCTCATGACAACAAACTTATAATTATGGACAAACAGCTGTGTACATTCTGACTTGGTTAATTATTTTCATTTAAGAAAAGTTTTAAGGAATAAAGAGGAAAACAACACTGATTTATTTTTCCTTTAGCGTCTTGCTGTGGCTTTTTTTTTTAACCTCTTTGGTTGTATTTTATTTGTTTTCATGATCTACTTCTACCTATATTCTTTCAATTCTAAAAGACTAAAAATATATATTCCAAAGAATATTTTTGCAAAAATATTAATTGAGCTAGTAAAACTACAAGCTGGACTATATCAATTAGTAAGGGAAAAAGAAACACGACTCATCCATCACCTTGTTTAAAGCCCAAATTTTTATACTTGTCAAATTCAGGAGGAAATAGGAAACTTTATTATATCAAATAATTTTTGAGGCAAAATAAACGATTTAATTTGATTCTCCAACATGGTTTTATGATTAAATGAAAATTCTGTTTTTCTACAAATGACTTTGTTGGTGTTATTGATGGAATTTTGCCCCCCTTTCCACCTAAAAATATATATATATATATGAATTTGAAGCCCTCATTCTCCATGTGACTATATTCAAGATAGAAACTTTTAAGAAGTAATTACAGTTAAATGAGGTCATTTAGACTGGTGTCCTGATGCTAGAGGATTGGCAGCCTTATAAGAAAAGAAAAAGAAAGAGGTGTCTTTTTTTCTCCCCCATGTGCATGCGACTAGGGAAAGACCATATGAGGATGCAGGGAGAAGACAGCTGTTTGCGAACCAGGAAAAAAGCTCTCACCAGAGCCCAATCATGCTGGCACCCTGATTGTGGACTTCTAGCCTCTAGGAGTGTTAGAAAATTAATTTATATTTTTAAAACCCTCCAGTCTCAGGATTTTTGGTATAGCACCTCGAGCTGACTAATACAGTCAGATTAATCAAAGTTTATGGGATTGTTGGGATACTTGACCTATTTAAAATTCCTGTATAGTTTGATGGATGGACGGATACTGCCTCATTTCTTACCATCTCGGGTAAGAGTATGTCTCAGGACATACTCTTTTTCCAAGACAAAACTGCACTTTTTTTCCACAATAACCCTTTCCCTGCATTACAAAATGATGTCAGACCATTCTTCGTTGAAAAAATTCAACATGATGCTTTGCCCCAGAATATAAAAACACACAGGACTACCAAAAAAAAGGGAAGCCTTTTAACATTTAATAAGTTTACGACAATCGGGAATTATATCCTGGGTTTCCCTACCTTATACATACTCTGTCGGAGGTAAAGCAATTTGTGGATTTTTCAATCTAATCAGTTGTAGAATGGGGCGTCCAGCTAAGGATGCCCTTCTCATTAGGTAGGCTTCTTGATTTAGAGCATTTTCTCAAATTTGAATGTGAATACAAGCCACCTAGGGATCTTGTTAAAATTGAAATTCTGATTTATTAGATCTCACCTGAAATTCCATATTTTTATCAAGCTCCCAGAGGCAGCATATATAGCTAGTCTATGGAGCACACTTCAAACAGAAAGGAATTAGGGTGCTTTGTTTATCACAAGTAGCTAAACATAAGGCATATTTCCCACTGGTAACCAGAAAAAATCTGTTTTTGTTAAAAGTTATGGGCTCCAAGTCACCCAAAGTGGAAGTGTAAACCAACCAGCTTCTTCAGATAATTGTACACTTTTGTCCTGTGATTTGAGTAATATAGATTTGTGAAGTGCTTAAAACTGCTTAGAAATCCTGAGTCATTAAGGTAAAACCTGGAGAAGGGAACTGGTTTCTCTGGATCCCTGCATAGCTAGACAGATTAATCCCCATCCTTGGTTTAGAAAGTCGTGGAAACAAGCCCAGTTTCAACCCTCCCCTAGAAGATCTCTGCTACCATCCAGGTAGACTGGCTGCCTGCTGTTCTAAGGGAAAGCCAGAGTGTTTAAGTCTCTGGGTCAGGTCAACAATCCCAGGGAGCAGCTTGGGCAATCTTCCATGGGAATGTGGGTGGGCAATGAATGTGACTACTTTTATAACATTTAACTTTTGGGACAAATGATATATGAGCCACCATTTGAATTTTGTTCTAGCCCTCCCAGATTTTAGCATCAGGCTTGTTGTGAGTTTTCAGCTACATACTTCCTAAAAATACCAGAAAATCAAATCTAAGTTTATTTGACTTACAGCAGTATGTGAGAGCAAAATTCAGGAGAGGATGTTTATAGGAAATTAGGAGGTGGTTGCAATGATTTTAAGGTAGATCCTGAGAGCCAGGAAACTGGTTGGATTTGGTAGAGTTTATGATAGTATAATAAGAGCTTCGGTTGGTAGACATAGCAAGGTGAGAATTAAAAAAAAATAAAAGTTTTGATAAGAAAGCTGTTTTAAAAAGTAAGTTATGTTAGTTGGCCTATATGATGGTTCTCAACCAGGGATTATTTGGTCATTTGGTCATTGGCACCAACTTCAGAAAGCCCATTGACTCCTTTGGCTATAAGACCCCCAAGGCACCTCTGCTTAGGGACTTCTTTAGGCTATGTGCACACCTGGAAAGCCTGGCAAATGACTTTGACTCTGAGTTCCAGAGGAGACGTGATGGGGTCATGAAAGGGTACAGCCATGGGATGCAATTACCAAATGATTTCAGTAATAAGGGTGTGGGTTTGGGAAGGGTTTCTAAGCAACCTAGCTGAGGGCACAGTGGCTGTCTGTCTGGTGGTGGTTACTATGGACATCTAGCCTGTATCTTGCTAGAGTCATGACAAGGTCCTGCAACTTGAGGCTGCAGATGGTGGGGGTGCTCAGAAAACAAAAGCAACCTGTCTCCTTAGAAGAGTGGCCATATACACTGATCAACCACTGTGTAGGAAGCTATAGTTTAATAAGCCCCTACATTTATATTATCTAATTCAATCTTAATAACTAACATTATCACACTTTTGTTTTACCATATGAGCAAAAACTGAGGCCTTGGGAGCAGGAGGGTAAAGTTTTCCCAGGTTTCACAGAGAGAGAGAGAGAGAGAAGAGTGACTCAAGAAAGGTCTGTGCTAATATAGAACTAATTTACATTTCCACCAACAGTGCACCAGTGTTCCGTTTGCTCTTCTTGCCAGCATTTGTCTTGTCTTTTCGTTGCCATCACAGTCTTCTGCTTTTGATAATAACAGTTCTAACAGGTGTGAGATTATATTGTGGTTTGATTTGTATTTCCCTGATTAGTTATATTGAGCATCTCTGCATGTACTTGTTGGTCATTTGTATGTCTTCTTTAGAAAAATATCTATTCAAACCCTTTCCTCATTTTCAATCAGATTCTTTGCTTGTTTTTCTGCTGTTGAGTTGTTTGAATTCCTTATGTATTTTTTATATTAGCTAAATATATCCAGAGTAGATATCCATTATCATATATATGGTTTGAAAATATTTTCTCCTGTTCCATAGGTTGCCTTTTCATTTTGTTGATAGTTTCCTTTGCTTGTAGGAAACACTAGTGAAGCCATCATGTCCAGGGCTTTTCTTTGTTGGGAGGGTTTTCATTACTGATTTACTCTTACTTGTTATTTGTCTACTCAGATTTTCTATTTCTCTATGACTCAGATTTGCCAAGTTGTATGTTTCTAATAATTTATCCATTTCTTCTAGGTTGTATAAACTTTTCTGTATAATTATTTACAGCAGTGTGTTATGATCCTTTGTATTTCTGTGGTATTAGTTCTAATGTTTCCTACTTCATTTGTAATTTTATTTATTCAAATCATTTATATTTTTCTTTTCTTGGTAAGTCTAGCTAAAGGTTTGTCAGTTTTGTTTCTTCTACCATTATACATTTGTATGTATTCTTGACATAATTTCACAGGTATCTGAGCCTCTGTTCATTTTTCTTCCTTTTTTCCCCTCAATTCTTTCAATTAATTAATTTCTATTGATCTCTCTTGAGTCACTAATTCTTCCTCAGATATGTTATGCAACCCATTTAGTGAATATTAGATTCAGTTATAGTATCTGCTAACTCAAAAATCTCCATTTCTATAGTTTCTATTTATCTAACAGAGTCCCTTATTTGTTAAGTCATTGCTATTATATATTTGGCACATCAAACTTGTGAAGCTTCTACCCTCTGTTAAAAGATCTGTGTGTTTGTTCTTGGGAGCACTTTAAAATCTTAGTCAGTCTCTAAGTCTTCCTTGGATTTCACTTCCTATGGGAATGTCTTGTCTCCTCACTTGGCTAAGCATATATTTCTCTTTTTTTGTCCCCACAGACCTTCCTCTTCACAGTATTGATGGTATCTTTATCAAGAGATTCTTTCTGTGGTCTTTTAATGAATTGAAGTATCTAATTGTTTTATATTACTGTAAATTCACTAGTTTGGAAGATCTTATTCTGATTTGTTCTAAGTCTCATTTAAAATGCTCAGCAAGGAGTTGAGTGTCTGTTGCAATGGACTGAATTGTGTTCTGATTCAATATCCAAAAATATATATTCAATTCCTAAATTTATGTACCTGTGAGTGTAGTTGTATTTGGGAATAGCATCTTTACAGGTATAATTAAGTTAAGATGAAGTCATACCGTATAAAGATAAGAAAAAGAAAGAACATAGAAAGCCATGCACTCCAAGGGAAGAAGGACACTTAAAGATGGGGGAAGATATTGGAGTGATGCATTTATAAGCTAAGGAATGCCAAGGATTGATGGGAGCCACCAAAATCTAGGAAGAAGCAAAAAACAATCCTCCCCCAGAACTTTCAGAGAGAACACAGCTGTGCCAACACCTTGATTTAGGACTTCTTGATTCCAGAACTGTGAGAGAATAAATTTCCATTTTAAGTCAACCAGTTTGTTGTACTTTGTTTTGACAGTCATAGGAAACTAATGCCATCTGTCATGCAGTTTATTTTCCATTCCAATTTTTGTTTGTGTATTAAGCAAAGCTTTTGGTTCAAGACTAACCTCTTCCCTCCAAAAAAAAGGTGAGAACTATGATCAGATCAGATTTGCAATCTCCTTTAGAATATTGTCTAAAGGTCTTAACTGGACTATCTCTTAAGTCTCAAATGGACTTAGATTTTATTTGATGTAAAACTGAATTAAAATGTCCACCATTTTCACAGAAAACACTTTGAAAATAGCAATTCTTCAAAATATCTTGTGCAGTATTTGGGGCCCTTGTCTCCAAATAATGCTCCAATGCATTATGTATTCTGCATATTAGACATCACATTCTTGACTTGCACAGCCTGCCAAACATCCAAACCTCTCTTATGGTTCATAATGAAGGTTTTCATAATTAATCTCCAAGGATTTCAGCAAATCAACCTCACAACTTCTTGGATAGTTGTCATCTAAAGGCCCCTTAGTTTCTTCCCAATACCAATTAAGTTTTTATTCTCTTGTCTCATACCATTCAATTGAAAAATTGAGCTAGTTACAACTCTGGCTCTTGATCCTTCTTTGCAACCTAGACTCAGGCACATGGAGATAATAAATACTCCAAATTTATTATGAGTTATCCAAATTGTCAATTTCACTGCCCTCTAATGCAGATCCTGCCTATCTTCCTTAACCTGGTAATTGAGCGACTCTCTGCTCTAGTTTCAGTCCAGTCTCTTCCCCTCAGTTACCTCCCTTTCTTTAACTACATTTTGGCACTAATTACTAATGTAGTGTGACTGAGCTATTGTAGATCCACTCGTTGGTTTCCCGTCTCTGTTTTATAAGAATGCCTGAACCTCTAACATGGCTAAAATCTTTTGTTAATGTTCTTCACACGTCCTCTTGTCTTATAAACTGACTGAAAGTTAATTTCACACTCATGTTCCCATGCCTGAGCTAGAGTTTTCAACTCCTAATATAGATTCTGTGTCTTAATATACAAACTTAAGTTGAAACTTTACAACACATAGATTTTTAGTCCTGCCATCCTTGGACTGATCCAACCCTTATTGTTTGCCCAAACCCGCTTCACATAAATGCATGTTTTTTATACAGTGTTAATAAATCTCTCTAAGTTGTTTTCACGGAGCTCAGTCAGTATATTTAGAACAATTAGCAAAGTTGCAATCATAAAAGTAATCTCAGTGTCCCACTGTTAGAATATTGTGAGAGTGCAACTTCATTAAATCAGAAAACTCCAGATGTATTATAAATTCAAATCACTGGATTTAATGTCCTTAATTACTTACATCTTTATCAAACCTTTTTGAATTCTCATATCACTTAATAATTCTACCACTCTTTTGTAAGTAGTATATACAATTTTGTATGGTTACTCAATGTTATATATGTCATGTTAGAAGTTGCTAAATAGTTTCATACTTATGACTCCCATAACTTATTTATGACCCCATGAATATTGGTAGATTCATAGAATGTATTCAGCAGATATGTATTTAATGCACATCAGTTATTTTACCTACCAAATAGTGTAAATAAACTGTAAATAATCAGATAGCGTCTTATTTATATCAGATTGAGTTTCAAGAGGTATTTTAAATTATGAAAAATGGCCTTAAAATATTTAAATTATTTCAATCTATGAGGAAAGAAATTCAAACATTAAGACTAATCCTCCAAACGAACTCAATCACTAACAATAACTCTATAACTTCATAAGTGCTTTAAATAACAATATGCAGAGCATATGACATTTAATTATAGTCCAATCTTTACCTAAATGGTAACACTTAAGGTCTAGTATTTTCTATGTAAGTTCCTCTCTTGGGTTTCTATATAATCATTTCACACTTTGGGGGACTATGCATGTTATTAAAATATTAAAGAGATAAAATCATTCTTTTGAAATATGGTATATTTGTTCATTGAGGCTACAAATATGTTTTTACAGTCATTTATTTAATGTCATTACAAGAAAAGTCCAAATAAAACATTTTAATTTTTAGTGAATTTTATGTTCATCTTTATAGTGTGCAATGTCAGATTTAAATGCAAATATAAGGGCATTTAATTCACATGAGAATTCACTAAAATTATACAATTTAAATTTCATAGCTTACACTTGCATATGGATTTCATTCTTTCTGGAACACTGAAAACTCTGCACAAAATGACCTCAGTTGTTTTTATTCAAAAACTGATGCACACACTTTCTACCAACTCTCTCAAGCTTTCAGCTTGTTGATAAGTAAGGAGGAACTGAATGGAAAAGGAAATATGGGTTGCCCTAATTTTCCCTTTTCTTTTATGTCATCATTTCCTCTGTAAATGTTTGGCTAATACAGGAAAGTAACACAAATTCAAGTGAATATATGATAGATTGCTTAATAATTTATGTATTTTAGAATGTCTTCTTTTCGTGTTTGAATACAGTTTAGATTTGAATGGAAAGCATGGACCTTTGGGGCTGTCAGCACCCCTGCTTACTAAGTGGTAGATGTAACATGTTTATCTTGTGTTTGCTCTGAGTCTCACTGATATTCCATGCCTCTTGGATTCAACAGAATTCTGTGTTTATGGAGCATCACAAATGCCATTGTACCTTGCTTTTTTTCCTCAATATTTTACTTTTGAGATTTATGCTTGTATATATGTATGAGATTAGATTATTAATTTTGAGCGCTATAGTTATGAAATTCTATTATATTCACATACTACATATACATTATTATATTGATATTAAATGAGTTCCATTTCTTTACTTTGCTACCACTATTAGTGCTTAAATAAATGGCTTTGAGTATGTTTCCCTTTAGATCTTTGTCATAGTTTTTCTAGGTTAAGTACCTCTAGAAATGGAATTGCAGGATCAGAGTGCAAATATTCATTCAATCTAATGTATATTGATAAATCACTCTTCAAATTTTAGCACTTTATACTTGAATTAGTAGGACATGAGAGTTTCCTTTTCCACATTCTTACTAGAATATCTATTTATCAGATTTTTAATTTTTTGGCCAGTCTATTGGTGATCAATAGTAACATAGTTTAATATGCACTTCTCTACTTATTAGCGAGGATGGATATTTCTTCATATATTTATTGGCCATCTATTTCTTTGAAAGCCCTTCATGTCAGTTATCCAGTGTCTTTTTCAGTTCTTTGCTTTTTATTGATGACATAGGAACTCTGTGTATGTTCTGACTACTAATCTTTTGTCAGTTATGTGTATTGCACATATCTCATTTAAGCATTTGACTTACCTTTTATCTTTGTTTAAAGTGGCTAAAATATAGAGATAACTATATCAAATAACTCTCCTTAAGCTCTGTGATCACCATTGTCCTACAAAGTGTTTGACTGTTGTTAATGTAGTCACATTTTCACTCTTTTAAAATAT
This sequence comes from Hyperoodon ampullatus, assembly GCF_949752795.1. Lineage (NCBI taxonomy): Eukaryota > Metazoa > Chordata > Mammalia > Artiodactyla > Ziphiidae > Hyperoodon > Hyperoodon ampullatus. The sequence continues at coordinate 8,004,447 of NC_136928.1, forward strand.
GTTTTATAAAATTGAGGCTTTTAATATAAATCCATCTCTACTCTGACATCATCGTGGTATTCTTCTATATTTTCTCCTAAAGATCAAAACTCGGGATAGCTAAACTTTCTATAAAGGACCAGAGAGTTAATATTTTTAGCATTGTTTATTGTTTTAGACATGTCTATTAATAGTTGTTATATTTAATGTGTTTTAGTTATGCGTATTACATAGTTGCATTTATTTTTCTTATCCAATGTAAAAAACATTAGCTTTTATCAGGTAAATATAGTCAACTTATTTTTGATTCCTGATAAATTTGAACATATTTCTACAGTTTTAGTTTGTGTGTTGTATTTAAAACACTTTTATTTGTGTCTTTATTTCACCTTTCCTGACTTTTCCTACTTTTATCTAAATTTGTTAATTCATTTTTCTATTCTTCCTCCTTCCTCATTTATATTTGTACAAAGATTCCTCATATTTTAACAGGCAGGTCTTACTAAAGATCTGAATCTATCAGGAACTTTATCCTGCTAAGGAAGAATACATGGGACTTAGAATTTTTTAAACATCAACTCCATTAATATCTTCCACATTGCTGTTTTCTAGTTATTTTATTTTATTATATTTGTATCATCCCCCAGTTAGTCATTAACTTTTTTACAGTTAAGTCATTCTGAGATTTACTGAAATGTTAACTAACTTCTTATTTCAAAATTGCTTCCTAGATCACATTTTTTTATATTCAATAAACTCCCTGCTGAGTTCCAGACACTAATAATTTTTTTTTCAACTTGAAACTCGATACTAGAATTCTGAATATTTATTTCTAATTAAAATTTCTCTAATTAATTCTCAAATTGAAGATATTCTTTATTGGCATCTATTTTGTTGATAATACAACCTGTCATCCACATAAATTTAAGCATATCTAGGTAATCTTCTTTCTCTTTCTTGATAATTAGATTTCCCTTTGTCTCTGACGAAATATCATTTTTCTATGATCTCCCTGAATATGATTATTTTATCTTGTAGTGGAATCTTGTGGTTCTCCAACACAAAGACACATTTTCTTTTACTATTTCTGGTATTAAGAATTTAGCCTTTGAATATTAACTCTTTCTCCTTCTCTCTTGTATTTATTTTCTTCTTTTCTAGAACTCCAATTATATATGTTATATGTCTACTCAATCTAAACTCCATGTATTTTAACTTCTCTTTCACATTTTATGTCTTTATACAAGTCTGAGTAGAATTCTGTATAATGGCCTGAAATCCATAATCTCTCTTCAGGTATATTTATTCTACCCTTCCCTCTTATGCTCAACTATTAAGGTTAATGACTGTTTTCTTCATCACACAAATTCAATTTAGCCATTTGGGTAATCTGCTAATTATATTTTTGCATGATAATTTATAGTTAGAATAAAGTCTTGCCAGGGGGGTGGGGAACACTACAACAGTGACAAGTTTGAAGTCAATTAAATGTATTTGATTTCGCTGCCCTACCCTAACTGCAACACTTCAAATAACTCTCCTTAAGCTCTGTGATCTCTTTTCAATTGTGGAGCTACCATGGACAATGATGTGGGATTCCACCCAGACCCATCCTTTATGAGAAGTACCCCAGGATTCTGAGAGAGGTGAAGAGGGATGCAGAGCTGGTGATTCATAAAAATCACTGTAGTAATAAGGATCTCTGGAATTTAGTGCTTGTTTTGCAACTATGTTGATATCTACTTTGGATTTGGAGATTTGGTAGACCTCTTCTATCTTCAAAACTCTGTTACTGATAAGTATTATTCCATAGCTCCAGTTCTGTCAAAATTTAACTTTCACATGCTCTCATTCTTTCAAGGTGATTAGCTGGTCCAGTTTCATGGGTGTGCACAAATACAGTTGCACAAGACCCTCTGATCAGAAGAGCCCCACACTAGGTTTAATGTTATGCTGTCACTGTCTTGAAATTGTCAATAATATTATTCTAGAACTTGTGTTTTTTGAGTAAAGTCCAATGGCACAATGGAGCATGTGCATAGAGCAAAGACATGTGCAAGATACATACCTATCTTTTTTGTCATGCAGTCACATTGAAGGACAGTTTTATTTGTTTAAAATACATTTTTAAAGATGGCTGAACAAAATAGTTTTTAAATTATAGTAATTAAATTAATTAGTATACAAAACAGTAATTAAACTAATTCAAACATTAACTGGCAAAAGAGAACCTGGAAATGGGAGAGGACTTATGCACTTTGAAAAGTGATAGCCAAAGAAAGAAAAAAGATTCTGATGTGGAAAAGGATTGTCTGCTCATAGAGAACAAACGTGTTGATATCAAGAGGAAAAAGGGTGGGTGGGATGAATTGGGAGATTGGGATTGACATATATACACTACTATGTATAAAATAGATAACTAATGAGAACCTGCTGTATAGCACAGAGAACTCTACTAAATGTTCTATGGTGACCTAAATGGGAAGGAAATCCAAAAAAGAGGGGATATATATATATATATATATATATATATATATATATATATATATAAAATTCACTTTGCTGTGCAGAAGAAACTAACACAACATCGTAAAGGAACTATACTCCAATAAAAATTAATTAAAAAAAGAAAGAAAAGGATTGTCTGCTTTTATTCTCATGTTCTGTGAGCAACACTCCCACACTAGTATGACCAGGTGCACTAAGGAAAGATGTTGACTGACAAATATGCTGAAAATTTTCACTTTTTAAAAAATGTTTATATATTGAAGTAGAACTTGCCAATACCATGGGATACCTTATGAAATGAAGCCTCTCCATACTATATAATGATTAAGACTGTCTGGACTTGTTATCTGCTCAGACATATTGATGAGCGGGGATATAAGCCAAACTTCATGGGATGGAGACATGCCCTGTTTTTGTGGAATGCTTTTAGTGATAGAGACTTGAGTATCAGAAAAAAAAACTGAAATTTTTCCCTTTAAATGTTCATATAAATATATTATAGGGATTTTCAGTGTTAGAAGATCACATATATGTTGTCTACAAAATTCTGGGGCAATGAAAATATGAAGAAAACATATTAATTCTCCTTAAGTATCATTCAAGTATAAAAGCAACAATTATACATCATCCTTTTTTTTAACAAAAATAAAGTAAAATAAAACTCAGGAAAAATAAAACTCAGTGACAAAATCCAGGAAACCAATAGATTAATTAAAATAAATTTAAAAAAAATCCAGGAATGGAGAAATTATTATAAAATCTTTGTTAATATGCATAGATGTCACATATTTATAGAAACAATATTCAATAATTTAAAGAATTATCATTAGAGAAGAAAATATAAAAATTTGTGAAGGACTATAAAAATTCTAAAAACTTTGTTCATTTAAGAAAAGCAGTCCGACTTCCGGGTAAGATGGCGGAAGAGTAAGACGCGGAGATCACCTTCCTCCTCACGGATACACCAGAAATACAGCTACACGTGGAACAACTCCTACAGAACACCTACTGAACGCTGGCAGAAGACCCCAGACCTCCCAAAAGGCAAGAAACTCCCCACATACCTGGGTAGGGCAAAGCGGAGAGATTCCCGCACAGAGGATCGGTGCCGAGCGGCACTCACCAGCCCGAGAGGCTTGTCTGCTCGCCCGCCGGGGCGGGCGGCGCTGGAAGCTGAGGCTCGGGCTTCGGTCGGAGCGCGGGGAGAGGACTGGGGCTGGCGGCGAGAGCTCAGCCTGAAGGGGGCTAATGTGCCACAGCTAGCCGGGAGGGAGTCCGGGGGAACTCTGGAGCTGCCGAAGAGGCAAGAGACTTGTTCTTCCCTCTTGGTTTCCTGCTGCGCGAGGAGAGGGGATTGGGAGCGCTGCTTGGAGGGGCTCCGCAGACGGGCGCGAGTCGCGACTGAAGGCGCGGAGCCCAGTGACGGGCGTGGGACGCTGGGGCTGCTGCTGCCGCCGCCAAGAAGCCCGTGTGCGAGCGCAGGTCACTGTCCACACCGCCCTTCCGGGAGCCTGAGCAGCCCGCCACTGCCGGGGTCCCGGGATCCAGGGGCGGCTTCCCTGGGAGAACGCACGGCGCGCCTCAGGCTGGTGCAACATCACGCCGACCTCTGCCGCTGCAGGCTCGCCCCGCACTCCGTGCCCCTCCCTCCCGCCCGGCCTGAGTGAGCCAGAGTTCCCGAAGAGGCTGCTCCTTTAACCCTTTCCTGTCTGAGCGAAGAACAGACGCCCTCCGGCGACCTACACGCAGAGGCGGGGCCAAATCCAAAGCTGAGACCCGGGAGCTGTGAGAACAAAGAAGAGAAAGGGAAACCTCTCCCAGCAGCCTCAGAAGCAGCGGATTAAAGCTCCACAATCAACTTGATGTACCCTGCATCTGTGGAATACATGAATAGACAACAAATCATCCCAAATTGAGGAGCCAGGAGTCAGTACTGTGCCTCTGAGGTGGGAGAGCCAACTTCAGGACACTGGTCCACAAGAGACCTCCCAGCTCCACATAATATCAAACGGCGAAAATCTTCCAGAGATCTCCATCTCAACACCAGCACCCAGCTTCACTCAACGACCAGCAAGCTACAGTGCTGGACACCCTATGCCAAACAACTAGCAAGACAGGAACACAACGCCACCCATTAGCAGAGAGGTGGCCTAAAATCATAAAAAGTCTGCAGACACCCCAAAACACACCACCAGACGTGGACCTGCCCACCAGAAAGACAAGATCCAGCCTCATCCACCAGAACACAGGCACTAGTCCCCTCGACCAGGAAACCTACACAACCCACTAAACCAACCTTAGCCACTGGGGACAGACACCAAAAACAACAGGAACTACGAACCTGCAGCCGGCAAAAAGGAGACCCCAAACACAGTAACATAAGCAAAATGAGAAGACAGAAAAACACACAGCAGGAGAAGGAGCAAGATAAAAACCCACCAGACCTAACAAATGAAGAGGTAATAGGCAGTCTATCTGAAAAAGAATTCAGAATAATGATAGTAAAGATGATCCAAAATCTTGGAAATAGAATAGACAAAATGCAAGAAACAGTTAACAAGGACCTAGTAGAACTAAAGATGAATCAAGCATCGATTAAAAACACAATAAATGAAATGAAAAATACTCTAGATGGGATCAATAGCAGAATAACTGAGGCAGAAGAACGGATAAGTGAGGTGGAAGATAAAATAGTGGAAATAACTAATGCAGAGCAAAATAAAGAGAAAAGAATGAAAAGAACAGAGGACAATATCAGAGACCTCTGGGACAACATTAAACGCACCAACATTCGAATTATAGGGGTTCCAGAAGAAGAAGAGAAAAAGAAAGGGACTGAGAAAATATTTGAAGAGATTATAGTTGAAAACTTCCCTAATATGGGAAAGGAAATAGTTAATCAAGTCCAAGAAGCACAGAGAGTCCCATACAGAATAAATCCAAGGAGAAATACGCCAAGACACATATTAATCAAACTGTCAAAAATTAAACACAAAGAAATCATATTAAAAGCAGCAAGGCAACAACAACAAATAACACACAAGGGAATCCCCATCAGGATAACAGCTGATCTCTCAGCAGAAACTCTACAAGCCAGAAGGGAGTGGCAGGACATAATTAAAGTGATGAAGGAGAGAAACCTGCAACCAAGATTACTCTACCCAGCAAGGATCTCATTCAGATTTGATGGAGAAATTAAAACGTTTACAGACAAGCAAAAGCTGAGAGAGTTCAGCACCACCAAACCAGCTTTACAACAAATGCTAAAGGAACTTCTCTAGGCAAGAAACACAACAGAAGGAAAAGACCTACAATAACGAACCCAAAACAATTAAGAAAATGGGAATAGGAACATACATATCGATAATTACCTTAAATGTAAATGGACTAAACGCTCCCACCAAAAGACACAGATTGGCTGAATGGATACAAAAACAAGACCCATATATATGCTGTCTACAAGAGACCCACTTCAGACCTAGAGACACATACAGACTGAAAGTAAGGGGATGGAAAAAGATATTCCATGCAAATGGAAACCAAAAGAAAGCTGGAGTAGCAATTCTCATATCAGACAAAATAGACTTTAAAATAAAGACTACTAGAAGAGACAAAGAAGGACACTACATAATGATCAAGGGATCGATCCAAGAAGAAGATATAACAATTGTAAATATTTATGCACCCAACATAGGAGCACCTCAATACATAAGGCAAACACTAACAGCCATAAAAGGAGAAATCGACAGTAACACAATCATAGTAGGGGACTTTAACACCCCACTTTCACCAATGGACAGATCATCCAAAATGAAAATAAATAAGGAAACACAAGCTTTAAATGATACATTAAACAAGATGGACTTAATTGATATTTATAGGACATTCCATCCAAAAACAACAGAATACACATTTTTCTCAAGTGCTCATGGAACATTCTCCAGGATAGATCATATCTTGGGTCACAAATCAAGCCTTGGTAAATTTAAGAAAATTGAAATTGTATCAAGTATCTTTTCCGACCACAATGCTATGAGACTAGATATCAATTACAGGAAAAGAGCTATAAAAAATACAAACACATGGAGGCTAAACAATACATTACTTAATAACGAAGTGATCACTGAAGAAATCAAAGAGGAAATAAAAAAATACCTAGAAACAAATGACAATGGAGACACGACGACCCAAAACCTATGGGATGCAGCAAAAGCAGTTCTAAGGGGGAAGTTTATAGCAATACAATCCCACCTTAAGAAACAGGAAATATCTCGACTAAACAACCTAACCTTGCACCTAAAGCAATTAGAGAAAGAAGAACAAAAACATCCCAAAGTTAGCAGAAGGAAAGAAATCATAAAAATCAGATCAGAAATAAATGAAAAAGAAATGAAGGAAACAATAGCAAAGATCAATAAAACTAAAAGCTGGTTCTTTGAGAAGATAAACAAAATTGATAAACCATTAGCCAGACTCATCAAGAAAAAAAGGGAGAAGACTCAAATCAATAGAATTAGAAATGAAAAAGGAGAAGTAACAACTGACACTGCAGAAATACAAAAGATCGTGAGAGATTACTATAAGCAACTCTATGCCAATAAAATGGACAACCTGGAAGAAATGGACAAATTCTTAGAAATGCACAACCTGCCAAGACTGAATCAGGAAGAAATAGAACATATGAACAGACCAATCACAAGCACTGAAATTGAAACTGTGATAAAAAATCTTCCAACAAACAAAAGCCCAGGACCAGATGGCTTCACAGGCGAATTCTATCAAGCATTTAGAGAAGAGCTAACGCCTATCCTTCTCAAACTCTTCCAAAATATAGCAGAGGGAGGAACACTCCCAAACTCATTCTACGAGGCCACCATCACCTTGATACCAAAACCAGACAAGGATGTCACAAAGAAAGAAAACTACAGGCCAATATCACTGATGAACATAGATGCAAAAATCCTCAACAAAATACTAGCAAACAGAATCCAACAGCACATTAAAAGGATCATACACCATGATCAAGTGGGGTTTATCCCAGGAATGCAAGGATTCTTCAATATACGCAAATCAATCAACGTGATACACCATATTAACAAATTGAAGGAGAAAAACCATATGATCATCTCAATAGATGCAGAGAAAGCTTTCGACAAAATTCAACACCCATTCATGATAAAAACCCTGCAGAAAGTAGGCATAGAGGGAACTTTCCTCAACATAATAAAGGCCATATATGACAAACCCACAGCCAGCATCGTCCTCAATGGTGAAAAACTGAAACCATTTCCACTAAGATCAGGAACAAGACAAGGTTGCCCACTCTCACCACTCTTATTCAACATAGTTTTGGAAGTTTTAGCCACAGCAATCAGAGAAGAAAAGCAAATAAAAGGAATCCAAATTGGAAAAGAAGAAGTAAAGCTGTCACTGTTTGCAGATGACATGATACTATACATAGAGAATCCTAAAGATGCTACCAGAAAACTACTAGAGCTAATCAATGAATTTGGTAAAGTTGCAGGATACAAAATTAATGCACAGAAATCTCTGGCATTCCTATATACTAATGATGAAAAATCTGAAAGTGAAATCAAGGAAACACTCCCATTTACCATTGCAACAAAAAGAATAAAATATCTAGGAATAAACCTACCTAAGGAGACAAAAGACCTGTATGCAGAAAATTATAAGACACTGATGAAAGAAATTAAAGATGATACAAATAGATGGAGAGATGTACCATGTTCTTGGATTGGAAGAATCAACATTGTGAAAATGACTCTACTACCCAAAGCAATCTACAGATTCAATGCAATCCCTATCAAAATACCACTGGCATTTTTCACAGAACTAGAACAAAAAATTTCACAATTTGTATGGAAACACAAAAGACCCCGAATAGCCAAAGCAATCTTGAGAACGAAAAATGGAGCTGGAGGAATCAGGCTCCCTGACTTCAGACTATACTACAAAGCTGCAGTAATCAAGACAGTATGGTACTGGCACAGAAACAGAAAGATAGATCAATGGAACAGGATAGAAAGCCCAGAGATAAACCCACGGACATATGGTCACCTTATCTTTGATAAAGGAGGCAGGAATGTACAGTGGAGAAAGGACAGTCTCTTCAATAAGTGGTGTTGGGAAAACTGGACAGGGACATGTAAAAGTATGAGATTCGATCACTCCCTAACACCATACACAAAAATAAGCTCAAAATGGATTAAAGACCTAAATGTAAGGCCAGACACTATCAAACTCTTAGAGGACAACATAGGCAGAACACTCTATGACATAAATCACAGCAAGATCCTTTTTGACCCACCTCCTAGAGAAATGGAAATAAAGACAAAAATAAACACATGGGACCTAATGAAACTTCAAAGCTTTTGCACAGCAAAGGAAACCATAAACAAGACCAAAAGACAACCCTCAGAATGGGAGAAAATATTTGCAAATGAAGCAACTGACAAAGGATTAATCTCCAAAATTTATAAGCAGCTCATGCAGCTCAATAACAAAAAAACAAACAACCCAATCCAAAAATGGGCAGAAGACCTAAATAGACATTTCTCCACAGAAGATATACAGACTGCCAACAAACACATGAAAGGATGCTCAACATCTTTACTAATTAGAGAAATGCAAATCAAAACTACAATGAGATATCATCTCACACCAGTCAGAATGGCCATCATCAAAAAATCTAGAAACAATAAATGCTGGAGAGGGTGTGGAAAAAAGGGAACACTCTTGCACTGCTGGTGGGAATGTGAATTGGTACAGCCACTATGGAGAACGGTATGGAGGTTCCTTAAAAAACTACAAATAGAACTACCATATGACCCTGCAATCCCACTACTGGGCATATACCCTGAGAAAACCATAATTCAAAAAGAGACATGTACCAAAATGTTCATAGCAGCCCTATTTACAATAGCCCGGAGATGGAAACAACCTAAGTGTCCATCATCGGATGAATGGGTAAAGAAGATGTGGCACATACATACAATGGAATATTACTCAGCCATAAAAAGAAATGAAATTGAACTATTTGTAATGAGGTGGATGGACCTAGAGTCTGTCATACAGAGTGAAGTAAGTCAGAAAGAGAAAGACAAATACTGTATGCTGACACATATATATGGAATTTAAGAAAAAAAAAAGGTCATGAAGAACATAGGGGTAAGACAGGAATAAAGACACAGACCTACTAGAGAATGGACTTGAGGATATGGGGAGGGGGAAGGGTAAGCTGTGACAAAGTGAAAGAGCGGCATGGACATATATACACTACCAAACGTAAGGTAGATAGCTAGTGGGAAGCAGCCGCATAGCACAGGGAGATCAGCTCGGTGCTTTGTGACCGCCTGGAGGGGTGGGATAGGGAGGGTGGGAGGGAGACGCAAAAGGGAGGGGATATGGGAACATATGTATACATATAACTGATTAAATTTGTGATAAAGCAAAAAATAAAAAAAAAAAATAAATAAATAAATAAATAAAAAAAAAAAAAAAAAAAAAAAAAGAAAAGCAGTCCATTTTGTTTAATAATTTGGACATTTTAAAAATGATGGCTTCAAAAGGTTAATCATTTTCTTAATTTTACATATTAATTTTAGGCAGCATTCCTCTCATGGTTAACAAGTAGTAATCTGAATTTTACTAATTCCTCTATGTCTGTCTTTTTCAAAAATTAAGCATTAAAAAATTTGGTGCCCTTTCTTACAAAATTATTTTCCAATTCTTTTTATTTATCAACATAGATACCTACTCATTCTTTTCATTTTCATGAAAGCATTGTGTGATTTCTGAAAGGGTATTCAACAAAGTGCTCATATACAGAGTTGTGAGCTGGAGTTGGATTATACCAGCTCAGATGAACTAATTGCTAAACTTTCAGAAATTTTGTGAGCTGGCTGTTATACTATTGTGAACTAGAAATTGGCCACACTGGGAGTATTCCGATCACAGAAATTGAAAAATACTACAAAATAAAGCTTTTTTTCCCCATCCAGACAACCAGTTTGGTGAGACACCAATGAACAGGCTGTTAGGAAATAAAGTTATTTATTTATTTCTTTGAATAGTTTCTTCTATTACCTATTTATTCAATGAACATATATGATGATGATAAAAACAGGAAAGGTATATTTTAGAAGAGCAAACAAAAACTGCATCTCTAATATTTGCGAAATCCTTTTCTTCTTAAGTCCCACCCATTGCAATTAATTAGGATTACACAAAACAAGATTCTTCCCTCAAATATATGATAACATTTTCATCATCTGGAAGAAGAATTTCCTCTACTTACTTAAACAATTTTATGTACTATGATTCCCAGACTTTACAGAAAAAAAGGGCAATTTCAAAAATTCAGAAAATGCAAGTAAAATAAGACTTTCAATAAACTCCTCATTTCTAGGCTACATTTGAAGAAAAAGAATAAGACCTTAAAAATACTAGAGGAAATGTGTGTGTTGTTGTGGGGAGGAGTTTACTTTAACTCTTGGGATCCCTGATTTTATTTTAAAAAGTAGTAACACTAATGCATGTGTTATACGTTCTTCTGCTTTATCTAAACCAATTTTCCATGTTTTTTGTGTTTTTTTTTTTTTTGCGGTATGTGGGCCTCTCACTGTTGTGGCCTCTCCCATTGTGGAGCACAGGCTCAGGACGCAAAGGCTCAGTGGCCATGGTTCACGGGCCCAGCCGCTCCGCGGCATGTGGGATCTTCCCCGACCGGGGCACAAACCTGTTTCCCCTGCATCGGCAGGCAGACTCTCAATCACTGCGCCACCAGGGAAGCCCCTAATTTTCCATGTTTTAACTTGTCTTCATTAACCACAGCAAAGTTCTCTAGCATTGTTGTTCTTTATCTGTTTCTGTATTTTTCAATTCTAATTCCTCCTTGACATTCTTAAATAAACCTATTGGTTCTAATATTCATGGAGTGTGAACTTATAAGTTTTGTGCATTGAGCTGTCTAAAGCCATTTGTTCTTCTTTTGTTATCAGTCTCTATAAATTGTTTTATTCACCAAATAGAACTAGTTGTTTTGTTCTAAGCAATACACATTTTCTCTGAATGACTTTCAAGTTAAATTTAATACCACATTAATTTAATAATATATCCAATATTTGTTGCAAAAGAAACAAAATTTAGGATTGGTTGACTGATTGATTTATTCCCTAACTAAACTCACAAAGTATCTTGGATGGCTTACAAGAAGAACTTCACTAGTTACTACATTCTGGATTTTATCTGAAGAACTCAAACTTGCAAGTAACATTGATAAGAATTTGCAGGGAAAATATTAAGAAGATATCACACTAGTCCTGCACAAAGAACATGTCAAAGCATCAAACAAAATTAATTTTGTGATCACGGTCTGTGTCCTAGCCTCTCCCATAACACCCAATCTCTCTCCCAAAGAAAATGCCACACACATAAGATTGAGTTGTTCTCTCTAGTCAATAGGAAGACATTCTGGGAAGGATAGAGTCTCTTCTGAGTGATGACTTATTACACCTCTAGGTATTCCTAAGTTTGAAAAATATACTTAAGTTAGTAGATTTCACCTTCCAGATTTGTTGGTGGCCTATGTGTTCTTCCCTGTGAAGGTATTCTTTTTATTTAAGTCTACTTTCTTTAATACTTCTTGCCTTAAGTGTAGCTTTCTATTTCTTTCCTTTTTTTTTTTTTTTTTTTTTTTGCGGTATGCGGGCCTCTCACCGTTGTGGCCTCTCCCATTGTGGAGCACAGGCTCCAGACATTCAGGTTCAGTGGCCATGGCTCATGGGCCCAGCTGCTCCACGGCATGTGGGATCTTCCCGGACCGGGGCATGAACCCGCATCCCCTGCATCAGCAGGCGGACTCTCAACCACTGTGGCTACAGGGAAGCCCCTTAAGTGTAGCTTTCTTAATTGATGGAGTTGAAGCACCAGACTTCACTCTACAGTGTCCCACCTTCATGTGTTTTATCATCTGTCCTGACATCCTAACCCTCCACCACTCCAGGTGAAGATATTTGAAATTCTGATTTTCCTTTTTCCCCTTTTTAGACAGTTTTTATATAGGATTGATTTAATTTATTCTGAAAGCCTGGAGATCTTTTACACATTTAGCATAATAAAAACTTACAAAATGAGAAAAAGTGAAAACTGGAGATCAATCTTATTAATGAAAGTTGTACAATTTCTGTATTTTCATGCAAAATACGTAATTCCAGGTCCTTATCAGATCTTGTCAGATCTGTTAATGCTGTCATGTTATGAAAACACAAGTGTTGAGATTCAAACCAGTTGTTGTTAAGATATGGAAAATCTTTAAGATGAAGTGGTGGGCACCTATCAGTATATAAAATACCTCATGATCAAGGACACTTTATTTTATATTATTCTAATAGTGACTTTTATAGACTTGCCATTTGTCTTAGATTGCTAGAAATGGCCTAAAGTTGGAAGGAGATTTTAGTAGTTTAATTTCACAAGCTCTTTCCTATCACAACATGATAACAGAATCTCCACCCTGATTACAAAGTATTTTCAGGAATCTACAGAGGCTATCTCATAAATACCCTTGAATTGGTCCACCAGAAATAGCCACCATGGGTAAATACTTTGTCCACCCTTAATCTTCTTCCTTCCTTCTTCTTGGTCTTTGGAATTTCTTCAATGTACTTCATTATTACCATTACTGTGAAGACCCAGTTAAAATGATAGGGCTGCCATTTGGGCACAAGTGTTCAGAGACAGCCTTGAAAATATGTACAGATGTGTGTCTATATCCCAGTGTGTCATACTTTCTTACTTGGGAAGTTAAGCAGTGCCACTTGTACTTGGTTCTAACAGGGTAATTCACAAATAAAGACCCTTCAGGTTCTGCCTGCAGTTCTTCTCACTGTGGAACTCAAATACCACCCATAATAACAGACAGGTTAGGCAGATACTATTCTGCACATCTTCTTTCCCATCCCTGCATATTCTTCTCTCTCTTCAATAATCATCTCAAATCACCTGTTCCTCATGCAAACAAAACTACAGGATATGGATGCCTGATGCTGCCTGTATGGCCACTCAGTAGAAACATCCCAGCAAACATGTACCAACTATAGTCTTAATTAAGACCACTTCCTACATCTATATGGCACTTCAGTAGGTCAGAATGACTAAGGTATGTATTCATCATTCTATTGCAATTTTTTTCTTTTTCTTCTCTGGATTAGCACAAAATTGCCACCTCTCTTCCTATCAGATTCTCTTTGTTGAGTGGGGGAGTGTCAACTGGATATTCTCCTAACCATCAGTTTGTCTTAGGTTTCACTAGCAGCCCATATTTTCCTACCCAAGCCTATAGCTCCACTTACCACCCATCCACCTACACCACTTACCCTTAACTGACATCAAGCCAATTGCATTGCTGGACAGTTCCAATGACTTTCTTTTATACATATCTGTAAGTATTTAGAGCTATAACATTCTTAGAGTGGGGCATAAGATCACAGGCAAAACTGCCTAGAAAACAGGAGACAAATCTTAAAAAGAAGTAAGGCCACAGTATTTGGAATTGAAATTCTCAAGGGGATTTTTCAAGTGCTTGGAGGCTGGTCTTAGAAGAAAAACAGCTTGAGATTGTGTCCCAGGCCCACAGATTTCTCTCTCGGCCTCAGCAGGAACCAGTTGTAGTATATTCTGCAGTTTTTAGAGAACAAACATTTTAACAACTTGGAAACACCAAATCCAGTTCTATTATTGACAGAAAGCAAGAATGCAAATCAAAGCCATGGTGAGGACTATTTTTCTGCACTCACAGGAAAAACAACTCTGAATAGGAAATACTTTCTGAATCTGATTCACTGTTTACTTGGAAAGTAAAATACTAATCTCTGGCAAAGAATATTCCACATTTTGATTCAAAAAGGTTATAAATGGGAATCAACCATACACGAGAAAGTGATTTTTTTCATGCAGTTGCTGGGTGAGAGGCATTTATGAAAGTAAATGAAGTTCTGTCTTGAGATAATGAGACTACAGTTGCCAAGAGAAACTGTGAAATATTCGCTATAGATCTCTTTTTTTCCACTTGATACTATATTATGTAATTATTTTTGGAAAACTTTCAAACTGGTGGTGTTTTCAACGTCATAAAATGAATAAAGGGAAGGGCAACAGTTCCCAATAAAGATTGGAAAAGTAATGAGTGCAAAAAATATGAAGACCCTTGCCAGCTCCGTATTATATTTTGAGAAGCAAATACTAAAACATTTTTCTTTCAAATGCCAGCAATTATCTACAGCTCCCATATGTAGTTGCTTTTTTAAAATCTTAAATTAGAAATTAATTTAATACATGTGCAATGGACAAAGATAAAATAGCCTACACTTCACATGGCTGCCCACATCCCTTTTCCCAAAAGTATCTCCCAGGATATTCTCATGGCCTGAGTGTCTTCCCTCTGAACAGATATGACCAATAATAGAGCTTATGAGAGTGACTTTTGAAGCTTTTGAAGACTGAAACATGGATGCTTTTGGTCCCACTGCCATTGACTCTGGATTTTTTGTTTTTTGTTGTGTGTGTGTGTGTGTTTTAGACTTAATTTTTTTAGAGCAGTTTTAGGTTCATAGCAAAATTGAGGGGAAGGTACAAAGATTTGCCATATACTCCCCTTTAGTTGCTTTTCAGTTTTTAAGAATTGTTTTTCCTTTTCATTTTTGATCTGCTTGGTCTAGAACTTTCTATAGTCAATATAAAGTACTCCTTTTTTGTACTTCTTTATCCTTCTATCTTCCTTATTACTACACTGTGCATTTTCACATTTCCCTTTCTGACCACATCTGTGTGTTTTTTTAACTAAATCCTATCTTTTCTCTCCTTTCTTAGATATGGCATATTCAAAGGTTTAGTCCTTGATTGTCTGCTATCTTTTATTCATGGTCATTATCTTCTCTTAATACATCATAAATTCTCTATGTGTTTGAGTCCTGAAACTTCGTCAATAACTTAATTTCTCTTGGATTTCATTACTTCTTTAGGATTTATTGTTGGTTGAAATGTTTCTTTCTAAAAGAGCTTTCCTGACTTCTCCTGTTGCAAAAGAATAATTTTTAAGCAGTTTTTTCTAGCATATTCACAGTATATTACAACAGTTTGTTTGCAAGAACTTGAATGTGAAGAAGGTGCATAAGTGGGCAGTGGTGTGTCATCTCAGATCTGTGAACTGACCACTCATGTGTACACAAAGGGGAAAACTCACCTTTAGGTGCTCATCAAATTCCAAGTTCAAACACCTAGTATATGTTTAGGTAATCTAATTTGGGTACAATGTGAGTTGGTTGTTCTCTGTAATGTGATTCAGGCTTACAAAATTGATAAAAGATAGAAATGCAAAAACCCCAAAATTAATTTACAATAGCTAAATATAACTTCAAGAAATGAAATATTTATCCTCGCTGACTGATGAGGGCATTCTTTTTGACGCAGATAAATGCAATTGGGAGGTCAAATTATAATCAGAATTCTGATTGATTAGTAAAAATTTTCTACATTAAAACACATATGAATGCCCCTGTGCGTTAAGATCTGTGCCAGTGTTTGGGTCTCTGATTTAACCTGTTTTTATATTCCCACCTGAATAGCATAGTTTTGCCTTATTTATTGCCTTAAATATAAAAATAAGGTTAATACCAAATATTATCCTGGGACGTATCCTGCATTTTAAAGAGCTACGAATATGGAAGATGTGCTCTTTCTAATGGCTATTTTATAGATTAAAACTTGGAGGAACATCTTATTGTCTTATTTTGAAATGCAGCTGGAAGAGGCAGCGGGAAGGGAGGGAATGGATTCCATGTACCTTCCCAATGGCTATTTCGTCTTATACACCAAGTGTTCTTGATCATTTGGTATAATACCTCAGGAAGAAAAAAAAAGTAGAAAATCAACAAATAATATTGGAAAGAAATAATAAATAAAATGAAGAATTGAATGAATTGCTTTTTTCCCCTCTTAAACATGAAACCTTGGGGAATTGCAGTTACGAAAATTGTTAGAAAATTATCTAAAGACCTAGATTATGGCTCCATTTCTGCCACTTTATAGATATAATCATGTTCATGTTACGTATTTGAAAATTGGGAATTGTTTACTTATTATTTTTTATGCTCACATGAGAAGAAGTGAAACAGAAGAACTGTAACCTAGAGATAAGTTTCCTTGAAAAGGTGTTTTTTGTAGGGGCTGGGCCAGAGGGAGTGAGTAATAAAGTATAGAGAGAAATATTTCAAATGTTTTATTTCCAATCCAGAATTTAAATAAATAGAACTTACTCCATCAGGGGGAAAGTCCTATAATTTTGTTTACTTTGTGTATTGTATTCCTAAGCTTAATTTAAGGGGGAACTATAAGTAAAGTGTGGAGTAGGAGACTTGATTTTATATTGTTCTGTCCTGAGCCCATTAATCCTGACAGGATTTCAGAGCTTGAAAGAATCCTAGCAGAGCTCAGAAACCACACCAAGATCTTCTTAACGTGTTACCTATGAGACCAGTTTGCTTAGTTCTTATTTCAACAGCACAGGTAATTCAGGCATTTGTACAATTGAATGTCCTATTCTGAACATCTTTTTGGCCCAGTAACTATTTAGCACTAGTTTCTGAACTTAAGGATCTCTGAGATATAATTAAACCTATGTTCAAGCCACCAGATGCATATATTGCCATAACTGGCATTCATTCAGAGGTCAGGCATAGAAGGTACTTACACATCATCTTCGTTGGTCATGTTCTAACTTCTTCCCATTGACCTTAACAAAGTCTCAGCACACAGTCTAACTGCTACATGTCCACAAGAGATTTAACATTTTGATTATTTTGTGCAATTCATTCTTGAATCCCCATGACCTCCCACCCCAGTTAAAAACAAAAACAAAAACAGTTCTCTTGAAACCAATCCTTTAATGTTCTATATCAGTTGTTATTAACACCTGGTCCTTGGATCAGCAACATCAGTATTACCTCCTACTTTATTAAAAGACAAATTCTCAGTTCCCATTCCAGATCTATTGAGTAGAAACAGTTGGATAGAGCCCAGCTATCTATGTTTAAGCCAGAGTTTCAAGTGATTACAATGCATGCAAAATTTTGATAACTGCTGCTCTAATACTGTTAGATGAGTTTGGACAACCCATTAGCAATTCCTAAATAGCAGTAGATTATATACTACTATTATACATATGTTATCACATACTGGTAATTTCCAAATGTTAGTAAATCCACAGACCTAGATCTGTAGAGTTGAGAAAGCCCAGCATTTGAGTAAATTCAAGTATCTGCCAAAAGAAAAAAAAAGCTGAAATAAGTTCATACTTCACATTTCATATTGCAGCCAGAATGACATTTGATACTAGGAAAATCATCTAATAGAAATTGGATCTATTTTTTTTAATGTTGCGAATCTATCTAAAATAAGCTTCAAAAACAAAATAAAATCAGACACAGCATGCATTTAAAAGGCAATGGTAAGGCTTCCTTGGTTGTGCAGTGGTTGAGAGTCCGCCTGCCGATGCAGGGGACACGGGTTCGTGCCCCGGTCCAGGAAGATCCCACATGCCGCGGAGAGGCTGGGCCCGTGAGCCACGGCCACTGAGCCTGCACATCCGGACCCTGTGCTCCGCAACAGGAGAGGCCACAACAGTGAGAGGCCCATGTACTGCAAAAAAAGAAAAAAAAAAATAGGCAGTGGTGTGGGATTTGAAGTTAAGAGTTCCTACATTCAAAACCTACTTCAACTATTTAAGACTTGTGACAAGCTAAGGGACTTACAAGATTGTGTAGAAGGGCCATGTGATAACCTCTGAAAGTTTCTTTCAGAGGTTATCAGAGATAACCTCTGAATAACAAAGATTATAGAAATAACAGAGATCCTAGAATGGAATAAATATTCATTATTAACTTCCAAAACCTATGTATTCCAAATTAGTACCCAGTATATACTCTGAAACCTAGATTTTTAGTGTTTTCTTTCCTTTGCTTGCGTGAAACTATATTAATTTTTGAGACCTCATTGCCCCAACTCTCTAACTCAATCTGTATGAAATCCACAGACATTTTATCAAAAGAGCAAAGCAACCCTCTCTTGAATATTTACACTTATATTCTCAAGAGATATATGCAAATGCACAGGATGCCCTTGAGGATTTTGCATTTGGATCTATGACTGAGGTAAAATAAACCAAGCACATATTTTTGGCAGTACTCTTGTGGCAAAACATCTGAAGAAACTCAAGAATTGTCATTGCTGTTATTTTCCTGGACACTGGTACTGCATTTCTTTTCCTAAAGAGCCTTAAAAATTGTCTGCTGCAGATAAAAGTATGTAAATAAATTCTTATTTACTTGTACAACCATATTATTGAGCTTTCTAGAAGAAGGAGGTGATGGAAGTTCTGAAGCTATGAAAGGATGTGGTCTTAGATTTCCACTATCTGTGTATAAAATACACTCAATTATTTTGAGATTGACTGGGTAAATGGACATTGCTATCTCTTCATAAAGATCAACATGATTTTAAGCAATTATTTTTCTGTTTATTTTACAAGTAATAGTCTGAAAGATATTTTTTCTTAGCTCTGTGTGTGTGTGTGTGTGTGTGTGTGTGAAGTGACATTGAGACCTTGTCACGGGAAATCTATCTAGCTAAGAAAAAGAGACAGAGGGATTCTCATGGAGAGATGAAACACCATCTGGCACAGCAGTGATATACACCAGAGAAGGTGAACCTTTGGAATGTTTTGTCCAGTAAGAGTTTTAAAGAACACCAATAAAAGGCTAATGAAAAGCCATCAGTAACACTGTATTTCATGTAAAAGGTTTGGCACATGTAGCATGCTTTTTATGAGACTCCTCCTTAAAAACTAATCAAAGGTAGTATATTTCCTTTCAGGTTCAAAGTGTGGGGAGAAGGAGATCATCATAACTGAAGGTCAGTTGGCAGCCAGACTGTGTGTCACCTTAGGAAACAGCCTTGTTCTGGTGCATTTCTAATCATGCATTGTCTGAGATCTCTCCACCTCATTCCTCCTCAGGGCTGTAGCCATTCTACTCAATCAGCACTGACTATGCTCATATTAATGGACAGGCACTGAGCCATTCATTGCAGAGAAAAGGAAGAGTCAAAAGGCAAAGATCAAGCAGCCATGAAGCTTGCCTTCAAAGATCTTATAGTTTGAGAGGCGAGAGAAGACAAGTAAGTCAGTCTTTGGGATAGAAAGATTAAAGGAAGAGATGACATCTATGTGAGAGAAGAGTGGAAAAATCCACAGCTTTATCTGGGCAGCATTTTAAAAAAATAAATATAATTTGAATTTCAATGTAGTGTCCTTGGGCTTCCATGGTGGCGCAGTGGTTGAGAGTCCGCCTGCCGATGCAGGGGATGCGGGTTCGTGCCCCGGTCCGGGAAGATCCCACATGCTGTGGAGGGGCTGGGCCAGTGAGCCATGGCCCCTGAGCCTGCGAGTCCAGAGCCTGTGCTCTGCAATGGGAGAGACCACAACAGTGAGAGTCCCACGTACTGCAAAAAAAAAAAAAAAAGATAGTGTCCTTGGTAGGCCAGCAGGTTTAATAAATCCCTCCCCACATTTAACCTCATGGAAAGCCTAAAAATAACAGCTTTAGCTGAGCTCTGAAGGATTTGTCCAAGCATTTCTTCCTGTATAGTCCTTTATCATCGCTTACTTTTTTGTCATTTTCCTCTTCTAAAAAAAAACAAAAACAAAAACAAAACTGCCTATTAATTGGGCTTCCAGTCTATGCTGAGCTCATTTTTATATATAACTAGTTGAATAGTCTGTTTTGTCTTAATTTATTCTTTAATTAAATTAATATTAATGAATGATGGGAATGGGAATATATGTAATGGAAATTATCACTGTAAAAGGGACTAAGACAAGAGACAAAAGACACATAGTGCCTTTTCTCATGGAGTTTGTATACTCTGACATCCAATGGTGTTGAAGAATGTCTTTCATTTTCATGTCTACTCATATTACTATCTCTAAAATTCTTAACTTATCTCCATACTCAACAACCTATGTGAACTTTTGTCAGTTTCCAAATGCAGCCCAGATAGGTAATGTGTTGAACTACAGCTTGTGTGGGAAAAATATTTATAAATACTAAAATGCAGCCATGATAGAACAGAACACCCAGCAGGCAGGAAAGCACAGAGTGGATGTGGCACACACAGAGGTGAAGGAACATGTAATTTGGAGTACGTGAACTTGAGTAGTGAAAATAAATTCAAGACACAGATCATTGATTACTGCCATACAATGACAGGTCAAGTGGTTAAGGAAAGGCCTTAAATTCTTCAGGCTGTTAGAGAAGAATGAACCCGGGAGATTTCAAGTAAAATAGGAAATATTTCAGTGGGGTGTTTGCAAGAATATTTGGACCGTCAAGGGCAAAGGATACATTTTTTTCAAGCAAATCATGCTAAGGGGACTTTATAAAATGAATGGATTCTCAGCTTTAGTGATGATTTTGGGCCAAGATGCTCTTGAAAGCCAAGTTACACTGCAGTCAAACCCTCTAACAGTCCTGGAATAATAAGCCATTAACCTTTATATCTTATCAAATTAGCTGAAATCTCATCAAACGACTGAGCTGTGGAGTCACCTTTGTATGTGAAGGCAGATGTCATGTGTGACTATTTGAAGAGAGAGATTTGTTAAAGAGGATAAGGGAGTAGAGGTCTGCAGGTGTTGGGCAACAAACAATGTGTGTTTTTTTTTGCGGTACCTGTGCCTCTCACTGTTGTGGCCTCTCCCGTTGCAGAGCACAGGCTCCGGACGCACAGGCTCAGCGGCCATGGCTCACGGGCTAGGCGCTCCGTGGCATGTGGGATCTTCGTGGACCAGGGCACGAACCCGTGTCCCCTGCATCGGCAGGCGGACTCTCAACCACTGTACCACCAGGGAAGGCCCAAACACTGTGTTCTTATAAAATGAGTTGAATTTGGAGAGATAGGCTTTCAGTGGCATGGAAGTTTCAGAACTTGTTCTTTCTTCATACATGTCTAAATTCCTAAATTTCCAGCTAAAATATTGCTTTTATCCACCAACACTTTAATCTAGCTTAAACTAGATTAAGCTGAAGTCTTTTGTTTATATTGCAACATTATACACTTTATTTTACTACATAAATGTCTACATCTTTCTCCTGCATATGACATTGAGTATATACGTGGGGACAACTTATTCTATAATCTGCTCAGCATTTAGAACAAAGTAAAGCTCCAAATAGAAAATAGCTTGAGATTTAATGATTTGTAAGTTTATGACCAGCTACATAGCTAACTCTTAGAAATCCTCTTTTGTGTCAGGACCCTCAAAGGACTGGAACCCACAGCAAGAGCAGAATTGGAGCCAGTAGCCCACAGAGCTTAGAGCCCAGCAATAGAGGGTTATGGCAGCTGCCACAGGACTGACAAACTGTGATGCTGGCCTGGAGTCAATTAGAAAAAGATGTTAGTCAAGGAGAAATGTGTTTTCTCTGTCCCTTCCTGAACACCTGCATGCACCTAATTTAATATGATTTATTCAACAGAGTGGGCCACTTAAAAGGCTACAGCTATGGCCAGTATCCAATATCCATGACCCCATTAAACCCTAATCAAGTAGGAGGAAATGGGAAGAAAGGGGGATGGTGTCATCTTTTTTTTTCTCTCTAGACTCCTAGGGTCCAAAAAAAGTACATATTCAGAAACAACAAAAAAAGAGGTCAAATTATGTGTACAAATTAAATACATAGCCCTGTGATAACCTATCAAATTCTATGTTAAATTTTTGCCAACCTCAAAGCTCTGGAAGAGGGCAAAGTACCTGAAAGGGTAAGAGAGACAAACCTGACATTTGTATGTTTTATTGTAGCTGATGGAAAACTGTCATATACATTGTCTTCCTTGAGAGTCACAACAGTTATATGAAGCTTTTAGATTGTCAGTGCACGCTTTTTGCTCAAAAGAAAGCTAAAGCAAATATAATCATAAGAATAATAATAACAGCTACAGGTTAACAAATTCTACAGCTACTCTATCAAACCTCATAAATAATGAGGCTGTAATTCAAACCAGCATCTTTCACTCCAGGCCTATGTTATCTTCCAAGAATTTAATCTCTTATAATGCCCAAGAATATTGGGCATTATATTGGGCATTGGAATATTCTAAACTATATTCCAAATGTATGCTTCTGAGAAAACTAATTCCATGTTCATGTAGAAGATGATAGCATGGAAATCGTTTAGTGGTTTATTTACTATAGAGTTTATAAACATTTTATATCTTCTGCTCGAACCTTAAAATATTAAAATAATTAAAAGACAAGATAAAGGGGTTAGTACAAGCAAGACACTAGTAGCAATAAAAAGCCATAGTTAAGAATGAAGGAGGTGAAATTAAGAAACCACACACTTTTGTACACATACACATATAAACATAAATACTACAAAGAGGAAATTCTGTGTCTTTTTAGGTTGTAAACAAGATGTTTCACATAGTGTAATAATATATACCCATTGTCTTACCTCACACTGAAATAACTTGTTCAAATGATGACCCCAAGGAACTGATAAAAATTGAAATTGAGTTTGGAGTATTCCAGCAAAATAATCATGTAAATGCATTACATAGTTAAGATTTTCATCTAAAAGAGTTAGAACAGCAATAGCAGCAACAACAAAATAATTATACTTTTGATGGTCTGAGCTCTAGTTCTTTGGTAAAAGCACTAACATGACAGGTAAATGACATCCAAATTCATTTCAAACTAATATTTTAAGAGCCGGCAAAATGAATTACAAAAAAAGTATATTGGGGGCTTCCCTGGTGACACAGTGGTTGAGAGTCCGCCTGACGATGCAGGGGACACGGGCTCGTGCCCTGGTCCTGGAAGATCCCACATGCCGCGGAGCGCATGCCTGTGTACCATAAAAACAAAAAAAACAAAAACAAAAAACCCCCAAAAACACACATTTCAAATATTGAAAGCTGAGAGTTTTTTCTCTTCAGGTCAAATTTATCTTCAGGATGCACTCTCACTAATTGTTTCCTCAACAACCCAGCTGTATTTAGTCAGGATTTCTGGATGGTGATCTTTTCTAGATCTAACGGTACCTTATGCAAAAAAAATAAAAAATAAAAATAAAAATTTGCATTTAACAAGATCTTATTCCCAGCAATAGCATAATCCTTGAGAGGAAAGCGTTCAAGAGAGTCATCAAATGAATTCCCCTCTTTTTTCTCTTTTTAAATATGATTGTACATAAATTGAATAAATTGTGTCAATCAGATCTTTACAGTGTTAAAATGGTCACTGAAATTATCTGTGTTGAAAAGATAATGAAATTAGACTCTTTAGTAAACAAACATGTAACTCAATATTGCATATAGTATATATATGATCAACCAAACCATCTACAAATATAGGACTATAATAATTTCTCACTGAAATTTTAAACTAATTATTATTATTTCATGTTTAGATACGATTAGGATTCTTTTTTAAAGTAAGGAAAAGAAAGACAGGCTGTTCTCCAAATACTGAAGTCTAAAGAGATTAGTGAGATAAACAATATGAAGCTTTAAAATTGTGTTTTATTTTTTGTCTCATCTATGAATAGCTTGCTATTTAATGAATTTCTTTTTTTCATTACAAGATTTGAGATGTTAAGAAAATAATAATAATAATTAGAATAATCTAATGTTATAGGTAAAATTAGCTAATCTAGAAGGTCTAGAACCAATTCTATAATTCAGCAGGGATTTCCAGCTCACATAGTCATGAGCAGAAGGAACTTCAAACATGATTACTGAATACTAAGATGACTCATCATCATCAGTCTCTCTCATGTGTCAACTCTGATCTTATTCTCCTGTTTTATATTTAGAGATGAGCTCTGCTCTTTGCAGCGAGTCCTCTCTGGATATTGAAACTAAAGCAAAAATGATCACTTGTAAACTTTACAATATCCTAAAAGACTAAACAAGTCACATCCTCAGGAGGAATAAGACATAGAAAAATTCCTAACACTCAGAACAAAGAGAAAATTTCCACAAGGATTCCAATAAGAATATAGATGAATTAATTGAGTGAAAGTCATCATCAGTAAACAAGGCAAAAAAAAAATCATAGACCTGCTTCTCTATGGCATCAGGCCAAAGAAAAATTCAGTTTAAGCAATTATACATGGAACCAGAATTATGTAGTCCTGGTGCAATTTTCTCATGGTTTAACTCAATCCATACTTTAGAATTAAGAGTATCTCAAATAGCATTCCCCCTTCTTTTTTCTTACTTTATTGTTTTTTTTTTTTTCGGTGGGGGGATATGTGGCGGGGGTGGAGATAGGAGACATCGGTAGTAGGGCATTTAGGACATTTTAGAATTTAACAAAAACTTTAGACCCTCTCTCTCTCTCTCTCTACATATATAGATAGATAGATACGTAAATACATAGATACATAGAAATAAAGATGGATATATATATGACGTATATCATCACTCACACACACACACATATATATGTGTAATATATATATATATATGCTATTGGGCTGCAGCCCACATGCCTTTAAGGTCTGTGCTTGCCCAACTTCAAGACCAGTGAAAGAGCCCAGAGTCAGCAACAGTGACAATAATGGTGTAATGGATGGGGGAGCTTACACATCTGAAGCAAGGTCCTGGAGCGACACCCCTCCTTGTACAGTAGATGGCAGGTGGCAGTCTTTGCTGGTGTGGTGGGGGGAGGGAGATTACCAGTTACAGGGAAATTGACATTAGGTGGGCTCATTAGTTACCAGGGAAACCAGTAGAGGGCACGCCCCTCACAGCACCTTAGATAAGAGCTGTCAGTAGCTGGTGCCTGGGGTAAGAACACAGGAAGTGCAGTCATGTGAGTAGGGTGTAGGTGAAGCAGGCACTGGTCAGGCAGGGGATGTACAGAGAGCAAGAGAACAGCCATCTTACTGGCCTGACCATACATACATATATATATATATATATATATATATATATATATATATATATATATATGTATATAAAATCAGGTGTTTTTAAGTACAATTTCTGTGAGTTCAGAAAGTTCTGAAATTTGTCTATGGAACCTCAAGGAGGCCACAAACCCAAATGGATGAATGTATAGTATATTCTTCAAGTATTTGTATATGCAAACCATTGTCTTTTAGTTGGAATTGTGGAATTAATGGTTTTCAGTGAGTTTTAGACTATTGTCTATCACAAAAATGGAACCTGTCATGAATGCTTAATGTGGTCTATTTCAGCCCAGGGCCCAAGTGTGACAGGGATTGCACAGCCTCATGTATCAGCAGCTAGTTAAGGCTGTGAGAAGCTCTAATTTAGAAAAAGCAGGGCCTGGAAAGAAGCAGAAGGTACACTGCCATATCACAGATGTGAAATGTATAATGACTTACTTCTCTTCAATTAAAAAGAGAAACTCCTCCATAGGCTTAATGGTAGTATTTCCATCGCTTAGACTGTTGCTGGAACGTCAAAATTGTCAGTCTGTGCACATGCTGGGATGTGTCCATTATTTGTCTTCAGCCTCCTTAGGCTGTGGTCTATGGATACATTTTTCTACTTGGTAGTTTGGAAACTAGTCAAGGAGGTCCTAAAAAAGCCTGCAGATTAGACTTACCTGAAAAGCTTCTAAAAATGAGTCCTGCTCCTAGATGATCTAATATGATTAGTCTGGATGGGGTATAGGCATAGGGATTAGTAGAATTTCTGAGTGACTTTAATGTGTAACCATTATGAGCAACCATCACTGTTGTCTCAAATACATGTTTATCCAAAGGGACATGGAAAATCCCAAGGCCCATCCCATCAATGTTAACAGTCTCTTTCAGCTTTGTTAAACAATTAAAGCATATATATATATATATATATATATATATATATATTTTTTTTTTTTTTTTTTTTTTTTTTTTTGCGGTATGCGGGCCTTTCACTGTTGTGACCTCTCCCATTGAGGAGCACAGGCTCCGGACGCGAGGCTCAGTGGCCATGGCTCACGGGCCCAGCTGCTCCGTGGCATGTGGGATCTTCCTGGACCAGTACACGGACCCGTGTCCCCTGCATCGGCAGGCGGACTCTCAACCACTGCACCACAATGGAAGCCCTAAAACATATTTTTAGTCTAAAATTGTTTTCGTTGTTTTGTTGTTATTGGCACATGATTTATAATATATTTCCAAGCCAAGTTCCTAAAAGTAAAGAAAAAATTGTGGTATGCAAACACATTTGAGAGAACAAAAGATGTCTATACCCTGAGGTTTATTATCAAAACAATAGCCTTGCTTAATTTTTAGAACCAACATAGGAAAGAGTACTAGAAAGTGTCAATTTACTAATTTGCATATATTAGCAGATATTTTTGGTTGTAATGAGCATAATGATCCAAAGTTATCCACAAGAATTATTTTCGTTTAAAATCCTCAGGATAGGGCTTCCTTGGTGGCCCAGTGGTTGAGAGTCCACCTGCTGATGCAGGGTACACGGGTTCGTGCCCTGGTCCGGGAAGATCCCACATGCTGCGGAGTGGCTGGGACCGTGAGCCATGGCCACTGAGCCTGCGGGTCCGGAGCCTGTGCTCCACAACAGGAGATGCCACAACAGTGAGAGGCCCGTGTACCGAAAAAAAAAAAATCCTCAGTATAATTTAAATAACTGTATTAACAGTTAGTGAGTAAACACTTCTACTCAACATGTAGTTGGTGTTCAGCATCTGAGGCACCTAGTATTTTTTGCTTCTACACCAGTGGTCATCAAGCTGCAACAGCTGGGGCACATCAGGCCCAACTTCTGTTTTGGTAAGGTCCACATGCTATGATGTTTACATTTTTCAAATAGTGTACATAGTTCAAATAGTTTCAAACAAACCAAAGGAAGAATAATATTTCATGGCATATGAAAATTATGTAAAGTTGAAATCCCAGTTCTCATACATAAAGTTTTATCAGGACTGAGTCATACTCATATAATATTTATGCTACTTTCACACTACATGTACTTATAATGAAGAACATATAGCCCACAAAGCCTAAAATATTTATTATCTAGGCTTGAACAGAAAAAAAGTTTGCAGACCCTTATTCTAAATCCATCTTTGGTAATCCATTTACCTTTGCCTGGAATTGTTTTCATTTGCCACGATCCTCAAATCTATTCTATTCAAGAATTCTTTCTATATTTCCCCTTATCTTCTTCCTTTTTTTCTCATTCCCTTTTTTTCTTCACTCTTCTTCTTTTTTTTTTTTTTTTTTTTGCAGGGGTGAGGTGGGTACCTCAGATGCTGAAGGATATGAAGATCATGCAAATTATTCAATAGATAATCATTAATCATGCTACAAGTGTTTGGTGTGTATCCTTTGTATGTGTTCTTGCAAAATCTCTATTGTTTTGATTGTATTTTTATATTTATGTAAGTGATAATTTATGATAATAAGTTTTCACATGTTAGTTTGTTTTTACTGTTTACATCTAGAAGACCATTGCTCTTAATTTCATCACATTTTTCCCATATTAACCTTTTTATATATTTCATTTTTTTCTGTGCACTCACACTGATGAGCACTAACCTGGGCTGCTTCCAGCTCCCAGACTCAAATAGCACTGCAAGAACATCCTTGTATGTGTTCTTATGGATTAAAGTAAAAATTTATTTGGCTTGTACCCTCAAAACAGAAATTCTATTATCATAGAACATACCAATACTAAATTTGTTCAGGTACGACCAAATTAGTTTCAGCAATAACTACACTGGTGTGCACTCCCATCAGCAGAGTATGAAGATCTCAAGAGCCCAAGGATTTACTTTCTAGAGTAAACATGAAGCACAAGTTATACAGTTTTGTGCTGAGGTACAGCCATAATGCATTGCTAATATCTCAATTTCTAGTCTTCCCAAATTGCAATTTGTATTTTAGTTCTACATCAATAGTGTGTGGTACATAATGTATATATTATGTGAATAAATGATCAAAATCTGACCTTCCTAATATGTAAAATGAAATTGTATTTCATTACCTACCTAAGAGTTTAAAGTTTAATAAACAATGGGTGGACAGAATAATGTCCCGAAGATATCTGCATACTAATCCTAGGAACCTATAAATATGTTATGTTATATAACAAAGCAGAATTAAGGTTGCTGATGGAATTAAGGTTGTTAGTTATCTGATCTTAAATTATAGATAGTATCTAGTTTATCTGGGTGGGTCCAATGTAATCATGATGCTCTTTAAATGTGGAAGATGGAGATAGAAAAGTCAGTTAGACTCAAAGAATGAACTGTAATGATGGAGTTAGTATCAGAGTGATGCAAAGTAGGATTTAACTAGCCATTCCTGGCTTTGAAAATTAAGAAAGCGAGCTATGAATCAAGCAATAAAATCAGCCTCTAGAAGCTTGAAAGGGCAAGAAAACTATATTCCCTGTTGTAGGATGAATACTGGTTTCCTCAAATATTCATGTCTTAATCTATGAAACCTGTGAATATGTTACCTCCATGATAAAAGGGACTGTACAGATGTGACTATAGTAAGGATTTTGAAATGAGCTAATCCTGGATTATCTGGATGAGCCCAATGTAATTATGAGTCCCTATAAGAGAGGCAGAAGGATCAGGGCAGACTAGGAGATATGACGATGAAAGCCAGCTATTGGAGTAAAATGATGAAGGAGATGAACTAAAGAATATAAATAGACTCTAGAAGGTAAGAAAGGCAAGGAAATAGTTCTCCCTCAGAGTCTCCCATGGAATCAGCCCTGCTGACACTTTGACCTTAGTCAAGCATCTAATTTTGAAATTCTGACCTCCACAAGTGTAAGGTATTAAATTTGTGGTGTTATAAGTAAATAAGTTTGTGGTTATTTGTTATAGCAGCAACAGGAAATTAACAGAGATTGTGAAACTTGAAAATAGAATGGTGCTGTAACACATGGCTTTGGAATTGGGTAATAGGTAGTAACTAGTAGAAAAGTGAGGAGCGTATTGGAGAAAAATTACATTATCTTTGAGAGTATCTACATCATCATAAACAGACTGTGGTTGGAATTTAATGTGCTGCTTGTGAGGACTCAGAAAGAAAGGCATAACATGCTACCAGTGACTTGAGGAAAGGTGATTCCTATTACATAGTGGCAGAATATTTGGCTGAATTGTATTCTTTCTTACATGGAAAACAAAACTTGTAAGCAATGAAATTGGGTATTTAGTTTAGGAAATTTCTATTTAAGTGTTAAAAGTGTGGTCCAATTTTCTTCTTGTGGTTTATAGTAAAATACAAAGACAAAAAAGATAAATTGAAGAATAAACTGTTAAGCAAAAAGGAACCAGGACTTGATAATTTGTGGAATTTTCAGCCTATCGACATAGCAAAAGACACTGAAATTAGAAGGTTTATCATCTGGAAAGTGGGCTCTGGAGAGAAAGCCACAGTTGTAGCCAGATAACCTTTTGCTAATGCCTCAGAAGGAACAAAAATTCATGGTATTCAGTCATACAGAGGGCTCTTGTAAGAGATTAAGCTCACAACGCATGTGTTCTCTTGACCAATTTAGCGTAAGCAAAAAATAGAAATTGAGTTATTTAAGAAAGACCATTGAAGAGACTTTTGACTAATGGAGTCAACCATAACACACACGAAAGGCCTACAAAGTTCTGATAATGTTATATCAGCAGAAACACTGAAGCTTGGGCAGAAAGGGTCAGAGATAGAAGGACATAAGAGAAGGCTGTTTAATCCCAAAATTCAACATGTGGGAAACAGGCTGATAAAACTACTCAACTGAAAACACATATTCTCTATGTCTTCATAAAAATGGAAGGATTGCCCAGAGGGCAGAGCCAAAGAGAGGAAAACTTTGGGCCCAGAAAGTGGTGCCTTGAGTCAAAGAGAATTTTTTCCCAAGCCTTGAAACAAAATGGAGTTTTCCCTGTTGAATTTTTTTAAATTGCTTAGAACTGATGACTCCCTTTTCCTTCTATTTTCTCCCTTTTGAATAGGAATGTCTAAAACTCATATCTAATGTCAGTTAAAACATTTTAATTTTTAGTATTGATCATTTATTTTCTAGTTTCATAGGTTCAAAGATAGAGAGGAATTTTGCTCCAGGATGAGTCTCCTTTATACCTGATTTAGATTATTTAGATGATGAGATTTGGGTCTTTTGAGCTGATGACATTAAAATGGGATTTTTGATTTGGAATTGCTGCTACAATGTGATAAGACTTTAGGGATGTGATAGACATGAATCTATGAGGGACAGATGGACGGCTGCAGTAGGCTGAATAATGGTCACACAAAATTTCCTTGTCCTCATCCAGAAACTGTGAATGTATTACCTTACATAGTAAAATAGACTTTAAAGATATGATTACGAATCTCGAGATGGGGAATTATCCTGGATTAACTGGGTGAGCCTAATATAATTAAAAGAGTCTCTATCAGAGGAGAATCAGAGTAGTAATAGATGTGATTATGGAAGCAAGAGGATGGAGTAATATGAGGATGGAACGATGATCTATGGAATGCAAGTGAGCTTTAGAAACTGAAAAAAGGCAAATAAATGGGTTCTTCTCTAAGGTCCTCCAGAAAGGATTACAGCCCTAGTGACACATTGATTTGAGTGCAGTGAGACCAATTTTGGACTTATAATTTAAAGAATTATAAGATGAAAAATTTGTGTGAATTCACTAAATTGATGGTAATTTGTTACAGCAGCAATAGCAATCTAATATACATAATAACAGTTTTTGTGGTTGTAGTTTCTTTGGTGTTGGAAAGACTCTTGGATTTCCCAGAATCTTGGTGTGAACAGCTTAAAATGGGTGATTATTTTGAGATATATTTATTTTTCATTTGAGGTACAGAGCAGGATCACATCCAAGTTCAGCTATTATGAAGCTTGTCTGAGTTGATATATGTTTCCAACACTGTTCTGTGAAAGTAAGTGAAAGCTGGCAGAGATACCTTAGCATCTGGAAAATGCTATAAATTGTGATAATCTGATAAAAGGGATAGATGGTAAATTTCTGAAGAAATGTGAACATAACTGTGTAATAGCAAGAGTCGAGCATTTGAAACAGTTCCTGGCATCTGGTGGTCAAAAACCATTTATCAAATAGATGTCATTAAATCACCTGCTCTTCCTGGAAACATCATATTGCTTCTTATCTTCAACTGCTTTCTCATCCTGTGTGCTCTGTCAGAGATGGCCTCTCTTCCCTACTCAACTCCTGAGTCTCCACCTTTCAAACATGCTTTGTATCATATCAGATGTCTCTTCCTTGCAATCTTTTTCTATTGCTCTTTGTATAACCATAATATTTGGTGTGTATTTTTATAATAATATGAGCAATAGTTTTTATTAATATTATACATTCCTATGTTTGTCTCCTACAACACAAGGTGATTTTCTCTTGGTGAGCAATCTTCCATATTTATTTCCATATTCCTAGCATCTCTTCACAATGGGAAGAACTCAGAGCTTATGAATGCATATACGAAATGAACAAATTATTATGTAAATGAAAGTGTGAATGGATAAACATAAATACTTGTATATATGAGGGAAGATAGTTTCTAGGTCCTTCCTCTATTTGTTTCCCATTTATTGTCATAGCTACTTAAATGATTCCAACAACCTATGTCCTTTCTTTTTTCTAAAATTGAGACATGATTGGCATATAATATTGGGTTAGTTTAAGGTACATAATGTTTTGATTTGATACATTTGTATACTGCAGTAGGATTACCACAGTAGCATTGGCTAATATCTCCATCATGTCACATAATTATCACATAACTATCATTTCTTTTTTGTGGTGAGAATATTTAAGATCTATTTTCTTAGTGACTTGGAGGTTTATAATACAGTTTCTCAGAATTAAATACATTTGTCCCCCTTATAGTTGCTATCATTTTAAAACAGTTAGAAAATTTTAAAAATATGTGTGCACTTGTCTAAAAACCATGGGATTCTTTGGGTGAGTAGTTGGTGATGAGTTGCCCCTTGGGTTAAAAAGAGTTGACTCCAGAGGCAAATCTTGTACTCAAAAGTCATCTTTGGAAAGTATGCATTGATTAGCGCTTCAAAGGTTATATTCCACAAGCTATCCATAAAATAGCCCTATCTTAGTCTTTTTGGTTTGTTATAACAGAATTACAAAAACTGGGTGGCTCAAAAACATAGAAATTTATTTTTAATATTCTGGAGACCAGGAAGGCCAAAGTCAAGTCACCAGCAGATTCAGTGTCTGATGAGGACCCACTTCCTTGTTCATAGTTGTCCATCTTCTCACTGTAAGTTCTCATGTCAGAAGAAGATGGAAACTTTCTAGGGTTTATTTTATAAGGACACTATTCTTATTCATTTGGACTCCTCCCCCATAACATAATCACCTCCCCAAAACCTCAGCTCCAAATTTCATCACATTTAAGATTAGATTCTAACATAGATATCTGGGGGGAGGATACACAAAAATTCAGTCTATGTCAAGCCCTGTGTTTTGTTTTGTTTTGTTTTTGTTCTCTGAACTCTAAAGTTGATAGAATCATATGATTTAGAACTCTAAAGTCGATAGAATTGTATGATAAACTGGGAAAGATAGAATGATCAATGATGGTTGGAGAGAAAAGAATTCCTGAAATTAAAAAGGACAAAAAAAATCAGAAACATAAATCTTGGAGCCACTAACACAAGCAAATAATCATTTCAATAGGTCTCCCAAAATACTGTAGCTATTTAGAAAATTATAATAACTATTATGAATAACATATGATTAAACAGTATAAAATTTTAAGGAAATTTTATAAAAATTTTAAGGAAAAATCTTACCAATGAAAGTGAAAATATAGGCAGGAGGTCCTTTTAATGTCTATTGCTTAATAGCCCCACTAAAACTATTTCACTAAAACTATTTAACTGAGTAAATATCAAATAATTAGTTTTATATATTACCTTGTAGATTTTTTTTTGTTAGAGGTACAAATTATCTCTGCCCTGTAAAAAACAATGACCCTAAATATCATGATTATGTTCCCTGTAAGACACTGACAAGTTTTGAATATACCTTAGCAACATTTCTAACATTATTTACATAATTGCCAACATTTGAAAT
Source organism: Hyperoodon ampullatus (assembly GCF_949752795.1). Classification (NCBI taxonomy): domain Eukaryota; kingdom Metazoa; phylum Chordata; class Mammalia; order Artiodactyla; family Ziphiidae; genus Hyperoodon; species Hyperoodon ampullatus. The sequence continues at coordinate 8,038,138 of NC_136928.1, forward strand.
GCCCTTTGAGCCAGACTTTCCATATTATTGGTCCCTTCAAATAATGAGTATAACAAAATATTTAATATGTATTTATTTTATGTATTTGTATGAATGTCAAATTTTAATTTAAAAAAATCATACTTTAGCAAGTTTGGTGTAGTGTGTCCTACATTAGGATACATCTTCATCAAAACAATTTAATAGTTAAAGTGAATTTATCACGGCTCCAAAACCTTGAAAAGACGTTTTACTTCTGTGGTTCTAGTTTTTCCTTTTATAGAAGGAAGACTCTGACTTAGATAAGTGGGGGTTATCCTGTGATTTTAGCATGCCATGACTCAGTTTGGCTTTAATTCAGAAAATGTCCCATTTTATGAAAGAAAACCCAAGATGAAGAAAAATATCTTAGTTCCGATCAATGAGGGTCTGAGGAAAGAGCACCCAATCTCCTGCCTCACCCTTGAACACTCAAGGTGAATTAACTATAGATATAGATGGTCAATCTCATCAATGCTTGCTAATTACAGTTGTTATTCTTCCTATATTAAACCCTGACACTTTCACTTTGTCATCTTTTCTAAACCTCTTCCTCTGACTAAAAATACCACAGAGATTTTTCCTCTCTCTTGTCCTTTAAATGTAGTATTTGTGCCCTTACTGGAAAAAATAAAATAACATAATCCTTTTTGCTCTGTGATACCACCTCTGCAAATTTAATAGGGAGAGACTTACTTTGCAAATGCAATGTTAATATTAGATGTCCATTAGATGGACTATTTTTTGTGGTTCCAGAGGATACCTCTATTCCTAATCAAGCTGTATCGTCTTTGGATGTATTTTGCCTTCTTTACTATATTTGATGCATACCCGGATAAAGCTCTTGACACCAGAGCTGATGTGTTATAGTCTAGAAATTATCCTGACATAGGAATAATAGTTGGAGCAGACCAAAGAATGTCAAATATGCTCTCAAAATCCAGTCACATAAAAGGACAAGAGCCTCCAATCAGCACAAAAATTCTTTTTACTCTAAAGTTTTCCCACTCCCCTGACCACCTCTGAGTCTCTGACAAATGCAAGTGGTGTTGACTAACTCCTTTGCTATAGCAAACTCTAAATAAATACTTCCTGTGTGTTCTCATTTGCATGGTCTTTATTTATTTCAACATAACCAAAGGTGACATAGGTGGAAAGGCATCTTCAATGAGAAGCTATAGGTAGAAAATTTAGTTCAAAACTTTGGAAAGGAGAGCTGGGAGAAAGAGACACTCTATCTGGGGGACTGAGTGCTTGGATAGGAGAAGTGTTGTGTAAAAAACCAATATCATGCGTATTTCTATGAAATTTCTATGAAAGAACTTGTAGCTGGTGTAAAGAATGTTCAGGAGAAAAGTGAAAGGAAGGCTACTCTCAAATCCATAACAATCGATTTAATAAACTCATTATCTAAAATGAGGCTGTTACATTTAAATAGCTTATGCAACTTTAAGGATGCCAGAGTTATACAGGGGAAAACTGGGTCGCCCCTTATCCTTAAGGTAGATATCAAAACAATAATACATACAATACAGGGAATAAGTTCTAGAACTTACAGAATGAGTTTCAATTCCCTCATAATTTTTATGGCTTTAGACAGCCACATCTCTTCTCTGGATGCAGACTTCTTATTTGTAAAATGAGGAGGTTTAACTCAATTGCTGTGAGTACTTTCTCCATATGTAAATATGCTAGTAAGATCCTGTAGTGTCTCCACTGTATGATATGTGATGAGGTATAAGAGTTTCTGTAGATACTGTTCTTTCAAAAATAGGTTTATGACCTTTAGTGAAGTCAGTTTGAGACAACCATATTTTGCTCTAAATGAATGAACATATTAGATAGAAAAAAAAGTGAAATTTTTATATTGTTTCTTTTCTAACTCAGAAAGAAAAGTAATTGGCAGTCCGATTATTTTAATATTGAAAGTTTGAGTTGGCAGAAAAACTCTCACTAGGATTTCTAAATTTGTTGGAGCTCAACTTCATTCTCCAATCCCCCATTCCCTAGCTTAGCGATAGGTTTTCAATTTTTTCTTCTCTGAATTCTCTATTCAAATGTTAAGTACAGCAATCAAGTCAGATAAAGCACTGAGAATACCATCTTACAAAATTCAGTGTGCCCTAAATATGAAGTTATGTACTGATAATGCTGACTGAAGTATAATATAGGAAGCATAAATTTGCTAGATACATTTAACATTTTCAAACATAACTCATATTCAGGGCTCTTTAGTGTAGGAAATTGTGTATTTGAATCTTTCCTTTACAGGAATAGAGTAAATAAAGTTACCATTCTGAATAAAGTGCCAATTTCTTCAGTTCCAAATGGAAATATTACAGAATAGATTTAGAATGGTTTGGTTTATTTTTTATTAGCAACATATTGTAAACCTGATGATCTTTAATTTGGAATGAAGAATTCCTTTCTATCCAAATTCAGGACACTAGGGCAAGAACAGTTTTTCTAACTGCAAAGAAAACATTTAATCTCTGTGAAAGTTAATATGCAGCCCTGGACTTCCTAATTTGATTTAATTTCTTAGCTCTTCCCTTTTAGTTCCCTCAGGTTCAATCTTAAAATTGTTTACCAACTGCTGTTTACAATTATAACCACTGTATATTTTAATAACATAATGAGGAAAAAAAATAGACATTTCCCAAGGTTTAGATTTATGTCAGAATGTGCCAGAACGGTCACATTTCACTGGGATTCAGTGAAAGAATTCAGTAGAAGGATTCAGTTCCTTAATGGATTCTCTGTTCTCTTTCTTCTCCTCTAAACATGCTCTGAATCAGACTAATGAATGCCAAATTAAGAAATGTGCCTAGACCCTTGGGTGGAGTGTAAGGGCATGAGGAGATTATGCCTTGTTATGCTATAAGAAACCAAAGGAATAAAGTAACTTGGTCAAAATCAAATCCAGCACAATTTTATTTCATTAAATAAATATTCATTGTCAAGTACACATGTCTAAGTAGTAAGCAATACTAACAAGATCTCTGTCTTTGGGAAGTTTAGAGTCTAGCAGGGGAAACAGACACTATATATATATGTCTTCTCTTGATTCTAGTCAATCACCATTCAATGGAATCTGTTCCAGTTTACAGCAAAATTGTGTGGAGTCATTGATACCCTTTATTTTCATTCCATTTTCTCCTTACTCTAATCACATTCTTAACACTGCTAACGTTCTTATCTTTATTTACCAGTGACTCCCATATCACCAAATGCAATGAATTTTTTTCTCATTTTTACCTTTCTCAACCTATTAGCATAATTTGGTCAATTTATTCATCCTTCTTATTTTAAATATGGTCTTTACTAGAATACGGGGGTCGATCAATCTCTCTATCTCTCTCTCTATTTACCATATATATATATATATATATACATATACATATATATGTATATATATACATATATATGTATATACTATATATATATATATATATATATATATATATATATATATACATCATTTGTACCTATCTATCTATCCATCTATCATCTATTGATATCTTCCTCCCTTTTCTCTCTGCCCACATGCCTCCCTGGATATTCCTTCTCAGTCCCCTTTGCTGTTTTCTTCTCACTTGCCTCATCTCTAAACATCAGAGGGCTCCAGGCACTAAGGCCTTGGGCAACTTTCAGTCTATGCTCACTTCTCATGAGATCATATCCAGATCCATATTTAAAATACTGTGTGCGAAGAAAATACAAAATTTTGGATTCATATCTTCCCTCTTCCAAATCAGACCTAAGACGTACCTCAAACAAAACATACCTACAACCAAAAATCTGAGTTCCATTTCTCATACACAAAATTTCCAAAAATAATAATAAATGAAAGCTGTTACTTTCTGTCTACCCCAGCTCAGCAAATGAAACATCACTCAACTAGTCTTTCATGGTCTACATCGAATTCACTAAGAGAAAGCCTGTCAGTGCTGCATCAGTATAAATCCAGCACTGACCCCTTCCCTACCATCCTGCTCAGTCCACAATTGTCTCCCATGTAGCCTATTATGTTTGCTCTCCTAAGTAGGCTCCCATCATCTATTTTTTCTATACAGGAACAGGAATCATTTCTTAAAATGTAAATGAAATACTGTCACTCCACTGATCAGAAGCTTCTGATGGCTTCCAAACTCACTTTGAGAAAACAAAAAAAACCAAAAAAAAAAAAAAAAAAAAAAAAAAACCCCACAAAGCCTTATTAATATGGTCTTTATCATCCTTTGTGTTCTGGCTCCAGGCTAGCTCCCTTAGCTTATTTCCTATCCCTTCCCACCAGGTGCCCTTCTCTCCAGCCAAATTGACCTCTTTTTTTAATGAATGCATTTATTTATTTGTTTGTTTGTCTGCTTGTTTGTTTGTTTGTTTTGCGGTACACGGGCCTCTCACTGTTGTGGCCTCTCCCGTTGCGGAGCATGGGCTCCAGACGGGCAGGCTCAGCGGTCATGGCTCACGGGCCCAGCCGCTCCACGTCATGTGGGATCTTCCCGGACCGGGGCATGAACCCTTGTCCCCTGCATCGGCAGGTGGACTCTCAACCACTGCACCACCAGGGAAGCCCTGGCCTCTTTTTAGCTCTTGAAAACACTGAATATACCCTCATATGAGGAAATTTGTATCTGATATCTTTCCTGCCTGAAAAAAAATAGTATTCCTGAATATTCATATGGCCCCTTCCTGATTCCTTTCAGGTCTTGGCTCATAAATGACCTTGTCAGGGAAACCCTTACTCACAGCATAAGTGGCCTGCTGTGACAAAAGAGTACCATCCCCAACCAATACTCTTTATTCTACCTTTTCTGTGGGAATTTCTAAGTAATACGATGCAGGGTAAATTTAACAGAATACTTATTTATTATACTTGATTGTCCTGTGTTCTAAAACTCTGTTTAAGGTGCATTCTGTTGATGTGAACTTGGGAGAAAAGAAATTTCAAGGACCTCCTTTTAGTTCTTTTCTTTGAAGTCTGGAGACAGTATGGTTCAGAATCACATTTCTTCTCCCCATCTCACACTTTATCTCTCTAGCACCAAAACACACAGCAAAACAAAACCCCAAAAAACCCTCACAAATAAGCTGTTTCTCCAACTTTCTGCCTGCAGACCTCCAAGACAGAATATAAGAGAATAAAGAGAGAAAGGAGAATTTTCTAATTTCTTCACTGCTCTCAAAATTTGATTCTATGCTGACTCTTATATGTTATTAATGATTAGAAGAATCTACCCCTGAATATGTTGGCATGAGAGGCAAAGGGAGTTGCATATGCCTCAGAGAAATTGTTTGATTATATACCAAGGTTTTGTGATAAAGAGGTAAAAGATGTTGGAAATACAATTGCTCATACACAGAGGATTTGCTTAGATTCCCTAAACTAAGCCTATAGAGCTAGGGGATATCTTGTGTTGAAAAATAAGTGCACCATATTTGAAAGCAATGTATATCCATTCCCAATACCTTCTGATTTCATAGGATAGCCTTCTGAGCATCTCTAACTATTACTATAACTATAAATATAGTTGTAACTACAATGATAACTATAACACATGAGTGAACAGATTAAATCTATTTTTTAATTGAAAATAACTGTTTAAAAAAGAAGTAGATTGTTCATTTGCACTTACTCTTAATAAAATGATTCTGTAGGTGGCTCTGTTCTATGGTTCTCATTCTAGACTATGAGAAGATCCCTCAGAATCTAACAAATCATTAAGCTTTAAAATTGAAAAAACCTTAGCAACCACCCAATCCAACTCTTGAAATGTTGCTGTTGAAGATTGTATACTATTTTCCTTAAGTATATTGTTTTCATAATGTGATTATTCCATGGATTATATGCCTGAATGTGATATTAATGAAGAAAGACACACACACTCACTTGCTGTCTAATGATTACTTTCTAGATTAGTGCTTATATAATTTTTACCTTCTTATTTTGTATCCAAATAGTTGAAGACATGAAAAATATTACTTATGCCAAACTTAATTTCAGAGCTTCAAATCTGACAGTTTTTGACAGTTCTCCTTAAATATTTTTAAACAGTTATAGATAAGGATACAAAATAACTGAAATTAATAGGACTGATTGAATCTACACTTCCCATTAAATTCACATAGAGTCATTGCAAAATACAGGAACTGCCAACCACAGTAGGAGATTGTTGACTTGTTGATTTGCTGACTTTACTGCAAAAAATTGTCTTTTTTTTTTTTAACTTTAACACAAAGAATGAATTCCCCAGTTGTTCATTTGTGCATAGCTATTTTGCTCACTTTTCAAGCTCTTATTTTAAATATTAAAACTATTGTTCTAGTAAGCAGTAGCATCTAATTAAGGCCTCCAAATGTTTTACAGCTTTGTGATTCAAGAACTCAACTGGGGCATGAGTAATAGGTTATAGGCAATCTGGGATTTTAGTCTAATGGAAACATATGTAAGACAGTGACAAGGGAAATGCAGATCACTCAGTTAGACTCGACAGCTGTTAGCATGAACATATGTCTAAAGCTGAGCAGCCTGCTAACTTCATTGTCACTTAAATATTCAAATATTTGAACACTTACTACCTACCAAAAAATTATTTGAGTCAAATTTGGTTTCAGAGTTCTAAATATAATAGCTTTTGACAGTTTCCTTAAATTTTTCAAGCAGTAAAAGATGAGGCTATAGAAGTCTTCAATCAATAGGGCCAATTGAATCTGCTGTATACAATGAGTTCCCAGAGTTCTTGTCAAGAGTAGAATTGTTTGATTAAGTGTGCACTATTATGGAAGATTCAGGTAAACCTTATTCAAAGGTTGATTGCTAAAGAACTGTATATCTTTTTTCATTGAAGTATCCTTAAAGAAGTGTATCCTCTTCTTTAATGTTGATATTCTGGATCCACAATTAGTGTACATGCTTATGCATTAGGAATAGTGAACTGGTCAGTTATAACACTAATTTTGGGTAATAATGTAAGAAATAATTTTTCACAAACATCAAATATATTTTAGAATTCACTGTGCACTCTAGAAAATATTAGAAGGATGGAAACAAGGTTGAAAAGGCAACGTATTCTATAATGAGGATATTTTTTTGGAATCTAACAGCTCTAAATTCATGGGTCTGCTTGAACTCTTTGAGTCTATATGACCATAGAAACATTATTTATATACCATGAGACTTAATTTGTCTCAGATATAAAACAAAAATTATAATAATGACTTTAAGTATTTATGGTGAGGAATACATATGATCATATGTGTGAAGTTCCTAGCAAGTGTTTTTCACAGAGCAAACACTCCACATTTGTTTTGTTGTTATTGTTCTTATTATTGTTAATGTTCTTTACTGTTCTTTTCATTCATCCACCTTAGGAAAGGCCTCAATTTTTATGTAGGCCAAGCTGCAGCTGGTCATCTCTGCAACTTCCCCATCGAGTGGTCTTCAGCATCTTATACAATATTTCCAGTATGAGAAAATTCATCCAGAGTATGGAAGTTGTATTGAAATAGGATATAGTAAAAATTAATTTCTACATGAACCAAAATATGTATTATCTAGACCAGAGCATGGAGAATAACCTGATTTATGTCAGCATTTCCTAACTTTTAGTAAATAATCCACTTTACATTTTCAAAATTGAGTAGAAGACAAGTCAGCCTTGGGAAGAAGTCCTCTGAATCTAAATGAATTTATAAAATGCAGAGAATAGGAATATTCTTTTGATAATGGAATTAGTAAAAATGACAAAATGGGCCATATGTAAATATAACAATTTACTTTGTTTTACATTATGGTTGACTATTGCCTCCCAAATAGAAAATAAGTGTCTCTTGTGTAAGCTTCAATTTTCTCCCTTTACATTTTGAGTATATAATATTTCTCTTCTTTACTGACAATTTCTCAAATGTTCAGTGTAGAGATATTGACTTTTGTTGGATAGAGTGCTAATCATTACCCGTTTTTGGAGTGAATCCAAGGCTATAAAATCCAAGGCTATAAAGAAGTTAACACAGAGATGCAGAAAGAGGAACAGCAGGTGTATGGAGGAAAGCCATGCATCTAGAGATTCAGAAAGAGGAACAGCAGGTGTATGGAGGAAAGCCATGCATCTAATGTATGAAAAATCTAATTTGTGTGTGTGTGTGTGTGTGCATGTATACAAGTGTATATGTATGTATTTAATATTCTTTTATTCCAGTGAAATTCACATAACATAGAACTAAGCTTTATTTTTTATTTTTTTTTTTTTTTTGCGGTACGCGGGCCTCTCACTGTTGTGGCTTCTCCCGTTGCGGAGCACAGGCTCTGGACGCGCAGGCTCAGCAGCCATGGCTCATGGGCCCAGCCGCTCCATGGCACGTGGGATCTTCCCAGACCGGGGCACGAACCCGTGTCCCCTGCATTGGCAGGCGGACTCTCAACCACTGCGCCACCAGGGAAGTCCCGATCTAAGCATTTTAAAGTGTAAAATTCAGTACTATTTACTACACTCACAATGTTGTACAGACATCACCTCCATCAATTTCCAAAAAAATATTTTCATTACCCTTAAAGAAACCAGCATGCCCATTAAACAGTCACTCTCTCTTCTGCATTCTCCATCCCTAGCAATTCCTAATCTGCTTTCTTTCTCTATGGATATATCTAATCTAGATATTTCATATAAATGGAATTATATGATATTTGACCTCATATGTCTGGCTTCTTTCACTTAGCATATTTTCAAGTTTCACCAAAGTTGATGCATGCCTCAGTACTTCATCCTTTTGTATGGCTGAATAGCATTCTATTGCATGGGTATGCTAAATTTTGTTTATCCATTCTTCAGCTGATAGACATTTGGATTATTTCCACCTTTTAGCTAGTGTAAATAGTGCTGCTACGGAACATTTGTATACAAGGTTTGAACACCTGTCTTTAATTCTTCCAGGTATATATCTAGAAAGGAAGGCAGGTGACCTGTTCTCCTCTCCTAACTTCCTGGGAAATCAATTAATGATATCTGTTAAGAGAAATACCGTTTATCTATTGGATTTATTTAGCACCATGTCTCTGGCTAAAGTATTACTTATCGTAAATTAACCCAGAATCTATAAATGCTTTTTGAAACAAGAGCTAGAGTCTGAAATTATTTCTTCACGCGGGCCTTTGAAATACTATATGCAAACTGCAGAGAGATTTTTCAAGACTGCACTTAATAAAATCCAGGACTTTGTTTAGTTTAGTTCCTCACTATGGTCTCTTTCACACACACGAGTGTGCACACACACACACACACACCCAACACCTTTTAACCCAAAGTAATAGGGTTTGTTCCTCTTTTAATGTAAATAAGACTCCATTCCCAAGATAAAGAATATTTTGAAACTTTCTCTGCCTTACCTAAAATCATAGGCAAGTTATCTTATTAAAGTATTTAATTTCTGTCTAAAGGATACTTTATTATATTTTAAAAAAACAATAAATAACCCCTTAGTGTAAGTACCTCTGATGGTAATGTGAATATTTGTTATTTTTTGATCATCATAAGTTGCCAAAAATATTATTTGAGTATCAAAAGTGCCAAGTAATGATTCATTAAGTGAATAGTAACTTTATAAACATTAATACAATGTAATCACCTCCAGGAATTATTTTCAGTATTAAAGAACCTCAGAGTAAAACCCCAACTTTTGCCACCAACTCTTACTTGTTGTCAGAATCATATTAAAATAGAAATAGTTTTTTAAAAAAGTCCTAATTAAGACTTTTTGCAGAAGTCAGGAGGTAACCCATGTTAACAAAGACTATTTAGAATATAATTTTAAGGTTCCTTACTTTTCCTCTCGTAATTGTATAGCTTTCATTATGGGCCTAGAACCCTATCCTTTCCCACTCCACACTTGAACTTAAATGATCCTCCACATTTACTGATCAAGTTGTGAAAGACTTCAATTTCCCAATTTTTCAGTCAAGAAGGTTGATACTTTTCAAAATAACTGTTCACACACATAATAAAGGAAGGAAGGAAGAAAGGAAGGAAGGAAGGAAGGAAGTTAGTTTAGAGAGGGAGAGAGGGAGGGAGGGAGGAAAATAACCATCTCAGAAATAAATGCTTTTAAAGACAGTAGGTAATACAGGTTGGGCAGGTTGAAAATTAAGCACACAGTACCAAAGCTATTTATTTTATCCATGTAACATTCACTGTAGTGGAAATTTTAAACATGTTTTTCTCTGATTTTATAATTGGAAATACCTTGAGATCACTTCTTGACCCAGAGGGATACTCATTTACTCTAATTCTTGCTTTCAGGTTTGCTGTATTCTTTTCTGTGTTTAGAAATCACTACTTAAAGGGGATTTCTCTCCATTTAGTCTCCTGATGGTCTGCTGCAACATTCTCCTATGTTGAGAATACATTATCTCTATGGATTCCGCCTTCACTCAGTCTCCTTTGATGAGGTGACCTTCCTCCTTTGGTCAATTCCTTCCCTGGGCTTCCATCAGATCTAATTTTTGTTTTCCACATTTTTTTTTTTTGGTTTCATCTTCTTGCAGACAGGAAATTTTTCATTTTTATCCTATCCCTATAACCTATAGCATATTTTTGACAATTACCTTGTTTTTAACCCTCTAAAGAAATGTCAGACTCTACCTTTAGATGCACAAAGAAATTCTCCTTCTGCAGTTCACCTTCTTCCTGTGTAGAGTTAGTGGATCTCATCCCTATTCCTTTTAAATTGGCTTAGATTCAGCTGTGTTGGCTGCTGTAGAATTTGTCCTTCCTTCCTACACCTTTTCTTATAATCTTGAAAAATGGTGAAAGTATTTCTGTTTTGTGTGCATGCCAATTGCCAGGAGTCCTTGCTTCTACAGAGTGAGGCTGTAATAGTGCCCATGCAAACTGAAACCATGCCAAGAGATAATAATTAATGGGAAAACTTACAATTGTTCCATGACCTTTATTTTTTTGTCAAAATGTTAAGAAACTCTCTTACTGATAATTATAAATATATAGGAGAATAAAAAGAGTAAAAGTAATATTTATTCAGTATACTCTAATTTAAAGCTTTAGAAACATTGACAATGAAAATGTTTTACAGTCAGCTCTCCGTATCCTTGGGTTTCACATCTGCCATTCAACCAACCACGACCTGAAAATATTCAGAAAAAAATTTAGGAAGTTCTAAAAACGAAAACTTGAAATTGCTGCACACCAGCAATGATTTACATAGTATGACATTGTATTAGGTATTATAATTAATCTAGAGATGATTTAAAGTATACAGGAAGATGTACATAGGTTATATGCAAATACTATTCTATTTTATATAAAGGACTTGAACATCTCCAGATTTTGGCATCTACAGTGGTGGTGGTGTGGGGGGCTGGCAGGGGGTGGTCCTGGAACCAATCACCTGCAGATACTGAGGGATGACTGTATTTCTTTTTAAAAATTGTGTCAAGAGAAATTTGAACACTCTGTGTTCTCTTCTTCTCACAGTATAACTTAAAAGATGAAGAGAGTACTTTTTTATGTTTTGGTGAATTGTCGTATTCCCTTCTGAAATTAGATCAACTTCAAACATCTTATCCTTTGCACTTTTAATTTTGAGAGTTCCTTTAATGGGAAGATTTATGCTGGTGTCATATTTTTCCGGGACATCTTTATCTTTTTCATCACAAACACTTTCTATTTACATTGATAAGTTCAGCTTCACTGAATTACTTTGTTGCCTAGCTAGAGTCTCTCCAGTGGCACTATCATTTTCTTATAACTTCATCCATATTCTATTTAAATTTCACCTCCAGTTACCACTTACTGTTTCTTTGCTGACTTTCAGTTTTGATGGCCAATTCCCTCTTTTAATTATCTAATTTTTGTAAAATGCCAAGAGAGTTTGCCACTGAGACAAGGAGATAAAACAAATATAAATTTACTGCCTGTGCATGAATTAAATAACAGATGTGCAGTGAATAGTCACCAGCAGATTTTGAAAAAAGTGATGTGATTGGTCACTGATCATGATATGCCTCTTTCGTTTACATAGAGATTTGTGCACTGAAGAAGAAGCAGCAAAGTTTGTACTTTTTTAAATTATTCATATTTATTATATTCTGGAAGCTGGAATTTGAACTATGATGTTGAAGTACTGTTGTTATTTACTAAATCTTGGTAACTGAAATTTGTACATATCTGAACCAAACCCATAAAGAACTGCTTGTATCTATTTCTTTGTTATAGCAACTGATAATGCAGGTGAGAATACAATGGCTGACTTAGTCTAATCAGGAAGCATCTTCAGAACTAGTTTCCAGGTCCCAAATCACATCACTGCTACACATCTTCAGAAAGGCTGCAGAGGATGACCGTCTCAACTCCCCATCATCCTTTCTTAATTCTTGATTGTGGAGTCCTTGGAAAGCCAAATATATTGTCCTATATTGGACAATATAGGATGTCAAAAGCCAGCAACAACTTAAACTTTAAAAATGCTTGAGGCATGTGATGTATATCAAATACATCACTAATGTATCAGAAACAAAAAAAAATCAAGTATTATTAAGAGTATAAAAATTATCTAAGTCCTTAATCCCATAACACCTTTGCTTTAAATTCTGCTTTGCTTTAGATGACATATTTCTCCACATTCTCTAGGATTTTTGTGGTATTGATTACTTGTGGTGGTCTACAGTTTTCTGAAACTCCATATTTTGAAAATGACCACCATCATCAATTTATTTTCCCATGTGGAAGGAAACACACACACACTTTCCCTTGCAGCTAGGATGCTGATGTGATATGACAACCATTTGCTTGGTGTAAGTGAAGGCAGAGGCAGCATGGTGGCTTGGGGGCTGGGGATGGGTGATCTGAGTTTCACAGCAGCAGTTTTTTGATCATGGTGGATTTGCTTTGGCTTGGATATCAGCAGAAGCAGCAGTTTCCTTATCTGGCTATTTTGTCAGGGTGTTTCTGATAATTGTTCAAATAAGCTCAGGCATGACTAGGTTCTCCATTACTCCAAATGAATGTTTGGGTGAACTGTTATTCTTTAATAAGTTTCTTTTCTACTAAACTAGCTAGTGTCAACTTGGTCTTCTGCAATTAAATATCCAAAATTATTTTATAGTGCTTTGCTCTTCTTGGGTATTCAATCCCTACTCCTTCACTAACTATTCAACCTATATTAAATGTATTGTTATTATTAAGTCATCCTGAAGACTAATATCTCCATTTATAAACTGTCCTCCTCATTAAAATATTACTGAATTTCACCCTTTACTTCCACTATACAATTTTCCCCTTTACTATCTCCACTTCTGAAACTGCTCTGAAAAAAATACCAATGATACAATAGTGATCATCTTAAAGAAACACTTTATAGTTCTTGCTCTAATTGACTTTATTGTAAGAATTATGGACTATCCTTTCCTTCTCCAAAATATCTTAGTGTACTAGTCCAGCTTGTCTTCCCTCCCTCTTCTCTGAATTTTTATGTCTCTCACATGCTCTAGTTTTCTTTCTGTCTACTAAGTGTTCTTTTCAAAACCTCTTTCTGCTCCTCAATGGTTGATCTTGTGTTAAGTGTGTCTTCTTTTTAAAACTGTTATATTAATACTGTCATGTAGAAATACTTACATTGAAGGGCTATGATACAGATTGGGATGTTGATGATCATTCACCAGGCACATCCCTGACACTTGGTCCATGCTCACTAAGTAACAAATCTATCACTTTTCAAGTCGTCTTCCTCCCCTCTGCTTCCTTTCTTATTCCCCCTGTTATTCTAATATCAAATAGTATACTTAGCTTTGTGGTTTTATATCAAATAGATTACTACTGATTCAAAGTAACAAAAAGTCAGCTTAAACCTACTTAACACTAAAAAAAGCTTTATTTTTTTTAACCCACATAACTGGAAACACAATGTTACATTAGGTTTGAAGTCACTGGCTCCTTATCTGCTGCCTTTCTTTGTGCATTGGCACTACGCATGGTTTCTCTCATTGTTCTAAGATGACTGCCGGGAGACATAATGTCAATGCTTCCTTGGTCGTGTCTAGGATGCATTTCATTGGGGAAGAGAAAAACAAGTCTCTTCTTTTACCTAAGAACAGAACATTTTTATTCCTAGATGCTTCCAGTTAAAGTCTTCTCATGTATCAGTGGCTCAATTTAGTTCTACTGATAATGGAGAAGAGAATACAATGAGTAGCTGTCTAATTAGGACTCACCTCTGGAGCTAGTTTCAGATAAGTGGATTTGCTGATTCCATTAGTCTCTGAAACACAACATATCTGCCATCATGTGATGGCTGCTCCTGCAAATGTCAGAATCACCCACAGCCATCCTGGCAGCCCTGCAATCAGATTGTCTCTGCTTCCACCATCCCCTTAACTACATTGCAGCACACGTGAGACAGGGGTGGACTGACTCTTGGAGAGCCATCCATGGTGTCTATTCCATCCTGCTTCTGAAATGTAAATCCATATTCTAATATATTCCAATATATTGTCACAGGAGTGAAAAAGGAAGTTCTCAAATTGCTCAGAATGAAGTCCACCCACATACCCACATACTTAGTAATATCCTCTCTCCTCAGTACAATAAAGGTAATAATAAAACATTAATGATACTGGAGGAATAAAGTGTTTCACCTTTATCTGTCCCCACATCTTCATCTGACATTCACCCTTCCTAGTGTACACTCACACACTCACTCACACACACACACACACACACACACTCCTAAGTTTTAAGCTTAGTAGCATAATACAATATCATACTATCATTGATTTAAAGAAATTGTACTTTCTGCACCTTTCAGAGCAATGAAGTCACTAAAGAATATGAAACAAATACCTTTTCTATTTTGATACGGGTTAAATGTTATAAAATATGATAACCATCCAGTAGGGGAAAGACACATTTTTAAGAGTTTATTGAAACTACCATTCATTTCCTGCTCATCTTTCTCTTGCTTGATCATAAGTTTTGGCCTTTGTTATTTGTGATAATAAAATCAATTTGGTTCAACAATAAGTCAAAGAAACCTTAAATATTTTTAAAACTGTTAGTCTAAAATAACATTGAGAAAACAGTTCTTTGCCTACTGTTATTTCCTGCTTGGCTGCACAACAATTTTCTGCCAACAACTGAATGGAAGGGAAGCTAAAATATTTCTGGAGTGGGTCTTATAGATAAATTCATCTTTTTTTAAAGTTATTTTTACATTATCCATAGAATTGTTATTTTATTTTCTTGGTAGATGTTCTTTCTGGACATTTTGTTTTCTCTGGGTAGTAAATTAAACACACCACACACACACACACACATACACACACAAAGCAAAAAGAAGCCTACATATTTTTTCCTTTTAAAGATATTTAATCTCCACTGGAGACAATGAAATTAATAATATCCTCAGTTCATAATATATTATCATAACGTGAACATGTAAGATTTCTTTTTTGGTCTATTATATGTTATTTTTATTTTCATTCTCCACCTTAGTACACCTACCTCTCTCTCATAGGCATCCATTCTAATATTTTTGATCATTGCTTCTTTACTTCTTTCACACAGTATTATATGTTTTATGATCTGAAAGTATGCCTAGTTCCTGGCTTCTATCTGTTGTAGAGTAACCCACTGAACACATATCAGTGTCCCCCTTAGAATAGAAGCATAGGCTGCCTTCATCTCCCACTTCCACCACCAATGTCTCATGGACATCTTAATGATCTATGTGGAAATATATGTGTGGTCACTTTGCATATGACTTAACATATTTAATTTCACTAAGTATAGGCAACTTGCTTACTTCCCAGAATTCCTATACCAGTGTGTTCTAACAGTGCTAGTCTACTTTATGCCAACATTTACTGTTATATTCTTCCCTACTTTTGTGTTTTTGGTGAGTGTAAAGTGCAGAAATATGCACTGATTAAGTGCTGTGTGAAACATACATAATAACTGCATCATCTTATGAATTCCATGTTTACTTTTAATGGTATGTGTCAATGCTTTCTACCATCTGAAACTGAAGTGCTTTCTAAAAGAGAAAGAAAAGCCGAGACTTACACTGAGATTTCAAAATGGCAGGGAAGAAGTGTTCAGTGGAAAGGAAAAATAGGCTGTAGATATATTTAGCCATTACCTTTGTCTCTCCAAATTACTGTATACTGAAATTGTAATTTTTATGTTATGAATTCAAATGCTTAGTGAGGCATCGATGTCCACCACCACGGATACTGAGGAGGCTGGTGGTGGTACTGTCATCCATATCATCTCTGCCAATGCCCCTGGCAAAAACATGACTTCTGATTTAACAACCAGTGCTGTGACCTGCACAGCCAGCATTAGCGTCATATGTGACTGTCATAGCACTCTAACAGGAGTGCTCGCCACCAGTGCTCCTGCTGTCAATAGCATTGTCACCAACATCAACAGCACTGCCAGTGCCAGTTAGTGCATGAGTCATGCCTGCCTCTACAACCCTGGAAACCAGTGCTCTAACCAGCCATGACCTAATCACCATACAACCTAATGTTCCCCAAAATTCATATAAAATATTTTAGATTAATTTTTTTTAATTTTTGTTTTAATTTTATTTCCTAAGCTAAGAGATTGAGTATAGATTTTGTAGTGTATTTAGAATAAAATTGGTCTTGAAATAAACTTACTTTCTAAGTTTCTTGATCCAATAGGATAAGATAACTCCCATCAGGTTCTGTATCTTGTCATATAATTGTTCTGAAGATGACAAAGGCCAAAGTAGGCCTGGTTAACAGAGCAAGCAAAACTGTTTCTCAGGCTGAGGCCCTTGCTGCAGAAGGTGGTAAGGATTAATAAGTACTATAGGAGAGATACAGATAAAATTATTTTTCACCTGAAGTCAGAGTGCTTGTTTTCTTTTTAACATCTTTATTGGAGTATAATTGCTTTACAATGGTGTGTTAGTTTCTGCTTTATAACAAAGTGAATGAGCTATACATATACATATATCCCCATATCCCCTCCCTCTTGCGTCTCCCTCCCACTCTCCCTATCCCAACCCTCTAGGTGGTCACAAAACACCGAGCTGATCTCCCTGTGCTATGCGGCTTCTTCCCACTAGCTATCTATTTTACATTTGGTAGTGTATATATGTCCATGCCACTCTCTCACTTCGTCCCAGCTTACCCTTCCCCCTTCCTGTGTCCTCAAGTCCTTTCCCTATGTCTACATCTTTATTCCTGTCCTGTCCCTAGGTTCTTCAGAACAATTTTTTTTTTTTAGATTCCATATATATGTATTCGCATACAGTATTTGTTTTTCTCTTTCTGACTTACTTCACTCTGTATGACAGACTCTTAAGTCCATCCATCTCACTACAAATAACTCAGGTTCGCTTCTTTTTATGGATGAGTAATATTCCATTGTATATATGTGTGAAGGCAGAGTGTTTTTTTAGATATATTTTTTATTTTTAGAAAGCAGTGAAAATTTTAATATCTCATAGTTATAGTTAAAAAACAAGAGTGACTTTTATATGAAATATTAATAATAATACACCAAATAGCTCATAAAAAGTTCAAAGCTATGTGATCAAGTTTACATTTTTATTTGGAATATTAGCTGAGGGATAAAATAGAAATTAAAAAGGTGGCAATTACATAGTTAAATAGAACACACTAGACAGAAACTTCCAGCTACACTTTGCCCAACAGTCTCTGGCATGAGACACATAAGGTCTTTCAGAGTTTGGACCTTTGATGTTGTTGAAACGTTTGACTTTGGAAAGAAAGATGTTGGTCTAGAATACTGTTTCTCCAATTTTATTTAATGTATAAATACCTATTAAAAGGGAAATATTCCTAGTCTTCCAATGTTGCGTTAAATTCTTTTGATTATAATGTTACTTAAATATGTATAAACATAAAGCAAAGTGTAAACCCCTAATGCCACAGCTTTTATGCAACCATAAAACTAAAACAAATGTATACATTAGATAAAAGTACAAAGCCAATAAAATTCAAGTTAACAATATTTATTTAAAATGTCTGTTGAGGGTTTTTCTGAACCAAATGAGCTATACATATACATATGTATATGTATATACATACATAGATGAGGGAAGCAGCTGCATAATGCAGAGAGATCAGCTCGGTGCTTTGTGACCACCTAGAGGGGTGGGATAGGGAGGGTGGGAGGGAGACACAAGAGGGAAGGGATATGGGGATATAAATATATGTATAAATCACTAAAACAATATGCTATTGACTACCATGGTACAGATTCTTTCCAGTCAGCATTTTTCTACTTCCTGGGCCATTTGAGGACTCAATTTCCACCAAATTTCTCTATTCCAGGGACTGTGGAAAATTTCTTTGTAAAGCATGCTGTGAATCAATTGACTTTCACTTGGCACAAAATCATCTTTTACTTATTTTCTTTTCTAATTATACTAAGACAATTAAAGTTAAACTTTTGGTGCCAGCATAATTTTAAACACAAATAAAAGTGCTGATTCTGAAAAAGTATGGATTCACTTGGTTATGCTGACCATCTAAATTATCTGAATATGCTTAGATTTGTTTATATCATTGAAATAAACTCACATACATGCACACATACTCTTAGTTCAATCTCAGGATTATTTCATTTTGATTTAGATGAAAGACAGAAGGATATACAAAATTATAATATGCAAAAAAGCTAGAGTACTAGAAGAAAATGAAAATGAGGAGAGGAAATATTTTAATATAGGAAGCTGAGAAAGTTTTATTAAAGGTATCCTATTATTTTCATTACTAAAAAAATATTTATTGAGCATTAAGCTTTGATCTCATATGGTCCTAGAGGAACTGGTACACAAAGAAAAATAATTCATTTTGTGTACACTCAAGAAAACTAAACATAAGTTGCATTAAATACTAAGTATCATATAAGGTGATTATCATTCTAATAGTGGTATGTATAACCTATATTCAGAAATTAGAATAGGGGTCTTGGTGAATAATATCAATACTTGATGTGTAGATTGCTGTAACATATCCCTGGCTCACTGAAGTGACTCTTTGGGAAAAGATGTTAAGCTTCATCCTAATTTTACATTTGAAACAGCAAGGGGAAATTTAAAAGCATCTCAGTCTCTGATATTTCATTAGTTTATTGCCCTCAGAAGTATTTTCAACATTGTATTAATTAGAGTACTTTGGATACAAACAACAGAAACCAACTCTAGTTGATTTTAGCAAAAGAAATTGATAGAAGGTATATTGCGTGGAATTATACAGTCATGTGTATGAAACTTTTAAAAATTGTAAAGCACTATAGAATTTAAAGAATCTCTCATGTAATAAAAAAAGCTGAAAAAAAGAAAGGGTGTTGTGTAGCTTACAAAATCAAAAATACAGGAGAAAATTTCAGTCATCACATAGGAAAACAATCAAAGAATCTTTAAGTATATAGAAAGAACTAAAGAGTCCCTAACTCCAGTCAGTTCCACTTATTTTATGTCATTGCCTTACTTTACTCCATATTCACATTTCTGGGAAAGTGAGTCTAAATTTCCTAACTTGAATCTTAAGTCCTCTTCTCCCCCCTGGAAATCTCTTAGGGATTAACTCTTTACCTGTTTTATATCTGAATTCCCAATAAAAATGTAAGTGCAAGCAGGCAGGAATCTTTTCTGTTTGGTTTACTACTAGATCTCCTGTGTATGTATCAGTATCTGGGATATAGTTTCAGCTTAATAAGAATTCATTAAGTAAACTAATGAACAAACACTCCATTCTCTCGACCAGGGGAAGAATGCCTTCACTGACAGACTTACAAACACTGAGCACAATAGAGGGATGACTCTCCATGATATAAGCTGGGATCTGACACCAGAGATAGGGGAAATTGATGCTGGAAAGTCAATAAAAGAAAGAGGTGGGGGGAACAAGTTTTTATTAAAAACAACACAGATTGATGTAGGTGTAAAAGGTATTTTTGAAAATATTTACTGCTATCTTCTGTGGAGTTATTAAATGTATTTTTCCTTTTCTTCAGCATTAAATCTAATATTAAAAAAGATGAAAATAAATGGTGTATTATTCGGTCTCAAGAAATTAGAAAAAGAAGAGAATTTTTAAAAATCACGTAAAGTAAAGGAAATAATAACAGCACAAATAAATAAAAATAGAAAAAATAAAGACAATCAATGCAGACAAAATCTGGTTCTTTAAAAAGACCAATGAAATGGTTATGTTTCTGTCTGTTGCTTAGCTCAATGGAAGCAAGTAGAGTGCGCCAAAATAGACCCATGTAAATATAATAACTGATATTTGACAAAGGAGAAAAGACAATTCAATAAAGAAATTATAATCTTTCAACAAATGGTACTATAACAATTGGACATATATATGTCAAAAAATAAATTTGGACACATATATTATACTTCTAAAAATAAGTTAAAATGGACCTAAATGTAAAATGTCAAATTATAAAAATTCTGGAAGATAGTATAGGAGAAAATGTAGGAGACCTTTGGTTTGGTAATGAGTTTTTCAAAATAACATCAAAAACATAATCCATGAGAGAAAAAAAAATGATAAGTTGAACTTCAATTAAAAAAAAAAAACTTTGCTCTGTGAAAGACACTATTAAGAGAAAGAAGACAAGGCCCATATTGGGAGAAAATATTTGCATAATATATAGAACTCCAGGGCTTCCCTGGTGGCGCAGTGGTTGAGAGTCCGCCTGCCGATTCAGGGGACACGGGTTCGTGCCCCTGTCCGGGAATATCCCACATGCCACGGAGCGGCTAGACCCGTGAGCCATGGCCACTGAGCCTGCACATCCGGAGCCTGTGCTCCGCAACGGGAGAGGCCACAACAGTGAGAGGCCCGCGTACCGCAAAAAAAAAAAATATATATATATATATATATATTTAACTCTTAAAACTCAATAAAAAGAAAACAAATAACTCAATTTAAAATGGGCAAAAAGATCTTCATCAAAGAAGATATTCAAATGGCAAATAAATATAAAAAGATGCCCAACATTATACAACACAAAAAAACTTGCAAATTAAAATAGTGAGATACCACTGCCCACCTATTAGAATGGTTAAAATCTGAAACTCAATAACACAAAGTCCTGGTGAGAATATGGAGCAACTGTTACCCTTATGTATTGCTGGTGGAAATTTTAAAAAATATACAGCCATTTTGGAAGACAGTTTGATAGTCTACTAGAAAGCTAATCACAGTCTCAGCCTATGGTCCAGCAACTGTGTCCCAGGCATTTAACAAATTAGTTGAAAATTTTGTCCACACAAAAGCCTGCACACAAATGTTTGTATCAGCTTTTTATATTACTCCCAAAGCTTTAAAAAAACAAAGATGTCCTTCAATGGATGAATGGAAAAAAACTGTGGAACTGCAGCCCATTTCTACAATGGAATATTCAGCAATAAAAAGAAATGAGACATCAAGTCACAAAAAGACATGAAGAAATCTTAAAAGCATATTGCTTAAATGCATATGCAAATGCAGTCTGAAAAGGCTACATACTGTGTGATTCCAACTATATTACACTGGAAAAGGCAAAACTACAGAGACAGTGAGACTTTTTGTGGTAGCCTAAGGCTTTGGCGGTGGCATGGGGACAAGGAGGTAGAACACAGAGCACTTTTAGGATTGTGAATCTACACTGCATGATACTGTAATGGTGGATAAATGACATTATGTATTTGTCAAAACCCATGAAACTGTACAGCACAGAGTAAACCCTACTGTAAACTATAGACTCTAGCTAATAATAACGTTATCAATACTGTTCCATCAATTGTAGCAAATCTACCACACTAATTAATGCAAGATGTTAATAGCAGAGAGACCTGCTATCAACATAGAAGGAAAGCAGGTATATGGCAACTCTACGCTACCTGATCAATTTTTCTGTAAACCTAAAACTATTTTTAAAAATAAAGTATATTAACTAAAAGATAATCTATGATTGGTACTAATCTTCTGATATATATATATATATTTATCTTCAGATTCTCTTCCCTTATAGGTTATTATGAAATATTGAGTGTAGTTCCTTGTGCTATACAGTAGGTCCTTTTTGGTTATCTATTTTATATATAGTCATGTGTATATGTTAATCCCAAACTCCTACTTTATCCCTCCTCCCACCCCCTTTCCCCTTTGGTAATCACAAGTTTGTTTTCTATGCCTGTGAATCACCTTCTGTTTTGGAAATAAGTTCATTTGTATCCTTTTTATTTTTTCTTTTTTTTGGATTCCACATATAAGTGATATTTATCTTTCTCTGTCTGGCTTGATTCATTTAGTATGATAATCTCTAGGCACTTGCTTAGATATATTAACTATAATGCTTCAATATGAATTTAGAATTTAATACATATCATAACGCTAGAGATTTCAGAATTTTGTATAAAAACTCATCCATTGCATTTATTATAAAATATTTTATGACAATTTTGTTCCTTTAGTCATTATATTCTACATAAGGAATGCTAGAAGATTTTAGAATATTTGTCTTTTTCCAATTCATTCTTCTGTCATTGCCACCTTCATTTAGTAGATACACAAGACTGCATGCAGTAATGCCCTTCAACATGATGTACAGTATCACCTACCTTTAAAAGTTTATTAATATAGTTGAGCTTCTTTTATTGGTAGAACCTTATGAAGACTTGAAATTTCATGATTAGTTAATTTATGAAAATTATTCTAAGTGAAAAAACATTATCAAGCTTAATGAGATCAACTCCTGTCATTACAGAGGTCTCCCTTGTGGCTTAACTACATTGGTACTTTAATTACCTCAAGGAAAGACAATCCCATGTTCTATTCCTTACAGTCCCATTAATGATATGCTACAACAGAGTCAGGCCTCTATTAAGAGTTCCAGTAAGTAAAGAAGTGATTCCCTGCAATTTTTCAGCAGTAAATATGATGTCAGACACTCATCTGCCAAAGGTAATATCTCACCTAAATTTCCTACTTAGCTTCAGTGCACCTATAAAAAAGAAGGTTGGTCATTCTTGAAAAATCATGACCCCCGATTCACTGACTTTTCCCCAACACTCACTTTAATATGAGCACCTAAATTCTCAGAAGGTTTTAAGTATCACAGGCCATCAGAGTGTAGGTGACCGATATCACATCAGGGGTTCCATCCTTTGGTCTCAGATTGAAGTTTCTTTAAACTCTGCTGTGGGTCAAAGCGATTTTGAAACAGGATAATGTCTCTGTTTCTCTGTTTTCCCTTTGTTCTCTCTCTCTCTTTTTTAGAGGCCTGCTTTCACATTTTTTTCAGCCAACTTCGTAACTTTTACCAGCATGCTAATTTCCTGAATTTGATTAGCCGTTGAAAGTCTGTCAGGTGATCATATTTCTTGGGTGCCCAAATATGTTTTAAGATGTTTTGTCAAGGAAACAAAACTAAATTCCTCTGCAACCAACTTGCATTTTATGAAACAAACTGCAGTGCAAAGTTTCACCATAAACTTAATCCAAATGCTAGGCATTGTATCTCTTTCAATCTTTGCATATCTTCATCAATATCATCATGAATAGTAAGAAGCCCAGTTTTATTAAGAAACTGAGATTCAAAAAGCGTAATGAATTTTCTCTGTCTTTATTGTTTTGAAAAGAAGAGAGCATGGGTCCAAAGGAAAAAAAAAAAGAAGTCATTTCAGGAGTAATATGATAGTGTTTCTACCCTGTAATCATCCTCAGAATATTTTCTTTTCCAACAATGTCACAAAAATCAGTGAAATCTCTCTCAGAGTTTGGAAACTATTAGTTATTGTTATTCTTGTTTGTGGACACTAAGCTTCTAATCAGCAGGCATTGGAAGTGTTCCAAGCTATTTGAACAGAGGAAATCTTCCTTATGTTCTATATTCCATGTAATAAAGAACAAGAGAAAGAGAAATTAGGAAAATAGCAAACAAGAAAGTAGACACATAGTTGGACTTCATAGTTGCTTAGAAAATTCCTCAGCTTCAAGACCATATGGATTACACACACACACACAGGTCCACATACACACATATATTCATATGCACACACATATACTTTCATACATGTGTGTGTCCTGTGAGTGAAAGACCCAGTGCTGGTTCCCAGAAGATGCAGAGCAAAAGACAACATAAGCTCTATTTTCAAGGAGGTAAGCATTTATTAAGGAACATACACAAACCAAAATTACAACAAAATGCCTAATAGAAAGCATCATGACTAGTTTTAAAAGTAGCACAAAGTGATGAATCCTGCCTGAGGTCAACGGAAGGATTCATCACTTTAAAGGAGACATATACATTGGGTTGAATATGAATGAGTTCTTAAATGGGGTATACAGTGGGCCAGAGGTGTTGTAATAAGAGTTTATCAAACATGAGGAGAGTCATGGAAACCCCAGACTCATGGCCATTTGATTAGAAGTGCGGGTAGCCTAGGGATCGAACATGTAGCTAGCATATAAAATAAGGTGTTTGTTGGGGGGACCATGCCCTTAAACCTGTGGATTCTAACACTAGCTCCAGGTGGTTACCTCAGAATTGAATTGCATTTCTATACAACAGTTGGTGACAGAATAAAGACCGTCTTTTATCTGTTGTTGTATTGTGAGGATATGAGAATAAATCAGACTGGACTCTAAGATGTCAGAAACACTGTTGCTTACACTTTTTGTTGGAATTAAAATATTTTAATTGGGGACTTCCTTGGTGGCTCAGTGGTTAAGAATCTGCCTTCCAATGCAGGGGACATGGGTTCGAGCCCTGGTCGGAGAAGATCCCACATGGTACAGAGCAACTAAGACCTTGAGCCACAACTACTGAACCTGCGTTCTAGAGCCTGTGAGCCACAGCTACTGAGCCCGTGTGCCACAACTACTGAAGCCAGTGTGCCTAGAGCCGGTGCTCCGCAACAAGAGAAGACACTGCCATGAGAAGCCCACAGAATGCAACAAAAAGGAAACCCCACTTGCCACAACTAGAGAAAGCTGCACACAGCAACGAAGACCCAAAGCAGCCAAAAATAAATAAATAAATTTAAAAAATAATAATAATAAACAAATATTTTAATTGTCTTTGGATTGGACATTTATTGCCTTTGCTTACAATTAGCATTTTTTTCAAAGAATGGAATTACTAATTGATATGATCTTGAAATTCAAGAAAAAGTAGAAACATGAAACATAATAAGTAGCTGAATCTAGATTGTAAAGGTAAACTACAGTGAAGTAGGAATATTTGTCAAATAAAAACAATCATTAGAATATAGGCTTAAATAGAGTATAATGCAAATTATTAACAAAAATACAAAAAGTAAATGCAAATCAAAACCACAATGAATATTATTTGAAATATGAGGTATCTGAAATATCATTGAAATATCATTGTTAGAATGGCTATTATCAAAAAGGCAAGAAATAACAATTGTTGGAGAAGATGTAGAGAAAAGGAAACCCTAGTGCACTGTTGGTGGGAATGTAAATTGATGCAGCCACTATGGAATACAGCATGGAGGTTCCTCAAAAAATTAAAAACAGAACTGCTATATTATCCAGCAGTTCTATTTCTGGATATTTATCTGGAGAAAATGAAAACACTAACTTAAAAAGATATATGCCTCCCTATGTTCATTGTAGCATTATTTACAATAGCCAAGATATGGAAAGAACCCAAGTGTCTATCAATGTTTAAATGGATAAAGATATCATGGCATGTATATATATATATATATATATATATATATATATATATATATATATCGCTCAAGAATATTACTCAGCCACAGGAAAAATAAAATCTTTCCACTTGCAACAAACATGGGTAGATTTCGAGGGTGTTATGCTAAGTGTAATAAGACAGACAAAGAAAGACACATACTGTATCATTTTCTTTTTTTTTTTAATACATCTTTATTGGAGAATAATTGCTTCACAGTGTTGTGTTTGTTTCTGTTGTACAACAAAGTGAATCAGCCATATGTATACATATATCCCCATAACCTCTCCCTCTTGAGCCTCCCTCCCACCCATCCTATCCCACCCCCTATGTCATCACAAAGCACCGAGCTGATCACCCTGTGCTACGCTGCTGCTTTCCACTAGCTATATATTTTACATTTAGTAGTGTATATATATCAATGCTACTCTTACTTCACACCAGCTTCCCCTTCCCCACTCCTGCCGTGTCCTCAATGCCATTCTCTATGTCTGCATCTTTGTTCCTGCCCTGCCACTAGGTTCATCAGTACCATTTTTTAGATTCCATGCATAAGCGTTAGCATATGGTATTTGTTTTTCTCTTTCTGACTTACTTCACTCTGTATGACAGACTCTAGGTCCATCCACCTCACTACAAATAACTCAATTCTGTTTCTTTTTATGGCTGAGTAATATTCCATTGTATATATGTGCCACATCTTCTTTATCCATTCATCTGTTGATGGACACTTAGGTTGCTTCTGTGTCCTGGCTATTGTAAATAGTGCTGCAATGAACATTGTAGTGCATGTCTCTTTTTGAATTATGGTTTTCTCAGAGTCTGTGCCCAGTAGTGAGATTGCTGGGTCATATGGTAGTTCTATTTTTAGTTTTTTTAAGGAACCCCCATACTGTTCTCCATAGTGGTTGTATCAATTTACATTCCCACCAACAGTGCAGGAAAGTTCCCTTTTCACCACACCCTCTCCAGCATTTACTCTTTCCAGATTTTTTGATAATGGCCATTTTCTTATATGTGTAATCTAAACAAACAAACAACAACAACAAAAGCAAGCTCATAGATACAGAAAACAGATTGGTCGTTGCCAGGGGTGGGAAATGGAGGAGTAAGAGAAATGAATGAACTTTTTGTTGCTTGTTTAAATAAATTAATGTTTTTTAAAAAAAATTTAAAGTGTAAACTGAATGTACACTAAAACACAACACCATTTTCTTCAACACATTTGAAAAACTGTAACTTCCAGCCCTTTTTGATCTATAAGATTTGCTCACTTTGATCTTATGATGGAGAATTTCATGGCTGCTATTTGAAATGTCATGGCTTTTGAAGTGTAAATTCGGTGTTTTTAATTTGTTAGTACATTCTGAATTTAACACATTTCAAAATCAAATATTTAACTTAATTTGGATATTACTTAAAGTTGAAATTATAAGCTGACCCAATGAGATAAATTTAACTGAAAACCACCACTATTCATCTCAACTTGACGTTTGCCATTAAGTCCTCTTCAGTTTATTTATTTATTTTTTTCTCATATCAATTGCTATTTCTTGTCTCTGCAGATCATACCTCTTGTTTTCATTTGGCTTTGAACTCTTTGAGCCCATCTCTGGGAACTACTTTGTTGGAAGTGATTATCTTCAGTTTAGCCTATTTCCACACATGGTAACTTAATTCTTTAATCTGGTGCTACCATACTCTACTGACTTTTCTCCTGGAGAAAATAAGTTATAACACCCATATAATCAAACAGGGAGTTCCTGGTTCACATTATCCCCTCCCATACTACAAAAGATATATGTATATTATAGAGACTGTTTAGCTATTCTTCCCTCCTCTGAATCTCTGGAGAACTCTAGTCTATGCCACATACTCGATGCTTAACATTGATACTTATTTTGGCATTCTTTTTTTATGTAAATGCACTCTCTTTTTAGTTGACTGAGACCATTAAAAAATAAACCTTTCTACCATCATTGCTTGGTGGATTCGTATATAGATTTTACGTTTAAGAAACACCTAGAGGTAATGGCAAATGAAAAACCTCTCTGCCTACTTAGGCCATACAGAAAGCTCAGGAAGTGTACAACAGCAGCTTTGCAACTTCCAAAGTTTCATAAGGGAAACAAAATTAGTATCATCACTGATAGTCATAAAAGTTTAGTTCGACTACAAAAATTGTGGCTGAATAGATAACACGTAATAGGTATTTTTTTCTTAATCCTGTATTTACTTGTCAAAAAAATTGTATTTTAGTGAGATTAAATAGTCACTGTTTTCCAAATGTGGTAAAGAGAATAGTGTTGGGTTTTATCTTCTATTCAGTCTATATTTTTATTTAAATAATATATTCTAATGATTAATTTTTAGCTGGCAAACATCCTTACTTCCCTGTGGCTTATTTCACAATCTAGATTTAGTGACTCATTTTTAGCCTTATGCTAGGACCAGAGAAATTTGTCACCCTTCTTGAATACCTGATGATTTTTCTATTCATTTTGGAAAATGTATTTTTAACCATAGGTGCTTACATTGTTAGGCTTATATGCTGAGGGGAAGGCATCCAGGGGCTCTAGTTTTTCCCCCTTGCTCTGGAGGAAATAAGAAGGAAAGCATTTTTATTTTCAATGTTTAATATAAACACAAACACTGCATTACAAACACACACACACAAGAACC
Source organism: Hyperoodon ampullatus (assembly GCF_949752795.1). Taxonomy (NCBI): domain Eukaryota; kingdom Metazoa; phylum Chordata; class Mammalia; order Artiodactyla; family Ziphiidae; genus Hyperoodon; species Hyperoodon ampullatus. The sequence continues at coordinate 8,066,565 of NC_136928.1, forward strand.
ACACAAAGGAAAACTTCCAAAGGCTCAAATGTCTCTTGAAATATTATTTTCCACAGTGCTCATTTAGAGAGGATGGATGGAGGTCATTACTCACAAATAATATTTCTAAGATATTAGAGATTTTTGTTTAGAGGAAGAATTTAAGTAATTTCAGAATAATATTGATCATTCAAAATTTATTTTTAAAAAGTTAAAGTATACATAGCAGTGAAAATGAGTTACAGGAATGATCAATTAAAATTAAAAAATAATAATTATTCCACAAAAAAGTTTGTCCTATACTTCCACTGTGCTCCTACACACACACATGCACACACACCTTCACGCACACAACCTGTCTTTAATCTTTGTTAATAATCATAGAATGGAATGGAATCAAATGTTGCCCAGTTGTTACTATGTGGGTACTTATCATGAATCTTATAGGTTATGAGATGGATCTATTTCTTCAGTAATCAGACACAGAGAAGTCATTTAATAATTAGCCCCATGGTTTCTTCTCTATAAAATGAGGGATGAACATAAGCTAATTTGGGCTTTTTTTTTACAATGTTATAGTCAGTAGGGATGATTAAATTGATATAGCAACACATACATTGACACCTAGCTTCCTGCTGCCCCTAATAATATGATTTCTTTAGTAAAGTGTGTGAACATACATTTCTGAAAGGTGTGACACAAGGAAACTTCCAAGAACACTCTTTAATTACAATAAAACCCCTTCCCCTTGCTATCTGCTGTGCTGCGTTGGACGTGAATAAAACTATAAAGTTCTCCTTTCTTTCATCCTGTAAACAGAGCCAGTAGTAAAATCCAGCTCCCTGACCCCTCTATTCTGGGACCCAATACATGTTTTTTTCCAATCAGCACACTATCGGCACTTTGAGTTAGATAAAATTCCTCATTGTGCAGTTGCTTACTTAACCTAGTAGCCTCAGCCAGGAGATGTCAGGATCAGTACCACCAAAAATACCCTCACACTGTTCTAAATGACCCTTGGGAATGAACAACCCCATTCCGAGTTTAAAATAATTGTATCCAAAAGTCACAGGAGTACTACAGGCCTGAGATTTACATGATACCCACATACCCCAAACCTTTGGAAGACCAGACCAGGCCCATGTCTAAAGGCAACTTCACCTTATAGTCATCTGAATTTCTTTATTTTTAACTTTGAAATTTTATAACATTTGTGGCTCAGCAGAAGGGTTGCAAGGAAAATGACGTTTGCCGTCTCTTTCTCTGTGTGTAAGGTTATCCCAGAAATCTTCAGCCTTTTCTCATCTGCAATTGATGCTGTATAGTTATTTCCATTGTGGATGTTTTTTCTTTTAATACTTCCATGGATTATTCTTGGTGCCTAACAGGAATCATTTTTGTGGACACTGTGGTCAGAAGCTTAATGAGAGAGAGAAGTGGGTATTCATATTTTACTTAAAAAGTGATGATAAGCATTCCTTGATTTTAATAAAATAAATAAGAAAGAAAAATCAAGAAAGAATAAATTAGAAAATATCTATCTAAAATAAGATTTTTATTGCATTTTTATTAATAAAGTTATTGTTATTATATTATGATAAAATTGGGCAATGGGAATTAAAATTCTATGCTCTTTCTCTTTTCCTGAAGAACATAAATAAATAAATACATACTTACATACATAAATCTCCTTATTGAAGTCTTACAATAGACCATTTTTCTATCAAAAGTGTACAATCACATACCTCTGATCAGAAATACATATCACTTCCAGCACTGGATTTTAAGTTAAGCTGTGAAGTTATAGGTTAGAGAGTCTCCCCTACCTTCTCCAATATTTGGGCTTATTTCTTTTTTCCTTCTTTTTTTTTTTTTTTTTTTTTTTTGCGGTACACGGGCCTCTCACTGCTGTGGCCTCTCCCGTTGTGGAGCACAGGCTCTGGACTCACAGGCTCAGCGGCCATGGCTCACGGGCCCAGCCGCTCCACGGCATGTGAGATCTTCCTGGACTGGAGCACGAACCCTTGTCCCCTGCATCAGCAGGTGGACTCTCAACCACCTTGCCACCAGGGAAGCCCTGGGCTTATTTCTCATACATGTGTTGGTTTGCACCCCACAGACCTATAAGGCCTGTACTTGCCCAGCTTCAAGACCACGGAAATAGCCCCGAGGCAGGGAGAGAGCCATCAGTCAATGGTTTAATGGATAAGTGGAACTTATATGTCTGAACCAAGGTCCCCCACTCTTGTGTGGCAGAAGGAGAACCAGGACATGGCAGCAGTCTTCACTCCCTGGGGAGGGGCAGGTTACCAGTTATAGGGAAATTGAGGTCAGATTGGCTCATTGGTTACCAGGAAAACTAGCAGAGGGACATGTCTCTCACTGCCCCTTTGATAAGTTATCATAATGGAGAGGTTCTGATCCAAATTTAGAAAAATCAACAGCTAGGGCCTGGGGCAAGTATGTAGGAAAGTCAGTCATGTGAGTAGGGTGTAGGTGAAGCAGGCACTGGTTGAGCAGGGGATGTACAGACAGCAAGAGAACAGCCATCTTGCATGGCCTGATCATACGGCATGCTTGTCCGTGATCACCATTGTCCATGCTGAAAACCAGAGGTTTCTAGAGTAGCTGTCTTTATATACCTGGAGCTTTTATTCCAGCTGACTTTATGTATTAAGAACTTGTTTTTTCGTTTAAAATCTAATATTTTGACTGAATGTCTAGGGTACTGAGCTATATCCAAGGATGCAAAACTTCAATATTCCTTGTGTTTAAGAATCTTATTTTTTAATACAGATAGAAATGAATCCCATGCTTCTGTTATGAGATGAAATATATATATTATATATATATATATATATATATATATATATATATATATATATATATATATATAATAAAATATAAGGAGGATTCAACTAAGGAGGATTCAGTTAGCAACAGGTGAATCTAGATCAACAAGGTCTGGGAACAAAGACTAGATTCAGAGTATAGTAGGACCAGAAAGTGGACCATTAAAGAAGTCTTGGCAGCAATTAATAAGCATAGATCTTCCTAAGCAGCCAGAACCCTATCCAGGTAATAACAAAGAGCTGAGTATATAGGTGAGAACTCAGAGTCAGGATAGGAACTGTATATTTTCTTCTTTTGCTCCTCTTCCTTCCATTTATCTTTGCCTTTGTCCTTTGATTTTAAGTCTATCTGTGAGGAAACATTAACCAAACTGGATATCTTAATAAGTTCTTGATATGGCAGATTTATTAAATAACAGAAGATTTATTAAATAATATACAAAAATTATAGTTGACATAAGAAAAACTTAGTGAATTTAATTACATTAAAATGAAAATTTAATTTTACCAAAAATACCGTGATGTATTCGTAAGATTTTAGAAAGGAAAGGAGAAAATTTTTTCACATAGAGCTGACAAAGTGTTTGTATCCAGAATGTATAAGAAATCTTTATGACCTATTAGAAAAGTAGAAACATGGCAAAAATATATGAGTGATATTTCACGCAAAAGAAAAGATGAATAACCAATGAAATATAATAATGAACAATCTACATCACTTTAGAAAGACCCATCAAACAGCTTTAAGATTTTTTTGCAAACCGTCTCTTAAAGGTCTCTGGCATTTGTTCAAAGATACATAGCTCGTAGGGAACCATAATTCCTTCTAATAAGAGAACAATAAAATCATATCTTTGAAAACTAGAAAAAAAACCGGAAGTTCCAAAAAGAACTTTGTTCTTTTTTAATTAGAAGATTTAAATTTCCTACAATATTAATTTTAAAAATAGCAGTTTTAAAAAGTAAAGAACATTAGTTTTTCGCTTTTCATCTTCTGGTAAAGTCTCAGGGGACATCAATTTATTAAAACATGATTCTATGTAACCTGAAGTTATCCATTCATATTCTATGACAATCCTTGCTCTACACTATTGTTCCTTTAACTCAATTTTTCTAATGTGACTAGCATGAAATGTAATTTTCTCTATTGGTTTTCTACTTTCCTAAGGATAAAATCCTAGGTTGGAATCAACTCTAAATCTAAAGCTCACAACATTCTGGCAAAACCCGAACTCTCCAATCTACTGTCCCATAACGGCCAAGGCTAACTCTCTTGATTCACTCAACTTCACACCATTCCTGAAGCCTGCCAGACTCGCTGACTCCCTGACTCCACTTGGCACACCTTATTCTTTTATCATCCTAAAGATGTGCACATTTGCCTTTGTCTGACAAGTTATTTCACGTGAATTTCAGTTTATTTGTCACCTTTTCTATTACAAACACACTGAACCTGCTATCATACAGAGCAAAATTAACTTATTGACAAAATAAATATTCAAATGTTAATACAAATTAAAATATCTGAAATGAGAATACAAAATGCTTGAAGTTCTAGACTGCAAGTGCATGGGCACATTTTGTGATATGCTTTATTTTTCTGGTCACATGATTTTTCAAAGTTTAAAACAGGTAAAATACCCATAGCAAAAGTTCTTAGCAAATCTTATTGCCCCAAATAACCATTGATTACAATTTTTCCCAAGTAAGTGTCCTTCAAGTTTTTATTTTACTTGGGAGAAAATTGATCCGGATGGCTTCTAATGTTTTTTTTTTCTAATGCTGCCATTGACCAAAATTAAGGAATAATTTGTATGGAAAAAAGTGTTTGTATATATTTTTTGCCATGAAAATCCATGAACTTAAGAGTGTTTAAGATTAAAAAATGATTTAACTCTTATACTACGCTCAGCATAAACAATGCAAGTACCTAAAATCATCCTCTTTTTTAGGGATTTTTATTTCTCTGAAATTATAGATCTAAAGCTCCTTAATCACATTTTGATCATTATCCCCTTCTTTTGACTTTCAAATTAATAGGCTCCTGTGTGCTTGTCTCTAGATCTGCTTCCTGATCATATAATTAAAATAATTAAACTAGCTGTGGTGTTAGATGGGATCCTTAGGAATTTCACAGTGATTTTTATAGTACATCTAATTTTGTATCATTAATCTCATTTTCAAATTGAGAATAGATTTATTTAAGGTACATAGTCACCAGAGGTTAATTGTAAAAGTATTTGGAATGAACATATTTTTGTCTCCTCATCAACAGCCATGCTTTTCTCATCAATGAAAGCATCTATATCAGTCAGGGTGTGATCAGAGAAGCAGAAAAACTACAAGAGATAAAGATATAAGAAATTCATTAAAGAGATTAGTCCTCATGCAACTAGTAGACCTGGTGGAGAAGACTATACAAGACTATTGTCTTCTGTCTGGTGATCAGACTAGGGTCACTTCAGGTCAGCTAGATGAGAAGTCAGGAAGGAAAGCTTTATGTGGACAAGAGCAAGGATAAAGAGAATAAGCAAGGACCAATGGGAGCCATGGTGACAAACCGTAACTCACAAATGACTCTCACCACCTCCAATCTCATTGCTATGAGAGACTTTCAGGAGACATTGGTACCCTTTGAAGCTAGACATCCAGTATTCAATGAAGCTGAAGGAGGAAATCTATCCAAAACCATATCAGTAAATGGTACAATCTTCCACCTAATTTCTTAGGAAAAAGAAAAGTTGTTACCTGTGATTCCTGTCTTATCTCAACCACGTCTAACTGCTCATCAAGTTCTGTTATAATTATCCTAAAATTGATTTTGAATCTGTTCCTCCCAATCAGCACAGATAGTACCTGATTCTAAACGTTGATCCTATTTCAAATATGGACATGTCTTTCTGCCTAAATTTTGAGTCATCCCACCTCAACAGTATGGACTCCACACAGTGGGATTGCACCAGCCTCAAATCTCTCAGTGGTTTCCCAGGACACAGAATGAAATCCAAAGTCCTTCCCTGAGCTCCAAATTGCTGCTCCCACCCCTTTGATCTGAGTACATTCAATGCTACTTTCTTCCACATTTTTTTTCTCTTTACTTCACCTCTGCCACATTGGTCTTCTTTCTGTTTTTGAAATATTCTAAAGCAGTTTATTGTATTTTGGTTGTTTCACCCTAAGCCAGGGTCATTCTTCCTTTAGTTCTTTATATGCATGACTCATTATCTTTCAAGTTCCATTTCAAATATCAACTCCTTGAAAATGAATTTTCTAATTACCATACCTGTAGTAAGCACTCCTCATCTCTCAACCCTCTGCACACATACACACACACACACACACACACACACACTCACAGGTACACAGTGCTACTCTCTAATATATTTTTTAACTACTTCCTGGCACTCATAAAGATGGAACATATATATATATATTTTTTTGAATAGATTGGTTGCACCCCAAAGTGATGTTTATTAATTTATCTTAACAAATAATGATGTTATGTCAGCATAAGTTATGTTTCTTCATATGTTTCAGGTTTTTGTATTGAAACTTAAAATGAACAGAATACTTACTCGTTTGCCCTTTTGTAAATGTAAAATTACTTTAGATCAACATTTTACTGGGTTTTTAAAAGAAATTGTTCCTGTTTTTGAATGACTTCTTTTTTTCACACACACACACACACACACACACACTGTATTTTATTTTTACAAGAGATAAACTGACAACAAGCATTGTAAATGGATGACCACAACAAAAGCAACAATGATTGCAATTACCAAACACAAAACACACTCATACCGTGTCATAATATTGACATTCAGTCCAGTAATCCTCCACTGCAACAGTTACTTTACTTTGCAGTGAAAATTGATTTGTATATTTTTTGCCTCTGAGTCCTTGTGGGATTCTTTTTTTTTAATTATTCAAACAGAAAGTCACAAAAGTTATAATCATCCTCATCAGTTCACTCAGTCCCATGTAATTAATTTTTTTTATATTGGTCTTTTGTTAGCACTTTTATGAATTCATCAGTTTTCCATTAGAGTTCTGAAAATGTTTATTCATTCAGATCAGCAGTATAGTCAGTTACCAGAAACCTGTACTTGCCAGAGTCTTTTCCATGAATTCCTTGAAGATGAAAGCATTCTATAGGAACATTTTTGCAAAAACATCAGAGTACACCTAGAACTGTCTGTAAATGACAAAAGACTTAAAAATGACCACGGGTAAAGATTTGTTGAAAGTTCATAATAATTCAATTGACAAGGAAATTTAGTTATTTCTGAGATATACATTTTAAGGTAATGACTAGAATTATGACTTATAACATTATACCAGAACATATAAGATTTTTAAAAATGTCATGTAATGTCTGAAACATTTATATTAACATATTTCCATACAAATAACCCAAAGAAAGTTTAGTATTAGTTGTTTTTTTTGCTTCTTTGTTTGTTTTTTTATACTGCAAGTTCTTATTAGTCATCAATTTTATACACATCAGTGTATATATGTCAACCCCAGTCGCCCACTTCAGCACACCACAATCCCACCCTACCACGATTTCCCACCCTTGATGTCCATACGTTTGTTCTCTACATCTGTGTCTCAACTTCAACTCTTCAAACAGGTTCATCTGTACAATTTTTCTAGGTTCCACATACATGCGTTAATATATGATATTTGTTTTCTCTTTCTGACTTACTTCACTCTGTATGACACTCTTTAGATCCATCCACTACTCAAAAAAGACTCAATTTCGTTCCTTTTTATGGCTGAGTAATATTCCATTGTATATATGTACCACATCTTCTTTATCCATTCATCTGTCAATGGGCATTTAGGTTGCTTCCATGACCAGGCTACTGTAAAGAGTGCTGCAATGAACATTGGGGTGCATGTGTCTTTTTGAATTATGGTTTTCTCTGGGTAAATGCTCAGTAGTGGGATTATTGGATCATATGGTAATTCTATTTTTAGATTTTTAAGGAACCTCCATACTGTTCTCCATAGTGGCTGTATCAATTTACATTCCCACCAACAGTGCAAGAGGGTTCCCTTTTCTCCACACCCTCTCCAACATTTGTTCTTTGTATGTTTTCTGATGAGGCCCATTCTAACTGGTTTGAGGTGATACCTCATTATAGTTTTGATTTGCATTTCTCTAATAATTAGTGATGTTGAGCCGCTTTTCATGTACTTTTTGGCCATCTGTATGTCTTCTTTGGAGAAATGTCTATTTAGGTCTTCTGCCCATTTTTGGATTGGGTTGCTTGTTTCTTTAATAATGAGCTGCATGAGCTGTTTATATATTTTGGAGATTAACCCTTTGTCCATTGATTCCTTTGCAAATATATTCTCCCATTCTGAGGGTTGTCTTTTCGTCTTGTTTATGGTTTCCTTTGCTCTGCAAAAGGTTTTAAGTTTCATTAGGTCCCATTTGTTTAGTTTTGTTTTTATTTCCATTATTCTAAGGGGTCGATCAAAAAAGATCTTGCTATGATTTATGGAAAAGCATGTTCTTCCTATGTTTTCCTCTAACAGTTTGATAGTGTCTGGTTTTACATTTAGGTCTCAAATTCATTTTGAGTTTATTTTTGTGTATGGTGTTATGGAGTGTTCTAATTTCATTCTTTTACATGTAGCTGTCCAGTTTTCCCAGCACCACTTATTGAAGAGACTGTCTTTTCTTCATTGTATATCTTTGCCTCTTTTGTCATAGATTAGTTGACCATAGGTGTGTGGGTTTATCTCTGGGCATTGTAACTTGTTCCATTGATCTATGTTTCTGTTTTTGTGCCAGTACCATATTGTATTGATTACTGTAGCTTTGTAGTATAGTTTGAAGTCAGGGAGGCTGATTCCTCCAGCTCTGTATTTTTCCTTCAAGACTGCTTTGGCTATTCGGGTTCTTTTGTGTCTCCATACAAATTTTAAGATGATTTGTTCTACTTCCGTATAAAAGGCCATTGGTAATTTGATAGGGACTTCATTGAATCTGTAGTTTGTTTTGGGTAGTAGAGTCATTTTCACAATATTGATGTTTCCAATCCAGGAACATAGTGTATCTCTCCATCTGTTGGTATCATCTTTAATTTCTTTCACCAGCGTCTTATTGTTTTCTACATAAAGGTCTTTTATCTCCTTAGGTAGGTTTATCCCTAGGAATTTTGTACTTTTTGTTGCAATGGTAAATGGGAGTGTTTCCATAATTTCTGTTTCAGATTTTTCATCATTATTTTATAGGAGTGCAAGAGATTTCTGTGCATTAATTTTGTATCCTGCAACTTTACCAAATTCATTGTTTAGCTCTAGTAGTTTTCTGGTGGCATTTTTAGGATTCTCTATGTATAGGATCATGTCATCTGCAAACCGTGACAGTTTTACTCTTCTTTTCCAATTTGTATTCCTTTTATTCCTTTTTCTTCTCTGATTGCCATGGCTAGGACTTCCAAAACTATGTTGAATAACTGTGGTGAGAGTGGACACCCTTGTCTCGTTCCTGATCTTAGAGGAAATGCTTTCAATTTTTCACCTTTGAGAATGATGTATGCTGTGGATTTCTCATATATGGCCTTTATTATGTTGAGGTAAGTTCCCTCTATGCCCACTTTCTTGAGAGTTTTTTATCATAAATCGGTGTTGAATTTTGTCAAAATCTTTTTCTGCATCTATTGACATGATCATATTGTTTTTATTCTTCAATTTATTAATATGGTGTATCACATTGTTTTTTTTTGCATATATTGAAGAATCCTTGCATCTCTGGGATAAATCCCACTTGATCATGTTGTATGATCCTTTTAATGTGTTGTTGGATTCTGTTTGCTGGTATTTTGCTGAGAATTTTTGCAACTATATTCATCAGAGATACTGGTCTATAATTTTCTTTTTTTGTAGTGTCTTTGTCTGGTTTTGATGTCAGGGTGATGGTAGCCTCATAGAATGAGTTTGGGAGTGTTCCTTTCTCTGCAATTTTTTGGAAGAGTTTGAGAAGGATGGGTCTTATCTCCTCTCTAAATGTTTGAAAGAATTCCCCTGTGAAGTCATCTGGTCCTGGACTTTTGTTTGTTGGAAGATTTTTAATCACAGTTTCAATTTAATTACTTGTGATTGATCTGTTCATATTTTCTGTTTCTTCCTTGTTCAGTCTTGGAAGGTTATAACTTTCTAAGAATTTGTCCATTTCTTCTAGGTTGTCTATTTTATTGGCATAGAGTTGCTTGTAGTAGTCTCTAAGGATGCTTTGTATTTCTGTGGTGTCTGCTGTAACTTCTCCTTTTTCATTTCTAATTTTATTGACTTGAGTCCTCTCCCTCTTTTCTTGATGAGTCTGTCTAATGGTTTATCAATTTTGTTTATCTTCTCAAAGAACCAACTTTAAGTTTTATTGATCTTTGCTATTATTTTCTTTGTTTCTATTTCATTTATTTCTGCTCTGGTCTTTATGATTTCTTTCCTTCTTCTAACTTTGGGTTTTGTTTGTTCCTCTTTCTCAAGTTTCTTTAGGTGTAAGGTTCGATTGTTTACTTGAGAATTTTCTTGTTTCTTGAGGTAGGCTTGTATAGCTATAAACTTCCCTCTTATAACTGCTTTTGCTGCATCCCATAGGTTTTGGATCTTCGTGTTTTCATTGTTATTTGTCTTTATGTATTTTTTGATCTCCTCTTTGATTTCTTCAGTGATTTCTTGGTTATTTAGTAACATATTGTTTAGCCTCCATGGGTTTGTGTTTTTTTATGTTTTTTTCCCCCTGTAATTCATTTCTAATCTCAAAGCATTGTGGTAGAAAAAATGCTTGATATGATTTCAATTTTCTTAAATTTACTGAGACTTGATTTGTGACTCAAGATGTGATCTATCCTGGAGAATGTTCCATGTGCACTTGAGAAGAAAGTGTAGTCTGAAGTTTATGGTTAGAATGTCCTATAAATATCAATTAAATTTATCTGATCTACTGTGCCATTTAAAGCTTCTGCTTTGTTATTTATTTTCATTTTGGATGATCTGTCCACTGGTGGAAGTGAGGTGTTAAAATACCCCACTATTATTGTGTTACTGTTGATTTCCTCTTTTATAGCTGTTAGAAGTTGCCTTGTGTATTGAGGTGCTTCTATGTTGGGTGCATATATATTTATAATTGTTATATCTTCTTCCAGGATTGATCCCTTGATCATTACATAGTGTCCTTCCTTGTCTCTTGTAATATTTTTTATTTTAAAGTCAATTTTATCTGCTATGAGTATTGCTACTCCAGCTTTCTTTTGATTTCCATTTGCATGGAATATCTTTTGCCATTCCCTCACTTTCAGTCTGTATGTGTCCCTAGGTCTGAAGTGGGTCTCTTGTAGATAGCATATATATGGGTCTTGCTTTCATTTCCATTCAGTGAGTCTGTGTCTTTTGGTTGGAGCACTTAATCCATTCACATTTAAGGTAATTATTGATATGTATGTTCCTATGACCATCTTCTTAATTGTTTTGGGTTTGTTTTTGTAGGTCCTTTTATTCTCTTGTGTTTCCCACTTAGAGAAGTTCCTTTAACATTTGTTGTAGAGCTGGTTTAGTGGTGCTGAATTCTCTTAGCTTTTGCTTGTCTGTAAAGCTTTTGATTTCTCCATCAAATCTAAATGAGATTGTTGCTGGGTAGAGTAATCATGGTTGTAGGTTCTTTCCTTTCATCACTTTAAGTATATCATGTCACTCCCTTCTGGCTTGTAGAGTTTCTGCTGAGAAATACTTGTTAATCTTATGGGAGTTTCCTTGTATTTTATTTGTCATTTTTCCCTTGCTGCTCTCAATAATTTTTCTTTGTCTTTAATTTTTGCCAATTTGATTACTATGTGTCTCAGCCTGTTTCTCCTTGGGTTTATCCTGTATGGGACTCACTGCATTTCCTGGACTTGGGTGGCTATTTCCTTTCCCATGTTAGGGAAGTTTTTGGCTCTAATCTCTTCAAATATTTTTTCTGGTCCTTTTTCTCTCTCTTCTCCTTCTGGGACCCCTATAATGTGAATGTTGTTGCACTTAATGTTGTCCCAGATGTCTCTTAGTCTGTCTTCGTTTCTTTTCATTCTGTTTTTCTTTATTCTGTTCCAATGCAGTGAATTCCACCATTCTGTCTTCCAGTTCACTTATCCATTCTTCTGTCTTAGTTATTCTGCTATTGATTCCTTCTAGTGTATTTTTCATTTCAGTTATTGTGTTGTTCATCTCTGTTTCTTTTTTCTTTATGTCTTCTAGGTCTTTGTTAAATATTTCTTTCATCTTCTCAATCTTTGCCTCCTTTCCTTTTCCGAGATCCTGGATCATCTTCACTATCATTATTCTGAATTTTCTTTTTCTGGACGTTTGCCTATCTCCACTTCATTTAGTTGTTTTTCTGAGGTTTTATGTTGTTCCTTCATCTGGTACATAGCCCTCTGCCTTTTCATCTTGTCTGCCTTTCTGTGAATGTGGTTTTTGTTCCACAGACTGCAGGACTGTAGTTCTTCTTTCTTCTGCTGTCTGCCCTCTGGTGAATGAGGCTATCTAAGTGGCTTGATGGGAGGCACTGTTGGTGGCTAGAGCTGAATGTTGCTCTGGTGGGCAGAGCTCAGTAAAAGTTTAATCCACTTGACTGTTGATGGGTGGGGCTGGGCTCCCTCCCTGTAGGTTTGTTTGGCCTGAAGCAACCCAACACTGGAGCCTACCTGGGCTCTTTGTTGGTGCTAATGACAGACTCTGTGAGGGCTCACTCCAAGGAGTAGTTCCCAGAACTTCTGCTGCCAGTGTCCTTCTCCCCAAGGTGAAAGAGCACCCCCCCACACCTCTGCAGGGGACCCTCCAACACTAACAGGTAGGTTTGTTTCAGTCTCCCCCAGGGTCACTGCTTCTCCCCCTGGGTCCCAATGCACACACTACTTTGTGTGTGTTCTCCAAGAGTGGATTCTCTGTTTCCATCATTTCCGTCAAAGTCCTGCAATCAATTCCCACTAGGCTTCAAAGTCTGATTCTCTATGAATTCCTCCTCCCGTTGCTGGACCCCCAGGTTGGGAAGCCTGATGTGGAGCTCAGAACCTTCACTCCAGTGGGTGGACTTCTGTGGTATAAGTGTTCTCCAGTCTGTGAGTCACCCACCCACCAGTTATGGGATTTGATTTTACTGTGATTGCACCCCTCCTACCATCTCATTGTGGCTTCTCCTTTGTCTTTGTATGTGAGGTATCTTTTTTTTGTGAGTTCCAGTGCCTTCCTGTCAATGATTGTCCAGTGGCTAGTTGTGATTCTGGTGTTCTCACAAGAGGGAGTGAGAGCACATCCTTCTACTCCGCCATCTTTGTTCCTCCTCTCTGGAACATATATTTACATAAACAAGTCTTCAATCACAAAAGCAGAATCTGGCACAGTACAGTTAAAAAATATTTGTAGAAAGACAAAATTATCATTTTTGTTTGTATTCATTTTATTAATTGAAATTCTGAAAGTCATTTTAAATGCTCATTTACAATTGGCAAATTTTCTGTATGTGGATGATCAAATTATATAATTTGTTTTGTTCTCTTGCCCTTTGTCTTATTCATAGAATCTTATTCATTGGTAAAGGCTAATTACATATTAGGAATATGTAGATTTTATCTCTCATCTGTGTAACATTTTTCACTGGATTATTTTTAAATTTAAGTTTGTTGTAAAGATATTTTATATCTTCTGTATCTAAGCTATCTTTTGCTTTGACTTTTCTGACATAATTATGTCAATGAAATTATTTTTCACCACAGTGAAAAAAAAAGGCTAAACGTTTAAAATGCAAGTTGTATTAAAAATGTTTATCTGTAATACAGTCTATACTTTCAAGTTTATATTATTAAACCATCTGTGATATATTTTGTTTAATATGTTATAGGGTCTCTTGCATTTATTTATTTATCTACCTGTTTATATATCAATATATTTGTTGTGAGCGACATTGTTAATTTTCTATTTTACTGATCTTCTGTTAGGACCTTATGGTTTTAATAAATATATTTTCAAAATAAATTCCCACAGCTTAACACTTCTTTATTCAGAACTTTCCAGATTAGTGTCATATAATTTCTGCCAGATGAAATTAAAGTAATTTGAAATTATTTTATAAAGTTATAATCACACTTATAAGTGTTAGTGAACTACTTAGGTACTTGATTTTGTGTTTTGTTTGTTTTGCTAGAGATTTGGAAAAAATGTACTTTTGTTTGCTTGTGAGGCATTTGAGTTTTATTATCTGAAACTGTGAAAATAACTCTTCCTATATTTTCCTTTGACAATATAGGAAATGTTTGTGAACAAACTCTTTTTTATATACTTCAAATCAGATTCTTATTTTTATTTACTAGATAAGATGCTCATAATAAACTCAGAGCAGAATTGAAATAAATTTAAAATAAAAACCACCATATAGTCTAGAATTAATATTTTTAAATGATTTCAAAATAATGTAGGGTGTATTCTTTCTAGTCATAAATACCAAGTAAAGTCACCTCTTATGTTTGTATTATACCTGTTTTATCTTTTATAGCATTATTTGACAGGTCAAATAACTTATTCTACATTTAATGTCTGGATCTTCTACTATACTTATCATTACTGGAGAGTAGGAACCTAGTAGGTCTCCTCTGTATCATTTAGTGCTGCATCCAAAGTACTGATCCTGACAGACAGTAAGTCCTCATTAAATATCTGCCGAACATGTGAATTCACACTTGGGTTACATTTTTCTGAATGAAAATTAGAAAATGATTTCATGTGAATATAAAATACAGGAGTCTGAAACTATTTCTGAAATACATTCTTAAGTACAAATTGGTAGGAAAAGAGAAAGCATCAATGATCAGTTATTTTTTGCTTATTTCCTCAGTCACTGACATTTTGCATTTTGAAAGAAACTGCAAACAAACTAATTCAATAAACATTTAAAATATTTTGACTTATCAAATTTGATCTTACAACACTTGCAACTTATAAAACTCTGTGGACATAATTATTATTGAAATGGACTAGGAGGGGAATATATGAAAACATCAAATAATGAGTTAATTTGATAATTATCCTGGAGACTGTTCAGGTGTATAGCTGGAGAGCCATTATACAAAATAACTTAATTATGTTTCTAAGTTCCTCTTCCTCCTACAAAGACACACTTAATTTTGTAGAAAATTTCAATATTCAATTATCAAACATTATTTTCCAATCACTTATCAACCATTTATCTAGAATATTTTGTTAATTTGGTCATTATGATACTTGCAGTAACAGGATGAAATAATAGCCTGTGTCAGATTAGCTCTTGAAATGGTCAAATGAAACAAAATCAATAAATAAGGATTTTTGACAGCCACTTTGTCTAGTCTTTTCAACAACAGCATAAACCATTATAATTCAATTTCCTTTAATTATCCTTGACCTTGATTTCCTCTTCTATTTAATAAATATTGAGCTGATTCACCTTTGTGGCCCAAATTTATCTTTTGGATATCAATATAAGGTTTAATGAAGGTTAAAATGTAGAAATGTCCTATTTTTAGAGCTTTCATTATATTCAGAATTATTCTATTTTAATTGCAAATCGTTTTTATTTTAAGTAGTCAACATTTATAAGTTCATTGGTGGCAGGGCAAGTGGGATTTTTTTCTTGACCTATCTATCTGAAAATAGTGTGTACGAGGCTTAGAACAAGTAATCTCTGTTTCACAGTGAATTTGGGCTTCCCATTCCTATTGATTTCTTTCTCCCCTGAGCCAGCTAATCAAATTCCTTCATCCTGGCCCTTCAAACCCTCTGGCTGGTGCTCATCATCCTTCATCTCTCCTACTGCTTTATCTCTTTGAAAGTCTTCTTTCTATTTCTTCCTTTATGTTCCAGTGTCACTTCAAAGTTTTCATCATGTCTCTTTCTACAGGAAAACATCATCCCAGCTCAACTATTTGGTAAAAAAGATTAACAGACAAGGAGTCCAAGTACTAGAGATCTAGGGTTGAATATGTCATTTAAGCAACCATGTCTCTGTCAAGAAAATATTCTCATACTCTGTTTTCTTTCTTCCTAGAGATAATACATGCAATTATTCTCCCAGCTGCTCAGGATTCTTGGTAGGAAAGGTACCGGAAAAACTGTGGACTTTTGAACCAGAAAATCCAAGTTTCAAATCTCCACTCTATGGTGAAAAATTCATATTTGTTTTTAGAAAATGATAATCTTCTAAAAATGTAAAATTGTGAATGTCATGCAGATATAAAAATGAACACATTTTGTAGATTTTATTTTTCTCATGAATGAGGAAACTTGGAAGATGTTATATACATGCTGTGTGTGTTTGTATCAGTTATGTTGACATGATTATGTAAATAGAAGCAAAGCTGGTTTTCCACATGGTAGAAAGGAAGTTAAATGCTATTCTATAGGACCAGAAGGTTTTGCACATCTATCAGTTAACTACAACTTAACAAGATATTGTACAGTAGCTTAAAGACAGTGAAAGGCTAGCATCAGATAACCTGAAAGAATGTCCTCTAGACAATGCATAATTTTCCATTGAAATACAATTTTTTCTAGAGGTGACTGAAAATGATTACCTATTTTTGCCTCAACTTCCTCATCTGCAAGTTGTGGATTTTTTGTGAGAACTATTTTTGAGGTAATGCTCATTTACCTCAAAATGCTCATTTTGAGGTAATGCTACATAGCTCACTGAACAAGAATTTCCTTCTCTTCCCTAATATGTATGATTACATAATTTAAATTGCATGTTATTATTCAAATCAAATATTTTATTATCCCTTAAGCTATTCCCAGGAAACAATACTGCAGAATTATTGCATGGAGTGAAAAGTTAAAGATTATTTAATTTTTCCCTCTCACTTTCAGAAGACATATTTGATTCCTGTGAGAATTAAAGTGATATGACTAGATATTTTGTCTACCTGATAGCTGAAGTTCAAACTGCAGTCCACGTAACTGATATGCATTACATTTAGCATGACAAGGTCTTAACCAGGGATAATTTGTATCACTCATTATATTTTACGATTTATTTTGTACTTTCAATTTTTGACAATTATTAAAAATTGATTTTCTTAATGTCATAGATGATGCTAGAAGGTGTGTTTCTGCAGGTCCAATTGTGATTTGCTGTTGTTGAAATTCATTTTGTTATTTTTGAGAATATATTTGGACACTAAAGTAAATGAATTTCATTTTTAATAACTGAATTTGAATATAGAAGGCAAACTTTGAAATAAAATACTACTATATCCACTTTCACTTCTTCTACACAGTGTTTCATCAATATTTTCTTTTTTTTTTTTTTTTTGCTGCTCTTACAGCAATTTACCATTTTCTTTGGTCTATATTCTCAGAGGATGCTTTGAAAAGTCTCAATTCCACCTACCCACAGCTGTCCTGGAAAATGGTGTGCCTAGTTGCATATTTTAGCATATATTTTAGAATCTAGGAAATCACCAAGGTGATGTTTAGTAAGACAAATACCTGAACAAATTTAGGTACTCTGGTTAAATAACTCATCACTGGCAGTACTAATTATTATATGTGTTTGTTATACAAGCTCCTGGGTCAACAAATTACACGTAGTCAGTATTAACAGCAAATGTTGATCTTATTATAGCAATTTGACAGTATTCCTCTGAAGACTACCTTTACTTGTTTCAAAGATACTATTATGACATGTAGATAAAAAATTGGATGAATAGAATCCAAAAGGTACAACAAAGTAGTGAATTAAACAAAACAGAAGCAGACTCACAGATATAGAGAACAAAATAGTGGTTACCAGTGGGGAGAGGGAGGGGAGGGAGAGGCAATATAGGGGCAGAAGATTAAGAGGTACCACTCATTATGTATAAAATATGCTACACGAATATATTGTACAACACAAGGAATATAGCAAACATTTTATAATAACCATAAATGGAATATAACCTTTTTTTTTTTTTGCAGTACGCGGGCCCCTCACTGTTGTGGCCTCTCCCGTTGTGGAGCACAGGCTCCAGATGCACAGGCTCAGCGGTCATGGCTCACGGGCTTAGCCGCTCCGTGGCATATGGGGTCTTCCTGGACCGGGGCACGAACCTGTGTCCCCTGCATCAGCAGGCAGACTCTAAACCACTGAGCCACGAGGGAAGCCCTGGAATATAACCTTTAAAATTGTGAATCACTATACTGTACACATGTAACATATAATATTGTATATCAGCTATACTTCAATTAAATTTTTTAAAATAAAATAAAATGCTAGGTTAACATTAAAAAATATATATCTGACAATGTTAAACTTTGCCAGAGCCATGTGGTCATAGAAAAGAGTCAAGATTAAGAAATCTGCCCCCCCCCTTCCCAAAAATGGCTTACTTCTAGAAACATCTTTCCCTATAGGACCTGGATAAGACTGATGGATGCCACTGTAGTTTATCTTACAAGGCCAGAAACAGACCCTTCAAATTCCCACTCTTTGCCTCATAAATGATTAGCTGAACTGCTTTTCCCCACTGATCTCAATAGGGACAAAATTCTTGTTACCCAAACTTTGGTTATGATTCCCTCTTTTACCAGGGCCCCAAATTTGGCCCACCCTCAGCCTGAGCCATCATACAGCTCCTCTAGAAAATAGGCTCACCTCAGGGTAAAACTTTCTCTGATTGTCTGATCATGCTACATTTTCATCCCATTTCCACACACCTGTTTCTTTGTATCCTTGTTTATCCCTCCATATAAGAGAAAATCCCTTTCTGTGTAATATTTTGAGATGCTTGCAGATCATTTTTTCCTATTACAAAGCTTTTTCTCTATTACAATAGTCTCTTTTACTTTTCTTACAATAATATTTTTTTGGATTAGTATCTCCTTAGTAAGTCCAGATTTGTTTTTGTTTGACATATAATAGACTATTACACACCTGGGCAATAAATCTGGGTTGGTTTCCCATTGCATCAGCCACCCCTGGTTCTCCTCACTCCCATAACCTTCTGGACTCCCATCTCAGGTAACATGATTTCTTGACATTATTCAGTTCCTGAGATCCGTGCTCAATTCTTTGTCTGCTACACTATGTTTTCAGCTTCTGAACACAGGTAAGAACCAAAGAGCCTCCATTTTTAAACCTTTATCTGTTTAGTTATTACTACGCTTAATCTAAGTAGGTAGGTACATTTTCTGTGCAATTCAAGTGGTCCAGGAATGTGATCCTGCTTAAAAACGTTCTCCACCGCCTATTTTAGTTTTTGAAGTAAAATGAGCAATGGGGGAGTATCTGGGAACCTGAGTTTCAATCCTCTCACTTTAATTTGTGTCTCCTTGGGGCATGTCTCAATTTCTTTGATCCCTAATTATCTTATCTGTACATGATAACATTAATACTTATTCTGTCTTCCTTAGATGGTCTGATATATATTTAACAAGGATGGTATATAAAAGTGTTTTATAATTTATAAATCACTATACAGATGCAATGGGTTATTACTATAGTCTTACCAAGATTGCTAATTCTGGTTAGGGCATTTTCTCTAGGTTTTTATTGCAAGTGTATTATAATGTTTTTCTTTATTTCTTCAAGTTTATTTACATATTATTATGGACTTCAGCTAGCTAGTAAGTTATAAGGTTTTTTATAGGAGAGTCTGGTGAAAGCAATTTGGAAGTAGCACATCAAAGATTTCTATGGTGAGGACAAAATCCTCTTGGACCTTGGTAAAATAAACCTACCATTCAAAGAAAAAGAAACATTAAGCCAATAAAATTTGAGAGAGGCTGGGGATGAGGAAGAACCAGTTGACTGGGAGTGGGAGTGTCCCAGAGGCTATTAGCTTTCTCTAAACATTTCATGGGTAGTGATGTTGGGGCAAACTACTAATTCTGGCCAATGAATTTGTGTGAAAGCTGTGTTTATGTTGCCTCAAGTTAAAGCATTTAGATCTGTTGTGATTCCTCTATCCTTATCTTCCCTTTCCATGGTAAACTTGGAGGTCATATATGCCAGATAAAACATCCCTCTATTGACAGAAGTCTTCTTTGAGAGATATGTAATCATAAGTTGTTAGGCTACTGAGACTTGGGGGATACTTTGATGTCACAGTAGAGCCTAGCTTAGCCTGATTTGTAAAAAAAAAAAAAAAAAAAAATGATATGTGGATATTTTAAATTGGAACAGCTTATTATAGTAATGGCTCTATTATTATTAAAGCCTAACATGCAAATGTCCTTTAAGAAGAGCTGGAATCAAGTAGACACCTATCAAATGGTAGTTATGATAATGAAGATATAGCTATTGATGTTGATGATGATGAAGAATCAGGGAGTATTCACTTAGATAGCTAAATTCGGCATAAAAACAGAGACAATTGGGACAAAATTGAGAGCCCAAGATAAACCCATGTGTATATAGTCAACTAATATTTGATAAGGAGCCAAGGATACTCAATGGAGAAAGGATAGTCTCTTCGTTAACTGTGTTGGGAAAACTGGATATCCACATGCATAAGAATGAAACTGAACTTCTATCTTATATCACTCATAAAAATAAACTCAAAATGGATTAAACATGTATTAAATGTAACACCTGAAACCATAAAACTCCTAGAAGACTACATGGGGGAAAAGCTCCTTGACATTGATTTTGCAACAGATTTTTGGGTTTAATAGCAAAAAAAAAAAAAAAAGCAAAAAAAGCAAAAATAAATAAGTGGGACTACATCAGACTAAAAATCTTATGCACAGAAAAAAAAAATCAACAAAACTAAAAAGCAACCTATGTAATGGGAAAAAAATTGCAATTTATATATCTGATAGGGGTAATGTCCAAATATGTAAAGACCTCATACAACTCAATATAAGGAAAAACAATCAAATTTAAAAAAGAAACTGAATAGCCATTTTTCCAAAATAGATATACAAATGGCCAACAGGTAAATGAAAATGTGCAACATCACTCATCATCAAGGAAATGCAAATGAAAACCACAGTGAGATATCATCTGACATCTGCTAGAATGGCTAGTATCAAAAAAAATAAAATAAGAGAAAACAAATGTTGACGAGGATGTGGAGAAAAGGGAACCCTTGCACACCTTGGAGGGAATGTAAATTGGTGCAGTCACTATGGAAAACAGTATGAAAGCTTCCTGAAAAAATTAAAAATAGAACTATCATATAATGCATCAATCCCACTTCTAGGTATTTATTGGAAAAAAATGAAATCACCATCTGGAGGAGATATCTTCACATCCATGTTCATTATTTCATTATTTCATGTAAACCAAGACACTTAGGAAAAAACCTAAGTGTCTGTCAAGGGACGAATATGTAAAGAAATGTGGTACTGCATATAATTATATAGAATATTATTCAGCCATTAAAAAAAGGAAATCTTGCCATTTGTGACTCATGGATGAACCTGGAGGGCATTATGGTAAGTGAAGTAAATCAGACATAGAGAGACAAATGTCATATGATATCAGTTATATGTAGAATCAAAACAAACAAACAAACAAAACACAATACTCATAGAAACAGAGAATAGATTGGAGGTTGTCAGGAGTGAGGGAACAGGAGGGGGGGGAAATAAATGGAGGTGATTCAAGGGTACAAACTTCCAGTTATAAGATGAATGAGTTCTGGGGATCTAAGGTACAGCTTGGTGATTATAGTTAATAATACTCTGCTGTATACTTGATAGTTATTAAGAGAGGTAATCTTAAAATGTTCTCACCAAAAAAAAAAAAAAAATAGGTAACTATGTAAGAAGATGGACTCACATAGTATTGACTAGCTTATTGTGGCAACTATTTCATAATATAACATAT
Organism: Hyperoodon ampullatus; assembly: GCF_949752795.1. Taxonomy (NCBI): domain Eukaryota; kingdom Metazoa; phylum Chordata; class Mammalia; order Artiodactyla; family Ziphiidae; genus Hyperoodon; species Hyperoodon ampullatus. Next base: position 8,088,228 of record NC_136928.1, read on the forward strand.
GCCAGATCATTATGTTGTACACCTTAAACGTATACAATGTTCTATGTCAATTATATCTCAAGAAAGCTGGGAGAAAAAGAAAAAAAGATATAAATCTCTGACTTACAAGATATACGAACACAATAAAATTATTTCTCTGAGGCACTGAGTTTGGAGGTGGTTATTCAACAATAGTAACCAGAAGAGCTTGATATAGGGCAAAATTTTGTAGAGGGTGGTAGACAACATTTCTCCTCCTTCATCATAGTCACTGTCTTTTAGTGAAAGTTAGGATGGGCTCATACAAGACTTGTCTCCTTTATTTTTTTCTATCAGTTCTCTGGAGGATATTTTGAGACATAAATTGGGGTATTTGAATATTCAGAGATACAAGCTAAAAAAAATACTAAAAGACATTTTCCTATAAACAGGAAAAATAGACCCATAATCCAAGCCTAAGACAGCTCATTTATCTTGGAATCACAACTTCCCACCTGCTTTCTTTTGCCTTTTGAAAATCCTTGCACTGCAGTCTTTTGGTCATGTTTTGAGTGGCATGTATGCCACACACTTTTGAAGTAGATATTAATAAAACATTCAGTGTGCTCACCTCTACCCTGATCATTGCCGGTGCTCTAGTTTTGTGTGACCAAAATGCTGGATTGATTTCATCTGTAAATACAAGGCCAGATTTAGAATTTTTCCTTAGCACAGAGATATCTAGAACAGGTCTGTTCCTTGGTTAGGTGGGAACTTCTATGAGGTTTGAAAAGTGACACTTTTCACTGATAGGTTCTTTACATCCTCCTATAAACAAATACCATCTTTGACCCTTTCTTCATTTCAACACACACGTACTCACTGTGCTAATCATCTTTTTTGAATAGGATTTTATTTGGGAATTGGGAGATAAGAATTCTACGAGTCGCTCCGGTACAATGTCAGTGACTTTGAAAAAAAAAATGTTTGTCTTGGCCTTCCAGTCTTTTTTGCTAAAGGAAAATTTGATTTAGATTACTGGTTGACAAAACTGGTTACCAGTAAAAATCCTTTTCTACATATATATATATATATATATATATATATATATATGTGAACCTGTTCTGCTTGACACTTCCTGATTCTTTTCCCTTCACGTGTGAAGTAGCAGGGTAAGAACACCGGATTCAATGATATTTCAAATCCTATATTTTTATACAGCAACCTTAATGACAACTGATTTGTGATGATCTTTTATATATATGTATATTTATATAGTTATGATACAAACACACACACACACACCTTCTTTATAGAGTTTTCAAAATTCAATGCAGTATTATTTATTATATTTTATTGAGGTGAAGTTCACATACAATAAAGTTAACCATATTTAAGTGAAAAATTTGGTGGCATTTCATTCATTCACAATTTTGTACGAACACCAACTCAAGCTAGTTATAAAATATTTTCATCCTATTTATTATTTTTAAATAACTGGTTTTTTGTTCAAGAAATAATAACTTTTTGGACAATGTGAAAAGATGAGTCAAGATGAAAATTAAAATGAAATCAACTTTACTACTATAATAGAATGCTAGAATTAAAATTTTGGAGCAGATGTGTATGCACACACACGCAAACACACTCATTTAATTTCATGGATTTTCTTTTTTGCAATGTAATATAAACAAAATTGACAATATAACAGTTTTGGATGTTCAAATTCAAATAATATTTGTAATCTATAGAAATATACGCTATTTCCAAGAAGCAGGAACAACTCTTAAAAGGCAGGGAAAAGGCCCATGTGCCCTTACTGGTGTCAATAAAATATAACACAACTCAAATATACAGTTTTATATACAGGCTCAATGTGAATTCCCAAATTTCTCATAAATGAACTAATATTAATGTATTACTTTAAAAAATGCTCTGCTTGGCCTCTACCTAAGGACAAGTACTTCTCATAATTTAACAACATGATGACACAAGCAAGAATGTGTACAATAGTAATTTTCACACAAAAATATACAGAACTCTGAAGGAGTGCCTGGGTGTTAATAAACATGTAGTCAAAAGAGAGAATGAAGGAAAAAAAGTTTTTGCTCTGTTTTGTGTTTGTTTGTCTTTATAAATATGACTATCCAAGCCTACATGTTTAAGAATTTCTGGAGCACTCCAAACCTTTGCTTCTTCTACCTTCTTTGGTTAAAGCATTGATTCAGAAGTTGTGTATTATGAAGTTTGCATATTTATTTTGACTCTCCTATTGCTCTGTTCGACAGGGCTGCACACAGGAAATCATGAATTAGCAAAATGTTCTCCTAGTTCTATGTCTAGGTTAGGAAAAGTCAACCAATTTGCTGTCAAAATAGCTCTCTCACAGCAAATGGACCTTAGAGACCACCCCCTCTGCAAAAGAGGGAGTTCCAAACTGGGCAGCAGTACAGTTGTGCATTATAAGTTTTTCTCACTTATTAATATTTTATGACTGTTTTCTCATGACATCAAATATCTTTCTACAAAATTATTTTAATGACTAAATCCTTTTCCACTGTATGTTTGTTACCATAATTTATTTACTTATTGAGGAATTTGAACTGGCATTTCATGGGGAAAAAAAGTGCCACCTTCATAGACAGGATGAAATGGCAGGAAAAATTACTTTGATTTAGCATAAATTTAAGACTTAGTATATTTGCTTGCTTTCTTGCCTGAGTATCCCAGGTTTTCTTTAATATCATGTTCTACATGAAAATTTTCAGCTGAAGACGATTTTCTCCCACAAGACCTATGGAGATGTCTGGAGACAGTTTTAGTCATCACAACCAGGGGAAGGGAGGGAGAGGGATACTGGTAAAACATTATCTGACCCCAAATGTGAATAGTGCTGACATTGGGAAAACCAAAAACTTTTGTGGTTCTACAAGAACTACAAAGAAAAGGGAGGTGACTATTTCACACAGTTCACTTACCATGTTGCCTTTCTCACAGACAACTTTCCGACTTGTGTTAAACAATTCACATCACTAAAGATGATCTCCATGTGTGTTGTGTGGAGACAGTTTTTATCATCTTAATACAGTAGAGTGTTGGCCCCTGATCCTGCTTCTCTGAATGAACTTCCAAATGTGTGAAGCTACATCTTTCTCTTTGAACTAGAAATCCAGCTTTCTTCACTTCATGACTGACATTCCTAATTTTGAGAATGATGTTTCTGCACATAAGGGAAGAAATTTTAGCTCAATAATTATTCTGTTAACTAATTGACTCCTGCTGAATATTATTGGGCCTGTTCTGCTTATGTTTTATTATTTAGATGTTTTTTTCTTACCCCCAATGCTACATGGACTTTGCCCTAAAGCCAAGATTTTATACTGCTGCCTTCAAATTGCTCCATTTCTTTTACAGGTCTAGATCCTATACTTACTTCCTTCTCCTCCCTCAGTGGAAGCCCTTAGAAGCCCACACTGCACTTCTGGATCTATGAGCACAAATCTCTGAGATAAGACCACTGCACACCTCTTTGGTACCCATGAACAACTTCTTTCCTCTCCTGGCCTATTGTTGCTCTGGCCTATGTCTAATTTGCATGGATACGTACTTGACCCAAATATTGAGAGTCTACCATGCCTTGCCTTATCCCAGCCTCATCATAAGATACTCTAATAAGTGGTCAATTTAGAGAAAAATTTTACCATACTGCTTTAACAAGAAATTCTCATTAGACTGCACAACCATTACTAAGTCATTTTCTCAGACGGCTTTCGACATAAAACGTTAAAATAGTGGTCAATACCTGGTTTACATGGATCAGTTAGAACCCCTTTTTAGTGTATTTCAAATTCCAGTTAAAAGATTCTAGTCCAAAAAAGGATAGATTACTTACTCTCATGGAAAGGCAAGAAGTAACAGTGGGAATAGTGTCAAATTAGAGTGTGTACACACATCAGGTGGTAACTGCAGTTGAGCTTCTATGGATGGCTGCTCTCTGAAAACATGCCAAGTTTTTCCACATTTTCTAATCTAATTAATAGAAGAAGCTACATGTCAGCTTTTTAAAAGAAATTTTCCTAATATAATTATCGTCTCAAATATTTTTAAAAAATAGTCTATATAATCGAGAAAGAACATTGATACTTGTTTCTCTGGACACTAGCTTCTAGTTTGCAACCTTAAATCTACTTGGCTTGGGTTGCTTTCTTCCACACATGATAACCTTATAGAATATTTTTGCAAATTGTGTGACAAACTAGCCATACTCAATGAACACTGGTAAGTTAAAAGTCTCAATCTTTGATTGACTGGAATAGCTATTGAATTTTTGCTTCCAAGCAGTATGACTATATTTTAAAATAAACTAAGAACCTAGGGGTAAAACGGGAATAAAGACACAGACCTACTTGAGAACGGACTTGAGGATATGGGGAGGGTGAAGGGTAAGCTGTGACAAAGCGAAAGAGAGGCATGGACATATATACACTACCAAACGTAAGGTAGATAGATAGTGGGAAGCAGCCGCAGAACACAGGGAGATCAGCTCGGTGCTTTGTGACTGCCTGGAGGGGTGAGATAGGGAGGGTGGGAGGGAGGGAGACGCAATAGGGAAGGGATGTGGGAACAGATGTGTATGTATGACTGATTCACTTTGTTATAAAGCAGAAACTAATAATAAAAAATAATAATAATAAATAAAATTAAAAAAAAAAAAAAGAGGAGAAGAGAGAAGACACACAAGGGGAAGGTGAAGTGAAGATGATGGCAGAGATTGCAGTGATGCACCTATAGGTCAAGAATAGCAAGGATTGCTAGCACCCACCAGAAGCCAGGAGAGAGGCATGGAATATACTCTCGGTCAGAGCCCCCAGAAGGAATCATCTCTGTTGACATCTTGATTTTAGAATTCTGGCCCATAACTGTGAGATAATAAATTTATGTTGTTTTAAGCCAAAAAATAAATAAATAAATAAATAAATAAATAAATAAATAAAATAAAATAAAATAAACTTTTTGGTACTTTAGCCCAAAGGAGTAAATGATGGGGAAATATAGGTGCTACAAGAGAATGGTAGGTAGGGAGTCCTTAGTGTGTGAGAGGTGAAGGTTTTCAGCTCCTCTAAATAATAATTGTCATCTGAAAAATGATTTATAATTAATATTCCATGCCAAAATATTAATGAATTAGATGCACAGAATAATTTATGTAAGGCAGCTCCTAATATGTTCATTTAACAAATTTTAAAAATTCAATCAAAGACTTGGTAAATATAGATTTTAAGTAAAAACACTAAGCTCAGATACTGATGATTTGACTTCAAGTTTCAGATTCCACCCATTGCACAAGGCTGGTTGTATTTGAAACATAGAGTCTGCACATCCATCTTCATAAGCTTGCCTAAGTGTCTAAACTAAACAATGTACTGACACAGACTTTGAAACATAGAATTACATTAGTGCCTCTACTATCACCTACAGATGAAGGAAGCCTGAGTTTTATCATCCCCTAGCACTTCAGTACTCAGGGGACCTCTTAGAAAAGGAACCATGGAGTGACCTGACAATTGCCCCTAGCTTTTCAGTTAAAAACAATATTAAATGAAAAAAATACATGCTGTGCTTACAACTGTGTGCTATCCTGACATTCAAAAATAATGATGACCGAAGGCAATTTCTTTATTGTGTAACATATGTGAGTGTAATTACATGTCTTCCTCAGGACAAAATGCAAAACTGATCCTTTTTTTTTTTTTTTTTTTTTTTTTTAGCAGAGCTTGTAGGCTATATTAAAATCTTACCCAAAGGAAAATTTGAAATTATTTTTGTTCCTGAATTGAACATGATTTGGTTTTTGTTTAACTTAATTTCAAAATTAATGGTCTGAAGGAAGTATTTGGTTTCCAAATTCCCCCAGTCTTTATTCATTGATTTCAAACTGTGAAGAAAATTGGAGCATTTTCTAGTTCATTTGGTCCAAGGTGATTTCTGTTGGCCTTTGGGAAAATCATAACCTTTTCCTCTGTTTTTTCTCTCTGACCCTTGCAGGGAGAAATTCTAACATTGTACCCCTGATAAAGGTATGACTTTGCAAAGGAGTAAAAGTTATTTTATTCCCACAGTACATTGGTATAAAACTATTTACAGATTTTCTAACACTGAGGACTTATTTTCCCAATGGCTGTTAAAGATCTACTCTGGGCCTCCTGCATTTTTGGGTGGGCCTGAATTCCTAAGAGGGGTGGGCAGAAACTTAGATGAGCCGCAGTGGAATGTATGCATGGAGAGAATGGCTTAGCTTCTACTTTGTATGATAAGGATTTGTTGTTAAGATTGTTAAATGGAGCACAGGGTACAGGATGGCTCAAAAAAAGACCACCAGAGAAACTAGTATAGAGAAGTGTATCACTCACAAGTCCTGGAAGAAGTATGAGGCATACTTGGAGGGTCCACACAAGGAGGTAAAGGCAGGCGCAGGAAGAGAGGGAGGCAGGGCATGGGGCACGTGCCTATAGCAGGGTCCATGGGTGGGATTCTTTGATGTTCCCAGGTTAAGGCCAGATTGGTCAATTCAAACCCAAAATAGTGGGCTTTGGGTAAACTCCATGGGAGTCTTCTCTAAGGGTGCACCAAGGGTAGGTCCTGGGAGGTAGGGAGATTTTTGATCTGTTGGGGAAGTCATATCAGGACCTTATACTTACTTGTGATTCTGTAGCCTGTTATCTAGGGCATGCACTTACATGAGTTGGCTAGTATCAGTTTAAGACTCCCTCAGCTTCCTGGTCAAACAAAATACATGCTGAAGCAGCAATACCATGGAGTAGCTTACCTAAACTCTTGACAGAAGAACATATCTTTACTATTTTCTACTCTTTCTTAGTCTTATCTTTGTCTTTTTTCAATATAATAGTAGCAAGTTTTAAAGGGCCATATAAACATAGTGTGGGCCTAGAGAAGAATTAACAAAAATATTAAATTCTATATTTGGTTAGAAAGTGTACACATAGGTTTGGACATCAAACAGGTGTTAGGATTTGCAGACAGGAGGTTGGACTAAAATAAATAGAGTAATGAACAGAATAACTTCACTGGACTCTCTCTGTGCATATACCTACTTACTTGTATTATTCTAGAGTTATATTTGACAACTTTTTCTGTATTAATCACAAAAGGTATGAATTAGCAAGCAAGAAATGTATGGATTGGAGAACTGGGGTCAGACATGCACAAAGGTCTGTGTTTTGTAAGTTAGACTTACTCTTCCAAATGTTGTCATAGTTGGATTTACAATGAGCAAAAGCTCATGCAAAATTTGTTTTAAATATGATAGTGTGAGAAACATTTAAGTTTTAAAATAATAAATGTATGGCTTTAAATTTAACTTGGGTTTGTATAAAACCTTGTATTTCAAAGGCAGCCACACTTCTCATAAGCAAGTTTATGCATTGAGAAAGGGTATTGAATTTTGTATGTAAGGTAATTAGTTTTGGATAGCGATGGGGATCCTTTTCTGAAGATTCATTTGTTGTGCTGATGAGTAGAATTTACATGGAGCATAGGGCTATATCAGTATATTTAAAGCTATTTTAATGTTTATATTTAGTGATGGACTTAGAGAGGAGGTGACTTGTTTTCTAAAATATAGGTGTTTGAAACTTATATTATCATAGTTATACAAATATTATTGACTCTCTAACGGTTAGAAATAGGGGTCATTTCAGCTTCAAAGTATTCATCCAGCTGGATACATTCCAAGCATTCTGAAAACATACCTGTTGTCAGAAACCCTCCAATAGAACATACGTATATTTATAACTGATACACTTTGTTGTAAAGCAGAAACTAACACACCATTGTGAAACAATTATACTCCAATAAAGATGTTAAAAAAAGAAACCCTCCAATAATAGCCAAAATTATAATTCCATTAGATTGTTTCTATTAGAACAATAGAGAGGTATTTTTCATAAAATATTCCTTCTTTACTTCTACCTTGAGAATCAGCTTCTGCAGTAGAGATCAGATCAAGAATTCAGAGGTTCAAGATGTAGCCATCTCTTTTTTTTTTTTTTTTTTTTTTACCAATCTCAAGTATATACATAACTTTATCCAGACACTATGCTGCTACTACCAGTTCCCTTAATCACCTGATATTATTAGACCTCCATTTTGAGGAAGCTTCAATTCTATCTCAGCTCTGCTTCTTATACAGAAATGTCACTTTAAATCAGAAAGACTCCCGTTCCCCATGGAGCCAGATTCCTGAGATACACTGATCAGGGTCAGAGAAGACATTTGAGATGTCAAATTTAAGGATAAGAATATTGCAAAGCCTGGGTTGAAACTGTTTAATACAAAGTCAGATCAAAACTTCCAAGGGATGTCAGAAAGAAAATGTATCATATAAAGTTACAGAGACACCAATGAGGTTTTTAAACAAGAAAACTGAAAAAGTAGAGTTAAAGGGTCAGAGTTTCTGTTCCCTGCTAGACAGTCCATGGGTACTGAGCAGGATGATGTCACTTCTTTGATCTATTCACCATGGCCTACAATGTGCTTGAGATGAGGATGTCAACTTCAGAAAATTCGGGAGTAGTGTTATCTGTATGTATTTATGGGCTATTTGAAAGGAAGAATTGTAAATATGTTATTTATTATTATTTTTTGTTCTGGCTTTACTATAAATTCCTCCTACATAATTTGTTGTCATGGGATAACAGAAAGAACAATAGCAAATATACATAATAAACAAACAAACATAAAAAACAATCAGTTTCCCTTTGTTTCAATAGAGTTTCTATACCTAAAAGGGATGGGTAATTTGTGGATGCCATTAATATTTCTCTCACCTAATTAGCAGGATTAAAGCTACTGTTCAATTCTTTCTCTTTTTAATACCTTAACATCTGGTCAATTGAAAAGAAAATTTATTTAATTCTATTACCATTTAACAAATGTATATTTAATAACTGCAATTTTGTCTCTTATTAAACTTTGAATGATGGGTGCTATTAGCTTTATTGATTTTGAAACCTTAGCTTTGATACCTACAGAAACTTGTCCAAAGCCAGGTGGATCTTATTTTAAAGATCATGTTATTTCCATGGGGCCGTCTTTGCTCTTTTCAAGCCCTTCCACCTGCAGAGTCCCTTTCACTTTGAGTGATTACCAACTTAAAAATTTTGACAAAGTCGTTTTTAGAGAATGATATAATTTTGAAGTTCAGTGACACCTTAGAAGCTTTCTAGACCAAAACCCCACCCAATGTAACAATAATATCTTAATTTTATCTGCAGAATGTTCTTTCATCCTTGATCTAAACACACCACATAATATGAAGTAGGGTATTTCAAAAGGACAGTATTTTACTAAGCAGGAATTGCATTTTTTCATTAACTATTACCTTTTTTGCATGATTCTGTTTTGTAGCACTATTTAGAAAAGAAATCCATCCTTCTTATACATAACCTGTAAAACATTAAGCAATGGTTAAATCATTTGTTTTCTGAGCTAAACATCTTTAATTTCTCCTGTGCCAGGAAATGCTGAGGAAAGCTCCTATTCAGACCAGAGGGCATATTAGTCATTTGCCAAGTAACAATCTTTTCTTTGCCTGGAAAACAGTTTTATAAAATGTCATGTAAGTAATTAATCTATATCAAGACAAATGAAGGAGGGAGGTAGAAGCACATCATGTTTTGCCAAGCTCTAAAATCTTGATTTCTGTCCAGATAAATTATACACACTCATTATTTTGTAATTATTCTAGTCTTAAATAGAGGAAGCTTACATTTATCAGGGTCCAAAATTAAAAAGGAATGTAGCTACATATCATTATCTTTCATCACAGCTGAGTCACCTAAGTCTTGGGGAAGCAGGGAAAGGCCATATCCATAGATCTTGGCTCTGGATGAATTGAGATGTAGGTTGAGATGTAGGTTGAACTAAATAAAAGTGAAAAACGCAATTTATGAAAATTTGTGGGATGCAGTAAAAGCAGTGCTTAGAGAGAAATGTATAACATTGAATACAACTCTTAGAAAAGAAAAAAGATCTAAAATAAATAACCAAAATTTCTACCTAAGGACTAGAAAGAGAAGAGCAAATTAAATCCAAAGTAAGAGAACATAAAGAAATAATAAGAATTGAAGTATAAATATTAGGAAATTGAAAACAGAAAATCAGTAGACAAAATCAATGAAGCTAAAAGCTGGTTCTTTGAAAAGATTAATAAAATTGATAAGCCTCTAGCCAGGCTAACTAAAAACAAACAAAAAAAGACAGAAGGCACAAATTAATAATATCAGAAATGAAAGAGGAGACATCGCTAGAGATACTCTAAGCATTAAAAGGATAATAAAATAATACTATGTATAACTTAGTGCTCACAAGTTTGATAATCTAGATGAAATGGACCAATTTCTTCAAAAATACAATTTACAAAACATATACAAAAGGAAATAAGTTATCTTAATAAGCCTATATCTATTAAAGAAATTCAATCAATGATTAATAACCTTCCAAAATAGAAAGCATCATGCTCAGATAGGCTCACTGGTTAATTCTACCAAAGATTTAAGGAAGATACTTCATTAATTCTCTGTAATATCTTTCAGAAGATAGAAGCAGAAAGAATACTTGCTAACTCATTCTATTAGACCAGTATTACCTTAATACCAAAACCAGACAAAGACATTACAAAAAAAAAAAAAACTATAGATCAATATATTTCATGAATGGACCTGTAAAAATCCACAACAAAATATTAGCATAACAAACCCAATAATGTATAAAAAGAATAATACACTGTGAACAAGTGCAATTTATCCCAGTTATGCAGGGCTGGTTCAATATTCAATGATTAATTAATGTAGTTTATCACTTCAACAAACAAAAATAGAAAAATCACATGATTATATCAATAGATACAGGTAAAGAATTTTGCAAAATCCAACACCTATTTGTGATAAAAATTCTCAGTAAACTGGGAATAGAAGGAAACTTCTTCAAACAGAATAAATAATATCTACAAAAACCTTACAGCAAACATCATACTTAATAGTAAGAAACTTGCAGATTTCCCATTAAGATCAGGAAAAAGGCAAGGATGTCCTCTCTTACCTCTCCTTTTCAACATCATACCAGAAGTTCTGGCTAATATAATAAGACAAGAAAAGGAAATTAAAAATATGCAGATTGAGAAAGAAAGAATAAAACTCTCTCTGTTTGCAGTTGGAAAAATTATCTATGTAGAAAATCTAAACTTTTTTTGCCAAAATCTTCTGGAACTAAAAAGTGATCATAGCAAGGTTACAGAAATGAACAGGTGGATGTTGAAATTCAAAACACAACACCACTTACATTATCACAAAAAATGCTTAAGTATAAAGTTAACAAAGAAAGTACAAGATCTGTGTAAGGAAAATTTAAAAACTCTGATGAATGAAATGAAAGAAGAACTAAATAAATGGAAAGGCATTCCATGTTCATAGAGCAGAAGACTCAATATTGTCAAGATGTTAGTTCTTTCTAACTTGATCTATACATTCAATGCAAATAACACAATAAGAACAAAATCAACAAAAACAAGGATAGTGATAACACTGCCTTACTTGATAGTATTAGTTTCCTAAGGCTTTCATAACAAAGTACCACAAACTAGGTGGCTTCAAACAACAGAAATGTATTGTCTAAATAGTTCTGGAGGCCAAAAGTTCAAAATCAAGGTATTAGCAAAGCTATGCTCCCTCTGAAACCTGTTGGGGAGAATCCTTCATTGCATATTTCTAATTTCTGGTAAGTGTTTGTTTGTTTGTTTTTGGCAATCCTTTGTGCTCCTTAGCTTGTGTTTGCAATAATTCAATCTCTGTTTCTGTCATTACAAGGCATCCTCCCTCTGTGTCTGTGTGCAAATTCTCCTATTCTTATTACACCAGTCATATTGGATGAGGGGTCCACCTTGCTGCAGTGTGACTTCAACTTAAATTAATTTGAAATGATTCTATTTCCAAGTAAGGTCAAATCCTGAGGTATGGGGGTTAGGACTTCAACATATCTTTTCAGAGGTCACTTATCACCCCATAATAGTGATATTTTATCAGATCAGGCTAGTTTATAGTATAGCAATGAAACCCAAAATATATGTGGCTTACAGTAACAAAGACATATCTTAGTCATGCTAGATGATAATATTCTGTTTACCATAGTCACTCAGGAAACCAGGCTAATGGAGTAGTAATCATTCCAAAAGTTTCCAGTCATTGTGCCACTGTTCCAGTCACAAGTGGCCATTGAATAGTTATAATCCCAGGGGATCCAGGAGTATAATACCACAATTTGACCAAAAGGCAGGGGGATCAGAACATCTGTAATAACAGATACTTTCAGCCACAAGGAACAGAAAGCATAGCTAATATTAGCATACATCTGAAGTTCATTTTCTGTTACCTAGGAAGCTTTGAAATGATTAGAAGTCAAGGGTTTGATTTGTTGCCTTGCTGTTATGTAATCAATCTCTCTCTCTCTCTCTCTCTCTCTCTCCTTCTCTCCCCCACCCCTCAGAGCTGGGCATAGTCATTAACCAATCACTACCACAGGTGAACTAGTGTTTCTATCATTAGTTTGGACCCATTCTGATACGTCCTTTTAGGTCAAGGATGTGGCCACTCAAACTAAATCAGTACTGTTTTTAAGGACAGACAGAGTGAATTAGTGACTTGCTGTAGAACAAGAACAAATATATGCCACAAACAATGATGAAGTTCAAATTTAAGCATTATCTTACAGCATATGCAATGAATAAATACCTGGATAAAATACAATTTTTCTTAACTTGAATTTTTTAGTCTATTAAGAAATAAATAAAACTTGAATGTGGGCTTTTGTTGGTTAATATGCCAATTTAAGTGTGTTTAATAAATGTTCACCAAATAATAATAATAATTATTTATTCCATCAGCATAATATTTATTATATGTTTTATAACATACACTTTTTGTTGGTTTGCAGACAATAGAAAGGTTATAATTAAGTCATGCAGAGGAAATTATCATTTACTATTACTAAAAAATAAGAAAACAGACATAAGTGAATGCTATCAGTAGGAGTTAGGATACGATTCCTTAACCTAGACCAGTGCATTTTCTACTACTCCCTGGTGCCTCCTCCTCTTCTTGCCCTTTGTCCATTTCTATAGTAGTTTATTCTCAAGAATAAAACCCATGGAACCAATAACAGAGCTCATATGATTAATATTTAGATTTCCCTTGAGCCAAAGCACAACTAAAATTACAACCTTCTATTTTGCAAATAATTGAAATTTCAAAGAAATAAACTCTATCAAATACTTTTTCTGCTTCAAATGAGAAGGTAAGATTAAATACCAAATAGTAATATACAAAAACTAAAATATGTCTGACTTCATAAGATTTTATATTGAAACTCTGTTTTTTAAAACATATTCCATATACATAGCCACATATATATATATGGAATTGCTGATGCATCTAGCCTCTAAGCCATCATTTATTAAGAGCTTCAACATTTTCTTTAGAAATACCATGGTTATCACAGTCACTCAAGGGTGACTCCACACATTTGATTGTTCAGAATTGCAACAAAAGCAACTCTAACTCTGATAGGATTTTATCATGCTGAGGGCTCTCAAGGCATTTTGAAATCATGTTAAAAATAAAATGTGAGTCAAACTTAAAATGTTTGTAATTCATGAAAGGTTGATGAGCAGGTCTGAGCACCAAGCATCCTATCAATGTGAAGTGCTTGCCTGTGGGGATTGTGGCATCTTTGCTAGAAACCCGGAACAGTCATGTCATACAAAACAGAGACAGCATGTGTCCCTGCCTGACAGATGCTGATAAAATGGTGACAAGAATAACAAGTGATTAAAGAGATTGTTATGCCAAAATCCTCTGTCTGTGACTACACAAAGTGGTATAAACATCAGCTGTAGTTGTATGTGATGCCTACCCCTCCCTCACAAATCAATAGACTCTGTCATGCTCTGCAGATACAAACATGAAGTATTGAAAGGCAGAGTTTCTAGAACCTACCAAAAGAGAAGATATGTAACCTGTAAAGATGTTAATGGCATAAGGGTCAACATAGAGGAACAGCATAAAAACCACTGAGCGTTGAAGCTAGGGAAGTTGGCTAGAGTTAGGAATAAAAATCCTGGCAATTGTTTTCCAAGAGTTGACAGGAAATAAGATACAAGAAATTCGATGCATGCCAAAAATACTGTACACCTGCTCAAGATGTAAGTTTTCCTGGATGGTTGGTTCACCATCTTACAGTAAACTCTAATGTTGAATGAATAAAAAGTTTGTCTTTAAAGAAAACCCAATTATGTTAAATGATGTAAGTAATTATAGAACTTCTCACTATTTTTCTTTCTTTTTTTTTCCTTTGGTTGACTGTCCTTCTTGTCACTGGGCTATGAAAGACAAAAGAGGTCATGTTTTAGCCGCTGTGTCCTCAGTATAAAGAACAGAGTCTTTTCTACAGAGCAAAGCCAGAGAGCATAAGTAGATTTTACTTCTGGGTAATCAAAGAGCAACGTTTACTACAAGGAAGGAAGGAGCCCTGCTAGATGACAAGGATAAAGATGGCGAGCATAAACCCTGCTGCCCACGTTCTCAGATGGAGCTTAGATGGACAGACAACAGTGGTAATTTAAATCTGGCATAGCTCTTGGAGTGTGGCCGTGGTTACCCCATGGCCACAATGGCACATGGACAACCTCTGGCTGTTTACCCCGGATGTTCCTCCTCATGCGATCTCTGCAGATATGGCATTTCCAGTCTGAGCCCCACAGATCTCTCTCCCACTTTTTTTCTTTTTGTTTTCTCTTTCACCTCTTACTGGGAAAATCTTCTACTGTCCAGGGTGAGAGGATTGTTCTCATCTATTAAGATATTCATCACCTTGCAGCCTTGGCTTTTTTTTTTTTTTTTTTTGTCTCAATCATAAGAGAGGGCTTTTTATTTGTTTACCTGTGTTATATTTTAAAATTACGTTTTATTGGAGTATTGTTGCTTTACAGTGTTGTGTTAGTTTCTACTGTACAGCAAAGTGAATTGGCTATATGTACACATATATCTCCTCCTTTTTAGAATTCCTTCCCATTTAGGTCACCGCAAAGCATCGAGTAGAGTTCCATGTGCTATTCAGTAGGTTCTCATTAGTTATCTACTTCATACATAGTATCAGTAGTGTATATATGTCAATCCCAAGACTTTTGAAACTAAAACTTATTCTCTATATGTCTGCTTTATCATTTTCTCCATGGCATCAGGTATCTCAGAATCTACCTACTTTAAAGAGGAAGAAGAATCACAGTAAAAAGAAATCAAATATTTTTCTTCACTTCTTTCACAGTTTCTTTCTCTCCGTCATAATCCAGCCACACTGACTTATGCCCGTTTTCTTGAATATTTCATTCCCTTGGAACTCAGCACCTTCACACATTCTTTTCTCCCTTTTTAGACCTCTCTTCCCTCCCTCCATAAAGCTGATCCTTCTCCTTCAAGTCTCAGCTGCAACACCATCCCTTTAAAATTGCCTTTCCTGATCACACAACCCAAAGTGGATCATGCCTTACCAACTGCTCCAATGCTCCTTTTCATAGCATCTTTTTTCTTATAGAACATGTATTACAAATCACAATCATATATGTGTGTACAGTTGTTAGCTTACTCTTTTTTTTTTTTTTTTCCTCATTATCCTAAGTTCTATGAGATTAGGGAATAAGGGCTATGGTGGTTTTGTTTAACACTTTAGAATCTGAGCCTAGGACAAATGGATGCTTAATAAATATCTGTTGAAGAAGCATGCAGAAAACACAGATATATCTAATGTCCAATCTCTCTTTCCGTCTTACTAACAGAACCCCAGTTTTTTGGAGATTCTATTTATTATGTGCCCAATTATAGTAGTTACTTCTCAATACTCCATTATATAAGGGTCATAGCACACAGTTTTGCCCAACTTAATATAAGTCAAATTATAGTCGAAAGGGTCAGGTTCAGTCTTTTGTATTTCTCTTTTGCCCACTATATGTCCCCTGGAAGGTGGATATAATGTCTCAAATAGAAGAATCCAGCATAAGAGCACAGGTGAAAAGCCACATGCTAAGGATCATGGATCAGGAACCTAGCTGGGCTCTATGGCCTTAATAGCTTCCTTGAGCACTCACACAAGGTTTTGACTCTGCCTCTGGAGTCCTTTACACATGAGAAGTCAACCTTACCTTGCATAAGCCAGTACACTGAGGTTTCTGTTACATGCAATCCCAATTGAAAATATGATTTAGGAAAGTCACTCCACAGCTACAGGTCCTAATTTAATCATTTTGTCATTGGACTGGACAATTTCTAAGATCACCAGTTCTAACATGGGTTTTCCTTTAGAATAAAAACATAATTTATCCAAATATCAGCATGGTTTTGAATTTAAATTATCCCTTTCTTTTTTGAAAACCAATGTGATATGGGAATTTTTGAATAACTACTATGTATAAGACAATATTCCAGATGGCTTAATAAGCAGTATTTCCTTTTTAAGTGTACATTTGTGCATGTTCCCCATTTTCCTTATTTCCCTTGCATTTTTTAAAGTATCAACATGTCATTAATTTAAATGATTGTAATTAAGTATTAATGAGAAGACTAGAAGGGACAGTTTTCAAATTTACTTTTATGCCATCAAATATTATTTTCTTTAGGAAATTGTACTGAAGCTCAGATTGTGGTGGGGCAGGGAAGATGTGTAATTTGAGGCAGTGTTCCAAAAATGCCAATTTACCAACCAATGTTAAATAAGCTACATTCATATATATGTGTCAGCATACAGTATTTGTCTTTCTCTTTCTGACTTACTTCACTCTGTATGACAGACTCTAGGTCCATCCACCTCATTACAAATAGCTCAATTTCATTTCTTTTTATGGCTGAGTAATATTCCATTGTATATATGTGCCACATCTTCTTTACCCATTCATCCGATGATGGACACTTAGGTTGTTTCCATCTCCGGGCTATTGTAAATAGGGCTGCTATGAACATTTTGGTTGTTATAAAGCAGAAACTAATAAATAAATAAATAAATAAATAAATAAATAAATATATAAATAAAAGCTACATCCAAATAACTTGGGGAACTTTATAGTCCCATCCCAAATCGTCATGGGTAGTCAAAATTTAACCTTGCCCAGAGAAGTCTAGCCTTTGACCTTGGCTTCTCGGAGCTCTTGGAATGTCATGCTGATAGGAGTCTTTCTTTGTATGTGGGCCTTGAGCCAGCCTGACATTAATAATGTCATTAAAGGTGGGGGCTATAAGCTACAGGGAAAATGTGGTTTAGGGTAAGGACTTTGGGTCATATGGTATCATCTCGACATCCTGAGCATCTGGAAACTGAGATCAGGCACATGGACAATCAAGCATGCCTATTTGATGGAGCTTCAATATAGGCTCTGGACACCAAGATACGGTTGAACTTCCCTTGTTGACAATGCATTATGTGTATTCTCCCACATCATTGCCAGTAGTCATTAATGCTGTCTGTAATTCCATAGGAAAAGGACATCTGGAAGCTTCATGTTTGAAACTCTTCTGTGTTGTGTCCAATACATTCTTCCCTCAGCTGATTTTAATACATATCCTTTCCTTTTAACAAACCATACTGTGAATATAACAATTTTCAGTGAGTTCTCTGAGTTCTTCTAGTGAATTATAGAAATTGAGGGTCATTTAGGTACTGCCTGAACTTGTTGTTGGAGTTGTAAGGGAAAGCAGTCTATATGGGTTGTGTTCCCTAATTTTGCAGTTGCCTAATTATTTTACACCAGATAATCAGATTCAGTAGGTCCAGGGTGTTTACAGATACCCTGATTTGGAAACCATATCAGGAAATAAGTTGTGTTAAACAATTTAAAAAAGAGCCATTTCTATATTAATAATCTGTACCATACATATTAACAAAAAGTATTTATTTAATTTTTCATTCACCATATTTGTGTGTTTGTTCATGTAATAGTAGATATGTGGATAATTACAATCATTTCTGTAATTAAGCAAGCTCAATTGTAATCTTTCTTAAGAAAATATTTGGTTTGATTAGGTAAAGCTATTTTAGGTACTTGACTAAATGAAACATTATTTTCCTTGAGGTAATTTTACATAGGAGGGAAGGAAAAATATAGTTAAGGAAACTGAATTCAAGTTAAATTAAAAGCTGCATATGTTAGCAGTGAGGTGATGTTTTAGAAAGGTAATGTATTAAATATAAGTCATATACAAATGTTATTTAAGATGATTCTAAAGTCTGTTTCTTCTCTGACAGTTCTTTTACATTTCTCAAAGGGTACCCATAGTGTCAAAGTGCTCTGAGGACACAATTTTTGTTTTACTTCTGTAGTGAATTTAAACTTAACCTATATATTCATACTTGTAACCCAGCTTTATCATCCGAGCTTGTTGCCTAATTCCTCCTGCAGGAAAGCAGAAAAGCCAGGGGCCACGGATTTAGAGATTATCACTTTTTAAAATTATACAAAGTAAATAAAATAATGTTCTTGCTTTGGAGGGGGAAAATTATTTAAACTACTTTTCATGTTTGCCTGCCTTCTTCCTATTAGTTGATGTTAATAAGGGGTGTTAGGGGTGATCTCAGAAAATACTAGAAGGGTAGTAGAAAAATAAAACAAGGGAGGAAATCAGCCAATAATTGGTTACTTATCACTTACTACTGTGGGAGTTAAATCTGCCCGGGGAACTCTGGGAATCCCTGTAGAATACATGCTTCAGCTTTATCTCAGCAAAGAGACAAGTGAGCTAAGATATTTATGAACAAATTCTTTGTCATTGGTTTATGGCTATTGCTAGGAAATAATAATTATTTCCCAGACCTTCTGGCCAGCTGTGCTGGTAGGTAGAGAGATTTCTGGCCTCTAGAGAAAGTCCTCAAACAACTGGAAGTCAAATCCACTACAGTGGAAAAGCCTGAAAAGTATGGACAGGGTATAAACAGTTTTTACTATATCACTGATACACACCTGGTATCAGGGATGGTTGAAGGAAACAAACACAAAAAGAGTTCTATGATTAGTTTAGCTATAATTTTTGGTCTTGAATGCAGTGGGAAATTGTGCTTTATAATAACACATGTCATGCAATGGTATCATGACTAACTGGAAAATCACCTGTGGTTAATTGAAATCAAGTGTTTATTAAAAAGGAAGTACATGGGCAGACCAAGTGGCTTGTGTAGGTTAATCTATGACAGTAATGAATAGTGCAAGGACTGAGGAATGGGATTGTTATTTCTGAATTCACTAGAGAGATAAAAGAAGAAAACAATTCTAAGCTCAGGACTTTGAGCTCTCAGTTCAAATCATGGCCCTAATATCTTAGTTCCTTTAGTAGTAGGCCCAACCTATATGAAACAGGGTCCAAGTGTAATTTTGCTGTTGGCAAAGTTATAATGGAAGTTGAATTCACAACTTTTCTATGCTTCTTATATGAAAATAAGGGCATATTTTAACGATGAGTGAGATCCAGAAGCTTAGAACAGGGGCATCTGAGTATACTGAGATGAAGTTGAAAATCCTGAATACACAAGTCTCTCTGAGATATCACTGTCAGTTTAGCAACTTGCACTCTCGTCTCTAAGGTCATCCTAAATTTCCAACCATGTAATAATATCACTTAAGTTAGCAAAGTGATGTCTATTCTTCTAAGGACACACTCCAACAACTCTTTACTGCTTCTAGTATTGTAACAATGAGATCTTAACATGCTCCAGAAGGATGTGTGCCAAGCCTAACCTGGCATGAAATATCTAATACTCCAAAAAGTTGCAAGATATTACTAATTCATTTCAGTAAAAACCTGTGGAATATGTGTGGGAAAGAATGACAAGGGAATCAATCCAAAGAACATGGAATGTATTAATGGATTTTTAAGAATTTATCAATGTGGCTATGCTTACCCAGGGTTGAAGAATTATTATATTAGTTCACACAATAGGAAAAACCTCAAGGAGTTGCTTTGGTTGATGGAAAATTGGGCTCAATAAGGAAATACTTTCCATAAGGTTGAAATGCCACAAGTTCCCTATTCAAATATGAAGGATGAAATCCAAAAACTTAGGGAACCAGAAATGATGGAGTAGAGCTTTGCTGTGTGAATTGCAGCCAGCCTCCCTCAAACACACACACACACACATACACATTATCCCCGGAGAAACTCAACAGACACTCTCTTTATTAAGACATTGAGAAGAACATTAGTAAGGGGAGCACCACATCCTCAAAAACATCTCTAACCTCTGTTCTTTGTAGGTTGAGGATGATGGTGGAGGTGCCATCATTGAGATTAGCTCTCTGAACTTGATGGGATAAATACCAGCTAGGAAGCTCTAGATCCAGAGACAAAGTGAGTTTGATCATTGGAATAGGTAGCAAGAGTGGGGATATCTTGACTTAAGGAGTCTTTACAATGCCTAGTTGATCATAAAAATAAAATAGATGAATAACCTACTGGGCAAGAAACAGCTAACTCAACAGGAACTTGTTGCTCAAATTCTGCACATTCCAAAGAAAGTTTATTTTCAGAACCGGTCCTTAATTGGCTCCTGGGAAATAACTTCTGAGCTCTTAAAATATTTTGACTGATAAGAATGTTTTTATATACCTGAAGCCTTGGACCTTGTTGTACCAGTTTGACCACATGAGTTAATCTTAACAACATAACCTAAGGTGAATGTCTGTTTTTTGCTCTGAGAGTAAGGGTGGAGTCAAGAAACTGAGGTCAGTCAAGTGAGTGCTGCATGCCTGTGGGACTGACCCCAATAAAAAACCTGGACTTCTGGGATTAGGTGAGCTCCCCTGTTTGCAACATTTCACACCTGTTGTCACAAGTTGTTGATGGAAGAATGAAGTACATCATTGTCAGACACCACTGAAAGGGGACACGTAGAAGGTTTCCTTAGTTTCTCCTGGACTTGACCTATGCATATTTTCCCTTTGCTGATTTGATTTTGATCACTATAATTTTTCTGTAGTCATAACCATGAATATAACAGCTTTTCTGAGTCCTATGAGTCCTTCTAGCAGTACATTGAGCCTGAGGGTCGTCTTGTGGGTCACTAACACACCTACTAAAATGTTATTTAATCTATACAATAGGGAAAAATCTAGATCTGGTCTCTAGAAGCCTGACTTGAGTGACCATAAGGAGTCATGACTCCTTTCCCAGGTTTCCAACTTCAGTGAGTATATTGACCAGAGCACTTTGATTAAAATGAAGGCACACTGAGGAAATCACACGGCCAAAAGTATAAGTAATATCTCTTCCTCCAAGATTTCCCCAAAGAGTCATATGACTGTTCATGGCGGAAAGGTAAATATGGAGACTGTTCAGGGATTACTAGACCCTGGCTCTGAAATTATGAAAATTCCTAGGAACCCAAAATGCCATTGTGATCTATCAGTCAAAGTAGGAGCTTAAGTTTAAGGGGAGAAAAAAAAAAAGCAAAACAAAACAAAAGTTCCTACACAACTAAGCAAAGTTTGATTATTCTATAGTTAATGAATACATACACACACATATTTCCATGTTTGATTCATTTATCAGTTTACTTCTTTATGTGGAATGCAAATTATTAATTTTAATCAGAAAAAAATTAATAGTATGTCCAATAACTTCAGAATTTGCTTTCCAGAATCGCCTACTGTATAAATTGACAATGGTTATAAGATGTAGCTATAAATCACTAAGACTATATTGATTTAACAAACATACCTTAGTTTCTAATAATAAACATAAGTGCCTTTCTTTTTTTATTGGAATGTAGTTGATTTACAATGTTGTATTAGTTTCAGGTGTACAGCAAAGTGAATCAGTTATACATGTGCATATAGCTACTCTTTTTTAGGTTCTTTTCCCATATAGACAATTACAAAGTATTGAGTAGAGTTCCATGTGATATACAGTAGGTCCTTATTAGTTATCTATTTTATATATAGTAATGTGTATATACTCAAGTAATCATCTGAACAGACAATACCTGGTTTCAAAGAATCAGCAGATTTATTAAATTTTTTAGAGAATTTCCTAAAGATTCATTTTGTTGATTTTCTTGGGGAGGGGGGCTGTATTTGTTCACTATTGTTATTTTTATCATTTGAAAGATGAATTCCTTTTCTAGAAAGGTTAAATAAGTACCTAGAGACAAATACAGTAAATAAATAACTGAGGAGGAATTGTCTGATTAACAAAAAAAAGAAAAGTTTCATTATAACAAAAAATGCATGAGAGTATTGGCATACCAAAAAAAAAAAAAAAAATCAATTGCCCAACCCTAAATCTTACCTTCACAATATCTATATTATGAGTCGTTTTTTCTGACCAACCTTGTGGGCTGAGATTCTGCTGGAAAAATGTCATGAATGTTAGAGGGATAAATCATTATTATCTTCACCTTTTATTTTGACACACATATTTTCTCAGGTCTCCTGGGGGGGACTTGGTTGGTTTGCCCCAGAAAACTGTGATTTTTTTTTGTCTCTGGATCATTCTAGAAGCACCATATTTTATGACCAGTTGAACATTTTCACCAACTTTGTCTCCTTCAAATTCTATGGAAAAATCGATCAAATATCACACTTGCTGCTTGTCTTCATCACTCAAATTAAATGGCATGACATGGTTTTTCTTTATATTAAAGTTATTTTCTAAAAAAGACTGTTCTGCCTGATTTTTCTTCAAATATCATACAGTAAGTTGCTTATTTGAATGAACTAACTCTGAACGTTTTTTTTTTTTATTTTATCAAAATTCTGGGAAATTATCTGCCTATATCATGTACTATAATTTATAGATTTCCTTTCATTTTGTGTATTTAGAGTCAAGTCAGATACATAGTCCTGTGACATTTCTATATCCCCATCTAACTGCTAAATGTATGTGTAGATTTGCTTAACATTACATGAAAATTTATATTTGGTTTTTGTTCTATAAAATTGTTACTCATTTTTATACAACACAGAACACATCTACTACCAACATCTGTTCAGAAGGAAAAAAAAAACTCATCAGTTGATCTCAAAATTTTTGTTTTTGTGTTTTGAATCTTATTGTGATAGATCTTTGCTAAAAAACTTTTGTTTTAATTTAAAAAACCCAGAATCCCCAAAATAAAACCTTTTATAATTCTATAATCAATTAATTGCATTTACATCATACATAAAATTAAATACATTCCCTTTGAGATGAAGGAAAGCCTTGCTTCAAATAATATGACCTTTGAAATATCCAGTTTTAACAGTAAAGTGCCATTCTATATGAGTCAGAGAGACTGTAACCTCGGTTTTAAAGCAAATTAAATGTGATATTTACCTAAGATTTAATGAATACCTTTAATTTTTTTTTTTTTTTTGGTTGCGTTAGGTCTTCATTGCTGTGTGCGGGCTTTCTCTAGTTGCGGTGAGCTGGGGCTACTCTTCCTTAGAGTGTGCAGGCTTCTCATTGCAGTGGCTTCTCTTGTTGCAGAGCACGGGCTCTAGGCACGTGGACTTCAGTAGTTGTGGCACGCGAGCTCAGTAGTTGTGGTTCGTGCGTTCCAGAGCACCGGCTCAGTAGCTGTGGTGCACGGTCCTAGTTGCTCCACAGCATGTGGGATCCTCTCGGACCAGAAATCGAACCCGTGTCCCCTGCATTGGCAGTCAGATTCCCAGCCACTGCACCACGAGGGAATTCCCTAATGCATACCATTTTAAATCAATGTATTTTTAATTTTTATACCATATAGCTTTCTCTCTACTCTCTCCATCTTTTAGTCTAAATTCCAAAGAGCACGTAATTCCTTTTTGTTGTCTGCTGGAGACATCTTCCGGATACCATTCTTCAACTAACAGGACATGAAGGATAAGAGGCAATTCCAAGTTGCCTGTGATTGCTACCCATCCCCCCAGACCAATGGCAAAATAAACCCCTGACTCCTCCTCCTCACAAGGCAACCTGCAGAACTCCATTCCCAGCTACCGTCACGATGAGTTACGATGCTTCAGGAAACAGTCAACTCTAAATTCAACTTGCTTTCAGTTCTGTTCTTGCTCATTTCTGTCGTTCCCCTGATCATGTATTAGTTACAGCTGTTAACTTTAATACATGCTAGTAGGATAAATAAAAATAATCAGATTGGAATTATCATACATTTCCACTCTCAAATGTATAAAACCGCCAGATTCTGAACCCATCCATCCCTCCTCCCTATTACTGTAATACATGTATTCCCTTTGTCCTATCTGAAATCAACCATCCATATGTGCTCTAGATCTCACCCTCCCCCCACAAACCACCACTTCTCCTCTAAGATCACCGCATTTCCTCTATTATGTTCCATCTCATCTATCACTGTTTCAGCACTGTAGCACCATTTTCTCTAATTCTCTATTCCTAACTGCCTCTGTCCTTCCTACTCTGTACTTCTCTCCCCAACTCCTCCCCAACACTATTAACATTCAAATATAGTGAATTCTCACTTTCTTGAAAAATAAGAATGAAAAGAAGAGGAAAGGAAGGGGCCAGTGTCTCAAATCTATTATAAAATACTAAAAGTTCATAGAATACCTACCCCATCAATAAACATATGTTTCTGGAATACAAAGAAATTGCAAGGCATTAAGCCAAAGAAAATTTTCCTTAATGATAAAATGCATAAGTATTGTAAAGTTCACATTGTGGAGATATTTTGAGGCTGATGATACCTTAAAAAATACCAAAATTATACCAGGTAAATTATATCTTATTGTACTTAATCAAAATCCCTCTGAATGTTAACATGCACATGGACACACACACACACACACACACACACACACACACACACACACACACAGATTTCTATGTGGTTTTTGTTAAATTAAATAAGTAATATTTCTTCATCTTGCCTTGGGGAGAAGGTAGGGCATAGTTAATGTCTAACTTGGTGAGGGATGGATGGGCTCTTGTTTCTGTCTCCTTTACCTATTCCTCTTACAGTTCCTACTACTTCACACCATTTATCATGATTACATTTAATATATGGTAGGGGGTTTTACCTCTTATACAACATGCTTCCATCCTTGTCAGTTTCATGAGGTGTGTGGGTTATTTAAGGTCTCTGTCTCTCTCCAGATTTTATATATATATATATATATGAGAAAATACAATTCTATTTGTTTAAGGCCCCCAGTTTATGGTATTTTGTTATGGCAGCTGTAGCAAGCTAATACATCAGAGGTCTGTGGTTAAGATTGAGGTCACACACAATATAGGTTTGAGAACAAGTGTTTTTCTTAGAGAAGAGAGTATCAGCTCTCCCATTTTTGCATCTGGTTACATTATTGACTCATCATCTTCTGGGTGCATTTCTAAATCCTTCTGGTTTATAACCAGAAGTTCTTGTTAAGGGTCCTCATCTACATGGAGATACTAACAGTACTTACCTTATTGGACAGGTAAGCTGATGAAATAAAATAAGGCTTATAAATTTCCTAACACAGTGTCTGATTTAAAGGGTTTCCATCAAAGTTATGTACTTAATGTGTGATAATTTTTAACACAAGAGCAGTTCTTTTATAAAAGTTTTTCTTTTCCTTGAACAGTGACCAAACATTCTGAAATCTCATATTTAAATATACACATACCATCTTTCTCTCTTAGAACTCTTTAATTTGCCTATTATGTTAGTTCCTTGCATGAAAGAGTTGATGGGACTTTATCTTATTTTCAAATAAACATTCATTTGATTAAGGACATTTTACAGGCACCTTCAATAAGAGAAATGCACCTTCATGCTGCCTTCAATTAATTCTTTAACTACTTTTTCACAGAAAGAAGGAAATAGTAATGTTTTCAGACATTTAAAAGGCAGCAGAAGGAGTTACATGCCATTTTCCAGAAAAATAGCAAAACCGTGACAGATTTGCTGTCTGAACCTGAGGTTAGTGCTTAACAGTGGTTGTCTGAACTAGAAATACCAGCTGCTTCAATTTCTGAAGTCACTGAGAGAACAGATAAAAAGGATGGGACCAAGTAAAGTTGGGGGCATTGAAGTGACAATCAAACACTGCAGAAACAAGGGGAAGAAAGTGAGATCATGGACCCTGGGAGGATACAGTTCATCTGTCACATAACCAGCCCAAATCACTTGAGAAAAGATGGATCTCACTTCTCTATCTTCACATGGGGAAGAAATTCAAGAGATTTAATCCCCACTCCCCCCAAAAATACCCCACGTGTTTCAATATAACCTTACATGAAACACTTTAAAAATATGAAAAAAATTGATTCAAACTAGAAATTGAATAAAAGTAACTGATTAATCAATTAAATATTTTCAAAGATTTTAATCATTTGTTTTGCACACTAGGTACTTTCTAATTTTATATCCCATTAGTTTAAATATCCTAGGATTTACATAGTATTTTTCTGAAAATATGGGACTTTTTAAAAATAATTCTAATTAAGTAATTATTTCTTGAACTTGTTATAAGGGTTGCATCTCATGTGTTGCTTTGAACCCACTCATCCCTGTCTGCCTCATGTTTAATTTGTTGCTGCTGTAATTACCAGCTCTGCTTGGACATTGCCCAACTTATGCCAGGAGACCAACCAGAGTATCTCCTCATACTCCCTCGGCCTGAGTGCTCTGTTGATCTTTAAGCAAGCTCTACAGCAGAACTCGGAAACGTCGGTATTTCTCTAGATGGCTCATGGGCCATATAGAAACTGGAGGTTGGTTGGCTTTGTTTAGCTCAATAGTTTGTAAATCTCTGCTCTAAACTAAAAAAAAAAGATTTTTTTTCTGTGTATTACAGTTCAGTACAAAGTTTAAAAAAATGCAGTCACTCTGAAAGAATAGCAGAATAAGATTGAATTACAATATTTCTGATTACATTCCTGGAGAAGACTAGAACTGAACATCCAGACTGATATTCAGCTGATAAATCAATACCTCAAAATGACTGATACCATTCTGATTGATTGTCCTTTCTGGGTTACCACTGTTAAATATTTTGAATATCATTCCATATATATATATATATATATATATATATATATATATATATATATATATATATATATATATATATTTTTTTTTTTTTTTTCGGTACGCAGGCCTCTCACTGTTGTGGCCTCTCCCATTGCAGAGCACAGGCTCAGGACGCGCAGGCTCAGTGGTCATGGCTCATGGGCCCAGTTGTTCTGCAGCATGTGGGATCTTCCCGGACCGGGGCATGAACCTGTGTCCCCTGCATCGGCAGGCAGACTCTCAACCACTGTGCCACCAGGGAAGCCCCCTGATATATTTTTAAACAGCTTTATTGAGATATAATTCACATACCATGCAGTACATAGATTTAAAGTGATTTAATTCAATGATTTTTGATGTTGCATTGTTATTTTTTAACTTATGGTAAAATATACATAAAATTTGTGATTTTAACCATTTTTAAGTGCACAATTCAGTGGCATTAACTACTTTCGTAATGTTGTGCAACCATCACCTCTATTTTCGTTTTCATCAACTCAAACAGAAATGCTGTAACCATTAAGCAGTAACTCCTAGCCCCTGGTAACTTCTAAACTACTCCCTGTCTCTGAACTTGCCTATTCTCTCTCTCTCTCTCTCTCTCTCTCTCTCTCTCTATATATATATATATATATATATATATATATATATAAAGAGTCATGCAATATTCTTTCCATATCAGGCTTATTTTATTTAGCATAATGTTTTGAAGACCCATCCACCTTGTAGTGAGCGTCAGAACTTCATTCTTTTTATGGCTGAATAATATTCCTTTA
This sequence comes from Hyperoodon ampullatus, assembly GCF_949752795.1. Taxonomy (NCBI): domain Eukaryota; kingdom Metazoa; phylum Chordata; class Mammalia; order Artiodactyla; family Ziphiidae; genus Hyperoodon; species Hyperoodon ampullatus. The sequence continues at coordinate 8,116,055 of NC_136928.1, forward strand.
TAAGGCTATACAATATTTTATTTATCCATTCACCTTTTGATGGGCGCCTAGGTTGTTTCTACATTTTGACTATTGTGAATAATGCTGCAATGAACTTTGGCATACAAGTATATATTTAAGTCCTTACTTTTATTTTTATTATTATTATTATTATTATTATTATTATTATTATTATTATTATTATAGCCATCCTAATGGGTACAAATATGTCTCATTGTAGTCTTGATTACCCCTAATATTTTCAGCCACAACAACATGAACATGTTTGTTGAGTGCTTGCTATGTGTCTAGCATTGTGCTTGACCCTTTTATATATATTATATTATTTAATCCCAATAGTAACTCAGTGAGGTCAGTGTTATCATGTCCATTTTACAGATTGATGGCTAACTTTTCATCAGGGTAAATAATTTGCAAAATGTCATATAACCTGTGAGTGGCATAAATAAGACAGAAATCCAGGTCAATTCTGAGAACACCCTCTATGATCAGAGAGGCACAGAAGTTCTTCAGTCAGAACAAATTATCTCTGCTTCTAAAATTCAGAAAATCAGGACTTGGAAGAGATTCTCTAAAAGTTGTTCATTTATTAATTAACTAAACAATTAATTTATGAATCCAAGTATATGTGCATTTTATCGATTTACATATAAATCTATTTATATAAAATTAACTCATATTATGTAATAACTGCACTTGCTAAATAATCAATCCAGAAAAATATTAAATGAAATGAAAAGATATCTGCCCTCACTGCTACCCTCTGTCTTACATCTAAGAAATGAACACCCTTAATCATTTTTATATTCCAAATATTATACTAATATATCTATTTCTTGATTGTATTGATTCCACTAAAGTATCTTGATTCACCACAGACCATTGTGTTGGCTGTGTCATTAATTCTTATATTATGAACATTTACAGCCATAAATGATATACAGGTAGACCCTATTTAATTGTGCTTTGCTTTATTATGCTTTGCAGATAACTGTTTTTATAAATTAAAGCTTTGTGGCAATGCTTTGTTGATCACGTCTATTGGTACCATTTCCCCCAACGGCATTTGCTCACGTTGTGTCTCTGTGTCACACTTTGGTAATTCTGGCAATATTTCAAACATTTTCATTATTATTATATTAAATATGGTGATATGTGATCAGTGATCTTTGATGTTACTACTACAACTCGCTGAAGGCTCAGACAATGGTTAGCATTTTTTAACAATAAAGTATTTTTTAATTAAGGTATTCACATTATTTTCTTAGACATAATGTTATTGCATACTTGAGTACAGCATAGTGTAAACATAACTTCTGTATGCACTGGGAAGCCAAAAAATTTGTGTGACTAGCTTTATTGCAGAATTGAACCCATAATATCTTCAAGGTATGCCTGTACTTAAATCTTTTTGCATATTATTTGAATTCCAGTCTTTATCTAATATGAGGGTAAATTCACATTATATTTACATCACCAGGTTATGCAACTATAATCCTTCTTTGTTTTGTCTGTAGGTTATTTCTAAAAAAAATAATAATAATAGCATCAAAATTATGATTACCTAACTATTAAAATTTAGACTTAAATAGGGTTGTTAGATCTATATATTAAGAATGCAATTCAGTCTATAAGTCTATGACAGTTTAAGAAAAAGTATTTATATGTCAGGTTAAATATTTTCCTACATGGCCATCAACTACTCAAAAATGTCAGTTAATTGTATTTTATATTTTATCCTTAATTTCATGGATGGCTTTTAGATTAAAAGCTTAAACCTAAAAATTGAAATTATCTATCTTTTGAATTTTGTGTAGAAAATGTATTTTTTTAATGTCAGTAATATCATCATCCAGTTTTTTAATTATGTTGCATATTACATGGTAAAATATAAGCTGATTTTCTAGTTCATTTGAGTAGCTGTCATTCTAAGAAGACTTTCTTTGCATCCTTGTTTTAATATGATTTTTAAATGTATTTTATCTTCCTCTGTCTTGGTTTTCTTTTTTAAAATATTATTTAGCACTTCGTAATACATTTCAGAGTTGCAATTAGGAGAATATCTTTATTTTGCTCTCCTACATTATGGATAGTTTGATTTGGCAGAGAAGTCCTCATTCAAAATCAGTCTCATGCAGGCCTTTGAAGGCAGTGAGTCTACTGCCTTTAAGAATTTAGTGTTGCTGGTGAGAAACATGATCTGCATTTGGTCTAAGTGATCAGGGTATTTACTTGAGATTTATTTTTTATTTTTTTAATTTTTTAAATTTTATTTATTTATTTAATTATTCTTATTATTATTTTTTTTGCAGTTCACGGGTCTCTCACTGTTGTGGCCTCTCCCGTTGCTGAGCACAGGCTCCAGACGTCGGCCAGCTGCTCTGCAGCATGTGGGATCTTCCCAGACCAGGGCATGAACCCGTGTACCCTGCATCAACAGGTGGACTCTCAACCACTGCACCACCAGGGAAGCCCAACTTGAGATTTTTTAATCATTTTTTTAAAATTCTGTATTTATTCTAAAGTGTCTTGAGCATGCAAATATTCTTTTAATTTCCTTGTTCAGCAACTTGTGTTTTCTCAATATGAAGATATGTATCTTACCATAACTCTGGGAAATTATTTTTAATAGTCTTGAAATTATGTAGGGAAAGGCCAAGATCTAACAAACCATGCTCATAGGGTCAAGACAGGATCTGTAGAGAGTAAACAAAATAGAGGTCTAGGAAAAGAAGACTCTGATTAGCTATCAAAAAGTATATTAACACCTGAAAAAGAGTGTGCAATATAAGTTTCAGTCCTGATAGTCAGAGCCAAAATTGCCTAAGAATGTCCCAAATTTCACTGAACATAGCTCTGGAGAATATGGATAAAGACAGATCTTAGGATGATTATCACCCTAAGAGATTGGCAGAAACAAAGGAGAGACTCATGAATATGGTGTTATATAGGGCACAATATCTTTGTCCTTTAGAAAGAAGGACAAAGTAAAACACAGACATCAGAGCTGGCATGCAGAGAAAAAAAGGCTGTCTCAGAAATGAAGTGAGAATCAAGATATAGCCCAAAAACAGCATCTCGTTATGGTTGGATGAAGTGCCTTGCTGTCCTGTCCTTAAATGTGAGGCTACATCTACTTTAATATCTTCTGCTTAAGGCCCCAAAGTTCCATAACTGAGATGGGACTTAGTTTACAAATCTGGAGAAAATAAAACTATAGGGAACTGAACATGGGAAACATATGGCTTCAAATTTATTTAAAAGCACGTAGGATGTAAATTGAAAATATTAGTTACCTAAAGTTAGTGTTAGCATGGAATCAAGTGTCCAAAGGTGATTCTTGGTTAGACTTATATAATAAAATTGTTTATCCTGGGATTATTATTATTATGCTTATTCTGAGTTTACTATTTTGCTCAAACATTGAGGTAGGAAAAAAAAGCCCTAGTATTGATATTTTGTGAGGATTATCTTTTTCCCATTCTATCATTTTTGACGTCTTTTCTTTTTTTTTTTTTCAGTGGCAAGAAAAATAGTTGATAGACATTTTCCACTGGCAAAGTGTTTCATGAATCATAACATTTGAGAGGCACAACCTCAGGGAATTCTATCAGCAGTCACTTACCTATGTAAATTTACTTGAAGTGGTTCATTTCTATTTCTGAGTGTCAGAACTAACCCTGGCTCTAAGAGAATCCCCTGGCTCAGGGTTTCTTCTATAAATTTATGTAGGCTCAGTTTCCTCTTCAGTAATACTGTGATAGTAACAAGCTGAAAAGCTGTGACTAATGAAGGACATAACCTATACTTACTAATAGTATTTTATTTTACTTTTCAAAGCTCAAGTCACTCACTGTGATTGATCACAGTCTTTCCATTTAACCTTGGATAAGACATTGAATCTGTGATCTCTCTGGATTCTGTTATGGTCTATAGAGTATTGATTTTTTTTTTCTTTTTAAGCAGGGTGTTAACTGAGTTGAATTGAAACTCTAAACTCTTTCTCCCTTCCAGTAAGCAGGAACTAAAATGTTTGTTTAATGCTGTTAAACTTAGCTGGGTTTTCTGGAGTCTGTCCCACACATATGTAATGCATAGGTCACCAGATTGTTGGAGAGAGTTTACACTTTGCAGCTTCTGTGGTCACAGTGAAAACTATACTCTCATTCCTCAAGTGGGAAGAATGTAATATCTTTTTCCTAGTTTTAGCCAGCTCTTAGGACAACAACTTGGACCCACATCTAGATGAAAAGTCATAAAACAGGGAAACTCCCTCTATGTTTTCAGATAAAGAGCCATAATATCAGGAAACTCCAAGTGTTGCCTCACTTCTAGAATTTAACTTCAGATATTTAAAAATATTTTTTTAGTATTTTTAATTGTTTCTGGCAAGATGGTTGATCTGATAATGAGATACTCTGTCATTACTTGAAGTGGGATTCAAGATTTATTTCTAACGTAAAACTTCTGAAGCTTTTATTAAAATAGTTACTTTGTTGACATATTACCAACATGTATAAATAATCACTTTAAAGTATTTGGATATAACAATAAAGAAAGAAAATATTCACCTTTCTCTGCCATTTCATCAAAATAGATCAATAATAAAAATATATGTACTGATATACATTCTGATAGCAAATACATGACAGCTAGCATCTAGCAAGTTTAGAATTTAGCACTGACTTTCACTACCTATCCTGTCTCATCAGAATTCCTCAGTGTGGGAATGAGGTATGTGGCTACATGGTACTGACTGATCACATCCATGGAAAGAAGTGAAAGATAACATGATTTTAATGGCACTATGACTAATTCAAAACATTTTCATATCTAATGGGAAAATTGATTAAGTTTACAGCAGAAGGGCTTCCCTGGTGGCGCAGTGGTTGAGAGTCCGCCTGCCGATGCAGGGGACACGGGTTCGTGCCCCGGTCTGGGAAGATCCCACATGCCGCAGAGCGGCTAGGCCCGTGAGCCATGGCCACTGAGCCTGTGCTCCGGAGCCTGTGCTCCGCAAGGGGAGAGGCCACAACAGTGAGAGGCCCACCTACCGCAACAACAACAAAAAAAAATAATAAGTTTACAGCAGAAATAAAGTAGTGTTATTTATCTTACCAATATATATATATTTTTCATCTCGAGGGAGGCATTTTTATAAGATTATTTCTTGAAGGTCATGCAAATGATGTCTCAGTGCTAACAGCTCTAAAAGACTATCATACCAAAAACAATAAACTCACTGCACAGAGATGTCAGAGATTGAGAATCAAGGTCTTAAAGGGTTACCAGCATCTGAAAGTATTGATGGGGCTTTTATTTGGCTGAGTCAAGTAATATTTGAATAGGCTTTAAGGTTGCACTCCCTCTGCTTTGTTTTTTCCTTGAATGCACTCCCTCTGCTTTGTTTTCTCCTTGAATCCTGTTTTAACTTTGCTTACTCTCTTTTAGTTTTAAAACAATTAAATTAATTATCAGAAGAGTCAATTTTATGTTCTGACCTGAATTACCACTATGGGTTATGCCTTGCTGGATGCCCACTCTTCTGGTTATGTTTTGACCCCAATCAGAATCATATAAAATTCCATATTTTGGTTCTTATAACACTCATCATTTAATATTTTTGTTACCAAAATACACAGAAAAACTCCATTTTAAGCAAGTCTTGTATGTAGGGCATAGAAAAAAAATTAAGGTGAACATGAAACATTGGGAAACATACAGTGTGGAACAGTATGTCCTAATTTTAAGAGTTTCCCACATTATAGATATACAACACAGTTTGCAATAATTGAAGCCTGCAATGTTGCCCTTCTCTTAAATGAAAATACGATACCTAAATTTAGAAAATTGGAAACAGTAGTGTCATGTTAGCCAACATTTTTAATACACTTAATATTTTGAACGTATCTAGAATACATAGTGGAAAAACTTGGGGGAAAAAAAACCAGAAAATCTCGTTTGGTTAGAAAGTCCAAAGCATTTCAACATCTATAGCTGATAGCCATGCACACACAAAAAATCAAGCATAAAGGGCAAGGAATATTCTAGACAAATTTGATGAAATGTAAATATTTTATCATAGAAGTGGGACAGAAGATTATAAACTGATAAAAATAGTACCTCCTGGCTTCTCAAATATAACTAAGAAATCACCTAGATTAGAACACAAGGCCCCAATACTATACCCATCAGTAAAGCCAATAACATGGGAAATTTTGGCTCTCCTAGAGACTGATGCTGAAAACTTGCCTTGAACTCTGATGGCCCTGAATATCATTAACTGTACGTCCAAATCTACCATGTTTCTGACATTAATCTGAGAGATCTTATTTGTTCTGCATCAGAGGGATGCAAAATCTGTTTTAGTTGTTGTTTTTCATCAGATGCAAACAGTGAGGGAAAGGTAAAGCCACTATTATGTTAATTAATCTAATACTTTTGACCTTACGAATGGCCTATTTTTAGACACCAAGAGTTAAAGGAGTTTAATTTGAAAGGAAAGTAGAAACGTGTACTAAGAGCTGTAAGTTTTCTCTGCCTGTGAACAGACATAGCTGGGTCCTTTGTACACCACCAGATGCTTAAATCACATCAGATAGTGCCCTACTGATTTGGCTGGTCTTTCCTTTACCACCATGTTTCTCTGTATAGTGGACAGAGGTTGTGGACAGAGATATTGGAAGATTCAGTTGATTAGATGCCTCATTGAGGTCATAGAAAGAAAAAGTCTCTGAGTCTTTTTGAGCAAACAATCAGGGAGGAAAAGAAATGGTGGTCAGAGACTAGTATCTCACGAAGGGTAAATTTTCTGGTGATGAAAAGATCCACAATGTTGATAGAGGTAGAAAATCATAAAGGACAATTAGAGAAAAATTCAGTAAGAATCTTCCTTTTTGGTTACATTATCCATATAAATGTTGAAGGCAATAAAAACGATGGCCAAGTCTGTGGTGGAAGCAAACGTGGACTAAATGGAAAAGTCTTCACTGAACGAAAGGCAGTGGGTAGAAGGAAGTAGGAGTCAGCACCGTGGAAGTGAGAAGATTGTGGCTGTGTGTCACACTCAAATCGTCTTTATTTTTCTGTCTTTACTTATGCCATCTCCTCTATACATAATGTCCTCTCTATAATTTATTTTGCAAATTTCTTCTTTCTTCTAATACTCATAACATCCAGATAGTCTGCCCTTCTGTGTTTCTAAAATGCTTTGTGCATTTCTTTAATATAGTCTGTCTCAAAAGGTTTCATTCAGTTTTAAGTATTATTAACTTGCAAAGTAATTATCAATTGGAGGGTTTACCATTTCAGTTTTGTATATACTCATGCAAGTTTTAATTTTAAGTTTTTACTCAGCTTTTGCTATTTTTAGTCAGATGGACCAAAAAAGATAATAAAGTTAACAACTGATTACACAAAATGTACAAAACTAAATGAATCCATAAGAACTTGAAATGATGAAACTTTCAGAAAAGTTTTTATAAGTTTGTGTTATTTACTTTCTGAAGTTATTAATCCTTAAACCTGCTTCAAGACTTTTAGAACACCCTATATTTAACCTTCCAGACTTTAATTTATTATGCTTATTTGCTTAATGTAACTGTTTCACACAATAAATATTAAGTGTTTTAAAGGTGGGTAGGTATGGTATCATATTTATCTTCTTGATTCCCTAGGCTATAATGGGACCTAGAATATATTACAAGGCTGATAAATAGTTTTATTCATTGATAAAATAAACATATGAATGTGGGCCAGGCAATATGTATATATATATATATATATATATTTTATTCCACCTTTGGTTTATCTGAACAATTTCCTTTTCTGACATTTTCATACTAAAAGTGCCTTAAATTGCAAGTGGTTATAGGTCAATGCACAGTGCAAGGCTAGCAAGAAAAAAAAATGCTACTATTCAGGACACTTATGACATACTTCACATTGTTAACTCTTCACTCTACCAGTATAAAAGCTAAGTCATTCCTGATAGTGAGAAAGCCAAACTATCCCTTTCCCAAATCCCCTTTTTCTTGATGGCGGATATATGTGGCTGCACACTCGAAGCCTGGATATTATACTGAAAGTATTTTCTGATAGCTGTAGTTCCTGGTTCGTAAATTATATTCTCTTTCCAGCCTTATGGCATGGCTCATCACATCCGTGATTAAATTGGAACCCACACACTTGCATCCATAAGGAGACTACCCGTTTACAAAGGAGAGTCATAGCAGATAGAAAGTAGACATCCATGTTCTCTGGGCATAAGTGATAATAGTGAAAACTGATGAAGAATGTAACTAATATTTATTTTTACTAGGAATGGATTAAATGGGTCTAAGAGCTGGGCAATCAGAGAGGTAGAATGGTATGGTAAAAATATATGTGCAACCACGGTTTTGAATAACGTCCACATCACTTAAAATGTGTGGGATTTGGACAAAAGCTACTCAGATTATGTGAATCTCATATTTCATTATGGAAGTTAATGTGATAATAATTTTAAAAGTTATTGAAAAGGATAACATGAGGGAATTAAATACAGTTACTGGCATATACGGAATATAAATATATGGTCCTAATGTTAGTCTTACTACCTGGTTTACTCCTGCTCCAAATAAACATTTAAATTACAGAGCCTACCTGTTGATTCCCTGATACCCTAATCAACAGGAACCTGGTTTTAATGTCCAATTTCTTAATATAATTACCTAAGTAGAATCACAAGAATCTTTGATATTTCCCCTGACTTGCTTGCAAATTTCTATTCCAACTGATTAGACAAACACCTATGAGTGAAAGAGGTAGCTAGAAAGTAATATAAGATTAAAAGAAAATGTAGAATTAAATAGTTTTGACTATATTCGTGTGGAAATCTCTCTTTATAGTGAGAAAAAGTGCAATTGCTTTAGTCAATCTAGATTGAAATTGGTTATTTTTAGTTTTTGGTTTAACTTAGTGGGAGGTTTCCATTTTAAAATATTTATGGGCTGAGATAGATTTGATTATATAAAATCCTCTTATCTGAAACTGAAGATCCACAGCTAGGAAATTCTTCAATGGAAACATGACCAAGTCTGAGACAATTTCATTCCCTAAGCTCTTAGAAAACTATATATTATATGAAAGTCTAAGGCCAAAAGGAGAAAACCTAATCAAATTTGTTGAAATAATCTTATTGATTTTTAGACATGTTCACAAACATATGACAGTGCTTATCATGAAGATAAAAATTCCAGTTCAAAATGCGTATCTATCTTAATTTCTAAATCCAGCTGGATAAGAAATAACTCTGTAAGTCCATTTGGAGTTACACTATTGAATTTTCAACAAGTGCCCCTAAATTAACTGGATGATGCTACTGAAGTTCATGATAACAGTACTACTAACAATTTAGAAAATTTATATATCATTTCCGGAAAGGATTATGGAACATAATATGAAATTTAATTTACTTAATCTAAATTCAATCTTAATATAATTTTAACTTTAAAACATTAAGTTTGATCTTAAAATTTAAATCATTAAATGTAATCTTAAAGAAAGGGCATAATGAAATATTGAAATTGCCAAAATCTTGATATATTATAAAAATGTTTGCATAAGAATATGAGATCAATCATGTAAAACTAAGTAATTTTAGCAACAGAGTTATTACTATCTTCATTTTATAGTGAAAATATTTCAGAGAATATTAGAGTTAGAAATGATATTAATGAAACTGAATCTAACATTCTCATTTTACCAACGAGAGTAACTAGCGTAAAAGAGAGTGCATTTTTCTAATGTCACTTAGCTGTTAGGGGTAGATTTGACTCAAGAAAAACAGACACTTGATTCCTTGTATAACATATAGATAGGACTTATTATGTCATAGCATTCTGGATTTGTATAGGTCATTTAAGAAGTCATATGTCAAAAGTAGGTAAGAATGCAATGAACACACACTTGATTAGAAAATAATTTGGAAAAAAACTCTGTGAAACAAACATTTTATAATTCAAAAGTGTTAATAGTAAAAAGTGTAATAATATATAATACTTTTTGTGCATTTTAGACAAGGAATACTGATAATAATGTCTTAGCCCAAAGTACTCAAACATAAATGGCTGAAATACATAAACATTGTTTTTATCTTACATTGAAAAGTTTCCCAGACATATGTGTCTTTTTGGGAGGCAAAAATTGTCCTATTATAGAAGATGAAAGGGTCATATATGAATTTTCCCAGAACATTTTGCAGCTAGGATATAGGCATATGGCCTTGAATTAAAATGAGAACTCACCACACAACAATAGTTGCATTCACAAATCTATTTTGGCGATGGTGAGAGCGTGGGCATAGAGCCCTAGTGGTAACAGTGGTGAATCTGCAGCATGCACATTTAGCAATAAAACGATCTTGTGACCTTGTCCTTATCAGATTGGTCTGTGGCATGCTTATGTCCATGGATTCTACAACTTCCCTTCCATTTCTATTAGCCATCTCATAGCTTTTAAATAATTTCCTTACATATATTGACCATAATCAGTTTTTGTAGCATAAGCGTAAAAACCATGATGAGTGCAGGGGTATTTCAGTTCAAACAAACCATATATGTAATAGGTCTCTGTAATTACTAGTAAGCTTAATTATTAGATTTTTAAGATTATAATATAAACTTTCTAAAAGCTTAATAACTATTCAATTTGTTTATGTAATAGAGTTTTGAGGCACAATGCCACTCTGGCTTAGGAATTTACATAGAAACACATATATTGTCTGTCATTCCTCCCTATCCAAGCATGATAGTTTTGTCCTTTTTTTCCAAGCTTATTTCTATTGACTAACCTCTTTGAGCCTATCTGGCATATCATTATACTTTTACACATAAAATGGTTTTTAACTCAGGAAATTGTTGCTAGAGTAAAGGAAGGAGCTCTATACCGTGCATTGGATCAAAGCTATCTGAGCTTCTGGGTAAGCAATTATACTATGCATTTTAATGGATGGTCAATAACTCATTTGGCTACTTGGTCTGCTTTTATACATACTGAGCCAGATAATGACTGGTGTTAGCTTTTTTCCTTGTTTAGGAATCAGTCTTTGTAATCTGCTCCTCTTTTTCAATTATATCAAAGCAGTGTAGTTGTCTTCTCCCTTTTATTTTCTTAGCAATTTTTCAGTGTGTCTCTCAGTGCCCTGTGGCCTATCATCAAGCACTATACCATATATATAAAGGAAGGTTCATATTTATTTCTTAAGCATTAAGAAACATTTAAATAAATGATTGCTGAAAGTGTTCCCAATCTAACGAAAAATATAAATCTACTCACCCAATACAGTCAAATAAACTTAAGCAAAATAAACATGAAGAAAGCCACACAACATCATATTATGAACAAAATGCTGAAAATCAATGATAAAGAGAAAATCTTAAAAGCAGCCTAACAAAATTACACTTGTTGGCTAATTTAAAATTTAAATGTGGACAGTATGATGTTTCTTAAATAATGCTAATTTACAAAGACATGAATACGTTTGATTTTATAAAATAATGTCTTTATTTTTAGATATACAGGCTTAAGTATTTAAAGGTGAAATATTACACTTGCAACTTACTATTGAATAGTTTGGTACAAAAATAGGGCAGATGATAGATAGATAGATAGATAGATAAAATATAAGAAAGATACATGGATGTCCACTGTATTATACATTTCAACTTTTTTGTAAGTTTGATTATTTGAACTGCCAAATTCAACCTCCAGGGCCTGAACAGATTTGTTCTGTGAGATATAGAGGGAAAAGCTTTCAGAGTTTCCCATCGAGCATATGGGAGGGAGGAGATACTAGGAGAGTGAGTAGGGAATAAGGTGGAAAGCCTCAGGCATTTGCTGAAGTGATTTCTCTCATCAATATTACTAAACTCATGAAGTGTGTAGGCTTATGATCAGCCCACTTTTCATGGAAATTAATAATGGTGAAGGCTACACATTATGGATGTGGACAGACCAAGGCAATATTTGTGGCTGGAGGAATATGGATACCAAGAAATGAATGAGGGATAAACTCCCACAGATCTACAGGAATCATTGGATGGCATTTGATCTCTGATGGGTCTGTGGAATCAAGATCCAGGAATCAGTCCACCACCAGAGTAGAAACAGGGAAGCACATCTGACATCTGTATTATAACTCCCAAATTATTTTTATGAAATAACTTTTGGTCAGTCTAGTTCCCGCTCTTAAATACTCCTTCAATGGCTCTCAAATTCCCAAAGTATAAAGCTAACATTTTTATCCTGAAGTTGTAGCTTTCCAGTTACTGTTTTGGCAACTGATTCAACTTCTCAAAGTTCCCCTTGACTTACTGTATGCTACAAACAACCCAAAATATTCTTTGTTCTCTATGCTGCATTTATTTAGATTTTCCTGATTCTGTGCCTGTTATAGCTCTTACCTGGATGACTTTATCCTCTCTCACCTGCCGAACTCTACTCAAACTTAAACCCAAGTTCAAATTCCCCCTTTCCTAATGTCATCAACAGAAAATGGAAACCTCTTCCAAACTCTCAGATGACTGCATCTGTTTCCTTCATACAACACATCTCAAATTTGCTTTGAAATACAATTTTTAATTATTTTGTCTTTTATGCTTTATTGGAGGTATAAATGGAAATAAACATAATTTTTCAGGGATTTAAAAATAAAACAAAACATCAATTTGGAACACCAGAATATCACCTTCATTAGTTAACAGAGACTCTTAAAATTTGCCATACAGAGCGAGAGCCAAGTTGGTTTTAAATAATGAAGCACTGTGATTACCTTGTTTCCAAAGGAAAGAAAGTAGAGCTGAGCTTCCTCTCTCCAGGTTCCAATTATCCAAAGTGTAGTCACTCTACTTTTCTTAGGGTAGAATACGTAAAAAGTTGGAGAGAGACAAACAGTTAATTTATAGGAACTTTCTTAGCATGCAAAATGCCTCAGGAGTGAGGAAGCAGCCTCTTTCTCTGAAACACACCTCGGGAAGTCTGAGCTCATTAAAGGCAGGGATCACATCTGAGTTCTCTTTGTATCCCTCACTTTGCGAACCAAGCATGGCGTTTTGGGAGGCAGTTGAGAAATATTTGCTCACTGGTGAATGAATGAACAAATTTGTATCAGGGCTCTTGAAAAAAAACAGAATATTTATTTCACCCCAAATATATTTTGATATAAAAATTATTTTGAACTGAAGACAATCAAGAAGCAGCAAATGCAAGAGGAGCTCTCTCTTCCTTTAACCCTCTCTGCCTAAAGAATGGATATAAACGCTCCTTACTGAAAGGGACTTTAGACTCTTATCAGCCCAGAGATGGCACCAGAGAAATTTGCAAAAAAAAAACATTGTTAAACTAACTTTTATCTTCCTATTTCTTTTCCACCATTACCTGCCCTGCCCAAACCCCTTTTTTGTTGCCAACGTTTCACTACTCTTTTCCCAACCTAGTATAAAAGCTGGTCAACTCTAACTGCTTATTTGGGTCTTCATTTTCCTTGTGAGGTCTCCCTTGTATATATGAAATATACATGTCAATCAACTTCTGTTTAGTTTTCTTTTGCTAATCTCTTTTGTTACAGGAGCCTCAGACCCTACTTAGAAAGGTAGAAAGGAAGATTGTTTTTCCTCCTCTACACACTTAACTTCAAATACTTTACAAAGCAAGGTAGAAAAGGAAAACTTAAGAGTGGACAGATAGTATCTACAACTAACTGAAGAGCACAGGTCCTGGCAATAAAACATTCAAATTAAAATAATAATACTAATAAGCACTGTAAGAACCAACCAAAACCAAAGAGGGGATTGATTTACCCCACAGGCCACCTATATATTATTGTTAGTTATTTCTTGCATCAAGTTATTTGCATTTTTACCTTTCTCCTAATTTGAACATGTCTAGAAGGAACCATTAACATCATAATCTATGTAAATGTTTTAGCTTGGACTTCACTCTTCAGCGGCCTGGAGAATGCAAAATGCTTTATCTCACGTTAAATTAATTTCAGACAATATTTTAGATGTGAGAAAATAATCCACCTTTTTTATATATCTATCCATATCCATATCCATGTATATCTCTCTATATATTTTTTTGGTCCATGTTAACTTGCTTAGGTCATTGACATCATGTCATATCATATAGGTTACCATCTCTGCTTTACCTACCTTGTTTCACAAGCAGAATTAGGCTAGTAAAATGGAAATGTAGGAACACTGTGATTGTGACATAACATAAAGAAGTAGAGGCAAACAAGCTATCTTTAAATTGTTTATGCTCAGACACACCCCTAATTCTTTTTTTTGTTTGTTTTTTTGCTGTAGTTGACAAATAATTGACATATAAAATTATTTTACTTTCAGGTGTACAACATAATGATTCAAAATTTATAGAAATTGCAAAATAATCACCACAATAAGTTAACCTCTGCCACCATATATAGTTTATACATATGTATTTTTTTCTTGTGATGAAAATTATAAGATCTATTCTCTTAGTAATTTTTAAATATGCAGCACAAATTCTAATTTCTTGTTGCAGGGCTGACCAACAAGAATTATGATATAGTGATTTTAATTTTCCTTTCCTTCCACTGTGATTTTTTTAAATTAATTAATTAATTTATTTATTTATTTATTTATTTATTTATTTATTTATGGCTGTGTTGGGTCTTCGTTTCTGTGCGAGGGCTTTCTCCAGTTGTGGCAAGCGGGGGCCACTCTTCATCATGATGTGCGGGCCTCTCACTGTCATGGCCTCTCTTGTTGCGGAACACAGGCTCCAGACACGCAGGCTCAGTAGTTGTGGCTCACGGGTCTAGTTGCTCCACGGCATGTGAGATCTTCCCAGACCAGGGCTCGAATCCGTGTCCCCTGCATTAGCAGGCAGATTCTCTACCACTGCACCACCAGGGAAGCCCCCTTCCACTGTGTTTTGTGTTTAGTTGTGGTCTGTTTGGAAGTTCTTTGAATGTGTCTTTCTGGCACCATGATCTCTTCAGAGGATCTCCTAATGAACACTCCCCTCTCTCTGTCTTTTTTTTTTTTTTTTTTTTTTTTTTTTGGTATGCGGGCCTCTCACTCTTCTGGCCTCCCCCATTGCAGAGCACGGGCTCCGGACGCGCAGGCTCAGCGGCCATGGCTCACAGGCCCAGCTGCTCCATGGCATGTGGGATCCTCCCAGACCGGGGCACGAAACCATGTCCCCTGCATCAGCAGGCGGGTTCTCAACCACTGCACCACCAGGGAAGCCCTCCTTTCATTTTTAAAAAGGGGATATGCCTGTCCAATATTTAAAATGCACATTGGACATCTTAGACTATTACAGAATTTCTGAAGCCACAATGGCTTGAGTTAACAAAGAAACAACTTGAGGAAAAGAGCATTTTGTTAAAAGCACAGGCAAAACCAGATAATTATTCATGTTGTATTATATATACTACATCCAATTCCAGCACACTTTTGATAATTATACAAAATTTTAAAAAATACTTGGACAGAACAAACTTGTTAATAACAGTCACCTTAATAGTAACATTTATACAAATTGTGAGTTCATCATGCCTCCTCCTCCCCAACTATTCAAGATCTCTTAAATGAAGACTTAAAACTTCCTATTAGAATCCCTAACAAGTTTTTTATATACAAAATCATATCAACTGTAACGAAAGATGATCCTACTTGCTCTTTTCCCATCTACAGGATTGATTGAGTTTTAGATGCTAAGCTAACAATGTATTTGTGAGATGATTCAAATTAATCATGGTGTATAACAGCTTTTGTATATGTTGCTGGATTCACTTTCCTAGCTTTCTTTCTTTCTTTTTTTCTTTTGAGATGGGGGATGGATGTGTCTGTGTTCGTGAGAGATGGTGAGCTGTCATTTTCTTTTCTCATGATGTCTTTGGTTTTGGAATTAGGGTAAAGCTGGCCTCATGGAGTGATTGGGAGGTGTTCCTGCTTTCATTTTTTGGAAAAGTTTGTGAAGATTTGGTATTAATTCTTTATTAAATGTTTGGTAGAATTTATCAACTGAAGAAGAAAAAAAGAACAAAAACAAACCAAAACAAAGAAAACTTCCTATTACAAAAGTTTACATCCATACTCTTTCATTTCTCTTACTAGCACTTACTACTGTATGATATTTTATTATTTACTGGCTTATTTTTTGTTTCTTTCTATCACTCTACAATATAAGGTCTTTGAAGACAGGAAATTTGTTTATTCATGATTGACTCTCCATGCCTACAAAATATTCCTGGTTCATAATAAAAGCTCAATAAATATTTTCCAAGTGATTATAAATAAAGACAAATTTACTGAGAGGAAAATGGTAAGAAGGATTGAAGATATGGCTGGGCTTCACAGAGTCCTAATGAAGGGGAATAACTCATGATGAAAACGGAGTCAACCTTAAGTCTCAAAGTGTGTGTAGGATTCAACTATAACACAGAAATGTTCCTAATGTTAACTGAAATAACGAAACAGAAACAGCAAAGAAATAAAAAGAAAAACAATAGTTTAAAGGAAAACTTGGACTCAATAAAAAATTAAATAGTACATATCTAGAAAATATAAAGAGCTCATTCAAATATAGAGAAAAAAATGGAATCCCAGTAATTAAATGTGGAAAGGATATAAACTCACAACTCAAGCAAACAACACGTGGGAAATTATACAAAAACATAAGCAATTAAATAAATGCAAATTAAAGAAATATCAGGACAGCATTTTACATGCAAAAAAATAGTCAAAAATAAGAAAACACAATGTCTAAAGTGGATGCTATGAATTGAATCATGTACCCCTCAAATCCATATGTTGAAACCCTCATCCTCAATGTGATGGTATTTAGTAATGGTAGCTTTGGGATGTAATTAGGTTTAGATGAGATAATGAGTATATTGCTGAAGGAAACCAGAATATCTCAACCAAAAATATTCCTCTTTGATGTAAAAAGTATTTTATGATGAAGGCAATTAAGAAAGAGCTAATGCAGAAAAAAAAAAAGCTTCCCCTTTTCTGCCTAAAGAAAAGATATAAATTATTTTATTGGAGATTGAGTCTTATCTGCCCAGAGATGGCACCATAGGAATATGTAAACAAACCTTAACTTTGTTAGTTTCCTGCCACATATACACCTTTCTACAGTTTGCCACCCTTGGAAGGCTAAAACTGCTTTTTTGTTCCTGTCATTGCTCTATCACTTAATAAATTTATTAATTTATTTTGGAGATGCTATATAAGGAGGGATTCAAACTGTTATTTTGAATCATTTTTGGTTTAGGTGATGTGCACTGTGCTTGTTAATAGACTGTTTTTCTCATGTTAACCTGTCATTTTGTTAGAGCCCCAGCAGAAACCCTAACATGAGAAAGGGTAAATTTTGCCTCTTCTACAAGGCCCTCAAGAGGGGATTAGTGCCCTTATAAGAGACAACAGAGAGCTTCCTCACTGGCTCACATTTTCTCTCTCTCTCTTTCTCTCTCGCTCTTTCTCCACTAGCACTCATAGAGGAAAAGCTAGGTGAGGACACAGTCCAAAGAGTGAGCTGTCACCAGACACCAACCCTGCTGGCATCTTGATCTTGGACTTCCAATCTCCAGAACTGTAAGAAATAAATTCCTATTGTTTAAGCCACTTAGTCTGTGGCATTTTGTTATGGCAACCCAAGCCGATTAGACAGTGGGCATGGTTGAAGCAAAGTTGGAATACCCTTTATGATAAAAATATATGGACAAGACAATAAAAAAATGACACTGAACTGAGAAGTAATGGTCTTTAAACTTTGGTATGGTTTTCCATTTTATTTTTTTTTAAATGAAAGCTTCTTTATTTATTTATTTTTGGCTGTGTTGGGTCTTCGTTTCTGTGCAAGGGCTTTCTCTACTTGTGGCAAGCAGGGCCCACTCTTCATCGCGGTGCGCGGGCCTCTCACTGTCACGGCCTCTCATTGCGGAGCACAAGCTCCAGACGCGCAGGCTCAGTAGTTGTGGCTCACGGGCCTAGTTGCTCTGCGTCATTTGGGATCTTCCCAGACCAGGGCTCGAACCCATGTTCCCTGCATTGGCAGGCAGATTCTCAACCACTGCAACACCAGAGAAACCCTGGTTTTCCTTTTTTATGCATGATGTTTTAGATTGCCACAGATACAGATTTTAACTTTTGAATATAGTATTTATATATTTTCCTGTTATTGCTTCTTTGTACACATAATTTTAACATCTACTTCAAATTACACGTAGCAATTTTATTATTTCATGCTTTATCTACTTTAAAAATTGTTTTTGTTTGTGCATATCCTTTATTTGTTTTATAAACAAGGAACATCTTTGCATAAATATGGGTTTGTATTTTATATTAGTTCTTAAGTGTAAATTTAAAAGTAGAATTAACAGGTCAAATATGATGAATAATTTAATTCTAATTATTATATTGTACAGTTGCTTTCTAAAATTCTGTTCTTGCTCCTAGAACCTGCACAGAGAGGCCTCCAGGAGATATTGAAGAATGTGACAATGAGTTTACAATAGCAATTCTTAAAGTAGGTCTGGCCACCAAGCAGATACTTTAGTATGACATTCTGTTTAATCTCCTTGCCTACATGAATAAGAAATTCAGTTCAACAGCAAATTCCTGTGCATATAGGGTAGCAGAAGCATCCACGTTCCATCCTGAAAGCATAATAATTCCCTTACCATAGATAAAATTTCCTATTTCCTCATCTAAAATATTTCATTTTTTGAGCCTACATAGTAGAAACCCAATGAGTAAATCAGCCACATGCATAACAAATGAAATATTAGTGGTCATTATCCTGCATAGAGCTCACAGATGCACTTTTTCCTTGCCCTACTTTTTAATTTAAATGCCATAATATGACATGTTTGTCTATTAGTCTGGCCACCCATTCCATACTCCTGTAACTGTGACCCAACCAGGTTCATTTGCCTAACTCCCAAGCAAGCCACATGCTGAGACTCTGACGTTTGTAGCCAAGAAAGAGTTTATTCACGAGACAGTCATGTGAGAAAACAGGAGAACAATTCTCAAATGAGACTTCCCAAACGTGAGGGGCTTGAGATATTCATGGGTAAAATGTATAGGGTGGTCAGCAGTGCAGGAGAAATTTATTGAAAGCAAGAAAAGATGAGGTAATCATTGCTCTGCAGGCACACTGAGCTAAGTGAACCTTCACAGGATGCATGTCTAGAAAATATTGCCATTAGCACAATCCAAGGGTGGGATTTTTGGCACTGTGACTTCAAAAGTCCATTCATCAGACACTCAGGTAGGCCCAGTTCAGTGGTCTGTGGTCTCCACCAGTTTGAGCTAGACAAGAACTAGTTCCAAGTTCCTGAAAAACAACTTAGGTAATTGTTACTATACTATACTATACTGACCCATACATCAGTGGTGTTATCTGTAGGGGGCAGTTAAAGGAGTCTTCTGATATACTGTCTAAACTACATGAAGCTCAGAGTGTATGCAATTTGCAAGAAAAATTAAAGTGAGCTTGATAAGTGAAGGCAGGTTACAATTTACTGATTATTAGACAAGCAAGTCTAATGAATCTAATCCTCAGTTTCATTACAACCAGAGTGAGTTACACATTAGTGCTACCTGCTTGACCCTGTAGGTACATGAGGGTTTGCATGCTGAGCAAGTACACTTAATTACACTGAGCAAAAGTCCTCGCAGACCCACAGGACCATGTTGCTTTTTCTAAGGAGGGCCTGTGTTTCATTTGTCAAAATATGTGCATATTAATCATCTTCATAAAGTTCAATACTAGGACAAAGGAAATATTGAAAAGTAAAAATAAAAATATGGCAATTAGAAGGGGCTAAACATTTAAAGAAGGTATTTTCTTTCATTATACTCAAGATAAGAACCTGTCTCAGTTTCATCCCCAACATGTAAATAGCTTGGAAGTGGTTGCTGCTCACAGCTTTACAAAAAAAAAAAAAAAAAAAAAAAAAAGAAAAACTGAGCAAACTGAAAAATCAATGACTTTTCTTGGACTAATCAGAGAATGGAAATCATAGGACACATTGACTCCCTCAGATTTACAAGTGCAGGCAAATATAGAGAACACAACAGAGATAAAGTAACCCAAAGTAGAAACCACTGAAGCCATAAACTGGTAGAAGTATTTAATGGTAATTTTGATAAAATGCTGTAGGCTGAGCGTGAAAGAGATAAACTCCTGGAGGCCTGCAGTCTTAGGTGGGACTCCCATATTTTAACGGGCTTCTCTTCAGGTACCTTACCAGGTACTCATGGTGAAGAGTCAAGAAAAGTCCCCTCATGTCTCTGGAAGTGGGAGGATGTAAATAATAATTTTGAAATATTCCCAGAGCATTTTCGGTAGCAAAGGCCTACTCTCCAGAGAGGATGACTCTATCAGAACCTTATTCCACTAGGGAGAAGGGCATTTATCCTTGACCAATCCTATCTAAACTTCCTGTCTCACCTAAGAGGGCCAGAACCTAAGAAACCCTTGTGAAGGTCACAGACCATGAACACAGGCTCACCAAATCACAGAGGTTTAATCATAAGATTCTAGAAACCCTTTTCTCCCCTATAACTACTCAACATATCAACAGGGATCCAGTATAATACAGCTAAAAGGCTATAAGTTGCAGACTCTGCTTAAGAAGTTCTTAGACAAATCCAAAGACAAGAGGAGAGATAAACACAAATAGAGGAATTTGAAGTGTATGACACCTACAGTTACAGCAAATAAAGCACAGCCCAACTCCTAGTCAGACTAACATAAAACTTCAAATTAAAGACCTATTTACATCAGGCACTATTACCTGATACATAAGGTCTATCAACAAAAGAAAAATTACAGAGCTTTCTAAAAGGCAAGAAAAACCCAGTCAGACCTAAAACTTTGCACAAAAATTAACTCAAAATGGATAATACATCTAAATGTAAACCAAAACAAAAACATGCAAACAAAAAAATAACAACATGCAGAAACTAGAAAATTTCTAGAAGAAAACAGGAAATGATCTGCGTTTGGTGATACATTTTTAAACCCAATACCAAAAGCACATTCTATGAGAGAAAAAATAACTTAGACTTCATTAAAATTAAAACTTCTGCTCTGCAAACAAACACATACAAAGAATGAAAATACAAACCACCTGAGGAAAAGTATTTGCAAAACACAAATAACGGGGCTTCCCTGGTGGCACAGTGGTTGAGAATCTGCGTGCCAATGCAGGGGACAGGGGTTCGAGCCCTGGTCTGGGAGGATCCCACATGCCGCGGAGCAACTAGGCTCGTGAGCCACAACTACTGAGACTGCACATCTGGAGCTTGTGCTCCACAACAAGAGAGGCCCGCACACTGAGATGAAGAGTGGCCCCCGCTTGCCACAACTAGAGAAAGCTGTCGCACAGAAACGAAGATCCAACACAGCCATAAATAAATAAATAAATAAATAAATAAATAAATAAATAAATAAATAAATATTAAAAAGGCAAAGAAGAGGGCTTCCCTGGTGGCACAATGGTTGAGAGTCCGCCTGCTGATGCAGGGGACACGGGTTCATGGCCCGGTCTGGGAGGATCCCACATGCTGCGGAGCGGCTGGGCCCATTAGCCATGGCTGCTGAGCCTGCGCGTCCGGAGCCTGTGCTCCGCAACGGGAGAGGCCATGACAGTGAGAGGCGCGTGTACCGCAAAAAAAATTTTTTTAAATGTCAAAGAAGAAAGGGGAAATTGTAGATAGAGTAAGGATCTAGTTAAACACACACACACACACACACACACACACACACAAATAAAACAAAGTTTCTGTTAAAGAACTGGTATCCGAGATGTAAAAAGAACTCTTAAAACTCAACAATAAGAAAACAACCCCAATTAAAATATGGGCCAAAGAACGGAACAGATACCTGTCAAAGAAGATATCCAAGGGCAAATAAACATACAAAAAGATGTTCAACATAATTTGGCCTTAAGGAGTTGCAAATAAAACAGCAATGAGATATCTACTACACATCTAATAGAAAGGTTAAAATCCAAAAAAAAGGAAAAAATTGATAATACTAAATGTTAACATAGATGAATAGCAACAGTAGCTCTCATTCATTGCTGATAGGAATGCAAAATGTTATAGCCAATTTGGAAAACAATGTAGCAGTTTCTTACAAAGCAGTATTTGACATTCCTTTACAATGCAGTAAACGTGTTTCTAGTTATGTACCCAATGTATTTGAAGTTGTATGTCCACACATATACCTGCATTCTATTTTTTTATATCAATTTTATTTATATTCATCAAAACCTGGAAGCAATCAAACAGTCTCGCAATACTTTTTTCTCAGTAAGAAGAAAGACCTGTCTCAGGTCCACAGCAGTCAATTTAGTAAAGGTTTATTTATACACTTGAAATATCCACAACAAGGTTCCAGTTATTTCATGTCAATCAGTTATCTACTCTCCTTAAAATAAATTTCTAATAAAAATCAACACATAGATTTATTGGCTACTTATTCTAATAGTGGAAGAAAACAAGTAGAGCTTATCTGTCCTGAGAATTAGCCAGAAGCAGGAAATGACCTTGCTAATATTCTTGTTCAAGTGCTATTAGGAGAGTCATGGGAAAGTGTGTTTATTATAACAATAGCTTAAGTGGAAACAGAACAAGAGATTTCTGAATTATCTTATTTTACACAATAGAAAGGCTCCTTTGTATTTATGAAGCTCTTATGTCACGATGAGTTTGTGGAGTTAAAATTCCTATAGTGTATAAGTTCCAGTACAGAAAAAGAAGCACTTTCCAAGCTCCCTTTCTACCTTTGTTCTCCAGAGGGTGTTTTGTAAGTTATAGCCTCTGCACAGTACATAGCTCCCTAGTGGCCTGCTATGGCTAATATAGTTCCCCTAAAGTGTTTAATGACTCCCAAGTTGCAGCTTAAATAGTGGGGAATTATAATGAATGATGGAGAGTGAAAATATCCCTATGACCCCTTGGGAGGGGAGGGAGACCCTCTAATAGTACCAGATAAATTGCAAACAGCATCAGCTTCAGACTTGTTCCCCATAGCTGTCTAGCACAGACACAGATCCCAGAAACAGACACTGAATAAACAAAAGGGGCTTTCTCATTCATATTCTTTGTACCTAATTTACAGATATCATTGTTCTGGTAAAGCCTTCATCATACACTGAAGTCACAAAGGTGCTTTTAAAATGCAGAGCACTTCTGAGATGTCTCTATGGTCTCACTGCTTAAAGGTCTAAATCTTCTCCCTAAACAAATAATGAAATAATGTATATATTATATTGGCCTGGGTTTGTTTCTAAAAATATTGTCAGGATCATTCTGTTAATAAAAGATGAGTCATGTCAGGAAACCAGTTAAATAGACAGGCAGTTGTGAGATTCCTTCAAGGGCAGACACTGGGAATTCACTGATGTCATCAGCATTGTTGTCCTATAATGTTGGCAATATCTACATCAAACCCATGGAAACACCACATGATTTTCAAGAAAGCTTCCTGGAAACAAATAAAGAAATGGCACTATGGGAAAGGTATGACTTAAGGAATGAAAATGGAGTTTGCCTAATTGGACTACATTTGGGTAGAAAACAGAGTTGGCCCTCAACGCCATATTGCTAACAGGCCACTATTTCTCTGTTCCCAACACCAGGTTCAATGCACCCAATATCTGACCCAACTAACACCTGGCTGCCTTCAAAACTGACAGTCTCATTATCCCAGGTATCTATTCATTTACAGTGTTTTAAATCAGACCAACCATCCCACAATGTGTCAAATATGTACCTTCACCATGAACCCTCTTTGTCCTGTCCACTCTCTTACAGTGTGTTATGTTCTTGAATGTTCTTGGCCTTTGTGTTTCTTGTTAAAACATATTTTTTCCCTGAATTGTGATATTCTTTAAGATGGATCTTGACATTCATACTTTTATTTTTTAACTTTAAAATAAATTTGATGTATTAAAAGTTTTTGAAGTAATATATTAACAGTAGAAAGGTTACCTCCTATGACTATCCTTTTTCAGATCAAATCCCATCTTCCAACTGCGAGAGCAAATTATTACTATTTTTGATTCATATTCTTTTTTATGTATATACAAGCAAATAAAATCTGTATTCTTTTTTCCTCTTCTATTACATAATTGGTTGTACATCATCGTGTTGTTCTGCATCTTGTTTTTTTGTTTGTTTGTTTTTAACTTAATAAGAGTTTACCTGATTAGGTCAGTCCTACCCAGTATAATCTCATCTTTGATCTACTTAAAGTCAACTGATTATAGGGCCTTAATTATATCTTCAAAATCCCTTTATAGTTGATTTATAACTTGACATAATCACCGGAGTAACAGTCTATCACTTTTACGATATTTATTGGTTAAGAAGCAAGTTATAGATCTAGCTTACCTCAGTCAAGGGGCTGGGATTACACAAGGGCATGGGTCATTATGTATCTTCTTAGCATTCTGCCTACTGCAAATATATTCCCTACAGTAAAATTGTGGAGTCAATTGTTATTTTGAAAAAAAAAAAAAAAAAAAAAGACAAAAGGCCCTTTCTAAAAATTACACTTTCAAAAAGCAATACATTTCTATTTCCTTATGGTCCTCAACAGTACTGTGTGTTAATATATCTTGGAATGGTATCAGTTTCATAAGTGAATTAGAGATTCTCCATATAGTTTTAATTTTTTTTCTCTTATAAATGAGATTCAGTAGCTTTTCCTATGCTTAAGTACTGTTTATATGTTATTTTCACTAATATTATTTTATTTCTTCTCCCATTTTACCCCATTGGGTTATTAGTCTTTATCTTATTTATCTGAGAATATTTTTTTTAATATTAGAAAGAGTAGAGTTTGTCTGTGATAGGAGTTGTAAAATTTTCACAACTTTAAGTTTACTATCATTTTTTACTGTGTTTATTATTTTAAAATTTTTGAACCATGCAAAAAATTTTATTTTTATATTATCAGATTCACATTATTTTTATTTATTTTTTTTAAATTTGAGTAATAGTTACATTGAAACAACAATTACCAACATTTTTTCCAGTAATTTATGGTTATATAGTTTTACATTTACATAGTCCATATATTGAAAATTTCCTGGTGTACTCTTTTAAATATAGATTTACATTTTTCAATAAGCTATGCACACAATTTATTGTGTAATGTGTCTTTTCCCACTTGAATGAACTTCTTGAAGAAGATTGTATTTTCTAAAGATGGCTACGTGGTTTTCTTAAGATAAAGCCTACCAATGGCTTTGCCTGGCTTTCTACCTGGAAATGTGCCTTTGGAAGCTTGAGTTACCATGCAAGTAGTCCAGCTACGCTGTCATCACCTAGGTGGGGAAAACATGTGGAGAGATCGCATAGAGAGACAGACAGAGATGCCTATGGAGCCCCAGCTCTCTCATCATCCAGCTCTCAGCCCAGGTAACAGATGTTGAGTGAAGAAGCTTTTGGGATGACCTCAGGACTAGCCAGGTCAAAACTCCACAGCTAATATGCCCCCAAATTTCTAACCCAGAGAAATCATGACTGATTATAATGATTGTTGTTTTAAACTACTAAATTTGGGGATGATTTCCAGCACAGTAATGATAACTAGATTTTTCTTGTGGTTTATGGGATTTTAAAACATTTAATTTTTATAGTTCTTATAGTTTTATAGTATAGAAATACCCCCATTTTTTAACCTATATTTATCTAATTGCACTGGATAATAGTACCAAAGATTTAAAAATAATCATAATAAGAAGTATCTTTCTTTTGTTCCTGTATGTAGCCAAAATGTTTTCAGAGTTCCCCTATTAAGCAACAAGATGTCTTTAGAACAAAAGAGATACTTTAAATTTTACCGAAGTACCTATATATCCCTAGTTTTAAAATAAATGCCTCATCCTAAAAATATGACAGTCACCAAACTTCTGGCACTTTTCACTTAGAAAGCTCAGGACATACACTCAGCTGATCAAATCTACATGCAGGGACCTTATTCAGATTTTCCTAATTGTGATTTGCAGTCTTTGGCTCTACTCATTGCTACAGGGTACTGGATTATTTATATATTTTTAAATTTTATTTTATAAACTAATTCCTGTTCCAACATTACCACATGTAGAAAGAAGCCCTTATCTCTGTTAAGTGTGCACATCTCCAGGGTGCTCCTTTAAGAGAGGTGTAAAGTCCTATAGTCAACTGATCACCCTCAAATAGCACTGTGTGATATTTAAATGCTACCCATAACCATAAAGGAAACAAGTTCTCCTTCCCTTTTTCCTGGACTTAATATGTATTTTTTGAGTAGCACAGTATTTGTTTAGAGTATTAAATGAGTGGTATATTAAGAATATTTAAAATTCATGAGTATTCTATTTGCATCAAATGCAGGAATAGTGCTTTTAAGTTTCAAGAAATTTTCTGTGCCAGATTGCAGGGGAAAAAAGATTGTTTATGAAATTCAGCATCAAATATCCTGGTATTACTTTGGGGAATCATCCATTTAATCCTAGATTTCAGCAATTTATAGAGATGACAAAGGAGATAAAGGAAAGTTTTAGATGCAAATAGCTACATTTGTTTAATGAGGACATTATCCCTACTGTGAGGTACCCTGAGGATTTCATACAATCTCCCCTCAGGTAAGGCTATTTAAATCATATATAAGTAATAATTTATACAGCTTTTTTCTTAAAATGTTTATGGAATCAAGGTTTGCTATTTCCTTTAGGAGTAAATAGCAATTATTCACAGTCCTGGCTTTCAACCATTAAAAAAATCCAAAATATATCCTTCCATTGCAGAATAAATGTTTTCTCCTAATTCACCATCAGTGGATATCAACTTTCTCCAATAATCCCATATTATTTTATTTACTTAATGATGACCATTGTCTCCTACTCCTTCCTTGTGCTAAACAGAACTCTGTCTTTTCTCAGGTAGGCTTCCCATACTTACTTTCACTGGGTAATTTCATAATGCTCAGTGAATTCCTCATTTGTACCAGGAACTCTTCAACTGTTGGAAATGTAATGGTAACTCTAAAGGACAAGATCCCTAGTCTCACATTAAGTATTTGTGGAGTAAATGAGGGAGTGAATGAATGATTGTTATTAATACTGTTGCTTTGTTAAAGTCAGGCATGACTCCTTTTTCATATTTGCACCCTCTTTGTCTAAGATTGTCTCTGGTGTTTAATAAACATTAATTTGTTTAAATAAGATATGATAGGATAGAATTCCAAATAGAAAGATTTAGGAAGCAGAACCAGTGTTTAAATTTAATACCAGTTTTATTCTGAGAATTAAATGGAAGAAGAAGATAGCTGGAGTTGTGTTGATGAGAGAGAGACACAGAGAGAGAGAGAAGAAAAGAGCCTAAGACTCAACCTTTGGGTGGTCATTTAGCTGAGGAGAGTGGGGAAGAGGAGATAAACAGAAGGGAGCAAAAGAAAGTGAGAATTGACAACGGGAGGCAGAAAATTGTTCAGAATGGTAGAGAAACCAAACTGTGGCATCACTGATGCTAAATGAGCAATGAGATGCTAAATGGTCCAGAGAGGCAGATACAGAAATCTGGTCCAGAAGAAGCTGGCGAAAATGTCTTTAGATCGCACATGATGTCATGGATTACTCAGAATGCCCAATTTTCTTGATAGTTTCACATGTATAAGATTTGTCTTCACAACAGTTTGTAAGTCCCTGTCACAAGGGCAGAGACCACATTTTAATTTTGCTCTAGTCATTAACAACCTCTGATCTATAGACATTGTCTGATAGGATTTTCTGGAAAACATGCTGACTCATCTCCACCATTAGTCACATCACTTCACTGTCTTCTATATTCCCTGATGTTTCTTATTTCATGAATTTTTCTTTTTCTGTTTTGGGAATAATTTTATGTGCTAAATATCCTATTCAATGTTACCATCCTCTGTTTTCTTTCTTTTTCTACCTTTGAAATTCTCAATCGTTATGAAGATTAGTAGTCAGAGTGGGTCACTCCTGTTAACTAAGCGGGACCTATATAAAAAAAAAACATAAAAACATAGGATAAGGAGCTAATAAGCTTAACTGGAGTCTCTGCCATATACAGAATAGATTAAAATGCATTTTTCATCAGTTTGAAGCTTCCTCTGTTTTTTAACACATCAAACTTTGACTATTTTACTACCAATACAGTATACTTTCATGGCCTTGCATTTAAATAACAGTTTACATTTATTGGGAGACATCTGACAGGAACATGCTTCCTCTATGCCTATGTAAGTTAGTCTTACCTGCATTTCTCCACTCCCACACCTACAGTCATCTTGGCATTTATAATAAAGTAATTCTTCTGATTATATAACCCTTACCTGATATGCCTCAATGATAATTTTTGAACACTTGTCTTGTCCCTGTGAATTTTGTTCTTGGTTCCTCGATTCACCTACCCATACCAGTTTTTATGTTTTCTTTGACTGAACCCTGTCTTTGTACTCTGCACAATATCTCTGAGTTCTCTAGAACTAAGACTGAAAACAGTGTGGGCAATGATATAAGTTCTGTCTGATTCCTGCTTTCCTATCTTCTGTAAGAAAAAAAAAAAGCCTCAAAATGCTGAAGGAACAAAACTGGTCATCTTAACAGCATTTGTGAAGACCTGTCCTGGGCAAGAGGTAGGAGGAAACTCCTGTATCAAGGCCATTAGAGATCCCTACCAGTTGGGGTGGGGCTGGATCACTGAGAAGGTCTCACTACAAAGATTCAGGAGTATAACATCTGATTAAGACTGAGACTGAATCAGGACAATAGGGAATGTAGTCTCCCCCTATTCCTGGCCAGCAAGTCTACTCTTAGAGGTAGGACAGGTATAGAAAGAGAACCTGTGATCTCAAAGTTGAGAGTGGAGCACACACTGAAGAAAACTCAGTTGGTCCCCACAGTAAACAGAAAATAATGCCAGAGGACTTTGAAGCCTGTAGTTTGCTGAGGGTAACAATAGTAACAACAAAACCCAAACCCAGCACAACACCTGATTCAACTGACTTAACTTTACCCCACAATAAAATCCTAGCTAAAAAGAAATGTGCCCATCTTCTGGCATGAATATTATTTATCTCAATCGCCACTGCCCAAACAAGATGTCTGACTTTCAACTAAAACTTAAATTAAGGACAAGAAAATGAGAAGTAAAACAATATACTGGAAGAGAAAAATCAATCCCCCAAACAAAACTGAGATATGGCCCAGATGTTGGAACATCTGTCAGGGAATTTAAGACAATTTTTTTTTTTTTTTTTTTTTGCCGTATGCGGGCCTCTCACTGTTGTGGCCTCTCCCATTGCAGAGCACAGGCTCCAGACATGCAGGATGAGCGGCCATGGCTCACGGGCCCAGCTGCTCTGCGGCATGTGGGATCTTCCCGGACCGGGGCACGAACCCGTGTCTCCTGTATCGGCAGGCGGACTCTCAACCACTGTGCCACCAGGGAAGCCCGACAATTATTATTAACATGTTAAAGGTTCTATTAGAAAAGGTAGACATCATGCATGAACAAACAGGGAGTTCCAGCAGAGATACAGAAAGAGGAGAGAGAGAGAACAGGTTAAAATAAATATTTCAACAGATGATGTCTGAGAATTTCCAAATGTAATGAAAGAAAACAAATCAAAGATTCAAGAAGCTAAGGAAATACCAAACAAGATTAAAAAAATAAGTATATAAATGTCAAATAAGTAAATGAACAGGAAAAAGTCACCAAGATATATCAGATTCAAATTGCTGAAAATAACAAATAAAGAGAAAATCTTGAAGGCAGCCAGCAAGTAAAAGACACATTATGCATAGAGGAGAAACGAACATCAGTATTCTCATGAGAACATCTGCAAGCCAAAGACAATGGCATAATACCTTTTAAGTACTGAAAGAAGAAAAATCTGTTAACCCAGAATTCTACCTCCACCAAAAATACCTTTCAAAAAAATGAAAAAGAAGATTTTCAGACAAAAACTGACAGAAGCCTTTGACAGTATATTTTCACTATAAGTAATATTAAAGGAATCTTTAAACAAAATAATAACAGACAGAAACATGGAACTACACACACTTACACAAGCACATAAATGAAGAATTTTAGAAATTTGTTGGTTTGCAAATTTGGGAACTTCTCAGGTAAAATCCAAAACTGGTCCACATACGTGCAGGCAAGGAGAGACTGAAGAAAGTGGCAAACCACTGCAGATTGGGAGATGGCAGATTTAATAAGAAAGGGAATTTATATTACAGGCCTGTCTTGCTTGGGTGGCAACAAGACAAGATCTCTTAACTCACCTACCAGAATCTTGAGTTTATATAGAGGTTGTAACTGGGTTCAGTCACCTCTACTATCCAGATGGTCTCAACAACCATTGCCCTCTCAAGGATGCGTCCTTGAAAACAGCTTCAGCCATGGGAACAGAGGGCAGAAGGTACATTCCAAGAACTGAGTGAAAGTGAGGAGCCTCTGATTGCTCCGGTCCAGTTGGAGGGTCAAGCAGTTGTCATGTCCTCTTGATGAGCTCCTCCAGTGAAAATAATAGCAATGTATTGTATATTTATGGCACATGTAAAAGTAAAAATGTATGACGATGATAGCACAAAAAGAGGAAGAAGGGATTGGTAGTATACTTCCATGAGATCCTCACATTACACTTGAAGATGTATAATATTATTTTAAGGTGGACTATAGCTAATTAAACACATATAAACCAAGCGCTAGACAAGCAGCTGGCACACAGTAGTTAGAGAAAATTAGTTATATCTCACACTGTCCTCTCCCTGCTACCTGCACTGAGAGAGTGACCTTCATTCAAGAAGAAAGTGTCCATAAGCATTAGGGGTAACTATAAGCAAACTGAAACTTTACCTGTAGCCCAACAGAGAAGATTAAAGAGAGTCCAACAATTATGTTAGATTTAAGCACATAAGTAAATAGGCAAACTTCTTCTTTTCCCATCTACACCACCAGGTAAACCCTGAAAACTGATACTGCTACCAACAACACTTAAGAAGACCCACATGTCATGAAGCTCAGAAGATATTTTAATACATGGTAAGCATCCATGATGCACTGTTAGGAAACAAGGATTGAGTGCATCCTTTGTGTGCTGTCTTGGAAATATGAAATAGTAATTTAACAGGCTTTCTTCCTTGCTTTGCTTAAAAAGGCACCCTACCATGTTAAGATGAAATGGTAACAGCTACTAAAGCTAGTCCAGGTTTGACTGCTTCAAGTCATTTTTAGACCTGTGTAACTTGGGATTGGTTGCAAGTAACAGCTCACAAAAGGCCATAAATATCTACCTACATCAAAGCTAAATCCATTACTTCAGGGAAACAGGAGTGAATTACTCACTCCAAACAGACCATGTTTAATACATCTGCATACAGGAAGATTAACTGAAAAGCCTCTTTACCCTGAAAATCAGTTTTCCCTTTCTTAATACCTGGCTTATGTGGAGACAGCGAGGTTACAGCATTGCATGCCCAATAACACCAAACTATCAACTTCAAAACAGTCATTAAACCAGAGGCGTATTTCCCATCCAGTGTCCATGCCAGTGGCTAAAGGTTTATGTTTATATAGTGAACAACCAAGATAAATATTTACAACGAGCTTATCCTGCTAAGAAATCATGTTTTTCTAACACTGATCCTTTCATTCCAACACTTCCTGCCCTCCTATGTCCTCCCCTCATCCCCTCTGACTTCTAGTGGATTCTCCAAATCTATAAAACATTAGCAGAGAACTTCAGACTGGACCCTCAGAATTTTTTCTGATTTAGATCTTCTAGCTTGGAACCTTAGATGAGGCAACACAAAACTCACGTTCATCCTACCCCTCCTTCCATCCTCTTGAATGCTAAACAATTTCTAGGAGGAAAGGGAGGTTGACTGAGGGAGAGCCCATGGCAAAAATGTGGAAAAGATGTCCCCCTTCGATGTTAAGCTCACTCAGGACAATTCTGTATTATGCTTCTAGTGTGGAGAAATAGAGATTCAGATTTGAGTTCAAGTCTATTTTCTACTACCTAGTAATTTGATGACTTGGGACAGGTTACACATGCTCTGTAGGCTTCAGCTTCTTACACTGTAAAAACAGATCATATCTATCCCAGGGTTGTAGTGATATTTAAATAAGGCAACATCACAGCACCTAATATGTAATATGAAATCAGCATTGCTCAGCAAATGCTGACTTCTTTCCTTTGGCTTCCACAGCTTAATTAATATAATCTTCTGTCTTTGTCTAATGTGAACTATGTCCAATCCATTTTTTGGAGGAAGAAAGTGTACTACTCATATATTTCAAATTAAGCAATTAATGTTGCTTATGATATGGTCTCCAAAATATACGTATATAAATTTTATTGTATTGTTTTGTAATACAAATTAGTAGTATAAAATATTTATAACATTTGACCAATTAATTTGTGCTCTTCTATTCTAAGAAACTAATCCAAAATAGATAAATAAAAGCTTAAAAAAACTCATACAGAAAATGTTCATTACAACATTATATATATTGGGGGAAATATGAAATTTTCTAAATGCCCAAAGGAGGTGACTGAGTAAATGTTGGGCCACTCACAGAGCTGTGTTGTATTGTCATTATTCTTTGTGTATAGCCACTTGCATAGAAAAATATCATTTTGTGAAGAAATGTTATTAAAATATTAAAATGGAACATGTTTATATTATTTGGTCAAAAATTCAGATACAATATTTTATATAGATTAAGTCAATAATATAAAATATATACATATATTATCCAATATACATATACATATATTGGATAATATGTATATACGTATATGTATATTATCCAATACATGTATATATATATGATATATACATACAATATAGATACATACGTATATGTGGATGTACATGTGTACAATTTAAATTCATTCTGAATAACATGCCCATTATGTATGTATACATGTAATAATGTCTATATGCATATAAAGAGTGCACATGTGTGCATATGTATACGTTTATGTGTGTATAGAGATAATATATATCGGGAATAAGAATTTTCATTGGGCATTAAGTGCAAGGCAGTGAGTTAAGTGTTTTAAATGCATTGTGTAACATTATCATGTAAAAACTATGGGTTATATTCTATTATCTCTTTATCTCTTTATTTTACAAATAAAGAAATAATCTTAAAGAAGTAAAATCATCCAAGAATGTTGTCAGAAGTCCTACTGCTGAAAAATGGGGCAGACTTGGGACTGGAAATCACATCTGTGTGATTCAACTTTTATACACAAAACCCCTGAGTCTGCAGGTTCAATGGGCATTTATTGAAGCTAAAGTGTGTCCAGCACAAAGTTAGGAGTTTTCAGGCACACTGCCTCATTTAAGATCATAACTTAACTCTTTTGTTTAAAGGTAACTATAGGGATTCACAGAATTTGTGTTCTAAATGTAATAATGCTTCAACTCCTGTTTTTGACCCTGAGCATTTTCTGAGCTACTGACCATAACCTGCTTCTTCTGTGTTTGATTTCAGTGCTTGACTTTAGTCACTAACTTCTGTCTCCTGAACTGTCATCAAAAGAGTTAACTACTATTTATAATATTTGGCTTTTAGCCTATATGAATATATATGTATGTATGTGTATGTGTGTGTGTGTATGGATATGTATATATATATATATATATATATATATATACACATACATACATATACTGTACATGCACTTTACATGTCTCCTATTTCTGGTATTTCATTTTACAGAACAGTGGGCCAAGGAAGCAAAAGCCTACATTAAAATACTATTCTCAATACTTTTAATTGTGATTTTGGGGCAGTTCACTCTGATTCTCTGTTTCCATATCCATAATAATATCTACCTCAAACATTTAGTTTTGTAAGTGTTAAACAAATAATAATGTATGTAAATGTTCCAAGAATCATTTCTGGCACATTGTAAGCACAAATCAAGTTAGTTTTCCTTCTTTGATGGATCTCTATTAAGTTAATAAATATATAAGACACAGCACCTGACATACTATAAGCACAATGTAAGTTATTTTTATTATTACATTTTTTACCTTCATGTGTTCTTCAGTTCTCCCCTCTTTTCGCTCATATAGACAGCCATATTATTTGGGGTGATTTAAACAATATGTTTCACATAATTAAAATTTATAAATATCTTTTAATCAGAGCTGAAATCTTTTCTTTGTTAAATAGTTTCAAATAACTGTCTGCCCTCCGCCTCAGTCGCCTCACTGCAGACTCTATAACCACGCAGGAGAAGGAGTATGAATGGCCTCTCTGTTTACTAACCACAAATCTGCTGACATGAGAAGGTAATTTGAGAATAATGAACATTCCTTCAAAGTACACACTGAAACTACTGTAAATTCTTCCCCTTAAGTTTACTCAGCTATCAGATAGAACAGGAGGTTCTCACCTTATCTTCTGGAAATTGCTGCCAAATGGATATATTGATTTAGTTGGCCATTTAATGGACTGGATGTCTATTATATTTTACTACATTGGTAAATGGGGTTTACTTAATCCCATTCTCAGTTTAAAAGGTTTCAGCATTGATAAAATCTGCAAAGACAGATGTGAAATAAATTGTGCTCTTTTAATGGAATTACTACAGAGAACAAAATGCCCAAGAAAGTTGCTTACCCCAAAGTGTAAATCGCCTAAGGATTTCTCTACTTCAGATATATTTTGGAAACAATGCTGTTGACAA
Source organism: Hyperoodon ampullatus (assembly GCF_949752795.1). Classification (NCBI taxonomy): domain Eukaryota; kingdom Metazoa; phylum Chordata; class Mammalia; order Artiodactyla; family Ziphiidae; genus Hyperoodon; species Hyperoodon ampullatus. The sequence continues at coordinate 8,150,849 of NC_136928.1, forward strand.
GTTGAATTATTTAACCCTTGTAAATACAGTTTAGCTTTTGAAAAATTATTTTTCTCATGTCAAAGTCATTTGCTCACAATCAAGAGAAAAAGCAAGATTGGAAAATTATACCATCTATTTTATTGATTTACTCAGCAAATTGGCATAATGCAAGCAAGATCAAATGTAATTTTATATCCAAGACCCACATCACCTCTCTCCACGGTAAGCAAGCTATGCACATTGGTAAATATATATATATATACATATATATATATGTATATATATATATGTGTATATATATGTATATATATGTATATATATATATGTATATATATATATATATGTGTGTGTATATATATATATATATATATGTATATTTGCCAAACTGCCCCTTCCTTCCTCAACCACTGCACCTCCAGGGAAGCCCTGTGCAGAAGCTTTTTAGTTCAATGTCATCCCACTTATTTATTTTTGATCTTGTTGCTTGTACTTTAGGTGTCATATCCAAAAAGTTACTACCAAGATCCATGCCATAAATATACACTTTTATTTCTACATTTCTGCTGTCATAAATAATGCCAAAAAAATAATTTTAATTTGACATTTTCCATGTTCTGGCTATTATAAATAATGCTGCAATGAACACTGGGGTGCATGTGTCTTTTTGAATTATGGATTTCTCTGGGTATATGCTCAGTAGTGGGATTGCTGGGTCATACGGTAGTTCAATTTTTAGTTTTTTAAGGAATCTCCATACTGTTCTCCATAGTGGCTGTATCAATTACATTACCACCAACAATGCATGAGGATTCCCTTTTCTCCACACCCTCTCCAGCATTCATTGTTTGTAGATTTTTTGATGTCAGCCATTCTGACCGGTGTGAGGAGATACCTCATTGTAGTTTTGATTTGCATTTCTCTAATAATTAGTGATGCAAACTAAGTGTCCATCAAGAGAGGAATGGATAAAGAAGACGTGGTACATATATGCAATGGAATATTACTCAGCCATAGAAAGGAATGAAATTGGGTCATTTGTAGAGACATGGATGCACCTAGAGACTGTCCTACAGAGTGAAGTAAGTCAGGAAAAGGAAAACAAATATCGTATATAAATGCATATATGTGGAAACTGAAAATATTGGTATAGACTATCTTATTTACAGAGCAGAAATAGAGACACACATGTAGAGAACAAACATGTGGACACCAAGGGGGAAATGGAGAGTGGGATGAATTGGGAGATTGGAATTGACATATATACACTATTGATACTATGTATAAAATAGGTAACTAATGAGAACCTACTGTATAGCACAGGGAACTCTACTCAGTGCTCTGTGGTGACCTAAATGAGAAGGACATCCAAAAAAGAGGGGATATATGTATAAATATAGATGATTCACTTTGCTGTACAGTAGAAACTAACACAATATTGTAAAGCAACTATACTCTGATAAAAAAATTGATATTTTCCCTTAAGATATTATGGATCTACATGTATACATTTTTAAAGCTCTAGATACATATTGCCAAATTGTTTCCAAATATACTATCAGGTGTGTGCAAGGCCTTATCTGGAATTCTAAAAACCTAAATATCTTTAAACTTAAAAGTTTCTTTCATAACTCATTTAATGACAAAACATGATTTACTTGAACTCATTTAGTATCAAAAGATGACCTGAACTGACACAATATGAGGTGCCAATGCCTTCCATTGAAAACTGTTAGGAACACACCTGAAGTTGAGCAAATTGTGTTTATTACTCAGTACAGAACACACACCATGAAGCACACTGGGTTATCTCAGTAAGAGGATATTAGAAATAACTACTTACTGGTCTTGGTCTTTGCATGGGTGATGTTGAAGAGAGTCTAAGGAAGTGGGGTGAGCTCTAGATTGGAAGTTATCAGAAGACAGGGGTAATTCTTTGATTGGGTATCTCAATAAATTTTATCTATAGGAAGGGCAGGCTACAGTAAGAATGAAGCTTTACCAAATACAATTGGTAAAGTAGCACTCACTCATTTTACCCCAGGAAGTGAATGTTTGGCAATGTTTTTATTTGTGCTTAGACAAAGTTAAGAAGTGGCCATGTTTTCTCCACTTTATCACAGAATCAGAGTAACCTTGTCTGAGGTTGGTGTTCTGTGAAGTTGCTTAGGTAGGATAATAGGAAAAGAGTGTGGTCTAGTTATGAATGCCACACAGCTTCTGGATGTGAGATGCTTCTTTTTTTTCCACTTTCTCAGAGGCTAATTATACACTTGATTTGTTCTAGTATATGAAATATCCATAGATTTTGCTGCAGAAATAATAAAATGTTTGTTTTGGTTGCTGCAAATTATCTTGACTTATTAACCTCTGAAAAAAATTGAATTCCAAGAATCATTTGCCCTGAGGCTTTTAAGATAAGGGTGATTGGATCTGTACCCTTTTATAATTGTATATACAAATTAACTGGAAGAGATATTTCACTGAACACATGTCAGCACTGAGTATCCTCATTCTTAGAAAGCTTCTTTTACTGCATCAGTGGATTCATGGGCACAATTCCTAACTTGATGTCCAGCATGTGAAGCTCTGGAATACTGGAATCGAGTATGATGAAAGATACAGTCCACTGGCACTGCTATTAGGTCTCAAGTGTTCATGGGTTCTGCCTGTGGTCACTCTCTGTGGTAGCCTAACCCTCCCACAGTTACTTCACCCAACTCCTCTCTAAGTTATGCAGTGATTGTTTCAGAGAGACTAAATTGTTTCAGAGAGACTAGAGACACAGAAAAAGAGGTACCAAGAGGGGAAGGGTGCTGACCAGGAGACAGGAATTTAACTGTCTCAAAAGCTGATACCGGGCTTCGCTGGTGGCACAGTGGTTGAGAGTCCGCCTGCCAATGCAGGGGACACGGGTTCGTGCCCCGGTCCGGGAAGATCCCACATGCCGCGGAGTGGCTAGACCCGTGAGCCATGGCCGCTGAGCCTGCACGTCTGGAGCCTGTGCTCCACAACGGGAGAGGGCACAGCAGTGAGAGGCCCGCGTACCGCAAAAAAAAAAAAAAAAAAAAAAAAGCTGATACAAACCAAGAGAGAGGCAATTTTTCTGCTTTCCATATGTTAGAAATGCCCAATTGACTGAAGCCCACGGCAGACAGAAAGAAGAAATGAAAGAGCTCTTGTTTCTGCCCACATCACCAAGCTTACTTTGTATCAGAGAGTGACAACAATTTGAAGCAGATCAATATTCATGTAGTTTAACATATTAAACAAATGTTAAAACTGCTGCTTAAATTAATCAATGCATACCATTTATTGAAATAAAATCAAGAAAGTGTTTTGTTCTCAGGACCATTCATTTATCAGTAGCCTCCAAATTTTATACCACATTGAAACATCTCTGAGTAATTGTTCAAAATGTAGTTTCTCAACCATGACTCCGTTATATTCAGATTCAGGGACCTATGACAGAGCTTGGGAACCTGCAGAGCATGGATTTTGTTGTGAGAAACCCTACAAAAGGCAAACTTCCCCGTTGAACCAGAGATGTAAATGAGTTATCAGCTTCTCCCCTGACCATGGACATAGTTAGCAACAAGGTGCTAACTTGAATGGGTGTTGTAGGCAGCTTTGTTGTGATTAAACGCTATATAGACATGGAACGTAGAATTATTTTTAATCCTTGGTCTTAAAAATACGCATATCCATGAAAAGCTTTCAGAGAGAACTTTCCTACTGAGTTGGCTTTCTTAAAAGATCTTCGGAATGGCAAGTCATATTTACATATTGGAAACTGTTGAAATGATACTAAACTTCAACCCACTACTCAGAGATGTTTGGACTATAATCTGAACTCTTTCAGAAAGGAGTCTGATACTACAACCAGGCACTGATATTTAGTACAGGACTTTATGATCCTATCTAGAGAATGTTAATGACATATGTTGATCCACTGCAGAATAAGATAGCAGAAAGAAGTCCTTGAGTTTCTCAAATGGACAAATAGAAAGAATCAGTGGAAGTGAGTATGGGGATAGAAAAGGTAATAAGAGGTGATTCAGGATGCTTGCAACAGGTTGTGAAGCAAATCAGGAAATTAAGCAAGTTGTCAGTAAGTGAAAGGGAAAGTTGCATAGGAATCCAAACAAGGTCTATTTGTATAATCTTGAACAGAAGGTGTCCCCAGGGACTTTCAGGGAACAGATAAATCAGTTGTTTCCTCTTTTCAGGTTTTTCCTCCTGGGATTAACCGCTGCTCAGCATCACTTGCCTTTACTGAATAGAAATATCCAAGACTTAAGCCAAATAAGCCAAATATCAATAAATACTTCAAAAACTCATACTGGCTTATAATCTTCATTAAAGTGTCGACTACTCACTATGTAAGGCACTTCAGTGGCTATTAAGATTATCATTATAGTCATTACTGCTCTCTAGAAACTTAGACGAGATCCCCAGACCAGTAAGTTACTGACTAAACCCCCAACTTCACTGTTTAAAAGCTGAAATTAAATGCAAATGCACTTTAACTGTGCAGGGGTTGGTGTTTTGTACCAGCTGGTCTCCCCATCACCAGGAAACCTATTACATGAGTCTGTGTAGGAAGCTGCCGGAAGGTTCTCCATAGAGGGGAGAAGATGTGGAGGCAGAGGAGAAAGGGATAAACATTTACACCAATGAAGTACCTCTTATGGAAATGACTTTCTGGTAGAGAAAAGTTTTCAAGTCCCTGTAGAAAGGACGCCTCCATTTTGTACTCAATGAGGCTACAATAGAAATTCTACTTAAGTTTAAGCCATGAGTTTTGGTTTTGGGACTTGTTTTGTTTTTGTTTTAGTTCACTTCTGATGTGTTAAGTACAGGCGCATCTTTCAGTTCAGTTCTTAGACCCACAGACTAAAGTTGTTAATGAGGCCACAGTGGTGTTCACACAATTAGGAAAATTTTCTACAGCAATCCTGATTTTAATCATTATTTTCTTAATGATTAAACATTAAAATACCTGGAAACACAGCTGACAGTAATGAAAATAAATTTTTAAAAAAATTGTAAGCCTTGATTTTGGCCCTGGAGCTTCTTTGACTAGTTTCTCTATCTCAGAAATAGTGTCTGAGTTTGAGAGAAATCCATGAAAATACTGTTTGATCTTCAAAAATACCAACATTTTTTAGCCTCCCCAAAGCGACGTCTTTTTCATCTGCTTGTGTCTGTACCTACATGTCGCTCGCGGTGTTACCGGGTTGGAGTGCGTTGTGTCAAAATAACTTCAACCGAGGAGGTCAATGGAAGACCAGGACCAGCAATCTCCGTCCTCAGAGAGCAAGCAAAGAATTGCAGACTATCACTTCAGGCATAAGAGCAAAGTAAAGTTTATTTAAGCATAGGTACACTGTCAGAGAGGGAGAGTGGGCTGTTTCTGCAAAGTGAAAGCAGCGTTCCTGTAGAGGCTTAAGGGCATTTTTAAGGAACATTTTGCGGGGAGGCGGGGGGAGTGACAGGGGATCATTATTTAATTGACAGTGCTGAGCTATGTAACAAGTTCGCTATTGCACATGCTCTCACGCTTGATTCGTTAGAAAAGCTCACGGGGCGGGGGTGGGGCGCAAAACCACATGTAGATTTTATTATAAGGATGGTATAATGAGTTTGGTTTTACTATAGGTTAGATGCCTGTCTGGTCTGGGCATGCGCAGCCTGGAGACCTTTCCTCGCGTTACTGGCCCTTTCTTTGTCAGGATAAGTTTGTCCGCTACACGACCGTAGTTTCTAGCCCGTTCTGGTTAGGGTCGCGGGTTGGGGGGTGGGGGCGGCGTCCCCGGGGGGTGTCCCCAGATAGTTGGGGTGTAACTCGACTACTCCCACTTGTCTTTTCGCCACTGTCGCCTCCTTGCTGCTAATGTCTGACTAACTACCTAACAATGTCACTTTGAAATGATCACTTTGCAAATACATTCAGGACTAGAGCAGAATCATTTGACAGTGTCACTTCCCGTTTAGCCAAACTCTCCTTCTTTTCACCGGGAACTTGCTTCAACAGAGGTGACCATGAACAACTAAAGAAATAAAATAAGAAGGTTGAAGGAAAGATAGAACTTTTAAAAAGATAAAATATAAGCAATGGGGGAAGGGTAAAACACATTTTTGAATTATATATTATTAATTGGAGATCAGTGCCAAAAATTAAACATCAGTGTTTCAGTCTAGGCACCTCTAGAAACATCTCATTAATATAGATTTTTTTCACTGACCGTATCAAGTGGCACAAATTTTCAAATGACTGTGGTTCATTCATTCAAGAACATATGCTTTTCTTTTAAACTACTTGGGATTAGAAATGTTTAAAATATGTTACATTCATCTCTAAGTATAATATACTGTGTATGGATATCAAAATTGAATTTTAAATTACTATTCTCTCCTAATTTTCTCCTATTCAATATTTTACAGAGTTAGTCTCACAATGCTTCCATAACTCTCACTCCAGCAGCTCTATGCATGAATTGTTTGACATGTGACCATATGGAGGCAGAGTAGGAAAATAAATAGTATTCTCTTCCAACTGTCAGGAGATCTGGCTTATCATTTTGATTCAGCTAGCTGCTGCTCTGAGGTCTTAGGTAAGGCATTTAATTTTTTTAAGACTGCTTACTCATCTCTAAAACAAAGGCTGAACCCTCTGCCAACTCACTATTCTGCCTCCACAAAGAGAGGATAGGAAATGAAATGTTTTAATAATTATTATTCATGAATATAACAGTAATTTTATTTACATAAATAATATAATTTATAATGAACCTTCCTATTATATTACCAAACTCTCACTGCATGTGGACAGGAAGATGGTTATTTTACTCTGTGCTATAGACTCAAGAGAGATTGCTGATCTAATATTGAGTTTATGAAAGCATAATATTCAGGTTAAAAGTTGTTTCATACTAAAAAAATAAAGTTCCAATGATCAAGTAAGTTTGAGAATTGCTAGTACAAAGAAAGTTGTAAAACTTTCTTTCTTGAAAGGCTTCTCGGAGACCTTAATACTCTCGCATTTCCCATAGATGTGTAAGGTGAGGACATACATTTTCTTCAGTATATTCAACTCCAAACTGCCTAAGGGACTACTTCTGCAGAGTACTATTGGAGAAGCTCATCTTATATCACAAGCAAGCAATTGGCTGAAAAAAATATATAAGGCCAAGTTTTCTCAAACCAAGAAGAGTTACTTCCACCAAAATGCAGTGAAGTGTACAGAAATATGGCAATTGTGCTGCAAAAAGCTTTGTTGCTACTCCCTCCCCTTGCTATCTACTGAATTTTCAGTCTCTCTCTCTCTCACTTTCCCTTGCTCTCTGTCTCTGTCTCTTTCCTCTCCTGTTTCTTTTTTACCTCTGTAGTTAAGAAATTTTTCATATATATATATATATATATATATATATATATATATATATATATATATATATATATATATATTTAAACCTTATTTGGTATGGTAAACAAATAAAAGTGTTACTTTAAGTACTAAGGTGGATGGTACAGATATTTTTCCCTTAATATTTCTCATACTTACGGCTAATCCTAAGTAAGGTGTATTAACCTTGATGCCACCAGATCACAGTTTGAAAACCAGTTTTTCCTTCAGAGTGACATCAGCATCCTGGCAGCATAAAATGCTCCTTGTGTTGTCTCTCCTTTCAACAACAGAAATTCAGCATCCATCCACAAACAAAAGAATCTCTCCTGAGGTTGTGGGATCCAGCACCATACACCATACACCTGGGAGGAGTCTTGCCCACCTGTTCACTGGGTAATAGGCAGACAGACCTTGGGTACCAGCTGTGGACCCTGCAGTAGCCTGTGAACCAGCTCCAGCTCCTCTGAGCCATGATCTGGGAGCACCTGGAGCACTGACTTGCAGAGTCATCCATGCATGAGAGGGCTGTTGTGGAGGTCCAGGTTTCCAGAGGAGAAGTTCCAGTACACTATTGGGGCAAAAAATGACAAGTTTGGATGCCTGGAGACGGACTTTGCTTGCATCACCCATATCCCATGTTGGCAAAGCTATGGCTAAGTGAGACTTTCTTGGCCTCTGATTTCTACTGCAGGAGAAAGAAAGAGCAAGTGAGTGAGCACCAGGCTCTCTAGCTGTGTGGGACACTGTCAAAGAGACCCACTTTTCTCTTGCAGGCTCCAGAGTACTAATCAGGAGCCCCATGGCTGGGGTGAGGAAGATCAGGAGACCAGTAGTTAAGATTTTTAGAGGCACTAAATGGTGTGATTCCTGCTAACTCTGTTGTGTTTTCCATCAGGGAACCTGCCCAAGAGCTGCAGGGAAAACCTTATCCACTGATCCTTCCAGCTGTTATGCAGGCACTCCCAGTGTTCCATGTGCATCATCCACAGCTCCCTACACTCTGTGGCTGGCTCCCTGTGCCTGGTCCTGGGGGCTGCAGCCAGAGTGAGCTTTGGTAGACAGTGAGGGAGCAAGTGCAGAAAGCAAGCCACCATTTCCTTGCTGCATTATTCACAACAGCTAGGACATAGGAACAACTGAAGTTTCCATTGACAGATAAATGCACAAAGAAACTGTGGTGTATGTATAGAAAAGAAAAGAAGGAAATCCTGCCTCTTATAACAATGTGGATGGACATTTAGGGCATTATGCTATGTGAAATAAGTCAGAGAACAATGAATCCTGTGATCTCACTTATGTGTGGGATCTCCAAAAGCCAAACTCATAGATACAGAGAATTAGTGGTAGTTACAAAGGGCTGTTGGTGAGAGAAATGGGGAGGTGTTGGTCAGAGGGTACAAATTTCTAATTGGAAGATGAATAAGTTCTGAGGATCTAATGTACAGCATGTTTATTATAGTTAAAAAATAGTGTTTATATACTTGGAAGTTGCTAAGAAGTAAATTATAAATATTCTCATCCCCCCAAATAAATGGTAATTATGTGGCATTATGAAGGTGTTAGTTGACACTATGGTGGTAATCATTTTGCATTATATATGTGAGAAATGGAGTATTGCCTGTCACATCAGTAAACAAAGGATGTCACAGTCACTGGCAATTTCAGCCACCACCTACAGTGAGCTGGTGAGCCCTGAGGGAACTCAGGAAGGAAACAAAGAATACCTGCTATTTAGAAACCATCAGACTTCGTCAATCCCTATAGTGAGCCCTGAGGAAACTCAGGATGTGAAAACACAGGACACTGAGGCCAGATAGCGGAGGTGCATATCGAAAGGGTGATTTCAGTGAACCCAGACTCTTGCACCTTCCCATATACAAGAAAGTGCTAAATTCCTTAACTTGACATATATGGTTTCCTTTTATTAACAGTAATCTTTTGTTCCTACTACCTACCCTTTGTTGCAAAACAACTATATATCTTGGCTCCCCTTTCACCTCAGGGTTACAGTTTTCTCAGGGTTACTTGAGATGCTGCCGCCCAGGCTTGAAGTCCTCAGCATGTCCCCCGAATAAAACATAACTCTCAACTTTTAGGTTGTGAATATTTTTTAGTTGACATATGTGTATCAAATCAACACTTTAATCTTACACAGTGTTGTTAGGGGAAACACTGACTGAAACTGCCCGCCCTGGCCAAGCACCATAGTAATCACTTCCATGAGTTATCTAACAACAGGTTGTCCTGGTAAGGAATGTGGAACTAACAAGTTACCACCAACCAGAAGAATTTGGGAAAAGTCAAAAGGAGAGAGGAGACACCAGTCCATAGGTCCTACCAATCTACTAGAATCCTTCTCGCTGGAATCCATATTGGCTGAGTGATGCGCGTGCCACCAGGAAGGACACCAAATATGAGTGATTGGCCAGAGACAACCTGGAAACTAACCCAATTACAATAAAACCTGAGACCACAAGCCACATGGCAAAGCAGTTCTCCTGGGTTCCCTGACACTGCCGCTATCCACCCAGACGCCCCTTCCCAATAAAGTCTCTTGCTTTGTCAGCACGTGTGTCCCCTCAGACAATTCATTTCCAAGTGTTAGATAAGAGCCTACACTCGGGCCCTGGAAGGGGTCCCCCTTTCCTGCAACAATGTCATATGTCAATTACATTTTGATAAAGCATAAAAACCCCAGAATATTACAGTTTTGAAATTGCTTGTGATTCCTGGTTTTTAATATTATTTTGAATTTTCTTTTTTTGCTCTGAAGCTTTACAATAGCACTATTTGTTAAAGTGTCTCTTTCTCCATCAGCCATTCTCAAATCAACTCTGGCCTAAGAAGCTAGAGTCATCCCTCCACTAAAGTAATGATTAAGTTGATATAAAATTAAAAAACAAACAAACAAACAAAAAACCTCTGGAATATAATCAATAATTTATAACAATCAAGGAAGTGCTTAATAAAAAGATAAATGGGAGTAGTATAGTTTTTTAAAAGTGCTTGCATATACTGAGGAATCCAGAAGGCCATACACATGCACAGGGCTGGACACATCCTCAGAAAAGACATGAGAAAACTCCAAGTTTTCACTTCTGGCTGAGCCTTAGGTGCTATATAAACAGTGAATGAATGTAAAACAGACTTACAAATGGTCTTGCTAAACACTGATGGAGTACCACAACACAGATCCAATCTGCAAAGACCAGGAGAGGTGAGGTGCCCCCTCACACCAGGAATTTCAGGAAATGTTTGTCACACAACTTCTTAACAGCTAGGTAGCAAAATGGAAATATTAGTGACCACACACAGCAATGAACATAATTCTCACAAAACTTATTTAGAAAAGTCAACGAACAAAGAAAAAACAATTCCAAACTGAAACAAGCAGTGACAACAAATCCTGGGGAGGGTAAGTTCTGATTTACAGAGTTACACATAATAATATTCAAAATGTCCTGTTTTCAACAAAAACCTATAAAGTGTGAAATGAAACAAGAAAGTGTGACTTATTCACAAGAAAATAATTATTAACAGAAATTGCCCCTGAGAAGCCTAAACATTGCAATTACAAGACAAATATTTTAAAATAACAAAAGCAGAGGTAGTTTGTTGCTAGTAAACCTACCATAAAAGAATGCAACAGAGTGTCCTTCAAGCTGAAAGGAAGGACACTAGACAGACACTCTAAGCCATGAGAAGAAATAAATGTCACTAGTGAAGGTAAATACACAAGTAAATATAAAATGCACTATTACTGTATTTTTGGTTTGTAACATTTTTGGTATTGTACTCTTGGTTTCTAATAGAAAATTATTACAGAAATAGAAGATTTGGACAACATTATAAACCTCTTAGACCTAGAAGACAGCTGTAGAACACTCTACTCAACAACAGAAGAATGTACATTTTTCTGAAGTGCTCATGGAACATATCTCCAGGCTAGATCATAAATTTGATCATGAAATAATCATCAGCAAGTTGAGAAAGATTGAAATCATACAAAGCATTTTGTCTCATCACAATAGGATGAAACCAGAAATTAATAAGAGAAGAAAAACTGTAAAATTCACAAATGTGTGGAAATTAAACACTCAAACAATCAATGGGTCAGAAAGAAGTCACAAGAGAAATTAGAAAATATTTTTAAATGAATGAAAAAAAAAAAAAAACCATATAGACTGTAGCAAAAACAATGCTCAGAGGAAAACTATGGCTGTCATTGCCTAAATTAAAAGGAAAAAGTAAGGATCTCAACTCAGTAGCTTACCTTTAAATCTTAAGGAATTAGAGAAAGAAGAACACAGTAAAACCAAACTGGTAGAATAAAAGCCATAATAGAGGTCAGAGCAGATATTCAGGAAATAAGTAGAAAAACAGCACAGTGAAGTAACAAAACCAAAAGTGCATTCTTAGAAAAGATCAGCAATATTGGCAAACTTTTAGCTAGACTAACAAAAAAAAAAAGGATGACTCAAATTACTAAAATCAGAAATGAATGTGGATATATTACTACTGAACTTACAGAAATAAAAAGAATCATGAAAGAAGACTATGAACAATTATATGTCAACAAACTAATGAAACGAATGAATTTCTAAACTAACCAACTCAAAAGCAAATAGAAAAACTGAATAAATTATAAAAAGTAAAGAGACTTATTCAATATTTAAAAACCTCCAAAAAAAGAGAAGCCCAGGGCCAGATGGTTTCACTGGCTAATTTTACCAAACATTTAAAGATTGAACAGCAATCCTTCTCAAACTTTTCAAAAAAATAGCAGAGGAGGGAATACATTCTAACTCATTTTATAAAGCTAGTATTACCCTGATACAAAAGCCTTATAAAGATATTGTAAGAAAACTGCCGACAGAGCAGAAGCAAGAAGAACTACAATTCTGCAGCCTGTGGAATGAAAACCACGTTCACAGAAAGATAGACAAAATGAAAAGGCACAGGACTATGTACCAGATTAAGAAACAAGATAAAACCCCAGAAAAACAACTACGTGAAGTGGAGATATGCAAACTTCCAGAAGAAGAATTCAGAATAATGATACTGAACATGATCTAGGAGCTCGGAAAAAGAATGGAGGCAAAGATCGAGAAGATGCAAGAAATGTTTAACAAAGACCCAGAAGAATTAAAGAACAAACACCTAGAAGAATTAAAGAACAAACAAAGAGAGACAAACAATAAAATAACTCAAATGAAAAATACACTAGAAGGAATCAATGGCAGATTGATTAACGGAAGCAGAAGAACGGATAAGTGACCTGGAAGACAGAATGGTGGAATTCACTGCCATGGAACAGAATAAAGAAAAAAGAATGAAAAGAAATAAAGACAGCATAAGAGACCTCTGGGGCAACATTAAATGCAGCAACATTCATATTATAGGGGTCCAAGAAGTAGAAGAAAGAGAGAAAGGACCCAAGAAAATATTTGAAGAGATTATACTGGAAAACTTGTCTGAAATGGGAAAGGAAAGAGCCACTCAAGTCCAGGAAGTGCAGAGAGTCCAAGGCAGGATAAATCCAAGGAGAAACACACCAAGACACATAGTAATCAAATTGACAAAAATTAAAGACAAAGAAAAATTATTAAAAACAACAAGGGAAAAATGACAAATAACATTCAAGGGAACTCCCATAAAGTTAAACAGCAGATTTCTCAGCAGAACCTCTACAAGCCAGAAGTTAGTGGCTTGATATATTTAAAGTGATGAAAGGGAAGAATCTACAACCAAAATTACTGTAGCCAGCAAGGATCTCATTCAGATTTGAAGGAAAAATCAAAAGCTTTACAGACAAGCAAATGCTAAGAGAATTCAACACCACTAAACCAGCTCTACAACAAATGCTAAAGGAACTTCTCTAAATGGGAAACATAAGAGAAGAAAAGGACCTACAAAAACAAAACAATTAAGAAAATGGTAATAGGAACATACATATGAATAATCACCTTAAATGTGAATGGAGTAAATGCTCCAGCCAAAAGACACAGGCTTGCTGAATGGATACAAAAACAAGACACATATATATGCTGTCTACAAGAGATCCACTTCAGACCTAGGGACACATACAGACTGAAGTTAAGGGGATGGAAAAACATATTCCATGCAAAAGGAAATTTAAAAAAAGCTGGAGTAGCAATACTCATATCAGATAAAATAGACTTTAAAATAAAAAATGTTACAAGAGACAAAGAAGGACACTACATAGGAGCACCTCAATACATAAGGCAACTGTTAACAGCTCTAAAAGGGGAAATCGACAGTAACACAATAATAGTGGGAGACTTTGACACCTCACTTACACCAATGGACAGATCATGCAAACATAAAATTAATAAGGAAACACAAGCTTTAAATGACAGAATAGACCAGATAGAGTTAAATGAGATTTATAGGACATTCCATCCAAAAAGAACAGATTACACTTTCTTCTCATGTACACATGGAACATTCTCGAGGATAGATCACATCTTGAGTCACAAATCAAGCCTCAGTAAATTTAAGAAAATTGAAACCACATCAAGCATCTTTTCTGAACACAATGTTATGAGATTAGAAATCAATTACCGGGAAAAAGCAGAAAAAAACACAACCACATGGAGGTTAAACAATACACTACTAAATAACCAAGAGATCACTGAAGAAATCAAAGAGGAAATCAGAAAATACCTAGACACCTGAAAATGAAAACACGACGATCCAAACCTATGGGATGCACCAAAAGCAGTTCTGGGAGGGAATTTTATAGCTATACATGCCTACCTCAAGAAACAAGAAAAATTACAAATAAACAATCTAACCGTACACCTAAAGGAACTAGAGAAAGAAGAACAAACAAAACCCAAAGTTAGCAGAAGGAAAGAAAACATAAGATCAGAGCAGAAATAAATGAAATAGAAACAAAGAAAACAATAGCAAAAATCAATAAAACTAAAAGCTGGTTCTTTGAAAAGACAAAATTGATGAACCTTTAGCCAGACTCATCAAGAAAAAGAGGAAGAGGACTCAAATGAATAAAATTAGAAATGAAAAAGGAGAAATCACAACTAACACTGCAGAAATACAAAGTATTGTAAGAGATTACTACAAGCAACTCTATGCCTATAAAATGGACAACCTCGAAGAAATGGACAAATTCTTAGAAAGGTATACCCTTCCAACACTGAAGCAGGAAGAAATAGAAAATATGAACAGACCAATCACAAGTAATGGAATTGAAACTGTGATAAAAAATCTTCCAACAAGGGTCCTTCCCTTGTGACACAGTGGTTGAGAATCTGCCTGCCAATGCAGGGGACACGGGTTCAAGCCCTGATCTGGGAAGATCTCATAGGCCACAGAGCACCTAGGCCAATGAGCTACAACTACTGAGCCTGTGCATCTGGAGCTTGTGCTCTGCAACAAGAGAAGCCGTGTCAGTGAGAGGCCTGTGCACCATGATGAAGAGTGACCCCCACTCACTGCAACTAGATAAAGCCCTCCCACAGAAATGAAGACCCAACACAGCCAAAAATAAATAAATAATTTTAAAAAATCTTCCAACAAACAAAAGTCCAGGGCCAGATGGCTTCAGAGATGAATTCTACCAAACATTTAGAGTAGAGCTAACATCCATTCTTCTCAAACTCTTCCCAAAAATTTCAGAGGAAGGAACACTCTCAAATTCATTCTCTGAGACCACCATCACCCTGATATCAAAACCAGAAAGAGATACAACAAAAAAGAAAACTGCAGACAAATATCACTGATAAATACAGATTCACAAATCCTCAACAAGATACTACTAAACAGAATCCAGCAACACATTAAAGGATCATACACCATTATCAAGTGGAATTTATCCAGGGATGCAAGCATTCTTCAATATACATAAATCAATCAATGTGATAAACCATATTAACAAACTGAAGAATAAAAACCATATAATCATCTCAATAGAGGCAGAAAAAATATTTTGACAATATTTAACACCTATTTATGATAAAAAAAAAACTCTTCAGAAAGTGAGCACAGAAGGAACCTACCTCAACATCATAAAGACCATGTACGACAAACCCACAGCAAATGTTATTCTCAGTGGTGAAAATCTGAAAGCATTTCCTCTAAGATCAGGAACAAGACAAGGAGGTCCACTCACGCCACTATCATTCAACATAATTTTGGAAGGTCTAGCCATGGCAATCAGAGAAGAAAAAGAAATAAAAGGAATACAAATTGGAAAAGAAGTAAAACTCACTATTTGCACATGACATGATACTATATATATAGAATCCTAAAGATACCACCAGAAAACAACTAGAGCTAATCAAAGAATTAGGTAAATTTCCAGCATACAAAATTAATGCACAGAAATCACTTACATTCCTATACACTAACAATGAAAGATCAGAAAAAGAAATTAAGGAAACAATCCCATTCACCATTGCAAGAAAAAGAATAAAATACCTAGGAATAAACCTACCTAAGAATGTAAAACACCTGTACTCAGAAAACTACAAGACACTGATGAAAGAATTCAAATATGTCATAAACAGATGGAGAGCTATACCATGTTCTTGGATTGGAAGAAACAATATTGTGAAAATGACTACACTACCCAAAGCAATCTACGGATTCAATGCAATCCCTATCAAATTACCAATGGCATTTTTTACAGAACTAGAACAAAAAATCTTAAAATTTGTATGAAGACACAAAAGACCCCAAATAGCCAAGGCAATCTTGAGGGGAAAAAAAAAAAAAAAGTAACTAGAGGAATAAGACTTCCTGGGTTGATTATAATACAAAGCTACAGCAATTAATACAATATGATACTGGGACAAAAACAGAAATATAGATCTATGGAACAGGATAGAAAACCCAGAGATAAACCCATGCACCTATGATCACTTAATCTATGACAAAGGAGGCAAGGATAAACAATGGAGAAAAGACAATCTCTTCAGTAAGTGGTGCTGGGAAAAATGGAAAGCTACATGGAAAAGAATGAAATTAGAACCCTCCCTAATACCATACACAAAAATAAACTCAAAATGGATTAAAGACATAAATGTAACACCAGACACTATAAAACTCTTAAAGGAAAACATAGGAAGAACATTGCTTGGTGTAAATCACAGCAACATCTTTTTTGACCCACCTCCTACAGTAATGGAAATAAAAACAAAAATAAACAAATGGGACCTAATGAAACTTAAAAGTTTTTGCACAGCAAAGGAAACTATAAACAAGATGAAAAGGCAACCCTTAGAATGGGAGAAAATATTTGCAAATGAAGCAACTGACAAAAGATTAATCTCCAAAATATATAAACAGCTCATGCAGCTCAATATTTTAGAAAACAAACAACCCAATCAATAATTGGGCAGAAGACCTAAATAGACATCTCTCCAAAGAAGATATACAGATTGCCAACGAACCCATGAAAGGATGCTCAACATCACTAATCATTAGAGAAATGCAAATCAAAACTACAATGAGGTATCATCTCACACCAATTAGAATGGGCATCTTCAGAAAATCTACAAAAAACAAATGGTGGAGTGGGTGTGGAGAAAAGGGAACCCTCTTGCACTGTTGGTGGGAATGTAAATTGATACAGCCACTATGGAGAACAGAATGGAGGTTCCTTAAAAACTAAAAATAGAATTACCATATGACCCAGCAATCCCACTACTGAGCATATACCCAGAGAAAACCATAATTCAAAAAGACACATGCACCCCAATATTCATTGTAGCACTATTTACAATAGGCAGGTCATGGAATCAATGTAAATGCCCATTGACAGACGAATGGATAAAGAATTTGTGGTACATATATACAATGGAGTATTACTCAGCCATAAAAAGGAATGAAATTGGGTCACTTTTAGAGACATGGATGGACCTAGAGATGTCATACAGAGTGAAGTAAGTAAGAAAGAGAAAAACAAATATCTATATTAACCAATATGTGTGGAATCTAGTATAATGTACAGATGAACCAGTTTGCAAAGCAGAAATAGAAATACAGATGTAGAGAACAAACCTATGGCCACCAAGGGGGGGAAGGTGAGGGGTGGTGGTGGTGGTGGTGGGATGACCTGGGAGATTGGGATTGACATATATACACTAATATATACAAAATAGATAACTATAAGAACCTGCTGTATAAAAACTAAATAAATAAAATTTAAAAAAAGAAAACTACTGACAAATGTTCTTTTGAATGTTCATTTAAAATATTCAACAAAGTACTAGGAAAATGAATCCAGCATCACACTGAAATGATTACACACCATAGTGAAGTGGGATCAGTCCCAGGAATGAAAGTATTATGACATATGAAAATCCATCAGTCTAATATAACAAAGAAAATAAAACCTGCTCATCTTATTTGATGCAGAAAAAGCATTTGAAAAAATATCCAATGCCCATTCAAATAAAAATATCCAACATACTAGGAACAGAGGGTAGTTTCCTAAGAATGATAAATATCACTTATTCTAAATTTTTTTTTTAAAGCCCTCAAGGTTACACCATATCCAACAGTGAATGACTGAAAGCTTTCCCTCTGTTATCAGGAACAAGACAAGAATCCCCACTTTTGCCACTTCTCTTCATTACTGTACTAGAAGTTCCAAGAGTAAATTAACCAAAAGTGAAAAAGGAAGGAAGGAAAAAAGAAAAGAGGGAGAGAGAAAGAAAGAAAAAGAAAGAAAGAAAGAAAGAGAAAGAAAGAGAGAAAGAAAGAAGAAAAAAGGAAAAGAAAGAAAAGAAAAGAGGGAAGGAAGAGAAGGAGGAAGCGGGGAAGGGAGGAAGGGGAGAGAGAAAGAGAAAGGAAGAAAGAGAGAGAGAGAAAAGGAGGAAGAAAGAAAGAGAAGGTATCTAGATTGGGAAGAAGTAAAACGATATGTGTGAGTGACACAATGTAAAAATATCCAAAATAATCCACTCACGGAAAACCACTAGAGCTAAAAAAAAAAAAAAAAAAAATTAATACAGCAAATTTGCAGAGTATAAGAAAAACACACAAAACCAGGGTTTTTTTTTTTTTACTGTAAGTAATGAGCAAGTTGAAAAGGAAATTAAGCACAAACACTTCCATTTATAATAGCATCAAAATGATATAATACTTAGGAATACATTTAACTAAAGAGGTGTAAGTATTACTCACTTAAAAGTACAAAGCAGCAAAGCAGTGCTTGAAGAAATTAAAGCAGAACTAAGCAAGTGAAACTCTTCATGGAAGGAAGAGTTGACAGTGTTAAAAACAACTTTATTACTAAAATTGTTTTTCAGATTCAATGCGATTCCTATCACAATCTGAATGATACTAAAGCTGATTCTAAAATTCATATGTAATTGCAAGAGACACCAAATATCAAAAGCATTTTTGAAAAAGAGCAAAGTTGTGGGCCTCACCCAATATCAGATTTTAATATAAAGTTTCACTAATTAAAGCAGTGTGGTACTAACACAAGGACAGACATATAGATCAATGGAATAGAATTGAGAGGCCCCAAATAAACCCATATATCAATGGTCTGTTGATTTCTGCAGTGTCAAGACCATTCATTCAATGGGGAAGAAGAGTCTTTTCAAAAACTAGTGCAGAGACAACTGGAGAGATACAGGCAAAATAATAAAATCATTTATTCCATGCCACATACAAGTTCAACTCTAAATGGGTCAAAATCTAATTATGTGACTCTAAACTATAAAACTCTCAGAAGAAAACATAGGAGTAAATGTTCATAACTTTGGATTTGACAATGGATTATTAGAAGGAATGAGTCACAATAGAAAAATATATGTATATATATATATATATATACACATATATATATATATATATATATATGGCTTCTTCAAAATTCAAAATTTTTGTACATCAAAGAAAACTATTAATAGAGTGAAAAGACACCTAAAAAATGGCACAAATTATTTGCAAATCCACATATCCGATGATAGTATCCAGAATATATATATTAAAAAAAGCTCTCACACCTCAACACAAAATAGGCCATAAAGTGGGCCAAATAAAAATTAGGCAAAACACTTGAATGAACATTTCTCCAAAGCAGATATACAAATGTCAAACAAATACATAAAAAAAACCTCTCAATATCATTAGTTATTAGGGAAATGCAAATCAAAACCAGAATTAGATACCATTTCACCCTCACTAGGATGACTATAATTAACATTTTTAATTAAAAAATGGGAAAAGAATTACATGTTGGCAAGGATATGAAGAAATTGGAAGCCTCATACATTGCTGATAGGAATTTAAAATGGTGTAGCCACTGTGTTATACAGCTTGGAAATTCCTCAAAAAATTAAATATAGAGTTACCATACAACCTAGCAATTCTACTCTTATGTATATAAGACCTAGCAGGACTCTGTGGGAACCTCCCATGTACAAAAGCCTTTCTGTAACCCCCATTTCTTGTTTGAAGGGAAAAGGTTTCAGCCCCCTAGACCTTCCCTGAGTTCCAAAGGCAGATTCAAACAGTTACTAAATAGGGGAATGAGAGAATGCAGAAAGAAACAATAGTGCAGTGTGGGGCAGGGTCCTGGTCCCTCCTGGGGATGTGCAAAACAATCTGATACAAATCTCTGTGTTCTTCTACAGGAGCTAGGGTCCCCACCTGGGTGTAGGATGGTGACTGCAGGCTGAGTACAAGCACATGGACCCAGACTGGTTGAAATCAGAAGGCTGATGAGTGAGATTCCTGGAATACTGCCCTGTTAGCTCACCACCAACCAACCAGAGGAAGGTTACACATCCTGCAGCCCTCCCAGTAAATTTTGCTTATAAAAAGTCTTCCCCCAAAACCATCAGGGTGAGGGGTTTTTTTGAGCTCAAACTGCCTGTTTTTCTTTCTTGGCCCTGCAATAAACCTTTCCCTGCTGCAAACTCTGATGTTTTGTTTTGTTTGTTTGGTCTCACTGTACATCGGGCACAAAAACTTGGCTTTGGTAACATATAGACTTAAAGTGAATTTAAACAAAAACTAGCAAGAGTGTTCTTAGCTGCACTATTCACATTAGCCAAACAGTGGAACTCACCCAAATGTCAATCAACTGATGAGTGGATAAACATAATATAGTACATACATGCTGATGATATATTTAAGATCATTTAAAAAATGAAAATGGAGTAGCTATGGTTCAAGCATCAAAAATGGAGCCAGGTGGCCATTGTGAATGTAGTTTCAGGTATGTTCCTACATTACTGAGAATTCAAATTTTCTGAACTGTATCAAACTCAAGGACATCATCATCAGTTTTTGAAACAGTATCTGCTAGCAGCTGCTAGCTGCAACCTTGTAGTTTTGAAGTCTCCCCACCACCACCTCACCCTCTGCCTTCCCAATATGTAATTGCTTTGGACCCTGACCAATCCTTGCTTAACAAGCACCCTTACTTCTTGCCAGCTCCAATCCTGATTCCTGACAAACAAGTTATGTGACCTTGCGGGTTTTTTTTTTTTTTTTGCTTTCTCCCATCTTGTAGTCCAGGGATTACAATTCAAGTGCTTCTTGGATCTGCGTTTCCTGGGTTGCAGTCCTACCAGACCGCAAATAATGAATTTTTTGGTCTCAACCAGGTCTCTATTCTTGGAATTCTTGGTTAACAATGCAATGGAATATGTTCAGCCATAAAAAGAAATGAAATCCTATTACATGCTATAAGGTGGATAAACCTTGACTACATTATGTTAAGTGAAAGGAGCCAAACAGAAAAGGCCACAACTTCATGATTCCATGTATATGATATACCAAGAAGAGGCAAATCCACAGACAGGGTAAACAGATTAGTGTTTATCATGCACAGTGAGAAGGAGGGAGTGAGAGTAATTGCTTAATGGGAACAGGGTTTCCTTTTGTGGTGATAAAAATATTTTGGAACAAGATAGTTGAGGTAGCCGTATAATATTGTGAATATAATAAATACCAGTGATTTGTAAACTAAAAATGTTTAAAATGAGAAATTTTATGGAATGCGTATTTTACCACAATAAAAATGTTTCTCTTGAATAGACCTAAAGTAGTGATTTTACAAAGGGAAATTCTTTTAACTCTCAAAGGTGTTAATTGGTTATTTCTGTTAAATGTATTTATGAGAGTTCATCAAACGTATCAAACAGCATTTTGTTTTATTGTTATGCTGCCTCCTAAGCCAAGTCTTGAAATATTATATAACAGGTTAATAAGAAATACACAGTAAATTAGAAGCTCCCTCTGGAAAAAAAAAAAAAAAAAGACAGAAGCAAACTCATGGAATTTTCTCCCAGCTTACTGATATAGTAAGAAATGACAAATGGTCTTGTATTGGGCATTTTTATATCCTTAGCCTAAACTAGGGAAAGTGGAAAGTGGAAATAGGAATGGGAATGAAAATGGAAACTCATTAGGCAATTTTCAAACACTTTATCTATGATGTAGATAGACCTTCTTCCTTTTATGGTGGTGAAACTACTGCTAAAGGGGCAATATCCAGACCATTTGTTTAGAACAAGAAATAACAGCCTATGTGAAACTTTCTGTCTCTGGAAATAGGCTCTGGGAGTAACCCTACTTTTCCTATCTCTCAGGACAACCGTTTTTTAGGTGATGGCCATTAACAACTCCCTCTTCTGTATCTTCTACAAGCTCAATGTCCTATGTGTTAGTAAAGTCTTAGTTATGGCATTTCCTAGATCAGAACTGGTTCCCACATCAGGATACTTTCATTTGTCAGTGTCACAAATAAAATGTAGAAGTATCAATCTTAGTGATTGTAACCATGTTTATTACTCAGAATTGCCTGAAAAGGTTTTGCTTCAGTGAGTAAAGAAGGGGTTCCCACAGTGTAATTTTATAAAGAATTTGAGTACCACTGAGCTAGCCATAAAAATCAACTCTGATTCTCACCATACCCACCCAAATCCTCTATCCCCTGGGCTAATCTGCTTGCTATTTCTTCAGCAACATTTCCTCTTATTCACCAGCTGGTTCTTTAAAAAGAAACATTTTCTTTTTGAAAATACCTTTATATTTTTTCTCCAAAACTCATATGCATTACACATTAAAAGTTAACACTTTATTGTGTGTCTCTCTGAAACCTACATACTATTCAAATCCCTTTCACATTTTCTCAGCACTTCAGAAGAATAAGTTAACCACTGCTTGTGATATTCTAGGAGAATGACCAACTGGAAAGTCATTTTTTCCTACACAAGTGTACCTTACATTTCTTAAAGGCAATGAATACGCCTGTGCCTTTTACTCATAAATTATGTAACATAATGCAGTATATTGCTTGAATCAAAGGAGGGTCTTCTTAAATATGACTTCCTCTTCCAAATCTCAATCCTCCCTCTACTTCACCCTCCAAACACAAATAAGTCATCTCTTAAGTTCAGGACAGGTATTTATCATTATCCCGAGGATGTTATTTTGCACCAATATTTTAACAAATGCTAGTGACATCTCCTACAGCATATCTATTCTTACTCTGATATTGAAAATTTGGATCTGTTTATAATGGTCCATCTCCCACCCTCATTATCTCATCGGGCCTGTCCATTTCACCACCATGAAGTCTAAGGATTTCGTCTTAGCACTACGATTCCTGGAAAAGCCATGCAAATAAAATGCCCTTTGCCAGAGAAAAAGGAGGGAGGCAAAAATAATGAGCACTTTTACCTATCCCTCAGATACTGGGCTTCGGCCACCTAGCCAACTCAGAAAATGTGAACAGAAAATCAATGTTATGGACGTTATAGTTTTATGTGATTTGTCAAGGGAACAAGGACTAACTGAAACTAGTTTTAACCTCATTGTACTCTAAGAGGATATTGAGGAAGTTATATACGGAAAGAACAAAAGCAAATAACAAGCAAGATACCAATTTTTATTATTTGACGATGGCCTTTACAAATACTTTTGTTAAACTGTGGACTCACTCTACTGTGAAAAAGCCAATACACTCTCTCCTTTTCCCTCAGTCACGTCTAAATATTGAGTCTAAATATTGAGCTCTTACCTACCTCTGGCTGACTGAAATAAAAGGAGAATTAAACGGTGGTGAAGATACATGCACACACACAGAGATAAATGTAATTTAAAACAAACAAACAAAAAACAAGAACTGAAGGATGTGTAAATAGCCAGGCCCTTATGTTCCTATTTCATTGATACAAATGCAATGTTTGATGCCACTTCCCCAACACACAAATAAATATATGTAGCCTGCATGTGGTCCCTAAATCTATAAATTGGAATAATCAATCAAATTAGTTTTCTCCCTGCTGTGTGTAGGGAAGAGAAGGGAAGAAAGAAAGCCCTTCATGTTCTAAATATTACTGTGTACACAATTGTCAATCATCACCCTTCTACTTTAATCTCACTTTCTTCAGTTTGTGTTTTGCTTCTTTTTCTAAATATTTTTAATTGTCTACATTATTTATCAGTTAATTGCATATGTTTTTGTATTATTATCTGTTTCCTGTACCCTCTTCATCAATAAGACTGTGATTTTCTAGGATTGTGTTAGGTAAACACAACCTACTACTTTTTATGCTGTTTACATAGTACTGGGCTCAATAAAATTGGGATATGTTTGTGCACCTGCCAGAGGAGAAGTCACATAAGTAGAACCAAAATGAAATGAAAACAAATCTACACTACTGGATTAGATGATCAAATTATAGTGACCAAAGAGATGGTGGCTACTTCTCTCATAAGAGACAACAATCTTTTCTTAAATTCTGTTTGATTTTAATTGTATATTTGTAGAACTGATCATTCCCTATTGTAAGTTGTTTGATATCAAATACTTTTTTTAAGTTCTTCTTTTCTCTTATGCCTGCCCTAGGAAATAACCATGAATTAGAGCTTATTTCATGTTTCTGTTATATTTTTGTGACAGAATAATTCATTTGGTAAAAATATTTTTGGTGTCAAATTCCCCATGATAATGGCATTGAGAGACTATGACCTATACCTGATTTACTACATAATGCACAACTGGTATAGAAAGACTGGTTTCTGGGGCAAAGTTTTATGACAGAGATGATGTTTATGTTGTGCAATCCAAACAATGTAGTTCTATAAACACACACACACACACACACACAAACACACACACACTCTTCTCTCCTAAACCAAACTTTTTTTTTTAGTTTTTAAATTTTTTTATTTTATATTGGAGTATAGTTGATTAACAATGTTGTGTTAGTTTCAGTTGTACAGAAAAGTGGTCAACTTATACATGTATCTATTCTTTTTCAAAAATTTTTCCCATTTAGTTTATTACAGAGTATTGAGCAGCATTCCCTGTGCTATACAGTAAGTCCTTGTTGGTTATCTATTTTAAATATAGCAGTGTACACGTCAATCCCAAGCTCCCAATCTATCCCTCCCTCCCATCCTTCCCTGCTGGTAACCATAAGTTCATTTTCTAAGTGTGTGAGTCAGTTTCTGTTTTGTAAATAAGTTCATTTGTATCATTAGTTTTAAGATTCCACATATAAGCAATATCATATGATATTTGTCTTTCTGTCTGATTTACTTCACTTAATATGATAATCTCCAGGTCCATCCATGTTGCTGCAAATGACACTATTTCATTCTTTTTAATGGATGAGTAGTAATCCATTGTATATATGTACCGCATCTTCTTTATCCATTCATCTGTCAGTGGGCATTTAGGTTGCTTCCATGTCTTGGTTATTGTAAACAGCACTGCAGTGAACATTAGGGAGCATATATCCCTTCAAACCATGTTTTTCTCTGGATATATTCCCAGGAGTGGGATTGCTGGATCATATGGTATTGATAGCTCTATTTTTATCCAAAACCAAAGTTTAGAATTAACTCTGATATTACCTAGGATTCATCATTCACTAGGTTCTAAAGTATAAATTGCCTTCTAGAGAATGTGTCCATCCCATTCAGAGAAAAATAAATATTAGATAATCAGCATTAAAGAGAAGCTAGTGTAATCTAAAAGAGAAAAGCATGAAAAGCACCCAAATATGTGCTGATTGGAGTCCGATTAGGTAAATTCTGACAAGTTCATGTAATGTTATGCTAAATAGACAAAAGCCAAATTTTATATTTAAAATTGTTAGATTTTAAAATAATCTATACTTCTATAACTCTCTACTTATGTATTTTATAATACAGATATAAATATGATATATTTGAAATTTTATTATATAATTTTATAATATTGCCATGGAAGTTACCTTATTTTTCTTAAATGAATTTTTGCCTGCTTTAATGTTTGTAATACATGCATGTGCTAATATTTCAGTACAAAATGGATGACCGTGTGTTTTATGAATGGTTTCTTCTTTTCTTTCCCAGTTTTATTGAGGTATAACTGACAGATAAAATTGTAA
Source organism: Hyperoodon ampullatus (assembly GCF_949752795.1). Lineage (NCBI taxonomy): Eukaryota > Metazoa > Chordata > Mammalia > Artiodactyla > Ziphiidae > Hyperoodon > Hyperoodon ampullatus. The sequence continues at coordinate 8,176,634 of NC_136928.1, forward strand.
TGTATTCATAGCATACAATGAGATTATTTGATATACATCGTGAAATACTTACCACAATCAAATAATTTAACATGTCCATCACCTCACAGTTAACTTTGTGTGCTTATGGAATAAACATGTAATATTTACTTTCTTAGCAAATTTCAAATACACAATACAGTATTATTAACTGTAGTCACCATGTTGTATATTAGATCAGAACTTATTCATCTTATAACTGAAAGTCTGTATCCTTTGACCAAATTTTCCCCATTTATGTTACCCTTCTAGCCCTGGACAACCACCATTCTACTCTCTGTTTCTATGAGTTCTTATTTGTTTTTTTAGATTACACATTGTAAGTTATACTATACAGTATTTGTCTTTCTCTGTCTGGCTTATTTCATTTAGCATAATACTCTCCAGTTTTATCCATGTTGCCTTAAATGGTAGAATTTCCTACTTTTTATGTCTCAGTAATATTCCATTATATATATATATATCCTATATATATATATATAACACATATCTATATCTATATCTATCTATCTATCTATCTATATAGATAGATAGATATAGATGTAGATACCACATTTTTTTTTATCCATTCACCCATCAGTGGGCACTCGTTTCCATATCTTGGCTATTTGTGAGTAATGTTGCAAAGAACTTGGAAGTACGGTATATTTCCTTTGGATGTATACTCAGAAGTGGAACTGTTGGATCATATGGTAGCTCTATTTTTAATTTTCTGAAGAATATCAATATAGTTTCTCATAATGGTTGTGCCAGTTTACATTCCCATCAAAAGGGTGCAAGTATTCCCTTTTATGTACACCATTCCCAGCATTTATATCTCTTGTTTTTTGATAATAGACATCCGAACAGGTATGAGGTGATATGTCATTGTATTTTTCATTTGTATTTCCCTGGTGATTAATGATGTAGAAGATCTTTTACTATATTTGTTGGCCATTTGTATGTGTTCTTTGGAATAATGCCTATTCAAAATGGTCCTTTGACCATTTTAATTGGTTTATGTGTTTTTTGCTAATGAATTGAAAAGTCAATTTTATATTTTTAGATATTAACTTATCTGATCTATGATTTGCAAATATTTTTTCCTGTTCCATAGGTTGTCTTTCCATGTTGCTGATTGCTTCTCTTGCTGTGCATAAACTTTTCAGGTTGATGTTGTTCTACTTGTTTATTTTTACTTTTGCTGCCTGTGCTTTTGTTGTCAGATACAAAAAAATCATTGCCAAGACCAATGTTAAGGAGGTTTTCCCTAAATATTCTTCTAGGTGTTTTATGGTTTCACATCTTACATTTAAGTCTTTAATTCATTTTGAGTTGATAATAGGTGTATTGTTTAAGACAAGAGTCCAAGTTTATTCTTTTTCAGGTGGATCTCTATTTTTCTCAGCACCATTTATTAAAGAGATTATCCTTTCCCGATTGTATGTTCTTGGTGTCTTTGTCAAAAATTAGTTGACTATAAATTAGTTGAATTCTTTTCTGGGCCTTCTAGTATGTTCCATTGATCTGTGTGTCTGTTTCTATGCCAAGCCTATACTGTTTTTATTATTATAGCTTGGTAATATTTATTTTTTTTTCTAAACGTTGGACTTATGTTAACTGTGGGTAATTCTTCAACTGTACTTTATCCAAATATTTATAGGAAGAAAGAACTGGAGGTGTAAATGTTGTTACCATTATGCATTTCTAATTATTATCAGTTGCAAGGTTTATCAGTATCCCTCTTCATTCTCGGTACTAAGATTATTAGAACTAAAAACTGCTGCCAACTAGAGTGAACATCTGAGTAACCTGCTGGATGGGACTAATCTTTTCAGAAAGAAATGACTTGCTTTTAATATAAGCCCAAGGGTTTCTCATTAAATAAGACATCAAATTTAAGTAGGTTTATTTTTCTCTTGCTTCCTGATGACTCCAAATTACTTTTATGCATCTTTTACTATCAATTGATGAGAGTATGACATGTGCACAGCAAGACTCCAACACTTTTTTTTCACTTAATACCTTTCTTTCAAGCTAAATGAATGAAGATAGAATAAATCACATCATCATGGGGAGTGGATTTCATCAGATTGGTGTTTCAATGCAATGCATTTAGTACTGTGGTCCAACTTTATAAAATAATATCACAAATTTTCAATGGAATTATTAACTTACCATTTTCATTCACAGTCTCTGGATCAGGAAGAACCTGAACATGGATTTTACATATATCATGAGATTCTGGATTGTAGGTGAGAAAAACAAAAGCTGAGTTGAAAATGACTTTAATTCCTTAACTTTTCATATTTTGCTATAATAAATATATCTTCTATTATTTGATCCTCACAGAATGTATATGCAATTCAAACATCTTATTTTACTTCAGCATGCACCAGACACTATTATTAGGCTCTAGACCTATGGAAATGATAATAACTAATCTATTTATAATTTCTTTCCTTCCAGACACTATCATTTTACATTTATAATTTTAAAATAGTATTATTCTATATATTTTATGTACAAGGAAATTGAATTTCAGAGAAATTAAATGTTTTACTTATGCTTACACAGTGAGATGCCTTCAGAAATATGATCCAAATTTAAGTAGGTATTAATAGACTAATATCATATGCAATTGGATGTCATAGATTAAAAGTCACAATATAGAAAACAGTCATAATGTTGGTAACATATTTTTTATTTTTTGAAATAAGACATGAAATAAATGCAACCACCTTTCCTTTTTATCATTATTTAATAGTAAAAGGCAATCTTTAAGATGGTAGGACAGTTGGTATCTTCATCTTGATATTTTCTCCAAGGACCAGTGAAAACCACATCAAGGAATGGCAGTAGTGTTACTCCATGGAAATGCCATTTGAAAACTCTTTCAGAAAGACAGAGATATTTTCCTAAAGAGTCTCAGATCTTTATATGGAAAAACAAATGCAAAAGAAGAGCAATATATTCAACAATATATGTGTGCCAGATTACTTGTGTAGTTCATATGTTTGAGGCACTAAAAATTTGTAAGATTCTGGATATAATTTGAAAGCAACACCAACAGGATTTACTGATGGGTTAGACTTGGGATGTAAGATAAAGAAAGATGTCAAAAATGACTCAGAGGCCAGAAAAAAATGGGAAAAATTTTCCCAAACTTCAGTTTTATATATGTTTGAGAATCATTATCTTAAAAATGATGTTTAAAGCCATGAGAGTGGATTAAGAAACTCAGCGAATGAGGGAGTGTAGGCCAAAGAAAAAGGTCAATGAGACACTGCATCTGAACTTGTAGTACATCAATGTTTAGTGTTAAGGAGATCAGGAGGAATCAGCAAGGGAGACTGAAAGGAAACAACCTTAAGTAGTAGAAAAGTCAGGAGGATTTGGAAGCCATGGGAAAATACATTTCAAGAAGGAGTGAGCAGTCAATGTCAAATAAGGCAAAGTAGATGAAGTAAGAAGGAGCCTGGGTCTAGAGAGTCTTCAACAACAGAGAGGAGAGTTGACTGACAAGAACACTGCAAAAGCAGTAGATTTAATGGATTATCAAGTCCAGTGGCTTGAAGAACTGTTGGACTAGAGGAGGAAGAAGAAATAAGCTTAAAGATAGAAGATGGAGGGATACTTTATTTGATATTTCTTATAAATTTTAATGTACATTTTGTGCAAAATTTCTCTGAATCCTCAAATTCTTGTGGCATAGATAGGATGCATCATAATATCCTCTTTTAATAGACATTGTGTACAATAGAAATTGATTAGTTTTATTGTAGAAACTCGGGGAATAGAATCCACTACTTAGAGTCATTTCAGTTATTTCTCCTCTGTATCTAAGGAATCCAGTTTACTTTGCCTCCTCCCTCCTCTGAATCTCTGGAATATTTGCCACTTCTGCTACACATTCACTTGTTACTAGTAACAGTTCATAGGAAAATGTTTTATCTATATGCATGGACCAGAAGCTGTTTGAGTATAAAATTTGTTTTGACTTTATTTTTACACCAACCCACAACTATAGCAAAGAAGAGTTTGAAGTGTGTCATAGATTTCTGTGCCTTACATGTAAGGATTACTTCATATTTTGAGTAATATTCAATTTTTAATACTAATTGTTTTATATTGTAGATATTCAATTTAAATATATTTCAACCTCCTTTATCAAGTTCTCTAGTTCACATTATAGACCAACCACGTGATCTTATCTGTTTTTATTACCCACTTCAGGGTAACACTCAGGAAGGACTAATTCATTATTTCAAGAGTTTCAAAAATCCACGAGAGAAGCAAACGATACAGCTGAACAGTGACCAACTTCATTTAAATTTTGAGAAAGCCGGGAGAAAATTATAGAAAAGATTCTGAGGTCATGTTCAGGAAATGTGGAAAAACCTCACCAATAATTGAAATCTATCAAAGGAAGGTAATGGAAAACTGTAAGTAACATGATATATATTTATCATTCGTTTGTCCATTCATTCATTCATTCAATCAGTCAATCAAATAAAATTTATTGAGCATTCTTGACCATGGCAATTACTTAGAGTTTATTTTAAAGCAACAAAAAAGGACTTCACCATTTCTCTACTCTGCTGTTCACTGTTTTTACTCTATGTTCATGCAATCTACATTCCTTGAATTTACTTTAATAGACTTTATTTTTTAGAATGGTTTTAGGTTTACAGAAAAATTAAGAAGACAGTATAGAGACCCTCCCTATCCCCCACACATCTTAGTATCTTGGTTATTAGTACATTTATTACAATTAACAACCAGTATTGATACAGTAAAAAGTAAATCTCATAGTTTATTCAGATCCCCTTAGTTTTCACCTAATGTCCTTGTTCTGTTTCAGGATTCCATCCAGCACACCTTGCATTTACCTGTCATGTCTTCTTAAGTTTCTCTTGGCTGTGATAGTTTATCAGACTTTGCTTGTTTTTGTTGAGTGATAGATTTGAGGAGTACTAATCAGGTATTTTCTAGGATATCTCTCTATTAACATGTGTCTGATAGTTTTCTCATGATTAAACTGGTGTTATGGGTTTTGGAAGAGAAAACACACAAGTAAAATGCCACTTTAATCACATTATATCAAAGGTCCATACTAATCAATGTGATTTATCACTATTGATCTTGACCTTGATTACCTGGCTAAAGTAGTCTGTGTCGGGTTTCTCCTCTGTAAAGTTATGCTCTTTCTCCCTTTTCATACCATACACTTTGGAAGTACTCACACTTAAGGAATGGGAGTCATACTCCCTCTTCTTGAGGACAGAGTATCTACATAAATTATTCAGAATTCTTCTGCACGGTAGATTTGTCTGCTCCTCTGCATCTATTAATTTATTAAAAATTAATGGCTTCATAGATATTTTGATTAATTTGGATTATAGTCCAATACAACTTGATTTTTAAATTTATTTTGACCGAGCGGTTCCATCTTTGTCCGTTGGGAGCTCTTTTAATTGGCTCTAGTGTCCCTTTGACATACCATCTTCAATATGTTGGAGGTTTTGGGGGATTTGGGGTTTTTGTGGGGTTTTTTGAGCACTTTATTTCTGGCACTACAAGATTTTTCAGCCTCATCTTTTCATCTTGTCTACGGAATCACCCATCTTTATGGGTATCTCTGATTCTTTTTATTGGAGAATGTTATTAGAAATCAAGATATGAATAAAAGTGCTCATAGTTAATAGGGTGTCATTTTTAAGCCCTTCAGTTGACAGAGCAAGGAAATATATGTTTGCATACTACCCACGTACACATAAAAATCTATATATAGATATAGATATAATTATCTATGTCCATATTAAGCTAAACATGAGTTCATTCTGGCATCTCCAACTCTAATTCATTACCACATGGATCATTCTAGCCTCTTCCACTTGTTCATCTGTAAATTTTCTTTCCAAGAGTGAGACTTCTGGCTCTCCTTACTTAATTGCTCAATCCTAGTATACATGTATAACAGTATCAGAATTGTGAACACGTGCCTCTGTGGAAAACAACTTTATCACCTGAAGTACAGTGCTTATGTGCAATTCCTTTTTCCTTTAGTCTTATAGATTACACTCATTTTTGAAGTTACTTAGTCAACACTTTTCCTCTCCCCTTTTAAAATCACTTTTTATGACTTACATACATTTCAATTCTTTATTTCTCATTAGCATTTGCAAAAATAATAAACTAGATGTAGTGATATATTTCTGTGTGTGTGTGTGTGATCCATTGATAAGTTTTCCATCATGAAACATAGTAGTGTATAATGATATAAAATAGAATTTTCTACATCTTATAAATTTGGTTTATTTTCAGATGTTTTTTAAACAACAAAATTATCAACCATTTTGTTTTTCCTCAAAATTTTCTAGGAACTAATCAGAACTCTGTTCGGAAAGAGTGCAGCAGAGGGCATTAGTGTTCTTCTAAGAGACAGGTTTATAGGAGTTGGAGCTGGCTCTCTCTCAGAGGAGAGACTTGATTTTTATTATTTTCCTGATCAGCAAATGTGTAATTTCTCCCTTTCTTCCTTTCAGCTTTATGGGGTATACAAATTTAGACAGAAAATCTGTCTAGGAAGGAAGGATGCATATCAATATTGTTGTCTTCTCTGCCTCACTATTAAATATTAGCATGGTTGGAATATTGATTGGGTAGGTAAAAATACACATTTAAGACACCACATAGATTCTTTGCATTTTTGACCTGATGTTATGGAAATTATAACCGAGAAATGACATAAGGGCAATAAAAATGGTAAAGAGAAAACTTCAGCCTCATAACTGCCAAGCATATGTCTTCATATATAGTTAGGGCTGTGGAAAAGTTTAAGGATTAGAAAAGCTTGCTGTGTAGTTTTTCAATGGGGACAGTTCATTTCTTGCTTTGAGATTTTCAGTATAAAGATCCTGTGGTTCAGATTCTGACAGACCAGGTAGAGAATCTCAGTTCTATTACATGAAAAATAGTTATCTCTCAAGGAAGATGTAGAGATTGAATTTCATATACAATAAGTGAAATTGCCTAGTACAGTGACTATTACATACTAAAGAGTCAATGAATGTTAGTTTTGTTTCTCTTTCTCCCACCTTAATTTCTTCCTCCTTTCCTTTAAGCCAACAAACATTTATGGGTTCAAGCCATGTTTGTTCATCCATTGGTTCCTTTGTTCATTAGCTTAGTCCTTCCTTACTCCCCACTTTCTCCTTCCATCTACCTTATTCTTTTCCCTTCTTCCCTTTCTCTTCCTCCCTTTCTCCTTTTCATCTCCATCTCTCACATATCTGATTTTATTTTAAAGGTGCTTTATAATTATAAAAATACATAAAATATTGTAAATCAATGCATGGCATTTTAAAAATAGAGGTCTTTAGGGCACAGAACATAGTTATTCTACATCAGCATGGGACTGGGAATGGAGGTGAGATCTGCAACTGAGTCAGGAACACACTGAAGATCTCAAAGTGTGCTACTCCCTGTGGATCTGAACTGGGTTTATGGTGAACTATTCTCTAATGAAGAAAATTCTTGAGAAAAGAGAGGTTTTTCAAAGCTCAAATTCAAAAAACAAGATCTAGTTGATTTCTATTACTAGGAGATCCAGCCTCTCCATGGATATTCAGGCTTTCATACCCAAATGAGTTGGATACAGCCACTGAGATATCAGGTAAAGTCAGAGTATTCATCCTTTACCACTGAGTCCCCAGGACCTCCATAGATACAATGGTTTAACCAGTTACAATCCAACTTCCAGCAAAACCAATCAGATCACATTTCTTCAGTTTCTCTGAAAAGATACTGTAGAATATGTTGGCAAAGGCATTGCTGAAATCAGTTTTCTTAAGACTGAAATCACTTTGCTTATCTGTAAGCCAAGAAAGCTTATACAATTATTTTATTAAATACAGAGGTATTTTTCCTTCTCAAAATTATGTCCACATACAGTTGAAGAAACATGTGATTAATAGTGATTAATAATAATATTAGTGAATAAACCATTTAAGAACTTGGAGGACTATTTTAATAGTGTTTTTTTTTTGTTGTTGTTGTTCTCAGTTTAATTCATTCTGTTGCTATTTTTCATCCTACTATAAATTTGGAATACATATGCTATATATTTCCATGTGGGCTTAATCAAAATATTATAAAAATGTTCAAGAAAACCTATAGATGCTCAGAATGCAATATATTCTTGTTTTAGGAATACAGGTTTTATCATTGCTTGAACATAAGTAGATTTGGTTGATTCTTCTTTCTGTGTAGAATTGAATCTCCTTTTCCTTGCTAATTTTATGGGCCCAGTGGTCAAGGTTCCAGGAAAACAGTAAATATTTTGTAAATGTTCATGGAAATATATTGACTTCTGATATAAATTTTAAAGTTTTCATTGTTGTTTCTACCTCTGTTTAAAGACAAAAGATGTTATGGGTGTATATTCATTAAATTAATGTATGGACTCAGAAAACGTGCTAGAAAAATTTAAATTTCAGTATGTAAATCAATATTACAAATTTGAGCCATCTCATCTGTGATACAGATGGGGTAAGTCTATCCAGATTCATATTTATGTCTGTTTATGCTGTTTCTGACAATCTGGATCTTTTATAAGTTAATAATTCCAATCTGTAACCCTATTTAGAATATCTCACTTTTGATTAGCCAAGAGAAAAAAAAAAAAAGCAAAAGACCATTTTTTAAAAAATGTTGTTTGCCTTTTTAATTAGAAAAGTAACCCAATGAATAATTAACATTGGAGAGCAAATAAATAATAATTATTTTAAATTACTTACATTTATGATGATGACAGGCCTGGCAATAATGTTCTCCAATCATTCTTATTAACATGAGAATCATTATTATGTTTAAAATTATTCTTCTTTTTCTGCATTTGCTCATTCTAAAACTTGTACTCAAATTTTTCTTAAAAGTCCCAGGTTTTCATTAATACCTGCTTCTTTAGCTAAATATCTTAACTTGCTAATCAGTCACACAATTTATTCAAATGTCATTATTTGGGAATAAATTAAGGTGCATAAGAAAAAAGAAAGCAGAATGTAGTACCTGCAAGACTGTGCCCTACTTATATATTTGTTTTTTATCTTATTTTTGTTAATCATATTTTATATATTGAAAAGGGCCCAAAGTAAGAGGTTGCTATATTAACTGTTCTTTCCCAAAAAGAAAGAAACACCAATAAAATAAAATTATGCCCCTTGAGTTATATGCTCATGTCTACTCTCTGGACTTTGTCTTCAGTAGAACAAATAATATTAGAAATCTTCTGTTAAGGAAATTTATAAATTCTGCTCTTCAATTTTTAACCTTATTTTCCTAACGTTTGCCACTTTTCCATTTCCTTAAATTGGCTTTCATTTGTTTTGAGTCTTTCACTTTGAGGGCCTCACCCTATCCAACCTCTCTCTGCTACATTTCCTAGTTTACCATGCCTGTGCCTTACAAACTACATTTTTTTTAATATTACAACTTGTATTGTCAATTCTTTTATAAACTTTTCCTTCTGATCTACCAATCCTCACAAAGTCTTCCTCTGAATAAAAAAAAAAATCTGTCCTCTCACTTTTTTTTTTAAGTTTATTCATCTTATTGTGTTTATTTACTCTTATTCTTATTTTATTTTATATTACTAGGAACACTTAACATGAAATATACTGGAGACATCAAACTTCCTGCTTTCAAAATACATTACAAAGCTGCAGTAACCAAAATAATATGATATTTGCATAAAGACAGACATAGAGATCATTGCCACAAAACAGAGCACCCAGAAACAAAACATGTGTGTTTTGTCAACTGACAATACAGGCTGTCAATACCAAGCTTTGACAAAAATGTACAGCAGGAGGAATCTTCATACACTGCTGGTAGGCATGTAAATTGATATGATTTTAGTAATTTTTTTGCAGTGCATACTAAAGCATAATGTATGCATTCCTTCTGTTCTACCAATTCTACTGTTACGTATATACTTAAACACACAGCAAACATATGTGTACCAAAATACTTGTACAAAAATAGTTGCAGCAAAATTATCCATAATAGCCCAAAGAGAAAACAATGCAAATTACCACAAAAATATAATGCATGAATAATCTGTGGTATATATATATATATATATATATATATATATATATATATATATACATTAGAATACTAGAAAACAATGAGTTAATGAACTACAGCTACATGAAACAGTAAGGATAATAGATTGGTTACAAAATATTGACTGAAAGAAGTCAAAAAGAATGCATACTATATGATTCTATTTAAATAAAGTCCAAAAATACACTAGATGTTGCATGCCTCATTGCACTTATTTTTGAGGGCAGGGTGGGGATACTGACTGGGAAGAGGGACATTTTAGATTCTGGTGGTTCTATTTCTTGTTCTGAGTAATGGTTTCAGATCAGTTTTCATGTTGTAGTGATTTATAAAGATACCTGTTTATACTATATTTCAAGCATTTATTAAACAAAAAAACATTTAGATTTTTCCCAATTATTTCTATATTTTCTACCTTCTAAGTTCGTTGATATGCTTCTTAATATAGTTGCCAGGGATTCCCTGCTTGCCTACATGTGACAAATTTTTATTTCTTTTCCATTCTTGATCACAGTCATATTGTATATTTTTTGTAATATTTTCTTCACCACTCCGTATGATTCTCTTCTTCTATCTCTTCTTTTCTTTTTTCCAGGTTCTCATTTAATGTTTGTAACCTAGGGTTCTAATCTTGGTTCTTGTCTTATTCAGGATACAAGCCAAAATGTATCCACTACAAATTCTTCAATTAAAATTGATCATAGGATAATACTCACTTCTGAGATTCAAGCCAATATATTCAACAATTTACTGAACATCTTCACATTTATTCCCTTAGTACTGCTACTAATTATTTTCACTAAACCAAATATGTTGACCCTGCCTATATAACTATTTCCTTCTTCTATATGTCTACAAATTAGCCTTAATTCCTCAAAGTAGCAGACAGTACATTTCAAAATCTTGGCCCTACCTATCTCTCTACTCTTAATTGAGACATTCCTTTCCTGTAAGTCTGCTAAACCAACACATTCCCACTTTGTTAATACTACAGGCTTTCAACATCTGTCATGTCTCTATGCCTATGCGTGGGCTTTTTTTTAAAACAAGACTATCTAACATTCTACTGGTCATGTCTGCCTGGAAAACGTTATCCCTCTTTCAAAGTCAATGTAAATTTTATTTGTGTTTTTTCACATTTAGAGATCTTTACATCTTTCTCTGTTCCCAAGTATTCTATTTCCAAAAAGATTCTAATTTTGAAAAAAAAGAAACCATGAGCAATATGGAACTATATTATACTTAATCACTTTATTTATTAAAGACATTTTAAATAGACTACGATTATATACATTAACATGCATTAAAAATATCCAAAGGATAATGGGCATAAGTCACAAAATATTTTGACTAAGAAGATATACATTCTCACCCACCCACCCTCCTGATGTGGAGAATTACTCAGCATTCTTTAGTATTCAGTAGGATATTCTTTAAAGAATTTTATGTATATAAAGGATAAAAATGTAAAGATTTTGCTAAATTTGAATTTTGTATTTGAAGGGACTGCTAAGCTGCAGTTTTTTTCTGATTTTTTCTATATTTTTCCTACATTTCCTCGATTCTCCTTTTATCAACCAAACAAATTTTACAATGTTTGTCTTTCTGTAGCACTGTGACAATTTGAACAATGGTTCAGATTATCCTAACTTCCATTGTGGGAATTATCATTAGAACTTATTTATTCAACACATATGTAATAAGAATTTTCTAAATGCCAGAGGCAGACCCATCAATGAATGAGTAATACTCTCTCTTCTTGTGGATTTTATTAATTATAGTCAACCTCAGATAATATTTTCCTAGTTTGTATTTTAGGTGGAAACACAATTCATTAAAATAAACTTTTAAAAACTCTAAGTACATTTAATGAATTTACAGGAAATGGCTCGCTGTGATGCATTAGTGATTTTTCATTTGAAAATAATCAAAGAAATGGCTTGCAAGCAAATATTCTGGTTGATGGTATTGCCAAAAGGCAATGGGCAAATAGACCAAATAAATTGTAAGGTAAATGAAGGTAAAAGGTCTTTGTTCATTCAAGTCCATGACAATTATTGCTTTGCAGTCAATAAAGATGTTGTCCATATATAAAGAAATTGACAAATAGTAGAGCCCAGGATAATATTCTACCGTTAGATGGGATGGGGAAAGTCTGCCAAATATTTTAAACCTATAATTACCGTTGTACATGTTTTTTTCAGATAGTGGATTTTTTAATACTTCTTGGTAACTTTATTATGGAGAGAGAAATATGAATACACTGGAATTTTAAAAATAGCTTGGACAAATAACACTTTATTTTTGAAAAAGAGAGTAGTATGAAATCATTGTCAGTTACAATTAAATAAAGGGTATGTATAAATTAAACTTTCTATATAATTATATATTTATAGAAATTTACAACATAATAATGTCTTTGGAGTTACTTCTACTCTCTTTCTATCTGTGTCTTTACACTTTCTTGAGAATTCCTTCCCTTTTCCCCTTTAAGTATCCACAACACTTTTTTTCTGCTTTCAGCTGGTCAAAATTGGTCATAATTTCCCCAGTTCACTCCATTTCTTTCCTCCATAGAGTTTAATTTTTTTTCATAACTCAGTCCCTCTGGGTCTTAGACTTGGCTTTTTGACAAGCAATAGTAATAAGAGGAAATGGTTTTATGTTGCACTTTACAGGTAGAATAAACTCCAGATCAGGAAAAACAGAGTTTATCTCTTTAAAGATCAATTTGGATTTAGCACATAATGAAGGAATTAACTTAGGCTACCTAAGCACTTAAAAGTGAGATTACATAAAATGCACGATTAATTTTGCAGCACTGTTGGATTATATTTTCAAATACATAAACTCACCTCTGTCTTAAGGGTGCATCTAATCTAGTAAGGAAAGTCCTGAAACACCAGCTATTCAAGTAATTGACAGTAACCTCAAGAACGAAAGTTTATACTCCCAGAGTCTATGTCTGAGTACAACAGCCAATGCTCCTTACTTGTTGAGTTTTTAGACAAGACACCTCATCTCTCAAATCTTCTCATTTCTCACTATCTTTTCTGCAATATCTGTTAGTTCAAATAAGATTACTTCCTTTTTTCTTTATTTGCCCACTTTCCTCTTTGCTGAATGGTTATTTTTACATATGCTGTGTACACAGATTTTGAAGATAGCAGTGTATACATGGTAGTTGATCTCATGGGAGTGGTTAGATATACCACAGTCTGTATCACAGACCTTGTCCGCATCTCTTGTCTGATTTGTGAGAAGTCTGAAGCCCCATCCTCTTGGCCACAATCACCCAGGATGTAGCTTCTGCCAAGAAGACCTAGAGATGGGAGTGGAAGCAGGTCATGACTCAAGGGCTACAGCACCTCCATGTTATTATTTATATTTAGTGGATCTTCTTGAGTAAATATTTCTTTATTTCTTTCTATGCCTTTAGTACAATATACAGAGATTTTTATTTTTTACTAGTTTTTCCCAGTTATGGTTTTTTATTAGTTTTGAAATGCTGCCATAACAAATTTCCATAAACTGGGAGGCACAAAACAACAGAAATGTATTCTCTCACAGTTTTTGGAGACCAGAAGTGTAAAATCAAGGAGTTAGGAGGGCCATGCTCTCTCTGAAGGCTCTGCAGGACAATCCTTCCTTACTCCTTCCAGCTTCTAGTGGTTCTTGGCATTTCTGGTTTGTGGCAACATAATTCCAACCACTGCCTCTGTCTTCACATGGCCATCTTCTCTGTGCCTCTGTGAGTGACCTCTCTTAATAAGAACACCAATCATTGGATTTAGGTGATCTCATCTCAAGATATTGAACTTGATTACACCTGCAAGAACCCTATTCCCAAAGAAGGTCACATTCGAATGTTTTGAGTTGACATGTATTTGGGGAGGATACTATTCGAACATTACAAGTTGTTTTACTGAGAAACAGAACTGTGAAGCAACACACACTTCCATTTCAGAAGTGGGAGTCCTACTTCTTCTTTTTCCTTTCTTTTATTGAGGTATAGACCAAAAAAATTGCACATAATGTATACATTTTGATGAGTTTGAACATATGCATACACTGAGATATCATCATCATCAAGGTAATAATCATACTTATCACTTCTAAAAGATTTTCTTGTGTCCTCTTGCTCTTGCGTGTGTGTTTGGTAAAAAAACATTATGAGATTTACCCTCTTAACAAATGTTTAAGGGCAAAACACCATATTGTTAACTATAGACACTAGGTTGTACAGATATCTATAACTTATTCATCTAGTATAACTAAGTTTATATGTCTCAAACAACTACCAATTTCCCTCTTTCCACATCCCCTGGAAAACACCATTTTATTCTCTGCTTCTATGAGTTTGACTATTTTAGATTCTACAGGGAGTGAGATCATGTGGTATTTGTCCTTCTGTAACTGAGTTATTTTACATAATGTCATGTCAGCCATGCCCATGTATATTGTTGCAAATGGTAGGATTTCCTTAAGTTTTAAGGCTGAATAATATTCCATCATAAGTATATACCCCATTTTCTTTATCCATTTGTCTTTCATAGATATTTGAGTTATTTCTATATAATGGACATTGTGAGTAATGCTGCTTAATTGCTTCCTGACTGCAATTTGTGTGGGAGAATTATCACTCAGCTCTCTTATTTCCTAGAAATGTTCATTCCCTGATTAATTTCCCAATGATATCACAATAAACATTGATAGAATACCATAAACTTTGATAGAATACATGCTAACATTTCCCATTTTTATCACGTGAAATGTGTTAACTTTCTGAATAACTTTGACTCTTATTTTGATGTAGATTGTATTTGAAGGAAATGTTATTCCTTTTTAGATTTTGCACTTTTTCATTTAAAGTGTGCTGCATAAAAATTGTGTGTGATATTCTCTACCAAGATAATTTTGAAAGACAGAAAAATGAAATTATTTCCTGGAAATCTACTCCTCCAAAGGTTATACACTACTTGACTGGTACAGTCACCCAAAATATAATAATTAATGATCATCCTTTACACTAGTGTCATGAGTCTCAATGCAGAGTTTCTCTGTATGCTTACCTCAGGAATTTTGAAACACTAGTAATAGTATTTCAGTATTAAATGGTGATGCAAAAGCTAACCCTAAACTCTAAATTCTGTGAGTAGAAATAGAGATAAAGGGGCTTCCCTGGTGGTCCAGTGGTTAAGACACCATGCTTTCATTGCAGGGCGTGCAGGTTTGATCCCTTGTTGGGGAAGTTCCACATGCCACAAAGTTTGGCCAAAAAAAAATAAGGGTGAAGGCGGTCAAAAGGTACAAACTTCCAGTTATAAATAAGTCCTGGAGATGTAATATACAGCAGGGTGACTATAGTTAATAACACTTATTGTATATTAGAAAGTTGCTGAGAGTATATCTTAAATGTTCTTATAACAAGAAAAAAAGTGTGACTATTTGTGGTGATGGATGTTAACTGGACTTATTGTGGTGATTATTTCACAGTATATATGAATATTGATTCATTATCATGTACACTTGAAAATAATATAATTTTATATGTCAGTTATATCTCAATTAAAAAAAAACAAACTAGCATAAAAATACTCAGGTTTAAACGATAAGGTCCTACTGTATAGCACAGGGAACTATATCAATATCGTGTGATAAACCATAACAGAAAAGAATATGAAAAAGAATGCATAGGGACTTCCCCGGTGGTCCAGGGGTTAGGACTCTGTACTTCCACTGCAGGGGGCATGGGTTTGATCCCTGGTCGGGGAACTAGGATCCCCCATGCCATGCAGTGAGGCCAAGAAGAAAAAAAAAAAATTTAAGAATGTATACATATATGTATAACTGAATCACTTCGCTGTTACAGGAGAAATTACCACAACATTGTAAATCAACTGTACTTCAATAAAATAAATTAAAACAAACAAACAAACAAACAGAAAATAAAAGGAGATAGTTCTTTGTAAGATACATATTCTGGCTCATACAAAATGTTAAATGTCACAGTTCTATCAGATTAATTTTAACTTATTTGTGAAAAACAAACAGAACAAAATGTGGGTAAATTAATATAAATACTAAACAGGCTCTAATTCTCCATGCAGGCCAGCAAAAGCAGGATTTATTTTAATGTATTTGATAAGCTATAAAAGATGAAAATTCATAATACCCAGACACCTGAAAAATAAAGAAATGTAATAAACTCTCAAGTGTTTGGAGTAATGGATTGGTGAAATGTAAGATTGTGAGAGATAATCCAGAAAGGACAGGTAGAAACCAAGTTATCCAGGACCTTGATACAGGCTAAGGAGTTCAGACCTGGAAATGTTAAGTAGAAAATAGTTATAGCAGTAAGAGTTTTTTCTGCTATTTTCATCAGAGCCTTTGAAATTTATTTTTTACAAAGTAACTTACCCTCCTGAAATTTTATATCAGACTTCACTATAAGAAACAGATGAAAGTTAGCACCCCTGACTGATGCAGAAACAGGGCTCAGCATCCTATCTCTTTGGTCTTTTTGTTGTCTCTCTACCCTAAGTGCCCAAGGCTGAAATTCCTCCAGAGAAACATGAGCTTCTCAGGATGCAGAAGCCTCCTCCTTCACATTATAAATCATCCCAGAATGAGCCCATATCAGGCTTCTCCAATTACTATTTTGTTTCCTAGGTTTTGCCTTCATAGGAAAGATTTAAAGTGTAAGACAATAAATTAAGCTCATGGATAAGTTAAGAAAGAGCAAATTCCTTTCATTAGATAATGTCATATTTACTGGGAGTTTTTTGGTGGGGGGGTGGGCAGGTACTGTGTTCTCCCTATAACTGGGTTTGTTTTCCTTCTCATATATTCTCCTTCTATTGGCTTATATCATAGCACTTATGACAGTGCTATGTAATTTTGTATAATTTATCTGCCATCTCTCTAAACTACAAGCTTCTTAACAGAAGGAACTGAGCATTACTTTTTATTTATCTAGCACTTCACACAGTGATTGATATGGATAGGCACTTAACATATATTTCTTAAACAAATAAACAACATTAGTTAAGATATGCACTTTGTGTTCTGAGATTTTCAGTGAATTAAGTAGATGTCTCTTAAATCTCTGATACCTGGAAGACAGTTCACTATATACTGAAAATATCAAAGGCCACAGTGTTATATTATGATGCTATAGTGCCTGGAGCAAGACCAATAAAAGCTGGCAGACAGCAAATGTGTTTTCAACAAAATCCATTAGAGCTTTCTGAGACCTGTGTCTCTGAGTTTGTGTTTGATTCCTGGAGAATCACCAAATTTGCTTGGCCCTTGCTCTTTGCTTCATGGCTTGGGTTCTTCATTGAAAGGATTTCCAGGACCTTTCTATGGCATTGACCACCAATGACTATATTGACAGCTGAGAACTGCCCTCTGGATGACAGATTAGTTGAGGTCTAATCCCACTTCACACTTATTGATTTAACCCATATAGGTTTTAAGCCAAATTAGAAAGCAGGTCATCAGATGACTTAGAATGCCAGTTTCTTAAGGGTACTAAATCATATCTGGAAATTTCACATGATGGGTAAAACATTATCTTTTACCAGAACTCCTCTTCAGGAGTTCAGTTTTAAAAAGTACTATGATTAATAGACTGGGCTAGTAGGTGCTCTGACTCATAAATAAGTATTGAACAAATAATTAAGGTCTATTTAAAGATTTGCAAAAGTACTAGCCTTTCTTGGTCCACTTTGCCTATACAGTATCTTTGTCAAAATATGTCACACTTTGAAAGAACAAGATATGAATGTGCTGTTTAATTGTAAAAAATAACAAATATTTTTAATAGTCATTAGCTAAGCATTTATTTAGCAGCTACTATTTGATTGCCATGAAGATTCTAATCTCATGTTTCTTATATTCTAGATGTACAGGACAAAATGTAAATAATAATGAAAGAAATGAACATCAAAAATCAGATAGAAATTTCAACAAAAACTGATCTATATGTTTACTGTACAAAATGGATAATAATTCAAATGGTTATTAAGAATACAGAGCACCCACTTTGGCCAAACTTAGCTCAACTGGGAAAAAAATTCTCAAGAAAAATAGAGTAGTTTAACTGAGATTTTGAAGATGGGAGGAATTTGAATAAAGTAGAATTCTTCAAGTTGAGAAGAACGTGAGCAGTAAATTCATACCACTATCCCGCCTTATAACAAGTAGCATGCTATCATAAGATAGCTGGTTGGAGTGGGTTAATTGCAAGGGTGATAAGATAATAGAATCCTTTAAAAATCTTATAAAAGTGAAATATTGGGGAAAAAATTCATACAGCTTCAGAAATTCATAAGCCAATCTAGGGATGATAAGACCATTGGTTAAGAATCAGAGCTATACCCGCTGGAATTAATAAGCAATTTTGATACTTAACTGAAGAATTGACAGTGCCTATCAGGTCTTAAAAATTATATGTCAAAATTATTTTCTGCATTATTTATAACAAAAAATAAAGGCATAACTACAAGATTATCAAATTTGCCAAAATGCCAAGATAATTTTGTAAATATGTTAGGCTTCTAGAATAAAATGCAATTACTGCTTAGCTTTTTCAAAGTATATCTGAGAAAAATGTACCACAATATTCTTCTTCAAACTTGTACTGATATTTGTGTCCTATGATCACAAGACACAAGAAAACACAAAACACATAAATATTGGATTAGAGAGGGATACATTTTACCTATTATAATCCTTACGGCATTCAGATAAGACATAAAATATAGTTCTGTAATTTCTCTGCACTTTCCCAGCATGCCCCGAGGTTCCATCCACAAATGTTTCTAGAATTTATTCTTTGAAGATCTTTATTTCATTTTTCTTGGAAAATAAAATGTCTTTCAAGTCATTACATGAGACTGAAATATTTATGTTCAATATTAGTTTTTAAGCTAGTGCATCCTAAAATCAGACTCTAGGTTTGCTTTCAAAACAATTTTTATTCCCCAAATTGTCATTCCCAAAGCATCATTTTGAATGAATATTGTTGAGTAATTACATTGTGTGATTAAAAATCCATAATCTTGATTGGAAATCTAGTCCATTCTAAAGAAAATCCAGTCTCATTATTTTTGTTTTTTACCTTGTAATTTGCTAAGCATTAAAATTTCATGAGAAACTGCGGTGTTCTAAGATAATTGAAGCAAAGGAAATCATTTAAATTTTATAAGTTTAACAAAATTGACACGTTTTTCTCAACCTGATCTTCAATGTTGACATTTCATCTTGTGTAATTTTTAAAAAAAATATTGAATGATATTCAATGATATTTTTTATGATGGGAGTTTTTATTGAGCAACATCCTAATTAAGAGATCTGAGGGTTTGGGTCAATAAACTAAAGGGAATATCTCCAGAATTCCAGGGTCTACTCTCTTCATTCCAGCACTATAGTCTTCAATCTTTCGGGCACATGTGAATTACCTGGGGTGCTTGTTAAAATAGTAGATTCACACACAGCATTTCAAATATTCTTATTTGGTAGGTCAAATAAGTACCAGGAAATGGCATCTAAACAATTTCTCAAGTGATTCTGATGCAGGAGACCACTTTGACAAGCATCCTGCCAAATCTTCTTCTATAATCTCTGACATTTGGGTACCTGTTACTTGTTTTATATCTCCATAGGTTTTCCTTTGCTACAATTGACCATGGGCCGATTCAGTAATTATTAAAAAATTAAAATCCAGATTTTTCTTTAGAAAGAATAAAACATTAAAAAAGTAATAAAATAATTTCCTATGACTACATGTTAAGATAGTTTCTATTTCTGTTAAAACAAATACCACTGGGCTTGATAATAATTAATCTTGGGACATCTTTTATTTTATATTTTTAATTGAAGTATAGTTCATTTACAATATTGTGTTGGTTTCAGGTGTACAGCAAAGTGATTCAATTATACATTTATATGTATATATCTATATTCTTTTTTCGATTCTTTTCCATTATGTTTATCACAAGATATTAAATATAGTTTAATATGGTAAATCCTCGTTGTTCACCTGTTTTATATATGATAGTGTGCATCTGTTAATCCCCTACTCCCAATTTATACCTCCTCCCCCACTCCCCCTTTGGTAACCATAAGTTTGTTTTCTATGTCTGTGAGTCGGTTTCTGTTTTGTAAATAAGTTCATTTGTAACATTTTTTTAGATTTCACATATAAATGATATCATATGATATTTGTCTTTCTCTGATTTACTTCGTTTAGTATAGTAATCACCAGGTCCATCCATGTTGCTGTAAATGACATTATTTCATTCTTTTTATGGCTGATTAATATTCCATTGTGTATATATATAAATATCTTCTTTATCCATTCATCTGTTGACCTACAGACTGGGAGAAAATATTTGCAAATGATGCGACTGACAAGGACTTAATTTCCAAAATACACAAACAGCTCATACAACTCAATAACAACAACAACAAAAAAAGCCAGAAGACCTAAATAGACATTTCTCCAAAGAAGATGTACGAATGGCCAATAGGCACATGAAAAGATACTCAACATTACTAATTATTAGAGAAATGAAAACTGCAATGAGGTATCACCTCACACCTGTCAGAATAGTCATCATCAAAAAGTCTACAAATAATAATTTCTCCACACTCTGGAGAGAGTGTGGAGAAAAGGGAACCCTGCTACACTGTTTGTGGGGATGTAAGTTGGTGCAGCCACTATGGGATACAGTATGAAGTTTCCTTATAAAACTAAAAATACAGTTACCAGATGATTTAGCAATCCCACTCTTGGACATATATCTGGAACAGACAAAAGCTCTAATTCGAAAAGATAAATGTACTCCAATGTTCAGTGGCACTATTTACAATAGCTAAGACATGGAAGCAACCTGGCTCATCTTTTATGAGTTTTATAACATAGATCTCTACCACACCATTAATAAATCAGACTTTGGCCACGTAGCAACCCTGTAAAACCAACACCAGTCTCTAAATCATGCCTTGATTTCCCTTATCTAATTCAACCTATTTGACATTAAGTTTGTGTGCATGCACTAGTTATTGTGAGAAATACAGCCCTTCATGAGGAATGAATACAATCTTTTATAGTTTCATATTTATGACTTCTTATCTTCCAAAAGAAGCATAATTTGAGCAAGCAACCTAACCTCCCTAATACAAAAATAGACAAGAAATTCATCTCATTTGTGAGAATGCTCACAGTTCTGCAACATCTAGCCTTGTGTTGTTTACCTTATGTTTACTGAGTTATTTATTTGTGGTAATGTCTGCCTTATTGACACAGTTTGAAGGTATTTACCAATGTCTCTTTCTCTCACTTGTAATAGTGCCCTGTTAGAGCCCAGGCACAGTTGCTGTTACTGTGAGACCCAGTGTGGCTCTTCCCAACCAAGTTCTATAAGACCCTCTTCCTCACACCCTTCAGATACTGGTGGAAGCTTAATCTCCGTGAACTGATTTTCTGTAACCAAAGTGCTGCCTCTTCAGCTCAGGTCTGTTGTCTCCCAGGATGGTAGAACAATGTGCATGACCTCTCATAATCAGATTTTAGAAAGTCCTTGATGGTAGAGAAAATGATATTATGTTTTGTATTGAATTCATACAGTACAGACATATCATTAAGTACCAATTCATATGGTTTAAATTCTGCCAATCTGGGAATACTGCCATATGCTTTTGTGTCATTGAGGAACTCAGATTTAAAACTGACAGCCTCTCTGCCTCAAGATTGCATTTCTTACACTCAGGGCAGGGTGAGGCAAAGGCAGACAGCTCATAAATGTGTGAAAAGTAAATTAAATATTTAATTATTTCTAGAGTCAAGAAGACAGATGGTGGCATTGTACACTTCAGGAAAGTTGAAAATCTACCAAAAAGCTAATTCTAGATCTAACGCTTTAGCAAGGATCTTTGGGCTGAAGGCTCTCTTGAAAATCAAGTCTTAAATTTTCTAAGTGCAACAGAGATATGATGTGGGATCTGGAAGGTAAATTGATATGTATGTTACATTGACAGATTTCCTTGATAATACACTGGAAAACTGAATGGCTCACTCTGTTTTATTTTCCCCAGTTTTTTTTTAAATCCTCGATGATAAATAAAATATATTAATTTCTTAGTCATCCAGATACTTTTTTTCTGTATAAAAATACAAAGACACATTCCAACAGGTAGTAGAAAGAATGGGCTCTATGCTAGGAAATTATAATTTTAAAAGATGAATAGAGGACTTGACAGGGGAAAGCTAATTAATCTTCAAATCATCCAGGACACTAATGGGAAGCCCATGAAAAGACCTAGATTAAATTGCACAAGTATATCCTGGTGGGCACGTAAAATGTGTGGGTTCATGGAATTCTGATAATCTAAACAGATTTTTCTTTCTTCTGTCTTCATCTTCTTTCTACTGTTTACAGCAGAGGGCAAATGGAATGAGATAGACAGATAATCACCAGAGTGACCATCACCTAAGTGGCATAGTGCAACACAACAAGGAAGAGAAAAGACTTCTGCAGCTGAATGTTGCAAACAGACTGTTCTGGACAACTTTTTAGGCAAACAAAACAAACAAACAAACAAAAATGTTAGGAACATTATGTTGCCCTAGAGTCGATGCTGTCAATGGCCCTTGAGTGGTGTTGGACAGGTTTTATCCACCCACCTGTGTACACGTATTGAACTGACAGCAACACAAATTTTCATATTGGTCTCAGCCATAGGAATGCATGCAGGATTTGGGGAGGGGAGAAGTAGGGGGGAGGAGTATGGAGAGGGAAGGGGTTGTGTGGGTTTTTGTTGTGCCTTTGCTGTGACTGACCCATAATGTACTCTAAGATTTTGCCTTTAACAAACTCTGCTCACTACTGAAGAGACCCTTCCTTTGGGGTCTGTGTCAGCTGCTAAATTATGCTTTAATCTCAGATAACTTTTAGTAGAGACCACAGAAATTTCTTAAACTCACACTTTCTTTGCCAAGAATTAAACCAGTAGTTCTCTTCATTTATTCCTGAAGATGCTGGTTACTATCTGTTATTGCTTATAGTTATATCATGTCATTTGCTTACTCAATATAGCTTTGCTCCAACCTGCCTCTTGTGTGCTGTTATTGTCAAATTCATTATAGTTTTATATGTTATAGATATTGTTTTATATAATTACTTTTAAAATAAGTTAAAAGAAAGGAGAGAAATATGGATTTATGCCCATTTATTTACATAAATGCCTTTACCAGTCCTCTGTTTATTTGTGTGGGTTCAGATTATTGTTTGGGATCACTTGCATATATTATGCTAATAATATATATATCATATATTATGCTAATATATAATACATGACATGCATATGTACAGTTTACATGCTCAGGGTGTTACAGTCAAGGTGTTGGTCAGGCTGTGTTCCTTTCTGCAGTGCATAGCCAGAGTCCTCTTTGAAGATCATTCAGTTTGTTGGCAGAATTCACTTCCTGGCAGCTATAGAGCTGAGGCCTTCAGCTCCAAAAAGCCATGTAGAGTTCTCTGCCATGTGGCCCTTTTCATAGGCAGTTCACAACATGGCTGTTTACAAGGCCTGTAGAAAGGCCTCTCTCTAGTCTGCTAAGACAGTTCTTATATGGGGTAATCACGGGAGTAACTATCCTATCATCTTTGCCATAGTCCATTGACTAAAAGGCAGTTGACAATTCTTCCCACACTCAATAGTATGGGGCATAACACATTGCGAGTCACCTTATCGTATGTCCAACATACACATATACTTATGTATGTACATGTTAGCAATGGGTAAGGAATTTGCTGATGATAATTTGTTCCTTTTTCCTGATTGATTTTTCTGTGCTTAGCAAACGTTCTATACAGATGGTTTATTTTTTTATACACAATAAAGCGAAAATTAATAAATAAATAAAACTTTCTGGCAGGGCCTAGAGGGCCAAGAGAGTTCAAACAGAATCATTGTCACCTGTTTCAGACTTGTCCTGCCTGGTTACTTCTCTGAGTCCAGTATATGTGACAGAAAGAGCTGATTCTCAACTCTCTAGAGCACACTTGCAACTGGAAATAGGAAAATATCAGAGTACTTATTTTCACAGATGAGTGAATTTCTTTTTAAATTTCTTAAGTCTCAAGAAATATTTAGGACACTACAGGCCATATTTCTGGTGCCTTAGATATTGCTAGGTATCACCCTTGTTTTATTATTTATGGAGATTATGGGTTTTATATCATGGTTAATAGTTGAGTAATCTATCTGTGATTTCTGTAATTACATATCTTTCATGTAAAGAATAATAATTCAGACTGTTTTTCTTTTTTTATTCAAAAAGAAAGTACACAAAAGAAAAATATTAATTTTAGAGGACAACATATAAAATTAGTTGAATATACAATCCAGAAGTCTGAGAGCAAGTTGAAATACTTGGGAGAGTAGGGAGAGTAGGGAGTAGGCCTTTGGGAGAGTAGAGAGGGGAGTAGGCCCCTCTCCCAAAGCTAAATAATCAATTATTCATGTAATATTTGGCTACTCATCATCCCTAAGATGATTTAGACCGTGTAGTGCTTTATATACTACAGTCCCAGTGAATACAGGCTACCTGGGAAATAGTAGGTACATAATATATACTTAATATATATTTGTTAAATGGCATAACAAAAGAGAAGCAGACATTTAGGCCCATGCCCCATGCTCCCTCATGAACAGAGGAATTGGAATGAGACTTACAAGAAATACTAAGATTATATGTCATACACAGATGTAATATAATAATGAAAATATTAATAATGCATTACATAATTTATTGTATCATATAATAATATATTATATCTATAATCTACAAAGCACTGATGCTTAATTTTAAAATTCATCATTTTCATTCATTCATTTTCTTGAATATCTACATTCTTAAATTCATCTTCAAGAAATAATCATTTATTTCTCTTTAGGGCTAGAAAACTGTGCAGTTTTGATCCAGTAGAAAATCTGACATTGGGGTAATGCTTAGGGATGACTAAGTTGTGACCTGAAATTCACTTTAGGTAACATCAAATCTGGCACCTCTAAAGCCACATAATTATTCCAATGTTCATTATTCTTAAGTAAATTCAGAAAGATGAGGATTAAGATATCCTGTTGTGGGGCTTCCCTCATGGCGCAGTGGTTGAGAGTCCGCCTGCCGATGCAGGGGACACGGGTTTGTGCCATGGTCCGGAAGATTCCACATGCTGCAAAGCAGCTGGGCCCGTGGGCCATAGCCGCTGAGCTTGAACGTCCGGAGCTTGTGCTCCACAACGGGAGAGGACAAAACAGTGAGAGGCCCACGTACTGCAAAAAAAAAAAAAAGATATCCTGTTGTAACTCTGTCTCTACTTCTGTTTAAAAATGCCAGCCTCTAAAATGTTCAGAACAAGTCAGTGTCATAATATTGGACTATTTCTTTAATTGTGGACAAATCAAATATTAGAAAATATGCAGTCATAAATCAATGCTCAAATGCTTAACCATTGTTAACCTTTTGGTTATTCACAAAATATCTGTGTTAGAACAATGAAATGAGGACCAAATAAAATGATATTTAGATAACAAAACATGGATGTAGACAGTTCTCAGAAGTCTCCTTATTGGCAAGATTGTATAAAGGGGTAGATGGAGAAGATGTAGCCAAAAAACACAGCTTTACAGGCACTTATTAGGTATTTAATAATTTAATATTTAGAAAAATATAAAAGAGAGCATTAGGACCATGTTTAGATTAAGTATATCCAAAGCCATATATGAAGAATCTATGAACATTTGTTGCATGATGGGCAAGTTGCTAAGTGCAAAGTATGAAAAGAGTAAGACATACCTGTCAGTGTTCCATAATCTTTCTGTTAACAGAGAATTCTTTTAAAGCAATTAATTGAAATTAATATAAATTAGAGTAAAAGAAGGTATTTATTGATAAGTTATGTATACATATGGATGTTTAGTGTAGTCATAAAATTTTAGACATTTTCTATTTCCCAAAGTGATTTTCATATGCAGACACAGATGAGGGGAAGACAGATGAAGACAAACCACTTCACTTCCTTTAATTTCTTTTTCACTGAGTGCCATTTGGCAGAGCATCCTGGGCCATTCCATCCTCTGCTATACCTTCCTCTTTCCCCAACTACATCTATGTCTAAACCCTATTGATTTCCCCTTTCCATTCATTCACAAATCTTTTCTATTCTAATAACCTCTACCCTTGTGCTTTTTTATATTTGATAAATTTGACATGCTACATTTTGTAAATTTAAGGTTTACAGAGTGTTACTTTGAAAGTTTTATATATTGTAATATGGTTTCCATTGAAACATTATTTATCACATTACATCATTATATTACAATACTGTTGTCTATATTCATTATACTATGCATTAGATCTCTATGGTTTAATTACTACTCATTACAATTTTGTACTCTTAAACACCATAAATCAGAACTGCTGAACAATCATTGACAAGAAGGCACTGGAACTCACCAGATAATGTACCCCACATCCAAAGACAAAGGAGAAGCCACAATGAGATGGTAGGAGGGGGACAATCACAGTAAAATCAAATCCCATAACTGCTGGACAGGTGAATCACAAACTGGAGAACACTTATACCACAGAAGTCCACCCACTGGAGTTAATGTTCTGAGCCCTACATCAAGCCTCCTAACCTGTGGGTCTGGCAGTGGGAGGAAGAATTCCTAGAGAATCAGATTTTAAAGGTTAGCAGTATTTGATTGCAGGACTTAAACAGAATTGGGGGAAAGAGAGACTCCAAACTTGGAGGGCACACACAAAGTAGTGTGCACATCAGGACCCAGGGGAAGGAGCAGTGGCCCCATATGAAACTGAAGCAGACTTACCTGCTAGTGTTGGAGGGTCTCCTGCAAGACAGAGGGTGGCTGTGGCTCACCATGAGGAGAAGGACACTAGCAGCAGAAGTTCTGGGAAGTACTCCTTGGTGTGAGCTCTCCCAGAGTCCACCATTAGCCCCATGAAAGAGTGGAGTAGGCTCCAGTATTGGGACACCTCAGGCCAAAAAACCAAGAGGGAGGGAACCCAGCCCCCCCATTAGCAGACAAGTGGATTAAACTTTTACTGAGCTCTGCACAACAGAGCAACACTAAGATCTACCACCAACAGTCCCTCCCATCAGGAAACTTGCACAAGCCTCTTAGATATCCTCATTCACCAGAGGGCAGACAGCAGAAGCAAGAAGAACTACAATCCTGCAGCCTGTGGAACAAAACCCACATTCACGGAATGACAGACAAGAAGAAAAGGCAGAGGGCTATGTACCATATAAAGGAACCAGACAAAACCCCAGAAAAACAACTAAATAAAGTGGAGATAGGCAACCTTCCTGAAAAAGAATTCAGAATAATGATAGTCAAGACGATCCAGAGCCTCAGAAAAAGAGTGAAGGTAAAGATGTAGAAGATGCAAGATATGTTTAACAAAAACCTAGAAGAATTAAAGAATACACACCTAGAAGAATTAAAGAACAATCAAATAGAGATGAACAATACAATAACTGAAACGAAAAATACACTAGAAAGAATCAATAGCAGAATAACTGAGGCAGAAGAACGGATAAGTGACCTGGAAGACAGAATGGTGGAATTCACTGCCATTGAACAGAATAAAAAAAGAAAAGAAATGAAGACAACCTAAGAGACCTCTGGGGCAACATTAAATGCAACAACATTAGCATTATAGGGGTCCCAGAAGGAGAAGAGAGAGAGAAAGGACCCGAAAAAATATTTGAAGAGATTATAGTCAAAAACTTCCCTACCATGGAAAAGGAAATAGCCACTTAAGTCCAGGAAGCACAGAGAACCCCAGGCAGGATAAACCCAAGAGGAACATGCCAAGGTACATAGAAACGAAATTGACAAAAAATATAAACAAAGAAAAATTATTGAAAGCAACAAAGGAAAAACGACAAATAACATATAAAGGAACTCCCACAAGGATAAAGCTGATTTCTCAGCAGGAACTTTAAAAGCCAGAAGGGAGTGGCATGATATATTTAAAGTGAAGAAAGGGAAGAAACTACAACCAAGATTACTCTACCCAACAAGTACCCCATTCAGATTTGACAGAGAAATCAAAAGCTTTACAGAGAAGCAAAAGCTAAGATAATTCAGCACCACCAAAACAGCTCTACAAGAAATGCTAAAGGAACTTCTCTGAGTGGAAAACACACGAGAAGAAAAGGACCTACAAAAACAAACTCATAACAATTAATAAAATAATAATAGGGACATACATATTGATAATTATCCTAAAGGTCAATGGATTAAAAGTTCCAACCAAAAGACACAGGCTTGCTGAATGGATACAAAAACAAGTCCCATATATATGCTGTCTACAGGAGACCCATCTCAGACCTAGGGACACATACAGACTGAAACTGAGGGGATGGAAAAAGATATTCTATGCAAATGGAAATCAAAACAAAGCTGGAGTAGCAATACTCAGATAAAATAAACTTTAAAATAAAGAACGTTACAAGAGACAAGGAAGGACACTACTTAATGATCAAAGGATGAATCCAAGAAGAGGATATAACAATTATAAATATATATACAGCCAACATAGGAGCACCTCAATACATAAGGCAACTGTTAACAGCTATAAAATAGGAAATTGACAGTAACACAATAATAGTGGGGGACTTTAACACCTTAGTTACACTAATGGACAGATCAACCAAACAGAAAATTAATAAGAAAACAGAAATGTTAAATGACACAATTGACAAGATAGATTTAATTGATATTTATATGACATTCCATCCAAAAACAGCAGATTACATTTTCCTCTCAAGTGCACATGGAACATTCTCTAGGATAGATCACATCTTGGGTCTTAAATCAAGCCTCAGTAAATTTAAGAACATTGAAATCATATCAAGCATATTTTCTGAACACAATGCTATGAGATTAGAAATCAATTATAGGGGAAAAAACGTAAAAAATACAAACAAATGGAGGCTGAACAATACATTACTAAATAACCAACATATCACTTAAGAAATCAAAGAGGAAATCAAAAAATACCTAGAGACAAATGACAATGAAAACATGATGATCCAAAACCGATGGGATGCAGCAAAAGGAATTCTAAGAGAGAAATTTAGAGCAATACAAACCTACCTCAAGAAACATCTCAAATAAACAATCTAACCTTACACCTAAAGGAACTAGAGAAAGAAGAACAAATAAAACCCCAAAGTCAGTAGAAGAAAAAAAAAAGTAAAGATCAGAGCAGAGATAAATGAGATAGAAAGAAAGAAAACAGTAGCAAAGATCAATAAAAATAAAAGCTGGTTTTTGAGAAGATAAAGAAAATTTATAAACCATTAGCCAGACTCATCAAGAAAAAGAGAGAGAGGACTCAAATCAATAAATTTAGAAATGAAAAAGGAGAAGTTACAACAGACACCACAGAAATACAAAGCATCCTAAAAGATTACTACAAGCAACCCTATGTCAAAAAAATGGAAAACCTGGAAGAAATGGACAAATTCTTAGAAAGGCATAACCTTCCAAGACTGAACAAGGAAGAAACAGAAAATATGAACAGACCAATCAAAAGTAATGAAATTGAAACTGTGATTAAAAATCTTCCAACAAACAAAAGTTCAGGACCAGATGGATTCACAGGTGAATTCTATCAAACATTTAAAGAAGAGCGAACACCCAGCCTTCTCAAACTCTTCCAAAAAATTGCAGAGGAAGGAACACTGCCAAACTCATTCTATGAGGCCACCATCACCCTGATATCAAAACC
Source organism: Hyperoodon ampullatus (assembly GCF_949752795.1). NCBI lineage: Eukaryota > Metazoa > Chordata > Mammalia > Artiodactyla > Ziphiidae > Hyperoodon > Hyperoodon ampullatus. Next base: position 8,206,605 of record NC_136928.1, read on the forward strand.
AGACAGAGACACTAAAAAAAAAAAGAAAATTACAGATTAATATCACTGATGAATATAGATGCAAAAATCCTCAAAAAAATACTAGCAAACATAATCCAACAACACATTAAAAGGATCATACACCAGGATCAAGTGGGATTTATCCCAGGGATGCAAGGATTCTTCATATATGCAAATCAATCAATGTGATACACCATATTAACAAACTAAGAATAAAAACCATATGACCATCTCAATAGACGCAGAAAAAGCTTTTGACAAAATTCAACACTCATTTATGTTAAAAACTCTCCAGAAAGTGGGCATAGAGGGAACCTACCTTAACATAATAAAGGCAATATATGACAAACCAACAGCAGACATTTTTGTCAATTTTGAAAAAATGAAAGCATTTCCTCTAAGATCAGGAACAAGACAAGGAAGTCCACTCTCACCATTATTATTAAACATAGTTTTTATAGTCCTAGTCACAGCAATCAGAGAAGAAAAAGAAATAAAAGAATTCAAATTGGAAAAGAAGAAGTAAAACTGTCACTGTTTGTAGATGACATGATACTATACATAGAGAATCCTAAAGATGCCACCAGAAAAATATGAGAGCTAATCAATGAATTTGGTAAAGTTGCAGGACACAAAATTAATGTACAGAAATCTCTTGCATTCCTTTACACTAATGATGAAAAATCTTAAAGAGAAATTAAGGAATCTCTCCCATTTACCAGTGCAACAAAAAGAATAAAATACCTAGGAATAAACCTACCTAGGGAGACAAAAGACCTGTATGAAGAAAACTATATGACACTGATGAAAGAAGTTAAAGATGATAACAACAGATGGAGAGATATTCCATGTTCTTGGATTAGAAGAATCAATATTTTTAAAATGACTATATGACCCAAAGCAATCTACAGATTCAATGCAATCCCTATCAAATTACCAATGGAATTTTTTACAAAACTAGATCAAAATATCTTAAAATTTGTATGGAGTCACAAAAGACCCCGAATAGCCAAAGCAGTCTTGAGGTAAAAAAACGGAGCTGGAGGAGCAAGACTCCCTGACTTCAGACTATACTACAAATCTACAGTAATCAAGACAATATGGTACTGGCCCCAAAACAGAAATATAGATCAAAGGGACAGGATAGAAAGCCCAGAGATAAACCCAGGCATCTATGGTCAACTAATCTATGACAAAGGAGGCAAGGGTAAACAATGGAGAAAAGACAGCCTTTTCAATAAGTGGTGCTGGGAAAACTGGACAGCTACATGTAAAAGAATGTAATTAGAGCACTCCCTAACACCATACACAAAAATAAACTCAAAATGGATTTGAGACTTAACTGTAAGACTGAACACTATAAAACTCTTAGAGAAAAACATAGGAAGAACACTCTTTGACATAAATCACAGCAAGATCTTTTTTGATCCACCTCCTAGAATAATAGAAATAAAAACAAAAATAAACAAATGGGACCTAGTGAAACTTTAAAGCTTTTCCACAAGAAAGGAAACTGTAAACAAGGTGAAAAGGCAACCCTCAGAATGGAAGAAAATATTTGCAAAGAAATCAATGGACAAAGGATTAATCTCCAAAATATATAAATAGCTCATGCAGCTCAATACTCAAAAAAGAAACAACCCAGTCAAAAAATGGACAGAAGATCTAAATAGACATTTGTGCAAAGAAGACATACAGATGGCCAAGAAGCACATGAAAACCTGCTCAACATCACTAATTATTAGAGAAATGCAAATCAAAGCTACAATGAGATATCACCTCACACCAGTTAGAATGGGCATCATCAGAAAATATAAAAACAACAAATGTTGGAGAGGATTTGGAGAAAAGGGAACCCTCTTTCACTGTTGGTGGGAATGTAAATTGATACCGCCACTATGGAGAATAGTATGGAGGTTCCTTAAAAAACTAAAAGTAGAATTACCGTATGACCCAGCAATCCCACTACTGGGTGTATACCCAGAGAAAACCATAATTCAAAAAGACACATGCACCCCAATGTTCATTGCAGCATGATTTACAATAGCCAGGTCATGGAGGCAACCTAGATGCCCATCGACAGATGAATGGATAAAGAAGTTGTGGTACATATATGCAATGGAATATTACTCAACCATAAAAAGGAATGAAATTGGGTCATTTGTAGAGACGTGGATGAATCTAGAGACTGTCACACAGAGTGAAGTAAGTCAGAAAGTGAAGAACAAAGGTCATATATTAACACATATATATGGAACATAGAAAAATGGTACAGATGAACCAGTTTGCAGGGCAGAAATAGAGACTCAGATGTAGAAAACTAACGTATGGACACCAAGGGTGGAAAGTAGCAGTGGGTAGGGGTGGTGGTGAGATGAATTGGGAGACTGGGATTGACATGTACACACTGATGTGTATAAAATGGATGACTAATAACACTCTCTGTATAAAAAAATAAATAAATATGTATATATATATTTTAAATTGTCATCATATAAAGATAAAATGGAAAGTTTTATATTTATCTGTTGAACCATATACTGGTAAATTCACTTGCTGACACAGGCAGATATAATGGTTAATTTTAAATGTCAACTTGGCTAGGCTATAGGTCTCAGTTGTTTGGTCAAATATTAGCTTAGATGGTGCCGTGAATGTAGATGTATTTAACATTTGCAATCAACTGACTATAATTCGAGGAGATTGTCTTTGATAATTTGTGTGGTCTCATCCAATCGGTTGAAGACCTTAAGAATAAACACTGAAAATTCTCTGAGAAAGATTTTCTCTATAAGACTGTAACATATAAGTCCTTCCTGAGTTTCCAGCCTGCTTGCCTGATCTGTAGACTTTCCAGTCCCCACAAACATATAAGGCAATTACTTAAAAGTTCTCTCTGTGTATATAAGATATATAACACATATGCAACACATATGCATATGTGTATACACATATATAATACATATGTCTATATGTAGATAGATCAATAGATAATATCCTATACATATCACTTATTTATGTTTGGTTCTGTTTTTCTGAGTAACCCTGACTGATAGAGTAGTATAACAATTGCATTATTTCTGACTAGTTGCTGAGATAAGTACAGACTTCTATTGTATCAAAGGCAGAATTGTACATTTTTAGAAATCCAGGTAGAGAATCGCCTTGGCATGCAGAACACTCGTCTTACAGCTGTGGGTTAGTGAATTGTCTTTCTGTTCATCCCTTCATAATGCTGCCTTCATTCTATGTTGATAGAAAATGGCAGTTTGGCATTGTCCTACAGTATCTCTTCAACAGAATATTTGAGGATATTCAGGGAATTTTTGTAGGTTCCATATGTGAAAATTTAAGAGAAACTCACTGAACTGCTTCTTTTTGCCGCTTAACTTTGAGAATTCATTTTCTGCTTTTCAGCAGATGAAGAAGAAATAAAACTACTCTCATAAATCCTACAGTCTCTTTCCAGCTGTGAAAAAATGCAACTTTTTGGCTTAATTACGAGAAAGGACTTGGTTCCTTCTGCAGATAACACCCTTAAGTATTACTGGAGTAGGAGTATGGGATAGTGCCAGAGTGTCACAAATTCTTAAATGATTCTTGTTATATCCCATTGCTGAGCATAGTCAGGCTTTCTGCAATGGAGTAAGATTGGGTCAGAGAGAGCTTAGTATTCAGAATAAATTTGGGGGAGAGAGACAAAGGTATTGTTGCATATACAAAGCCGAATCTGGTGGAACTATGATGTCTAAATACAAAGTAAGAGTGCAGTAAAGCACTTCCTCTCAGAGTACACGGTGCTAGAAGGGTAGAAGTTAACAAAGACAAAGGGATCAAACATCATTCTTCCTTGCAAAACTGAGTCTTCCAAGATCAAGAACTGTGTTTTATTCACCTGTGAATCTTCAGCAGCTAGCACAGTGACTGGTACATAGAAGAGACTTAGAAAATTTGGGGGAAGGGCGGAATTACTGCATGAGTACATGAATTTATATGCAAATGAATCAATGCATGAATGAATTAATAAATGAAACAATAATTAAAAGTTCAGACCAAAAAGCTGTCAGCATAATCCAATTTTATCAATATCCCTAAAATGTAGTATGGTGAGAATAAGTCAAACTTTTCCATGTCTGAAAAGGAATGGAAAATTCCACAACTTACTAATGCAAGGTTTTGAGCACAGAGAAACAGCAGAATCAAAATGGTAAGGTCAGCAGTAATGACTCAATTGCCAATTTTAAAATGTTTGATTGGAGCCTAATAAAAATCTTATATACAAGATAGAAGTAGATGCTAGACACTGTGGAAAAGACTTAGCTTATGAATAAGTGGCAAATGGTTCAGAAGTCAGAATTCAACTTCTGACTGTTCCTGCTTTTCCTTTTCAATTTCTCTGAACATATAATCAATAACTAGGTTCCCGATATGAGTTATCTTTATTTTGAGTGACTTTTCAAGGTTTGGAATGAAAGTAAAAAAAAAAAATGTAGTTAAGAGTGGAAGACAGATTTTGTTAAGGGCATGACTAAATAAATAGCAAATAATGGAATATTATTTTTAAATACATATAAAGAGTTTATAGTAAAAGTTTATAAAATTGTGTGTGCACTATAATCTGAACCATCCCTCAAAAAACATTATATGTCAAAAAATTAGTAAATATTAAGAGTGATTGCTTCCTGGTAGTGAATCCATGATTTATTTTGTCCCTTCCAGATTTCTAGTATTATCTAAATGGTTTATAATAAGCATTATGAATATTACAATAAAAACTATAATCATTTATTTCCATTTTTAGAATGCTGTGTTTATGTGGGTATCTTCAGTTATTTGTAATTAATATTGATCTTGCAAGCCCCAGATTTTGCTTTAAACTTGTAAAAGTTCCTCAGATATTTTTTTTTACAGTGTGTGTGTGATTGTGTGCGTCTGTGTGAATGTGCTCTTTTCGTTTATAATAGAACTGATTGCACCATCATGGTATGACCATTGGTCTTATTAAACATGCTGTGTCAAAAACAGGAACTAGGGTCTTGGGAAAATGAGTCATACATAGGTGCTTGACAGATAGCTGTTAAGTGAAGGAAGGAAGGAAGGAAAAAGGAAGGTAATGAAGACGAAAGGTTGAAAGAAATTAATTCTGTTTTACAAGAGACTTTGACAGGCAATTCCGGAATTCTTTATTGTTATCCAGGATATCATTAGTGTACAAAAATGTATTCACTCGCTAATAGATGTGTTTTATTAGAATTTTAGGCGTTACAACATGGAGGCCAAGGCACAACAAGGAAGATGATGTATTTGGACTAATCACTAAATCAGTGTGATTTTTGGCAATTCATGTCCACTCACTTTACCTTGAAGTTCTTGTTAAGTATAATGCTGGCAATTGACCAAAGAACTTCTAAATTCTCTCCTTCACTTTGTCCTTGAGTTCCATGAATCTATTCTACTCTGTGGCACATTTATAGCTGGCAGCTTTTTCAAATATCAATATGGATAGCCTAAAAAGTGAGGTTCCCTTAATTTATTTAATGTAGTAAAAAGCCTGAAAGGAATAAATTTATATTTAACAAATTAGATTTTCAGAAAAGAAAAACTGAGTTTTTGACATAAATTCTGGAAATTATTATCACCATCTGTTGTGATGTACTGTTTGCTGTACTATTATAGAGGTTTTGGAAGAGGGAGATAATTAAAATTCTATGTTTCAGTGACTATGACAGGTTCTTTGTATATATTAGTGCATTTAATTATCTGATATTAAACAAGATTATATATATATATATATATATATATATACACACACATACATATACATATGTAAATTTTAGTGTCCTAAAAGAAGAAATTGAGGTTCTAAAAGAGTGACTACCTGAGAGAACTATGTTTGAAATGCAGAACTTTCTGATTCCTAGGCATAAGTCACCCCCTAGACTTTAACCTCCTTGAAGACATACACTACCTCTTACCATTATAATCCTTACCTTTTCCCTTACTCTCAACATCAAATTAAAAACCTTATACTTCAAAAGTATTCCATAATTACTGAATAAATAAAACTAAACAAAATGGGATAGAATAAGATAGAATAGGATAAAATGTGTTGAGCTCGGGAGGAGTGGAATGAATTAAAATGAAGTGGAATGGAATTGGTTGCATTGAAATTTGAGAAAACGTCTTATACTTTCCTTCTCTCCTCTGCAATCTAAAATGGATCTCTGCCCAAGTAAGTGCTAAAGTATACAATGACCATTACACCCTGACTCACTGCAGCAGCCAGAGTTGGCACCATTAAAATAAGCCAAAATTATTTATTATTTTTACTATTGTTAATTTCTTCATCTGTTAGTATTAGATGTTACATATTGCTGCTTCCTCATTGGACAGTGGACCACTGGCCTACAAATGCCAGTGATGATACGTGTTGAACCCTTAAGTGATGTTCAGGATCTCCATATTTGAAATCAGAAGTCATTGCATCTTCTCCATGAGGCAGTTGCTCTGGAGCCACCAAAAAGGAAGCATTGGAATGTAATTTAAGATTAAGGAAATAGATTATGACTTCCTGGACTGGAATTTCTGCCACATACCTTACTAATTTTGTATTCTTTGGCATTTGCTGGATCTCTTTTGTCTTTGTTTTATTTTCTTCAAAATAGTGATGATTTTACAACCACTGTGAAAAAGAGCATGAAGGTTCCTCAAAGAATTAAAAATAGAATACCATATGATCCAGCAATTCTATTTCTGAGTATTTATTTGAAGAAAACCAAAAACTTTAACTCAAAAAAGATATATACACCCCAAAATTCATTGCAGTATTATTTGTAATAGCCAAGTTATGGAAGAAGTCTAAATGTACATGGATAGATGAATAGATATAGTAAATGGTGTATATGTGTATACAATGGACTATCACTGAGCCACAAAAAAAGAATGAAATCTTGCCATTCATGACAACATAAATGGGCCTAGAGGGTATTATGCTAAGTGAAATAAGTCAGACAGAGAAAGACAAATACCAAATTATTTCAGTAATACATGGAATGTAAAAAAAATAAAACAAACATAAAAAAACAGAAACAGACTCATAGATACAGAGAACAAACTGGTGGTTGCTGGCAGAAGGGATGGGTGAAATAGTTGAAAGGGATAAAGAGGTACAAACTTCCAGTTATAAAATAGTCACAGGGATGTAATAAACAGCACAGGGAATATAGTCAATAATATTGCAATAAATTTGTACAGTGACAGATGGTAACTAGATTTATTGTGGTGATCACTTTGTAATGTATAAGAATATCGAATCGCTGTGTTGTACACTAGAAACTAATATAATATTATAAGTCAATTATACTTCAATTTTATACACACATGAACACACATACACACACCTGATGCCAAATACAAAAACAATAGGGATGATAGAAGCACCACAGTGTAAGACTGTTCTGAAAATCAACTGCTTTATCACATGTAAGGTGTTTAGGAGATTGCCTAACACATACTTAGAATAATATATATTAGTGTTTATTATTAACCTGAGTGCTCTCTGACATTACTATTCTTCCTTTTATCCAATTCCACATTTGAAGGAAGATTCACTCAAAAAATATTTATTATGCATTTCATATGTGCCAGAATTTTTGTTGTTGTTGTTGTTTTGAGTGATGCAGAGCTGAACAAACAGACATGTGCCTCCTGCTATGGGGTTCACACTTTTGGTGTGTGTGTTGTGTGGGTGTATGTGTTAGGTTTATATTTTGTGATTGCAACAGCAGCCAACACAAACAAAGAAATCAATAAGCAAAGTGATTTCACATATATTCCATGAAAGTAGGTTGAATCAGGGAGAGAGTTTGTGGATTACAATTCTAGTAAGGTAGGGAGAAGAAAGCCCACTTTGTAGAGGTAATGGCTGAGCTGAGACTCAGTAGATGGATGAAGAGATATGTCATTCAAAGTGTGAGCAAGAGGCAATTGCAGTAGGGAGAATAGCAAATTAAGGTTGGAAATACCTTTAAATATTCAAGAGACAGAAGAACAATGAGTTTGTTTGAAGAAAAGTGAGCTAGGTGTATGTCACTGGGAGAAAGGGATGGTGGGGGCCGTGCAATTGGAGACAACATTGGAGAATGAGGCAAGGGCCAAAGCAGCTAAGGTCTTGAAAGGAGTTGATTTCATTCTAAGATAGAGGGAAAAACATTTAGTTTTTATGATACAATTTGAAAGGGTAACTATGAAGATAGTTGTGTGGAAGATAGATTACAGGAACGCTGGAGTTGAAGGCTAAAAGAGTATGAAGGCTAATACAACAATTCCAGTGATGGATCACCAAGGCTTGATCACTTTGTGATGAAAGAAAACAGAGGTGACATGCTAGATGGTGCATGTGGGTCAAGAATGATGAGCCAAGGTATTGTTTATGTTTTAAAAAATAGGAGATTACTAGAGAAATTTAGTATGCTGATAGAAATAATCAAGCAGAGAAAAAATGATGATGCAGAAGAGAGAAGGTTTAATTAAAGGAGTTAATCCTTTTGATGAATGTCCCTTATGACCACAACACAGCCATCACTTCCATAGAACTGAAAGTGTGGTTAGTTAAATCTTTATCAAAGCATGACACAACGTCCGAATAAAAATGAGAGTCACCCAGTGAGGAGGAGCTGAATGTGAGGCTCAAGGAGGCCAGAACAGAGAGTGAAATGAAATAGTGTCAAACACATGGCAAAATCTTCAACTCCTCTGCACAGTCTCTCTTGGAATCATGGCCACAGAATCAGTGCACTTTAATGAAGTCATGCTAACAAAATGATTTTGTTTTAAATTATTCCAGGAAGAAAACTTCAGCACATTTCCTTGTTAGGCAAGAAGTTTCTGACCGCCCCATTATAGCTTCCCTCTGTCCAGCAGACCCCAATGCCTCTGCCTCCTTCACTCCCTTATGGAAAGAAACTGGGACATCCTCCTCTGTAATGTGAATTTAGTAGGAGTTCCCTAAGGCAACCCTGCTTGACCAATTGAGAATTAACACTTGAAGATCTAGTTAAAGAGAAGGAGGTTCCCAAGTTCTCATTGTTTACTAATTATAAGATGATGTTCAAATCAGACCTGAATCAAATCTACTTTCCTTTGGAGACATAGCGAATTGAAATATGGTGGATGTACCACTAAGAGGAATAGGTTCTGCTGACCCTGCTGATTTGAATACTACTTAGATGAAAGAAACAAGACCACGCAGACTTGGCTAAAAATATCTTCCATTTGATCTGTGGTCATGTAGTTCAAATACAAGCTTTTCAAGAAGCACAAATGGAACACTAGCGTAAGGTATTCTGTTCATGTCACATACCCATAAAATATTATTTTAAGTGTGTGACATCCTAGAGTGAAGCAAAGAAAAGTTGCCTACAATGGCTTTGAAACCCTCATATATTGCTTTAGCTGTTCTCATATTCACATTATTTTATTTCCTGATGTGTGAGGCACATCACGGAAGACCAATCACCACTACTAGTGATTTGCCCTCCAGTGTCCTCCAACCATAAACTATTTTATGTAACTAATTCAATAAAACTGTCTTTGGCTTTCTGATGAACGATTGCATTGTAAAATGAATTATTCTTAAACATTTGCCAAACTAGCAGTTCCTATGGGCATCCATGACTGCATTATGGAAATAATTCAGAACAGAGAAATAACTGGAAGTGAGTGGACTCATTGGCTAAAATTCAAATGCTTCCTCTCTTTCACCTTGTCCTGTGCTTTCCTTATTGCACCAAGGAGGAGGGGGAAATGGTTTGAAGATACCATCTGACAGCAATCAAAACTTAATTCCACTGTGCTAGACATGGTTTGGTTTCCCAATAGCCTCCAGCCCCTTGTTCTCTGGCGGTCTCCCAAAAGAGAGTCTTCAAAAGCCATGTAGCTTTTGTGGCAGCCACAGAGGTCATGTAAGACAATTATGGTCGATGAGACATAACAAGATGCTTGCTGGGGGTTTTCTGGGAAAGGTTTTATCTTCCTGATAAGAGAGAGAAGCTCCTATTCAGGTTTTCTGTTACGTCCTAAATGATTCAACCATTTATTTTATTAGGACAACTTGTGATTCACTCAGGATTATGTGACACCCGGGAAACAACTAAATTGGTTTATCTAATACAAAGAGTTTTCTGGAGTCAGAAAGACCTGCAATTAAACCTCAGTTACGCCATGTACATTCTCTTCTATTTTGAACATATTTCTTAAGCACTGTATATATCAATTTTCTTACCTCTAAAATATAATTTTCCCCCATTGAGATTCATATTGGTTTTATTTTTTAATGTATTAATAAGTTGCATAAGTAGATTTTCCAAATTTGAGCCTACTTCAATTTATAAAAGAATCCTTACTTGGTTGGAGTGCATGCTCATATAATCAGCTTCTAATATTTAATAACAATATTTTCATCTACATTTCTACATGATGTGGTGTTACCTTTGTCCAATTATTATTTTTTTAAATTAGGCCAAAAATCAGGGAATTTGAAGTTTTTCATGGTTTCCTATGCTCTGAGAAAACTTAAAGAACCTAGAAATTCTCATTTTCTTGAAAATATGAAAATAAGCAATAAAACCACATGAGCCTCATACATTTTTACCACTTCTTAAAACTTCCCCTGTAAACATTACCAATATGGCACAATCAATAATCAATTATCTGTTCTTGTCTTATTCAAATTCTTAGTATTATCTGACACCTTTTTGCCACTTCCTCCTTGAAAAAATTATCTTCACTTAAAGATTAGTACATTAGTATTTCTTGTTCTTTTAGGGGGTAATTTGTCTCTCTTTTTCAGTCCCTTTTGATTGTTTCTCCTTATCTGCTTAACTATTAAAGTGGGAATACACAGAGTTTAGTCTTAATACATACATCTATATACACTCTCCAGGTCATATAATTTAGTCACATGACTTTATATACTATTTATATGTTGACAACTTACAAAATTTATCTTTAGTTGTAACACTGTCCTTAACATCAGATTTGTACATCTGACTACCTATTTGGCATCGTCACCTGGATATCTAATAAATATCTTAAACTTTATATGTCAGAATACACCCTTGATTTCCTCCTCCTAAACACTCCTCCCGTAGTTTTTCCTATTTCCATGAAAATTTCATTCTTTTAGTCATCCAAATCCCAAAACCTGGCATCATTCTTAACTTTCCTTATTCTTTCAAAGCTATTAGCAAATCTTATCACTCTTAACTATCAGCAAAGTAAGTTTTATTTTATTGTTACTGCTTGCCCTGCGTAATGTGCAATTCTTGGATTTTTTTGAGAGTGATTACATTTTTAGGTGCTTCTTTGTCTATTAAGAAAAAAATGTTCATACATTCCTTAAATAAAGCTAGGTAACTTGCTGTTCAATCAATTTTGATTTGTGTTAATCACACCAGTCTCTATAACTAGGATAATCAAAGAAGGCCTGAGCTGTGACCTGAATAATGATAGAACCCAGGTTGCTATAGTCTGGGGAAAGAACATTCTAGGCAAAAGGATAAATGTAATGTTTCTCAGTTGAGAATGAATTAGAAATATTGTGTAAACTGAAGTGGGCCATCTTCATGAGAGTGTAAAAAAATGAATGCAGTGTGGAGAGAAATGATGGCTGAAATTTATAATCTCTTAGGTCATAAAATGGAGAGTGAAAAATATTTTCACTGGATACAGAATTCTAGGTCGATGTTGTTGATGGTTTCTGTCTAGAGTTTAAAGCTTTATGGCTTGTATTGCTTTCAGCAAGACATCTAAAATCATTCTTATCCTTGTTCTTCAGTATGGAAGTGTGTGTGTGTGTGTGTGTGTTTCTTCCTTCTCTCTGCTTTAATAATATCTTTATCACTAACTTTAAGCATTATCTTTGAAATATACCTTGGTATCATTTCTTCATGTCTTCTGCTTTGAGTTTCTTGGATCTGTAGGTTTATAGTTTACATCAAATTTGGAAGATTCCTGGCCATTATTTTTTCAAATGCTTTTTCTTTCCTACTTTTTCTCTCTTTTGTGGAATTCTAATTAATTACACATGCACCTGATTTTGAAATAACTGATGTTACATTAATTTTTTTCTTTAGTCTTTCTTCTCTATTTCATTTTGGAAAGTTTCTATTGCTATATATTCAAGTCCATTAATCTTTTTTTCCACAGTGTATAATTTATCATTAATCCCATAGGGTGTATTTTTCATCTCAAACATTGTAATTTGCATCTCTAGAAGTCTGATGTAATCCATTTTTATGTTTTCCATATTTCTCATCATGAACATGCTTTACTGTAATTTCCTGAACTATATGAAGTATATTCATGTTAGATGTTTTATTATTCTTATTTACCTATTTTATCATCTGAGTCATTTTGGGTCTTAAATTCTATTGATTAACTTTACACTTTATTATGTTTCACATTTTTCTACTTCTTTGTATGCTTGGTAATTTTTTTATGTTACCTTCATTTGTTTTCTGGAGTAGCCAAAAGAATGTTCCACAAACTGGATTGCTTAAAACAATAGAAATATATTCTGTATAGTTCTGAAGACTAGAAGTTTAAAGTCAAGGTGTTCTTTGTTATAAAGCAGAAACTAATAAAAAAAAATTATCTTTGAGCCGAAAAAAAAAAAATAAAGTCAAGGTGTTATCAGGGTCATGCTTCCTCTGAAGTTCTAAAGGGATACCCTTCCTTATCTCTTCCAGCATCTGGTAGTCCCAGGTACTTTGGCTTGTGGTAAAATAACTCCAACCTCTGCCTTTGTCTTCACATGGCCATCTTACTTCCATATGGCTCCATATGCCAAATTTCCCCCACCTTATAAGGATGTCAGTCATTGTATTCGGGCCGACCTTAATGATCACATTTTAACTTGATTATATCTACAAAGACTATTTCCAAATAAGGTCACATTCATAGATTTTGGGGTTAGGACATCAATGTATCTTTTTGGGAGACACAATTCAGTGCGTAATGATGCCAGAACTTGGGAATTTTACATTGTTGGGTGTTGGATTTTTTTGCATTTATTTAAATATTTTTGAGTTTTATTCTAAGATGTTATAAAATTACTTGGGATCAGTTTGGTCTTGCTAAACCCTGCTTTTAAATTTGGTCAGTTGGGGCCAGAGCAACCTCTAGTCTAGGGCTAATTTGGCCCCACTACTGAAGCAATAGCTTTCTGAATGCTCTTTTTGATGGGAATTTTGAGGCTTTTCACTCTGACCATAAACATGAACCAGCCTCATGGGAGATCCAGGATTTATTCCATCCGATTGTTTCTGGTGGTTCTTTCCCCAGCTCTGTAATTTCTTCGCATATGTGTGCTGATAAGAACTCAGACAAAGGTAGGGTTTTTCTTCTAGAGCTCTGGAGCTCTCTGGGCAGCTCTTTCCTCCTCAGTACTCTGTCTTTAGATTTCTGGATGCTTTGAGCCTCCTGAACTCTGAGCTCTGTTTCTCCAACTGAAGGAGACTACAGAGTTCAGTTTGATTCTCCCTCCTGTGCTTTGGCCCAGCAATTCCCTCTAGGCATTAAACTGGGGCTTTGTAAGGCTCAGATTTTTTTTCCCCTGCTTTTATAAAAGACTGTTCTGCTATTGTTTTCCTAATGTCTGAAAAACATTGTTTCATATATTTTATCTACTGTTTTAGTTGTCTACAGTGGCGAGGTAAATCTGTCCTTGTTACTAACTCATAGCTGGAAACAGAAGCCATCAAGTGGAGTTTGGATTATTTTTAAATTAAATAGCTACCTCTAATATGATTTTAAGCCAGGGTATGATAGTATCAGATTTATTTTTTAATATCATTCTCAGAGGAAGGGAATGCACTGAAGAAGGGAAAGAGAGGAAGAAGACCAGTTAGAAGTGCATTGCTATAGCCCAGGCTGGATATGGTGATTACTTGGACCTGTTTTGCTGCAGTGAGACAGTGAAAGGGATGGTTTGAGGATATAATTGGAGATGGATCACACAGATCCTGCTGAATGGTTGGATGTGAGATAAAAGAAAATAAGAGTAATCAAATGTAATTCATAAATTTTTGTTAAGAAACTGGTGAATGAGGATGCCATTTACTGAATGGTAATAGGAAAAGTGGTAGAAAAAAGTAGTAGGTCTAGAATTGTGAAATGAGTTGGTGTTTTATTATTTACAATATTTTCTCCCAATTGGGAAATTGAACTTATACATTTTAGTTTAATCAATTTTGTATTTACTCTTACTGCTATTACTTATTTTCTATTCGCTATTTTTGCTTGTCAATCTTTTCTCCTTTATTGCTTTTTGTTACTTTTTTCCCCATCTAATACTTTTGAAATTTTCTTTTATTTATACCCCATTAGAGTTTAGTCCTCTAAACTTGTATTCTCCCATCACCATGAAAAATTAATCAATATCTACAGCTGGTGAAGAGGTTTCTATAACACACATCTGACCATGTTGGGCTCTACATAGTATTCTTCAGTAATCTCTAGGGCCTCAGGATAAAATCCATTCCTACAATTTAACATATGTCAGAGCTTTGCTTCTTACAAATTTTATTCACTCTGCCTTCTGCAAGAACAGAAACTTCTTGTTACTTTTATAAAGTCCCAAAACTAGGGTGGTGTATTTTCTTTATTTTTTTGACACCTTCCTGCAATATCAAAAGTTTCACACTCTGTTATTTTTTTTTTTTTCCCATAGCCAGTGAGAGGAGAAAACAGCATGACTCAGTTGATAGCAAATCAAGGACTTTGGAATTCCATGGTAACTTTTACTGAATATGAAATAATGAGAGCATTAAAAGAAAATTCATCTGAACGTCAACAGTTAGAAAATGGGTTCGTGTATAAAAGACAGTTTAGATGTTAAATGACTCAAGTGGATGTCTCTGTGATCACTTCCTCAGCTTCGCTTCTTCATGGGCCACTGTCGTTCTCTCTAGGAACTGTTTTTACCACCAGATGGAGTTTTCCCATGTAGAGCAATCCCAGAAATGGGGTACAAAGGAAAGTGACCTGGGTATAATATAGATTACAATATTTTTGTTGTTTTACCTTTGGTCACTTATCTTTAAAATGAATGAGTTTGACCAAGTTATTACTAAGATCTTCTCCATCTCTATTATTCTAAAGATTTTATGATTATGTAAATGAACAGCGTGTTATACTTATTCTCTGGCACAACACTGTTTGAAGTGTGGTATTTAAGAAACACTCAGGTCCTTGAGAAACATCAGAAGGAAATGTGATTATATGTGGATGTGAAAAATCGGAACTCTTAAAACTACTAGAGAAGAAATGACTTAAGGAACTTACAGAAAATAGAGTTGAGGGCCCTAGGCACAAAGAAGTAGGGAAAGTGCTATTTGTAATGATAAAATGATGAGGCAATGTCATAGAAGTTTGACATTTTTTCTAATATGTTCTGTGCTCTTAAATCCACAACTATTTTCCTGATCAGATAATATGATGGGGCCACTGAAAACCTTCAAAGACATAAATATAACTCAAAGACATTGTAGTTGTTATTGTTCTTTCCTGTTCAAAAATGTGTCTATTTTACTTAGCATTCAACTTCCCAGGCTAGCTGCCTGGAAGTAATGATGTCTGCAATTAAAAAACAAAAAAGTGAACTTTATTATAGCTAACCTTGCCTGAAATAATGAGCTCTTGATTACTGTAGATCTTTACCACCTGTCATCTGGATCAGCCTTCTGTGGCATTCACTACTAGTGTCCTACACAATAGCCATTCTCTCTGAATAGGTTAATATTAAGAATAATATTAAAGCATTATGATTTTGCTGTGGATGCATGATACCCAGATAAAAATCCTTGTTTGCCAGCCTCCCTTAGGACATGGGTAGTCATGTACGTATTTGTAAATAATGAAATGGAGGGATAGGTCACTGTGGAGAAGAATATTTTCCTAAATCACATGTCAGTCTTGTGTTAACTCTTCACACTTACTTGTTCTTACAGTCTAGAATGTGCATCTTCGGCCTATTTTGTACAGAAACAGGTACCATCTTTTATCCATGAAGTTCAAAGTCAGGTGTTAAAAATGGTGGAGAAAAAGATGATTGGAGCCTGCATCTTTTTTAGACACATCCCTTTCACCTAGGAATCTCTATGACTACGAGTTCCTGGAGATCATCAACTGTGTTTGTGTAGCTTACAGCTGAATAATTAGTACCTACCACAGTCCTTGAAATATAAACTGTCAACAAACACTTTTTCAGGAATAGGTTAATTTGAGCTTCCCTTACTTGTATTGGTTGGGATTTCCTTAAACTGCACATAAGAGAACTCTCAATTAAGTGCTTCTTTTTCTTTCTCTCTGTAACAGTAAATCTGGAGGTGCTGTAGCTGCTCTGTTCCCCACTGGGATGTTTCTCATATGTGTGCACATGGTTTCTCAAAGAACCCAGGAAACAGAAAGCTTCAGCTCTTTTCAGTCTTATCCAGCAGTGTAAGGATAGTAGGACCAAGATATTTAAATTCTCTTAATTTTCCCATCATGGACACAAGATGACTGCTGAATCTCAGCCCTCATAGCAGTATTCTGAAGATAAAGAATGAGATTTAGGGAAAGGAAGAACGATTAGCAGACTTCTGTTTACATCTCATTGGTGATAATTTTGTCATAAGATACGCCCAAGTGGCAAAGGGGTATGAGAGGAAAACCCTTAGCTTTCCAGACTCCACAATACCTAAAATAGCTGTCATTTTTGTTTTGAAAATTCAATTTTTAGGTTTTCCTAGTTTTGCTTTTTGTTTGTTTGTTTATTTGTTTTTCCTACCAGTTTTAGTACGTATAAACCTAGAGGAAGGAAGTTGGCTGAAAAATATACTCAGCTAGAAACACAGACCGTTATGTTTTTTCTAAAAAAGCATGGATGCCTTAAATGATGTTGTCAAAAACCTAAACTGGGAACCACTGAAAATCACAATCAAAGAGCGGATTTTACAGGAACTGGAATTATGCTTCTTGGTGGATTTCTGTATGGCTATGGACCAGTAACTGGTATTTACATTGCATTCCTTACTTTTTGAACCTACATGTCTATTTTGGTTACCTATCTCTGTTTCAACATTATATGTCAGTGTGTGAGTGGCAGGTAACTTTTTAGTTTACAAGTCTTCAAATCAAAAGCAACCATACTTGAGAAGTTGTATACCCAAGGATCTCTACCTGAACAGCCTTATTTATCTCTACCAGGAGCTGGTTCAGACGATGTTGTAATTAGCTCTTTACAGTGGGCAAGTGAGTTTGGCATAGAGAAAAAAAAATCACTGTTGATGAAGGGTGGAGTATGGCAGGCTGTATTTTACAAAAAGGGTCACAACAATACTTATCCCTTATCCCTTATTTTTTTTTAAATATGACTAGGTAATCCATCCTCAAAAAGACTCTATGTTCTATCTCCTTGAAACTGGCAGGCTTTTAGATTGTTTGAACCAATAGAACACAGCAGGTATTATACTTTGTTAACTGAGGTATAACTCCATTATGGACTGAGTTATATCCCCCCAAAATGATATGCCGAAGTCCTAATCCACAGTAGCTCAGAGTATGACATTATTTGAATATAGAGTCTTTTGTAGATGCAATCAAGTTAAAATTAGGTAAAATATAAAATTGGATTGGGTCCTTATAAAGAGGAAATGAAGTCACAAAGATAGATATATAGACAGGGAAGATGATGTGAAGATGAAGGACTGGAGTTTTGCATCCACAAGCCAATGGATGACTGAGGCTGCCAGAGCCTAGGAGAGAGTCATGAAACTGTACCTTCAGATGGAACACAGCCTTGATGAAGACTTAGCTTTGTATTTCCGGCCTCAGAACTGGGAGATGAGAAATTCCCATTGCTTTTAGCCACCCAGTGTGTGGTACTTGGTTACAGCAGCCCTGGGAAACTAATACAAACACTTATTTTGACTTGAAAGCGTCTCTGTCTTCCATTTTGGTGTGTTTGTTTTGGAGATCATGCCTCTCAGAATCATAGCATTTGCTTTGAGAAGTCCAAGTCATATGGAGAGGCCACATGAAGGCAATTTGGTTGAAATCTCCAAACAGACTTTGTTAAAACAGCCATGTGAATGAGCCTTCTTGGATTTCCAGAACAGTTGATCCTAAAGGCAACTACAATTACCACCTGGCTGCGACTGAATAAGAGACTCCAAGTGAGAAATACCCAACTAAGCTTAGTCAATCCAGAGAATCCTAATATGTAATAATAAATTTTTATTTAAGCTCTTAATTCTTGGAGTGGTTTATTATAAAGCAATAGATAGAGAATTGCAGGCTTGATATTAAATTCCTAAAATCTTCTCAAATCTAGCTTTAAATACATTACATATTTAAATATCTGGATACTAACATTTATTAAAGCATATTATATTAGTTTCCATGGGTATAATGAGAAATAATTTTTCCAGATCACATGATTGCCTATGTAGAAAATTCAAAAGAATCAACAACAAACTCTTAGGCATAATAAGTGATTGTAGCAAAGTTACAAGATACAAGGTTAATATACAAAAATCAATTGTTTTCCTATATACCAATAATGAACAAATAGAATTTGAAATTAAAAGCATAATACATTTATATTACTACCCCCCAAAATTAAATACTTAGGTATACATCTAGCAAAATATGTACAAGATTTATATGAGGAAAACTGCAAAATGGTAATGAATTAATCAAAAAAGAACTAAATAAACAGAGAAATATTTCATGTTCATGAATAGGAAGACTCAATGTTGTCAAGACATTAGTTCTTTCCAACTTGATCTATATATTCAATGCAAACCCAATCAAAATCCCAGCAAGTTATCTTATGAATTTCAATAACTAAATTTAAACCTGATATAGAGAGCCAAAACATCCAGAAGAGCCAACTAAATATTTAAGGAGAAGAACAAAGCTGGAGGACTGAGGCTACCTAAATTCAAGACTTACTATAAAGTTACAATAGTCCAGACAGTGTGGTATTTGTGAAAGTATAGATCAATGGGACAGAACAGAGTTGAATATATATAGTCAACTGATCTTTGACAAAGGAGCACAGGGAATGTAATGGAGCAAAGATAGTCTTTTCAGTAAATGGTTCTGGAGCAACCGTACATCTACAAGCAAAAAAAAAAAAAAAAAATTAACCTAGATACAGGACTTACTCCCTTGCCAAAAATTGAATTAAATGCATCATAGACCTGACTGTAAAATGCAAAACCATAAAATTCCTAGAAGATAACATAGGAGAAAATGTAAGTGACCTTCAGTATGATGATACTTTTTCACATACAGCACCAAAGACAGGATTCATGAAAGAAATCATTGATAAACTGGACTTAATTAAAATTTAAAATTTCTGCTTTGCTAAAGATAATATCAAGAGAATTAGAAAATAAGTCACAGACTGGAAGAAAATATTTTCAAAGACACATCTGATAAAGGACTGTTATCCAAAATACACAAAAACTCTTAAAACTCAACAATAAGAAAACAAACAACCAATTTTAAAATGGGCCAAAACCTTAACAGAATCCTCACCAAAGATATACATGTGGCAAATAAGCATATGAAAAAATGCTCCACGTCATATGTCATTACGGAAATGCCAATTAAAGCAACAATGAGATGGCACTCCATTACCCATTAGAATGGTCAAAATATGGAACGCTGAGAATACCAAATGCCGGTGAAGGTGTGGAGCAATGAGAACTCTCATACGTTGCTTATGAGAATACAAAATGGTACAGTCACATTGGATGACAATTTGGAGGTTTCATACAAAACTAAACATACTCTTACCATATGATCCAGCAACCTCTCTCTTCGGTTTTACCCAAAGAAGTTGAAACTTATGCACAAAAGCCTGCACACATATGTTTATAGTAGCTCTATTCATAATCACCCAAACTTGGAAGCAACCAAGATATCCTTCAGTAGATGAATATGTGATACATCCTGACAATGGAATATTATTCAGCTTTAAAAGCCATGTGCTATCAACCCATGAAAAGACATGGAGGAAACTTAAATACATATATTACTAAGTGAAAGAAGCCAATCTGGAAATGGCTATATACTGTGTGATTCCAACTTTATAATATTCCAGAAAAGACAAAACTATAGAGATAATAAGAATATCAGTGATTTCCAGGGATTTGAGGGGTTTTTTAATGACTTTTTTTCCCATATGTAAAAATTTTTACACATTGCCTTTTGGCCAGCCACTGTGGAAATAATGAGCATGTCACTGTCTGACCCAACCTACCTGTTCCCTCACTTTCAGAACCCTTCTCTTCTCGCATCCAATCCAAGCACACTATCCTTAGTACCTCTGGGCAGGATTTCATTCTTCACTCTGGACATAGTCTTCCTTCTGCTCAAAAGGTTATTTAGGACAGTGAAAATACTTTGTATATTATAACGATGAATATGTCATTATACTTTTGTCCAAAACAATAGAATGTACACCACCAAGAGTGAAGCATAATAGAAACTGTGGACCTTGGATGATAGTGATTTGTCCATGTAGGTTCATCCTTAGTAAAGCCTGTACCACTCTGATGAGTGATGTTGATAATAGGAGAAGATATGCATGTGTTGAGGCAGGAGGTGTATGAGAAAGGTCTGTATTTTCCTCTCAAATTTTTTGTGAACCTAAAACTTGTCTAAAAGACAAAGTCTTTGAAAAATAATATTTTCTGCTTTTCACCACAGACAGTTCAGCAGGATTTTCAACCACTTACATTTTAGTTGTTGCTTTGATTACTGGATGTTGAAGTGTGGCTAGCTTGAATAGATTAAATAATTGCAAAACAAGGCTGCAATAATTACAATTCAATAATTTCTTCAGAAAAATAAAAATGTATTATGATGTCTATAAATTATCTACCATGATCACACTTGTCACCTGGCTGCTCTTCAGAATGTTACTATCTGACTAAAATGGTTGACTGCCATGACCAGACCCATAACTTAATTTTCGTATGACAAGTAAACAGGTCTTCTTTCCTGTTGTTAGATTCTTGTCAAGCAATCCCCATTAATTGTGGCATGTATCAGCTTGCCTTGCCAGGTTGGCTCAGTTTAAGATTAATTCCTTTGGACTAAAATTACCATTGTATGATTTACACCAATCAATATTTTCCTACATATCTGCAGTGAGTTCTTGGTCCACCAGAGATACCAGGACACAGTGAGTCACTGTTTCAGTTATTAAGGGAAAATAACTGAAGCACTTAAATACTTGTTTTCAAAATCAAGAGTCAGAATGGCAAATGAGAAATTTTATTTTTTCTATGTCTGGAGATAATCTCAATCTATAGTGCAGGTTATTTCCCAGAAATGTTCTTCATACACTTTCCATTTCAGGCAAACTGAAGGAATAATTCCCCAATTTCATGCACTGATTTTTGAAAGTAATATTAAAATTTCTATAGCCCTTGTGTTTTACATAGTGATTTAACATGCTATTAATATATAAAATGTGTAAGATTTTTAACATAGAATAACATATAATATAAAAATATCCCTGCATGGAAGCCTTTATTTATGTTAATTCTTCTAAATTAAATGTTTCTTTGCCCTCCAATGTCTGATTACCCAAATGACACACATTATCAACACCAAATTCCTAGACTATAATTTTCAATGAGGGCCCTTTCTCATTCACCACACTAAGATGAATCTCATTATCTACTGAACACCACTTGGTATTTATCTCCTATTTTGTGGCTTTCATGCATTTATTATAAATTTTAATTTTGACTTATAGTACTAAACTCACATATTATAAATTCTATATATTTGGGATCTTAAGTACTGAATTGATTTTAGATTTCTAGTGTCATATATGTGATATATTCTCAATAAAGTTTTACTGAGTGACTAACTGACAGGTTGTGAGGAAAAAACTCTTTGAAAATCATTGTCAATAAATCAGTAATACATTGGCAAAGTGTAACTTAAGGGCTCCTTGGAATACATGCTAGGCAGATAAAAGAAGTTAAGCAGGAACTAATAGAAGTAAAAATAAGATTCGTAATAGCCTAACACTAGAAATTCTCTGAATATCTGTTCACAGGAGAATGATAAACAATCGTGATATATTTATACAATGGAATACTACACAGCAATTAAAAAAATAATGAACTACTGATGCATGCAATCACATGGATGACTCTCAAAAATATTTTCATGAAGGAAACCAGACATACAAAAATGTACATACTGTATGCTTACATTTTTAAGATGTTTAAAAACAGGTAAAACAAATTTATGGTGGTAGAAATCAGAAAACTGTTCCTGGTTTGAGGACAATTGAATGGAGCAAAATTAAAATGTTTTTAAGGATAAGTTGACATATCCATAATCATAGTGCAAGACTCACACAGAGAAAAAATATTATCCATAGAAGTATTACAAAATAAAAAGCAATTGTAATCTATGTGTACTGAACCCCAAAAGCAACAAATATATAATAATCATTCTTTTGATGCTCACATATAAAATATTTATAAAAATTGACCACATAAATTTCAGATAAAAAATATCAAAATTTTCAAGTTAAGTGTATCATAATATATCCAGTGTTAAATGATATTATATAAAGCATATTTTCTTAATACAATGTAAATAGCTACAGCCAATAATTAAAAGATAATTATATATATATAATATATATTTTATACTTGGAAAGATCACACTTTTAACCCATAAGTTAAAAAGTAAACTCAATTTAAAGTTAGAAATAAAGAAGGAAATTTAAAAGTATTTAGAAATAAGTGACAATGAAATCTGTATATCAAAATTTGGGGGACTTAGAACAGTAAAAATTAAAGACAAGTAGACCAAAATAATTGTAGAGGACACATCTCACCACTGTAAAGTCATTGCTACTCCTCAGTACTGGAAGATTCTTGTGATGTATGAGTGTGGACTCCATGCTTCCAGAGTTTCCAGTTGTATTTTTTTTAGAACAGCCTGAGAAATTAACTTTATGTGAAATCTTCCAAGTGATATATGTTGGAAATCATTGTTTTAGAAAATTATACTGCATAATACAAGACAAGAAAAATATGACTGCAAGTAAGGTGCTCCTAAGTGGTTCTCAAAATGAGGTCCTGGTTATAGTCACATTTGCACCACGAGTGAACTTGTGAGGAACGCAGTTTCTCAGACCCCATCCCAACCTTTGGAAACCCTGTGGGGAGGTCCCAGCTATCTGTCTTTAACAAGTCTTCCTGTTGATTCTTATGTACCTTCAAGTTTGGGAAACACTACCTTAGAGGCCGAGAAGTTTAACTATGACTTCCCACCTTCCCAAGTCAGCTAAAACAAATTCGTTTTCACTTGACATTTTTACTCAGACCTGACAAGGAATCTCCTTTCCATAGCATCAAATGTGGCATCACTCAGAAACAAAAAGAATTTGTCACCCTTTAAAAACAAAGACTTGAGCACTTGAGAATACAGATATACACACTGGAGAAAAAGTGTAAAAAATAATTTTACACATTTGGAAAATTTTTAAGAAAGAAATAGGTTTGTCATATGGGCTTCATTTTTTGAAATGAAATTGACACATAGGATTGTGTGTACACAGTGGAGGTCTCATAATTCCTGTATTAATTTTATTGAACTAACAGCTCTATTGTTTACCCCTAAGGGAAAAAGGAGTTTGGGAGATGCCACATATTAAATGATGTCTTTATTTGAATAGAAACAAACAAGCAAACAAAAAACAAAACATAGGAAGGCAGGGAGATATGTTTGTAAGGAGGCAGTCAGCAAATTTCTATGTGATTAACTCCAAAACTGCACATACTCTGATTAGGTTTCATGGCTATAGATCTTTCCAAAAACAAAAGACTGGGTTTTTCTCATAACCACCAGTTATGTTGATTTGTTTTGTAAAAAAAAAATGTCTAAGCCCTTAACAAAGTAGCAAAGAGCCAAATAAACCTAATAAAAACAGATATCTTGATTTTCTACTAAAAGTCATTATAGTAAATAATTAAATACCGTTTATTTGCTGAGCTATTGGTATCAATGGTGCTTTAGGGAAACAGTGCATTTCATAATGTGCTGTTTGGGTTTGTGTTGCAAATAGCCAGTTGAATATTGATAATCAAAAATAGAATCTCAATTTTCTGTGACATGTGAGGAAAATCTTCCAGGACTCAAGCACAATACTATAGCTAAATTGCAGAGACATCAGAAAACAAAGACAGAGATATATATTTTTTTTAATCTCTTATGCCCCTTTGGTCATATCTAAAGTTAATCACAGGAAAAAAAAATTGAATGAAGTCACTTGACTTTTTTCAAAGTATATTTCCCATCTGACTCACTGGGAAGTTTAAAATTCACAAAAATAGCTTTGGTTTTTAAGTTATATCATAACCTCTCTCCCCTTCAGTGGTCTCACTTTAATTAATAGAATGTCATGACTCATTTTTGAAGAAGTTTGAACTCATCAACTGAGGACAACACATTTGCATAAAGTGTTGTCAGGAAGATACCTACCTTCTCGTGAGGATGCCACAGAGTTCGGGGAAAAGTAGACATGTGTCGTGTTGTGCTTTCTCCCTGTATATAGTGCTAAGCAGAATGATATGATCTAATAAGGAAGAAAAGAAAATATTTTTTAATTGAAAAGCAACAAGTGTATACACCTTTGACTTATAAACATGCTAAGAGTCACATTTCCATCCACAGGGTAATTCTCAAAAGTATTCAAGAAGGAGTTCTATCTGACCTAACCTAACGTCGGTTGTTCCACTACTAAGGTTTGTGAGGACTGGTGAGTGACCAGGAGAAGTAGACCTAGGCCTTGACCACATTGAGGGAACTTAACCTAATATTTGAGTGACAAAAATCTGCATGTATGAATCTTAGTTTAGCTTATAATTAGGTTATACCTGAAATAAGAAAATGCACAAATAGAATTAAAAGAAGGTAGGTTATCAGGGGACAAACAATAGGAAACTGCAGCTAAAGCAAGAGTGTTGTATTCAGACCCTGTGTTCAAAACCAGCTTGACCAGTTACTTGTATATGACTGAAGGTCTCATGTATTCGCTCAGTGTCTCCATTCCCTAATTTGTACATAGAAATAATAGTAATACTACTCATCCTTCAAATTATTTTGTGATGATTAAAGAAGATAATTTTTGTAAAATCATCTAGAATGTAACATGTTCAAAATGAATCTCAGTTTGAGATTGGGCAGATAAAGTAAGTTTAAAGAAATTCTCTATCAATCTTTGCAGAGTGAAAGAATCTGGAATAACTTTTTGGACCAACTGGTCCTTAAGACAGAATTAGAGGGAATAGAAGTTTTGGAATGAAGGGAAAGAAGAAGAAATAAAACACAGTGCACAGAGGTGGGAATTGATATGACAAAGAGACCACATGTTCCCAATGGGAAATTTGCTTCTTTTCTTTCTCAGCATTTTTAATTATTGGAAAATAAACCAGCAGGTTTATGGTAGGAGGCAGAGTTAATCCCCTTTTTGTTGGTGAAGTGTTTTCCTTCAGCATTTTTACACAGGCAGTGCTTTACCATGTTGAGAAGCAGAACATGGTAGAGTTACCTGTTAAGGCTCTGGAATCAAATCAAGTTGGCTCTGGGATCTAGCTGTCATTTCTTAGCTGGGTGACTCTTAGCCAATTGTTTGGTGTCTCTGTGTCTCAGCTTACCAATGTGTGATATGAAGATAAGTATACACACTCAGAATAACTTAGACAATGTCTCTTATAATGCAATAATTAAGATAATCTAATTGATACTTGGTAACTTTTCAATAAATGTTACTATTTCATTTTTATTAGAATTATTATTATATGAATGAATGAGCTATTAAATCTCCTTGGAACAAAAGCATTGCATAAAAATTTAGGCCCAGAGATATTTTTCTTTATTCCTAGAGTAGCTGAATTGAATAAAGATACATGACACAAAAGGAGTCTCAGGTCCTATATGGACATCTGTTCTCTTTTGAACAAC
The DNA here is from genome assembly GCF_949752795.1 of Hyperoodon ampullatus. Taxonomy (NCBI): domain Eukaryota; kingdom Metazoa; phylum Chordata; class Mammalia; order Artiodactyla; family Ziphiidae; genus Hyperoodon; species Hyperoodon ampullatus. Next base: position 8,232,663 of record NC_136928.1, read on the forward strand.
TACCTTGTCTGGTAATTCACTATTTCCCAAGCTGGATTACAGTGACATGATTGATGTTGAATTATACATTATATTTGGAAGAGACTCTCATGTTTTTCTTTTTTTTTTTTTTTTTTTGCTTTTTCAATCTTTAATACCTATGTATCCTAGTTGATTTTTGCATAAAAGGAGTTGTAATGCTTCTATTATCCTAGCTGACCCTTCCTGAATATCAAAATAAAAACCCCACTTTGCAAAGTTTTGTAACAATACCATTTAAATATTTTAAACTATAAAAATTGAAGTGTGTTACAGCATTGTTCCTTGGGGAGCAGACTCTGAGATAAAGGTTAGCATGCAGGAAGTTGATCGGGGGTGCTCCTGGAATAACCACCTGGGAAGGGAAAGGAAAGAATTGGGTTTGCTCAAAGGGAGAAGATGGACCAAACCAAATAGACAACTAAAGCCAAAATTGTCCTTCAGAATTTCCCATTTTTGGCATGAAAAGGCAAGCATTTTTGCTCCCACATTGACCAGTCATTAGTTATAGCTTATCTTTAGGGAGAGGTTGGTACCTTGAGGAAGGCAACTGTCCTCGGCCAAATGATTCCAAAAGCCATGTTCACTCAGCACTTCCAGCTGCTGGGGAGAAGAAGCCTACATTCTTACAGAGGGATCTTGCCAGCATATCATAATATCACAGCATGCATCACAGAATGAAAGGGAAAATATCTACATCTAATCTCATACATATGAATATATATATATATATATATATGTATGTATACATAATATATAAATATAGGTATTTCTTTTGGCAGAAGCTTGATCTTTAGCAGGGGTTGCAATATTATAAAGTATCCCAATTGAATGTTATTTTTTTTCCAACTTAGATGAGAAATCTTGGTCACATAAACTGATAAATGAATGTTAGGAAGAGTCAAAGACCACAGCTACACTACGTCTTCTTTTCTCTTATGGCTTTTTATACAGTAAAATTATTTTAAAACCTAATAAGAACTGAGGTATCTTTCACTATTCTACCACCACCTACCCTGGCTAGCCTTGCTGAAAAGAAAAGAAGAGAAGAGAAAGAAGAGAAGGAGAAGAAAGGAATGAAAGGGTAGGGAAGGGAAAGGGAAAAGAAAGAAAATTAGGAGGGGAGGGGAGGGGAGAGGTGGGAAGAAAACAACATTGAAGAGAAGAGGAAAAGAAAAGAAAGAAAGGAAAGGAAAGGAAAGGAAAGGAAAAGAAAAGTTAACCAGAGACTTATTGAAATACTTGTGACCCATTTAATGCAATTATATTAAACCCAGTATTTACCCCCATAACAACAAAAAATAAATTGAAAAATGGTTTGTTCTAGAAGAGTGAAGAGATCATATGAATATAGCAATGAAACCTACTTAGACTGGGAAGATTACGATTAAATTTGGGAAAACTCACCAGGCTCCATAGACAGTCTATGACACTGTGTTCAAAAGGCTCAGTAAGCCTAGGGCTGATTCATACAGCAATCAATACTGCAGAGTGGAATATGGCAGAGTTGGTACTGAAGCATCAATCTAATTTGGAAGCCAAGTGGGGTTTCTATTAGAATGGGGGCTTGCCTCTGTGACAGTACTGTGGGAATTACATCATGATCGGAAATTGATGGCATGGGTCACACAACTAGATGTTTCCTTGTTCTTCTTCCTGTCATTTTTACTCTGCAAAGATGTAGCAGGCAAGAAAAAAAAAGGTTGAGTTTTAAATTTCTAAGCTTGGGAGTGGATTATGGCAGGATATCAAGATGTCCAAGATGTACTAGTCAGGCCAATGAACAAGGAGAGAGAGATTTGGGAGATAAGATTGGGAAGAAGAAAAAAAAAAAAACCTTAGGGAAAGAACTAGAGCTAAGAGGAATAAATTTACTGGTAAACCAAGGAGAAATAAAGAACTCTTGTATTTATTCATGCAAAAGTAGTCTAGGTATGTTAAACAGCCCGATTTCTCTTATTTTTAGTTTGTTTGGAATCTCTAAATAACTCATACTGTCATTTTAAATGGTAGCAAGACTTTATGAACAATACTAACTCTATGTGCTGTATTCACTCTCTAGGAATTTCAGTCAGATGCATGGGATGATGGACTAAGTGTGGATGGATTGTTTTTTTTCAAGAAATGGGAAATCCTCATATGAGCAACCTTTGAATGAAAATCTATCTGTGTGGGTAGACACCATGACACTTGAATATATTCAGACAATAGCTCCCATCTTCTTTCTTGCTTGTTATTTTCTTCAACTGAAAGCACACTGTTTTATATGTTTAAGCTCTTCTTGTGGACCCAAGAATCAGATCAAAAAGTTATGTAATAATTTCCCTTCTTATGGGTATAGTATGTTTGACCAAGGTAGGGTAAAGTTCTTCAATGTGTGATTCAGGTTACAAAGCCTCAAAATCATAACGTTTTGGAGACTAGGAAACCGATGGCTTTGATTGATTCTTGTCCTTTTTTTTTTTCTAAAATTTTATATGAAAAAATAAAAAGATGACGATTAAAACTTTTAATTTTCATATATTTATTTTTTTCTTCTATGGAAAGCAACATAAGTGATTTCCTAAGCAGCACAAAATATGCTTTTCAGAAGATAAAAAAATAACATTTTCTCAGTGTAATAGTGGCTTGTACTCAGCCATTTACCCCCACTTTGTTAGACAGATCTATAATCAGTAGTAGTGAGCACTTGGCTATTTCTCTGCTTCAAAACAAATGTAAAATCTTTCATCCTCCCCCAGTTGAAACAGTGTCATTTATCATTAAGTGAAACACTGTGCCGTGAAGATGGTTTCAGTTTAGCCTTTTCTCACCTTTTAACCTCCCAATGTGAAACATTCTCATTTATCATGAAGAGAAACATTGCCCTGAAAGTGGCTTTAATTTAAAAACTTTTTGTTTCTAAAGTAGCAGAGCCTCAAAACTTAATCATGGAGATAGGAAAGTTCAAACAGAAATTTCTTATTTGAAATTTGCTTCCACTTATGGGAGAAAAAAATTATATCCTAAAACATCCTCTTCTTTGTTAATAGCTGTGTATATAATAGCTGGGTTAATGGCTGGGTATATAATAGCTGGGTTAATAGCTGGGTATATGCTATTTGTTCATATGCTGTTTGTTCAAGTACTTTAATTATGGTGCAGCCTAGGTACAGTTGGGTTTGAACTGTTACAGAGCAAAGTTAAGGAAGGCATTAGGCAGAAAGTTTTAAAAGCTTCTAAGTTCCAAACTACTCTGCAGAGGGGAGTTGTATATAATGAAACAATGGGAGTAAGTGAGACTTAGGAGGTTTTACATTTGTAAAAATGGGGACAGAGGAGTATTTTTGTAATCATCTTGGGTAGGTTTGAGAGTCTGAAAAAAAAAAGGAAAAGAAAAAAGAAAACTCTTCCCACATTTGCTAGAGGCATTTTGGAACAAATTGTGCAAGACATTTATGAGAGTAGGTGTACACCTCCTGAAATCCCGCATTCTCATGGTTTTGTGTAATATCCAATAGGTAAAACAAAGTTTCAGGTAAGGGAGATCTTCCTTTGTTCCTGCCCTTATACAACTAAACATTTCCAGAAGTAATGTGATACCACGGGAAGAGTGGTTTTCCCCACTAGAAAATTATGTCAGAATTTTTAATGGGCATGTATCTTTAAAAGAACCCCTTAGATCAATGGTTCTAAACCTTAGCATGCATCAGGATCACCTTCAGGGCTTGTTTAACCAGAGATACTCACTCTGGGAGAAGCAAGCTACCGTGTTGTGAGCATCCCTATGGAGAGACAACGGACCGACTGTACCTTCCTAAGAGAACTTGAGTCAGAACCCCACGTCTCAGCCACCCTCACATTCCCAACTCTTAGAAACTGTGTAAGATAGTAAATGTATGGTAAGATGCTCGGTTTGGGTAAATGTTGCTACACCAAATAGATAACTAATACAATTAATGAATGATGCTCTGTATATAAAACTGCTAAGTGAGAAATTGTAGACAAAGGCTCAGAACAAAGTGAAATTAAATCCTCAACACTAATATATGAGCTAACCAGGAAAGTCACCGGATGAAGTAACTTTTCATGATTGGAACATTGCATGGGCTGGTCTGAAAAAAGAAAAGGATCAACAGCAAGAGGAGAAGTTTCAAATGAGATTAGGTCAAAGCTATGACTCCAGTTCCTCCATGGAAAAAAAGTTTCATCTATATACTACATAGAGTCTGAAAATTGATAGCATATATAGTCATATTTATAATTTTAATATACATGTTTGTAAATGTGTATATTCTAGTCTACAGAACTTACTTAAAGATACATGTCAAATTCAAAACAATTATTTTATAAACCTGCATATGTAATATTCTAGACACTGACTACAATTACTATAGGTTAAGTATATAGTTATCTCTATGAAATAAAGTAAATGATACCAATAAACAAGGATGACAAATATGTTTTAAGTCATAAACCATTTCTCAGCATCTCATAGAAGCTCTGTGGATCACTGTGGTAAGAACTCTGATCCCAGGGCTTCCCTGGTGGCTCAGTGGTTGAGAGTCTGCGTGCCGATGCAGGGGATGTGGGTTCGTGCCCCCATTCGGGAGGATCCCACATGCCGTGGAACAACTAAGCCCGTGAGCCATGGCCGCTAGGCCTGTGCATCCGGAGCCTGTGCTCTGCAACGGGAGAGGCCACAACAGTGAGAGGCCCGCGTACCGCAAAAAAAAAAAAAGAACTCTGATCCCACAACCAGACTTAGTGAGGGAAATGTGATGATCATCTACAAATATTTGTCTTGGACCTGGCGTGGATAGAGTTTTGTCATTTCAACAGAGGAATCAAGCCAGTACTTAAAGACAGAATCTTGTTTCCCAGAGCAGATGAAATAAATAAGAACCACTTGTACATTTGTTTACTTATTTGATTTGGTGAGGCAAGTTTAATGCAATTCGATTTACATCAATTCTACTCCTCAGAAACAAGTACAATTGAAATGACCCTTTGGTAAAAAAGAGGGATAACATAATCTCCTTGAAATCTTGGATAGTTTTTTTCTGAAAATTCAAATATCTATAAAAAGCTTGGCCTCCTGCAAGTAATACTACAACACACCTTTTGGGGAAAAAATCAAACCAATATGCACTCAAAAAAAAAATAGCAGTAAAGCCAAGTCCCTTCCTCCTTCACATAATTATTATACTCTGTTCCAACCACTTCCAATATCAAATCTAAGGTTAACATAGATAATGGCATTGAACAGGAAGCATGAAGTATAGGTCAAATGATTCCTGTCTGAATCCAGTTCTAAAGCATCTGTTCTCATACTCAGGAACTCATATCAACTGTGGTTCCCATAATTAATTTTAAGAACAAATTCTATTATTTATCTATATTTACACCTAAGAATGCTTTAGTTGATTTTTTTTCTGTCATTTGACTGCAATGTTATTTTTTTTACTTTATTATATTTGCATGCTAAAGATATACCATATAACAAGCCAAAATGTTAATAGTAATCTAATACGAATCTGTGAGTATACTTTTCTGGCAAGAGTATATGTGTAATATCCTAAATCACCTTGATATTTCCATTTAGTCAGAATAGAGAAGTAAACCAGGGAATGTTACAGTGCACAAAAGGATTAGGAACACTACAGAAGAGTGGTGGCCTTTGTGGTCTAAGCATTCTAGGCCACAACTAGGAGTATGGAATTAATGTGTAAGAAATGCTAACCCTAAATCCCATATATGAGTTTCCTAGAGTTGTTTAAAAAAGTACCACAAACTGAACAATAGAAATTCATCATCTCAAAATTCTAGAGGCTAGACGTCTGAAGTTAATGTATCAGCAGTGCTGTTTCCTTTTGAGGGTTATGAGGGAGAATCTGCTCCATGCTTTTCCCTAGTTTCTGCTGGTTTTCTGGCAATCTTTGGCATTTCTTGGCTTGCAGAAGCATCATCTGATGTCTGCTTTCATCTTCACATGACATTCTCATGTGTTTGTATCTGTGTCCAAATTTCACCTTTTTATAGGGACATCAGTCTTAATGAATAAGGGCCTATCTTAATGACTTCATCTTAACTAACTGCATCTCCAACTACCTTATTTCCAAATAAGGTCACATCCTGGGATAATGGGGATTGGACCTTCAGCATATGAATTTGTGGAGGGAGTATATAATTCAACCCATAACGTCACAATATCCAAGGTAGAAAGTTAAATAAATGTCAATCTCATCTGAACTAGTAGATGTCCACAGCTAGAAGATTTGTGCTGAAACACAAAGATATGAACTCCTGGGAATATTTTTGAAATTTGAGCCGAGCAAAGTGCCCTGTAACAGACAAAGCTGGGACTCAGAGAAGTGTAGGCACAGCATCCAGCTCTCCCAGTAAAAGTGGTTTTTCAAGGTCTTAGAAGATATTCAAGCAAACTTGTCACAGGTCTAGTCCCACTTAAAAACAAGAACTGTAGCTAGCTTTTGGAAATAATCATACTCACTAGGAATATAGCCAATTTTAGCAATGACTTGGTAATACTAGATACCAAAGTAAGAACAGCTTTCCTAATTCCAAATCTCATCCACTCAAGGAAGCAATATTCCCTGATAAAAGTGCCCACATGAAGCTGTGGGCTGGAAGAAACTAACCTTCCTCCAAAGATCAGCAAAGATATGACATTTTTCAGGAAAATTATCTGGTCATCCCATTTATGTTTTGAAGTGTTAGGAATGAGTATCTCAAAGTAGGGTTAAGATTTTCTTGGAAAACTTGTTGAGCTCTTTGAAGCCTAAAGGAAAAAGGTAATTCAAAATCCCTGCAAAGTAAACCCATTTATGGCCTGGTTGAAATAAAAACCTTAAGCTTAGAATTATTTTAGGTAAACTAGGATAATATAGTTTGCTCATAAACAAATACCATAAATATTCATGGGAAAACTTTGGTTCAGCAAGTCAGCTTGCTGTCCTATCATCCAATATAAATCAAGTGTAAATGTATATTTTGTATTACTAACCTAATTAGTAAAGGTAGCTTTCATAGAGAAATACTACACATTATCCAAGGATTTGGCTAAGGTGGAATGTCTTACTTAGCCCATGAACCAGAAAAACTGCAGTCTTTTCAAATAGATTAAATTTTGGTGTGATCAGGATTTCCAAGGAAACTGACATTCAAGATAGCAAGATAAAAACTCAAGGACCACAGAAAACACAACAGCCAATGAGGAAAACAAACCAGAGGGTCAGAATCTTAGCAAGCAATTAGAACAGACTACATGAACACTATTGGTAAATATTAAAGCAGATGTGGCTCCTGCTAGACATGAAATATTTTTATTGTACTTTTGGTTGTAACAGGAATTATTCCCAGGACATAAACAGCCCAAGCTCTTCCATGTAGTTGGTAAACAATTCGGTTGAGAAATGCTCAATTTTTAAAATTTAATTTAATTTAATTAATTTATTTATTTATTTTGCTGGCAAGAAAGTCAGCTCAGGCCTAGGATCACCAAGAAGGACTGCTATCTTTGTAAATTACAAGTAGAATAGTACTGATTCATGTGCTTATAGAACATACAGCACCTGGCTACACATCACTTTATTGATTTGCTCAGAGCTCAATTTATCCCTGGGTAGAAGTGGGAATGATGAATGTTACCCTGATTCTAGCACCTCTCCCTGCCTCTGCCCCTACGATGATAGCTGTTCTGAGAGTCACCAGGTTTTGGATGAGCTAGATACTTTAGTTCACTTTCACTTGGTAGAACTTAATGAGAAAAACGCTGCTTACATCTCTCTGTCAATGAACAGAAGGCAAGCGTGCTAAATTTTAGGGGGAACATATTTATCTTTGAAATCCAGGAGAACACCCATGTAATTAAAGTTGATTGACTTCCCAAAACACAACTGTCAGTGTAGAAAAGAATCATCGATTATGATTGCAGAAGGATAAAAAAATGTTCTTAACTTCTGATGATTACTCAAAATTTCTTCTGGGGTCCCACGTTGTTTCCCTTATAAATTATTGCTGTAGAAAATTAGGAGATCATATTAATTTTTAAAGTTTTTCTTTTTAATTTTACATTAACTTTTAATGTTACATTGGTTTCGAGTATACAACATAGTGTTTCAATGTCTTTTTACCATATTATTGATTATATTCCCTATGTAGACATTATATCCCCATGACATTTGTTTTATAGCTGGAAGTTTATACCACTTAATCCCCTTCACCTATTTTGTCTCTCCTACCACACCCCACCACTCTGTCAACCAGCAGTCCGAGTCTGTTTTTATTTTGTTCTTTTGTTCATTTGTTTTGTTTTTTAGATTCCATATACAAGTGAAATCATATGGTATTTGTTTTATTCTGAATGATTTATTTCATTTGGCATAATACCCTCCATCCATGTTGCTGCCAATGGCAAGATTTCATTCTTTTTATGGCTGAGTGATATTCCATCATAGATAGATAGATAGATGGATAGATAGATAGATAGATAGGTAGATAGATAGATATAGACATATCTACTAGATATAGGTATAGATATCTCACATTTTCTTTATCCATTCATCTATGTATGGACACTTGTGTCCACATCTTGGTTATTTTAAGTAGTGCTGCAATGAACATAGGGGTACATATATCTTTTCAAATTAGTGGTTTTGTTTTCTTTGGATAAATAACCAGAAGTAGGATTACTGGGTCATATGGTACTTCTATTTGTAGTTATTTTAGAAAACTTCATACTGCTTTACATAAGGCCTGCACCAATTTACATTTCGGCCAACCGTGCACGAGGGATCCCTTTACTCCATATCCTTGCCAACACTTGTTGTTTCTTGTCTTTTTGATAATAGTCATTCCGGCAGATAAGGTGGTATCTCATTGTGGTTTTGACTTTCATTTCCCTCATAATTAGTGATGTTGAGCACCTTTTCATGTGTCCGTTAGCCATCTGTATGTCTTCTTTGTAAAAATGTCTACTCAGGCCTTCTGCTCATTTTTAAATTTTTTTTTTAATATTGAGTTTTACAACTTCTTCACATATTTTGGATATCAAACCCTTATCAGATACATTGTTTGTAAATTTCTTCTCTCATTCAGTAAGTTGCCTTTTTGTTTTGTTGGTGGTTTCCTTTGTTATGCAAAAGCTTTTTAGTCTGACATAGTCTCATTTGTTTATTTTTACTTTTATTTCCCTTGCCTGAGGAGACATATCCAAAAAAATTATTGCTAAGACCAACACCAAAGAGATCACTTCCTATGTTTTCTTCTAGGAGTTTTACTCTTTCATGTCTTCCATTTAAATTTTTAATCCATTTTGACTTTATTTTTGTATATGGTGTAAGAAAGTGGTCCATTTTCATTTTACATGTAGCTGTCCAGTTTTCTCAGTATCACATATTGAAGAGTCTGTCTTTTCCTTATTATGTATCCTTGCCTCTTTTCTCATAGATTAATTGACTATATGAATATGTATGAATATAGGTTTATTTCTGAACTCTCTATTCTATTCCATTGATCTATGTATCTGTTTCTGTGAGTACTATACTGTTTTGATTGCTATAGTTTTGTAGTATAGTCTGAAGTCAGAGAGTGTGATGCCTCTAGCTCTGTTCTTCTTTCTCGGGATTACTTTGACTATTTGGGGTCTTGTCTGAGATTGCATTAGAAGGCCAAGTGGTGAAAAGACTTCAGAGTTTGGGATATAGAAAGTAATGAGCCCATGTAGGGTTATTTAGGATATGTCTAAAAACATAACCATAGGTTATATTTAACACATTTGTTTGCATAAAAACATTTTCCTCAAAAAAAAAAAAAGTTCCTGGTAACATGGTTGCATAACAAAGTATTCCAACCTTAACAACATTCATACTATACTCACAGGTTCTTTGGTTTAGTAATTTAGAAAGAGCAAAGCAGAAATGATTTGTCTCTGTTCCACAATATCTGGAGCCTGGAGTGGGAAGAACTAAAATCTGGGTTGACTCAACATCAGGAGAACAGAATCATCTGAATGTTCATTCACTCACATACCTGGAACCCGGAATGAGAAAACGCAGAAACTAAGTGTTCAAACTGAAGAGTCTACATGCAGCTTCCCATGTGGCTTGGCTTACAACTCAGCGGCCTCAGGGGTAGGCAGAATTTTTAGATGGTGTTCAGGGCTCCATCCATGATTGGTCAGCAAGCAATGCAAAAAGCTGCATGGTCTTTTCTGACCAAGATTCAGAAGTTATTTGGTATCATTTCCATAGCATTGTATTGGTTATAAGAAAGTCACTAGCTTACTCAAATTCAAGAGGAGACAGAGACCACACCTCTTGATGGAAACAGTGTCACATGAGCTAGGAGATAATGTTGTGGTCATTGTTGAAAAGTACAATCTGACACAGAAGGTTTATTTTGTCCAAATGAGTTGTGAGACAAAACTATAGCTTTAGAATAATGTTAACCAGCATGGATTTAATCAGCTTACTAAGCTCTATGTTAAGAGTTACCAGATTCAAATCAAGAATATTGCATAGTCTTTGTCTTCATGAAGTACACAATCCAAATAAACATAAAACATGGCTGTAACATTTTAACATGATTTTCTTCTTGCTAAAGGTCTGTAGATATCCATTGATGGGGCTCAGACAAAGATTGAATAGTTACAGAAGGTTTTGGGAGATAAGCCTTCAACTAGGTTTGCAGGAGGAGTAATCTATTCAGTTCAACAAAGAGTCCTAGTATGGGACAAAAGCAAATAAGACAAAACCTCTTCTCTCAAAAGAAATAAAAGACAAGACAACTGCACAAAATGGGAGTATGAAAGGAGATATGAAATAATAGTAGGGAGAATACAAATGGGTTTATGAAGATGATACCATGTGAGATTAACTTAGAAAATGCAGAATGTTTGAGATATAAAAGAGGAATGTGGAAGTTCATGATTTTCTAGGTAAGGTTATTCAGAAATATTTATGTAGTCTAATGTGGCAAGAATATATAACGGGTTTAGTAAAAGAGTAGAAGGCTCAAAAAGTGGTGAGTCTTATACTTTTCTGAAGATTATGTGTACTCTGGTTGACCAGTGTGTATATGTGAAAAGGAGGCATGATTGGTGGTGAGTTTCAAGAAGTTAGGTCACTCTGGGAGCAATGAAGGATGGAGGGGAATAGAAGAAAGTTGAAAGCAACAAAATCCATCTGGAGTCCCTTTCAGTGGTTGTAATTCTTGTTTATTTTTTATTCTAGTCAAGTCAGCTTCACAACCAGTAGTTATGCATAAAAATGTTCCACAAAGCATTATATTTGATAAAGAAAAAATTAACTGTTGAGAATATTTCTTCTCTGATATGTTTTTATTTATTTTCTTATGTTTTGTTAGTGGATTAGAACAAATGTTGCTATCCATGTATTTTGGAATTGGCATGAATTTTAAAATTGAAGTAATTCATAATAAATAGCATGCATTGAAACACGTTGAAACTTTTACTCAATTTCCATAGTCTCACTCATTCTGCATTGTGAAATCCTACTGTTCCCTCAAGATATCTTGGATATTCTATGTGACACAGGAACATCTAACTTAGAATCTGAGTGAGGGTACCATTGTCAATCTACATAAAAAATATCATAACCATATTATATTATAGATTATATTATATGCCTTTTATGCATAATTACATATCTTATATATTAAATAATGTAAATATATAAACATTTTCAAATCAGTAAGCTTAAATTCTTCATTATTTTTAAAGAATATATGTTGACACCAATTCTAGGATTTTCTTCCTGTGCCCTACAGGATAATCTTCCAAACTCTCAGGGGTACATGAATCTCACTTTGGAGATCCCTGGTGTAAGCTTATGGAAATAAAGTTGTTACGGAGAGGAGATGGAAAGGAAAGAACAAATACAAAACAGACAGAATGGAACTGGCATCTCACTGAATGTAGCATTTTAGCAGTCTGCTCACCCGCCAGGACCGGTGGGGGCTGGGAGCTGAGGCTTGGGCTTCGGAAGTTGGATCCCAGGGAGAGGACTGGGGTTGGCTGCGTGAACACAGCCTGAAGGGGGTTAATGCACCATGGCTAGCCGGGAGGGAGTCCGGGAAAAAGTCTGGAGCTGCCGAAGAGGCAAGAGACTTTTTCTTCCCTCTTTGTTTCCTGGTGCATGAGAAGAAGGGATTAAGAGCGCCACTTAAAGGAGCTCCAGAGACAGGTGCAAGCCACGGCTATCAGCGCGGACACCAGAGACGGGAATGGGATGCTAAGGCTGCTGCTGCAGCCACCAAGAAGCCTGTGAGCAAGCACAGGTCACTCTCCACACTTCCCCTCCCAGGAGCCTGGACAGCATGCCATTGCCAGGGTCCAGTGATCCAGGGACAATTTCACCGGGAGAATGCACAGTGCACCTCAGACTGGTGCAATGGCCCCTGTGGCTGCAGTCTCACCCCACTTCCGGACCCTTCCCTCCCACCGGCCTGAGTGAGACAGAGTCCCCGAATCAGCTGCTCCTTTAAGCTGCTCCTTTAACCCCGTCCTGTCTGAGCGAAAAAGAGATGCCCTCAGGCGACCTACACGCAGAGGCAGGTCGGAATCAAAAGCTGAACCCCGGGAGCTGTGCAAACAAAGAAGAGAAAGGAAAATCTTGCCGAGCAGCCTCAGGAGCAGCGGATTAAATCTCCACAAACAACTTGATGTGCCTTGCATCTGTGGAATACCTGAATAGATAACGAATCATCGCAAATTGAGGAGGTGGACTTTGGGAGCAATGATATATATAATTTTCACCCTTTTTCACTTTTTGTGAGTGTGTACGTGAATGCTTCTGTGTGTGATTTTGGCTGTATAGCTATGCTTTTACTATCTGTCTTAAGGTTCTGTCTGTCCATTTTTTTTTTTTTTTACTACTTAAAAACATTTTTTCTTAATAATTATTTTTTAATTTTTATTTTAATAACTTTATTTTATTTTACTTTATTTTATTTTATCTTCTTTCTTTCTTTTTTTTTCCTCCCTTTATTCTGAGCCATGTGGAGGGCAGGTTCTTTGTGCTCCAGCCAGGGGTCTGGGCTGTGCCACTAAGGTGAGAGAGACAAGTTCAGGACACTGGTCCAAAGGAGACCTCCCTGCTCCATGTAAAATCAAGTGGTGAAAATCTCGAAGAGATCACAATCTCAACGCCAAGACCCAGCTCCACTCAATGACGAGCAAGCTACAGTGCAGGACACCCTATGCCAAACAACTAGCAAGACAGGAACACAGCCCCATCCACTAGCAGAGAGGCTGCCTAAAATCACAATAAGGCCACAGACAGCCCAAAACACACCACCAGACGTGAACTTGCCCAATAGAAAGACAAGATCCAGCCTCATCCACCAGAACACAGGCACTAGTCCCCTCCACCAGGAAGCCTAAACAAACCACTGAACGAAATTTAGCCACTGGGGACAGGCACCAAAAACAATAGAAAATACGAACCTGCAGCATGGAAAAAGGGGACCCCTAACAGAGTAAGTTAAGCAAAATGAGAAGACAGAGAAACAAACAGCAGATGAAGGAGCAAGGCAAAAACCCACCAGACCTAACAAATGAAGAGGAAATAGGCACTCTACCTGAAAAAGAATTCAGAGTAATGATAGTAAAGCTGATCCAAAATCTTGGAAATAGAATGGAGAAAATACAAGAAATGTTTAGCAAGGACCTAGAAGAAATAAAGAGCAAACAAACAGAGATGAACAACACAATAAATGAAATAAAAAATTCTCTAGAAGGTATCAATAGTAGAATAACTGAAGCAGAAGAATGGATAAGTGACTGGGAAGATAAAATAGTGGAAATAACTACTGCAGAGCAGAATAAAGAAAAAAGAATGAAAAGAATTGAGGACAGTCTCAGAAACATCTGTGACAATATTAACCGCAAGAACATTCGCATTATAGGGGTTCCAGAAGAAGAAGAGAAAAAGAAAGGGACTGAGAAATTATTTGAAGAGATTATAGTTGAAAACTTCCCTAATATGGGAAAGAAAAAAGTTAATCAAGTCCAGGAAGCAAAGAGAGTGACATACAGCATAAATCCAAGGAGAAACAGGCCAACACACATATTAATCAAACTATGAAAAATTAAATTCAAAGAAAAAATATTAAAAGCAACAACGGAAAAACAACAAGTAACACATAAGGAAATCCCCAAAAGGTGAACAGCTGAACTTTCAACAGAAAATCTGCAAGCCAGAAGGGAGAGGCAGGACATATTTAAAGTGATGAAAGAGAAAAACCTACAATCAAGATTACTCTACACAGCCAGTATCTCATTCAGATTTGATGGAGAAATTAAAAGCTTTACATACAAACAAAAACAAAGAGAATTCAGCACCACCAAACCAGCTTTACAACAAATGATAAAGGAACTTCTCTAGGCAGGACACACAAGAGACACAAAATAACTACAATAATAAACCCAAAACAATTAATAAAATGGTAATAATTACATACATATAGATAATTACCTTAAATGTAAATGGATTAAATGCTCCAACCAAAAGAGATAGACTAGCTGAATGGATACAAAAACAAGACCTGTATATATGCTGTCTACAAGAGACCCACTACAGACCTAGGGACACATACAGACTGAAAGTGAGGGGATGGAAAAAGATATTCCATGCAAATGGAAATCAAAAGAAAGCTGGAGTAGCAATTCTCATAACAGACAAAATAAACTTTAAAACAAAGACTGTTACAGGAGACAAAGAAGGACACTACATAATGATGAAGGAATCGATCCAAGAAGAAAATATAACAATTGGAAGTATTTATACACCCAACATAGGAACACCTCAATGCATAAGGCAAATACTAACAGCCCTAAACGGGGAAATCAACAGTAACACAATCAAAGTAAGGTACTTTAACACACCACATTCACCAATGGAGAGATCATACAAAATTAAAATAAATAAGGAAACACAAGCTTTAAATGACACATTAAACATGATGGATTTAATTGATATTTATAGGACATTCCACCCAAAAACAACAGAATACACATTCTTCTCAAATGCTCATGGAACATTTTCCAGGATAGATCATATCTTGGGTCACAAATCAAGCCTTGGTTAATTTAAGAAAATTGAAATCGTATCAACTATCTTTTCTGACCACAATGCTATGAGACTACATATCAATTACAGGAAAAATATGTAAGAAATACAAACACATGGAGGCTAAACATCACACTACTTAATAACCAAGAGATCACTGAACAAATCAAAGAGGAAATCAAAAAATACCTAGAAACAAATGACAGTGAAAACACAATGACGCAAAACCTATGGGATGCAGCAAATGCAGTTCTAAGAGGGAAGTTTATAGCCATACAAGCTTACCTTAAGAAACAAGAAACATCTCAAATGAACAACTGATCCTTAAAACTAAAGCAATTAGCGAAAGAACAACAACAAAAAAAAACCAAAGTCAGCAGAAGGAAAGAAATCATAAAGATCAGCTCAGAAATAAATGAAAAAGAAATGAAGGAAATGATACCAAGATCAATAAAATTAACAGTGGGTTCTTTGAGAAGATAAACAAAATTGATAAACCATTAACCAGAATTATCAAGAAAAAAAGGAAGAAGACTCAAGTCAAAAGAATTAGAGATGAAAAAGGAGAAGTAAAAACTGACACTGCCGAAATACAAAGGATCATGAGAGATTACTAGAAGCAACTATATGCCAATAAAATGGACAACCAAGAAGAAATGGACAAATTCTTAGAAAGAACAACCTTCTGAGACTGAACCAGGAAGAAACAGAAAATATGAACAGACCAATCACAAGCACTGAAATTGAAACTGTAATTAGAACTCTTCCAACAAACAAAAGCCCAGGACCAGATGGCTTCACAGGCGAATTTTACCACACATTTAGAGAAGACCTAACACCTATCCTTCTCAAACTCTTCCAAAATATAACAGAGACAGGAACACTCCCAAACTCATTCAATGAGACCACCATCACTCTGATACCAAAACCAGAAAAAGATGCCACAAAGAAAGAAAACTACAGGCCAATATCACTGATGAACATAGATGCAAAAACCCTCAACAAAATACTAGCAAACAGAATCCAACAGCACATTGAAAGGATCATACATTATGATCAAGTGGGGTTTATCCCAGGAATGCAAGCATTCTTCAATATATGCAAATCAATCAATGCGATACACCATATTAACAAACTGAAGGAGAAAAACCATTTGATCATCTCAATAGATGCAGAGAAACCTTTCGACAAAATTGAACACCCATTTATGATAAAAACCCTGCAGAAAGTAGGCATACAGGGAACTTTCCTCAACATAATAAAGGCCATAGGTGACAAATCCATAGCCACCACATCCTTAATGGTGAAAAACTGAAACCATTTCCACTAAGATCAGGAACAGGACAAGGTTGCCTACTGTCACCACTACTACTCAACATAGTTTTGGAAGTTTTAGCCACAACAATCAGAGAAGAAAAAGAAATAAAAGAATCCATATTGGAAAAGAAGAAGTAAAGATGTCATTGTTTGCAGATGACATGATACTATACATAGAGAATCCTAAAAATGCTACCAGAAAACTCCTAGAGCTAATCAATGAATTTGGTAAAGTTGCAGGATACAAAATTAATGCAGAAAAATCTCTTGCATTCCTATACACTAATGATGAAATATCTGAAAATGAAATTAAGAAAACATTCCCATTTACCATTGCAACAAAAATAATAAAGTATCTTGGAATAAAGCTACCTAAGGAGACAAAAGACCTGTATGCAGAAAATTATAAGACACTGATGAAAGAAATTAAAGATGATACAGATAGATGGAGAAATATATCATGTTCTTGGATATGAAGAATCAACTTTGTGAAAATGACTCTACTACCCAAAGCAATCTACAGATTCAGTGCAATCCCTATCAAACTACCACTGGCATCTTTCACAGAACTAGAACAACAACAACAAAAAAATCACAATTTGTATGGAAACACAAAAGAATCCGAATAGCCAAAGCAATCTTGAGAACGAAAAACAGAGCTGTCGGAATCAGGCTCCCTGACTTTAGACTATACTACAAAGCTACAATCAAGACAGTATGGTATTGGCACAAAAACAGAAATATAGATCAATGGTACAGGATAGAAAGTCCAGAGATAAATCCACACACTTATGTTCACCTTATCTTTGATAAAGGAGGCAAGAATATACAGTGGAGAAAAGACAGCCTCTTCAATAAGTGGTGCTGGGAAAACTGGGCAGCTACAAGTAAAAGAATGAAATTAGAACACTCCCTAACACCATACACAAAAATAAACTCAAAATGGATTAAAGACCTGAATGTAAGGACAGACACCATCAAACTCTTAGAGGAAAATATAGGCAGAACACTCTATGACATAAATCACAGCAAGATCCTTTTTGACCCACCTCCTAGAGAAATGGAAATAAAAACAAAAATAAACAAATGGGACCTAATGAAACTTAAGAGCTTTGGCACAGCAAAGGAAACTATAAACAAGCCGAAAAGACAATCCTCAGAATGGGAGAAAATATTTGCAAATGAAGCAACTGACAAAGAATTAATCTCCAAAACATACAAGCAACTCATGCAGCTCAATATCAAAAAAACAAACAACCCAATCCAAAATGGGCAGAAGACTTAAATAGACATTTCTCCAAAGAAGATATACAGATTACCAACAAACACATGAAAGGATGCTCAACATCATTAATCAGTAGAGAAATGCAAATCAAAACTACAATGAAATATCATCTCACACCTGTCAGAATGGCCGTCATCAAAAAATCTACAAACAATAAATGCTTGAGAGGGTGTGGAGCAAAGGGAACCCTCTTGCCCTGTTAGTGCGAACGTCAGTTGATACAGCCACTATGGAGAACAGTATGGACGTTCCTTGAAAAACTAAAAATAGAACTACCACACAACCCAGCAATCCCACTACTGGGCATGTACCCTGAGAAAACCATAATTCAAAGACTGTCATGTACCACAATGTTCATTGCAGCTCTATTTACAATAGCCAGGACATGGAAGCAACCTAAGTGTCCATCAACAGATGAATGGATAAAGAAGATTTGGCACATATATACAATGGAATATTACTCAGCCATAAAGAGTAATGAAACTGAGTTATTTGTAGTGAGCTGGATGGACCTAGAGACTGTCATACAGAGTGAAGTAAGTCAGAAAGAGAAAAACAAATACCGTATGCTAACACATACGTATGGAATCTAAAAAATAGAGAAAAAGAAAAAAGAAAATGGTCAGAAGAACCTAGTGGCAAGACGGGAATAAAGATGCAGACCTACTAGAGAATGGACTTGTGGTTATGGGGAAGGGGAAGAGTAAGCTGGGAAAAAGTGAGAGAGTGGCATGGACATAGATACACTACCAAACATAAAATAGATAACTAGTGGTAAGCAGCTGCATAGCACAGGGAGATCAGCTCGGTGCTTTGTGACCAGCTAGAGGGGTGGGATAGGGAGGTTGGGAGGGAGGGAGATGTAAGAGGAAAGGATATGGGGACATATATATATGTATAACTGATTCACTTTGTTATAAAGCAGAAACTGACACACCATTGTCAAGCAATTGTACTCTAATAAAGATGTTGAAAACAAAAAACAAAACAACAAATAAAAGCATGCTAAGTATGTTTAAATAAATAACAGTGATAATTGAAAACATAAGTAGAATCCATAAAAATAATATGGTATGCTTAAAAAGAACTAAATAGAACTTTTAGGAACCATTAGTAAGTTCCACAATTTTTTTTTAAATATCTTGGGATTTTGATTGTGACGTGCATTACATTTATTGAAAATTATAGTGACTGCCATTTCAATCTTTCCACAGAGAAACAAAAATTTCTTACTGGATAATATTTCTGGTTAGTTTTATTCCAAGATATATTTTGGACTTGGCATGATTACTAATGGACTCCCTTTCCATTGCATTTTTATAACTGCTTGCATATAGGAAAGTGATTAATTTTTTGTAAGATCCTATCATTATAATCTTGTTTTTTTCTAACACTTTTGCAATTGATTCTCTGTCAGTCAAAACATCCATAAGTTATGGTAGCTTTTGCTCCTCCTTTCTGGTACATAATTCTTTTTTTTTCTCATCTTGCACTGGCTAGGAATCTAAGAGTATTCAACAGTAGTACTGATAGTGGACATCTAAATCTTTTTTTCCTAAATTCACAGGAATATGTCTAATTTTTCATTCATAAGCTTAAGGTTGGCAGAATGTTTCTAGTACCGGGTTCAGCAAATCCATGTGCCAAATACCCAGTAGTCTGTGTGTTATTAAATAAAATTTCACTGGAAAACAGCCATACCTACACTTATCCAGAAATGGGTGCTTTCAAGCTCCAATGGTGAGCAGAGTTCAGTACAGATTGCAAAGCTAAAAATATTTCACTATCTGGCCCTTTGCCCAAAAAATTGCCAAAAAATACAAAGAAATTATATACATATGTATGTCAGATTTACAAAGAAATTATACATCTATAATTTCTTTGGAAATCTGGCATATTATGAGCTTTTAAAACAAATTAAATGTTGAACTACATCGAATACTTATGTTCAACTATTGATATGTTTGTTTTACTCCTTAATCTCTTAATATAACATGTCTCATAAATTATAATATTGAAGAACCATTTTATCATTAGGATAGTCTCTATTTGTTCATGATATCATATTATAATACACTGAATATTTTAATTTAAAAATACTGTATTTGTTATATCTGCACCTCTAAAAATAATATTGTTTTATGCATTTTGTATACTATGTATCTATCTCATTTTAATATCATTACACTTGTCACATGGAGAGAATAGTGAAATCTTGACTAGTTAATACATCACATTAAATAAATATTTTATTCTGAGATGGTTTAATTAAAAAATTATCCTGAAATTATGCAAGCCTAGTGAGTTTTTTGCAGTACTTTTGATATCTATTTTCAATTAATTCCAGCATATTTGCTCTATTAGCATGCTCAATGGCTCTTGAGTGACTTTTTATTTTTTCTAAAATATATTCATTTATTCTAGCTTTGCAGTTTTATCAATAAATAATTTTATATAACAATGGTCATCTATTGACAAGACACTGACTCTAGCAGTGCATGAGGATATTTGTTTCCTCCCATTCTGCTTAACCCTAATAGATGTTATTGCCAATTAAGAAATAAATGACACTCTACTAGTTTCAAATGGTACTTCATTGTTTCAGCAATGTGCATTTCCCTGAACCTGAGAGAGTAAACACATATATATACATGTAACTGGATTTCCTTTTCTTTGAACGTTTTATTTATATCCTTTAACTACTTTTCCTTTTGAGTTATCTTTTTTCTTATTGATTTGTACGTATCTTTTGTATAATCTGTAGACTATCACTTTGTCGATTATAATATTGCAATTATAATAATTATAGTATTCTTCCATGTGGTTTGTCTTTTAAGTTGGCTTATAGTTTGTGTGTAGGTGCATGGAAGTAACAAAATCAAGGTCTCTCATCCCCAACTCTGAATTGGCAATTCCTAACTTTGCCCAGGAAATCTAATTTTTACCTTCTGCAACAAACAATTTACCGAGGTTTGGTCCCAGAAGTTGCGTGAACGTCAAGGTTCAGGATCCTGTGCCTGTGTCCACCTCCTACTTTTTGTAGCTTCAGGCTTCAACCACAACTTACCATGGGAGATTCTCTTATTTTCCACTTTCATCTCTGGAAATTCTCTTTTCCTTTCTTTAATTTGGCTATTATTTTAAAAATTTGAAACATTTAATATATCAGTTTTAATGCTTGCAGTAAAATATAAAAGTTTCAAAATATCACATTTCTGCTTTTGTCTTAATTCCTTATTTCTACTTTATTTTCTAATGCATATATATATTATATACATATAATGTATATAGTGTGTGTATGTCTGTTCACCCATAGCTTATATTCAGGGGTGAAGTGGGGGTTGGGGAAATTCAATTAATTTAATTTAGCTTGCATTAATTTCTAATGAATGTAATTAAGACTAATCTTCCCCTCTGATTATCTATTTGGCTATATCATTAAGGATGGTATATCTAGTGTGTTTTTTTTTTATCCTTCCTTTATGAATAGCCTAACTTTAACCTTGATTTTAAATATTAGTGTACTTTAAAAATACAAGTGATTAGTTTTGACTATACTCTTAAAAGACAGTTTAAATTCTGTCTTTATTGTGTTTTTGTAAGATATCATATCAAGTGAATTCTACTTTAGGCAGTTATTGGGTTAATGTGTACTCTTGTGTGCATGTACATGAACGTGCTCAAACATGTGTGTGCTTTCTTGTAAATGCCTTCTTCTATTGAATACAACCCCCCACAAAGACACATATATGCACACAGGCTGAGCCTCAGAAGACCACAGATATCTGAGTTGTTCTAGGTATGAGAATTGGCAAGAAGTGCTTTTTTCTGGCAAGGAATGCAAAGAATACACACAAAATTAAGGCTACAGGCTAACACGAAGAGCAAAATTCCCAAGATTTTTTCTCCCCCTTTCACAGAAGTGAGTTTTGATGTACTGCCACATCAGAAGAGCCCAGATCATGGACTTGCTTCTTTTTGCCCTCTACAGGTAGTGAAGAGTTGTGGTCTTATTTTTCAATCCAGTCACTATCATTTTTTTTCCTTCAAATATTACTTATACCCTTAATTATGCAATTTGTTTTGAAAACATTACTTATATATGTCCATATGCATTTGAGACTATGGCAAAGTCAATGCCCATTTACATAAATCAATTTTTACTTCCCAATACCATTAAACAGCTTGTAGTTAACCAACTCTCCTGCTGAGAAAAACTAGAATTTTAGGTAAAATACAAAGTCACCATGGGGCTGCTGAAGCAATGAGTATGAGGGAGCCAAGATTCTTTATGAAGAAAACAGGAAAGATGTCAGCTGATGGTCTGCATCTGCTTGTTTCCTAGGGCCATTTGCTAATTTTGAATGGAGGGCGAGGCCAAACATAAGTGGTGTTCATGGTCAGAGGGCCGCTGATGGGAGAGTGACAAAACATCTGACCATTTGCCTGTCTTGTGGAGCTTATGAGAGAATATTGTAGTCATGGGTAGCCAACTTGTCTTATTTCTCGATATAATTAAAATGGATACAGTTAAAATGTAAGGAAGTTCAAATGGGAGCAAACAACGTGATTTCTCTATAAAACAAATATGAAATATGACATACAATTATATATATGAATAAAATAAAGGTAAAGATTGACACCATTTATTTTTCTTGCTTTTCTATTATTTTCTCTGTGAAGAAATGTGAGTTTGCAAACAAAAACACCTTGAATCTGGATTGAGATCCTCTATAGCAAGGGCTAAAGTTACTTCAGTGGGCAGGCTGAGTGGTAGAAATCAGAGTTCTAGTAAAGATGAATAGAGTATGTTTTTTCTCACCTCAAATTATCCATATCAACTTACTGAGATATAAACACCCTTTAAAAAGCCTCAGTAAGTGCAGGTGTTGACTTGGGTCTTAAGAGTGACTGTAAATATTTTAAGTGCACAGTTAAGTACAGCAAAATGATACCAGTCTCTTGGTTAGTATCTGTTAAGCCCTTATAAAGAAAGTAGTGTATTGTGAAATGTCTCTGAATTTCACATATAGGGTGTTTCTCTATTTTGTTTATTATTCTAATTCTATAGTTCTGGCAGACTGGGAGGTCTAACTAGTTTAATATCTTTAGTGTTCTTCATAACTATCTGAATAAAGCATGTTTTAATATCCTTCTATCAAAATCACAACAGATTTTCATTTAAATTATTTTTTAAGATAAAGCACAACATTAAATCAATTGAAGAAACAGTAGTGGCCTCCAGCTGTGGTATATTATTAGATTTTTAACACATCAAATGATTGGAAAATGTAGAGCATCATTTTAAAGATGTTAATCACCATTAGCCTTTGGCAATGAAGGGATGCAGTTTTGCTGTGCCTCCTCCAAACATGTTTAGCTGTGCCTAACACATTCATAGCTCCAGTTATTCCATAAAAGAGACCTCCAATAATATATGTGTATCATATCACCCAAGTAATTCAATTTAACTTTACAGATTTTACATTATCTTTTCTCTTCCAATATCTCATAACACCCATCTAAGATAATAAGAATCTTTTGTAGTCTGTTGGGCAGCATGATCCTTGGGAATGCCAGGCTTCCTCACAATATTTCACCCTCAAAAATAAAAGGGTCTTCTTTGTTTTATGTCATATGTGCATTTTGCTGCAATCTCTATCCTCTACTCATCTGAAACAATCTGTTCAGTTAACATGACTTTTGAAAATAATGACTCACAATGGTTATGCAGACTTACAAACAGCACTGAAAGGGGCTTGCTCTGAGAGCAGTTAAATGGCCAGGGTCTCTAATCTGCATGACCAGCTGAATGTAGTGCACTAAGGAGGTTTTATCTCCATGTCTCTGCCCAGGAAAGGGGCTTAGGCATGAATAATAAGTGAAGCCCTTGAATCCAAGGAGGTGGTTGAAGGTCATTATGTTTTCTGAACCACTGAACATAACATAATTATTTCTGGATTTTGAATTTTGCTGATCCATCAGGACTATTTGAAGTTTCAGAGCAACAAGTCTGACCATAGCCAAATACACACAAATTTCACATCTAATTATACCCATGTGTCTATATAGTAAGAGTGATAGTTGTATTACTCATCTTCTTCTATTTTTCTAATTGAGTTTTTGATATACATTTGTATATATGTGTCGGTCACTATAATTATAGATGTTTATTTTCTTTACATTTCTTAAGTTCTTCAAAGTTGATATATTGCTATATCTTTCCAATGGAATTTATCTTTTATCAATCATAAATATCTCTCCTTGTTGCATTAAATTCCCTTAAATTCTTTCCGACATATTTTCTTTTGTGTTGTATTGATAGGTTCTCTCCCACTTTATTTTGTAATAATGTTTGTGGTGCATCATCAAACTTTTTATTTTCAAGTTTTGGGCATCTTTCTGTTTCAGCTGTGTCCCTCATAAATAGCTGGATTTTTAAAAAATTCCCCCAATATTTGTATAATGATAGTAAAAATAAGAGCTAACATTATTGTTCTCTAACTATGGCCAGGAGCTCTTCTAAGTGCTTTAAACATAGAAAAGATTGAATTCCCAGAATCATTTTAAGAGGTAGTTACTAATCCCACTTTACAGATTGGACAGCTCTCTCCCAGATGGTGCAGAGAACACTCCTATTCAACAGCCTGGCTCCAGAGTTCACACTTTAACCACTCACTGTCCCTCTTCATGTTTTGGGCTTTTTCTTTAATTATTTTTTTTATGTACTACATTTAATGGGGAAAGAGAGAAGACATATCAGAGAATATTAATGTCTTATCCTAATTGATATAATTTATTAGAACTTATTTAGCTACATGGTATGGCATGGGAGAAGCTGCCATACCACTTTTACAGTCCATCAGGAAGTTAGGGGTGGAAACATATCTATTATAACAAAGTGAGATTTGTGGCAGTCTAGAATTGAATACTGAATTATTTCCTATACACTAGGCATGCTGTGAAACTCAGAGATGGGGGGCATCATGAATAGCTTTATTTTAGGTATATTGAAAAATAGTCATGTATTCAACTTACAATTACCCTCATACACATTTTTATTTGCCATGCCAGATAGTTATGTCTTTTTCAGTAGGCTAGTTTAGAAGTACATATGCATTAATAAATATAGAAATGGACAGAGATGTCGAAGGGGAGACAGACTCAACTTCTTTCTTCTCAGCAGCAACTGTGACCCAAACATGTATGTTGACTTGTTTAGTCATCATAACTATTCTGAAGGCAAAGGAGAAAAAGGAGGTGAAACAAATATTTATTAACCACTTTTGTACCAGGTGGTACCCTTTTCACTCATCCATGCATGTGTGAATATATGTGTGTATAAATTCTGATACTGAGCAGGACCCTGTGGGGCTCCTGGGCACAAAACTCTTTCTTTATCACCCATTTCTTGATTAGAGGAAATAGGCTTCATTCAGCCTCCACGACCAACCTTCCCTGGGTTCCTATGAGCAGGTTCAAACAGTTGCTAATTAGGGAAGGGACACTTTTATATTCCCTTCAGATCCAAATATCCTTCCTCCCTAGAGGTAACCACTATTATAAAAGTGATATGTGTCTTTGCAGTAAATGCTTTCATAGTATGTTACATTTGCATATATCCATAAACAAAATTTATTGTTGTTTGGCTTGTCATTAAATCTACATTAAATCTATCATGCTCTATATATCATTCTAGATCTTTCCTATTTACTCCAACATAAGGTATATGATATTTATTATTTAGTTGAGTTGCTTTGTGGTTTTACACCTTATGAATATATCATAATACATGATAGATCCTCCTATTGATAAAACTTTATATTGATCAGCTGTTAGTGATTGCAAATAATTCTTCAATTAGATTATATTTTCCTGTGCAAGTAAAAGTCTTTCTATGTTAAACTCTGATATGTCATTTCTGTTTATCTGCAAATTAACTTGATATCACAAATTATTTTTTCTCCAAAGTCACTTAAACTATCTGCAGTTTCTGCAAGTTACCATTTCCCTAAATCCTTGCTCATTGTAAGATCGGTCTTTAATTTTTCCATAGCAATTTTTGAATTAAATGGTTAAATTCCATGGAAATTCCTGCTACAGCTGTGATTAAAATAACATTATATTTTTAGATTAATTTTTAGGAAAATTATATCTTCATAGTATTGAGCCTTTATAGCCAAGTATATGTGTCTCATAAATATTTAGATTTTTCTTCCATGCCCATCAGTAATATTTTGAAAATATTTCTATAAGGTTATTGCATATGTATTCTATATTCCATTCACGTAAGTACAGTTTATAAAATATATAAATATATATGATTTTTTTTAAAATTGCCACTATGTTGTAATTGTTGAAATTGTTCAGCTATATTTCTGGACTCTTTCTAGTTATAATTGTTTGTGTACTATCTCATACTTTCTATACCAACAATCCTGGTATTTATGTTATGTTACAATATTTTATATTTTTATAATTCTTATACTTCATTTCATTTCCTTTTTCCATTTAATAATAGAATCTCAAGTTGTGTAATAATGGGGAACTCATTTCTACCTTTTTTTTTCTTATCTTAAAAGGTACACATTCAATGTCTTATCATTTGGAACTTTTTTTAAGGGGGAAAGTAGACACTATTAGATTAAGGAAGTTTCCTTCTATTCATAGTTTAATACAAAATTTTAAAATTATTTTTAATTATGAATGAGTTTGAATCTGATGGATACAATTTATTTTCCCATCAAATTGTTTTTATCCATTACTATGTTAATATAACAAATTATATTTTAGATGATTTTTGAATTTTACTGAATATTGTTTTTCCTCCATCAAATTAGGTTTTTATCTGTTACTTTGTTAATACAGTTTAATTATATTGTGTGATTTATTAGGTTTTTTATCTTTATTATGTTAACATAATAAATTGTATTGTTAGATTCTGGGATAAATCCAATTTATTCCACCTATTTTTAGTAAAGTACAGTGCAAAATGTGTTTGTAAATAATTTACTTATGAATTTGTTATCATTATATATATGCTTATACTTTTCTTAGGTTATCCTGTCCAGTCATCAAGGTTGTCTAACCTCACACAGTGATTTAGGTATATATCCTTTCCTTTCTAGTCTGTAACCATTTGTATATGAAAAAAAAACGTATGCTCTTGAAAGTTTATAAAAACATACCATCTGACCTGAGTGTATTTTGGGGGTAGGAGAGTCTATTCTTGATGACTGCCTTAATTTACTTTATTTTGGTTGGCTTATTCCATTTTTACTATTGCTTTCTCTCAATACATTTCTTTAATCAAACGTTGTTATCTTTGAGACACCCTCCTGATCATACTTTATCGTCTGGAGATAATCCAGCCTGGTGTTTCTATAGCTCTGCTGCCTCCCTGTCATTCTAGGATATCCCTTTCTGCTCATCTTAAAAATCATCCTCCCTCTTCTCCTTTTTGAATGCCCAGTCTCAGGGATCTCAGGTCTTCCTCTTTGTTAATTTGTCCCTGATTTTTCAGAAACCATTCAAAAGTATCTAGAGGCAAGGGAAATAACAGTTTTGAAATTTTTGTTAGATTGAATGTCTTTATTCTATTATCTCCTTCGATAGATGATTTGGGTATAAATTCTAGTTTGAAAACAATTTCTTCTCAAAATTGTGAGGAAATTTCTTGTATTTCAGATTCACTGTTATTTCTATAAAGTCCAATGACATTTTCATTTCTTCTTCTATATATGTGATATGTATTTTGCCTCTCTCTGAAAGCTTTTAGAATTTTCTCTTTACTTTGATATTCTAAACAATCATTATGATGGATTTCTTGTAGGGAGGTTTTTTTTGTTTCTGTTTTTGTTTTGTTTTGTTTTGTTTTTCTTCACTTGTTCGGGTAAGCACTTCATGGACCATTTTGTCTTAAAACATTTTCAGTTCTGGAAATTTTTTTCTGATTACTGTTCATCTTTTCTTTCCCCTTGTTTTCTCTGTTTTTACTGGAATGCTTATTGATACTGTGTTGGACCTCCTGGTTTGATATGCCTAACATTTAAACAATTTTTTACTTCATTTAACATCCATCTCTTCATCTTCCTGTGTTGCCTACTGTAATAGTTCATCAACATTTTTTCCACATTTCTAATTTACTTTTTTAATTGAAGTATAGCTGATTTAATGTTTCAGGTATACAGCTAAGTGATTCATATATATATATATATATATATATATATATATATATATATATATATATATATATATATATATATATATTCTTTTTCAGATTCTTTTCCATTATAGGTTATTACAAGATATTAAATATAGTTCCCTGTGGTATATATAGTAGGTCCTTTTTGTTGATCTCTTTTATATGTAATAATGTGTATCTGTTAATCCCAAGCTCCTAATTTATTCCTCCCTTTCTTGCTTACTGCTTTAGTAACCATAACGTCATTTTCTGTTTGTGAGTTTCTGCTTTGTAAATAAGTTCATTTGTATCATGTTTTTAGATTCTACATTTGTCTTTTTCTATCTGACTTACTTCACTTAGTATGATAACCTCTTTATCCATCCATGTTGCTGTAAATGACATTATTTCATTCTTTTTATGGCTGAGTAATATTCTATTGTATATATATATATTATATACCACATTTTCTTTATCCATTCATCTGTCAATTGATATTTAGGTTGCTTCCATGTTTTGGCTATTGAAAAGAGTGCTACTATGAATTTGGGGTGCATACATCTTTTTGAATTAGAGTTTTCATCTTTTCTGGGTATATGCCCAGGGGTGGGGTTGCTGGATCATATGGTAACTTTATTTTTATGGAACTTTCCTACTGTTCTCCATAGTGGTGCACCAACTTACATTCCCACCAACAGTCTAGGAGGATTCCCTTTCTCCCCTTCTCCAGCATTTAATATTTGTAGACGTTTTAATGATGGTCATTCTGACTGATGTGAGATGATACCTCATTGTAGTTTTGATTTTCATTTCTCTAATAATTAGCGATATTGAGCATCTTTGCATTTACCCATTGGTCATCTGTATGTCTTCTTTGTAGAAATGTTTGTTTAGGTCTTCTGCCCATTTTTGATTAAGTTGTTTGTTTTTTTGATATAGAGCTGTATGAACTCTTTGTATATTTTGGAGATTAATCCCTTGTCAGTTGCATTGTTTGAAAATAATTTCTCCCATTCCATAGGTTGTCTTTTAGTTCTGTTTATGATTTTCTTTGCTGTGCAAAAGCTTTTAAGTTTAATTAGGTCCTGTTTATTTTTATTTTGTTTTTCATTACTCTAGGAGACAGATACAAAAAATATATATATTGCTGCAATTTATGTCACATAGTGTCCTGCTTATATTTTCCACTAGGAATTTTATAGTATCCTGTCTTACATTTACATCTTAAATCCATTTTTGAGTTTATTTTTGTATGTGGAGTTAGAGAACGTTCTAATTTCATTATTTTACATGTAAGTGTCCAGTTTTCCCAGGACCCCTTATTGAAGATACTGTTTTTTCTCCATTCTATATATTTGCCTCTTTTGTTGTAGATTAATTGACCATAAGTTTGTGGGTTTATTTCTGTGCTTTCTATCTTGTCCCATTGATCTATGTGTCTATTTTTGTGCCAGCACCATACTGTTTTGATTATAGGAGCTTTGTAGTATAGTCTGAAGTCAGGGAGTGTTATTCCTCCAGCTCTGTTCTTCTTTCTCAAGATTGTTTTAGCTAGTCAGAGTCTTTTGTGTTTCCATACACATTGAAAAATGTTTTGTTCCAGTTCTGTGAAAAATGCCATTGGTAATTTGATAGGGATTGCATTGAATCTGTAGATTACTTCGGGTAATATGCTCATTTTAACAATATTTATTCTTCTGATCCAAGAACATGATACAGTAAGTCCCCTACGCACAAACAAGTTCCATTCTGACAGCGTGTTTGTAAGTCCAATTTTTTTTTGTAAGTCCAACAATGTTGGCCTAGGTACCCAACTAACACAACTGGCTATACAGTACTGTACTGTAATAGGTTTATAATACTTTTCACACAAATAATAAAAAAGAAACAAACAAATGCAAAAAATAAAGAAAACATTTTTAATCCTACAGTACAGTACCTTGAAAAGTACAGCTACATCACAGCTGCTTTTATGCTTGCTTCCAGAAATCCTGGACTTGAAATAAAGATACTGTACTACTGTACTCTATACAGTACTCTACAGTTAAGGACACAAAAGCACAACCACTTGTAAAGGATGCACACATATGACAATGTATGCCAGATATGTGAACTAACTTATGTGATTGGTCATGCAAACACAAGTTCGCATCTTTGAAAGTTTGCAACTTGAATGTCTGTATGTAGGGGACCTACTGTATATCTTTCCATCTGTTTGTGTTGTCTTTGATTTATTTCATCAGCATTTTATAGTTTTCAGAGTACAGGTATTTTGCCTGCTTAGGTAGGTTTATTCTTATGTATTTTATTCTTTTTGATGAGATGGTAAATGGAATTATTTCCTTAATTTCTCTTTCTGATATTTTACTGTTAGAGTATAGAAATACAACAGATTTATTCATGTATATTAATTTAGTATCCTGCAATTTTACCAGATTCATTAATGAGCTCTAGTAGTTTTCTGGTGGAATCTTTAGGATTTTCTATATATAGTATCATGTCATCTGCAAACAGTGACAGTTTTACTTCTTCTTTTCCAATTTGGATTCCTTTTATTTCCTTTTCTTCTCTGATTGCTGTGGCTAGGACTTCCAAAACTATGTTGAATAAAAATTACGAGAGGCATCCTTGTCTTGTTCCTGATCTTAGAGGGAATGCTTTCAGCTTTTCACTGTTGAATAGAATGTTAGCTGTGGGTTTGTCATATATGGCATTTATTATGTTGAGGTATGTTCCCTCTATACCCACTTTCTGGAGAGGTTTTATCATAAATGGATGTTGAATTTTATCAAAAGTTTTTTTTTCTGCATCAATGGAGATGGTTATATGTTTTTTATAGTCCAATAAAAGAATCAATATATCACATTAATTGATTTGTAGATATTGAAAGATCCTTGCCTCCCTGGGACATATCTCACTTGCTCATGGTATCTGATCTGTTTAATGTACTGGTGAATTCAGTTTCCTAGTATTTTTTGAGGATTTTTGCGTCTACGTTCATCAGTGATATTGGTCTGTAGTTTTCTTTTTGTGTGGTATTTTTTTCTGGTTTTGGTATTAGGGTGTTGGTGGTCTCATAGAATAAGTTCAGAAGTGTTCCTTCCTCTGAGACTTTTTGGAATAGTTTCAGAAGGATAGGCATTAACTCTTCTCTAATTGTTTGGTAGAATTCACCTGTGAAACCATCTGGTCCTGGACTTTTGTTTGTTGGGAGTTTTTAAATTACTGATTTAATTTTAGTACTGATAATTGGTCTGTTTATATTTTCTACTTCTTCCTGGTTCAGTCTTGGGGAATTACACCATTCTAAGAATTTGTCCATTTCTTCTAGGTTGTCCATTTTATTTGCTTATAGCTGCTTATAGTAGTCTCATGATGCTTTGTATTTCTGTGGTGTTGGTTGTAACTTCTCCTTTTACTTTTCTGATTTTATTGATTTGGTCCCTCACCCTTTTTTTCTTGATGAGCCTGGCTCAAGGTTTACCAATTTTGTTTATCTTTTCCAAGAAAGAGCTTTTAGTTTCATTAATTTTTAAAAAAATATCTTCTTCATTTATTTCTGCTCTGACCTTTATGATTTCTTTCCTTCTACTAACTTTAGGTTTTGTTTGTTCTTCTTTCTCTAGTTGCTTTATGAGTAAGGTTAGTTTTTTTTTTATTATTTGAGATTTTTCTTTTTCCTGAGGTAAGCTTGAATCACTATACTCTTCACTCCTAGAACTGCTTTTGGCCTATGACCATGTCACCATGAAGGCATCCAATCTCATATGATCTTGGAAGTTAAACAGAGTAAGCCCTGGTTAGTATTTGGATGGAAGAATTGCTTTTGTTGCATCCCATAGGTTTTGGATCCTCATGTTTTCATTTTCTTTTTTCTCTAGGTATTTTTTGGCTTCCTCTTTGATTTCTTTGATCCATTGGTTGTTTAGTAGCATATTGTTTAGCCTCCATATGTTTGTGTTTTCTGCAGTTCTTTATTCCTAGAGTTAAGTTCTAGTCTCATAGCATTCTGGTCAGAAAAGACACTTGGCATGACTTCAATTTTCTTAAGTTTATCAAGGCTTATTTTGTGGCCTAGGATTTGATCTACCCTGGAGACTGTTCCAAGTGCACTTGAAAAGAATGTGTATTCTGCTGCTTTCAGGTGGAATGCTCTATAAATATCAATTAAATCTATTTGTTCTAATGAGTTATTTAAGGCCTGTGTTTCCTTGTTGATTTTCTGTCTGGATGAACTCTTCATTGATGTAAATGGGGTGTTAAATCCCCTATTATTATTGCATTGCTGTCAATTCCTCCTTTTATTTTTGTTAATAATTGCCTTACATATTTACAGTTGTTATATCTCCTTCTTGGATTGATCCCTCGATCATTATGTCTCCTGTAAGAGTCTTTATTTTAAAGTCTATTTGTCTAAGTATTGCTACTTTGGCTTTCTTTAATTTTTTTATTTTTTTATTTTTATTTTTATTTTTTTTAGCAGTATGCGGGCCTCAGTGTTGTGGCCTCTCCCATTGTGGAGCACAGGCTTTGGACGTGCAGACTTAGTGGCCATGGCTCACAGGCCCAGCTGCTCTGCGGCATGTGGGATCTTCCTGGACCGGGGCACAAACCCATGTCCCCTGCGTCAGCAGGCAGACTCTCAACCACTGTGCCACCAGGGAAGCCCTGGCTTTCTTTTGATTTCCATTTGTGTGGAATATCTTTTTCCAGCCCCTCACTTTCCACTTACTAAATCTGAAGTAATTCTTTTGTAGGCAGGATATATATGGATCTTATTTTGGTATCAATTTAGCCAGCCTGTGTCTTTTGGTAGGAGCATTTAGTCCATATTCATTTGAGGTAATTTTTGCCAACAACCAGGAGAGTTCATGAAGATGAATACTCCCCAACATGTCCTCCACAAGTGTCTATGTCCCTAAGGTGAGCCACAGTCACCCCCTGCCTCCCCTGGAGACTCTCCAACACCAGCATGTAGGTCTGGTCCAGACTCCTATGAATTTACTGTTTTTGCCCTTGGTCCTGGTGTATGTGAGACTTTTATTTGTCCTTTAAGAGTGAAGTCTCTATTTTCCCGAGTCCTATGAAGCTCCTGCAATTAAGTCCTGTTGGCCTTCAAAGCCAAATTGTCTGGGGGCTCATCTTCCTGGTGCTAGACCCACATGCTGGGGAGCTAGACATGGGACACAGAACTCTCATCCCTGAGGGGAACCTCTACAATATAATTACTCTCCAGTTTGTGGGTCACCCTCCTGGGGTCTATGGGATTTGATTATCCCTCCTACCCATCTCATTGTGGTTCCTTCTTTATGTCTTTAGTTGTAAAAGACCTTTTCTGGTAGGTCCCCGTCTTTTTCATCAATGGTTGTTCTGTAGATATTTGTGATTTTCATGTGCTCAGGAGGTGAGCTCAGGTTCTTTCTACTCTACCATCTTGACCACTCTCCCTCTAATTTATTTTTTTTTACATCAGTTCTCTTTTTTATTCTTTTGAATAGCAAGTCATTTTAATATGTGCTCCCTTTCTAATTCCATCTTATTTTTTTCATCAATGAAATATATTTTATGCTTCAGTATATTAAAATATGTATTAAAGTTTTCTTCTCGTCTCTGATGTATTTATATTTTTCAAAGTTTCTGATTTGTTTTGGCCCCTACCTTTCATGTTAGCACCTTTCTTCAACTACCTCAAATGTCTGGTGGATTCTTTATTTTTACTCTTTCTTTCTTTCTCCCTTTATTTCTTTCATTTAGATATAATAAGAGTATAGATAGATAGATAGATAGATAGATAGATAGATAGATAGATATTTTTAAGTGAAAACACTTGGTGTCAGGCAGTGTCTTTCTGACAGACAGGCTTAAATGTAGAGTGGGCACTGACATGGGTCCCAACCACTTTTTTAAAGGACCACTAAATCTAAGATGAGTAACCATTTACTTTTGGAATGGCAATTTACTCCTTGCATCATCCTCCAAATTCTACCAGTGTATGGTGTGGGGATGAGGTTTTAGAGTAAAGAGCTGGTGGTATTGGAAGCTTAACTACCATTATTCTATAAAGTGAGCTGAGAAATTTTGACTTCTACCTAATTTCCAACTGACAATCTCCACATGTGAATGTGCCTGTGAAAATATTAACAGTAGCTTGGAAGATATATCTAATAGTTTTTAAAGTTTCATATAAACTTGATTTAGATACACAAGCCACTAAAACATCATGTTGTTTTGTTTTATGCCATAATTATAGCTACTGAATGAAGTTATACTAGTTATCTCCTGTTTGTAAGACATATTTAATATGATTAATCATTAATTATTAATTATAAGTTATATTTTCTAAATTTAATTAAATGTGGAAAATGCCCAATCTTTATGGAAAAAAAACTGTCACCATGAGAGTATTGCATAAATGAATATGATCGCAACATTGACCATGTAGAAAACACAGTCTTGGTCTTTTTATCCCTCCTGTCTGTTATTCCAAACACAAACTAAGGAAAATTTTTCTTTGGCACCAGAGTTTCTCTAGGCAGCTACTAATTTCGAATTATTAGTATCTCTGCTGTTATATCCACCACAGTTTGGAGGCAACCTTCCTAGATGGACGTTCCTTCAATTACTTATTTAATTTATCACTAATATCTACTCTTAATCTGTCAGTGTTTGCCTCTGGGTTTGGAGTCTCTCCATGGTTTTGCCAGTTCTTGCACATAGAGCACACTTCAGGATCTGGGCTGGGCTACGGTACTCATTGAAACTTGCCTATCATGATTCAATCCATATTCTATTTTCCAGAAACTTGTCAAATCTGTAATCCACTGATATCTTCTCTTCCTATAATTATCACAATTATGAATGTACTTTAACTTTTTAAATTGCTCTTTCAGTTCAATTTTTGACCACTGGAAGAAGACAAGGTATGGATGTGCTCATTTTCTCACCCTAAACTGGAAGCCTTGACAGAAAATGTTGTACACAATGCCTTAGGAAAACTAATGGATGACTTTCTTTGATGTTTATAAAAGCCTCCTCTACTTGAAGGTCATATATTCATAATATCCTTCATTTTTTAATGTATTTACTTTTAACATTTAACTGGCATAAGGCATTTGAAATATATTTTAGTATAATCTAAGAGGTGAAGATCTAAATTTTGGTTTACAAGTAGATAAGAAACTGTTCCAAGATCTTTTATAGAATACCTCAACCTTTCTCATATTAACTGGATAAACATATTTTAAATATAATCCAGTCAATTTCAGACTATCTTATGCCACTTAACTGATCTTTTATCTTGCATTACATTATGTGGTTTTAATTACTTTAGGTTTATAACATGTATTAATATTTGGTATAACCATGGTTCAGTCTTCTTAAGTCAATTCACAAGTGTCTTTCTTATAGGTGTTTTTATTCCTACATCATTCACATATTCTGTATTGTGTGTCATACTGATTTGGACACTTGAAAGAAACTGTTTAAAGAAGCAGTGTGATAAAAAGAATCTTAGACAGCACCCAAATGCAACTGCAGTCTTTCAGTGGGGAAGAGACAGAATGTCAGAAGGTAATGTGACTTAGTGAACATTCTGGTCATTTACTATATCCATGAACTCCTGACTCCACTCCAGGCACTCTGTTTATCATTTCATGCAACCTGTTCTATTCACCACTTTCCTCCAAGTGTGTCCTAAAACCTTGAAAGAGATTATTTCCTAACTATATCTCTCTGTTTCTCTCCAGACACTTCAGGAAAATACACAGAGAATGAAAGCTCATTTTTTACACAGCTTTCACTAAACAAGAGCTCTACTTCAAGGAGAAAAATTGGACACTACCAGATATTATGGGTCTACATGTTGAACTCCTTGTTAGTGATTAAGCAGAGAGCATTAAGGATCATTTAAAAGATAATATTTTTCACTTAATGCACTGAAGATAATTGATAGCTCATAATAACAGCATCATTTAGAACACCCGGGTCTTTTCTCTAACTGTACAAATAGGAATCTTATGAATTGAAAACCTAGGGTTGAGTGGTGGGCAGAGGGTAGTTTTCATCTGGTAACAAAGAGAATACAGTCTTCAAAGGGAAACCATTTTAATTATCATTTTATTTAAAACGATAAATTTGGCTGGACTATAAATTTACATCCAATTGTAGTCAGCCTCCAAATAAATGTTTACCCTCTCCATCACACAGAAGTTGCATGTTTTTATTAACCCCAGAAAATAACACTGTCGGGGACAAAAATTTGCACTATTGACTCCTAATCTGTTTCCAAATAAATTGTGATTACAATGTATTTCATTGGCTAGAAGATGTCACCAACCACTAGAAATATCATTATTTTATTTATTGCTAAGAAAGAAAAAGCTTTTTATAAAACTTCCATATATCATCAACTTTAAGATGCATCTAAAATTCAGATAAATCAAAACTTTAAAATTGATGAAAAATGTTAAGACAAAGAAATAAACCATTTGTGGGCCAAAATAACCCCTTCATTATTGATGAAGCTGTTATGAGATTTCTTAATACTGAATCCCAGAAATAGCAGATTTCTATCCAGCAGAGCTTGGTGCTGCAAGCCTCCCCATGCAGCAGTCCTATATCATTGAAGGGGAGAACAGAATGTGTACTTCTTGTAGGCAATTCACTTATAATAAGAAAGAGAGAGAACTGAGTGGTGTTATACACACTTAATTTCTTCTCCCCAACTCACCAAATAGATAAGTCACTCCACCTCCTCCACGAAGTGAGAAGGATGCATATGGCTGTCCCTGAGTTCCTCTTTGAGAAAGGAATCATGACTCGTGAGGTTGTGGGGGGGAAACATCCCCTTCATAATAGATATGTGCAACATCTAATAATAAAAAAATACCTCTTTTTTATTTTCCTTATGCACCTCTCTCATAATAAACATAAGAAATTTATACCCCTCCAAAAGGGGAAGATGAACGAGACAGGGTCACACCGATACCTGATAACAAAACTGGAATCAAAAACTCATTTATTCTCCTAAATGGCTTAAGTTACCCAAGGTCCCGGTAGTTTCCAAACCAAGAAGAGTTGAAACATCCACTTGTTTTGCACCTCATTTTCCAGGTGTTGCTGATTATCTGCCCATAAGAGAAGCATTGCTTCACAGGCACCACAGAGAAGTGAGAGTGGAGGATGGAAATCCAGCTTAATTGACATTTCCTTTTTGCATTGCTTTGTGTTTATCCTCCCCTGTTTGCATTAGCCTCTCATGTCTTGTCTTAGATCCCAGGTTGTACTTTTACCCAAACATCTTTTATTGGAGTTTCATGCTTATTGGAGTTTCATGCTTATAGTTGTCAGCTGATCCTGTAGCTGGCTCCTATACCACTTTCAATCCTAAAAATCAGTATAAATAATACTTTATATGGACTGAAAACTCCCTCAGCTTAAGAACCAATAGAAGAGGGTTTTATACTAGTCTACAATCTTAACTGTCAGACACTAGAGACTTCTGAAATTTCTTCTTACTTTTTATTTCACTTTGCTTTTTTGTTACTATGGTGAATATTATTGCAGAACTTCATGTCCTGCACTATATAGGGCAAAAGTAGGCAATCATCCTAATTATTTCTATTGTGCTCAAATCCTTAGACACTTGAAACCAATTTTCAAAATTAAAGTAAAAAAAGCATAAAACTTCTGAAATAAGTTATTGAAAATTATTTTAAATAATAAGAGATGACACGTAATAACGTGCAATTATTTATCAAATAAAAATTGTAAATTCTCCATACAGGATTTCAGAAAGATAGTCTATTATGGCTGGAAAGATGGGGAACAACTCATGATAGGAGGAAAATTTGAACCAGGAGATTAAATATGAATATGAAGTAGAAAGCTAGCCTGGGTGGAGGAGGCTGATGAGGGAATTTCATAGGTTGAGAACCAAGGATTTTTCCTTTCTTCCATCGAAGATCTGCAGCTTTTCTGGGAACTACCTTCTTGCTTTTGTGTCTCATTTTCCCCATTTACTAAATATGAGAATATGAGACTGTTACTTGACTTCTGTGTATTTCAATTTCCTCATCTGTAAAAGGACTATCTGTAGGGCTCTTTCAGGTCTATTGAGAAGATAAAATGAATTCATCCAAGCAAAGTGCTGAAAAGGGTGATTCTTAGAGTAGCAGCACTCAGTAAGGCATTGTTATTATTAAACTTATACTGCCTAGGTAGTTAAAGTCTACTCATCTTCAGATCCAAGCTCAAAAGTCAATTCTTAAAAAGTTTATTCAACTGTTGTCAATTTTAGTACTTATTATTTTTGTTTTTACATTTATTTTTATAATTCCTTGATTAATGCCTATCTCTTCTGCTTCATTTATACCAAGAATAGGAACTGAGTATGCTTTTAGCTCCAAAAAAATTTTCTCACTTTCTGCAAAGTGACACACAAATCCCTACAATGTCAATAAAGCCATATGCAAAGAAATTACCACCTCCTGCTCACCTATAACCCCTCTTCTATGCCCATTCTTATCTCCTCTATGCCCATTCATGCTCCCTCCACTGCTCATAGGGCTATCTGCTGGAACTTGAACATGGCAGGTAAACTTCCACCCCAGGATATTTCTCCTGGCTCTTCCCTCAGCCTGCAAATGCTCTTCCTCCAGATCTCCAAATTGTTCACTCCATTTCCTTCCTGGGAATTTATTCAAATTTCACCTTCCCAGTGAGGTCTCCAACTAGTCATTTTATTCTAAAAATGGAACCTAAAATACTCCCTATCACCTCCCTTTTATGCTTTTTTGTTTATTTGTTTAATAGCATTTATCCTTAGTAATATATGTTTAATTAATTATTGTCTGTTCAGTCTTCCTCATTAGATTCCATATCCCATGACAGAAAGAAAAATTCTCTGCTTGCAGTATCCCCAGTATCTAAACTGTCCCTGATATATGGTACATGCTTAATAAATATTTGAAGAGTTATGTAAGATAGTACTGTGTGATTGAACTAACTAGCAGTTCTGTAGGTCCTCAATATTCTTTCACAAATTGAATGAATCAAATTGAATACATTAATTGAATTTAATAACTTGAACTGGATTCAGTAATGAAGGATAGTAGGAGTCTATAACAGTACCTAATCATGGTATACTGACAGAACAGAGACTAGCACGGGATTGATTCCAGACAACAGTACCATCAAATGAAAAAAAAATGAAATTGGAAAAAATAAATAAATGGCAACATAATATATACTATTTTGTGGATTGGAATACTCAATGTTGTTAACATGTCAATTCTCCACAAATTACCTATAAATTAAAAATATTCCTGGGAATTCCCTGGGGGTCCAGTGGTTAGGACACTGCACTCTCACTGCCAAGGGTACGGGTTCCATCTCTGAGCAGGGAACTCAGATCCTGCAAGCCACATGGCGGGACAAAAAAACAAAACAACAACAACAACAAAAATAGTTCTCAGTCAAAATCCCAGAAGGATGTTTTAAAGGTATTGAGAAGCAGATTATAAAATTAACATGTAAAGGTAAAGAAAATAGAATAACCAAAACATTTTGAAGTAAGTAGAATAAAGCTGCAGAACTCACACAGTACCTTCAAGATTTACTATAAAATTTCAGTAATCAAGACAGTGTATTATAGATGAAAGGGATGACATTTAGATCAATGGAACAGAAAAGAGATCCTTGAAATAGACCCAATCAAATATGGCTACTTAACTTTTGGTAAATGTTCAAAGGCAATTTGAAGAAGAGAAAAAAATATGTTTATCAGATGATGACTGAATGATAGAACATCCACATGTAAAAAATGAAACGATTTATACCTCACAGAATATATAATAAAAATACATCAAAGCCAATCATATGCTTAAGTATAAAATGGAATACTGTTATAAAATATTTAGAAAAAAATAAGAGAAAATATTTGTGATACTGGTTAAGCAATGAGCTCTTAGGTAGAACATCAATAGAATGAGCCATGAAAGTAAAAAACACAATACATCAGAATTCATCAGAATTAAAAACCATTACTCTGTAGAAGACACCATTAAGAGAAAGAAACACTATTAAAAGTGAAAAAGAAAAAACAGCCCAATTAAAAAAAGGAAAAAATTAAGGTGTAGAGTTGGAAACATATGCAATGAGCCTGAAACATTTTAAAGTGTCAAAAAGTAAGAAAATTATTTTTAAAAAATTTAAAAACATGGTGATGGGGGTATGTCAGAAGGACAAAGGAGCCAAGAGAAAGAGCTCCCAATGGCCAAAGCTGGAAAAATTTGAGCAAAAAATAAATCAAGTAGTATTGAATTATAACCCAAAATATAAAATAAAATTCATGATATCCATGTACCCATACTGGAATAAACAAATGATTAAATAAATTAATAAATGGTAGAGAAGAGAAAATCTCTCATGCAGAAAAAATCCAAATAATTTATATAGATGCTCTGACCTCAGGGAAGTGAGCATAATTCTTCACTCCTTAAGTCTGAGCTGTGCATAGTAACTTCCTTCCAAAGAATACAGTGTAGAAAGGCAGAGTGTGGGAGAATAACTTTACATTGGAGAAGCCTGACAAACACAACCTTAGCTGGGTGATCAAGGTCAATATCAACAGTCATGAATCAGGGTGATGGCATGTACACTTGGTATGATTTGATGAAATCAGCACTTTACCTCTGTGGTCTTCCTCCCTAAAACCCATAAACCCAGACTCATCATAAGCAAAACATCAGACAAATTCCAAAAGAGGGGTATCTTATAAAATATGTGACCAGTATTCCCCAAACTGTCAAGATGTCAATCACAAGGAAATTCTGAAAAACTGTCACAGCCAGAGGAAACTAGGAAGACATGATAACTAAATGCACCATGTTGTTCTAGATGGGATCCTGTAACAGAAAAAATGACAATAGATTAAAAACTAAGAAAATCATAAAGTATGGACTCAGTTAATAACAATACAAAAAATCAGTTTGTTAAGTGCAACAGGTGTTCTATACTAATCTAAGATAATAATAATTGCAGAATCTAGGTGTAGGGCATAGGGGAGCTCCCAATACGACCTTCTGAATTTTTCTACACATCAAAAACTCTTCTCAAAAATAAAGTCTATTTTGAAAACATAAGCAAAAGATATAAATAGACATTTTAACCAAAAATATATATGGATAGCAATTAAGCAACTGAAAAGATTCTTAATATCATTAATTATTAAGAAAATGAAAATTAAGATCACAGTAATATACTACTAGGTGCCTATAAGAATAGCAAAGAGAGAAGAGACAGAGATGGAGGAAAAGAAAAAGAGAAAAGAAAAGGAAAGGAACGGGATGGGATGGCATAGTATGGAAAGAAAAGGAAAGAGAAGGGAAAATGAGGGGAGGAGAAGAGAGGGAAGGGAAGGTGAGGGAAGTGAAGAAAAAAACTGACAGTATCAAAAATTGTGTTGGTGGAGCAACTGGAACTTTCATACATTGTTAGTAAGAAATCAAAATAACACAACCACTCTGGCTATTTGCAGTTTCCTATAAAATTAAAAACACTTTTACCATATGATTCAACAATCAAACCTAGCTACTGAACCAAAAGATACGAAAACTTACATTTGCATGGAAACCTGTATATTAATATTTGCAGCAGCTTTATACATAATTGGTAAAAATTGGAAACAACCCAAAATATCCTTTAATTGGTTATGAATAAACTAATGTCATGTCCATAAGAAAAAATACTATTCATAGTAAAAGGAAAATACTATTGATACAGACACCAACATGGGTAAATCAAATGCATTCTACTAAATGGAATAAGACAAACTCAAAAGGCTACATAATGTGGAGAGAAAAGTTGACTACAAAGGGACATCACAAGATAATTTTGAGGGGGTGTTGTGGAACAGTTCTACATCTTGATTGTGCAGTAGTAGTTGTACAATTCTAGACATTTACAGAACTATAGATCAAAAGAGTAATATTTATGTTATGTAAATTAAAAACTAAAAAGCAAAGACAAAAATCATTGGAGTTTTGTAATTCTCATGACAGCTCCCATTTGTTTTACTCAAAAAATGGGCACAATTTAAAAATAAAATGACCCTGATGTGAATTAATCAACAAGCCTCTGAACACTGTATTTCCTTGGAATGCAACACTCTCTCCTCTGCTTTCTAACATAATGATGGACTGTGTACACATTAAGAACTCATAGCATTGCATATTTAATGAACTTACCCTTTTAATCAATATCTGGACTTTTGAAAACTTATAGAACAACAAGCTCTTTTTGATGTTTATATTCTTAGGAAAATGAAAAATAGTTCTAAATGTAAGAAATCTTGTGAGTGTTCTATTTATTTACTATCTTATGCAAGTATAAATGTATTCTGCTCTGACACTCCTGAGCCCGTGACCACATTAAACCATATGCTTAAGTAAATACTGCATTGTGCTAATTTTCCTCATTCTTATTTCTTCTATGGATATTTCTTTCTGAACTGATGTAGAAACAATGTTTAACATATTTGTCTTTCAGAAAAATAATATCTATTTGTTATCCCAATACTACACAGTGTGCCATTGACAACTTTTCTGAATTTCAGTTCCTTTCCAAATGCAAAACCTTGAAAATCCAATTAGAACTAGAGATTATGCTAAATTGATCTCAATTATGAGAGGTAAAACTGTAATCAGACTTTTAAATTAACCAGAAAATGAGGCCTAGTGAGCTCAGAAATCACTCAGTTTACCAAGGAAGATAGAGATTTATTACTGATCTACCCAAAAGTTGCAAGATGATTGGGATGGGTAAAAAAGGGCCCTAATTTTTTTTCTGAGATTCTTTACTTGGTCCTGGAAAGCTCTCTGGTTTCCTACCTGCTTATTTAAATCCTACAATTCTCAAGGGGACTCTGGATACATCTAGGGTACATGCTAGTTCCACTAGTGGATGCTGCCTCCATGCCAGAGATGGTTAGTCATTCAAAACACTTCTTTCCCCCCTTTTTCCTTGTCAAGTGAATGCAAATTTAAGATGAATTGCCCACTACCTGACATAAAGACTGCATTTCCCAGTCTTCTTTGTAGCTAGTCATGGACTTGGGGCTAATTTAGAATAATGGATTTTGAGATTCCTTAGGGAAACAGTTGTAAAGAGGTTGGCACACCCTTTCTCTGCTCTTTCCCCTTCCTGATGGCTGGATTCTGGACATGATGACTAGATCTGAAATAACCATGTTGAGCTATGAGTAGGAAGCCCACACTAAATATGACAGGCCAACAAAATAAGTGTTCAGCAAACTTTTTCTGTGAAAGTCCAGATATTTTGGGGTTTGCAGGCCATTCTGTTTTTGTGTCTCTTCAACTCTGCCATGTAATACCTAAGCTCCTTTAAAAAGTATGTAAAAGAACAGGAATGGCTAGGTACCAATAAAATTTAACTGACAGATAAATGGAACTGCAGGCAATAGTTTGTTGGCCTCTGAAATAGAAGCCTGATTCTTAAAATAGGAGAATGTTATCTGAACCCCAGATGTACCACAGTAATTTTTATAAGAGAAAAATATATTTTTCTAGCATTAAAGATACTTTTTTCAAGTTTTCCATTACATTTGGTCAAAAAGAATTCCAACTGGGAGTGTAAACTGGTTTAAATCTGTGGAAAATAGTTTGGAAGCTTCTCAAAAAGGAAGACAGAGAATTACCATATGACCCAGCAATTTCGCTTCCAGGTATACACCAAAAATAATTGAAAATGAGGACTCAAACTAATACTTATACACAAAGTACACATTGATGACCATCAAAGTATAAATGGAAAAACAAAATGTGGTATATACTCACAATGGAGTATAATTTAACCATAAAAAGGAATGATACATGCTACAATATGGATTCACCTCAAAAACATTATTCTAAGTGAAAGAAGCTAGACACAAAACGTCACATATTATATAATTCCATTTATATGAAATGTACATAATAGGTAAATCCATAGAAACCAAAAGAAGATTGGTGGCTTCTAGGGATTGGGGAAAGAGGGAATGGGGGATTTCACGGATATCGAGTTATATTTTGGAGTGATGGAAATGTTTTAGACCTAGACAGAGGTGGTGCCACAGATTTGCTCATTTTAAAATTAAATTAAAAAAAAAAAAGCAGAAAAGGCCTTTGCTGAGGAGGGCAGGGCTTAGGCATGGGTGAGGTTTAGGCAGTGGGTGGAACCTATGTTTAGGACTTGCAGGGCTGGAAAATGCCCTGGGGGTAGGGAGTGGGGTTCGGGCTCAACAGAACGAAGAGGCCCAGTCTTGCCTCTGGTCTCAGAGGGCAGGGGGACCAGTCTGGGAGCCCAACAGGTTTTCTGGGCCTGAGTGGGCAGAGCAAATGTCTTCCACTCCTCTCCCAGTCCTCGAGGGCACCTCGAGAAACTCTAAGGCCAGAA
The DNA here is from genome assembly GCF_949752795.1 of Hyperoodon ampullatus. NCBI lineage: Eukaryota > Metazoa > Chordata > Mammalia > Artiodactyla > Ziphiidae > Hyperoodon > Hyperoodon ampullatus. Next base: position 8,277,007 of record NC_136928.1, read on the forward strand.
GGAAATGTCAAGCTATATTTAAAGTGTTGAAAGGGAAAAACCTACAACCAAGATTACTCTAACAAGCAAGGATCTCATTCAGATTTGACAGAGAAATCAAAACTCTTACAGACAAGCAAAAGTTAAGAGAATTCAGCACCACCAAACCAGATTTACAACATATGCTAAAGGAACTTCTCTAGGCAGGAAATACAAGAGAAGGAAAAGACCTACAAAAACAAACCCAAAACAATTAAGAAAATGGTAATAGGAACATACACATCAATGATGACCTTAAATGTAAATGGATTATATGCCCCAACAAAGAGACACAGACTGGCTGAATGGATACACAAACAAGACCCATATATATGCTGTCTAAAAGAGACCCACTTCAGACCTAAGGATACATACAGACTGAAAGTGAGGGGATGGAAAAAGATATTCCATGCAAATGGAAATCAAAAGAAAGCTGGAGTAGCAATACTCATATGAGACAAAATAGACATTAAAATAAAGACTATTACAAGAGACAAGGAAGGACACTATATAATGATCAATGGATCAATCCAAGAAGATATAACAAATGTAAATATTTATGCACCCAACATAGGAGCACCCCAATCCATAAGGCAAATGCTAACAGTCATAAAAAGGGAAATCAACAGTAACACAATAATAGTAGGTGACTTTAACACCCTACTTACACCAATGGACAGACCATTCAAACGGAAAACAAGTAAGGAAATACAAACTTTAAATGACACAAGAGGCCAGATAGATTTAACTGATATTTATAGAACATTCCACCCGAAAGTGGCAGAATACACTTTCTCCTCAAGTGTACACGGAACATTCTCCACGATAGATCACAACTTGGGTCACAAATCAAGCCTCAGGAAATTTAGGAAAATTGAAATTGCATCAAACATCTTTTCTGACCACAAAACTATGAGACTGGAAATCAATTACAGGAAAAAAACTGTAAAAAACACAAATAAAAGGAAGCTAAACAGTGTGTTACTAAAAACTAAGAGATCACTGAAAAAATTTAAAACATGCATAAAAACAAATGACAATGAAAACAAGACAACCCAAAACCTATGGGATGCAGCAAAAGCAGTTCTATGAGGGAAGTTTATAGCAAATCAATCTTACCTCAAGAAACAAGAAAAAGCTCAAATAAACAATCTAACCCAACACCCTACAACTAGAGAAAGAAAAACAAAGAAGACCCAAAGCTAGTAAAAGGAAAGAAATCATAATGTTCAGAGCAGAAATAAATGAGATAGAACTGAAGAAAACAAGAGCAAAGATCAATAAAACTAAAAGTTGGTTCTTTGAGAAGATAAACAAAATTGACAAACACTTAGCCAGACTCATCATGAAAAAAAGTGAGAAGACACAAATCAATAAAATTAGAAATGAAAAAGAAGAAATCACAAAGGACACCACAGAAATACAATGGATTATAAGAGACTACTACAAACAACTATATGTCAATAAAATTGACAATCATGAAAAATGGACAAATTCTTGGAAAAGTACAATTTTCCAAGACTGATCCAGGAAGAATTAGGAAACATAAACAGACCTATCACAAGTAATGAAGTTGAAACTGTAATTAAAAATCTTCCAACAAACAAAAGTCCAGGACCAGATGGCTTCACAGGTGAATTCTATCAAACATTTAGAGAAGAACTAACATTGATTGTTCTCGACCTCTTCCAAAAAATTGCAGAGGGAGGAACACTCCCAAACTTTTTCTACAAAGCTACCATCACCCTGATACCAAAACCAGAAAAAGATAACATAAAAGAAAGAAAATTATAGACCAATATCAATGATGAGCATAGATGTGAAAATCCTCAGCAAAATACTAGCAAACAGAATCCAACATCATATTAAAAGGATCATACACCATGATCAAGTTGGATTTATCCTAGGAATGCAAGGATTCTTCAATATACACAAATCAATCAATCTGATACACCATATTAACAAAGTAAGGAATAAAACCCATGTGATAATTTAAAAAGATGCAGGAAAAGCTTTCGACAAAATTCAACACCCATTTATGATAAAATCTCTCCAGAAAACGGGCATAGATGGAACCTACCTCAACATAATAAAGTGCATATATGACAAACTCACAGCAAACATCATACTCAACAGTGAAAATCTGAAAATATTTCCTCTAAGATCAGGTACAAGACAAGGATATCCACTCTTGCCACTCTTATTCAACATCGTTTTAGAACTCCTAGCCATGGCAATCATGGAAGAAAAAGAAATAAAAGGAATATAAATTGGAAAAGAAGAAGGAAAACTGTCACTGTTTGCAGATGAAGTGATACTATACATAGAAAATCCTAAAGATGCCACCAGAAAACTACTAGAACTAATCAATGAATTTGATAAATTTGCCAGATACAAAATTAATGCACAGAAATCTCTGGCATTCCTATACACTAACAACAAAAAATCAGAAAGAGAAATTAAGGAAACAATCCCATTTACCATTGCAACAAAATGAGTAAAATACCTAGGAATAAACCTACCTAAGGACGTGAAAGACTTGTACTCAGAAAACTGTAAAACAATGATGAAACAATCAAAGATGACATAAAAGGATGGAGAAATATACCATGTTCTTGACTGGAAGAATCAATATTGTGAAAATGACTAAACTACCCAAAGCAATCTACAGATTCAATGCAATCCCTATCAACCTACCTATGGCATTCTTCACAGAATCAGAAAAAAAAATTTTACAGTTTTATGGAAACACAAAAGGAATCTTTTATTTATTTATTCATTTATTTATTTATTATTTATTTTTATTTATTTATTTTGTGGTACGCGGGCCTCTCCCTGTTGTGGCCTCTCCCGTTGCGGAGCACAGGCTCCAGACACGCAGGCTCAGCGGCCATGGCTCACAGGCCCAGCCTCTCTGCAGCATGTGGGATCTTCCCGGGCCAGGGCATGAACCCGTGTCCCCTGCATCAGCAGGTGGACTCTCAACCACTGTGCCACCAGGGAAGCCCACAAAAGCAATCTTGGGAAGGAAATATGGAGTTGCAGGAATCAGGCTTCCTGACTTCAAACTATACAACAAAGCTACAGTAATTGAGACAGTATGTTACTGGCACAAAAACAGAAATATAGATCAATGGACCAGGATAGAAAACCCAGAGATAAACCCATGCACATATGGACACCTAATTTACAGCCAAGGAGGAAAGAACATACAATGGAGAAAAGAGAGCCTCTTCAATAAGTGGTGCTGGAAAAACTGGACAGCTACATGTAAAAGAATGAAATTAGAACACTACCTAACCCATATACAAAAAATAAACTCAGAATGGCTTAAAGACCTAAATGTAAGACCAGACACTATAAAACTCTTAGAGGAAAAGATGGGAAAAACACTCTTTGATATAAACCACAACAAGATCATTTTTGACCCACCTCCTAGAGTAATGAAAAAAATAATAAATAAAAATGGGACCTAAAGAAACTTAAAAACTTTTGCACAGCAAAGGAAACCATAAACAAGATGAAAAGACAACCCTCAGAATGGGAGAAAATATTTGCAAATGAAACAATGGACAAAGGATTAATCTCCAAAATATACAAACAGTTCATAGAGCTCAGTATCACAAAACAAACAACCCGATTAAATAATGGATGGAAGATCTAAATAGACATTTCACCAAAGAAGACATACAGATGACCAAGAGGTCTATGAAAATATGCTCAACATCACTAATCATTAGAGAAATGCAAATCATAACTACAATGCGATATCACCTCACACTAGTCAGAATGGCCATTATCAAAATATCAAGAGATAATAAATGCTGGAGAGGGTGTGGTGAAAAGGGAACCCTCCTGCCCTGTTAATGGGAATGTAAATGAAACAATCACTATGGAGAAGAGCATGGAGGTTCCTTGAAAATCTAAAAATAGAACTACAATATGGCCCAGCGATCCCACTACTGGGTATATACCCTGAGAAAACCATAATTCAAAAAGAGACATGTAGTTCATGGCAGCACTATTTACAATAGCCAAGACATGGGAGCAACCTAAATGTCCATCAAGAGATGAATGGATATAGAAGATGTGGCACATATATACAATGGAGTATTACTCAGCCATAAAAAGAAATGAAATTGAGTTATTTGTAGTGACGTGGATGGACCTAGGGTCTGTCATACAGAGTGAAGTAAGTCAGAAAGAGAAAAACAAATACTGTATGCTAACGCATATATATATGGAATCTAAAAAACTAAATGGTACTGATGAACCTAGTGACTGGGCAGGAATAAATATGTAGAGTTAGAGAATGGACTTGATGACACAATGGGGTGAGGGGGAAGCTGGGGCGAAGTGAGAGTAGCATCGACATATATACACTACCAAATATAAAATAGATAGCTAGTGGGAAACAGCTGCATAGCACAGGGAGATCAGATCAGTACTTTGCGACAACCTAGAGGGTTGAGATAGGGAGGGTGGGAGGGAGGCTCAAGAGGGAGAGGATATGGGGATATATATATGCATATGGCTGCTTCACTTTGTTGTACAACAGAAACTAACACAGCGTTGTCAAGCAATTATACGCCAATAAAGGTGTATAAATAAATAAATAAACTTTAAAAATTAATAAATAAGTAAATAAAATTAACTTTAAAAACTTTAAAATCAGCTTTAATTCATTTAAATTAACCACTCTAAAATACCACATTAATTAAATGTAATATGACTTTTACCTCAATTAAAAAAAAACCACAAAGAATGAATTCTAAATAATACACTCCTTACATGGCTGCTAAGTGTTCTCACATCAGAGTTACTTTAATTATGTTTAGTTAATTAAAATAAGGCTGCTTCATATAACCATATTTTGTACTCTTGTTTCCTGTCTCTGCAATATCTTACCTGCCAGGTATGCCTAGAACACATGTTTTCTCTACTATCCAGCTCCATAATGTCTTACATGTCCTTTTAACAACATTAATTTCCTTTCTTCAGGTAAAATTATATGGTTCTTAATTTTCACATTGTGCTATCATTATCTTTTTACATGATATCTCTCACATTAAACTGGGGACTCACAATAGTAGGAAGAATGGATTTATAAATCTATGTATTGCTGGCACCTGTGGGTGCTGGGTTATAGGGGAAGCAGGATAATATTTGTTGAATTGATGAGTGAAGCCATACACCCACACACACTTTTTTGTTGTTTTGTTACAGACTAAACTAAATAGAAGATATCTGTGTGCTAGCAATTGTAGTTAGGAATGACCTAAGAAAAGAGTCCTAAAAGAGGATTTCAGAGCTGTCCAGGGGACAAAGAAAACCCTACTACTAATGTTAAGTCCACTACTGTTAACCTATGGCTCGTAGGAATTGTTGTAATGTCACAGGCTACTGGGAGGTTTAAAAGGAAGTCGTCTATTGCAGCCTGCAATTGATGCACTGGAAAAAGACAACGAAAAGCTGAGGGTGATGAATCACAGATTTAAGGTTAGATGCGAAAGTCAGAGGGACTCCTAGGCAGCGCATCAAGAACCTCATACTCTGAACTTATGGGCCAGAAAAATCTGAGACCTTGAACTGAATTATAAGGGCAATAGTACATTAGAGAAGATTGAATTATCCACTCTAGCATGTCTGATATGCCAAGGTCAGGACCATGGCTGGTTAAGAGTGGAACACTGAGACTATGGCTGGATGCAAACATCTGGGTTGATGTACTCAAGAACAATGAGATTCACCTGATCCCTCTGCGATATGTCTGCAGTATCTCATTTATCCCTGTCAAAGACTAGACTTAGTAAGAAATCGTTGATATGCTAACATTATATTATGATCTACATTTAACATCCAGATAAGGACTCTGAGAGTTGGTGGTTAAAGTGCTGCTAGAAGAGTTTTTGAAAACCCATTCTCAGTGAAGTGGTAATTCCAGGACTGCTATAATAGAAGATGAAGAAGGAGTTTAAGAGGCTCAGAGAAGTGACATGCTAGAGTGACAACACTGCAGGTCTCCAGAAAACCCACCCACGTGAAAAGACACTGAAGATACTCCATTTACTAAGCTGGCAAGCTTGCACTGCCGAGGGCGCCAAAATCACATCTCAGTAGCGGTGGCCCTCTGTAAACCAGGACTGATGTCAGGAGATGCAGTGACAGAAATGGGTTCATTGATGGCAATGGAGATAAGGTTTCTCCATGATAATGGAAGTCAGATGGCATTCTTAATCATCACTACAAAATCTCTGACAATTCAGATCATTGCATTTTGAGAGAACTCCAAACTTGGCTAAAGAAGCTGGTGAATATTATAGATCATTAAACTCTTACACTCTTCACGTTTTTTCTAAATAAGTTTTCTTTTTTCTTTTAAATTATGATTGTTTTTACTCCCCATCTGGTCTAGACATAGGAAAATGAACAAAACACATCACTCAAAGATCTTGGACTTGTATTTTTACAAAAACATAGTATTGTCTCTTTGAGAAGATAAGATGAGTAGCGCTTTAGTGGTATGTGAAGTAGTTATATTGTTTTAGATGTTATTTTTAAATGAGTCTTATGGAAACAAGGGCATTTAATCTTTGTGTTACCAAGGAAGACATGGAATATACTGAAAACTGGTATTGTCTTCGGTCTGGCATGCTTTCTACCTTCTTCTGATAAGAGTGCCTTGATCTTCCATTGTAGAATGACCATTACTTCAGTTTCATTTCTGGGGTTATGGATGGGGCAGATCCTATCCCCATTCATAGAGCTGGGTGTGAGAGAGACTTGACTGTTTTTCCCATGTATATTCCATGTGATCCAGTGGAAATATAAAATCTCAGTCAAGGATGGTTTTTGTTGGGATTATTACAGAAATAGCCTCCAACTGTGGTTGCTGAGGAACATCATTTGAAGAGAATCTGCAAAAGGATGAAAACCAGCAAGGTAAAGCCTAGAGAAGGAGAGTTGAGAATGCCTTCTATTCTTAGGGCATTATTTGAGCATCTAGAACCAGATATGGCTGCATTTAGTCTTCTCTGGAGTTAAAAACAGGGCTAGCCAATAAACTTTCTACTTAGTTTAAGCTCTTTTGTAATGGATAACATTAAAATGCAACCAAAAATCTTGACTACTATGTTACCACATCTTTATTTCTTATGTCATATACTGCATATTTTTCAATCATATTGAATATACCAAGCATATGGTTCTAATAGTATTTCTTTTATAGAGATTATTTTTTAAAATAGATGTGTATTTTTCTTCATTTTTAGAATACATATTCTGCTTTTTTTAATGCAGATTCTTTTTTTAATTCATACACTGCTTCTATTCTCCTCTTGCTCTCCTGCTCTCTCTCACTTTCTCAAATCATCCTTAATTGGGTTAAACCTTTGCTAAGAAAATAAGGTGGTTGTATCCTCCTGGGATCCCCTCCCTTCCCATTTTGTTGCTATAAAAACACTCATATCTCAAATAGGTGGGCAGGCTGTTAGAAATTTAAATAAACAATTCAGTGATCCAGTAGCCCAAGGGAAGTTAGGAGAGAGCCAGGTCCTTGGTAAATGCTAGAAAAAATAATCTTTCCCCTGTAGTGTCTTACCTGTTTTTGATAAAAGAACTGCACTAGAGGCCAAATGTTCTTTTCATTTGGCCTCTGTTCCATGCCAGAGGAATGGAACAATCCCCTACAATCTATCTCTTAGACACATTTTGGCAATGCCAAGAGATTCCCACTGATGCTGCCCACCTGTTTAGTGACTACTTCCAGGTACACTGACTGGTCTTTACTTCTTTCACTCACCAACAGAAATCTCAGTTTTTCCAATGCTATTACTTTCTAATGTTGCTAAGCTGTTGCCACATAGACATGTCTGAGTGCTAGGAACTGTTGTTGCTCTTTCCTGCTTATATTTCCATTTCTTCCCCCAATTTTGAAGAGGAATGCACCAAAATGGACACTTCCCTTTAATTCCTGGACATATTTTATGTCAATGTCAACTCTTGGTATCTTCTTTCAATAGTGTCCCATTAACATTATATTTAACAGAAAATGTTTCAAAAACGTTGTATGTGGAAAGCATCTTTCCCAAATTCCCAAGACAGTTTCAGGACACCCCTTCTCCATTTATAAATTTGGTTTTTCAATTTGGTTGGTGAGGCCACTGTGTGCATTTTAAAGTTTGTATTTGAGTCCATATCATATCTAGATGTTCCAATTCACAAACAAAATATTATTGAGCACTAGGGAATAACACTAACATTTTCTGAATTCACTCATATTTAATAATTCAGAATGATCTTTTATTTTCATTCAATTGGCCATCCTGATCTTTTATTTAAATTGCCTCTCTGATTTAGATTTGGACTTTTAATCTTATTAAAATGTTAGTCTTGGCTTGTCTCACCAACAAACTATTACCACTTTCTCCAAGCTGTTGCTGTTGTGAAATTTTATCCTAATATCTTGCCAGAATAACTTCACTAAGTATACCTTTCATCAATATAACAATTGTCTTTCTCAAATATCTTCAGTGATTCGCTCTTACCCATAAAACAACAAAAAAAAACTCTTAACTATGGTTTATTAACTTCTCTAAGCTCCTCTAAGTTTTATATCAAATAAAATGCTTAAAATATTACAATATTTAATTCTTCACCAATAATCTCTTTTTTTTAATTCAAACAGAAAGTCACAAAAATTATAATCATCCTCATCAGTTCACTCAGTCCCATGTAATTAATTCATTTTTTTATCTTGATCTTTTATTAGCACTTTTATGAGTTCACCAGTTTTTCATTAGAGTTCTGAAAAGGCTTATTCATTCAGTTCAGGAGCACAGTCAGTTACCAGAAACCTGTACTTGTCAGAGTCTTTTCCATGAATTCCTTGAAGATGAAACACTCTTAAAGGAACATATTTGCGAAAGCATCAGAGTACACCCAGAACTGTCTGTAAATGACAAAAGACTTAAAAATTACCATGGTTAAGATTTGATGAAATGTCGTAATAATGAAATTGACAAGGAAATTTAGTTATTTCTGAGATATACATTTTAACGTAATAACTAGAATTATGACATAACATTATACCAGAATATATAAGATTTTTAGAAATTTCATGTAATGTCTGAAACATTTATATTAACATATTTCCATACAAATAACCCAGTGAAAGTTTAGTATTAGTTCTTTCGGTTTTTTGTTTTTTGGTTTTTTTTACTGCAGGTTGTCATTAGTCACCAATTTTATACACATTAGTGTATACATGTCAATCTCAGTCACCCAATTCAGAACACCATATTCCCCACCCCATTGGTGTCCATATGTCTGTTCTCTACATCTGTGTCTCAACTTCTGCCCTGCAAACCGACTCATCTGTACCATTTTTCTAGGTTCCATATACACACGTTAATATAAGATATTTGTTTTTCTCTTTCTGACTTACTTCACTCTGTATGACTGTCTCTAGATCCATCCATGTCTCAACAAATGACTCAGTTTAGTTCCTTTTAATGGCTGAGTAATATTGCATTGTATATATGTACCACAACTTCTTTGTCCATTCGTCTGTCGATGGGCATTTAGATTGCTTCCATGACCTGGCCATTGTAATTCGTGCTGCAATGAACATTGGGGTACATGTGTCTTTTTTTTTTTTTTTTTTTTTTTTTTTTGGTGATACACGGGCCTCTCACTATTGTGGCCTCTCCCATTGTGGAGCACAGGCTCTGGATGCACAGGCTCAGCAGCCATGGCTCATGAACCCAGCTGCTCCACGGCATGAGGGATCCTCCCAGACCGGGGCATGAACCTGTGTTCCTTGCCTCAGCAGCCAGACTCTCAACCACTGCACCACCAGGGAAGCCCAAATGTGTCTTTTTGAATTATGGTTTTATCTGGGTATATGCCCAGTAGTAGGATTGCTAGATCATATGGTAAATCAATTTTTAGTTTTTTAAGGAACCTCCATACTATTCTCCATAGTGGCTGTATCAATTTACATTCCCACCAACAGTGCAAGAGGGTTCCCTGTTCTCCGCACCCTCTACAGAATTTGTTGTTTGTAGATTTTCTGATGATGCCCATTCTAACTGGAGTGAGGTGATACCACATTGTAGTTTTGATTTGCATTTCTCTAATAATTAGTGATGTTGAGCAGCTTTTCATGTGCTTCTTGGCCATCTGTATGTCTTCTTTGGAGAAATGTCTATTTAGGTCTTCTGCCCATTTTTGGATTGGCTTGTTTGTTTTTTTAATGTTGACCCGCATGAGCTGTTTATATATTTTGGAGATTAATCCTTTGTCCATTGATTCATTTACAAATATTTTCTACCATTCTGTGGGTTGTCTTTTCGTCTTGTTTATGGTTTCCTTTGTTGTGTAAAAGCTTTGAAGTTTCATTAGATCCCATTTGTTTATTTATGTTTTTATTTCCATTACTCTAGGAGGTGCATCACAAAAGACCTTGCTGTGATTTATGTCAAGGAGTGTTCTTCCTATGTTTTCCTCTAAGAGTTTTATAATGTCCGGTTTTATATTTAGGTCTTGAATCCATTTTGAGTTTATTTTTGTGTATGGTGTTAGGGAGTGTTCTAATTTCATACTTTTACATGTAGCTGTCCACTTTTCCCAGCACCACTTACTGAAGAGACTGTCTTTTCTCCATTGTATATCTTTGCCTCCTTTGTCATAGGTTAGTTGACCATAGGTGTGTGGGTTTATCTCTGGGTTTTCTATCTTGTTCCATTGATGTATGTTTCTGCTTTTGTGCCAGTATCATATTGTCTTGACTACTGTAGCTTTGTAGTATAGTCTGAAGTCAGGGACTCTGATTCCTTCAGCTCCGTTTTTTTCCATCAAGACTGCTTTGGATATTTGGGGTCCATTGTGTCTCCCAACAAATTTTAAGATGATTTGTTCTAGTTGTGTAAAAAATGCCATTGGTAATTTGATAGGGATTGCATTGAATCTGTAGATTGCTTTGGGTACTATAGTCATTTTCACAATATTGAATCTTCCAATCCAAGAGCACAGTATATCTCTCCATCTGTTGGTATCATCTTTAATTTCTTTCATCAGTGTCTTATAGTTTTCTGCATACAGGTATTTTGTCTCCCTAGGTAGGTTTATTCCTAGGTATTTTATTCTTTTTGTTGCAATGATAAATGGGAGTGTTTCCATAATTTCTCTTGCAGATTTTTCATCATTAGTGTATAGGGATGCAAGAGATTTCTTGCAGGATAGTTTTGTATCCTGCAACTTTACCAAATTCATTGATTAGCTCTAGGAGTTTTCTCGTGGCATTTTTAGGATTCTCTATGTATAGTATCATGTCATCTGCAAAGAGTGACAGTTTTACTACTTCTTTTCCAACTTGTATTCCTTTTAGTTCTTTTTCTTCTCTGATTGCCATGGCTAGGACTTCCAAAACTGTGTTGAATAATAGTGGTGAAAGTGGACATCCTTGTCTCATTCCTGATCTTAGAGGAAATGCTTTCAGTTTTTCACCATTGAGAATGATGTTTGCTGTTGGTTTGTTGTATATGACCTTTATTATGTTGAGGTAGGTTCCCTCTATGTCCACTTTCTCAAGAGTTTTTATCATAAATGGGTGTTGCATTTTGTCAAAAGCTTTTTCTGCATCTATTGAGATGATCATATGGCTTTTATTCTTCAATTTGTTAGTATGGTGTATCACATTGATTGATTTTCGTATATTAAAGAATCCTGGCATCGCTGGGATAAATCCCACTTGATCATGCTGTATGCTCCTTTTAATGTGCTGTTGGATTCTGTTTGCTAGTATTTTGTTGAGGATTTTTGCATTTATATTCATCAGTGATATTGGTCAGTAATTTTCTTTTTTGTAGTATCTTTATCTGGTTTGGGTATCATGGTGATGGTGGCCTCATAGAATGAGTTTGGGAGTGTTCCTTCCTCTGCAATTTTTTGGAAGAGTTTGAGAAGGATGGATGTTAGATCTTCTCTAAATGTTTGATAGAATTCAGCTGTGAAGCCATCTGGTCCTGAACTTTTGTTTGTTGGAAGATTTTTAATCATAGTTTCAATTTCATTACTTGTGATTGGTCTGTTCATATTTTCTGTTTCTTCCTGGTTCAGTCTTGGAAGGTTATACCTTTCTAAGAATTTGTCCATTTCTTCCAGCTTGTCCATTGCATTGGCATAGAGTTGCTTGTAGTAGTCTCTAAGGATGCTTTGTATTTCTGTGGTGTCTGTTGTAACTTCTCCTTTTTCATTTCTAATTTTATTGATTTGAGTCCTCTCCCTCTTTTTCTTAATGAATCTGGGTAATGGTTTATCAATTTTGTTTATCTTCTCAGAGAACCATCTTTTAGTTTTATTGATCTTTGCTATTGTTGTCTTTGTTTCTATTTCATTTATTTCTGCTCTGATCTTTATGATTTCTTTCCTTCTGCTAACTTTGGGTTTTCTTTATTCTTTTTTCTCTAGTTGCTTTAAGTGTAATATTTGATTGTTTACTTGAGATTTTTCTTGTTTCTTGAGGTAGGCTTGTATAGCTATAAAATTCCCTCTTATAACTGCTTTTGCTGCATCCATAGGTTTTGGATTGTTGTGTTTTCATTGTCATTTTTTTCTAGGTATTTTTTGATTTGCTCTTTGATTTCTTCAGTGATCTCTTGGTTATTAATAACGTATTGCTTAGCCTCCATGTGCTTGTGTTTTTTACGTTTTTTCCCCTGTAATTCATTTCTAATCTCATAGTGTTGTGGTCAGAAAAGAAGGTTGATATGATTTCAATTTTCTTAAATTTACTGAGGATTGATTTGTGACCCAAGGTGTGATCTATCCTGGAGAATGTTCCGTGCACACTTGAGAGGAAAATGCAACCTGCTGTTTTTGGATGGAATGTCCTATAAGTATCAATTAAATCTAGCTGGTCTACTGTGTCATTTAAAGCTTCTGTTTCCTTATTTATTTTCATTTTGGCTGATCTGTCCATTAGTGTAAGGTGTTAAAGTCGCTCACTATTATTGTGTTACTATCAAGTTCCTCTTTTATAGCTGTTGACAGTTGCCTTATGTATTGAGGTGCTCCTATGTTGGGTGCAGATATATTTGTAATTCTTATGTCTTCTTCTTGGATTGATCCCTTGATCATTATGTAGTGTTCTTCCTTGTCTCTCGTAACATTGTTTATTTTAAAGTCTACTTTATCTGATATGAGTATTGTTACTCCAGCTTTCTTTTGATTTCCATTTGCATGGAATATCTTTTTCCATCCCCTCACTTACATTCTGTATGTGTCCCTAGGTCTGAAGTGGGTCTCTTGTAGACAGAGTATATATGGGTCTTGTTTTTGTATCCATTCAGCAAGCCTGTTTCTTTTGGTTGGAGCATTTAATCCATTCACGTTTAGGGTAATTATCGATATGTATGTTCCTATGACCATTTTCTTAATTGTTATGGGTTTGTTTTTGTAGGTCCTTTTCTTGTCTTGTGTTTCCCACTTAGAGAAGTTCCTTTAGCATTTGTTGTAGAGCTGGTTTGGTGGTGCTGAATTCTCTTAGCTTTTGCTTGTCTGTAAAGCTTTTGATTTCTCCATCGAATCTGAATGAGATCCTTGCCGGGTAGAGTCATCTTGGTTGTAGGTTCTTCCCTTTCATCACTTTAAGTATATCATACCACTCCCTTCTGGCTTGTAGAGTTTCTGCTGACAAATCAGCCGCTAACCTTATGGGAGTTCCCTTGTGTGTTATTTGTCATTTTTCCCTTGCTGCTTTCAATAATTTTTTTTTTTTTTTTTTTTTTTTTTTTTTGTGGTATACGGGCCTCTTACTGCTGTGGCCTCTCCCGTTTCAGAGCACAGGCTCTGGACTCACAGGCTCAGCATCCATGGCTTACAGGCCTAGCCGCTCCGGGGCCTGTGGGATCTTCCCAGAACGGGGCATGAACCCATGTTCTCTGTATCGGTAGGCGGATTCTCAACCACTGCACCACCAGAGAAGCCCTCTTTGTCTTTAATTTTTGCCAGTTAGTTTATTATGTGTCTTGGCGTGTTTCTCCTTGGGTTTATCCTGTATGGAACTCACTGCACTTCCTGGACTTGGGTGGCTATTTCCATTCCCATGTTAGGGAAGTTTTTGACCATAATCTCTTCATATATTTCCTCTGGTCCTTTCTCTTTCTCTTCTCCTTCTGGGACCCCAAATGCGAATGTTGTTGTGTTTAACATTGTTCCAGAGGTCTCTTAGGTTGTCTTCATTTCTTTTCATTCTTTGTTCTTTAGTCTGTTCTGGTACAGTGAATTCCACCATTCTGTCTTCCAGGTCACGTATCAGTTTTTCTGCCTCAGATGTTCTGCTATTGATTCCTTCTATGTAGTTTTCATTCAGTTATTGTATTGCTCGTCTCTGTTTGTTTGTTCTTTAATCCTTCTAGATCATTGTTAAACATTTCTTGCATCTTCTCGATCTTTGCCTCCATTCTTTTTCCGAGGTCCTGGATCATCTTCACTATCATTATTCTGAATTATTTTTCTGGAGAGTTGCCTATCTCCACTTAATTTAGCTGTTTTTCTGGGGTTTTATCTTGTTCCTTCATCTGGTATATAGCCCTCTGCCTTTTCATTTTGTCTGTCTTTCTGTGAATATGGTTTTTGTTCCACAGGCTGCAGGATTTTAGTTCTTGCTTGTGCTGTCTGTCCTCTGGTGAATGAGGCTATCTAAGAGGCTTGATAGGAGGGACTGGTGGTGGGTAGAGCTGACTGTTGCTCAGGTGGGCAGAGCTCAGTAAAACTTTAATCCCCTTGACAGTTGATGGGTGTGGCTGGGTTCCCTCCCTGTTGGTTGTTTGGCCTGAGTCAACCAACACTGGAGCCTACCTGGGCTCTTTGGTGGGGCTAATGACAGACTCTGGGAGGGCTTACGCCAAGGAGTAGTTCCCAGAACTGCTGCTGCCAGTGTCCTTGTCACCACGGTGAAAGAGAGCCACCCTCTGCCTCTGCAGTAGACCCTCCAACACTAACAGGTAGGTCTGGTTCAGTCTCCTCTGGGGTCACTGCTCTTTCCCCTGCGTCCCAATACACACATTACTTTGTGTGTGCCCTATAAGAGTGGAGTGTCTGTTTCCCCCAGTCCTGTGGAAACCCTGCAATCAATTCCCACTAGGCTTCATAATCTGATTCTCTAGGAATTCCTCTTCCCATTGCCAGACCCCCTGGTTGGAAAGCCTGAAGCAGGGCTCAGAACATTCACTTCAGTGGGTGGACTTCTGTGGTCTATGTGTTCGCCAGTCTGTGAGTCACCCATGCACCAGTTATAGGGTTTGATTTTACTGTGATTTCACCCCTCCTACCATCTCATTGTGGCTTCTCCTTTGTCTTTGGATGTGGTGTATCTTTTTTGGTTAGTTCTAGTGTCTTCCTGTTGATGATTGTCCAGCAGCTAGTTGTGATTATGGTGTTCTCACAAGAAGGAGTGAGAGCATGTCCTTCTACTCTGCCATTTTGGTTCCTCTATTGTTATTACATAAACAATTATCTGGAGGGTCTTCATGTCTCAGCCCTACATCATTGGAACACCTTCATCAGTTCTGAAGGCTGGAAGTCCGAGGTCATCCTGCCAGCATAGTAGTCATGTTCTGGTGAAGACCCTCTTCTGCATTGCAGACAACCAACATCTCAGTGTGTCCTCACACCATGGAAGAGCCTCACCAAGAATCTTAAAGGATAAGAAAAGGAAATGGTACATTGAAATCTCAAGTAGAATTGGGACACTTAAAAATTTCACAGAATGTATCCAACTTCCTTTGAGTGTGTTGTGTGTTTTCTCTGCAATCTATCTCTTAGACACTTGACCCTACGTTTTTGAGAATGACAATGTTTTATTTACACTTCAATCTCCCCAGCTGCAAATGGAATAGTATTCCCTCTCTGTCAATTACTCTTTCTTTTCTTTCAATACTTAGCACTCAGTTTAACCATCTATTAGTTTGTGAAGGTTTTCATTCTCCCACCACAGGAAGGATTCAACGATCTGTTATCTCTTTTTCTTTTCACTCTAACACTCTGTTTTTAATTCCATCATACTATGTACCACATTGTAGTTACTGTTGATTTACTTGTCTGACTTCCTCACAAACTTGAATGCAGGGAATATCTTTTATCTCCATGTCCATCCTAAATACTAGAGTTCCTGGTAATAGGTGTGTATTTCATGAAGGCCCAAAGGAAGAATTTAAGTTATTGTTTTGCATTGGCAGTTTGATAAGTGAGACTTCATGAAAGTGAGTGGAAAGTAAAGAGAAAAAGAATATAATTATGAAATATCTTGAAAAAAATGTTTCATCTTGACACAGTCTCTATTACATCCTTGACTATTAAACAATACTGAACCATAGGCTTTGTTAAACTGGAAGAAAGATCAGGTTATCCTGGTAAAGGTAGTGGGTGAACATGCAGACATCCCTAGGGTTGAAAAGGAAGTTACATCAATTCTAGGATAAAGAACTCAATCGGAAGTGGAAATGTGTACAGTAGGATTTTTTTAGTGCTGAAATATTATCCAAGGAAGCAGTAATATATGTGAAAATTATGTGTTTATAATCACAGAGGACTGATAAGTGTCAGAGGCTGCATAGCTAAGGAAGAAAAATATGAAGAAGCTAATTATTATTGAAAATATGTTATTCTCATTTCTACAAAAAGAGGAGGCAGTATTATCTGCAATCAACTCAGGAACAATTACAGCTTGGCAAGAGTGAACCTAATCAGCTGGAGGTGGTCGTGAAACACAGTGATCAAGCTAATGGATCCACAGGAAAACCTAAGTGCTTGAATGAGATAGAGAAAAGAGAGCACAAAGGACTGATCAGGGACATGGCAGTGAAATCATGAGGATAAATGAGAATCAGATTAGTTGGGGAAAGAAAGGTCAGAGGCTTTCAAATAAAAGCAAAGACAAAGGATAAGAGAGACGAATTAATATGTACCTTGAGATTTAGAGTTCAGTTAGCACTGGTCCAGATGCTAGTTGACTAAAATTTTAATTTCAGTTGCACCACTGACATCTCATGTGAGTTTGACAAGTCAGTGGCCTTCTTTGCTCTTGGGTCTTTTTATCTGTAAAATTAAAATGTTTGCCTAGATGACAGCTAAATCTTTACTACATGACAGTTTTATTGTCCGACTATTCCTCAGGTACATGACGCCATGATTTTCCCAATTTCTATGGGTGCTACACCCAATTGCACTTCCTGGCACATAGAGATGTTGAATGGGGGTTATCAAGTAGAGAATATGACAAATAATTAATTTTCTTCTCTATATTTGGAAGTTAATAACCACAAAGTTATATGTATGATTGGCCCTCTGTTTAGTACGGTTTAAAGGGAAATGGAAAATCCCTCCTACCCCAACTAAGAGCTCAGAGAATCTATTCTTTGAAGAGCTGGGGGTGAGAGAGTTTGTCTGGAATTTTCTTAGTCCAATGACCATATAAAAAACTTGCTGCACCATCACCCTATAGCTGGTAAACAAATGACACTCTGGCTGGTAACATAAGTTGGTACAAGTGGTTAACTTAGTGCAAGCTTCTTGCTAGACATGTATATATAGGGATAGGGAAGCATTAGAGCAGGGAAAGCAGTATCTTAGTCCTATTTTTACCAAAGAGTCTAGAATTAGTTTTTATCCTTTTAAGCACCTATAATAAAATGGTGCCCTGAGTCTTATTCTGCAATTGGTCTGCAGTTCTCTCTCAGCCACATCAGATGTGCTTTACTTTTTGTAATACCATCCAAATTTTAGCTTAACTTTAAACCTTTATCATTGTTATTACCTTAATATTTGAATGTAATAATAAATAGTAGGCATCATACACAGTGTCTAATACTTGGTAGTCATTCAATAAATGATAACTACTATTTTAAGGGATATATAGTTATCAAGATTTTTTTTTCAAAAAAGGAAATTGTTTCACAGAAATTGAAGCATACTTTATGTTACTAATTTTCTGACTTCTCCACAAATGTTCTATATTTGCATAAGTGGTTTTATTACCAAATAGTATACAAAATGAGAAATGTCCTTTAAGTATCTTGTAAACTTTATCAATAATTTTATGTCAATATTTTGTGAGGCTAAAAAGTTATACCAGTTGCAAAGCCTAACTTATTACCCACCTTTTCACTACCATACCCCATGGTAAATCTCAGCTTGAATTTCACAGAAGACCAGACAAATGAACTAAAGTCTATCTTTCCTCCCAGTTCTATGAAGAAGGTCCCCTCTTCCATGGGAAGGTGGGAGGAGGAATTTGAATGGCATCTTTGTTGGTGGAAAAGGGCATGATCTTGGTGCTTGTACATGATTCTTTGTAAGTGGCCTCCTTGTCACTTCACTGCTTTTTGCTGATACATCCTACACAGGTCCGCAAGATTAATTTCCCCAAACACAGTTTGTGCCTTAAGTCCTTCTGATCAAAATCTTCAGTAGCTCCACAAAGCTGACAGAGTAATATGTTAACTCATAGAATTAAAGACTGACTCTGAGTTAACTACCCTCAGGGGTCTATTCACCTCACCAGTTATCTGACACACAAATCTGTATGTGTGTTTATCCCATTTTCTGGTCTCCACTGAAATACTTACAAGGGCGGGAAACCTTATACCTACTCTGTTTACACTCTATTTTGTTCCTTGGAATGTCCTCATATTTGATAAAAAAATAATCTGTCTCATTGCTGCTGCTCAAGAGTCAGGCAAAATAAATCAAATATTTTTTTTGTATATAATAGATCAATATTTTGGACCACACAGACCTTCTAAACCTTTCTGCTTTTAATTCAGACATTTCTCCCTTCAATTTTTACTTCTGCAGTCCTTAGTCACATTTCAAAACTTGCTCTAATGTGGCTCTTTCCGTACTCTTCTATTTCCTTCTCTCAGAAAGGATTATTTTTTCTCTTCTCTGTACCCTGTGAATATGGCACTTCACTTTATTGATTGCTCTCCTATGCTGCTTATTACTTTATACCTTTACTTATAGAAATATTTTACAAAATTTGATCCATGCAACAATATTCTCACAAGTTGTCATAGGGGTTATGTGGGGAAAAATACAAAAAACAATAAACATTTATTTTCTACCCATGAAATGGATCCAAGTTACATAGGATCCTTATATTACTCAGAGGAGTTTCTGTTTGTGAATTTTCAAGGGTGTGTGAGAAATACAGTGCGTATTTTCCTAAACTAATTTGACCATAGAACTCTGGGTTTCATAAAATTGGATTTCTCATGGCTGATTCTTTGCGATATGTTGACTAATAATTATTTATAACAATATCTCATCTCTTTTACTGTAATAAGAAGTTCTTAATGGCCTTTTACATGCCTTATATATCTTTGTTACTGTAACAGGGACTTACACACTGCCAGGTATACAGTAGGTATCAAAAATGATCAAATGATCAAGTGAATTAACAAATCAGTAGGCTACAGATGAATTTCCCATCCTTGTTGGGAAGGAATAAGAACTGACTGGCCTCTAGCCAGGGCCTGAAAACTAAGGCAAGACAACATTTAAAACTATAAATAGGGCTTCCCTGGTGGCGCAGTGGTTGGGAGTCTGCCTGCCGATGCAGGGGACATGGGTTCGTGCCCCGGTCCGGGAAGATCCCACATGCCGTGGAGCGGCTGGGCCCGTGAGCCATGGCCGCTGAGCCTGCGCATCTGGAGCCTGTGCTCTGCAACAGGAGAGGCCACAGCAGTGAGAGGCCCGCGTATCACACACACACAAATATATATATATATATATATATATATATATATATATATATATATATATATATATATATATAACTTTAAAAAATTTAAAAAAATATTTTAAAAACGAACTCTAAAATTTCATTGTTGTCTTTAAACAATGAACATTATCTCCTGCTCATGTAGCTGTGGTTTAGCTGGAGTAGTTCTGCTGATCTTGGCCGAGCTCTGCTTGGCTTTTTTCCCTGGCATCAGTTTACTTCAGGTCTGCTCCTTACGTGTTTCATTCTTTGAGAACCTGAAGGACACGTGGGCATGTTTTTCTCCTGGCAATAACAGAAGCATGGGAGAGAAGATCCAATCATGTAAGCATATCTGAGGACATCATTTGCATCATATCTGCCAACATCTGACTAGTCCAAAGCAGTTGTGCAGCCAAACCCAAAGTCAAAGTGTAGAAGTGTTCATATCCTGTCTCTGATGGGAAGAATTGAAAAATCACTTGGAAAAAACGTCTGGTTACAGGTAAGGTGAGGAACTGCGAATCATAATTTAATCTACTGCAGATACAAAAGTGACAAGGGGAAGGCAAAGAGATTGAAGATACAACTGGTAATTGATGACAAGGATGAGGACAGAGTAGGGAGAGGCAGTTCACCAGATATGTTCATGCAGAAGCCCCCATGGAGGACTTTAGAGTCTCTTGAGGACACATAATCTACAGCACTTAGCATCCTACATGACTTTCCAAATATGAGCTTCCTGATGCCCTGTCATACTTAAGACTTGGCATTGTTATTTTTCTTGTGTGTACTAAGGAATGGTTTCAAGCATGGCCTTTCTGTTTCTATATATCTAAATGTATCTTTTCTTATTAAAGATTATGGTTGATGCAACCCCGAGATTCTATATTTGAGATTGAATTCCAAGTCCTTCTTTTGAGTAAGAAGGATGATGGGATAGAGAAAGGAATCACATTTCGGTGCCACTTTTCTCTATCCCTTCCTTTGTGCTCCCTCTTCATTACTCTTCCTTCTGTCCTCAGTGTTACCAGCCATCCCCACTTCTCCTTCCTGTCAACTTATTCCCCTTTCCTTTCACCTTTTCTTTTTCCCTTTCTCATTTTTCACACTTCTGTTCTTCCACATCATTCTTTACCTCTTTCCCTATCTTTTCCTATGTCCTTGCTTCTTCATCCACTCCATTCTAGCTCACCTTCCAATATTTTTTCCAACTCCTTTTATTTTATCTTACCTTTTCCCTTCCTATTTCCCAAAGGGCCCCGTAAAAAGTCAAGTTAATGGGAGAAAATCATTAAAGTTGCTTTTAACTTTGCCATTTTCTGTTATTATAAAGGCTTAAAGAATTTTGGGGGAGACAGTTCTTATTTCCCCAAACTCTCCAGTCTCTGTCCAGCTCTGGCCACTCATCATCAAGAGAAATGACTGTCGCTGTCACTGCTGCCTAACCAGATGGCAGGTGTGTCAGCTGCTGCTACTGCAGGGAACATTTTAAATCACTGTGAACTTTGAAGTATGTGGCTGTGGAGAAAGGCTCAAAACAATCCTAATTTCCCAGGTGAGTGTTGGCGTCACAGAAAAAAAGGATCAAACAAAAGTGATTACGACCTGAAATGGTCTTCAGGGCCAGGTTGCGGAGTATCACCATATCTTCAGAAAAAAAGCTTAACTCTCACACCACCACTCTGGTGGTGTCCTTGCAGAAAAAAACAATATTTTATTATTCCTTTGGATCAGGGACATTTCATATTTAATCTCACAGGCAAGCTACATCTTCTTTCTGCTATAACAGAGCCCTGTAATTACTGTTATTAATCTTAAAATCATGGGCTCTAATTTCAAAGGCTTCTTGTAATCTGAAAGTCTTTCAAAACATAATGGTGCAAAAAAATAAATCACCCTTTCCAAGTAGCATCTTTGCTTGGTAAATGCCAGCACGAGGAAGGATATAAACATATTCCCCAAACAAGTACCATAAACTGGGAAATGACACAATATCAACCATAAACATGTCTTTGTCCCAGCCTTGCTTAAAAACGTTCTCACTCACGAAATAAGGAGAAGCCTTTCAAATTGTACTTCAAAAAGACAAAAAAAATCAGTACACATACAGAAACTCTACTTGGCTGGAAAAGTTTCAGCTATGTCTATTGCATTCCCAGTGGCACTCTGTTCTCTCCTTTATCACTCTCACTTCTTTCCAGTCACTGTTCAATTACTGGGATGAGACAAGCACCCCTCTTTTCCGATCAACAGAATATGAGCCTTCCTGAAGAAAAGCAAACCTTTCTTTCTAAAGGATTTTACTTCCTGCCTGCTTGTCCTGCCCCATGTAAAAGGATGGCAATCCCTCACATATACATGGCACATGAACAAGTGCACCTGTGTCTGAGTATGTGTATTAAAATACATTCTAGAATGATAGTGGATATTGAGCTACTATCAATCACCAATGTCAGTAAATTAACTTATTTAATTAGATGTATCAAAGATTGCTAAGGGAATAGGAGAAGTAGCAGACAAATATTCAAGTGTGAGAGGTAAGGAAGAAATCTGGAAAAAGGGAGGTGAACCTGACATGAAAAGAAGGAATAGAGTGAAACTCATTGCAGGATGAGGGCCCAGCCACCTGCTCACATGATTTTCTCACATTTCAGCTCCCTGATGAGTCATCTTGCCTGTCTGCCTTAGTTGACTACCTTGAATGTGATTCCTTGCTGGCGTACATTCCATTTCAAACTGAGACACTATGTTTTCTGTATTTTGAGTATGCCCATTCATTACTTCTTACCCTACCAGAGGCAGCCTTCATTTATTGCTAAGAGTCTGGGTTGTGACTGTATGCATTCACATCTTGATTAGAAAATTCATGACGAAGAGGCAGTAGGATAACGGCACTGGAAATGACAGAGCAGAGATCTCAAACTCTCCAAAGCCAACATGCCGTGCACTTACTGACTGTGCTACACTGCCTACCACCTAATACTTACTGGGGAATGATAAAATGCTGAAATATTCAATCCATAGTATTGTGTCTGATGGTGGTGGGGAAGGGGGAAAGCTGGAAAATCAGTTGGATCAGCTGTTTGGGACTTGGGTTGATATGTTGAGATCTTAAGGTCTTTATTAAAAATAACTGAGAAAGAAGACTCCTGAGTTCTTATCTATAGTAAGTTAATATTGATACAGATTAAGATTATTGTCTAGCATTTAACAAGCACTATATGAGTGTTTGCTTAAAAAATAAGGGTATGTTTTTTCTGGAGCAAGTGCAGACACAGGCACCAACGTAAGGTACAACCATTTGGAACACCCATTACTGACAGGGGAAGGAAGGAGTGGACACAGGCAAAGAAAAGAATGTGCCATGAATCAAGAAAGCAGTTTATAATTTGATAATATATGATTGTTAATTATTCAATTCTAAGGTTAAATGTTGGTGTACTTAAATGGGTAATAGATTGATATAAGAAATGAAATGATTATGGTATTTCTTTGGGAATAATTTTTTCTCACAGCATATATAAAACCAAAATGTGATAAACAGTTTTGCAGTTGGAGAAAGTTTAATAATATTTTAGTCATTTTGTCTGTGCCCTAGATAATAAGCATGAGATTTAGCTTGGGATTGTCTGATTTCCTTGTCTACCTGCAGCAAATCTTAGCTAACTAGATATGTTGATTTAGTCTTTTCATTTATCTTGTAATTTAGGTTAATATTAAAGTTCTCATTTATAATCTCATACATTAAATTTCCTCACCTCATTTCAAGTTATTTTCCTTTTTTCTCATTTTCCACACTGAATTTTCTTTGAGATCTTTTTTAACTGCTGAGCTGAGAGAAACATAATTTTTCTATATTTATTTGTTCTAGTGAGCAACACCAACTTTTCTCAATTCTATCAATTTGATGTCTCATTTCTTTTCTCGAACTAATGTCCTTTGACTTTTTGATAGATATTCCATTTACATTTTTTGAGGGCTTAAACAATACAGTTTGCTCAATTTTTTCTTTATTTTATTTTTATTTTCCCAAAAGAATTAGCATCGTATGGCAGATAAAGCCCAAATTTTGACATCTAATTAACTCTGAGTCTTAGTTCTGCTGCTTACTAAGTGTGAGCTCTTAGATATTACATCACTAAATTTTGTTCAACTTATCTGTAAAAATGAACAGACACAATGCCTGTCCTTGCAAGCTCACGAGATTTGTGACAAAAATAAATAAATACCTGCAAATGTATTACAAACTATCAAGAGAATTGCACCCTGTATGTACACAATCAAATATCAGCTATATATTTCTGATTTTCAAATAATTTAATGAATATATTTTATACATAATTATTTTTATTGACTCAGAAGACATTTAAAATCTCAATTTTATTACCATTATTATGATCATCGAAGTCAACATGTTGCATATATTCAAAATCAAATTTATTTTTCAACAATGCATTTTCCCATGTTATGTGATACATAACTGATATAGTCATAGATGAGCAGAGTTGTCAGGATGTGAAATCATGTAGAAACTGGTACTCAGTTTTACAGGAGAAAAGAAAACTAAACTCACTGAGGCCAAAAAATTACCAAAGCTTATTGTTATGGGCTGATTTTTGTCCCTCTAAAATTTATGCATTGAAGCCACAATCTCCCAGTCCTTCAGAATGTGGCTATATTTGGTGATAGGTTCTTTCAAGAGGTAATTAGGTTAAAATGAGGTCATTATAGTGGACCATAATCCAATATGACTTATGTCCTTATAAGAGGAAAATTGGACACACACACACACACACACACACACACAGCAGACCATGTAAAGACCCTGGGAGAAGACGATTATCTACAAGTGAAGGAGAGGTTTCTAAAGAAACCAACCCTGTCACAACCCTGATTAAACATATAGCCTCTAGAATTGTGAGAAAATAAATTTCTGTTGTTTACCTAGTCTGTGGTACTTCATTATGGCAGTTCTAATAAACTTATACGCTAATTTAAAGCAGATACAGACTAAATCTCAGGTATTGCCAATCCTTACTGAGTACTTATTCCACCATATTATACTGCTTCCCAATTTTATTTTTAAAAAGATTCACTAAGTAAGGGAATAATTACTTAAATGGTGAAATAAATAAATAAACAATTAGCAATGATACAAGAAAATATTCTGAAAGAATAATTCTTTTAAGAGCACATCCAGTCAGATGCTACAGTTTAGCCAATGCAGGAATCAATTAATAACTGTGATTTTTCAAGGTTGACTTAAGTCATAGGACCCACCTAACAAAATTTGTAAGTGTCATCGGAATTCTGGACCATTTGAGTAGAACTGGATCCCCAACATGGAAGAAATCTTACAGAATATAACAAATCATTAATAGAAATATAAGTAAAAAGAGAAGTTCACAAATAACATAGAAATAAACATAATAAAAGTAGGGATTTCATATTAGTTATCAGAGGTACTGGTGGCGCCATTAAGCCCAAAAGACAAGTATGCTATTTGTAATTCCAGTCATATTTCACAACCTCTTCTCGCTTTGCTATCCTGCAATAGTTTTCTATTCCTACTTGCCACTGTGGCTCATCTCTTATGCTGTTCCATGTCATACTGGTCATCTTGAATCACAGGTGATATATACTGGGTCAATATTTGTTTAATTAATGGATAAGAACCATTAGTTTTCAGCTAAAATCATGCTCCTAGAGGGCACCACCAGCAGTGCCTTCACAAAGAAGGAAGAGGAAGGGGAAAGAGAAAGGGAAGGGAGAAAAGGAGAGAAGAGGAGATAAAACAACGTGAAAAAAAGGGAAAGAAAATTTTGTCCTGTAAATAGGAACGTGAGTGTGAAAGAAAACAAAACCAATAAATTATTAGAGTTAGTCATAACTCATGTGAGATGGTCAGTCCTAAATAGTCAGAAAAGTGTCATCAGTTTAGTGCTCAGTGGGTTTTGTATGAAGTTGGAATGATTAATCTTGATCCAACTTGTGCATCTGCATTTATAGCTACTGTTCAACTCTAAGTATGTTTCTGCAGACAATCTGTCATTTATAGGCCTTCCATGACCTTTGTATTTGAAATTCAGTTTCCTTATAGCCTTATCTGGCTAAAAGTACCATCCACCTTAAATATTTCAAGATAATTACTTTCATTCCACCAACAGCTATGGCCCCTTATTGACTAACTCACTGACACAATGTCATTCTCTTCTCATAAATATACTTTATTTTGACACTTTAATGTTTATAAATTATATAGATTATAAATGGCTACCAGAAAATTTTTTCTGGGATACAGAAAAATATGTTTTATTATTTTAGACTATTATTTTAGACTGTGGAGTAAACACCATATAAATGACATAAATAAATGGCTTCATTTAAATCCATTGATGCAGTTACAAAAGATAGCTTGAGGGCCTCCCTGGTGGCGCAGTGGTTGAGAGTCCGCCTGCCGATGCAGGGGATACGGGTTCGTGCCCCGGTCTGGGAGGATCCCATATGCCGCGGAGCGGCTGGGCCCGTGAGCCATGGCTGCTGAGCCTGCGCATCCGGAGCCTGTGCTCCGCAACGGGAGAGGCCACAACAGTGAGAGGCCCGCATACCACAAAAAAAAAAAAAAAAAAAAAAAAAAAAAAAAAAGATAGCTTGAGACCTTGCATGCACTGTGCAACTTAGTTTTAATTCTTCAATGTAAGCTGTAGCAGTAGGTACTATACTGAGATGTGCTTTTCATGTTAATAAATATTGAGATGGCAATTCTCAGTTAACATTTGAAGTAAAAATGATTCTGAGGGTTCTGTAATGTTTGTTGGAGCTCCTCCTTATCAAATCTCCTGTGGGCATTAGGCTGGGAATTCACACTTAAATATTATGGAGAATCAATTTGTAAAGGAGTTGATATTACTTCACTTAGATGAACTAATTTCATTTAAAATGAATGTATTAGAAAAGTTGTTCAGAAAATACTAGTATCCATTATATCATAAAAATGTGTTAAACTTTTCCATTGGATGATGCATAAAAACTTTTATAAAATCAGCTGAATTCATGACCATATTTCAATATAACACTCTTTGGATATTTTGATTATAAGCAAATTGTGCAGCAAACTGACAGTGGATCAACAATTTTCTGTATCTCATGGGATTTCTCATTATTATGGCTCCTTTTGGCTGAACAAATCTACTAAAGCAGTGACATTCTGAAATACAATGATTATATTTTTCACTTGCTTTGTCTCTTAAAAATGTTTTCAAAAAGGCAAGCAGCATTAAAATGAATAAAATGTGTGAGATAGTAAAAAATCATAAAAATATTTATAGAAAATAAACAACATAGGACTACTGAACATAACAACTGAAATGCAAATAAACAACCAGAGAAATCAAAATAGCTGTTTGTTTGAGGCCAAGTATTTTTAATTAAACCACACATTTTATTGTGGGCATAAACGTTACTTCCCTACAAGCAAAATTACAATTGAGAATTTTAAAATGCTTCTAAAAGAGGAACACAAAGATCTTTAACTTGTCGGTACTAGCTGAGTTGCTTCTGCTAAACTTTAATATACATGTTCTTTTCCCAGCTAGAGACTATAAACTCCTGCAAAGTGGGGCCATTTTTTAAAACTAAATATGTTCTCATAGGCTCCACACTTAATAAAAATTTGAGTAGCTAGAAGGATTAACTAGGCACAGTTTGGTATTGTTAATTACTAGAAATGCTAATATCGATAAAGTCATCCTCAGCATAGTTGGCCATGGTTCTCCAGTGAGGCTGAAACCATTTTACTTCCTCATATGAACACCAGAAATTGTGTTCTGTAGCCCAAAACTCTGCTTTTGGTTCAAAGGGGATTGGGTTCGAATCCCAGCTCTACTGCTTTCTGCTGATATGGTCTTGAGCAAGTTATTTAACTGCAGTTCCAGCTGTGCTGAGACTCCACAGTGAAATGAGAGAGTTACCGCAGGATGTTTTATTTTCTTAGAGAAACACCATGATCCACCACTTCTGTCAGAATCTGGACAATTACCAGCTTAAGGTAGTTCGAAGTTTCAATACTAGATCACACTGCATTCCTTTCTAGGATGTATCTTTGCTGAATATCAATGTAGAACAGGAAATGAGATTTGCGAGTTCAATCTGATTCTGAGATTTGAGAAGTTAGGGAGTATGTAATATGCACAAACATCCCATTAGTAACTAATTGACATTATTTAAGAAACTAAAATCAATATATTATTTTTCTTTCAATTTATTTTTTTTTCAAACAGCTACTAAGTTATTAGGACATAAACACTTAAGTTGTGTGGACCTGTAACTACTTAAAACATGAAACTGTTTGGCATTTTTTTAACCTAGTGGCCATAAAGAAATTAATGAATTACTGAAAGCACAGTGACAGAAAACCTCTGACTTCAAACTTCATTTTCCTTATCTCCAAGAGGAAAACAGTGCCGATTTTAGAGACAAGTGTGAGGTTTAAATTAGGCATCTTTTGTACAGTGTCTGGGATATATTAAGAACTCAAGAAATTAAAGACTTTGTGCTTATTATTTTAGGTGCAAACGACTTCTAGAGTAATTTAGCTCATTTCTCTTATCATAATGTACTAGCCTTATGCTCAGTATTTTTTGGCTTTCCAACCATTATAGCAAATTAACAGCAGAGCCAGGGTTATCAATGGGACCTCCAATTCCTTAATTCTGCCTACCTAAAACTATAGCTAAGCAAGTAACTTTAAATAGTTTTTAATGAACACTATTTTGTCTCCAGAACGTAGGTTTCAATAAGTAAGAGTTAATCATAGAAAAAGTATATTTATTTTAAAAGAAAACCACATGCTATTTGTGCTGTTTTGATCATGATCCACTTTATTTTTTTAATTGAAATATAGTTGATTTACAATGTTATGTTAATTTCTGCTGTACCTCAAAGTGTTTCAGTTATGCATATATATATATATATATACATTATTTTTTATTCTCTTTCCCATTATGATTTATCTAAAGATATTGAATATAGTACCCTGTGCTACACAATAGGACATTGTTGTTTATCCATTCTGTATATAATGGTTTGTATCACCTAACCCCAAAACTCCCCGTCCATCCCTCTCCCACCCCCCGCCTCCTTGACAACCATGAGTATGTTCTCTATTTCTGTGAGTCTGTTTCTGTTTTGTAGATAAGTTAATTTGTGTCATATTTTAGATTCCAGATAAGTGCTATTACATGGTATTTGTCTTTCTCTTTCTGACTTACTTCACTTAGTATGATAATTTCTAGTTCCATCCATGTTGCTGCAAATGGTATTATTTCATTCTTTTTTATAGCTGAGTAGTATTCCATTGTATGTATGTACCACATCTTCTTTATTCATCTGTTGACAAGCATTAGGTTGTTTCCACATCTTGGCTATTGTAAATAGTGCTGCAATGAGAATGGGGTGCATGTATCTTTTTGAATTAAAGTTTCCTCCAGATATATGCCCAAGTGGCATTGCTGGATCATATGGCAACTTTATTTTTAGTTTTGTGAGGAACCCCATACTGTTCTCCATAGTGACTCCACCAACTTACATTCCCCAAAAGAGTGTAGGAGGGTTCGTTTTTCTCCACACCCTCTCTAGCATTTGTTATTTGTAGACTTTTTAATGATGGTCATTCTGACTGGTGTGAGGCACCACCTCACTGTAGTTTTGATTTGCATTTCTCTAATAATTAGCAGTGTTGAGCATCTTTTCATGGAGCACAATTGACTTAAACTCAACTATATATATATATTTTTTATTTTTTGCTTTATAACAAATTTAATCAGTTATACTATACATATGTTCCCATATCCCCTCCCTTTTGCGTCTCCCTCCCACCCTCCCTATAATACATATTCCTCTAGTAATGAAACCATAAAAAAAAAATGAGCGTATAGACTAGGGACCAAGAGTGTTATTCAAGCCTCTATATAAGAAAAAGTCAATTATGAACAATGGGTGCCATACTAGAAGAAAGATAGAATAAGGTGTTTGGGACACATTTTCTGCAGTAGGAGTTGGATCAAAATGTTTTCCCTTAATTTTTATTTAACTAAGGATCCAACTCATTGGAACCCAATTGTTCTGTAAGCATTCCTGAGATAGTTTCAACCCGAAGAAGACATTCTCTCTCTCTCTCTCTCTCTCTCTCTCTCTCTCTCTCTTTCTCTCACTTCTTTTCTTTTCTTTAATGTGTTTGAATCTGAGGATACAGCAGTGAATGCCATATGGCATAACTTTACCTCAAGGAACTCACATTATGCTGTATTTACTGTTAAAAGTGAATCTGACCAATATATAAAAATCTAAGACTAACAGAAAGGTAAACTTTTAAATCTATTTTTCTCATCTCCTTCAATCACTTTTAGTATATACCATGTTCAAGAGCTTAAGACACACATGGCCTATGACAAGTGGCATAGACTGTCTAGATAGTATAAAAGAGAAAGCCAAAACACAGGAAAAGAACAAATCTGAAAAGAATGTATATGTCTGTCTTGGTTTTTGAATTTCATTCCAAGGGTTATAAAGAGTTATCGGAAGATATGAATCAAGGAAATTATATAATCCTAATTCAGACTGAGAAATATCATTTGGGTGTGGTATGAAAAATGGACTGAGGGAGAGTGTGGACATCTTGAAGCAAGGAGATAGCTGTAAAGGTATTTCAGCATCTCAAGTGAGATAAGGAGAGACTGGGAATGAAAACAGAAGGAGAGATGCAGATATCTTGTGCTCTGAGCACAAGGTCTCAGCTCTCCACTTCAAGGCAGATCATTCCCTCCAGGTGTGCGTGTTTCTGTATCATAGTATTTTACAGTTTACAGAAATCAGGAGGGCATAGTTGGGGAAGAAGTAAAGGAATTCTGTGTTCTATACACACCTCCACCTCTTCCCAGGCCCCAACATGCCCATCCAACACTTCTAAGAAAATGCATTTTGTAATTGTTAGATGCATAGTGTAACTGATGAACATTCATGGATTCACCTGTATGAAAAAAATAACAGAATGTATTGAGATAGTGTAAACTTTGATGTAGGGTGGTGGGTAAGGAGTGGAGTTGAGAGAAAAAATAAAACCAAAAAAAGACTTTCATCACTATTTTATGAAGCGAGAAAGCATTGTCATATCAACATAACCCATACTTCTGCCTAGCCCTAACACCTACTTGAAACCCTTTGTGCCTACGGTCTTGGTTTTAGCTCCCAAACAGATTTAGAGATGGTAGAGTAACTGTGCTCAGTAGCTAACATAGCTCGTCGGCATAGACAACTTTGCGTGAATGTAGCTCATTGCAAGTCTTGGAGAGAAAAGATATATTTCTGTGTCACTGCAGTGACACTTCTGTGACAATGACACATTTTTCATTTCTGTAATTCCTTTCCATATTATAGCAGAGTATCTAAGCCAATCAGGATTAAAAACTTAGCCACACCATTGAGCTGAACTGTCTGTGGTGGGTCCACTTCAAAACGGAGAATTAAACACTTTTACCTCTCCTATCCCTATCTTGTTCATTCCCTTTTGACAACTATTTTTTTACTTCGAGGTGATCATAAAACTTTTCCTCTAAGAGGATAAGCCCAGAACCATAATTCCCTTTGTCTCTTGTCAAAACTTATCTTGCCTACGTCCTCATCCTTTAACAAGTTTTGTCTTGGTATATCTGATACACTAATTCATATAGCTGATATAGGTTCAATGATTACTCATATCTCAGATCTTACAATAATACTTTAACAGGAGCCAGCAAGGACTTAACCCAAAGCTAAAACAAACAAGGAAATGTCAGATACTCTAGGAGGCAGATTCTGGAAATATGTTGCAGCAGGGAGTTTGTCATCTTTGTTCCTACTTAAGTCAAGTCTGTTTAAAAATTCATTTTTCTGAACTGTGGCTGAGGGACTTTCATGTTTTGCCAAATATGATTTTGAAATATTATTTTTCACAATAGCATCTTCTTGAATTTCTTCTTCTATCCTTTCACTTCTACAAAGTGCCTTTTAAAAGCCAGACACTACATAACAATAGGCATACAAAAAAAATTTTTTTTTCTGGACCCACAGTTTAGTAAGAAAAAAAGAAACCTATCAGCTCAGTACAGGTTGGGACACAGGATTTTGAGATTAAGAGCCTCATGTTCCCTGCCTGAGAGGGATTTTCAGAACATGGTTGTTCATTTCTATAGATTCATGACATGGAATGAATAGGAAACAAATATTTTTCCTCAGTCTACAAGTTCTGTTCATGGTGAAAGAAGAAAGTCTATTCAATTATTCCCTTTCTGTCAGATTGTCAATTTTTGTACTGTTGGGTTGATTAAATTCAGTGTTTGAAAACTCCAAAAATATTTGAATAAAAGAGGCCAAATACACAGATGATTTTAAGTGATTTTAAATGATTTTAAATTCCAATGGGTTTTGCTTCTGTTTCTGTGTTGGTTTTTTATATGAAGTTAAATTAGAACTTCTGTGCATATTGTATTTGGAGTTCTCAAACAATATGTCTCCTATTAACATTAACTTTCTTATTAGTTTTCAGATTTACTTTGTCAGTACATTTCTCACAGATGCATCCTGAGAGGCAAATATCTACTCTGTTATTTACTCAGATATGATTTGAAATGTTCATAACAATCTCTAGACATGCAGCCTCTTAAAAAATAAATGAAAAGAAAAAGGGCTGCCTTTCCTCAACCCTCTCTTTGATCAGCTCCAGACCACGTGCTCTATCAAAAACCTTTGCCTCCTAACTGCTCTCTACCCTGCAGTGTCTTCCAAATCAATGTCATCAAGTTGTTATTTATCAATTTGTAGATGCCCAGCAGGCACGAGGCTTTGTAAAAAAAAATAGAAGAAAAATATTTTCAGAATTTCTTTTTAAAAAAATCTTAAATCTCATTGAGAAAGAAAACATGATCATGAAATATACATACTTTTTAATAAAAATAATGAATGTAATCAAGTGTTGAATGTGTGATTCTAACAGCAAATGTGTGAAGATGGGAAGATGGAGAAATAACTGTCCTAGAGTGTCTTAAATTGTATTTGGAAGAATGGGCAGAAGTTACACAGGTTAACCAAAGAAGCTGGATGTAATTTGCCTGCTCTCAGAAATATGGCATAGGACGAGGGACTGTACAAGGTCATAGGAAGATAATTTTCTTATTTGGAGTTAGTGTGTGACTTAAGAAACATAGGGAGTACTTTCTATGTCCCAGATACTGAGCAAAGCTCTGGGCATAGACCAAGTAAACAACACAGAGATGGAATTACCAATACAAAACTTACAACCTAGCTGGGAAATCAGATAGTAAATAAATCATTACTCATAGTGACTAATAAAACTAAATAGGCCAAGTGTCATGAAGGAGTACAAGATGCTAAGGGACTGTATATCTGAGGTACTGGTTGAAGGCCGGGGTGCCTGTAAATGAGAGAGGGATGGGAGAGTGGCCAGACAGGATGCTGGAGTATTTACTAGGGACCTGGGCATGTTGATCTTTCTTGTATAGTTTGTCATTTACTCTAATGGTAACAGACCACCCTGTGGGGGATTAAGCACAGCAATAACCTGATTGGATTTGTCTAATGGTGTAGCAGTATTTAGAACACTGAATTTTGATAAGCAGTCCTAGCCTCCTCTCTGGCCATTAACTATCTCTATTTCTTGACCTTGCTCTCATCATTTGTAAAATGAGACAAAGTTATATACATAAGATAAGGTCAGGTAAGTGAATTATAAAGTTATATTTTGTGTACAAACCTGTGTGAAAGGGACCATTGCTTATTCTCTCATTCATCCTTGTATCACCAGCCACTAAGAACATGCCTTTATCATCATGCAGGGCCCACTAAATGTTTCTACATAGAATATATAAGTACATACACATACACGTGTGTGTGTAGGTGTATGTTTCTGACAAATCCAAGTTCCAGAATCCCTTCCTACTAAGGGAGGAAAATTCTTGGTTACAAGACTCCTACCTTCTTCCCAGAAGCTAGCTCTGCAAAGCACAAAAGGTGCTATTACCCAGGCATCAACCATATCGCTGTCTGATCCCATATCCCAAGGTCTTAACTACTTAACTATCACCTTTTAAGGATAAATTAATGTACTTTCTTACAGCTGTATCAGTCTCAACCATAAAGACCTTGCTACTAATTTGACTACGTCTTGTTTCAGAATCCAGTGTTGTATGCTCTGTACTTCCCTTTGGAGTAACATAGTTAAGGCTACAAGGTCTTCAGCTTCTTTTTAGGCCTCTACAATAGTTGTGCTGTATATATGATAAACATTTGTTAAAGCTGACAGTACTATTCCAGTAGGGAACTATTTTTGTGGTCTAGTTAGCAGTATCTATTTTGATGTCTTCTCAAGGAACAAACAATTCCCTCCACATAAATATTATTTTTCTAGCTCTTTTAGCTTCACCGTCTGTCTTTTATCTAAATGACATTTTCTTGGACAACCAAATCTATAAAATGCAATAGAAGTTTCTTTCATTGAAGGATGAAACATCTGTGTGATGGCATTCATTCTTTATCAGAAAAGAATACCTATGTCTTTTCATCTCTTAAGAATGGCTTCTGCTGTTGCAGGGGTGAAGATGCACACAACTGCCATTGAGAGGGCTGAATTTGTGACATAACATCAATGCTTAGGGATGTACCTGTTTTTCAATGTCAGTTGAGTCCCGAGGGAGATTCTGCATAAATTTCCCAGCACTGGTGATGCATTGTCCTCATTGCTTTACTTTAGGGAGCAATGTTTTCATTATTCATTCTACATTTAATGTTATTCGTCCAACTGGGTTGATGTGGTGCTGATGAAGTGAAAATTTCATTCATTCATAATTTGAAAGGTCAGGAATAATTATCAAGGAAGTTCTAGAAAGGTCAGGAATTATCTCAAGGAAGTTCTAGATCCATTTGTTTTTCAACTGTCATAAAACTTAGTTTCCATTTTAATACACAGACAAACTAGAAATAGAAACAGTTTTAAAAGATTTTAGACTAATTCATAAACATAGAACACAGATCCAGGATGGACTATTAAGAAAACAAAGATACTTACTGACCCTGATGCCTTGAAATTGACACTTTGAGGTATAGTTATATAACCTTTCATAAATGTCGAACCAATGAGCTTTCAGTCCTACTCATCATCTGCATTCTCCAGGTACATGATTTTTGGAACAGCTCCACCCCATTGGAGTCTTCTAACTTGTTATTCTGTTAATGAAATGTTCTCTTTCTTAGCTTATATAAAATTACATTTCTATCTCCATTAAATTATTTTTAAAACGTTTATCCCAGGTTCCTCTTAGGGTACTCTGATTACAGGCATACCTTGGAGATATTGTGGGTTCAATTCCAGACCACCACGACAAAGCGAATATTGCAATAAAGTGAGTCACACCAATTTTTTTGGTTAGTTATAGCTGTTGCAAATGTCTTTTCCCATATTGGGGCTAACACTCTTGATAGTGTTTGATAAACACAAGTTCTTAATTTTAGTAAAGTCCAAAGTTCCAATACCTCTTTTCACCTAGTGCAGCTTCCAAATCTAACTTACATTTACTGATGTAAGATTGTTTGAAATATCCTCATATCATTTTAATCCCTATATGATTTATAGAGATGCCCCTTCTAGTAGTTTCCTGATGTTTGTAATATGTCTTTTCAGTTACTGATGTCTTAAAAATATTTGTTTTTCAAATAACCAACTTTTGTCTTCTACTTCATTTATTTATTTATATTTATTATTTCCTTCTTTGTACTTTTCTTACTGAAATAAGTGTTTATGTAATTGATTTACAGTTTTCTTTCGGATGTATGCATGTAAGGATATAACTTTTCCTTCAAATGCAACTTTATGGATATTGCATAAGTTTTGATATGCCATAAGTTTATTACAATTCAGTTCAAAATATTTTCTAATTTCCATTGTGATTTCTTCTTGGACTCACTATTTACTTGAATGGCATTTTTTAATTTCCAAAGCTGTGAGTTACACTTTGTCTAACCAGTGGCAATTGTCTTGGATTCTGATTGAAAATCAAATTCGTAAGATGTAATACTCTTCACTCAGAACCAAGTTTATTTAACTTTCAGAAGGGATACAGTAGAAGAAATGTCATATGCATGATGGAATGGTGGTGTCTTCTTGCCTCCAAGGCACAGCATCAGATTTTGAAAACCACCCTGCACTGGGATGTTTGTAGTTACATGGAACAAGTGTGGCTGAGCCTGGACCACTTCAGTTTAGGAAAGTGCTAATCCTTTCATTTGGTGACTGGGAGCCAATATTTTTTTTGATATATGTGAAATTTTGTTTTTCAAAAAATTTTATTTTCTCTATACGAGCCTATTGACCTTTCTTTTACTCATTTTACGGTATTAGAGTGTTTTACTAGGTTCTTAATTTAATGGTACCCTCTTCTGTCAGTATAACAAAGTCCTGGTACTTTAAGTGGATTTTGTTTGTTTGTTGCTTGCTTGCTTATTTTGATGGTGGATGAAAGAGATATGAGTCCTCCAGTTTTGTGGTTTTCTTCTCTCATAGGTCACTGAATTTTCCCCTTTTGCTTCTTTAACCCTTCACTAACAAATTGCCAAAGAACAGAATCCCCCCCCTTTTTTTTTGCCCCCTTTGCCTTTATTCTCTCTCAGAAGCAAGGTGTTTTGGAGATTGTTCCCTCAAAATTGTGCCTGACTCTTTAAGTCACATATACTTTGAAGTCTTATCTCTGTAGTCCATACTGTGATTTTCCCATTTTTTAGTATTTTAGGATTTAAGGTAAACTTAGGCTTTAGACCACTTTGCTAGCTTTTTATTTATGTCTTCACCAGTTTTCTTCTTGGTTTATCTTTGCTTGCCACAAACACTGCAGCAGAGTTAGGATGGGGCAGAAATAGGCGTGATCATAGGCAAGTATTTGAACTTTCCCTTATTTATTCACTATTATTTTGAAGTTTAGGCATTCTTTGCCCTCAAGATACAGAAGGTATGGATTTGATGTAAATTCACTTTTCATTTTCCTTTTTTTAAATTGTTTTGGGAAGAAATATTGTGAAGCAGGTAGCTAGTCAGCCATCATGGTCTTCAGGTACTTGAAAGCCTATCCCCTTACTTTTTATATCTTTTTAGTCACAGAACCCTTCAAATTATGTGACTAATTTTCATTCTCGGCTACAGCTTCATCACATCAGTTACAAGTTACTCTTCACTTACAGGTTACTCAATAAAAAATTTTATCAAGAAGGTAGAGGTATTTGCTGCAATGTATAGTAACATCAAAGGGATTCAACTTTATCTTGGATCTGGTATATAAATTTTGAGTTTAGTATTACAAGAAGGATTGGTCAAGAATCAAATTCTCAGGTATCTTTGAGATTTGAGACAATTTTACCAACCATCTGTTAATTCTTTCTTTCCATGAGGATTTTCTAATATTCTATTTTTGCATTGATTTCCATCTTAAATACATGTGATCAAAGAGCATAATTTATATGAGCCTGTTTCTTGCTTTGTGTATCAGAATATGATCAGTTTGGGTAACTATTCCATGAGCAATTAATAAAAACATCTAGCCTGTAGTTATTGGGTACATTTTTTCTAAATATATCAATTAGGTCAAAATTTTAAAATTGTTGCTTGGATATTCTATGTCAGCAGTAATTGATTATCTCTGCCTATTCTATTAAGTATGGGGGTAGGACATTAAAATATTCCAATATGATCATGGATTTGACTTTCTCCACTTATTTCTGATGAATTTTGCTTTACATATGTTATTGGATGTATACATTTAGAGATGTTATATAGTTCTGGTAAATTGACACTTTTACCATCATGGAATGTAGTTTTTGCCATGAAGTTTATTTTTCTTGACATTAGTATAACTAAAACTGATTTCTTTTGAATAGTGTTTATATGGTACAGGTAAAGAACTAAAAACTGGACTGACTTTTTAGCCCAGACCTAGAGATACTCGGGAATTTGGCCTTTTCAGAATACTGCTCTTGGAATGTAGTCAGTTAAGATACATGATGAAACTTAACCTTGTGACATACCAAGTCAATTTACCTGCTTATCAGATTTATTCATTGTGAAAATTCTTATTGATGAGTTCCAGGTGCACTGGAAGGACTGTGAAATGTCTCTTGCATAGTATAAAAGTAAGTAAGAAATGGAGGAGGAACTGTTTCTGAGCTGAAATAATGTGCATCTGCTTTATCTCTTGTAACTGAAGGCATCTTGTTTGATGAAAGTGTTGCAAACTGTATCTGAGATGTTTCAAGTTTTCTCAGTGAAATTGATGTTGAGCTGTGCTTCTTTCCTTTTTTTTTTTTTTTTTTTTTTTTTTTTTTGGATCTTCCTTACAATTCAGTTAACTGGCATTAAGAATATATTTAATATAATTACTGGTATATTTGTAACCTACCATTGTACTATTTGTTTTCTACTTAGACATTCAGTTCCACATATTTTTCACCCTTTTATCCATTTATTTTAGTTTTAAGGTAGTTTTGTGGCTAGCTTTTATTTATGCATGCTTTTGTATCATGCACCCTTGACTTGTTGAGACTTACTTTAAATAATTTTACCACTTTCAAGATATTGTAAGAATCTCAGAACAATTTAACTTCTTGTACCTTCCTCCAACCTCTTATATTATTATAGTCTTGCAGTTGAATTCTATCTATCTACTCTATTTACCCATCTATCTGTTAGTTTAATACCTATCTCTCCACTTATTGTTATTTTTTAAAATTTTTATTGGAGTATAGTTGACTTACACTGTTGTGTTAGTTTCAGGTGCACAGCAAAATGAATCAGTTATATATATACATATGTCCATTTGTTTTAGATTATTTTCCCATATAGGTTATTATGGGATATTGAGTAGAGTTCCCTGTGCTATACAGTAGGTTCTTATTAGTTATCTATGTTATTTTAAATAGTCTGTGTACATATTTCTGGAATTGTTTCTTCTTTACCTTATTCCTGCTTCTCTCTTTTCTACCTAGAATTATATATTTCCTGTCTCAAAATGTTTT
This sequence comes from Hyperoodon ampullatus, assembly GCF_949752795.1. Taxonomy (NCBI): domain Eukaryota; kingdom Metazoa; phylum Chordata; class Mammalia; order Artiodactyla; family Ziphiidae; genus Hyperoodon; species Hyperoodon ampullatus. The sequence goes on from NC_136928.1 coordinate 8,315,897, forward strand.
TGGTAATTTTATTTTATTTACTTTATATCTTTTCCTAACAAATATTTTGTTTTTGTTTTGCTGAAAATGTCTTTCAAAATTAAATATATTTTTATTTTATATTGAGTTCTAAATTAAGAGGTTTTTAAAAAGTTTTTAAAAGTAAGAGTTCATTGTCTTTGGGCTTTCTTTTGTTTATTTTCTGTTGTGAATTATCCTTTCAGTTTTCTTCCTTCTCCAAAAGCATTATGACATTCTTTTCTGACCACTTTTATGAATTTCTCTTTGTTTTTATTTTTCTGTAACATTATAATATTGCGTCTTGGTATGTTTTTCTTTGAATTCATTCTGTTTGAGTTCTACAATATTCCTTGAATCTTTGCTTGATGTCTTTTTTGGTATGATAAAATTCTTAGAAATTTTCCAATATTACTACTGCCCCTTTTCCTCTGTTTTTGCCTTCTGAGTCACTTTAAATTCTTTTCATTTTTTAAAAACTTTTGTCTCAAAAAAAAAAAATTGTCTCTGCCTTAGACTGGATACTTTTTTTCTGACCTGCCTTCTAGCTACCTAATTCTTTTTCTAGCCGTGTCTAATCTGTTATTCAGTAAACTGAATCAATCTGTGTCTAATCAGGAAACAGAAACCACACAGTTTATTTAAATTGGTGGTGATTAATATAAAGAATTATTAAGCTATAATAGCAGACTAAGTATAAAGATGAAAAGAAAACTGTAAAGGATTCCCTAGAGCTCAGAGAGAGTCCCAGAGAAAAGGTAAACTTGGAAAAGAGATGTAGACCTTAAATTGGTATGGCTAAAGCTCACTAGATAGAGGGTGATTTCACTTGATTGCCCTGACAGAGCTGTTCCACAACCACTGAACAAACAGAAACAACCTAACTCTCTGGGACACAGGGTGTATGCCCACAGTTGGGCATACAGAGGGAGTGAGGGCAATCTACATTGCTGGAGCTGGGAGCTGGTGAGGTCTCCTTCTGCAGGAATCTAGCACACTTCTCTGTCAGCTTGGACTAGGGTGGCAAGAGGGATGAAAGTCAGGCAGCCAGCTCACTAGATGTCAGTACCACGTGGCCTCTGGCATGGGTATGCATAAGGCTGAGAAGAGAGTGTGGGGGCAGCAATTTAGGCATGAGTTCATGTCTGCCGTGTCCTAGGCTCCTAGATATATTTCCATTATCCAAAGTAAGAGTGAGAAAAATCATGCTGTTTTTAAATACTAGAACAAGAGGTAGGTGTCCGGTTGGCTCCTAGCACTGGAAAAAGTGCACAGGCCAAGAAATGGAGAAAAAAATTATCATTCCCCTGGGATCTGGCAAGTGAACTGCCCTAAAACCAGAAAGGGAGGGCATTCCCTTCTCCACTGAACATCTAGCATCCTATACTCAAAAGGCTTAACATCATGCTAACTTGCAAAGGGGAAATATTTATAAACCTCATCTCAATTATCACAAAGCCGTTTCCTTAAAAAAGTGAATTAGAACTAACAATTAAAAAATTGATAATTGGAACACATATTTGATGAGTTCTTAATTCTAATGATTATATTCTTTAGGTATAGAACTGTCATTTGAATATTTTATAACATCTAAGTCTCTGTTTTTAAATATTTGAATGTATTGATCTTAGTTATTTTAAACATGATATATGCTAACATTAATTTCTTATATCACATTAATCTGTTTTAATTGCCCTATATTTCACATGTTATTTTCTCGAGTATTATCCTCACACAAACCTCATTCTTTTGCTTGGGTGCCAGGTAGTCTAAAAATTTTAGAAAACTTGAGGGTGTAGATATCATTCTTGTCCTTCAGAGAAAATTTACTTTTGCTCCTTACATGAAGCCCATTTAGAAACGCTAACAATCCCAAATCTTCTTACTTCAATCAGAGGTTCATTGTATCCACATCTGAACTTACTTCCTGGGAGGGCATATGTAATTATAGTCCACATTAAGCCTAGCGGGTGGTAAACAGAATAATGGCCCCCAAAGATATGTGTATTCTGATTCCTAGAAACTGATTATTTTAGTTTGCTTTGCAGAGGAGAATTAGGGTTGCTAAATAACAGACATCAAAATAGGGAGATTATAGAACAGATTGATCATAACTTGACTCTTAAATCTGTGATGTGAGTATCTATAGCCTTATCTTCAGGGCTCCTCAGTTGCCCAGGCACCTAAAGACCTGGGGTTTTCCTTGGGGAACATATGGAGGGAGCAGAAGCCCCAGGCCTGAGACAGAGGCTTGAAGCACTACCCCAGCGTGGGAGTCAACCCCTCAGCCCTAACATTACTCCTGGGGCTGTGTACGAGCAGGGGTCAGAGGAAACATGCCTGCAGTGGAAAGCTGCCCCTTGATGGACCCAGGGTAGCATCTCCAGCTCTCTTCTTGATGTCAAGGAGAAGGATATGAATAAGATGCTTCTCAGTCTTGGCTGAGAATAGGCTGCCTATGACCAGATGAAGGGAAATGGATTAGAGAATAGAGAGCAAAGCTAAACCGGCTACTATAGGTGCTGCCAGATGCCTAGAAGCAATCAATGGAGTGAAGTTCCCCAAAGCCTTGTCTCCACAGGGATCGCTTCCTGAGAAAGAATCTAGAAGTTACAGATGCCAAACACAGAGTGATGAGCTGAGACTTTCAAGAAGAGAAAAAAAAATGTTGCTCAACCATGCTAGAAGAAATACTGAACTATATTTTCTTTCTATAGATTAAACAGAAACTATTGTGAAATAGTTGTAATATGAAGAGTACCAATAGCATGCAGCAATAAAATGTAGAAAAATGGAATTATTATAAAATTATTAAGTACAAAATATTTACACTTAAAAAATTGTGATTTTTAAGTACTTATCAACTTTATAAAAAGTGGTTATTTATAGTGTCTTCATTTCTCATTCTAAATAAATATTCATTTTTTGCCTAAAAAAAAAATAGGGAGATTATCCTGGATTATCTTGGAGGCTTGATCTAATTACAAGGGTTCTTATTGTGGAAGAGGAAGCCAGAAGAATCTTAGTGTCAGAGTGATGCAGTGTGGAAAAAGTCTGATCCAACCACTACTGGCTTTGGAGAGAGAAGGGAACCACAAACCGAGGAATGTGGGCCGCCGCTAGAAACTGGAAAAAGCAAACAAACCAAACAGGTTCTCCTCTGGAGCCTCCAGAAAGGAACACCTTGATTTTAGCCCAGTGAGATACATTTTGGACTTCGGGCCTCCAAAATAGCAAGATAATATATTTGTTATATTTTAAACCACTAAATTTGTGGTAATCTCTAACATCAGCAATAGGAAACTAATACATAGGATGTAGACATTTATCGTTCCAAATAAAATCACAAAATGTTTATTAAAATCTCTCCATTTTGGTGGCCCTAGAATTCTAATTATTTTTTGTAACTTTACTGAAGGTTCTATCTGGTGTCTCACTCCCTCAAATACAATTTTAGGAGATAAAGAATGACTAAAGCAAATAAACATACAGATAAACCAACCAGAACCTGACCACCTCTGTAGGTTTCCCTCCTACATTGGAACTTGATTCCATATATCTTATTTCCTTAGTGCCTTGATGGGTTGCTAAAGTTCAAACAGTATTTTTTTTTAATAATTCAACTTTCCTAGTCATTGTCAGTTGGTGAGTTATTTCAAAATAATCTAGTTTGTCATTGTTGGAAGCAAAATTCAACATATTAAATACGTTGATTATGTTTTACAGTTGAAAATCACTTTCCCATGTACAGTTTAAAGTGTTTTTACAACCCTTGTATGAAGATTGCTGACCTACCATTATTTTCATTGTCTAGATAAGAAAGCTGAGAATCAAAGAAGCCAAGAAACTTGGCTAGCAAATTTAGTCTCAAAGCACCAATTAGAGTATGAGTTGTCCAGCTCCTGGTTCCATGCCCATTACACTACGATAAGGGCAATCACCATTGTCTAAAGCATCTAGCAATTGTATATTTTTTACCTGAAAAGGAAAGCACTTTTGTTTCAAATTGCTATAACATTTTAAAACTTTCTTACATAGGTTGTTTTGATTCAAACAAATAACAATCCCACGAGGTAATCAGAGTTGACTATGGTGAATTTGAGCCTGGATTTTAGAGCTATCTTGTCTGCGATCAAGTCCTGGATCTACCAAGGATTTGATTTCATGACATAGTTAAATAACTATGACTATCTACCACTGTTTTAATATCCTCATGTGTGAATCAAAATGATGAGTATAATGCCGATTAACTAAATTAAAAAGTATAAAAATTTTGGAATCCAGTCTGGCACAAAATAAATACTATATAATCTTTAGTTGTTTATCATTTTACTAATTTATAGAAGAGCAAAATGAAAAATTTCTTGAAGCTCTTTTTAAAAGACTATTTCTTATTTCGTGGAATAAATTTTTATCTGTTATTTCTCTAAAACAGAGATGGGAACAAGGTAATCTATCCAGTTTTATAATATTGCTCCATTTTGGGGCATTTGGTGCCAGGGTCCTACTGAAACCCTGTGTATCCCCAAAGGACATGATCCATGATATGCAAAATCAAAGCCTCCCTGAAAATGCTGGCTCAATTCACTGTGGTTTTCCCGTGCATTTAGCATCTGTGAGAGAAATCCTATCTATTTTCCAGAGCATTGTCTAGTCCCTAATGATCAACTTCAATTCTCTAATATCTGCCAGTACTTACTTTCCATGAAACCGCCTGTTTTCTCCCTGCTCATGTATTTGTTCATTCATTCATATAATTATGAGCTATATAATTATGTGAGCAAGATGTTTTCTGCCTTAAGAACCTACGATAGGTAAGAACCTCTAATTCATGACCTAGTCCATGATTCATCCTAAACTTAACTTGCATTGGAGTCCTCAGTCTCATACTCTCAATTTTTGTTTTTTTATGCTGATTATTCTAAACTTATTTTCAGTTATTTCGTCTCCCTCCAGTTTTGCCCTTTGGTCTGTAAAAAAAAAAAAAAAAAAAAAAAAAAAAAAAATGCCCTGGGATGCATTTGTCCTGTTCTGCATCAGAAATGTGTGGGCGTGTATGCATGTTTGTGGAGAGAGGGGGCTCTATTCAGCAAGGAGGGAGAGAATGAACTACTAAAGGCAGCCAAAGGCAAAGACAAGGCAAAGACAAATGACATGTGAAATAAAGAACATTTCCCGGGATTTTATCACATGCGTTCTTGACAGCTCCTGTTCACAGTTTATCTACAACCAGCTGAGAATTTCCACTTAGAAATATAAGAAATAGATTTTTCTCTCTAAATTGAGGGCTTAGCAAGGGGACCTGGGGAAATGAAGGTGTCTAGGAGTTTACTGCTTTCAGATTGCGACATGAATATGTTAAGCCAGTGGTACCTCCCCGCCCTTACCTGTAAGCAACTCTTTCACTGGGAGCTTTGTATGTTGCAGAAGAATATTGGTTTCTTTTACAGATGCTATCACAAGTGGAGCTAGAATACTTCAGTCTCAAAACAGAAGAGATAATTTGACAAAAACAGACCCAGGATACTAGAAGGAGAATTTTTTCCCAGTAAACTGCAGGTTAAAATAGAAATGCTGTTAGGTAAGAAGTTAACTACTGCTCATTTAATTCCATCTAATTTATTATTATTTACAAAGCCTTTAGCTCAAGGTGATGGAACGCATGATCACTGTTTTTAGCTAATTAAATCCTTTTGGATTAAAAATTGAAATCATATAGTTACATTCAATATTTTTTCATCCGTCTTCTACACGGTGCAGGGCACTACTGTTAAGTGCTGGAGACATAAATATATGGCTTGCCCATTTTCAAGTTAATTTTTATAACTAAATTATGTCTTAGTAGTGAGAACTGAAGTCAACATGATCTTATGCACCTATCCTATGCTACCAAATCTGTAACAAACCACGTTTTTTTTCTGGTTTTGCTGAACAATACTGGAATCAGGAAAAAAAATCTTAGCTATTTGCTTCAAGAAATACCTGTTACTATAAGATAAAACTGAACAAACTAAGCAGATTACTTATTCAGCATAACATTTTGCTTGCCAATAATTACATTCTCACCTTGTACTACAATTTCAAAGTTGTTTTGTTATAAACTCTACCTGATCTCAGACAGATTCCTGCCTTCCAAAACTTATCTTTTGCTGTTTTAGATGAATATGACCCTACTCAAACCTTAATCCAATACATACCCTCTTCTACATTTCTCCCTTCAGAGACACATAAGAACCGTCAAGGTGGGTGGCTCCCTTACTGCAGTAGGTTCAATAAACTTAGCTTTGTTTTTCTGTTTTCAGTGGGGTTTTTCTGGTGCTCAATTTTGGGGGTAGAGAGTAAGAATCAACTGGAAACTTCGTTTTTGCTCTCCTTACATGGTCTTTAATTATTTAATATACTAGACGAGGAATCAACAAACTATGGTCTTTTTTTTGAACAACTTACTAGCTAAGGATAGTTTTTCCATTTCTGAAGGGATGCATGACAAGTAATACTAATATGAAACAGACAGTATCTAGTCCTTTACAGAAAATGTTTGCTGATCCCCGCAGTAGACTGATTTGAAGAACTACATCAACTCTGCTACTAACTGGGCTGTGATCATTCGAATATTTTACTTAATCTTCTTCCAATTTAGAAGGTCACTAAGATCCACCCCAGTCCTAAGTGTCCATTTCCCTTCCTATGACTCTATTCAGTTTCACTGGATCTGGTATCTTAAAACATCCTCTTTTGATTACCAGAAAAAAACATGCACTGCATATTATTCCAGGAAAGTTTCAGATATAGTGTTTTAGTTGAGCATGGGAGTGTTAACTGTGCAACTGTGTATTTTACTGAATCCTAATTATCATCACTTATAAATAAAATTGCATTCCAATCTCCAGTCCTTTTTACCCGACAAATCAAATACTGCCAAAAGAAAATTTGAAACAGATTGGTTGAAAAGTGTGTGGGTTGTTTGTTTTACCTTTGTCACATACAGTATCAAAGTTATTGTGGGAAATTTTTGGCAGCTTTTAAATTATATGGACATGGATGAGAGACTGAATATACAAGTAGACAAAGGTCAGAGCACAAATGACAGTAGAATTCTGACCCATGTCCTCTACAGCAGTCAGCCCAGAAAGCAAAGGTACCTATAACCTTTGCAAGCAATATACCCAGAATGCTCAGGGCATGGTCAATAACTATGAGCTTCCATAATTTTTGCCCATAATTCAAATTCAGGACCAACCAGGGAAATCCAAACACACTTTGAAGCCAATCACATAGCATCCCACTAACAGTTCACATGCCTCCAGCTTCCTCATGCCAACAGCCTCCAATCAGGGAATACTTGAAGTCTTCCCCTTTCTCACTATAAAGCTTTCTCACTCCTTTGCTGGCCTTTGCATCTCTGCCAATTTTAAGTGGTGATGGCTGACTCCCTTGTTATATAGCAAGCTCCAAATAAATACCCTCTGCTTGGTCTCATTTGGGTGTTCTTCATTTATTTCCACTGTAATTTAAAAAGCAAAAACAAACAGACCTGATTTGTATAGTTTCCTCTTAACTTCTGTTTTTTGTGAAGGATTAATCAGCATGGAATTGATCACGCTGGAAACAGCCATTTCTCTTCTCCTGCTAAGGGGGCTAGGTGTGAACTATATGAATACTTTCAGGTATCTTGAAATTACATTTAACAGAAGTTCAGAAACTATGAGTTGAAGGTGAGACATTGCCTAAACCTGGGAAGGCAGGGACTACGAGATAAAGGATGAGGCAATTCCTCTTTTTTTAGGTCCATGATATTCTTTATTTCATCTAACTTGCCTTGTGGTTTTTGTTTTCATTTGAACTGTTAATTATGTATCTTAATTTTTTAAGCTTATTACAACTTTTTCTAGGATTGAGAATAAGTGCTTACTGAAGAAACAGCATATTGGAAATCTGAAAAGTATATACTAGCCAAGTATGAAGAATCACAACTTAAAAGGAAGTATGCTAATTAAAACAATATCAACTACTGAGTTCTGAATCTATTTGACTCCAAGTCTAGTTCTACAAAGAGTTTCTGGGTAGTTGTGTATTTCATGACTTAAAAAGTGAAACCCTGAAATCTGTGAAAGACATTTTTAGAGAAGGAATATGCATATTTTATAGAAGAGGTCATGGTAAAGATTTTATAGCAAGAATACACGTATCAAAGATGAATTGAATCTCTCTCTATTTTGTCTGGAGAGATCCCTGCCCTGTTAACTATCAGACACTTGCTACATTGCCCTATTCAAAATTAGCATCCATGTTATGGTTAAAGTTTTTTTTTTTTTTTTTTGTGGTACGCGGGCCTCTCACTGTTGTGGCCTCTCCCGTTGCGGAGCACAGGCTCCGGATGCGCAGGCTCAGCAGCCATGGCTCACGGGCCCAGCCGCTCCGCGGCATATGGGATCCTCCCAGACCGGGGCACGAACCCGTATCCCCTGCATCGGCAGGCGGACTCTCAACCACTGCGCCACCAGGGAGGCCCTAGTTTCTTGATTTTAAAATACTCTTTCCCCTATCTTTTAACTATAACCAAATCAGTATGTATCTCTAAGTTTCTGTCAGAATAATCTTCCCCACCCTAGAAATAAGATTTAAGTGCTAAAGTAGGCCTCAGTGCTCAGCATGTATTAATTGTGCCATGTTAAAAAGGTATCTGCTTCTGAGATTATTGCCTCAGTTCAGCTATTTTCACAGCAGTCAATACATGCAATTGAATTGTAATTTAGATTTGTATTTCATCACTGAAAATATTTTACAAAAACTACACTAAGATGCGACACTACAGATAGAATATACAAAATATACTATAAATGCAAAAAAAAAAACAACATAGGATTAAAGTAGCAAGAAAGTTTTTTTTTAAAAAAGGAAACCAAATCTGTAGTGCTGGAAGAATAATTAATTTACAAAATATCTTATGAAGTAAAAGCAATTACTTCACAGGACTTTAGAAGACTAGACACACCAATCTATGAAGTCTTTCATTATTAAGACATTTATAAAAATGTGTTTCCTGACACGTGTCAGGCACTGCAATTAAAGGCTATTATAAGTGTCAAACCTTTCAGGGTAGATCAAGCATTTGCAAAATTGGAGAGATTGGCATTCCTCATTCTCACATAGTGAATTACTATTAGAAAGGCATAGAAAATCCGTCAAAAGTTCCCAGTGACCTCTCAAGAAAAGCTGTTTAATTTTCAGTGATGTATAATTCAATTTAGGGAGAAAAAAGAACTATTATTTTACTCAAATTAGAAATGGACATAAAACTTCAATCTTTTTCATTTTACTACAAGAGTCATTCTGTTAATTGTATTGGTATAAAATGGTCACCATCACAAATCAACTAAAAAGGCTGTATGTCCTCATGTTGTCACTCAAAATGGCAAAGAATCAAAAGTGAGTTCGTGGGCTTCCCTGGTGGCACAGTGGTTGAGTCCCCCTGCCGATGCAGGGGACGCGGGTTCGTGCCCCGGTCTGGGAGAATCCTGCATGCCGCGGAGCAGCTGGGCCTGTGCCATGGCCGCTGGGCCTGCATGTCCGGATCCTGTGCTCCGCAACGGGAGAGGGCACAACGGTGAGAGGCCCGTGTACCGGCAAAAAGAAAAAAAGAAAAGAAAAGAAAAGAAAGTGAGTTCGTCTTAGAACCTGAATGTGAAGAAATCTTAGATGCTAAGCAATATTGGATTCTAGGATGTGATAGTGAAGATCTAAAGTCATATTAATTGTGTAAATAAGTAATGCTGCCAGCTAACTGGAGAATACATTTTGTTTATTTTCAAGAGTGTACTTTTTGCCTGGAAAGCTGTTATAAACAATGGCATTTCTTAATATCACAGACATTTTAAAATCAGGAAAACATAAGAATAACATTATAAAAATGATTATCTCAAATTCCCCTCCTAGAACATGTCGTTTTAATTGAAACTGTAAATTGATACGGGACTATTTTTTCAGTGCATTATCATGTCTCAGAATATAAACATCTGTAATTGATCTTGGGTATCATATTATATACACCTTTATTTCACAGATAAACTAAAGGTGCCAACATAACTCTCCAACCTAAAGATACTGCCCTAGGTCTCAAGATTAGCATCACATGTTAGAGTAAGGCATCAAGTAAACCCAGACTTCAAATCACTCAGAGAGACAGTAGCAGAGCCATTACCCAGACTTGGTCTGACTCCCAGGCCGAAGTTCTATGCACTATATACACTGGGTCATTATTTCCTCCTTAAGCTGCCGCCACAGTAGAAAAATGATTGTGTCAGTAGAGCTGGGCAGAGACTACCTTTGATAACATTTTTAAAGTAGCAAAGCTTATTTAGTAAAACACAGTCAATGTCCTTTTCTTCTGTGATGTGTCCCATCTCAGGACTTTCCTGGAACACACTGCCACCTGGAGGGAGTATGGTGCCTGGAACATGTGTTGATCCCCAGACAACTACGGGGAACCAGGGCTATACAGCCTCACTCTTACTGGTCATAATACAGCACATGTGCACTGTTTCCAAAGTGTTGTTCTAGGTTTAAACAAGGTCCAGGAGAGGAAGGGAGAAGGGAGAGAAAGAACTTTAAGACACCTTGTGTTGAACATCCTTGTTTACCAGATTAATAAGAAATTTTTAGGGCATTGTGCCCAGTCAGAAAAAAATAATAATAATAAACTGGTGCCATTAACATGAGGCTTTATTTATCTCAAATAGGAGATGCTGTGGGTTCTATCAAGGGGAGGTTGGGCAGATAGAAAGGAAAAGACTAAGTTATAAACCAAAGTCTCAGATCTTCCAATTACAGGCTGAATAGCCTTGGACAATATCCTCTCTAAGTTTCAATGTTGGTATCAGTAAAATACGGATTACAAACGCAAGCTGCCTGTCTCCAACCGTTGCCATGCAGGTAAACACAGGCAGAAACAATAATATTGACCACTGTGGGAGCTCTCACCCTTCATTAGATCAGAGAACTGTGTATCCTCATTCCAGAGCTGACAAAAGCAAGGCTAAGTGAGCTTCAGTGAGTTCAAACTATAGGCCATCTGGACCTGAATCTCCCATTCATTCTATTCTCTCCCCCTGTACCCTAATATTGCATATGAAAATACTTAATGAAGTACATAGTTCTGTACTAACAGGTGAGATTTTAGTTTTATAAACTAACAGAAAATGTCTGATTCCTCCATTTGGATTTTTTCATCTTTCACTTGATAAAATCTATCATTAGTAGAAGCTAATCCCAAATTCGGAGTTATTGATATTGGTGTATGTTCCAGTGGTGGGTTTTACATTACTGAGAAGAGAAATGTGAGATAGTCCAGTTAGAGGACGCTTTGTCCAGCTGTGGCATGCATCCCTGACACATCACACTTCCCAAGATTGCCAATAGTAGGCATCTTTCCAAACGAAGGTAGTAGGGAGGTCTCTCCATGTTCGAACACCAGAATGGAGTAAAAACCACTAAGAAGAAACAAGCATCCATACACTTCCCCGAACTAGGAAGCCTCACACTCAAGCTTCTCTCACTTTCTCTCTTTCAAAACCCATCTTTAGTTTTATACAATGGATTACTGTACAGTAAATAAAGCTACACTTCATAACTACAAGCAACAGTAAAGAATAATCAACAAATATAATTTTGAATAAAGAAAGTCATACACTAAAAATATATATGGGGCTTCCATGGTGGCGCAGTGGTTGGGAGTCCGCCTGCTGATGTAGGGGACACGGGTTCGTGCCCCGGTCCGGGAAGATCTCACATGCCGCAGAGCGGCTGGGCCCATGAGCCATGGCCGCTGAGCCTGTGCATCCGGAGCCTGGGCTCCTCAACGGGAGAGGCTACAACAGTGAGAGGACCGCGTACCACACACACACACACAAAATAATAATAATAAATTAATTAATTTAAAAAATAAATAAATAAAAATACATATGATTCCATTTATATAAAATTCAAACTAATCTCAGTGTTAGAAGTCAAAGTAGCAGTTGCCTATGAGCTGTGTGTATAGGTACGAAATTAGATTCAAGGCGTAGAATATAGGTATCAACTGGTAGATAGGGGAATATTATTATGGGGAGAATTTTGTTGCTATGTAATGGACTTCCCTAGAGTAACATCAGTGCCATGCTCACTTATTAAAACTACATCTAATTTTAAACATTGACACACTTACACTAATATGCATAAAATAGATAAGAGCCTGCTGTATTTAAAAAAAAAAAAAAAAGTCTGATTTTCACAGTTTTGAAGTTTTGCTTTATTCTGTTTCCAGATCTTTCAGAAAATAAGGTATACATTTCTCCTTCCCATTATGTTTGTGAAGGACTAACGATAAAAAAATGAAAGAGAAAACAGAATCACATGTAGACCGTCCAAACCTAAGAAGGGGCCAGAGTTAGTTTTCTGTGTGGGTCTTTGAGTGGTTCCTACACCCTACTTCAGTGGTTGTTACTGATGGCAATGGCCTAGAGTGATTATTCCCTGAGAATAGGCAAAGCTACAATAGAATATAGTGGAAAATAGACAAAAAAATGTCTTATTAGAATGGAACAGTCCTCTAGAGTAACTTAAAGTTCTTTAGATTCTTTTTTTCATATTTTTCTAATTCACCCGCCTCTGCCATTTTTCTGTTGTAGGAAAGGCACAGAACAGAGAATGGTGGCACTCTGATTGCTTAATGCTATAGTTTGCCTGGCTCCTGGAGTATAAACCAGACCAGCATCAAAGGTCTGCTGAAAAATCCATGAGGGAAAGGACTACTTGAAATTCAGAACACACTAGGGGATTATAGAGCCTCTGCACAGAAGGACTCAGACTTTTACAGGGTGGGCAGCTACCAACATACCTGATTATACCCTGTACATCCTCAACCTCCCACAAATCTCTCTCTTCTCTTGTGAGAGATGCCTGAGAAGAAACTCTTATAGTCTCAAATACTATATGAATTTTGTCATGGAAACTTAACAGAGTTTCACCATTAAGGAGCTGGGTCATGTATTGATTGATGAATGTTTTTAATAGTGAGCTATGACTAAGTCAAGTTCAGAAACGATCAGAAAAAGCACTGAGGAGTCACTTCAGCAGATTAAGAACTTCCCTTCTCTTTCCCCAAATAAAGCTTTTTCTACTCACTCCCTGAAGCCCAAAATTCAAACATTAGAAATGTATTCCTTGGCTTAAGGATATGCCTTTGAAAATACAAAGTCCTTTGAAAAGGGGAACATCATAATCTCTTGTATTCGTGTCTCCTGAGGATGAAATTGCTAATCAGTTTATTTCCTGAAAATAGGATTTGGTGTAGAAGATGAAAGACAAACTTTTGAAATATTCATAGACTTGTGGCTCCTAAAAGTTGAGATCCCTGCCATGTGGAAAACAAAGAAACAACATAGAAAAGGGAAATTGAAGTAATCATAGAGAAATATCAGCTTTTTTTGTATTTCTATCAAGAACAATAGTTTGGCAGAGTTTGATGGGATCACAATTTCACCATCACACTTCATTCTACAATTTTTTGTTTTATCTGCAGGGTATTCTTGTTGAATATATATCTTCACCATATCATCATCATTTGCTTTTAAACGATGTGAACACTAAGGCCCATAGAAGGTAAATTCCTCTGTTTTCCAGAGCTCTTTGGTTTTCCCCAGCAGTGGGTCTACTTGTAGGGAAAATTGCTGGACCACCCCAATTTATGAACTCATCCTTTCAGCAGAAGGAAATGTCTGTGGCTTTGCAGAATCTTTTCCTGGTGGCCTTGGTTAGTATCACCCTTATACCCAGGCAAGAGGCTTTTACTCCAGGCCCCACATATTGACAAATTATAAATGAAATTATTAAATTGTACTGTCATTAATAAGTTAAAATAAATAAAATTATTAGGGAACAGAAGGATAAATCAGGACTAACAATGTATGATCCAAAACCCAAAACATCTACTCTTTTGGCTCAAGACCCATGACCAAAACAGAGGTAACTGTATCCCACTGCCATAAAGGGTCTGTGCTGTTCAACTTCCAACACTGGAGACAGACATCGTGTCTAAGTGAAAAAAGTTTTGAGAAGAGGAAGCTCTTGGTAATAAATTAATTTTTCTAACCTTTTTCTCAGTATGAAGGCAATAGAATTTTGCATAAAGAAGTATAATTTCTTAGCTCACATTCCATTCTATTACATTTTTTCCTGGTCACATTCAAGATTTGAAAGGTACAGTATTTTCTCCAATTGGACATAACAGCTAAGGAACATTCTGCACTATTCTACAATTGACATTTAACTTTAACCTTGTAAGTATGTAGGTAAAAATGTTAAATGCATGAATAAAATATCTATTGTTTATAGTATCTATAAATATATTGAATATCACAATAGTTATAATTTCATTTTTATTTAATATAATTCAATTATATTTTCTTAAAAATGAACTAAAATGACAGCTCTATTTCAATTATTTTGATTTAAATTTTTGACGTTACTTAACATAATTTGTGTTCTACATTTTAATTTTAATACATAGTTTTCAATAACTTACAACAAAAAGAACATTGAAGCTATATGAAGCTAATTTTAAATTAGTTGATATCATACCAATTTTAATTTAATTTTAGTGAACATACATTCAAATACAATTGCATTTTAAAAATAATTTTATTATTGAAAATTAGTAAAAATTGAAGTTATGATAGAATTTAAAATAGAAAATGTAGTTCTGAAAAGAAAAATGGCTGAGAAGGATAAAGAAATACAAAAGCTTCAAAGAAGTCATCTGTGAAGGACAGGCTCTAAGGTGGTGCACACTATCCCCTGCCCTTGTGCAATCTCCTCTCTTTTCCAGTTGAGACATGAGACTTGTTTTAGCCAATAGGACAGAGCAAAGGTGATGATTTCACTTCCTTCATTCTATTACATAAAACTGTAAAGTTCGTCTTGATGGGAGACTCTTTCCCTTGCTGCTCATAGTGGAGATGCCCATGTGGCAAGGAACTGAGGTTGGCCCCCGTTGAAGGAACTTTAGAATTCCATTTCAATTTACATTTAGTGTTTTGTGTAGCTGTTTTAGCAGTTGCTTAGGCTTATATTATATATACATAGCTTATCCAAGTCTACTCATGTCATTATTTTAACAGTTCAAGTGAAGTGGAGAAATCTTATACCCTTTTACATCCATTTACCATGGTTTGTTTATAATTAAATTGTGTTTAATATTTCCTCTTTTTATATTTAGAACCATATCCAGCAGTGCTTTATTTTTCCTTGATCATCAAATATAAATTAGAAAACTCAAATGCAAAAAACAGTCCATTGTATTTATCCATATTTTTGTTTATCATGTTTCTTATTCCTTTCTGAAGTTCCAAGATTTCCTTTTTCTTTCTTTCTTCCAGTCTAGATAACTTCCTTTAGCCATTCTTTCATGGTAGTTCTGCTGGCAACTAATTCCCTTAGTTTTCCTTCTTCTGATAATATCTTGATTTTCCCCTCTTCCTGAATGTTACTTTTGCTGGATACAGAATTCTGGTTGACAGATTTTTTTTCTTTCAGCATGTGAAAAATGTTTTGCCAATTCCTTCTAGTCTTCATGGTCTCTGGTGGAAAATCTACAGTCATTCAAATCCTTTTTTCCTATAAGTAAGATGTTTTTCTCACACTTAATCAAGATTTTTTTTTTTTTTTTTTTTTAGTTTGTAAATGTTTGAATATAAGGGGACTTGATATGAATTTCCTTAGATTCTCCTCTTTGGAAATTCACTCAATTTTTGAATCTGTACATTTACGACTAGCCAAATTTGGGGAAATATCAACCATAATTTTTTTGAATCTTTTTCCAACCCTGCTCTTTCACCCCTCTTTTTTTGAAACCTTGATGACACAAATATTACTACATTTTTGTTACAGTCCCACAAGTCCCTGAGTCTCTTATTTTTGCAGTGTATTTTCACTCTGTTTTTCAAATTGAGTAATTTCTATCATTCTATCTCTTAGTTTGTGCTTCTTCCTATTTTTCTATTAAGAAAATAAGTTGACATTTTTATTTCAGATATCCATATCAGAGCTTTGGAACCTGGCCTCTCAGAGCAGAACCTTCAGTCTTAAAGATTTACCCCTGAGTTGACTCTGGGGATACTGTGACTTGAAATCAGTTTGGACCCAAGCCAATTCTCTGCAGCATTGTCCAATGATGATACAGAGCCTTTTCAAATCAAGTACAAATTTATTTCTCCCCCATACTTCATCCATATGTACAAGCATGCCTGATTCCAAGTTAAACCAATAATTGATCCTTGAATCAGAACTTGAGTCCACTGGTCCCACCACCACTGATGAAATAACATCTTTGATTGAAACAGGAAAAAGGATGAGGAATATCAGGAAATACAGCTTCATCAGAACTAGCATGCCATTTTATGGAGTGTGTCAAAAGAGATGTCAGGCATGGCTTCCTGTTATAGTGACTAATAGTAGGTATTTGATCAATAAGACAGAGAAATTGGCATTGCAGGAAGATATAATTTGCTATTCCTGATGTGCCTAATTATATATGGGGAGGAACTTAGGACCAGGAGTGATACAAGCTCAGAATAAATTTCACATTGGAATTGCATCTTTCTTCTGAGATAATCACCAGATATTTTACAAAACTTAAATTTCACAGTGGGCATTAATTTTTACAAAATCCTTTCTCAACAGGCCAGCTGTGAGAATTGTAAAACCAAAAATAATCTTGACCTTCCAATAGGATAAATTTACCCCCATTTACTGAGATATGGCATTTGCTTATAGTGCATGTAAGTCATATACTCAATAAATGATGCACTTGGCTCCTTCCAGGCACTGTCATTCTTCAGCTGTCTTGTCTAATATTTTCTAGTTTTTTAACTGCATCTGTGTGTTCAGAGCTCTAACTGGTCAAGTTAATGTTGTTCCAGGTTATTTATTTACAAATCAAGCCATGCTTATAGATTAATCATTAGTTGCCTGAGACCCTTGATCTCTCCACCAGTTTATATTTTCAGTGTTACATGAAGATCTTTTCCTTTACTGTTATTTGTTTCTCCATCCCAGACCTTCATTTCCTCTTTTAGTCCCTCACCCAAACACGATTTGTTGTATAATTTTCCCTCCTCTCTTCACATTGAGATGCAATAATTCCCCCTCTAGGTTATCTTCTTCCTTCCCTAGGACCTGCATTAGAATAAGGAGTCTCAAAATTTATCCTAGTTTCAAATGAAAAAAAAAAAGTTAAGTGATTTTTATTTTATTTTAAAGTTATATGATTTTTTTTTTAGAAATACATGTGGATTTACAGAGGGAGCATGAAGAAAAGTAATAAGGAAAGGACAGTGTTTATACTTTCTGGACACACAATGGATCAGCCCCATGCTAGCAAATTTACTTTTATTATTTTATTTAATGTTAAAAGAAAATTATGTGAAAAATGAAAAACCTGAGGCTCAAAGTCCTTATTTGTTCTCCCCTAAATTATATTGTTAGTTAAACTTGTATGGGGATGACTGCTAGAATTAATTATAAATAATTCTCCAGGATCCTGATAGTATGCATAATAATGATTCAAACATTATTGCACTTCTTTGGTCCTTATTTTTTTCAACTATAAAATCAAGAATGAATAATTACATTATTTCCTTCTCAGCAGTGTTTTAAGTATAATGGGAATCTTATACTATATTTCAGTTTTAGCCAGCTTCCCAAAAGGATGAACATAGTCTGAAGTCAGGGAGTGTGATTTCCAGTTCTGTTCTTCTTTTTCAAGATTGTTTTGGCTATTTGGGGTCTTTCGTGCTACCCTTATGTGTCAGGATGAACATAAAATAACGTTGCAATATTTAAAAATATGGACTTTACGTACTATGTAGGACTTGCAAAGAAGATAACCAAAAACTGGGTTTTGATAGAACTTAGACCTATATGCATTTCATAGTTATAAAATTGTTGAAGATAAAGAAACTCAGAGCAAGAATTTCTTGGGAAAATTTGCAGTACTGTGACATGATATCCCCTCTTATGGGGCATGGGAATGAGTGCTTCCCTCTTACATCAAGGTAAAGGTGAAAGGCTTCAGTGGGACCACCCTAGACCTTCAACTATGAAATCCTGAAGACCCCATCATTGAAAGAGGATACATATGAAAGACTATTGCTGGCTACCTGCACTAGTGGCAGCACAAGAAGAGAAAGCTGCATTATTGTAGAAAAGATAGAAGAGATATGAGCCAATTACTGCTTAGTCTCCCCTGAAGCCAACATAAGCATGTTGCCCAAAAGGAGTGCTTGGAATGAACTCAATAACGAGTAGAGTAATAAAACTCCTGGTTTAAAAACTATGTATGGGTTTAAATTGTTTTGCTAACATCTTTATTGGAGTATAATTGCTTTACAATGTTGTGTTAGTTTCTGCTTTATATCCCCTTATCAGCTCCCTCTTTGTGCCTCCCTTCCACCCTCCCTATCCCACCCCTCTAGGTGGTCACAAAGCATGAGCTGATCTCCCTGTGCTATGCAGTTGCTTCCCACTAGCTATCTATTTTACATTTGGTAGTGTATATATGTCAATGCCAAGTTTAAATCACTCCCCCCTCCAAAAAAAAAAACTATGTATGATATTTCAGGCCAAACCATAGGCAATTACAATGGCTTTACCTGGCAGGTCTCACAGAGGAAAGCTGGCCTCCCATCACCAGATTTGGTTCACAGCCAGTGTATCGCAGTCTCTAAAGGGAGTGGCAGCCAAGGACTCAATCCTCTCGGGTTGGTCATGTTTTTATACATCTTTACATTCTTAGCCCATGCACCTAAGTTCACAGGCCTTCCTCTGGTACCTCAGCTGAGGTCTTCCTACAGGGAGGTGGGGTTAGGAGTGGTGGAGAAACTTTGATGATCCTTTTCCCCACTCTGACACAGTATTCAGTACTTTTCTACTCCTAGCTCTCCCCTTCTCCCTCCCTCCAGCCCCCGGGTGTTAGATCTTAAATGAAATAGGTTACCCTAGCCAATTAAAGAGAGTAATTGAAAGTAAATCAAACCAAAAAATACAGCTTAATAAAGGCTCTTCAAAATTCATATGTGAAATTCCCAGCCCTTATAACTGCATGTTACAGTGTAGACTGCTATATTTTCTCTCTTACTTACACATAGCAGAAGCTCAGTTAATGGTGGCTAGTCTTTAAAAATAAAGCAATAATAAAGTGAATAATAATAACTTAGTTTAAAAATATTAAATAGTCATTTTCTATAGCTAATACAAGTCCTTGATAATCAGTGAACATTTAAATATGCTGAGTTATAGGAATACAGGAAAGAAAGAGCTAACCAGTTTTCTCATGAAGGAGAATAAGCAAAGTGTATTTTTCACCTCCAAAGATAATTTAAAAATTAGTAGACGTTAGCAATGGATAAAAATTAGGGGGCACTCCAGGCAGGAAAATAGCATATATAAATGCTAAGCTATGAAAAAGCTAAGTGGGAGTTAGGGATCATGATTGAAAGGCTATAGCCACATTTGGAAACAGGAGTTAGAGAGAGAGGAGAGACAAGATTATTTTGAGCTAGGGACTTTACCCTGAAACTCATTGATCAAGGAAGTGATGAAGTGAGAAATGAATTTAAGAAATAATGTTCTGAAAACAGAGAAGAGCCTAGACAGGGATGAAATAGGAGACAGGGAAACCAGTGAGGAAACCTTTCTAATCCTACTTTCGCATTCTATATGTATGGAAATTTAGGCACAAAGCTTCCTGTATTTCTATAAGCTAGTTACATAATTCCCCAATAGAAACTTCCTGCTACTGGGCTACAATTATTTTTCTTTATTCAGTGGTTTCCTTTCTTTCTTCATGCCCCAGCCCACAACAACAACACACACACACACACACACACACACACACACATGCATGCACACACATTTTTATTATAAGCTACTTGATATTAAGGGTTCACCATTTCTCACCCATTTCTTTATTTAAAAAGCACCCAATAGGGTTTACCCAAAATAAGTATTCTGCAGTTGTAGACTCTTGCTTGAGAGGGAGAAAGAGAAAACTAAAATGAAAAAGTAAAGAAAGAATAAAAACTAACAGAAGCCAAAGAAAATAATTGAAAAAAAATCTTTTATTTCATGTAGTTGAATCTAAAGGTCAGTGTCAGCTATAATTCTGTCTCAGGTCTTTCCATGATATAAGTGAGGCTGAGGTCCATGACCACAGTCCCTGCCATCATCTAAAATCCAGGTTGCCTAGAGCTCTACAGTAGGATTTTTTTTTCATATTTCAACTTATAAGTGGAAACCCATAGAGATATATACTAGTATAAAGATGGGCTTTGAGTTCAGAATGTTTCATTTCATATACCTCTCCCTCCAAGCAGCTAAATAAAGTAATGAAATATGGGTCCCTACACCAAACCTAGAGTGACATGTTGAATATAGCATGTGAGACAGGACCACCTGGGCAGGTCTCAAATTACTGTGGCCTAATTTCTCACTTTATTCAGCATTTAGTAAAGAAAGCTTCAAGGACATGACATATCATGGGAATGAAGCTACACACACGGACACACACACATACATATACCCCACACACACCACACATTAAATTTATTTAGCCACATGGGCACAGGAATAAGAGAAATTGTAAACCTCAAGAAGGTTGGATTGTTATGAGGGAAGCAGACATGTACATCAATAATATATCACTGGTTACAACTTAAACCTGAGATCCTTCCAAATTAAGATCCAGGTACGTCTGGAGAACTACAAGGACAGACTGCCAGTGTGCCTACTGTTTCGAGAAAAACTCCTTGTTGAAGTTTGAGATGAGAACAATGGATCAAACTCTGAAGAGAAGGACAATTTTAAATATAGGGTTGCACCTCATAGAGTAACCAATCCCGTAGACACATAGGAGAGTCCTACAGTAGATGATTTAATTCATAAACTCAAAAAACATGTACCGATCACTTGCCATGGGCTTAGCCCTCTGCTGGGTAATGGAGAGGCACTGAGGAGAAAAACTGACAAGGTCTAGCACTAATGATTCTGCTCCCAAGAGCAATGGGAAATCTATGACACGTTTCAAAGAGGTCCTTAAGAAATGAGTAAGTTAAAGGAGTGTTTGCCAGCAAATTCCATAAAAGCCTGAGAGCATAGACACCAACTGCAATTCTGATGACAACTGTGACCATCATAATGATATTAGTGCATCTGGGGTCTTAGTGTCTGGGCTATGGTGACAGTGTTGACACCACCCATAGTGCCCTCCACATTGGCTTATAGGCACTTTTGTGTACAGTGTACTTGATCTTTCTTATTTTGATCTTTGGGATGAAAGAGAAACCTCAACATCAGAGGTGACATTGATATGTCTGAGCAGGAGCACAAGGTAACTTTCCTGGCACCATGTATATAGCTTCCATTTTTTTAATGATACAGTTATAGGAAATCTCTCCACATGGTGACAAAGAGAAAACAGTTTCTCCCAAGGTTGAGTAAGAGGACTGTGTGCATGGAAGTCATCCCCTGTGATGCTCCAACATTAGACGTGCTCTTAGAAGAAACCTGAGGTTATTTGATTCCAGCAAAGTGGATGGAGCAAGAGGCTATGACCAGGGAATTTCCACTTCTTATGTGGCCAGAAAAGCAGAAATTCATACTATTGCTTACGTTTTCTTTGGTATGATATCACTCATATGTGAAACCTATTTTTTTAAATTTATACAAATGAGCTTATTTACAAAACAGAAACAGATTTATAGATATCAAAAACAAACTTATGGTTACCAAAGGGCAAACATGGGAGGGGGAGATAAATCAGGAGCTTGGGGTAAACATACACACACAACTATATATAAGATAGATAACCAACAAGGACCTACTATATAGCACAGGGAACTTTACTCAATATTCTGTGATAACCTATAGGAGAAAACAATCTAATAAAGAATGAATATATGTCTATGTATAACTGAATCACATTGCTGTACACATGAAACTAACACAACATTGTAAATCAACTATACTCCAATAAAACTAAAAAAAAAAAAAAAAAAGACCTTTTCTTTGTGAATTCAGATTGGTTTTCCCCATATTGGAGGAAAGGGGAAGAAAGAGTTTAAGCCAGTCCATTTCCCAAGATTGGAAATGGTCTTGATAGCTTGAAGAGAATTTCTGAAATCTCCTAATGTATTAGAAAGGAAGGATTTAGGAAGGTTGAGGAAACCTGCAGAAGTTTCCTCAAGTGCAGCAGTCACAGCCTTCTGGTTGTCAACCTCTAGCTCCTGGGACATGGCTACAGCCAGATGTTTATGTGATCACAACAATGTCTCAGCTTAGGCATGTAGGATACACGTACCTACCCACACACCACTCATACAGAGACATTCACCCTAAGGTTAATGATTTCACAAGTTATCCTGAAGACAATGCACTAGTTAAGACTCCCATAGCTGAAACAGGGAGTAATTGAAAGGAAGTTCTGTCCCAGGCGGCATAAAGGACCATAGCATTAAATAGAAATATAGTTATTGCATGAAGTTCTCAGCGGCAAGCATCAAAGGAGTAGAGGTTTATTCCCAAAGAGTGATAGGAAACAATACAAGTATCAAATATATCAGGTGATTAATCCCCAAAGAGCCAGTATACTGTCTTGAAAACAAACCTCAGCCCTAGACTTAGAAGTGTAAACCCCAATTTCTGGCTTGGAACGAAGTTGTGAGAGTAGATTCCAAGTGATTTCCAACAGGTACAGGGACGTGCGCAGGGACATTGTCCTCTTCAAGGTGCAGGGAGAGTAGATGCTTTCTTGACCTCAGCACAATACATCACTTGTTACTATGTAAAAGCAATCCCAAGCAGCTTTGTGGAAAAAAAACCTATAATTATTTGTGAATCAGGCTCTATAGCTGGATCCATCTCTAACTTTAAAAAATTATTTGTTTGTTTGTTTGTTTGTTTATTATTTATTTATTTATTTATTTATTTATGGCTGCATTGGGTCTTTGTTGCTGCATGCGGGCTCTCTCTAGTTGCAATGAGTGAGGGCTACCCTTTGTTGCGGTGTGTGGTCTTCTCATTGCAGTGGCTTCTCTTGTTGTGGAGCATGGACTCTAGACATGCAGGCTTCAGTAGTTGTGGTACTTGGGCTCAGTAGTTGTGGCTCACAGGCTCTAGATCGCAGGCTCAGTAGTTGTGGTGCATGGGCTTAGTTGCTCCACAACATGTGGGATCTTCCCAGCCCAGGGCTCGAACCCATGTCCTCTGCATTGGCAGGCAGATTCTTAACCACTGTGCCACCCGGGAGGCCCAAAGAAGGCAGCATGACTGTATTTTCAGTTCTATACAATTAAGTGTTTTTCTATTAACAGGGCAAAGTAATTCCATGCCATTGCCCTCAGTGATTTCCCACTAAAATACTGACCACAAATATTTCCTTCAAGTTGCAACTGATAGGTCACACTTCAGCTCTTTCCTTAAAACTAGAACTAGCATATGACTTTTTAAATCATTATTAACATGCATTATAACAGTTTGATAATTACTGAATGAAAGTTAGGTAGTGGATTGATTATTCTTGGAGAGATTCTTCCCCAAATTGCTGTGTGATCTTGCTTTATAGGAAATCAATCATATATTTTGACAGTTTGAACCTGTGTCTAAAATGACCAAACTAACAAGAAAGTAGTTAATAAATTGCCGTATTCATGGAAATATCAGCTGAGCCTTTAGCTGTCATATAACTGTTTTGACTTACTGATGCCAAATGCACATAAATAAACTGGAGACAATGTGGCGCTGACCTGAGAGATAGGTGATCTTAGTTCTAGTCCTGGTTCTGCCATTATTCAGCTGTGAAACTTTTGATAATTTGCTCAGTATCTCTACATTTCTCCCATAAAATATAATTGTTGGATTAGATAAAATCATTTAAGAGGATCAACTGCTATCTGATTCTACCAATCAGTGAGTATTGAGAAGCAAAATAATCTATAATGTTCTTCCCACTATGATACTTTATGATGACTTACATAATTCAGTCCAGTCAAATCAACCTGAGTTGTTACAGTTTAGAACTTGTGTAAATTATAAAGATGACCCTATTAATTATACCTAACAGGTATTCAGTTTTATTTTTGGTAAACTACTCTACAGATCACTAACCATTACTCAAGCCAATACAAATGTAATGTATGCCAACACCATGCTGTTTTGATTACTGTAGCTTTGAGGTATAGTCAGAAGTCTGGGAGGGTTTGTTCTTTTTCCCCAGGATTGCTTTGGCAATTCTGGGTCTTTTGTGGTTCCATATAAATTTTAGGATTATTTGTTCTAGTCCTGTGAAAAAATATCATGGGTATTTTAATAGGAATTGCATTAAATCTATACATTGCTTTGGCTAGTATGGCCTTCGTAACAATATTAATTATTACAATCTGAGATCATGGAATACCTTTCCATATCTTTGTGTCATCTTCAATTTCCTGCATCAGTGCTTTATAGTTTTCAATGTATAGGCCTTTCACCAGGGTAGTTAAGTTTAGTCATAGGTATTTTATTATTTTGGTGTGATTTTAAATGATATTGTCTTTTTAAAAAATGTCTTTCTGATATTTTATTATTAGTGTGTAGAGAAGCAATAGACTTCTGTATATTAATCTCATATCCCACAACTTGGCTGAATTCATTTCTTAGTTCTAATAGTTTTGGGGTGGAGATTTTAGGTATTTCCATATAAAGTATCAAGTCATCTGCAAATAGTGATAGTTTTACTTCTTCCCTTACAGTTTGGATGCTTTTAATTTCTTTTCCTTTTCTGATTTCTGTGGCTGGGAATTCTAGTACTTTGTTCAACAGAAGTGGTGAGAGTGGGTATCCTTGTTTTGTTCCTGAATTTAGAGGAAATGTTTTTAGCTCTTCACCATTGAATATGACATTAACTTTGGGTTTGTCATAAATGGACTCTATTATGTGGAGATATGTTCCCTCTGTACCCATTTTGATGACCATTTTTAACATGAATGGATGTTGAATTTTGTCAAATGCTTTCACTGTGTCTAATGAGATGATCATGGATTTTTATTCTTTTGTTACTTTGGTGTACCAAATTGATTGATTTGTGAATGTTGAACCATGTTTGTGTCCCTGGAATAAATGCAACTTGATTATGGTGTATGATCCTTTTAATATATTGTTGGGTTCAGTTTCCTAATATTTTGTTGAGGGTTTTTTCATCTATATCCATCAAAGATATTGGCCTGTAATTTTATTTTTTGTAGTGTCTTTGTCTGGTTTTGGTATCAGAGTAATTGTGGCCTTGTAGAATAAATTTGGAAGTGTTCTGTCATCTTCAATTTTTTTGAATAGTTTGAGAAGGATAGGTATTAATTCCTTAAGTGTTTTGTAGACTTCCCCTGTGAAGCTGTCTGGACTTTTCTTTCTGAGAGTTTTTTATTACAAATTTAATTTTCCTACTAGTGATTGGTCTGTTCAAATTGTTCGTTTCTTCTAGATTCATCTTGGCAGGCTACATGTCTCTATAAATTTGTCCATTTCTTCTAGGTTATCCACTTTTTTTGGTATACAACCATTCAAAGTATTCCCTTATGATTCTTTGTATCTCTGGGTATCAGTTGTTATTTCTCCTCCTCATTTCTTATTTTATTTATTTGAGTCCTCTCTCTTTTCATCTTGGTGAGCCTGGCTAAAAGTTTATCAATGTCATTTATCATCTGAATAAAGAGTTCTTGGCTTCATTAACCTTTTCTATTGTTTTTTGTTCTCTATATTATTTATTTTCTCTCAATCTTTTTTTAATTTCCTTCTTTCTGCTGACTTTGGGCTTTGTTTTTTCTTCTTTTTCTAATTCTTTTAGGTTGTAGCTTAGGTTGTTTATTTGAGATTTTTCTTGCTTCTTGAGGAAGGCCTGTATCACTGTAATGTTCATTTAGAACTACTTTTGCTGCATCCCATAGATTTTTGGTGTGACGTTTTTTCATTTGTAATATTCTTAAGCTATTTTCTGGTTTCCTCTTTGATTTCCTTATTAAACCAGAGTTTTTTAGTAGCATGCTGTTTAGTCTCCAATTGTTTGTTCCTTTCCCGTTTTTCTTAATGTAATTGATTGCTAGTTTCCTACCATTGTGATAAAAAAAAATACTTGATATGATTTCTATACTCAAATTTGTTGAGACTCATTTTGTGGCCTAACATGTGATCTATCCTGAAGAACATTCCATGTGCACTTAAAAAGAATGTGTATTCTGCTGTTTTTGGATGTAATGCACTGTAGATATCTATTAAATCCATCTGGTCTATTATGTCATTAAAAACCACTGTTGCATTGATCTCCTGTCTGGATGATCAGTTCATTGATGTAAGTGAGGTGTTAAAGTCTCCTACTATTATTGTATTATTGTAAACTTCTCCCTTCATATGTGTTAGTATTTGTTTTACATATTTAGATGCTGCTGTTTTAGGTGCATATATGTTAACAGTATAATATTCTCTTCTTGTATTGATCCATTTATCATTATATAATACCCTTCTTTTTCATTTGTTATGAACTTTGTTTTTCTTTTCTTTTTTTTAACATCTTATTGGAGTATAATTGCTTTACAATGGTGTGTTAGTTTCTGCTTTATAACAAAGTGAATCAGTTATACATATACATATATCCCCATATCTCTTCCCTCTTGCATCTCCCTCCCTCCCACCCTCTTTATCCCACCCCTCTAGGTGGTCACAAACACGGAGTTGATCTCCCTGTGTTATGCAGCTTCTTCTCACTAGCTATCTATTTTACATTTGGTAGTGTATATATGTCCATGCCACTCCCTCACTTTGTCCCAGCTTACCCTTCCCCCTCCCTGTATCCTCAAGTCCATTCTCTAGTAGGTCTGCATCTTTATTCCCATCTTGCCCCTCGGTTCTCCATGACTCTTTTTTTTTTTTTTTTTTAGATTCCATGTATATGTGTTAGCATATGGTATTTGTTTTTCTCTTTCTGACTTAATTCATTCTGTATGACAGACTCTAGGTCCATCCACCTCACTACAAATAACTCAATATCGTTTCTTTTTATGGCTGAGTAATATTCCACTGTATATATGTGCCACATCTTCTTTATCCATTCATCTGTCGATGGACACTTAGGTTGCTTCCATGTCCTGGTTATTGTAAATAGAGCTGCAATGAACATTGTGGTACGTGACTCTTTTTGAATTACGATTTTCTCAGCGTATATGCCCAGTAGTGGGATTGCTGGGTCATATGGTAGTTCTATTTGTAGTTTTTTAAGGAACATCCATACTGTTCTCTATAGTGGCTGTATCAATTTACATTTCCACCAACAGTGCAAGAGGGTTCTTCTTTCTCCATATGCTCTCCAGCATTTATTGTTTGTAGATTTTTTGATGATGACCATTCTGATCTGTGTGAGATGATGTCTCATTGTAGTTTTGATTTGTATTTCTCTAATGATTAATGATGTTAAGCATCCTTTCATGTGTTTGTTGGCAATCTGTATATCTTCTTTGGAGAAATGTCTGTTTAGGTCTTCTGCTCACTTTGGGATGAGGTCGTTTGTTTTTCTGATATTGAGCTGCATGAGCTGCTTGTAAATTTTGGAGATTAATCCTTTGTCAGTTGTTTCATTTGCAAATATTTTCTCCCATTTTGAGGGTTGTCTTTTTGTCTTGTTTATGGTTTCCCTTGCTATGCAAAAGCTTTTAAGTTTCATTAGGTCCCATTTGTTTATTTTTGTTTTTATTTCCGTTTCTCTAGGAGGTGGGTCAAAAAGGATCTTGCTGTGATTTATGTCATAGAGTGTTCTGCCTATGTTTTCCTCTAAGAGTTTGATAGTGTCTGGCCTTACATTTAGGTCTTTAATCCATTTTGAGTTTATTTTTGTGTGTGGTGTTAGGGAGTGTTCTAATTTCATTCTTTTACATGTAGTTGTCCAGTTTTCCCAGCACCACTTATTGAAGAGGCTGTCTTTTCTCCATTGTATAACCTTTGTTTTAAAGTTAATTTTGTCTGATACAAGCATTGCTACCCCTGCTTTCTCATCATTTCTGTTTGTATGAAATATCTTTTTCCATCCACTCACTTTCAGGCTGTGTGTTCTCTTAGCATTGAATCGAGTCTCTTGTAAGCAACATATTGAAAAGTTTTATGTTTTTAATCCAATCAGCCACCCCATGCCTTTGATTGGAGCATTTAGTCCATTTACATTTAAACTAATCTTTGAACGTTATGTACTTATTGCCATTTTATTAATTGTTTTCTGGTTATTTTTGTAGTTCTCTGTTCATTTATTCTTTTTGTTTCTTACCTTGTGGTTTGAAAATTTTCTCTAGTAGTATGTTTGTGTCCCTTCTTTTTTGTTTTTGTGTATCTATTGTATGTTTTTGATTTGTGGTTGCCATGGGGATCTTATATGATGACCTATAATTATATCAACTTTTTAAAAACTGGTAGTCATTTCAGTTCAAACACATTCAAAAGGATATATATTTTAATTCCCTCCCCCACATTTTATGTTTTTGATGTCATATTTTACATCTTTATGCTTATCCCTTAACAGTTTATTGTAGTTACAGTTGATTTTACATGTTTTTGTTATTTAATCTATGTACTGGATAATTAAATGGTTGATTGGGGATTGTTACTGTATATTTATATTTCCTATTGGAATTTTACCTTTCCTATAGACTTTTACTTATTTTGCACTTATAGAAGACCCTCCAACGTTTCCTTTATTGTAGATTTAGTATTTTGAACTCCTTTAGTTTTTGCTTGTCCAAGAAGTTCTTTATCCTTCTTTCTACTCTAAATAATAATCTTTCTGCATAGTGTATCCTAGGGTGCAAGTTTCTCCCCTTCAGCACTTTGTATATAATAAGTCAGTCCCTTCTAGCCTGCAAAGTTTTTGCAGAGAAATCACCTGATAACCTTAAAGAAATTCCCTTGTATATGAATCTTTGATTTTCTCTTGCTGCCTTTAAAGTTCCCTCTTCACATTTAAACTTTGCCATTTTAACTATAATATGTCTTGGGGTGGGTCTGTTTGGGTTCATCTTGTTTGGGACCCTCTGTTCTTCCTGTACCTGGCTATCTGTTTCCTCCTTCAGGTTTGTGCAGTTTTCAGTCATAATTTCTTCAAATACATTTTTGATCCCTTTCTCTTTCTCTTTTCCTTCTGGGACCCCTATGATGTGAATTTTTGTATGCTTAATATTATTTCAGAGATTTCTTAAGTTGTTTTTATTTTTTTTTAATTTGTTTTTCTTTCTGCTGTTCTGATTGGGTGTTATCATTATTCTATCTTCAGATAACATATGTGTTCTTCTGTATCAGTCTGTTATTCATTCCTTATAGTGTGTGTTTATGTTTTTAAATCTGTTACTGAATTATTCCTTTTTGATTGGGTCTTTTTTATATTTTCTAGCTCCTTGTTAAAACATTCACTGTTTACATCAATCCTTTTCCCTAATTCAGTTAATATTTTTGTTACCATTGTTTTGAATTCTTTATCTGGTAGATCATTTATTTCTGTTTCATTATTTTTCAGGGGTTTTCTGTTGCTCTCAATTGAGAGCAGTTACTCTGACTTTTCATTTTGCATAACTTTCTCTTCCTTTATGAATTTAGGTAAAATAGTTACTTGTTACAGTCTTGAAAGAGTGTTCATTTGTGAGAGACTCTGTATACAAACTGTGTGTGCCCAGTGCCTTTGGTTGGAGAGCTGGATTTGATGTGGATACAAGTCACATCTTTCTTCAGTGTGTGGTAGCAAGGGGTTAATATCCAAATATTTAAATAGCCCATACAGCCCTATATCAAAAAAGAAACAAACAACCCTATCAAAAAAATGGAAGACCTGCATAGACATTTTTCCAAAGAAGACATACAGATGACCAACAGGCACATGAAAAAATACTCAACATTGCTGATTAT
Source organism: Hyperoodon ampullatus (assembly GCF_949752795.1). Taxonomy (NCBI): domain Eukaryota; kingdom Metazoa; phylum Chordata; class Mammalia; order Artiodactyla; family Ziphiidae; genus Hyperoodon; species Hyperoodon ampullatus. The sequence goes on from NC_136928.1 coordinate 8,345,888, forward strand.
TAGAGAAATGAAAATCAAAACAACAATGAGATATCACCTCACAACTGTCATAATGGTTATCATCAAAAATTTACAAATAACAAATCTTGGAGAGTATGTGGAGAAAAGGAAACACTTGTACACTGTTGGTGAGAAAGTGAATTGGTACAGTCACTATGGAAAACAGTATTGAGGTTTATCAAAGAACTAAAAATAGAACTACAATATGAGCAAGCAATTCCACTCCTGGGTATATATGCAGAAAAAAAAAGGAATACTAATTCAAAAAATACATGCACCTCAATGTTCATATTTGCACTATTTACAGTGGTCAACATATGAAAGAAACCTAAGTGTCCATCAACAACAAATGGATAAGGAAGGTGTGGTGTATTTATACAATGGAATATTACTCAGCCAGGAAAAAAATGAAATTCTGCCATTTGCAGTAATGTGGATGGACCTTGGGAATATTATGTTCAGGGCCTTTTTTTTAAATGTTGATGCTAATTTCTACTTTTGTTACATTGTGATTAAATTATTGTTTATAAAATTTCTACTTTATTGAATATACTAATGATTTCTTTTTTATCTAACATGTGATCAAGTTTTGTGACTATTCTACATGTGCTTAAGAAGTTGTATTCCTTTTATCTGTGTATAAAATTTGATATATAACCATAAAGCTGTGTGTAATAAATAATGCCATCTTCTTTTTGTATTTTAGGTCTTCTAGTCTTACTTAAAATTTCTTATCCAGGTGAACTCTGTTTTACTAAAGGTAGCACATTAGTTTCTTTTTAACAATGTTTTTCTACCCATGTCTTCTCACACTGCCTATGTTTTTGCTTTTTAAAGGGTCACTATGTTATTTGTTGTATAGATATCCACAGCATTGTAAACTGTGGCTTCTAGCATTGAAAAGAATCCTGTGTGTGTGAACAAACTTCCTTTATATTATGACACATAAGTCTCTGAGAACACAGAACTCAGAAAGCCTTTACACTCTTTCAGCCCTTTACACTGCCAATTCACATTTCTTTTTGATTTCTGGTACAGAAAGATATGTACATTAATTTTGAGCTTACTTATGTTTTATTAAATTTATCCTTTGTATTATAGTCTTCCTTGTTAGGTATCTGGAGCAAATTGGGGCAGATACAAATATATGGTATGATATTCCATAGCTATTTTGATAGGAATTAATTATTTAACCAACTCTTTTTTTCTCTGATGGACTCAATACACATGTAAAATATCTGGGTCATAGATGATGCTCTGTAATTCTATTCACTCATTTTCAACTAATCAATAAGAGTTTTCCCAACAATTCTACCTAGTATTTTTCTAACTTCTGTAGCATGTAGCATTACTGTCTGTTGCATTATTGATGTGCCATTATTTTGTATCACTGGTATAATATTTCATGTAAATTAATCTTATCTCCCCAACTAGCACACGAACTTTTCAATAGCAGAGTCCACTTGGAGGCACCTTTCTTAGCAAGCAAACCTAGAGACTCTCCCAGGGGCTAACAATGAAGCTGAATATGTGTCACAGTACAGGAATAAATAACTAATGTGGATACACAGGGGAGAGTGAATGGTGAAAATTTACAAGTGATGTTGAAGCTGTGCCTTGAATTTTTGATAAGAAATTAATTCATTAGACAGATAAGGGGGAAAAGACATCTAATGAATGAAGAACCTGTTTAAATGCCCAAAGATATAGGAATACATGGCTTATTCTGAACATGGTGATTAAGGTTAGCATGACTGGAGCACAGTGTGTCAGAAGACCTGTTTCTGCAGCACAGTAGTGCTTTGTATGTCCTGAAAGGGGTTAGAGTGTAATTCTGCCAGTCCTAGAGGTAATCATTAGGGGTATTTAAGGGGGAAAGTGATAGAATTATAGTTGGATTGGGAAAAATAACTGTGTCAATAGTTTTGAATGTATATTTCAGGAGGCATCTCAAACGAAAGGAATTGTTTTAAAAGCTACCCAATGCGGCCAGGAGAGACAAGCTGAAAAACTGAACTAAGCTTCCTTTATATTATGAACTAGCTGTTTTCTAGTGATGGTAAAAATGGATAAGAGATCAGATTTGATGACTGTTTTGCAGGTAGCATTGCTAAAATTTGATATCTAATTTGCTGTCACAGATGAGGCAGATAGAGAGGGTGATGTCAATGTTTTCAGCTATAAAGATTTTGTAAGTGGCCTAAGAACATAGGAGAGAGAGAAGGTTTAAGGGACACTGAACAGATTTAAAGTTCACTTTTATGGTGACATGAGGAAAAATAAATTCCCTCTCTGCTACTCCTCCTCTCTGAACTTTGCTTCGGCCTTGATGTGGAGGAATGTTGTAAAAAAGAAACAGTTAAATATCAAGAAGGGCCATTGTGTTATTAGCTGTGTTCATAATATAATATTATAATATAATATTTATTCTGCTCAAGGATAAATGGGGCTTGGAAAGTAAAGTTGCCTTTAGGTTGAACAGAGGTGGATTAAACTTCTAAAAAGAGTATTAAGCTTTTATGTATAGAATGGATAAACAATAAAGCCCTACTGTATAGCACAGAGAACAATATTCAATATCCTATGATAAACCATAATGGAAAAGAATATTAAAAAATAATGTGTATATATATATATATATATATATATATATATATATATATATATATAAACTGAATCACTTTACTGTACAGCAGTAATTAACACAACTTTGTAAAAGAGCTATACTTTAATAAATAATAATAACAATAATTTAAAGAAAGAGTATTCTCTTTCACCACCACTGTCACGAATTTTCCATAAAGGCAGTTAATACCTTAAACCATAGACTCTAAGTAAGTGAAAGAACTCAGTAATACCAGAGTCCCAGAAGATAGTGTCTATGGAACAGAACTAGGTAAATAATAGTCTGAGTAAATAAATGGCCAGTATCCAGAAGCTTACTTTCCTGTCTGAAGATTCTGGAAAGAAATATGGTTAAGATACTCTTAAGTCATTAAATTACATTGTCATTGGTAGCTTGATTCCATGGGCACTCCCAGAACATCTGGCCGAAAAATATTTTGTTGAGAATTTCATTGCCAGCATCAATCCGCAGCTTTGAGAGTCACAGATGCCATGCTGGATGGGGGCCAATGATGTCTCTGGACTACCTGTTCTTGTATAAGATAGATGGAAAAGTTGGGGATTGGTCCCGTTATTTTATTTTCATCTTGCTACTGAGAGCATTGATCACAAGCCACAGCCTGGTGCCCTGTTTCCCCAGACCTTCTGCTCCATCTTCCTAATAGAAATGAAGCAAAGACATTGTGACCCAGGGCCATGCATCCATAAGTGGTGTGATGCATGTAGCTTAACCAGAAAAAAACAAGTTTCTTAGTTCTGGTCTCATTTACAATAAAGTAGTTAAAAGGTAATTAATGAGTTAAGTGTGAAGGTTTTGATTTATTTCAGTAACAACAGGTACTAGATTGAATATGGTAGCTCTTTTCTAGAGATTTATTGAGAGAATAGAAGCTGCTAAGTGAAACTTGGAGTCTTAACTAAAGGTGAAATAAGCAATTACAAAAAAACATGTAACATGCCTTGCAGTAAAAGGTCTTCTTTTGTTTTTTTTTTTGGTGCGTTGTGTCTTCATTGCTGCACGTGGGTTTTCTCTAGTTGCAGTGCAGGGGCTACTCTTCGTTGTGGTGTGGGAGGTTTTCATTGCAGTGGCTTCTCTTGTTGCAAACCACGAGCTCTTGGTGTGTGGGCTTCAGTAGCTGCAGCACAGAGCCTCAGTAGTTGCAGAACATGGGCTCTAGGATGCAGGTTTCAGTAGCTGCGGCTCACGGGCTCTAGAGCACAGGCTCAGTAGTTGTGGTGCATGGGCTTAGTTGCTCCACAGCTTGTGGGATCTTCCTGGACCAGGGATCGAACCCGTGTCCCCTGCATTGACAGACAGATTCTTAACCACTGTGCCACCAAAGAAGTCCCAAATCTGCTCTTTCTGATAAATATTCTACATTTGACGATCAGGGTGGTCTAAAATTCCAGGTATTAAATTCATCCTTGGTTTGAAGTTAAGAAATTACCTCATTGGGCTTACCTGGTGGCACAGTGGTTGAGAGTCTGCCTGCCGATTCAGGGGACACGGGTTCGTGCCCCGGTCCGGGAAGATCCCACATGCTGCGGAGCTGCTAGGCCCATGAGCCATGGCCGCTGAGCCTGTGCGTCCGGAGACTGTGTTACACAACGGGAGAGGCCACAACAGTGAGAGGCCCGCGTACCACAAAAAAAAAAAAGAAAAAGAAAAAGAAAAAGAAATTACCTCATTAAGCCCTTTCTGAGGATGAAAATTTTATCTTTGTCAGGGATGTTCTTTTATGACATTGTTTTTTGTTTGTCTGTTTGTTTTGTTGTTGTTTGTATTCTTTTAGGGTAAAGGTTTACTGAGCTTGACCACATTTTGACTATAGACTCCTATGCACTGACCACAAGGGATAGAATATTAGCAATAAAATGTGAACATATTTGGGTATGTGAATTAATTAGTTTAGCATGACAATAAAATAACACTGACAGAATGATATATACACCTCCATATTTTATTAGGAGATTCAGGATGGAGAAGGCAGGTTGGAGAGGCCAAGGGCAAGAAACCCTAACCTGGGGCTTCACAGGAACTGGAATGGAGTCATGGACAAAACAGGGATTCTAGGAAAATGCAGAATGAGGGCACAAATAATTTCCTCTTCTCATAATGCCCAGCCTATAGTTGAAGTTCAAAAAGAGTCAAATTTAACTTTCAAAAGTTGATTGTTGTCTTTCAAATAAGGTCTGGCCTCTATATTGCACTACTGATAACTAACTAATATTATAACCTTCCATCTAGGGCTTCCCTGGTGGCACAGTGGTTGAGAGTCCGCCTGCCGATGCAGGGGACACGGGTTCGTGCCCGGGTCCAGGAAGATCCCACATGCCGCGGAGTGGCTGGGCCCGTGAGCCATGGCCACTGAGACTGCGCATCTGGAGCCTGTGCTCCGCAACGGGAGAGGCCACAACAGTGAGAGGCCCGCATACCGCAAAAAAAAAAAAAAAAAAAAAACCTTCCATCTACTTTTGAAAACGCAAGTTTCCCTCTGAATTTGCTTTGCATTTTATGATTTTCTGAATTACTGTCTACCTTTCTGCCTTTTTCATAAATTTGAATTTTAGGCAATGAAGAAATAATACGTTTATCAATTGTTTATCCTTCCTTCAGGGACTAACATTTATATCAAAGAAGGATTAAAACTCGGTGAGAATCAGGCTGAGAATTCTAACCTTAATAACTTAAGACATTTCATAATAATAAGTAGAATCTTTCTGGATTAGTTTTGTGTGTGTTGGGCTTAAATGACATATTATTTTATTCTCATATTTTACTGTTTCAAAGCACACAAGCAGAAATTTAAGTGCAAGGAATGTGTGCTTGATAAGGAGAGTGAATAATTAGAAGTATTTCAAACTGGATGAGCAAAAACAAGAAAATAGAACAAGCTCACCCTGTACTAATGTATACTACTTGTATGAAATGAGGGAACAATATTTTTGAAATGAAGGCCAATTACTCTTCCTCACAAATTTTCTATGGATTTTAGCCTACTTCTAATTTGAAAAAAAAGGGCATTGAAGGCAAATGTATATGAGAAATTTAATCATATTCATGTGCTTTGGTTTGGAAAGAATATGAAAAGAACCTTAGAAGATCAAGTAAACAAAGAAATCGTGGTTGCTCACCAAAGTGTAAATTTTCCCCTGAATTTTATCAAAGTATCTGATTTGTGACTTTACTCAATGTTGGAGAATTGGAAAAGCTATAAGTTAAAAATGAGATAGCAATCAAGCAAAATATTCTGTATCTGGAGAAGGATAAAGATGTGAATCCTGCTTTACAGAGATTCATCTATCTATCCCTCTATTGTTTTGTTTTGTTTTGTTTGCGGTACGTGGGCCTCTCACTGTTGTGGCCTCTCCTGTCGTGGAGCACAGGCTCCAGACGCGCAGGCCCTGTGGCCATGGCTCACAGGCCGAGCTGCTCCACGGCATGTGGGATTCTCCTGGACCGGGGCACAAACCCGCGTCCCCCACATCAGCAGGCGGGCAGGCTCTCAACCACTGCACCACCAGGGAAGCCCTATTGTTTTGTTTGTCTTTGTTTTTTCCCCCTTATTTCAGGAAGAGAAATGATTCATCCCCTTTTAGGACATATGCAAATGAGTTTATTTTTTGGTTACTTGTGATTTGGAGCATAATTTCCATGAGTCATTGAGGTTGATATAGAAATACTGGTGAGGACCCCATGAAGAAAAGAGAGGTCTCTAGGGTAAGGGTGATCAGAGAGAGGGTAGCAAGCATGCTGGTATAGGGTCTACCAAAATGCCTAACACGTATTAGGAGTGCAGCCAATTTGAGTTGAAAAAATGAATGGATTCACCAACAAACATAAGTGAAGCACTTAATTATGGAAATGCTACAGATAAGTTTGTTTCCAAATTCTCAGTGCTTTTGAATGTTTTTGTCCGAAAAATTATCAACAGTCTCAGTGATTTTGACCTCTACATATCACAGCTTTTTTTTTTGACACCTTTATTGAAGTATAATTGCCTTAAAATGATGTGTTAGTTTCTGCTTTATAACAAAGTGAATCACTTATACATATACATATGTGCCCATATCTCTTCCCTCTTGCATCTCCCTCCCTCCCACCCTCCCTATCCCACCCCTCTAGGTGGTCACAAAGCACCAAGCTGATCTCCCTGTGCTATGCGGCTGCTTCCCACTAGCTATCTATTTTACATTTGGTAGTATATATATATATGTCCATGCCACTCTCTCACTTTGTCACAGCTTACCCTTCCCGGTCCCCATATCCTCAAGTCCATTCTCTAGTAAGTCTGTGTCTTGATTCCCATCTTACTCCTAGGTTCTTCATGACATTTTTTTTTCTTAGATTCCATATATATTTGTTAGCATATGGTATTTGTCTTTCTCTTTCTGACTTACTTCACTCTGTATGACAGACTCTAGGTCCATCCACCTCACTACAAATAACTCAGTTTCATTTCTTTTTATGGCTGAGCAATATTCCATTGTATATATATGCCACATCTTCTTTATCCATTCATCGGATGATGGATGCTTAGGTTGTTTCCATCTCTGGGTTATTGTAAATAGACCTGCAATGAATATTTTGGTACATGATTCTTTTTGAATTATGGTTTTCTCAGGGTATATGCCCAGTAGTGGGATTGCTGGGTCATATGGTAGTTCTATTTGTAGTTTTTTAAGGAACCTCCATACTGTTCTCCATAGTGGCTGTATCAATTCACATTCCCACCAGCAGTGCAAGAGTGTTCCCTTTTCTCCACACCCTCTCCAGCATTTATTGTTTCTAGATATTTTGATGATGGCCATTCTGACTGGTGTGAGATGGTATCTCATTGTAGTTTTGATTTGCATTTCCCTAATGATTATTGATGTTGGGCATTCTTTCACGTGTTTGTTGGCAATCTGTATATCTTCATTGGAGAAATGTCTATTTAGGTCTTCTGCCCATTTTGGATTTAGTTGTTTGTTTTTTGATATTGAGCTGCATGAGTTGCTTGTAAATTTTGGAAATTACTCCCTTGTCAGTTGCTTCATTTGCAAATATTTTCTACGATTCTGAGGGTTGTATTTTCAGCTTCTTTAAGTTTTCCTTTGCTGTGCAAAAGCTTTTAAGTTTCATTAGGTCCCATTTATTTATTTTTGTTTTTATTTCCATTTCTCTAGGAGGTGGGTCAAAAAGGATCTTGCTGTGATTTATGTCAGAGTGTTCTGCCTATGTTTTCCTCTAAGAGTTTGACAGTGTCCGGCCTTACATTTAGGTCTTTAATCCATTTTGAGTTTATTTTTGTGTATCGTGTTAGGGAGTGTTCTAATTTCATTCTTTTACATATAGCTGTCCTGTTTTCCCAGCACCACTTATTGAAGAGGCTGGCTTTTCTCAATTGTATATTCTGGCCTCCTTTATCAAAAATAAGGAGACCATATGTGTGTGGATTTATCTCTGGGATTTCTATCTTCCTCCATTTATATATATTTCTGTTTTTGTGCCAGTACCATATTGTCTTGATTACCGTACTTTTGTCCTATAGCCTGAAGTCCAGGAGACTGATTCTTCCAGCTCCATTTTTCTTTCTTAAGATTGTCTTGGCTACTCGGGGTCTTTTGTATTTCCACACAAATTGTGAAATTCTTTGTTCTAGTCCTGTGAAAAATTGCATTGGTTGTTTGTTAGGGATTGCATTGAATCTGTAGATTGGTTTGGGTAGTATAGTCATTTTCAGACTGTTGATTCTTCCAATTCAAGAACACGCTATATCTCTCCATCTATTTGTATCACCTTTAATTTCTTTCATCAGTGTCTTATGATTTTCTGCATACACTTCTTTTGTCTCCTTAGGTAGGTTTATTCCTAGATATTTTATTTTATTTTTTGCAATGGTAAATGGGAGTGTTTTATTAATTTCATTTTCAGATTTTTCATCATTAGTGTATAGGAATGTAAGAAATTTCTGTGCATTTATTTTCTATCCTGCTACTTTACCAAATTCACTGATTAGCTCTAGTAGTTTTCTGGTAGCATCTTTAGGATTCTCTATGTATAGTATCATGTCATCTGCTAACAGTGACAGCTTTACTTCTTCTTTTCCAATTTGGATTCCTTTTATTTCTTTTTCTTCTCTGATTGTTGTGGCTAAAACTTCCAAAACTATGTTGAATAATAGTGGCAAGAGTGGCCAACATTGTCTTGTTCCTGATCTTAGTGGAAATGGTTTCAGTTTTTCACCATTGAGGATGATGTTGGCTGTGGGTTTGTCATATATGGTCTTTATTATGTTGAGGAAAGTTCCCTGTATGCCTACTTTCTGGAGGGTTTTTATCATAAATGGGTGTTGAATTTTCTCGAAAGCTTTCTCTGCCTCTATTGAGATGATCATATAGTTTTTCTCTTCCAATTGTTTAATATGGTATATCACGTTGATTGATTTGCATATATTGAAGAATCCTTGCATTCCTGGCATAAACCACACTTGATCATGGTGTATGATCCTTTTAATGTGCTGTTGGATTTTGTTTGCTAGTATTTTGTTCAGGAGTTTTGCATCTATGTTCATCAGCGATACTGGCCTGTAGTTTTCTTTCTTTGTGACATCTTTGGCTGGTTTTGGTATGAGGGTAATGGTGTCCTCGTAGAATGAGTTTGGGAGTTTTCCTCCCTCTGTTGTATTTTGGATGGGTTTGAGAAAGATAGGTGTTAGCTCTTCTCTAAATGTTTGATAGAATTCGCCTATGAAGGCTTCTGGTCCTGAGCTTTTTTTGTTGGAAGGTTTTGAATCACAGTCTCAATTTCAGTGCTTGTTATTGGTCTGTTTATATTTTATATTTCTTCCTGGTTCAGTCTCAGTTGACTCTGCTTTTCTAAGAATTTGTCCATTTCTTCCAGGTTGTCCATTTTATTGGCTGATAGTTGCTTGTAGTCATCTTTCATGATCCTTTGTACATCTGTAGATTCAGTTGTTACTTCTCCTTTTCATTTCTAATTCTATTGATCTGAGTCTTCCCCATTTTTTCTTGATGAGACTGGCTAATTGTTTATCACTTTCGTTTATCTTCTCAAAGAACCAACTTTATGTTTATTGATCTTTGCTATTGTTTCCTTCATTTCTTTTTCATTTATTTCTGATCTGATCTTTATTATTTCTTTCCTTCTGCTAACTTTGTGGGGGATTTTGTACATCTTTCTCTAATTTCTTTTGGTGTAAGGTTAGGTTGTTTAGTTGAAATGTTTCTTGTTCTTGAGGTTTCTTGTTCTTGTCCATAACTATTATCTATTCCTGCCCTACCATTGTATTTTGGCAGCAGGTAACTTCTTGTCTTGTTTCACCGGTTCACAGATGGAGAGGAATCTTGCCCTGGAAAGGCTCATATTCAGAATGTGACCCATATCTGAATATTTAGAAAATGAGATTCTGGACTTTGGAGTTGACAATATTCAGATAATGGGATTTTGGACTTTGAGTGGGTGCTTTGGGATTGAGCTAAAAATAGTTTGAATGACAGATGAATATAAATCTTTGAAGGCTAGAGGTCATACTGTAATGGACAGAACAATGGCCACCAAAATATGGCCAGACGTGTGAATATGTTACCATACATGGTAAAAATCACTTTGCAGATGTGATTAAGTTAAAGATATAAAGGTAGGAAACTTATCCTGGATTTTCTAAGCAACTTCAATGTAATCATAGGGATCCTTATAATAAAGAAGCAAAAATGTCAAGGATAGCATGTGATGTGACAATGGAAATGGAAGAAGAAAAAGCAGTTTGATATGGGACCATGTGCTAAGTAATAAAGAGAGCCTCAAGAAACTTGCCTTTATCAGGCAAGGAAAAAATTTTTCCCTTAGAGCCTCCATAAGGAAACACTTTGACTTTAGCCCAGTGTAATACTGATTTTGAACTCCTGACCTCCAGAACTTTAAGCCAATATTAATATATATTTTTTAAACCACTAAGGTTTGTGGCAATTTGTTACAGCAGCAATGAGAAACTAATATTTATGCTGTATTACTCTGATTGATTTGGGGATGTTAAATCAATCTTGCATTCCTGTGATACATTTCCCTTGATGGTAGGTTATAAGTCTTTTTATATCTTGCTGGATTCAGTTTACTAGCCTTTTTATTGAGGTCTTCTGTATCTATATTCATGAGGATATTTTTTAATATAGCTATTTTTTGTTTTGGGGTGTTTTTGCACTTTTTTTTCTGATTTTTGTATCAAGGTAATACTGATCTCATAGAATGAACTAAAAAGTGTTCCGTCCTTGTATATTATTTTGAATGAGTTTATGAAGGATTGATATTAATTATTCTTTTAATGTTTGGTAGAATCACCAATAAAGTAATCTAGTCTTTGCTTTTCTTTCTTGATTTTTTTTTAAATTCTTAATTCAAGCTTTGCTTTTATAGGCCTAGATTATATGTTTCTTCTTGAGTCAGTTTCAATAGATTGTGTCTTCTAGAAATGTGCCCATTTTATCTAATTTATTTATTTTTTAGCTTACAGTAGTTGATACCTCCTTATTATCTACTTTATTTCTGTAAGACCAGTAGTGATGTTCCCACTTTCATTGCCGATTTTGTTAATTTGAATCTTTCAACTTCTTTTCTTGATGAGTCTAGCCAAATTTACCAATTTTTAAAATCATTTCAAAGAACCTCCAATGAATCAATGGTTTCATTGATTTTCTCTATTGTTTCCCTATTCTCATTTCAGTTCAGGTCATTAAATTCATGTCTTTCTTCTTTTTTAATATAGTATTTTACAGGTATAAATTTCCCTCTAAGCATTGTTATTACACCATTCCATAAGTTTTGACATGTCATGTTTTGCTTTTAGTTTTTTCATAGTGTTTTCTAATTTCCTTTGTCAGTTCTTCTTTGCTGAATAGATGACCTAGAAAAGTGTTGTTAATTTTCACATTTTTGTGAATTAATAAAATTTCTACCATTATTGATTTCTAATTTAATTCCATTGTGATAAAATCATATACTTTGTATTTCAATTCTTTTAAATTTATTGGAGTTTATTTTATGGCCTAATATAAGGTTTATCCTAGAGAATGTTCCATGTGAGCAGAATGAGTATTGAGAAGAATGTGTATTCTGATGTTAGATGGAGTATTCTCTAGATATTTGTCCTGGCAATTTGTTTTATAGTATTGTTCACATCTCCTATTTCTTTATTGAACTGCTGTATTATTGTTCTATCTATTATTGAAAGTCAGGTATTGAAGTTCCCAGTTACTATTGTTGAATTATCTATTTCTCCCTTAATTGTGTCAGTTTTTGCTTCATGCGTTTTGCGGCTCTGTTGATAGGTGTATATATGTTTATAATTGTTATATATTCCTAATGAATTCGCCCTCTTATAATGGTAAAATGTGTTTCTATTTCTCTTGTAATTATTTTTGTCTAAGGGTATATTTTGCCTGATTTTAGTATAGCTAGTTCAGTTCTCTTTTGACTCTTGTTTGCATGTAAATGTTTCCATTCTTTTCCTTTTAATCTACTCATGTCTTTGAATCTAAAGTATTCATCCTGTAGACAGTATATGTATTCTGCCAACATCTGTCTTTTAATTGAGGTATTTAACTGACTTGCATTTAATGTAATTACTGATAAGGCAGGATTTATATTTGTCCTTTTGTTATTTGTTTTACTTATGTCTTGTGCTTTTTTTCTTTATTCCTTGACTCTTATCTTTTATTATTGTTAAATATATATTTTCTAGTGTATCTTTTTAATTCTATTGTTGTTTATTTCATTATATTTATTTAAGTTATTTTTGTAGTGTTTGTTCTTGAAATTAAACACCTTAATTACACACCTTACACACCTTGAAATTAGCACCTTAATGTGAAACAATCTATTGATTAATGCTAATTTAATTTCAGTAATGTGCAAAAACTTCTGCCTAAAATACTCCTATTCCTTCTTCCTCCTTTGTAAAAATGTTCATATGTATAAATTATAAGCCCACTAACACAGTTTTATATTTATTTTTTTGCAGTTGTCTTTGAAAACAGATTGGAGAGGAAAAGTACAAAAATGCATGTATACTGCCTTTCATAATGGCTACAGTTACCATTACCAGTATTTTCTTCACACGTTCCTTTAATTCTTTATACATGGTTTCCTATAGTTCTTTGAATATACTTATAATAGCTTATTTAAAATTTTTTAGGGCTTCCCTGGTGGTGCAGTGGTTGGGAGTCCACCTGCCAATGCAGGGGACACAGGTTCGTGCCCCGATCCAGGAGATCCCACAGGCCGTGGAGCAGCTAGGCCCGTGAGCCATGGCCATGGAGCCTGCACGTCCGGAGCCTGTGCTCTGTAACGGGAGAGAGGCCACAATAGTGAGAGGCCCATGTACCGCAAAAAATAATAATAATAATAAATAATAATAAATAAAATCTTTGTCTACTAAGTCCAAAATCTGGTCCCCCTCAGGGACATTTTTGATTAGCTGTTTTTTTCGCCAGGGTATGTGGACTTACTTTCCTGTTTCTTCCCATGCCTTGTATTTTTGATGTTGTTTTTGTGTTGCTGCAAATTGACTTGTTTGTAAAAACTCTGGTATTAGAGCCTTCTACCTCCCACTGAGCTAAGCTCTGAATCATTCAACTAGCCACCTAAGCATACACATTTCCCAGAGAGCTAGAAGTTTAGACAAAATACTGAGTGGGCACTGGAGATGCTTTTAACAAAACTCCAAAAGCAGTTCAACTTTTCATTCTCCGCAGTGATGCTGGCTTTTACCTACTAAACCTCTAAGCTGAGGAGGGAATGGAGAATAGTCCTAAGTTCAAACATCACAGACCCCACTGTCTTACCAAAGTTCAGTAGCTTCTCTTTTATAGACAATTTTTGGTTCATTCTGTGGCTTTGGTTAATGGCGAGACTTCTGAAATGATTTATTTTAGTTGTTTTGTTTGAATTTTATTGCTTTAAAAAGCGACTGAGTTCATTAAGCTCCTCTCTCTGCAATTCTTGAGGTTGATCCTCTCCTGGTTAACATCTATGTTAAAGTTTATAGCTCTAAGTGTATTATCAGTTGTGGTGTAATATCTGAAAACTAGAAAACACAGTTAAATGTGATGCTGACATTTTCAGAAAGTCTGCGATCACTTAGAAGAAAGAAAATGTGCACAGCTAAGTAATAAATTAACAAGGAAAAAACAAAGGTACATGGATAGAGTTTCCTCATTTTTATTGGTATTCAGTTCAACTCCATAAAAAGAAATGAAAGAAGTCTTAAAAAGGGATATTACATACTAATCCCAAATAACATTTATCAGATGGAGGAAGCATCAGCCACTTTTGTATCTTAACTTATTTTCCAATTTTACAATTCATAAAATACTCACCAAGGCATGACACAAGTTTGGAGTTCAAGCACGGTGCAGTTTATGTTGCAAGATCCATTAAAAACAATAATTTGTAAGATCTTCAATAGGAAAGTGTGCAATTTTTTCAAAGAATACTTCAAAGAGGGAAGCAGGACTCAATCCAATTTCATGTGAAAAGTAATTTCATTCTCATCTGTGGCCACTTCTCTTCTTTGATTGTGGTTGAAGTTGGAGAACTAAGAACAGAATGAATAGGATCTCTTCATGTCAGTAGTTCTCTTCCACAAGTACGAAATGACAACCTGGCTTTCCCTCGGGAGACAGCAGTAAATCTCACACTTGGAACAAGAATGACAGGGACTTTGATTATGAACTCATTCTGCTGAGGATTACCTTTCTCTGCCTATTTCTTTTTCTTCACTGTCTGCAGTCCAGAGTATGAACATAGCTGTTTGACAAAGTTCACTTATTTTGCATCGTTAGCCTACTGACCTTCCTTCCTCTATGAAAAGTGGAATTCTAATCTAAAAAGACAGTGCCAGAAGGATGGAATGGAAATGTCCCAGCTGGTTCCTTACCAGGTCTGTGAATGGGGCTTTATTCTTCCTAAGCCTCACTCTCCTCGTCTATAAACTGGAGGGCACTGTTTTTCTCACCTGATTTTATTAGATTATCAAATGAGATTATACTTAAAAGAACTATTAAATATAACAATTAGATGTTTTGGCTGCTGATAGGATTAACACAATTCTATCAAACAAATCTTGAGAAAGAATTCAATCTTTACACAAATGTTTAATGCACTGCATAGCATTTATTCCAGACAACCTATCTTTCTGTAAGCAATGATCAATCTTCACCCTATTTGGAATTTTCATCTCATTTATTTAGTATTTATTTAAGACATTGAAACAAAATTACACTGACATGCTCAACACGACTTGGTAGGAATTCCAGCATAAGATCAACATGTGAGTTTCACAAAGTCAGGCTGGCTTTCATGAGACCTGTGGAAGCATGATATTTGAGTAGATCCCAACTCCCCATGTTTTATTTTGGGATAAGAGACACATAGGATGTTGACATTTGACATAGATGGATTTTATACACAATTATTTTAGGAAAAACTAAAAAGATTATCTCAGCACTGTAGTTTATAAATCAATGATAAGTAGATAAAGAAATAGTCAAAACCAAACAATTGAAAGAAAAATACTGTGTCCTGTACATATCACGTTTTCCTATGAACTCCCTTCTTTTTGTGAAGACCTTGTCATCCATTCTGAGGAAATGTGCATAAATCATAAGATTTGATGTCCTGGGATGTGATGTTAAATCTTCAAATATGTATTGTGTGCCTACAAAGGTCCATACACTCTTCAAGGTGGTGATGGTAATGTAAAGCAAAACAGGTGAGGTCTCAAATAGTGCCGAGGTGGGCAAGAAAAGGGTGGGTTCTCAGTGCTATGTCTACCTTTCCTTTCTGTTCTGTTGTTCTAAACATAAAACTGCCCATGCTACATTTGCTTATCTCTTTTAATACTTAAAAAGTTAGGGATATTTGGGGCTTCCCTGGTGGTGCAGTGGTTGAGAGTCTGCCTGCCGATGCAGGGGACACGGGTTCATGCCCCAGTCCGGGAAGATCCCACATGCCATGGAGCGGCTGGGCCCATGAGCCATGGCCACTGAGCCTGCGTGTCCGGAGCCTGTGCTCCGCAACAGGAGAGGCCACAACAGTGAGAGGTCCGCATACCACAAAAAAAAAAAAAAAAAAAAAAAAAGTTAGGGATATTTGAAATAAACCTGCATAACTTCACAATATAATAATGATATCATTCAGATCTTCTTCCTCCATGAAGGTTTCCTGCTTTTCCATTCTACCCACTCCACCCCACCCCAACTCTCCATCCAGAAATTATGTCTCACTTCCCCTGTATTTTCTTAGTTGTTTTTCTTTTTTTTTTTTTTTATCATAGGTCTCTCATGATCTTTATCCTGGTCCTTTAACTTCTGTTAAAGTTACTTGTGTGTCTGTTTCATCCTCCTTGGTTTCTTGTAATCTCCTGGAGGGCAGGGTCCATACCTGATTCAATTTATTCAATGCCAAGACATTTGATATATACACAATGCATTATATACCTGAATAATTCTTCTTCCTATGACACTTGGAACATTGCCTGGCACATAATAGGTGTTCAATAAGTATTAAGTCCAATGAATGATAGCATGATGTCAGGCTAAATTGAAGGACAGTGCATATATAAATGAACAATGTAATTTTTAGTGTCCTCAGCAGTTTTGAAGACTGGAATAATGACTTTGCCTTTTAAAATATCTATTTTTTTTCCAGACAAGAGACAAGAGAGAAATTTGTAAGGCTCCTTTTGGGCTCCAGATGCAAAGTGAATATAATAAATCTATAATTAAAGTAACAAGATATTTGAAAAAACAATGCCCTTACCACAAGGTTAGGTCCATTTGTAAAATTTAAGTCTATGGGTAAGACCTGATATCCTACAGCTCTTATCAAGGTGTTAGGAAAAGTAAGGAAAATTAGAGAGTTAAGTAAGAATTGCTTAAACCTCAAACACAGTCAAGAGCACAAGCCAGTTGAATGCAGTGTTCTTTTTCATGGCTGCATTCAAAAAGAATGAAAGCTTCTCAGTTCCGTACACCTTCAGCACTAAGTTTTACTTTCTCGATTTTGAATGCTTTATAATCTGTGAAATTTCATGAACTGAAGTCCTTATGTTATTGTTTGACTAGTTTGAGGTCCATTAGCTAGTATGATGGAGACAAATTAAAGTTCTTGATGGAGGCTTTCTACTCAAATTTGTTTTCTTCTATTTATTTAATTAACAATCGTCTGTGATTGTCATGTGTCATTCACTCCATTGCTTCATTGTTGTTGCTGTTGTTGGAAAGGGGAGGAAGCATTTATGTATTTATGTATTTCATTTTTATTTTATTAAACAGAAGACATTGGGTTAGGTTTTATTTATTTATTTATTTATTTATTTATTTTTAATTTAGGGGTCAGTTTTTTTCCCAGCTTTGTTAAGGTATGATAGACATATAAAATTGCATATATTTAAGGTGTATAATGTGCTGTTTTGATATATGTAACCTTGTTTGGTAATTACCACAACCAGGCTAATTAACATAGCTAACTACCTCACCTCACATAGTTACCACTGTGTGTCTGTGTGTGTGTGCATGTACACTTAAAATCTACTCTCAACAAATTTCAAGTATACAATATAGTATTATTATATTTACCATGCTGTACATTAGATTTCTAGAACATATTCATCTTATAACTGAGCATTTGTACCTTTTGACCAATATCTTTCCATTTTTACCATTACCCAGCTCCTAGAAACCACCATTCTACTCTGTCTCTCTAGGTTCAAATTTTTTAGATTCTAACATTCAGTTTTAAAATAATATCTTCTAAATTTATCCATGTTGTCACAAATGGCAGAATTTCCTTCTCTTTTAAGGCTGAGTTATACTGAAAGAGAGAGAGATTTACCTATTTATCTATCTATCCATCTATGTATCACAATTTCTTTATCCATTCACCCATCAACAGATACTTAGATCGTTTACATATCTTGGTCATTGTGAATATTGCTGTAATGAAAATAGCATCTTTTAATAAGTGTGGGGTTTGTTGTTGTTGTTGTTTTATTTTTGCCTCACAGACATCATCTCAGTGTCTATCCCTGGTTAAGGTCAAATGTCTTCTGTACAAGGCTGCCAAAAGGCAAATGACCACCATCAACTCTTCAGTGAGTCCCAGGTCATCCATTTTAGAACCTAAATCTGCACAGAATCTTGGTGGAAAGTGGATTCAATTACATACCATAAAATATAGAAATTAATTTATATCTCCTATGACTTTGTTTAAATCTTTATTAACAGTATCTCATCCTTGTAGCCAGGAAATAAACTGTATCCAAAGGCAATAGTAGGCCACAGCAGTCTAGTAAGAAGGGTGTCCATATGTTGGGATGACCTAGTGTCGGTATCAGAGCCCAAACAGAGTAAGGAGAAAATTCAGGCATGAGGGTGACCTAGTGTCAGTCCTCAAAACCGCAGAAAGGACTTCCATGTGAGTCTTGCATGGGGTGTCAGAGTCCAAGCTAGATGAGGCAGGCATATGTGAGACTGGCCTTGTGTAGGGTTTTAGAACCCAAGAAGAATGAGGAGAACAGCCATAACGGGTCATGGCTTAGCATGTGAGTTCAGAGATACAGCTGGAGGAGAATGGTGGGTGGCAGCAGTAATGACAGATTGGTTACATATAGGGGAGTTGGTCGAATCAGTACATAACCTAAGGGAAATAAAGCCAAGTTTCCCACTGTTGAGGAGGGGAGTCACACACATAGAAAGGGAGAAAATTAAAATGAGTTCTGGGATGTTGGATTGGAATTATTAGTATAAAGAATAGTGACACCCCAATACCAATGAGATGATCTAGCAATCAGATTTTGGTTTCTGAATACCAATCTCCACTTAACAGGGATTAGGGATCTTTGGATAAATGGCTGATTCCAAGGCTGAGAAGGCAAGTCTAAGGTGATTTTTTGTGTCAGCATTCAAAGATAGTAACATTAAAACTCATTAATCATATACGAAACCATATGTTTATTTTTGAGCCGTCCCATACTTAAATAAAAATTACAAATTCAATACAAAGAATGTATACTTACATCACAGATACAATTAAGTGAATAAATAACTAAATCAAAGTTTGATGAGAAATAAGATGATTATATCATTACAAGTCCTTCCCCACAGAACTCTTCCTAATTGCCAAAAAAAAATAAAAATAACCTTACAATGGGAGGCCTGGAAGACTCCACCTTAATCAAAAGGTCAAAGTGAACATTATCAGGAATAGCACAGATTAAAATTTTACACTTCCTGGTCAGATGCAATGCAATGTCACATTTGTGATATTTCTGCCAAAGATGTATAAATTGAACCTAATTGTGAGGAAACATCAGACAAATCCAAATTGAGAGACAGTCTACAAATTAATTGTTCCATAATCCTCAAAAGTGACAAGGTCTTCAAAGTCAAGGAAATAAGAACTTTTCCAGATGAAGAAGAATAAAGGAACATGACAATGAAATAATTGTATCTACTTCTGAAATAGATCCTTTTGCTAAACATTACATTATTGGGACTGTTGTAGAAACTTGAATGAGATTGAAGGAATAGAGAATAGTAATGAATGGATGTTAACTTCCAGATTTTTATCATTGTAACGTGGCCATGTAGGAAAATATACTTATTTGTAGGAAACATACACATTAACAAATTCAGTTCTTTGTGTTGTACGAGCAGCTTCTCTGTAAGTGTGGGACTGCTCCAAAACAAACAAACAAAAATTAATCAAATTCAAACTGAATTCACATATCCTTTGAGCAATCCCACTTCTAGAAATCTTTAGAGATGCTCAGACAAGAGTACCAGGGTATTTGTATAAATATACTCATGGTAACATTGTTTATAATATGGAACAATTGAAGATAGTCTAATCTTGAACAATAGAGGGAGTGTTAAAATGTGGTCTGGTATGGCATATGATGCCATAGAGCTTTCAGAAAAGGGTGGATCTCTATGTAGAGACAGGGAAATTGTTCAGGACATATTGTTGAGTGTAAAAAATGCAAGACTCAGATCTAAATATATAGTATAATTTAATTTCCATTAAAAAATAACTCCAAAACAACCCAAAATAAATGTATATATTTAAAAGAACATGAACAAATTAATTTGTAACCTATATAAGGTATTTATCCATGTGCACTTTAGTAATCCTGGGTCATTCTTCTGTTTTATTTATAGCCCGCCTATTGCATTAAGAAATTAAAATGGAAGGTTACTCACCAAAAACAATCTCAGGTTTTGATTGACTATTTATTCAAATTTTCAGATGAAATCACCTTTTTATATCAGCATAAGCAGCAAATTCTACCTTGTCTTCAATCCAAAAATAAAAGCATTATCCTCTTTTTCTACAACATCAGAGTGTTCTTAGGATAGAAACATCCACCTCATTTCAGTCTAATAGTTTCATAACATTGGGGGAAGAATGATTCTTTGACCTCAGCGTGTCCGTTTTCTTTTTTCCCTCTCTTTTTGTTCATTTTGTCTTCATATATCTGCCTTTTGGTGAGGTGATGCCCAGAAAAAAATTACTCTTAGCATTTATTTTTTTACCCAGAATCATAACCTGGACACAGCCAACTGATCTATTAATTCCAAAGCTCAGTACCTTAGCTAAGAATCTATAAGAAAGTTATGAGGACAAAAATTATCCTCTTAGAATTTTATACAAAGACATTTGGTAAGCCTTTTCAAGCTCAGCAGATAATCCCCAACTCAACTATTCTGAACTCACATCTTAAGACAATTTCAGAAGGAGCACCACATTAGCTACTACCACCTAGAGGACAAGCTCTCACAATTGTTGGAAAAGTATACAATTGTGCAGTTGGTTTTCACCAGGTTTCCAAGTGACTTCCCTTAGGAAGAGATAGGAGGATATGACTCAAACTCCCAGCATGACAAAGGAAACCCTTCCTGCTCAACTTATTTTACTTCTTGTGATTTAGAGTTCCCTCCTTAAGAACTAATGTTGACAGAATGCTAAATACTTTGAGTATATAATTCTATCACCATAACACTCCATAAGGGTAGATATTATCATTCATTTTTTACTGACAGAGGCTAAAGATTGTATGTAACTTGACAAAAACTTTGCCCCACACCTCCATATTTTTTAATTTTATTTTTTTTTCTATCATCTTGTCAGCATTCATTCATTCCACAAATATATAGAATATATGCATGTTCTAGGCATGGGGACACAGAAGTGAATTAAGAGGAATATGTGTGTTAATATATATCCTATCTTATTATTCTTTAGCTCTTTCCTAATACTTGAGCTGGAACATTTCCAATAAAGCCAGTCTCTATACTGTTATCAAAAAAGATTATATATTGAATTGCAATTATTTATTAAAATATCTGTCACCTCCACTGATCAGTTTTAAGTATCCGTAAGGACCGGGATAGTAGGAATGTCATTTGTTACTAAACTCCTCGTTTCCAGCTTATTTGTTATGAAGCTCTGAAACCCACTAAGTATTAATTACATTTTGAATGAATGATTATCATGCTCATTCCAATCAGGGAGCTTATCACTGTGTACATTTTCTCTTTGCTAATCAAAACGTCTGCAGTCTAATTATTTTGGGGTTCTACTATATATTAATCTTTGCTTTAAATATTGAGGCCATATTAGAAAACACAGTTTGGTGCAGTGCCTGAGGGGAGAGAAGAGCTTCACATTCAAAGCTACCATTTCTGTGAAGAATACAATTTGACTCTCATGAGTCTTGAAAGGTTGAGTTTAAGACATCCTTAGTTTGAGCATTGTTTCCCTGGAAGAACCACATGATGGCAAACACATCAGGGCACAGAGAGATAGATGACTTCATATGAGGGACAACTTGGCAGACACGACTCGTCCCTAGAAAAAAGGGGGAGGGGTTCCTACTAATTCCCAGAAATGATTGAGTGATTCTTTTATATAAAGCAGGGATCCTGCATGAGCTGGCAAGGGGAAGAACAACAACCAAAATAATTATGTGCATTAATATTACTTCATTTATATCCATAAGCTGGAGACACCTTGGGGCATTTGGCTTATAGGAAAATTAGAGCATTGGGAAGCAGGGAGTTGATATGACATCTTCATTATTACACAGGAGCAGAGCATAGGCTCAAAACTACGTCTCCACACTCAAAGTCCAGCAGTCCTGACCATATTCCAATTCACTTGCTCTACTGGATTATGCTTCCCCTACTGAGATGATCCTTCATTATCTTCACCAAGATAAATTCTATCCAGGCTTCAAAGTTCTAACAAAGTTCGTCCTCTATCACATTTCATTGGATATTTGTTTGATGATAAGGTAGCTATAGGTGTCTTAAATCTATACACATATTTTAGTAATAAATTATATCTTTTCAATACTTCTAAAGAACATAAAATCAGAGCAATATCGGTCATACAAACCATATATTAAATAAACAGGCACTGATCACCGTGTTTATGCCAGAAACAATTCTATAATTGTACATTACCCACATATAGAAGGAAAGGAAAACATGAATTGAGCACCTAGTATATGTCAAGTATCACTCTAATATGACAGTATTCGTAAGTGAATGATGGAATTAGCAGGATTGAGCATAGATTGAGACACAATTTGTATTATATTACTCCTAAAGAAATGAGCATACATTGACTGGCTATTATGCACCAGGTACTATTCTAGACACATTCTTCACACACATAGCAGAAGGAAACATTCATGGAGTACATACTATATATCATACAATATTCATATGCAACCTTACTCACTTAGAGGAAAATAAAATAAGCATTTATTATGTGCCCAGTATTATCACAGATGTTATTCTAGTACAAACTTAGTCATGCAGAAATGAAAAGTAAGACTCTGGGTTAGTCACTTAGCAGCCATCTTGGTTATCAGATCAGCTGTCATAGTATCACAGTGTATGTGTTCAAGTGACCCTTATATACTTAATAACAGCACAAAAACACTAGAATAGTGATTCTGGTAATTCGGAAATGCCAAAAAGAAATCATGAAGGGCTTCCTTTAAGTGAAAAGGTGACTTAATAAGGGAAATGAAATTATATAACGAGGTTCCTAAGACCTATGCCATGTGGCTGACAGAGTTTTGGTGCTCTAGCCAGGTGTCAGGCCTGTACCTCTGAGGTGGGAGAGACTAGTTCAAGATATTGGTCCACCAGAGACTTCCCAGGTCCATGTAATGTCAAACAGTGAAAGGGATACAAGATATCTCCATCTCAATGCTAAGACCCAGATCCACTCAACAACCAGCAAGCTACAGTGCTGGACACCCTATGCCAAACAACTAGCAAGAAACAACACAACCCCATCCTTTAGCAGAGAGGCTGCCTAAAATCATAAGAAAGTCACAGGCAACCCAAAACACACCACCAGACCGGGTCCTGCCCACAAAAAAATAAGATCCAGCCTCATCCACCATAACACAGGAACCAGTCCCCTCCACCAGGAAGTCTATACAACCCACTGAACCAACCTTAGCCACTGGGACAGACACCAAAAACAACGGGAACTACAAGACTGCAGGCTGTGAAAAAGAGACCACAAATGCAGTAAGTTGGGCAAAATGAGAAGAGAGAGAAACACAGAGCAGATGAAGTAGCAAGGGAAAAACCTATCACCAAACAAATGAAGAGGAAATAGGCAGTCTACCGGAAAAAGAATAAAGAATAATGATAGTAAAGATGATCCAAAGTCTTGGAAATAGAATGGAGAAAATAAAAGAAACGTTTAGCAAGGACCTAGAAAAACTAAAGAGCAAATAAACAATGACGAGCAACACAAAAAATGAAATTAAAAATTCTCTACAAGGAATCAATAACAGAATAATTGAGGCAGAAGAACAGATAAGTGATGTGGAAGATGAAATAGTGGAAATAACTACCACAGAGCAGAATAAAGGAAAAAGAATGAAAAGAATTGAGGACAGTCTCAGAGACCACTGGGACAACATTAAATGTACCAACATTTGAAATATAAGGGTTGCAGAAGAAGAAGAGGAAAATAAAGGGACTGAGAAAATATCTGAAGAGATTATAGTTGAAAACTTCCCTAATATGGGAAAGAAAATAGTTAATTCCAGGAAGTGCAGAGAGTACCATACAGGATAAATCCAAGAAGAAACTTGACAGGACACATATTAATCAAAATTTAAATTCAAAGAAAAAATATTAAAAGCAGCAAGGAAAAAACAACAAATAACATACAAGGGGATCCCCATAAGGTTAACACTGATCTTTCAGCAGAAACTCTATAAGCCAGAAGGGACATATTTAAAGTGATGAAAGGGAAAACCCTACAACCAAGATTACTCTACCCAGCAAGGATCTCATTCAGATCAGACAGAGAAATTAAAATATTTACAGAGAAGCAAAAGCTAATATAATTCAGCACCATGTAACCAGCTTTAAAACAAATGCTAAAGGGACTTCACTAGTAAGAAAACACAAGAGAAGGAAAAGACCTACAATAACAAACCCAAAACAATTAAGAAAATGGAAATAAGAACATACATATTGATAACTACCTTAAATATAAATAGATTAAATGCTCCAACCAAAAGACATAGACTGGCTGAACGGATACAAAAATAAGAACCGTATATATGCTGTCTACAAGAGGCCCACTTCAGACCTAGGCACACATACAGACTGAAAGTGAGGGGATGGAAAAAAGTATTCCAGGCAAATGAAAATCAAAGAAAGCTGGTGTAGAAATTCTCATATCAGACGCAATAGACTTTAAAATAAAGACTATTACAAGAGACAGAGAAGGACACTACATAATGATCAAGAGATCAAACCAAGAAGAAGATATAACAATTGTAATTATTTATGCACCCAACATAGGAACACCTCAATACATAAGGCAAATGCTAACAGCCATAAAAGGGGAAATCAACAGTAACAAAATCAGAGTAGCAGACTTTAACACCCCACTTTCACCAATGGAGAGATCATCCAAAATGAACATAAACAAGGAAACACAAGCTTTAAATCACACATTAAACAAGATGCACTTAATTGATATTTATAGGACATTCTATCTAAAAACAACAGAATACACTTTCTTCTCAAGTGCTCAGGGAACATTCTCCAGGATAGATCATATCTTGGGTCACAAATCAAGTCTTGGTAAAATTAAGAAAATTGAAATCATATCAAGTATCTTTTCAGGCCACAAGATGATGAGACTAGATATCAATTATAGAACAAAATCTGTAAATAATACGAATACATGGAGGCTAAACAATACACTACCAAATAACCAAGAGATCACTGAAGAAATCAAAGAGGAAATCAAAAAATACCAAGAAACAAATGACAATGACAACATGATGACCTAAATCCTATGGGATGCAGCAAAAGCAGTTATAAGAGGGAAGTTTATAGCAATACAAGCCTATCTCAAGAAACAAGAATCATCTCAAGTAAAAAACCTAACCTTACACCTAAAGCAACTAGAGAAAGAAGAACAAAAAAATCCCAAAGATAGCAGAAGGAAAGAAATCATAAAGATCAGATCAGAAATAAATTAAAAAGAAATGAAGGAAACAATAACAAAGATCAGTAAAACTAAAAGCTGGTTCTTTGAGAAGATAAACAAAATTGATAAACCGTTAGCTAGACTCATCAAGAAAAAAACGGAAAAGACTCAAATAAATAAAATTAGAAATGTAAAAGAAGAAGTAACAACTAAAATTGCAGAAATACAAAATGATCATGAGAGATTAGTACAAGTAACTATATGCCAATAAACTGGACAACCTGGAAGAAATGGACCAATTCTTAGAAAAGCATAACCTTCCAAGACTGAACCAGGAAGAAATAGAAAATATAAATGGATGAATCACAAGCACTGAAATTGAAACTGTGATTAAAAACCTTCAAACAAACAAATCCCAGGACCAGATAGCTTCACAAGTGAATTCTATCAAACATTTAGAAAAGAGCTAACACCTATCCTTCTCAAACTCTTCAAAATAGAGCAGAGGGAGTAATACTCCCAAGCTCATTCTACAAGACCACCATCACCCTGATACCAAAACCAGACAAAGTGTCACAAAGAAAGAAAACTACAGGCCAATATCACTGATGAACATAGATGCAAATATCCTCAACAAAATACTAGCGAAAAGAATCCAGCAGCACATAAAAATAATCATACACCATGATCAAGTGGAGTTTATCCCAGGAATGCAAGGATTCTTCAATATATGCAAATCAATCAGTGTGATAAACCATATTAAAAAACTGATGGAGAAAATCCATATGATCATCTCAATAGATGCAGAAAAAGCATTTGACAAAATTCAACACTGATTTATGATTAAAAACCCTACAGAATGTAGGCATAGAGGACATTTACCTCAACATAATAAAGGCCACATATGACAAACCCACAGCCACACAGCCAACATCATTCTCAATGGTGAAAAACTGAAAATATTTCCTGTAAGATCAGGAACAAGAAAAGGTTGTCCACTCTCACCACTATTATTCAACATAGCTTTGGAAGTTTTAGCCACAGCAATCAGAGAAGGAAAAGTAATAAAAGGAATCCAAATCGGAAAAGAAGAAGTAAAGCTGTCACTCTTTGCAGATGATGTGATACTATACATAGAGAATCCTAAAGATGCTACCAGAAGACTATTAGAGCTAATCAATGAATTTGGTAAAGTAGCAGGATACAAAATTAATGCACAGAAATCTCTTGTATTCTTATACACTAATGATGAAAAATCTGAAACAGAAAGTAAGGAAACATTCCCATTTAGCATTGCAACAAAAAGAATAACATACCTAGGAATAAACCTACCTAAGGAGAAAAAAGACAGAAAACTATAAGACACTGATGAAAGAAATTAAGTATGGTACAAACAGATGGAGAGATATATCATGTTCTTGGATTGGAAGAATCAACATTCTGAAAATGATTATACTACTCAAACCAATCTACAGATTCAATGCAATCCTTACCATACAACCAATGACATTTTTCTCATAACTAAAGCAAAATATTTCACAATTTGCATGGAGACACAAAAGACCCCGAATAGCCAAAGCAATCTTGAGAAAGAAAAACGGAGCTGGAAGTATAAGCCTCCCTGACTTGAGACTCTACTACAAAGCTACAGTAATCAAGACAGTATGGTACTGCCACAAAAACTGAAATATAGATCAAAAGAACAGGATAGGGCTTCCCTGGTGGCGCAGTGGTTGAGAGTCCGCCTGCCAATTCAGGGGTTGCGGGTTCGTGCCCCGGTCCGGGAAGGTCCCATATGCCGCGGAGCGGCTGGGCCCGTGAGCCATGGCCGCTGAGCCTGCGCGTCCGGAGCCTGCGCGTCCGGAGCCTGTGCTCCACAACGGGAGAGGCCACAACAGTGAGAGGCCCGTGTATCGCAAAAAAAAAAAAAAAAAAAAAAAAAAAGAACAGGATAGAAAGCCCAGAGATAAATCCATGCACATATGGTCATCTTATTTTTGATAAAGGAGGCAAGCATATACAATGGAGAAAAGACAGCCTCTTCAATAAGTGGTGCTGGAAAACTGGACAGGTACATATAAAAGAATGAAATTAGAACTCTCCCTAACACCATACACAAAAATAAACTCAAAATGGATTAAAGACCTAAATGTAAGGCCAGACACTATCAAACTCTTAGAGGAAAACATAGGAAGTACACTCTATGATATAAATCACAGTAAGATCCTTTTTGACCCACCTCCTAGAAAAATGAAAATAATAACAAAAAATAGACAAATGGCACCTAATGAAACTTAAAAGCTTTTGCACAGCAAAGGAAACCATAAACAAGACAAAAAGACAATCCTCAGAATGGAGAAAATATTTGTAAATGAAGCAATAGACAAAGGATTAATCTCCAAATTTTACAAGCATCTCATGCAGCTCAATATCAGAAAAACAAACAACTGAACCCAGAAATGGGCAGAAGGCATAAATAGACATTTCTCCAAAGAAGATATACAGATTGCCAACAAACCCATGAAAGGATGCTCAACACCACTTATCATTAGAGAAATGTAGGTCAAAACTACAATGAGGTATCACCTCACACCATTCAGAATGGACATCATCAAAAAATCTACAAACAATAAATGTTGGAGAGGGTGTGGAGAAAAGGGGACCCTCTTGCACTGTTGGTGAGAATGTAACTTGATACAGCCACTATGCAGAACCGTATGGAGGTTCCTTAAAAAACTAAAAATAGAACTACCATATGACCCAGCAATCCCACTACCTGGCATATACCCTGAGAAAACCATAATTCAAAAAGAGTCATGTACCACAATATTCATTGCAGCTCTATTTACAATACCCAGGGCATGGAAGCAACCTAGGTGTCCATCGACAGATGAATTTATAAAGAAGATGTGGCACATATATACAATAGAATATTACTCAGTCATAAAGAGAAATAAAATTGAGTTATTTGTAGTGAGATGGATGGACCTAGAGTCTGCTATACAGAGTGAAGTAAATCAGAAAGGCAAAAACAAATACCGTATGTAACACATATACATGGAATCTAAAAGAAAGAAAAAAAAATGTGTTCTGAAGAACCTAGGGGCAGGAGAGGAATAAAGACGCAGACATAGAGAATGCACTTGAAGACATGGAGAGTAGGAAGGGTAAGCTGGGACGAAGTGAGAGAGTGTCATGGACCTATGTACACTACCAAATGTAAAATAGCTAGTGGGAAGCAGCCGCTTAGAACAGGGAGGTCAGCTCGGTGCTTTGTGATCACTTAGAGGCGTGGGATAGGGAGTGTGGGAGGGAGATGCAACAGGAAGTATATATGGGGATATATGTACATGTATAGCTGATTCACTTTGTTATACAGCGGAAACTAATACATCATTGTAAAGCAATTATACTCCAATAAACATGTTAAAAATAATAATAATAAATAAATAAATCCAGTGACAAGTGACCTTATAAGAGAAACACAGAGAGATGCACAGAAGAAGAGGAGGAAGCAATGTGATCATGGAACAGGGACTGGAGATTGGAGCCACAAATCCAAGAAATCCCTCCAACTACCAGAGATTAGAAGAAACAAAGAGCAGAATTTCCTTTAAAGCCTTTAGAGGAAGTATGGTCCTGGGGACATCTTGATTTTGGACTTCTGGTCTCCAGAACTGTGAGAGAATAAACACCTCTTGTTTAAAGCTACCAAGGTTGTAGCAACTTGCTATAGCAACATTAGAAAATTAATAAATATACCAATGTCACTTGCTTATTTTGAATAAAGTGCCATGACAATGTAAAATGTTAACAATAGGGGCCCTAGATGAAGGGTATACAGGAACTCTCTGTACTATCTTTGGAAACTTTCTGTAAGTCTAAAAATTATTCCAAAATAAAAAGCTAATTAAAACAGCACAATTCAACTCAAAATGTTATAGATTTTACTTCTAATTTGTTATGAGTCAGACTTAATATTTCTTTGAATAATATGACTACTATGCCATTAAATATCTCACAAATAAAAACAAGCATTTCTAGAAAATAAATCTTTCAGATGGGGAACACTGATATGGAAATGCCAGGTTTGAAACAGAAAATTCATATACTTGGGTTTTCATTGTGTTTCAGAGCTCCAGTAGTTTCCCTCTGGCTTGTAGTTGATTAAGGTGAGTGGTCTTAACCAGTGCTATGAGTGACACTTAGACAAAGTATTCCTTGACCTTCAGTGGAATATAAATTTATACTGTTTTTCTTCCCTACCTCTTCAGTTTACATCAATGATAACCACTCAGGATTGTTATAAAAAAATTTTAAAAAACACCAATCCGAAAAAAAAGTAAGGTACTATTCTGAAACTACATTACTCACACAGAGCTAAGGAGACAAGAGGCATTGATGACCAATTATTACCAGGCACTATTTTAGAACATTACTCACATCACACATAGGTGGAAAGAAACAAGCAGGAATTTAGTACTGCATATAATCTAAGTAATATTCTAGCCCCACCATTTGCACACTTAGGAAAGGTAACAATGCATGGAACACCTACTACGTGTCAAGCATTACTCTAATAACACGTGACTAAAATGATGAAAGCATTATTTGGGGCCATTACTGTTGCCCAATTTTCCCATCACTGGGAAGAAAACAACATGCATGTCAGCCCTCTCCAGTTTGCATAAGTGTAAGCTGCAGATACTCTGAAAATCATATCTGAGTGTAAATTATAAGGACCCAAAGGCTTTGACTGAGTTACCATCTTTTATAACTCACACCTAGTCTGTCTTTTTTCAAGCCCACATTCAAATGTGGCCTTCCTTGGGGGAGTTTATTGATAGGGGCTAGCACTATACCCAGATGTGAAATATGTATCTTCATAAATTCGAATAACCGGACCAGATGTTGTGCTTCTTGATTAGTTCCAAAGGTAAGCAATGAAAGCAGTTGATTTTGAGTTGCTTACAGAATGTCACAGGTGGCTCCTGCCTAGTTTATTCTGAAGACATTCACTGTTTGGGTGGACCCTTGGATCTTTGCTGGATTTTTTAAACAGCCTCCATGAGTCATGTGTGTCATCATTGTATGTAAATCAGTCCTACCTCACTCTTCAGTTTCTATATTATCATATCATCAATGTAGTGTATTATTACAGTTGGGACCTGCACCAAGATCAAATTTCTTCCAACCAGTTACTGACAGTAAGCAGGTAAATGCAAATAACCCTGTAGTAATACGGTAAATATAGCTTAGGATCCTTCCTACATGAAAAAACTGAGATTGGTAGTGGGAAAAAGCACTGGCAAGACCAACTATTGGGTCTCCTTTAGTGTTTTTCTTCCCCACTCTTCAAACTATTTCAGAGTCTGCTGATGCTCTAGGTGGAACTATTTTATTCAATCCTTGACAGTCTACTATTAGTCTCATGAGCCATCTGCCTTTTTCATCAGCCACACTGAGCTATTGTATAGCGAATTTTTTGTTACCAGCACTCCAGCTTCTAACATGTCGCTAATTTGAACAGTAATTTCTTTTTTTTTCTGCCAGTTATTTTAAACTGTTTCAAAATAACAATCTGGAGAGATTGCATGGGGCTCAGGCAATTCTATAGGT
Organism: Hyperoodon ampullatus; assembly: GCF_949752795.1. Taxonomy (NCBI): domain Eukaryota; kingdom Metazoa; phylum Chordata; class Mammalia; order Artiodactyla; family Ziphiidae; genus Hyperoodon; species Hyperoodon ampullatus. Next base: position 8,376,678 of record NC_136928.1, read on the forward strand.
TCTCACTGTGATAGGGAAGAACAAATCTGACTGTATATTAGATGTTCCTTTTTACTTTAACTTTTGTACTTTGTTGCCTGTGCTTAGTCATGCGGGCTCTGTACCTTTTGTAAAACAATATTCCCTGTATCCTGAACTATACAGGGTTGCCTATTCTCAGGGTTCTGAGAGTCCATTCATCTAGAGATAGAAAGTTACAGAACAGAGAACAACATTTGTCTTGCTGGAGGTTTACAGGAACATTATGACCTGTCCTATGTGGACAGCTGCAAGCACAAAGGATTCTGACACCAAGAAGTTTGCAACAACTAATCACATCGCAACAACTAACCACATCTCTCCTCACCTTGCCTTTAAAAGTGCTTTGCTGAAACCCTTCCAGGAGTTTGGGGCTTTTGGGGCATGAGCCACCCATTCTCCTTGCACAGCCCTGAAATAAATCCTTCTTTGCTCCAAACTCCAATGTTTCTGTTCGTTTGGCCTTGCTGTGCATTGGGGACATGAATTTGCATTCAGTAACATAATTAATGTATTCTGGAAGGTAAACTTATGTCCATTCTGTTCTACAATACTAGGGAGGGGAGGTGTTCTACAGTTAGACTTACTATCCATCCCCTGAATACATGCAGCTAAAAGATAGACAACCACTTGATATCAAGTCTGTTCAAACATTCCAATTTGCTTAATTTCCTGGACCATCACCCTTGGCAATTCAGTCAAGTTTCTCATTGTCATTTTTTTTTTTTTTTTGCGGTACGCGGGCCTCTCACTGTTGTGGCCTCTCCCGTTGCAGAGCACAGGCTCCGGACGCGCAGGCTCAGTGGCCATGGCTCACGGGCCCAGCCGCTCCACGGCATATGGGATCCTCCCAGACCGGGGCACGAACCCGTATCCCCTGCATCAGCAGGCGGACTCTCAACCACTGTGCCACCAGGAAGGCCCTCATTGTCATTTTTATCTTCTCACCTTTCTAATTCTTCCAAACTGGGGTAAATAGTGGAGATTTGTTCAGGGCTTTTAAATGTTAGAGGACCAGCAGGGATTACCATTGGTCTACCATCCTCTGATTGGGTTTAGTGATATATGTGTGAGACAATCCATTTAGTGGTTTCTTCCGTGTGTGCTACTCTGCTTAGATATCTGTGTGAGAGGCACTTTGTTTATAAGTGCCTGGTGTGTTCGCTACTTTCTTAAGTGACATATGAATTTGAAATTGTGTTTAGTGAGGCCAAGTGTGTGTGATACATCGTTTAGTAATATTTTCTGAGACATTGCATTTAGCTGTTTATGTGCTACTATATTAGTGACTTATGTGTGTGATACTCTACTGGTTCATGGTTTTCATTGCTATGTCTAGGGATGTGAGACATTGTGTCAGTAGTGGCTTGTGTGTGGAAAATTGTGTTTAGTGATATAGGTCTGAGACACTGTAATTTGAGGTGCCTGGTGTGTGTGCCATTGTGGGCTGTGTGTGTAGTCTGTTTAGTGACATTTGGTTGTTTATTTGCTGTGTTCTTTAATGACATCCTGTGTTTAGTTGTACCTAGTGTATTCACTATTTTGTTCAGAGATACGTGAGTGAGATATTGAGTTAAATAGAGACAAGAGTGTGTGGCACTGTGTGTAGTGATATGTGAGATCCTGTGCTTAGTGTTGAACTGAGGTGTGCTAATCTGTTTAATGATGTACATCTGAAACCTTTGGCTCAGTGGTGCAGGCGCTGTTGTGACAGTGACATGTGTATCATACATATGTGTGAGACAGTGTATTCAGCCCTGCCTGGTGTGGGTGGTATTCTCTTTAGAGAAATATGTGCTACCGTGTTTATTGATATATGTGTGCAATGTTGTGTTTATTGGTGTGACTGCTACTATGTTTAGTGATATATGTGTGCAAAACATTAGCTGGAGTGCCTGTTTTGTGTAATATTTTGTTTAGTGATATATTTGTGAGCTACTGTGTTAATAGTGTCTAATATCTGTGCTAGTGTTTCAGTGATACATGTGTGAGACACTGTGTTTAGTGGTGCCTGGTGTGTGGGCTACTAGGCTGGTTATAAAGGAGCAAAACACTGTGGAAATAGCCTGGTGTTTGCTACTGTATTGGGCGATTTGTGTGAGGTGCTGTGTTTAACAGCACCTGGATGCTTGCTATTTTGTTTAGTGATATATGTGAGAGACACTGCCTTTAGGGATTCCAGGTGTGTTTCCTACTGTGCTTAGTAATATTGCTTGAGATACTGTGCTTAGTGATGATTAACCCCGTGCTGCTTCACACAGTGAATCATGGGCGAAGATTTGAATTCATTGGTGTGTGTGCTATTGTGTTTGGTGATATATGTGTGAGACACTGTTTCATGCTGCTTGTGTATTTGTTACTCTATTTAGTGTTATATGTGTGTGTGAGAGATTGTGCTTTGTGCCATCTATGGTGTGTACTACTCTGTTTAGTGACATATGTGTAAGACACTGTTCCAGATGAAAAGTATGTGTCATTTTGTTTAGTAGTATTTGTATAAGATATTTTGTTTGGTCGTTCCTGCTGTGTGTGCTTCTGTTTTACTGATCTACCAGTGAGACATTGTTAATGGCCTGTGGTGTGTTTTTTGTGGTACTTATGGATATATCTGTGTTACATTGTATTTAATGGGATGTGTATTAGACTATGTTCAATGATTTCTGTTTGAAGCACTTGGTTTGTGTTATATGGATGTGCGATAATGCATTTAGTGATACGTGTGGTAAGAATTTTTATGTAGTAATGTGTGGGTGTGAGCCACGGGGCTTAAAGGTAAGTGGTGTATGAGATAGTGTACTTAGAGGTGTGTATTTGAAGGAATATTGTTTTATATAGTATGAGTTATGTTTAAAGCTATGCAATAATTTTGCAACTCTGTGCATTAATATAAGTGTGAGACAATATTTAGTAGATGTGGTCGTGTGCTACTGATTAGTGATGTATTTGTGAGAAGCTCTGATTAGAAGTGCTTCTAATTTCTACCTTGTTTGGAGACATGTGTTAGACACTCAGTTTGATGGTGCCTGGTGAGCTTGCTACTCTGCTTAGTGATATCCATGTGAAACATTGTTTTCAGTTGTGCCAGGTGTATGCAACTTTGTTTAGTAATATAATGTGAGACACTGTGTTTAGCAGCATGTGATGGCTGTGCTACCCTGTGAGTAACATACATGTGACACTGAGTCTGGTGCTGTGTGTGTGCTACTGTGTTTAGTAATATGTGTGAAATGCTGTGTTTATTGTTGACTATTGTGAGTGTCACTGTGTTGATGACACATATGTGAAACACCATACTTCCAGGAGCCTGGTGTATGGGCTACTCTCTTTGGCGATATATGTGTGAGGAACTGCGTTTAGTTGTGCTTGGCATGTGTGCTACTGTGTTTAGTGTTACGTGTCAGGAGCTTGTGTTTGTTTAATGATATAAAGTTGAACATTGTGTTTAGTGGTACAGGGTGTATATGGTACAGTATTTAATGAAATACATGTATGACACTGTGCTCAGTTGTGTGTGGCATTGTGTTTAGTGATATACATGAGAAACACTGGTTTCAGCAATGTGTGGTGTGTGTACTAATTGTTTAGGTTTATGTTGTGACATATTGTGTTACTAGTGCTAGGTCTGCGTCACCCTGCATGAAGCCTGGTGTTTAGCAGTCTGTGTGAAGTACTTTGTCAGTGATGTATGTTGAAACTCTGTTTAATACTATTAGATATATGAGTTACTGGTACAGAGATTTAATATAGCAGTGCATGATACCTACACCTCTTTTAGCAATATATATTTAAACTCTGTTTAGTAGTTCATGTGTGTGTTACTGCATAAGATGATACATGTGTGAGCATGCATCCATTTAGCAGAAGAGCTATATTTACTTCTTCCTTAATGACATATGTTAAAGAACTCTGTTCAGCATTATGTTTGGCAGTGTGTGTTGCAGTGTAGTATTTTGGTTAGTGATATCAGTTGAAACACTATGTTTAATAGTGGTATGTATGTTTGTTACAGTACATAGTGATATATGTATGAACCAGTATATTTAAAAATACTTGATGCATATACCACTTTGTTGTGTTAACAAAGGCAAGTTCATGTGCCTGATACACATTGAGGTCAAAACCAAACCAAATACTGAATACCAACAATACTGAAACGTCAGAGTTTGGAGCAGAGAAAGGTTTATTGCAGGGCCATGCAGGAAGAATGGGTGGCTCATAACCCCCCAAATCCCAAACTCCCCAAGGGGTTTCAGCAAAGCATTTTTAAAGGCAAGGTGAAGGAGGGACATGGTTGTTGCAAACTTCTTGGTGGCAGAAACCTTTGTTCTTGCAAGTGTCCAGGTAGGTCAGGTCATGATGTTCCTGTAAATCTCCAGCAAGACAATTGTTATTCTCTGTTCTGCAACTTTTTTTTTTCTATATATGAATGCAAAAGCATTACACCCTTAAAGGTCAGAGCCTTGAGAATGGGCTAACCTGTATATTTCAGGCTATAGGCAACATTCTTAACTGGAAGCAAAAGCAATAGAGTACAAAGGTTAAAGTAAAAGAAACAGATCTAATATGGAGTCAGATTTGTTCTTCCCTATTACAGCTTTACATTATATATGTGACACACTGTATTTATTAGTGCTAGTATACGTGTGACCACATATTGTCATACATGTGTGAAACACTGTGTGTTGGCACTGCATGGTACATGTCTTAGTTTGTTTAGTGATCTATGTTGATATACTGTGTTTAATAGTGTTAGGTGCATGTTTTGCACACACCTGAATAAACACTGTGCCTCTCACACACATCACTAAACACGTCATCACCAACAAAAATTGCCACTAATACTGTGCCGCAGACACACACACAAGTAAGCACAATGTCTCACACCTATTTCACTAAAATCATTATAAAACACATACAACACACCACTAACCCAGTGTCTAATACACACATCACTTAAACCTGAGCCTAGCACCAACATCACTAAACACCTTATCAAACACAACACACCACTAAACACAATGTCTCACACACAAATTATTAAATACATATCACACACACGTCATACCACTAAAAGCAGTGACTCACACATACATGATTAAACATAGTGTCTTACACAAACCCTGACAAACACAGTATCTCAAACACACATCACTAGACACAGTATCATAACACAGCACAACACTAAACCCGGTGTCTGTACACTATATCTTCACAGAATCTACACACATCACACACCATTAAACTCAGAGATTCACACACACACACTACTTAACAATTATCACTTAAGACGTTTTATTAACATTTCACACATTATTAAAGCAATGTCTCATGCATTGTTGTATCTGATCACAACAATACCACGTAGTATCATAATTACTCATAATAGTATTACGCATGTCATGTATCAATAAAAATATCTCATACACATTGATAAACACGGTGCTTCATACACATATCACTAAACCCAGTATCACACACACACCACAGAAAAGTAAGTGCAGTGTCTCTCACATACTTCAGTAAACACAGTGATTCAAACTTCTCACTAAACAGATTATCACACACACCAAATATCATTAACTACACACACATTAACACAATAATTTACACACATTACTAAAAACAACATTGCACATCATGTCATTAGGCATGACTCACAACTACTTTAAAAACACAGTGACCTAAAATCATCATGAAACACTGTATCACATACGTCACACACCAGTGCACACACTTTCTCGTACACACATTATTAACAGTCTGCTACATACACAATATTAAACATAATATCACACATGATAAGCAACTAGACCCAGTATCTCACAGACATCACTAAACCAGCATTATAAATACCACATACCACTAACACACATCTCACACACTAATCACAGTGTCATGCATAGTCCACACCACTAAACACAGGGCCTCACATACACATCACTAACTACAGTATCACATACACCAAACACAATGTTTCAACATAAACCAGTAAACACAGTATCACACACCATCTTGTTAACACATTGAAGAAAGCTCTCATGCTTGAATACCTTGTATATGCCAGGCACTATTAATACATTACTCACTCAGGGGGCAAGAAAGTGTCCGTACATGCCAGGCTAATTTCTAGTATAATATTTATTTACACATACATGGAAACGAGTGAGCATGCATTAAATACCTAATAAGTTCCAGGTGCTGTTCTAGTACAAAATTCCATATAGTGGAATAGAGCAGCTAATACATGTCTGGCATTATTCTAGTTCAACATTACTCACACATGGGATGAAGGAGACAGGCAGGAATTGATTGTCTGTTATACGTCAGGCACAATTTCTCTTTTAACATTAGTCAACCATGGGGGAAACAAACAAGCATACATTAAAGATTAAAGCCTTCTATGCCCCCAGGTACTCTTCTATTACTACAGTGCTCACATAGGGTGGGAGGAAGCAAGACTCAGAAGCTAGGATATGCAAGGCACAGTTCTAATACACAGTTAACACACAGAGAGAAAATGACCATGAATGTAGCACCTAGTACGTGCCAGGCACTATTCTAACACATCTTTACTAACCCATAGGGGATGGAAATGAGCATGTGTGGAACACATAGCATACACCAGTTATTATTCTAGTGAAAATCACTTATACATACAAGGGGCAGTGATAGGACTCTGTGTGAAGCATCTAGTATATGCCAGGCATTATTTTAGTACAACATTACTCACACAAAGGGAAAGATGGCAGTTGCATTAATTGCCTAGTATATGTCAGGTACCATTCTATTAAAAACTTATATATAGGAAAGGAAAGGAGCGGGAATTCATAGCCCGGGACATGACACTGTACTAGTTTATAATGTGGTTCACACATAAAGGAAGGGAATGAGCATAAATTCAGAGCTTAGTAGAGATCAGACACTACTCTAGTATAACATTACTCATAATTAGGAGGAAGGAAACAAGATTACATTGAGCACCCAGAATATGTAAACATGGTTCCACTACAATATTACACACATAGGGGGAAAGAAACAAGCATGAATTAATCATGCAATACATGGCAAATACGTTTTAGTACAATCTTATTTCCGTATAGGGGAAGAAAACATGCATGAGTGAAGTACATAGTATACCAGGCACTATTCTGGTATGTCATTACTCACACACAGAGAAAGGAAATGAACACATAAGGAGCACACAGCATATGTGTTGCACTATCTTAGCATAAGCCATATATTGTAAAAAGGGATGAGTAGGTATTCATGCTAAATATATGACAGGCACTCTTTCAGGAAAATATCCTCACATAAAGGAAATAAAGGAACATTCACTTAGTAACTAGTTAATGTCAGGCACTATGATCATCCATCATTACTCATGTAAAGGGAGAAGGAAAAACAATGCGTTAAGTGCTTAGTGTTTACAAGGTCCTATTTTAGTACAAACTTAATGGGGGGGGAATAAAGATGCAGGAAGCACCTAATATATGCCAGGCAGAGTTCTAGTAAAGCAAAATTTGCATAGAAAGAAACTTGCATGCATTAAATGTCTACTATATATCAAGTCTTATTCCAGCGAACATTATTCACCCATAAAAGAATTGGGGAACCACTGAAAAACTAAGCAGATTGCGTGAGTTGATTTAGAATTTAAAAACACATCTTGTACAGCATGGTGACTGTTGTTAACAATATTGTATTGTATATTTGAAATTTGCTAGGAAAGCAGACCTTAAAAGTTCCCATACTAAGAAAAAAATTATAACTATGTGTGGTGATGGATATTAACCAGACTTATTGTGGTGATCATATAGCAATATATACAAATATTGAATCATTATGTTGTACACCTGAAACTAATATAACGTTATATATAAATTATACCTCAACAAAAAAATCTTGAATGCTGAAAACAAAAAACAAGAAGGAAACAAAGATTGTATTAAGCATCTACTATGTTCCAGCACTAACTAGTCTAGCACAATGTTACATATAGATGGAAGAAATAAGCATAGTTTGATCATCTAGTAAATTCAAGGAACCATTCTAACACAACATTACTCATAGGTAGGGAAGGGAAACAAGCCATCAATTTAGGTAAGATGCTATTCTCGTACAATCTTACTCAAAGGAAAAAGATGAGCATTCCTGGCATACCTGGTACTACCACTAGACTGTTAAAGCATTATCTTCTATTAGGAGAAAAGTAGTAAAAATGCATTACGTGCCCCATTTATGCCATCCAGTACTCCAGTACCACTTTACTCTTACATAGAACAAAGGTCACAAGAGTGTATTGAGTGCAAAAAATATATCAAACACTGTTCTTGTATAACACGATTTACACATACAGGGAAGGAAATGATATTTCATAGCGTGCCTCAGATATAGAAGGTCCATCATTGCTCACAGTAGAGTAGAAGAAGTAATCAACCATATGTACTTTTTATAAGGCAGGTAGTTTTCTGGTACAAATTTGGTCACATAAAGGGGAAGGAAACAGTCATGAATGGAGAATATTGTATATGCCTGACACTACTATGGTACAACATAACTCACATATTGGGAAAAGAAAGTAACATGCATTGATTTCCTAATAGGTGCCAAGTACTAAAGTATTACTTTATACTTTAAAGTATATTTTAGTAAAGTATTACTCACACATAGGAAAAAGTCAGCAGGCAGGCATCTACTGAGTGCCTAGTGTATGCCAGGTTCTATACTAGCATAATGTTATTCAGATATGAAATAAGCATGCATTAAGTGACAAGTGTATTCCCAAAAGTATTTTAATACAACATCACTCACAAATAATGGAGAATACAATGAGTATTGAGTTCCTAATATTTGTCAGATCCCATTCTAGTACAGTACAATCTTCCTCACATATAGAAAAAGGAAAAAAGCACCTAGTATTGCCAGGCACCATTCTAGCACAGCATTACTCAAGCGTAAGGAGAGAAAACAGAATACACCAAGCATCTAGTAAAGGTCAGGAACTATTCTATTACAACTTTATTCACAGAGAGAAGGAAAGGAAAATAATGCATTGAGCATCTAGTATATGTCAGGCACTTACCAAATTCACACATAGGGAACAGGAAGCAAGATGCATTGAGTGCCCACCGTATGCCAGGTCCTATTCTAGTACAACTTTACACATAGCAGAAGGAAACAAGATCACACGAGATATTGAATATATGCCAGTCACTATTCCAGTATATTACTCATGCATAGGCTTCTTTTCTTTCTCAGTTTGACAATAAGCTTGTACTAGAATAGTACCTGAAATATATCCAGGTACCATATTACTCACAAACAGTAGGAGTGATGCAATTGCACATTGAACCACTTGCATAAGACAGGTATTATTCTAGTACAGCTTAAATCATAGTTAGGGAGAAGGAAAAATGCATTCAGTGTACTCCTAATATATGTCAGGTTCTATTCTGCTATAACATAATTCACATATGAGTAAAAAAACATAAATATGAATTGATCACATAAAATCATCCAGGGAACATTCTAGGACAATATTACTTATTGACAGGGGAAGAAAATGAGCTTGAATAGTTTACCAAGTACAGGCTAGGAATTATTCAAGAATAGCATTGCTCACACATAGTGGAATTAAGTAAGCATGCATTGAGTCCTAGTATATGTAAGGTGCTATTAATGACAAACTTATTCATTCATTGAAGAATGAAATGAGGATATAATTGGCAACCAGGAAGTGCCAGACCCTATTATATGCAACATTACACACATAAGCAAAGAAAACAAGGATGTATAGAGAAACTAGTTTTACATGAGAGCACAATCTAGTTCAACATTATTCACACATAAGCGGCAGAGAACAAGTGTAAGTGAACAACTTGTTTATGCCAGGCCCAATTCTAGTACTACATTCTCCCCATAAAGAGAAAAACAAATAAACAGGCATTGAGCACCTAGTATATGTCAAGTATGATTGCAGTAAAATATTACTCACACATCACGTGAAAGAAAAAAACATGCATTGACCTACCAGTCTAAGTAAGGTACTTTTGTATTACAACCTCACTCATACACATGGGGAGACAAATATTCATGCAACTAGTGTCTATTATATGCTAGACACTATTCTGATACATCATTACTCTCACATTGGGAAATACTATGAGCATACATTAAGTGCAAATTATATACCAAAGCTACTTCTGCACAACATTACACAAACCTTGGAAAAAAAGAAGGACGTATGCATCAATTGACTCTCATATGCTAGGAATTATTCTAGTCAAATGTTATTCTAGCATAAGTGGAATGAAATAAACCTGCATGATGTACCTGGTATACACCAGACAATCTTCTAGTAAAAACATTACTCACATGAGTAAAGACAGCAAGTATCCATTAAGTGCTTGGTATATGCCCCATACTATACTAGTAGAACATTACTCTCACATAGCCTTCTTGGAATACTTAGTATATGCCAGGTGGTTTTTCACTATGTCCTTGCTCACAGCTAAGGGAAGGAATCAAGTATTCTTGGAGCACAAATTACTGTTAAACAGTCTTCTACTAAGACATTACTCACACATAGGATAAAAAGGAAATCATGCACAATATCGCCAGTAATCGCAAGTATTATTTAAGTACAACATTACTCACACATGAGGAAAGGAAATTAGCATGGGTCAAGCCCTTAGGATACACCCTATTCTACTACCACCTTATTCAAACATAGAGGAAGCAAATATAGAAGAAACCTAGTGTATAAAAGGTATGATTCTAGCACAACTTTGTTCACATTTATGGCAAGAAAATGAACGTTCATGGAGTACCAGGTCTATGCAAGGCAATCAGGGTTCAAGTCATCATTACTCACACATATGTGGAAGGAAGGTAGCATATAGTAAGCTTGTAGTGTATTCCATATATAGAAATTTACATGTTTATATACATAGATGCATATCGTATGTGTGTATGAGATACATATGTATATCTATCTGTATGTATTGGCTCTCTTTCTATAGAAAATCCTGACTGATACAAGTACCTAATATATACCTGGTATTATTTGGTACAATGTACTCATGCAGAGGGGAAGAAAACAAGCCTGCCTGGAGCAACTATCCTATACCACAATTTATGCTAGAATAAGTAATATTACTCACACAAAGGAGAATTGAGTAAGCACGCACTGAACACCTAGTACAAGCTAAGCAGTATTCTGTACAATGCTACACATACATTAGTGAAAGGCATATGATTTTTTGAGTGCCTGGGAAATCTGTAGTAAAAATTTAGTCTCATATAATTGGAAGGAAATATGCATGCATCGAGTCTCTAATATATGTCTGGGACTATTCTGCTTCAACATTACTCACATCAGTGGGGAGAAATTGATCAGGCATAGAGTACTTAGCACATCCAAGCACTATTCCAGGACAACCATACTCAAACATAGGGACAAGAAACGAGCTTGCATTGAGTGTATAGTGTATGTGGGGTCCTGGTGTAGAAAACATCACTCACCCATAGGAAAAGGAAATAAGATTGAATTGAGCACTGAGTATATGTCAAGAACAATTCTAAGACAACCTGACTCATTAATAGTGGGAAGGGAACCAGCATACACTGAGCATCTCTGCCTGCTACATTTCTACTACCAATTCAGCCACATGTAGGAGAAGGAAGCATAAATGCATTGATCTCCTAGGAAAAGTCACATACACTTTTTGTACAAAGTTACACACATATAAGGGAAAGGAAACAAGTGTGGATTGAACTCTTGCTCTATGGCACATTCTGGTCTAGTAAAACTTTACTCACACAGAGTGAGCAGAAAACAAACATGCATTCAGAACTTAGCACATGGCAGGCAACTTTACTCACACATCTGAGAAGGAAATGAGCATGATGAAGCCAAGTATTCTTCTAGTACATTTCTCACATAAAGGGGGAAACAAGCATACACCCAGAGCTTATGCCAAGTACTATTCTTGCAACTTTTCCCTCACGGTGATCATGCATTGAACCATCAGGATATTCAAGGGTTTATTCTAGTACAACTTTATTCACACATAGGAGAAAGGAACATGCAATGAACACCTGGAATATTGCAGGTTTTATTCTAGTAAATGTTTACTCTGACACCGGAAATGGAATTGAATATATATTAAGTGCCAAGTATATGCCACGTACTTTTCTAGTGCAACATCACTTACAAATCAATGGAATAATACAAGTATTATTAAGTGCCTAATATTTTTCAGGCATGATTCTAGTTCAATTTACTCACTCATAGGGTGTGAAAGGAACATCTGGTATTGCCAAGCACTATTTTAATACAATATAATCCAAAATTAAGGAAAAGGGAGCAAGCAGGTATTAAGAGCCTGTGTGTACCAGTTTTTTAGTACAACTTTCTCTTAATAGACTAAAGAATACATTCATATATTTCACACATAGGTTAAGCCAAGCCAAGCACTGAACTCCAGGTACATGCCAAACACTAATTTCATATAACATTACTCACTCACAGGGAGGAGAAGGCACGCATGCATTAGCACCTAATATATAACTGACATTACTCAAGTACAACACACACACACATAGGGGAAGAAAACAAACCTGCATGGAGTACCTAGTATAGGCCAAACTATATGCCAGAATACTTTTCCTCACACAGTGGAGAATTAAGTAAGCATTCATGAAGCACCTAGTATATGCCTGACACTCTTCTAATACAACCTTACCTGCACATCAGTGAAAGACAATTTTTTGAGTGCCTATGTTGGTTTGCAACCTCAGGAGATTCCTGGGTGAAATTTGACACTGGCCCCATATAGGGAAGGAAAGGAGAGACCAAAGAAAGGGGCAGAGTACTCCATATTGGTAGGTGGCAGGTTTCATAAGCAAGGGGACTTATACATGAAATTTGTCTTGGATGACCACAAGACAAGTAGATCTCCACACCCACCTGTGAGAATCTTAAAAGTTTGTGTAGAAGTCTTAATGGGGTTCAGTCACTTACACCATCCAGATGTTCTCAACCACACCTTACTCTCTCAAGGTTGAATTCTTGAAGTGCTTCCCATGATAGGAACAATGGGTGGAATGTACATTCCAAGAACAGAGGAGGGGATAAGGAGCCTCCACTTGCCTGGGTCCAGCTTGCATGTCAATCAGCAGTCACTTCCTCTCGATGACCTCTTCCAACACCCCACCCCTTGTGACTGACTCTTACAATCTTACATGCTTCCCCCACTTCTATCACAATGTGCCATGAGAGGTTAGCAAGAGGTTTCATTAGCATGGAGGTGGCTACTTTGGTTGCTATCTGGTTACATTGGAGACAGATGCTACAGCATCAATATAGGCACATGCAAGAGAAAACACAGGTTAGGATAATGATTTTCATAATAAATAAGAATCTTTTTTCATCAAGAGGCCCAGATCTAAATCACTGATTTTTTTTTAAATCCCCAAGTTGGAGGTCAGATCACTCAGGACATTTACTTGTGTCCTCATATGATTTAATAAAGATGACATGTTAGCAGACTTATGAGGTATGAATACAACATTCTGCTTAGATAATGGCATAGATGCCTCCTTGCAAGGCAGTAATAATGTCCAAAGCCATCCTATTTTGAAGGACATCTCTCCTCATTAGAGACATTTCAGTGTTCAGTAAAGACAGGCTTTGCCAGCTATCATTTAAGGCTTGTTGGGTGAATTCAGTAAGGACTTCTGTGTGCTGTACCATCCTCCAGGCCAATAGGGAGAATAAAGATGGCAGCCAGATGATCAGACCAGTGAAAAACAGAAATTACCCATCTGGCCTTGAGGAGAGGGAAGTTGGCAGCTTTAGGAACTTGACCTAATTGTGAACACCATACATGTTGTCAGGGGAGACAACACCATCAAGAATGAGGAAATGGGCGGGGCATGGGATATGCTAGATCACAACTCCCACCTTCTCCCCTCTTTAAATGATGTATGTTTCATTCCAAGTATGGCGTATTTCAGTAGGTCCAGCTTGAAGCAGGACAACAGGATTCCCGTGGAGATTGGAACCAAATCCTAACTGCCTGCAATTCTTCTGAACAACAGTGAAAATATTAACCCAGTAGTTTGCACAGATAAAACATGTTTCTCTCTAATTATTCTTATTTCATATACTACAATTGCATGAAATCCTTTATGTCTGTCAGCCCTTTAGGATACATCAATAGCCTCTGAGTTTTAAGTGACATTTGTGTTGTAAATCCTGATACTCAGTTATGGTTTAACCATGTTTCTGAATTAATTTAGATCCTGGATGTTTGCAATGAATTCCCTCTCTCAGCCTCTCTTTCCTTCTGCTTTCCCTGCTCTGGTTTTTAGCTACTCTAACTAAACTTTATTTCTGTGTCTTGTAAATGTTCTTGAGAGACTTTTAATGCAATATAATGTGATAGTCGTGTTTTTGTTGACTTCCTCTATACACTTCATCTTGAACAATGTTACTGATGGCTTTTCCTTCCCTTATTTCCTTATCTTCTTTCTGACATATCTGCTTCCTGTGTAGCAGGCCTACCATGCCACCTTCATTTAACAGAAGCTAGATTCTCTCAACTATTTTCTTTTGGATAATTTGCCTTTGTTTTATTTTCTGTTCATTCTTATGGCCCCTTGAAGCCATCTTCTTTATCTTCCCCATCTATTTCTGAAAGCCCACTATTTTTTAAATTTTACCTGAGGATCTAATTACAGCACTTATTTCAACAGATAATTAGGCGACCCTCAGCCTTTAATTCTGGCATAAACCAGGAAAATTCCTTTAAATGAATCTGACCAGTTTCAGTAGGATGAGACCTAGCTATGACTGGTTTTACTCAGTGAGAAACAATGTGATCCAAGAAGAAATTATGACTGATCAAAAAATTCTAAGTTTATCCTACAGTTTCAGAAACATTTAAACCAATGAAAACTTCTTTATATTGCTCACTTGATTCAAGTAATTTTGACAGGTTTAAATAGCTATGGATAAGCCTGAATTAAACTAAACTAATGAGAACAAATTTGGGAAATCCAGACCTGGTTTAAATCACTCAGAACCTACGTAAACATATCAAGCCATTTTTTATAAAGCTCATGGTCATTTGTACAAGGTTCTCCCAGCTGTGACCAGCCCAAATGATTTGGAACTTTGGAATGATTTAAACTTCTCAGAAAAGCTTAACTTTACATTAGAAACTTTATTAACTGAGTATATAAGTTAGTTGAGTTCATTTTGGTTCTGATAAATTAACCAAAACATTTAAGCCTGGCAGAATAGGCCTTGACTTATTTAGGAAATCATCACAAAGTTTACCTCATAAATTTCTCCTTAAATTTTGCTTCTTTGTGTCTGCAGATATGTATCCCCAAATAAATCTAATTTCTGGATTGATCTTGAGGTCTTGATCTCAGGAATCAGAGTTATAGCAAACATATCTTGGCTTCATCCCTAATGAATTCATTTGTCCTGACCTCAAAGTTGCAACTTCTAAAGTAGATCTCACTTCCTTCAAAGTGAATCTTCCTGCCCTTTAAGGAGAAGATGCTGTGGCAGATAGCTGATGATTACTGAAGAACTGCTGAGAAGAAGGTGTCAGACTAATCGCTTTACATACATTATCTCATTCCATCCCCCCAAGAGCTCTATGAAGTGTTGGCAATACTGCCTCAGTTTCCAATAAAATAGTCATTTGTAAAAGGCACACACTGGAATTATTTTAGTTTCTTTGGAAGCCTCTTTACTCAGATATACATCCCCAAAAGGGACTTCTGTCATCCCACCACTCTGGGAGTGCAGTTCTGTAGACATGTGGCCATGGAAATTGCTTTGTAATGCATGACTGTTCACTTTGTCTAAGACTGTGCAAATCTGGTGCTATCCTTCAGATTCATCTTCATGTAGGGGATACTCTATTCATATAGTGGATACTCTATTCATATAGCTGTACTAACCAGGATATGTGACAGAGGAAAATGCCTACTCTGCAATTTTTTAATAGCTCAATTTGAGTTCCAAAGTAATGCTGTTCTTGCTGACGATCACTTGGGCTATGTTTCCCCACCTCTGTAGGGATGCATGATTTTTCTTTCTCTACCATTAGAAGTATTGTAATGAAAGTGTTGGCTCGCACTGCATGGTTTCTGGATGGTGCAAAAATTCTTCGCTGGTTAGATTTTACTTCTTCTCTGTGTTTTTACAAAATCAAACTCCCTTGTTGTTAACCTAACATTGTAGATCCTTCAAGGAGTAAGCAATACAATATGGTCTAATGGTTAAGTAAGTGTGCTTTGGAGTCAGGAATCCTGGATTTAAGTTCCAGTTGTATTACTTAACACCTGTGTGATCTGGGCAGCTTATTTAACTTGTCCAAACTTCAGTTTATTCATCTGTAAATGAAGATAATTACAGGATCTTCTCCTTACCTCCTTATGGTGATAGCTGCAAGGATTAAATGAAGGTCTCTATGTAAAGTGCTTGGCCTTGCACAGAATAAGGGCCCAATAAATGTTAGCTAGTACTACAACTATATGACAAGGACTTTATAACTACTACAGTTGTTATTATGTTATGTACAAACACATTCCTCAAATTCCAACGGTGAGTGCTGTTATCCTCTTTTATTGATAAGGAAGCAGATTCGAACAAGTCTAGTAATTTACCAAAGGTCACACAACACTATGGGATATCAACAATCAGTTCCTGTCTCTGAGCAGTCAAAAACTGATGTCTTTTACCCATTTTTAATACTACATTCTCACTCCCTGATATTCCCTAGGTCCTTTCATCTCTTCTTGTTTTCTTCCCCCTTTCACTTCTTACAGAAGAAAAACTAATGGGTCAATTTACTTTTACTTCTCCCCACCCCCAGTTTTTCCTAATTCCTCACTCCCTCCCCACCTCTCTTCCTCATTTTATTCCTAAGGCCTTCCTCTCATGTATAACTGTTGGTGATGACTCCCCCTACCCCAGATAGGAAAGAGGAAAGTTAAATTCAGAGTTGGAATTCCCAAATGGTTGGTTTCCCTGGTCTCCAACCAGGGAATTTCACTGTAATGCTCTCTTTCCCTTTGCAGGTTCTGCATTTCTCTAGGCTACACCAGTTGCTCATCAGCTTTTGCATTTATGGGCTTCCCTGAAATGTCACTGGAAATCATTCTTCCTTCCCTTCATTTGAGGTGATCAGCTCTCTATATTCAGCATCTGCTACAAATCACTGCCTTCTCACCTCACTCAGAGGGGGATATGGTATTTGTCTGATGAAGACAATGGAAAGGAAAATAAGAGGAGTTGCACAAATAGAAGTAGAGGGTTCTAAAATTTGTGACCATGGGTGTTTCAACTAGGTACGACAATCATCCATTCATTCAATCAATCAACGTATACTGACCACTGGCTAGATGTCAGGTACACTGCTGGAAGTGGAAGTCTGATAAGTCCCAATCATTAATTTGTATGCCAATTTACTATCCTGGAATATGGGAGCACATGTCGTGGCTCTTGTTAGGTGAAACAGAAGAAAAATTGATGAAATAAGAGATATACTTGGAGAAACGGCAGAAATAATGTCAGAAATGAGAAAGGACAGGGCAATAAACTAAGACAATCTCCAATGCACAGAGGAGTTAGCCAGTTGTGGGTGACTTTGCTGCTCTAAAATATCACTTGCTGGAGAGGGACAGTAACACAACTTTTAAAAACCTATAGTTTAGCAAGATATTTGCCTACAATGGGTAACGGTAAATGCCACTGTTATTAGGAGGTGACAAGATGAAAGTTGTGGTTGAAGCAGTGTTGTCTTGCTGACATGTAATATAATAGTGGTAGATCTCAAGGGCTTGCTTTGTACTTTTGATCTGATATGAGGAGATGACAGTTATGCTCTAATTTTCAGGGTGTGCTTTTAGTTGCCATGTTGAAACTATTTTCCAAAGCCAGAAGATGAACAAATGTCTTGTACCAGATATAAAATGCCCCTAGAAAGCTGAATAGCTGAAATAGTACTCTGAAGGGGAAAAAAATGCCTTCTTCCCCACAAAGGAAACCCTGGGGCAGAGGAGCAATTGGAACTAGAAAATATGAAGTCCTAATAAGCCAAAACCTTTGGATTACTCCCTTTGTTGTGAATATAGCAGGTGGCGGTCAGAAGAATTTCATGAAACTAGTAATGAGAAATGATAGACAGGAAAGGAACACATGGATGGTTACCCAAGGGTCAAAGACTTATCCCTTGAGACAGCTGATTCCCTGATGACCCAGGACCAAGCCAGCATTTTCCAAACTCGTGTTCCATGGAACAATATTTCATAGGATTTAATGTAAGAGTTGCAATTTTATAAATGTTCTAGATTCAAATAAATCTGAGAATTGTGAGTTAAACAAAACCAAACAGGTACATTTTTTTCCCTCTAAGAAATCTGAGAGCATTTAATGTGATAACACATAATGTGTTTATCCAAGAGGGAGAGAAAAATATTTTCCAAACATATTAATAAAAGGGCAACTTTTAACATCTTCCAGAACTTGTATTTTGTGGACTAATGTTTAGGAGATATTGATTTAGACGATTGATGATATTTGATCTATAACACTGGCAAACATAGAAAGGTAAGAGCAAGAATGTTGATATTTAACCTATAAAACTGGCAAACATAGAAGGGCAAGAGCAAGAACTTCTGGCCCACGGGGATTCATACAAATAAGTGGACAGCAGTGTCACCTTGTGGAGTGGTCTATTCACAGTATGGTCTTAGGAGGTGGAGAGAAAACAAGTTAGGGAGAGACTAAGCTCCTGGAAGCAGTGCTCAGGTTCCAGCCAGGTTTCTAACCAAATGAGACTTAGGGTGGAATTCCCAATCTTTTGAGGAAACCATGTGCTAGACAAAGAATCCAAGAAAGATGACAATAAGTATGCAATGCGCCAGAATATCATAGTTGCATCATACCAGATTCTACTTCTAATCTATAGGACAATACATTATCTGGTCCAGCAAATAGCAGATCTACAAATAGAAGATTAATTGCATCTTCTCCACGAAATGGTAGGCGACTAGTAAGTGGCATATATCTTGTCCTATTTTTAATTCGGAAAATGGAGGAAATCTTTCTGTACATGTCGCATCCATCAGTGAATAGAGTATGGATAACTGGACAAGAATATCCAAGGAGAAATTAGGAAAGAGCTGACAAGTAACTTCTTGGTGTGGCCTGGGCTGATGAGGTTCCATGATTTTAAAATGCCTACATGATAAGTTAGAAAACACATGCAGTCCTCTCTGTTTGATCACATATTTATTCAAAAGCCATTCGGAGCCATCATGATACTCACTGTGCTGCATCCGGCACTTTGAAATTTAAAAAGAATAATTAATGTGCTTCTAATTCCAAGCTGACAAGACCTGTCATCTGAATATAATAAACTCTAAAGGGTCTCCTTTCAGCAAAGTACAGTAAGAGGCCATAAAAAAAGTAATGTCTAGGATTCTGATGGTAAAGAAACTGATGATGGGTACCACCTGCAGTTTTGTCCCAGTGTTAGTGCCAACATCTCAAAATAATAAACTTATGAGAGTGCCTTCCTAAAGCAAAGGTCTTCACTTTTACAAACATTTAAAAAGAATATAAACCTGCTGATTTTAAAGCATTGCTCATGTAATCATTGACTAAATATAATGACCAAACCCCTAGTGTAAAATCATGTTAGTACTTTCTAATCATTTTTTAATCATGCAATGAATTCTGAGCATTGGAGAGGTAAGATGGTAGCCTTGTCTTCAAGGGATTTACAGTTAATAAATTAAAGAGAACATTGTTTTGCAAAAAAGCAGAGTTACATAAGTGGGAACAAGAACCAAAAGTCTTGCTGCTTGAGATTTACACAGTTCTGAATTGATTCACAGCTGCCTTGTAGGCTGTGCTGTAACAGACAAATAGCTTTGGCAATTGCCTACTTTAATATCTATGTAATTAGGGCACTTTCTAAAATTCTCTATTAAATTGACTGGTAAATAACATTTATGTAACATTAGTTAATTATTAATATTCTAATACCATCTATAAATCATTTACTATGTGTCAGATACTGTGTTAAGTGCTTTACCTACCTTATATCATTTGAGTTTTAAAAACAACATTAAAACTTAAGTTCTATTATTATTTGCAATTTGTATATGGGGGAATACAATAGAGAGGTTAACTAATTTGCCCAAAGTCACACAGCTGGGAAGTAAAAATGTCAGGATTTGAACCTTGGCATTATGAATCTAAACCCCAAGTTACTAACTATTAAAGAGAATCATTCAGTGTGCAATAATGAACCTCAATTATCTGACTATTAACTTCATAGTGACTTAATTTCAGTTGATAACATTGCTATTAAACAGAATAAAACAAAACTCCCTTTTCTTACCAAAGTCTCCAATATTCCCATGTTAAAGGAAATTCTGGGCTTCATTCCCAGGTAGGCATAGACTACATTAATTACACTTATCAGTAGGGTAGAGATGGCACTAATTATCAAATGTAATAATAACAGTGATTATACACAACCTCGCTCAGCCAAAATTTTATAAAATAGCCAACTAAAGAAATTTGTACATTTGCCAAAACTTTAGTTTTTTGTGCTGTTCTGCACCTCCTATTTCTGCCCCTTAATCCTGTGTGTCATCCTAGAGCTTGAACAAGTCCAGCACTGGAGTCACCCCCTCTCTCATTTCTATTCTCCCTTTCTTGGCAGGGCTTTCATTCGCAGCCTCAGAGAGCCTTAGCTGTTCCCAAGCAAAGCCAACCACAGAGGAAAAGCTTTTCAACTAAATACACTTAAAAATTAAAGCAATGCCCTTTGGTGTGCCTCCACTCCTTCTCCCATAGTTCTGTAAAGAACAGAAAGCTTCACGCTTTGGGGCTTCAGATGTGACAGAATCTGCATCGTGAGCTGAATGCACCAATGAACTATTTCCAAAGATGTTTCAAAAATCAATTCGGTTCTAACCCTCTCCCTTTGGTGGATGCTGCTTCCTGGTAGATGAGGGTGGTGGCATTTACTGCTTCATAAAATCGTAATGAGGATACATATCAATCTGGTTTTCTCAAGGTGAGGAATTATCAGGGAAATAAAACGGTCTCGATAGAAGCATTGGGGAAGTGATGGGGGCTTGCTTAGATTTTCCATGAGCAGATGCATTGTATGACTCTAGCAGAATAATAAAAATATGCCCTGGGTCTGCTCAATTGGGTGAGCTACTGTAGCTCCCAGATACACTGTCCAGGAAAATATTCATTATGAACAGTGTACCTTCCCTCATATTAACAACTCACATGTGCACTGAGTTTCAGAGTAACAGAGGATTCCATTTAACAAAACACAACGGCAGATCTTTCATAGCCAGTTTTTGGCCTTCCATGTGAAATTAGTGATTCCATCTTAGGATAGCCTGGAAATAAGAGAAATGAAGGATACTGTGAATGATGAAGTGAAACCCATAGGACCCTCATGAGAATGTTATTTGCTTGTGACTTTGAAAGAAGGCAAACATCACAAGGTTGAGAAATGTCTATGTCAGAAGATTAAGTAAAAATTTATAAGGGGAGTTATTTTGCCAGATACAAAAAAAAAATTCACATATTCGAAAACCTCTACCACTTTGGCATCTCATCTATTCACCAGCAGAATCTCCATATGGCCCTCAACATTCTACATCCCAAGATCTGACAGTGTCCTTCCTTTTAAGTGCCTTATTACTGTTCTTGCTCTTACTTCTATTCGTTCAGCTTTGAGACTATATCAGGATCTATAGGATCTATGAGCTATTTCCTTGATAGAGGTAAAGAGAGGTAATTATTTACTCAATAATTATTTGTTCAAAATTGTTGAATCTTTATCACCTTCCTCAGACAATTTACCCCTTGCCAACTACTTGCCCACTCTGGACTTCCAAGTTGGTTACTTTAATTCCTATGATTTGCTTTATCTCTTAAATTTCCATTCGCTGTTTCTCTACTCCTGGTGAATGAGGGTGTTGAGCATTTCAACAAAACAAAACAGCAGCAGGCCTGGCGGACCACAAGTTAAAACTTAGCAGACTCAACATGACGCAGCACCAGCCCCAGGGTGTGGCCCATAGCACACACCTGTGGATGTACTTTCACAGGCCCAGATTTGATCCTTGAATCTTTGGGTCCACTGCCCCTGCCCAGCTGTTGCACTGTAACCTTCAGGGAGCCTCTGACTCTCTCTTGTGTTCACCTCATAGCTACAACCATGCATTCTGAATCTTGAGAATTTCCAGTATGTTTTATCAACAAGTTGAAAGAGTGCCAAGAATACTTAGCAAATTTCCAGGTAGGCAAGAATGTAGATGGAAGAGAATGTTGTTTCCTTGAAGTGAACAGTAATTGTTCTTGAATTGTCTTAACCGAACAACACAACAACACTTGTTTTCCCAAGACAGGGGCTGTACAAATGAAGTAAGCAGACAAGAAGAAGACTGGGAGAAAACATTCTGATCATCAAGGTGAATTAGATCAGGACCACTTACTCTGAAGAAACAGAGCCAAATATAGCAAGAAAACAAGCTGTGATGATTCTAATGAGACTCTGGAGTTACCCATTTTCTCCAAGGCCGATGGAGTGAATATTTTCTGTATAAAAAAAGAGCCAATTTTTTTTTAACTCTATAAAAGCCAAACTGCCGTAAGTTGATAAACCTATCAATGATCATTTGATTTTTTCTTTCTTCTCATTATGGTCCAGATATATGTGTACAGATTAAGAGTGGGAGGAGGAAGAAAATAGATGCATGGACTTTTTTTGTTCTGTGGAATAAATGAACCAATGTCTTGTCTACGTTTTTTGAAAATGTTCTTAAAGGCGGTGCAAGTAAATCTGCCTTTTCCCCATAGTTTCTTACCACTCCTCATTCTGTCTTGGGTTATTGCAGTCCTTTTCTCCAAGATCAGTATGTGGTGTAGTTACATTAGTGAATAATTCACATTACAAAGAGGGAAATTATTTTGCTGTAAATGATGACCAAAAAACCAGTAAGTCTAGTTTACATTAAAGCCCAATGTTAGAGAATTCTAAAAAATAGTATCTCAATACTATTGGGATACTGACATTAGAGGACTGACAAAGACAGTCAAAGAAATTAAGAATGTATTCAAAACATGGCAAAGTTTCCCCAAAGACCCCCCTCCCAATCTTTGTTTACTCTCACTCTTTCCCATATCACTAAATTTCCATAGTAGTTACCAGTCAGAAGCACTGATTATGCTGGTTGTATTCTCTATTTCAAGGTTTGTGCATGTATGCATGATCAATGCCTCCAAAAGAATTTTGATCACTTTGAGAGAAGGAGTCATATTTTAAGCTAAAAACATGTTTTGCAAATGAAGTGCTGAAACTCATATTCTAACCAATAATTAAAGTCTTTTCCCACTTATCCCATTTCCATCACCTCAAACCCCCATTCGGCTTACATTTGTATTTTAATGGGGGAGGGGACGGCCTGCAGCCTGACTGATCTGGTTTTGGTGGTAGCATTCATTCTTTTCTTTGTGCTCTCTTGGAGAAATTTGCTTAGCATAACGTGTTGATAATCTACATGGATTCTATAGTCATAAAACTATTTACTGTTACATTTTTTTCTGTTCCCTTTTTAAACACTGTTCTGAGCAGACTGAGTTTCCCAATAAACACCTGTTTAAGTGAGCTTTCACAGGGTTGATGGATCGATCTACCCTTAGGAGGACAAATAGCTCTTAGTACCTGCTGAGATAGAAATGTTACACCCTTTTTCAAGATTCAGAATTATGCCAGGGGACATAGATTTGCAGGGCTCAAGAGCTGTTTTTGAACACCTTTGTCTTGGAACATAGACTTAAGGAGACTTGCTCTTGTCTTCCCCTACCCTCACCTCCTGCTCAGCCCACACATGATTTGAAACAAAACATTGTTTAGACTTGCAGGCAGCTGAGGAATGGCCTGGGGTTCACATTCATGCTTTTCCAGGAGCCTGTTCTTGACCGGAAGTTGTTTCCAAAGGCAGTTTGGTGGTCTGGCCCTGCCTCACTATTCAGTAAGAGACAGGTGCAGGAAAGAAGCAAGTGGAGAGAAGGTCCTTTGGAAGGTGGTGTCTGACACAGTTACTCCCTCTCTTACAAAGGAGGTCGGTTTTCTCAATACCCCATCTGACTGGTGTCTACGATAGAACAGGAGGAACAAAAAGACTAGAAATTGAGACCAAATGTTTTTTAATTAAAAAAAATTAAGGTTTTGACTTTTAATTTATTAATTTATTCATTATGGGAACTTAGGAAGTCTTTTAACTTCTTTAAACATCATTTTTTTCTGATTTGTTAAAGAAAATAATAATGCATGTTTTCCCTGCTGTTGGTATTCAATTTAATGTTATATTTTAAAAATATATTAAAAACTTCAGTGTGCCACGCAAACAAATGGTATTATTCTGGTGGCATACAGGGAATAAGAAGGAGAATATTGGAAGAATGGACATCTTTTAGGTTAATTTGACAGAGTAATTTTGATATAATTACTCTATCAGGTTAAACTAAAAGATTAAGTATTTCCGTAAAACTCTAAGGGATATTACACATGACCATAATGCTATAATTATACAGCAGAGATTTAACCATGTTTTTAGTTCACATAATATTTAATTAGATTTTTATGCTTTTTCTATAGAGGAATATTTGAACAAGTATGGCAATGTTGTAAAAGAAGATACCGGGCTTCCCTGGTGGCGCAGTGGTTGAGAGTCTGCCTGCCGATGCAGGGGACACGGGTTCGTTCCCCGGTCTGGGAGGATCCCACATGCCGTGGAGCGGCTGGGCCCGTGAGCCATGACTGCTGAGCCTGCGTGTCTGGAGCCTGTGCTCCGCAGCTGGAGAGGCCACAACAGTGAGAGGTCCACGTACCGCAAAAAAAAAAAAAAAAAAGAAGAAGAAGAAGATACCATGTGGACTTAAAGTACATAGTACATAATTAATTCAAAATTATTTAAGCAATAAAATGTTCACCTAATAGGCCATTAAGCTACTAGTAAATGTTATATTGTTTTAATTGCACTTAATACCAATTAAAAGCAAAAATCATATTTAATATTTTGCCTTGAAGGATCTCAGGGTGGAAATTCTTGTACACTTAGTTCTGCCAGTATTACTTACATAAGCAATAGGACAGGAAGGAAGATACAGAGGCCCTCTGGACCCCAACTGTCAATACCATGTCAAGGACAGTCATTATTCATTGTGATCCATGGGAACCCCAGGATTGCTACTGGAGGTGAAAGAGAAAACGGAGAAGTAAAGTAGGTGGGGTTAAGATCCCTTCCCCACCTTGGCTTCATCTAAAGCAGTTCTGCTATTTTATGTTTTATGTACAAGGCTTTATGTGTAAGTCCATTAAAAACAAGAACTTGTCAGCTTCTAAAGATGGTTTGAACCGCTGCTGTAGATAAGGAATTATCTACAATATGCTGTGGATAAGGAATTAGGGAATCTAACCTATAGTTTTGTGACTCTGGGCAAATCATTTATCCTTCTTGGAGCATAGGATTTTGTACGTATAGAAACAAAGAGATTGAATTAAATGTTTAATAGTAAACTAATTAAAAGGTTTTTGAAATATGAGCTCTTGGGATAAATTCTAGGATGGAATACCAGGAAACTAACATTTCACTTTTAATTCCAACCATAGCTGGTTATTCTAAGGAGCATAAAGAGATCTTTAACTACCTAGTCACAGGGAGTTATGTGGCTCATTTCTTTAACTGGCAGAAAATCCCCTACCTCCCTCACTGAACATATTCATCTCTTTTGGAACTGGCATCAGTCAGGCCAGCCAGACCTACCTTAACCAGTTTATCAGACACAAAAAAAATGCCAGTCCTTCTGCTCAGGGTTATAGCTCATGCAGAACCTTTCATAGAGATGGCCACAAATAATTTAATAAAAAATGAATTTATAAATCTGTAGCTTAAAGTCATATAAGGTATATAGGTCAATTTAAACTATCCTTCATATGAAGACAAAGAAAGCAGAGTAGCTCTATTGAAGTGGTGGGGGTTCAAAGCGATAGAATGCCGCAACCTTTCATCACGTCTCCCCACCCTGAGGCACCTGTTTGAAAACCACTGCATAACCCATTCCTTTAACTTATTTCCATATATTGCAATTACTATTTTACATTTTATTTTTATTTTTTAAACACCTTTATTGGAGTATAATTGCTTTACAATGCTGTGTTAGTTTCTGCTTTATAACAAAGTGAATCAACTATATATATACATATATCCCCATATCTCCTCCCTCTTGCATCTCCCTCCCTCCCACCCTCCCTATCCCACCCCTGTAAGTGGTCACAAAGCACCGAGCTGATCTCCCTCTGCTATGCAGCTGCTTCCCCCTAGCTATCTATTTTACATTTGGTGGTATATATGTCCATGCCACTCTTTCACTTCATTCCAGCTTACCCTTCCCCTTCCCCGTGTTATAATGTCCACCTCATTTTTACCTCAATAATCATGGAATTCAAAATTGGTCCTTTGGGAAAACATTGATAAAAGTCTTCACTTTAAATTAAGGCAGGACTTAAAGTTACTTTATACTTGTTAAACAGACAATCTAGGAATGTTTACTTTATGCATTCTTCTCTCTTTGTCCTTGTTCCTGTGGGAAGCAGGGATTAGAAACTGGGTTGACTCTGGCTCTCTACTTTCAAATAGGGAAATCACCCTGCTTTCAAAATCTAGCACTGCTGACCTCCACTAACTTTACTTGGATGCAATGCAGGAAAAAAAAAAAAAAAAAACAGACAAACAAAAAAAAACACTGCCTTTAAAACATTAGAAAAATTCTCATTGATATGTTTATTATTTGATTCCTCAGCACTTTCCTGATGCAAGAATTTAAAAGCCTTATACAGGTACTTCCCTTGTGGTGCAGTGGTTGAGAATCTGTCTGCCAATGCAGGGGGCACGTGTTTGATCCCTGCTCTGGGAGGATTCCACATGAGGTGGAGAAACTAAGCCCTCATGCTACAACTACTGAGCCTGTGCTCTAGAGCCCATGTGCTGCAACTACTGAGCCCCCATGCCACAACTACCGAAGCTTGTGCACCTAGAGCCCATGCTCCACAACAAGAGAAGCCACCACAATGGGAAGCCCGTGCACCGCAACGAAGAGTAACCCCCACTCACCACAACTAGAGAAAGCCCATGCGCAGCAATGAAGACTCAAAGCAGCCATAAATAAATAAATATATTAATATTAAAATCCTTATACAGACTTAGTAAGAAATGTACTCGAGTTAAATGCACAAAATGAAGACTTCTCACCTTAGCCACCAGGCACATACATTTATCAAAGTAGTGCCAGGAACAGAGGAGAAGGGAATGGAGTATGAGCTCTGCCAACAGAAAGCCAAACTGCAGAAGAACTGCTAGGAAAATGTGAGGAGTCAGGTGAGGTCATTGATGGTTAGACAGAGGTGTAACAGTAATAGTGCCCAAGAAATGAAGTGAAATTGCAGGTATACCCAATACTGGAGAAATCAAAATGGTGTAAGAGAGACATGAAACACCTGGAGTCCATTCTGGGAACTGGTGAGGGTGAGGGAAAGTATTCTGAATGTGGCACTGAATGGTTCCACTTAGATAGCCTCATGTTTTAGAGGAAGTATCCCACATTCGTTAAAAGATGGCAGTATTTGAAAACTGATAGAGTAGGTTACCTTTAAAGAGAATAATTAAAGTGCTATAATTATAGGTGAGGGGAGAATCTTCTATCATTCTCACTGAAGCAATGTTGTCTTAGATGCCAGGTAAATACCTGGGATTAGGTATTACCAATGCAGCATCAGTTGACCACAGCCACACTCAAATAGGTCCATGAGGACCAGTAACAGTTCCAAATCACCATCTTTCTCTCTCTGCGCCAAGTAGCCCCTAACCTCCTTAAGGCTTAAACTCATCTCCCAACATCAAAGCTTAAGTGGCATGTTCAGACGACATTACCTAGGTCTAGCCACCATTCATCCCAATAGTACATTTCTTCCTTGGTACTCTTCTCACCCAAGTTCCTAGAACCCATTGCTATATAATTTAGAAGCACTCAGCATATCCCTGACTTCTATGTCTGACTAACTGGTCCAAGTAATGCTGGAGAGAGAGGAGTAAGAAAAGATTTCCAGAAATCTTTTAGAAAAATGAAAGACGTAAATTTTCTATTTGAGGACAATGGGCTCAATCATTAAATAGTCAGGATTTTCATTTAGAGTCAAGTCCCTCCAGCTGTTGAAACCGAGGTCCCCTAAAACCAGTTATGATTAACCTCTCTATCTAAAACTTTATTCCTTTTCTTGTCCCACACCTGTTCCCCTTAAGATTAAGGAGTATCAAAGAAAAGGGGGGATTGTAACTGAGCAGGACCCTATGGGGCCTTCCCAGAACAGATTCCCACAATGTCTTCTACCTGTCTCTTGTTTGTAGAAAATATTTAGTCTCCCAGGCCTCCCCTGAGTCACAAAAGACTGGCTCAGGAATTAATGATTCAAAGAATGAGAACATGTAGTACCAAAAAATAACCATTGGGCCAGGAGAACTGGTAATAATTTAAACAATAGATGAGCCTTACAGCAGTCACAGAATCTTTAGTTCTTCCCTGAAGGACATCAATAACAGTGTCTGATACATATTCCTGAGTTATTTTACAGATGTTAAAACCCCCACCAGATGGGAGAAGCTAAATGCATGATGGCTATGAACATAGCCCCCTAGACCAGCTGGAGCCTGGGGATTGATGATGTTAACCTCTGTGACACCACTCTGTTACCTCACAATCAACCAATCAGAGAATTATGCACAAGCTGGCCACATAAACTGTGACTCTCTCCCTTACCTTGTCTTTACAAACCCTCCCTTGAAATCCACTGGAGAGTTCTGGCCTTTCACATATTAGCCACTCATACTCCTTACTTGGCTTTGCAATGAACACTACACTTTCCTTCACCACAATCCAGTGTCAGTAGATTGGGTTTGCTTCAGGTGGGCAAGCGGACTCCACTTTGGTTCAGTAACAGTGTCTCAACAGGAATTAGGGGAGAGGATGTAGAAAACCAAGATTACCCAACTGTGAAATCTAAGGATGCCTTGGAAAACATTTTTATGGTCTTTTAAAACATCCTGAATGGTCATGTATTTACCTGATCTCTTTAAAAACTATTTCTGACATTAGCCTCAGGTGGTCATGAATTTTCCAAGTTTCTTACCTGAACACTACTTTTTTTTTTTTTTTTTTAAAGAAGATGTTGGGGGTAGGAGTTTTTATTAATTAATTTATTTATTTTTGCTGTGTTGCGTCTTCATTTCTGTGTGAGGGCTTTCTCTAGTTGTGGCAAGCGGGGGCCACTCTTCATCGCGGTGCACGGGCCTCTCACTATCGCGGCCTCTTGTTGCGGAGCACAGGCTCCAGACGCACAGGCTCAGTAGTCGTGGTTCACGGGCCTAGTTGCTCCGCGGCATGTGGGATCCTCCCAGACCAGGGCTCGAACCCGTGTCCCCTGCATTAGCAGGCAGATTCTCAACCACTGTGCCACCAGGGAAGCCCCCTGAACACTACTTTTCAAAGTCCCACCTAACCCCCAAGCCTTATGAGTCTTCTTAATATATCACTAGTCCTAGGTAGACAGGCTCAAATATATGTTCATCCTATCAATACCCAAAGTTCTGAACTGTATTTTCTGTTTAAAATTAAACATATTGAGTACAAAATCCTTAAATCCCCTTTTTGCCTTTCTGGACTTCTCAAATCTCCGTACCTGCTCTTGAATGACATCTCAACCTTAGCTGTATATTGGAATTACCTGAGAAGCCTAACAAAATACAGCAAGATTTTAATTTAATTGGTCTGGTTTGGGATTTGGGCCTTAGGACCAATTTTTAAAATTCCCCAAGTAAATCTAATGTACAGCTCAAGCTGAGAATCTTTCTAGAGCAATGGTTCTTAATGCATGGACCTACTAAATCTGATACTTGGGAGATGGGGCCTAGCAAAGTGTCTTTAAACGCCCTCTAGGGGATTTTGATGCATGTTTAAGATTAAGAACCACTGTTCTAGAGCATAGCAGTAAATACTACAACATTAGTTCTCAGACAGTGGTCCCCAATCAGCAGCAGCAGCAGCAAGACCACCTGGGAATTCGGAAGAAATGCAAATTCTTGGGTTCCATCCCCAGGCTTACTGAACCAGAAACTCTGAAAGTGGACCTAGTTATGTGTCTTAACAAGCTCCCAGGTGGTTGAGAATCACTGCTCTTTGAAAATAGGAACCAATCAAAATAAAGCTTTTTTCCCTCAGACATGAGGGAAAAAAGGAAAGAAAGAAAAAGGAAGAAAAGAAGGATAGGAAGATGGGAAAGCAAACAGAGGCAGGCAGGAGATTTTTTGTTCTTCGCTGTCTTGTACTAGATGGCTTTGATCCCTATAATTTAGCCCTGTGGGGTAGGTGATATCCTTCTTTAAAGAAGAATGCTAAGGGACAAAGAGAAGTCTGTCCATGGTCAAATCAAGGCAACAGAAACAAGATTTGCACCTGTATCTATGACTCCAAGCTGGAACATTCCCTCTACCAGACTAGGACATTAAGCAGCTATAGACTCTGGGGTGGCTACTGTCTTACCCTGTTTTTTATGGTTATGCTTGTCTTTGTATAAATAAATCTGTAAAACATAGCCCATCTGGAAGATGTTAATCATACGAATAATAGTTTATAACTACTGAGTGTTTACTATGCAGCAGGCACAATTCTAAGTATTTTCACAGGTTAATTTATTTGACTCTCACAACAATGCTATGTAGTGCATACACTAACCCCTTTCTATATATATGGAAATTTAGGGTTTATGTCAAGTGCCAAATGTCACAACCCCTAGGTGGAGGGGCCTGGGTTTAAAACAGTCTAATCCCAGAGTCACATACTTAACCCTTATAACCAGTGGTTCTTGGCCAGAGGCAATTTTTTGTCCCAGGTGACATTTGGGAATGTCTGGAGACATTTTTGGTTGCCACAAGTACAGAAGAGTGCTACTGGTAGCTAGTGGATAGAGGACAGGAATGCTGCTAAACATCCTACAGTGTTCAGTACTGTCTCCCAAAGCAAAGTATTGTCTGGTCCAAAGTGTCAATAGAGCTGAGGTTGAGAACCATCCTACACTACCCCAAGTACAGAAAAGTCCCAAGAGAGGCAATTTAATAAGCAAAATATAGCTATTTAAATTACTGTATTTGTATCCCTTTAATCAGTTGTTAACAAAATTTCCTGATGATAGGAATGCCCTGTGACCACAAGCATGGTTATAGAGTCTCTCTGGAACTGAAACCATTCCAGTCTCAGGAGTCAAACTTCACCCAGGTCTGAAAATAGCAAGCAATGTGTAGGGAATAAACGTTGCATCTAGAGGTGCCATTAACGGATATGGAGTTCAGTAAGCAGAGAGTCCCAAACACTGCAACAATCCCAGGTAATTAAACATGTGTGCTACTCACCTCATACTGTATCAGAATTTATTTCTGGCTTTATCACTGTAATTAAGGAAACTAACCTGCAAACTCCTGCTCCTGGGTGTAATAGGAAGGCTTATCTAAGCTAATTAAAATACTATCAGACTTTGTGCTGTAAAATTCCACTTATAGGTCTGGGTCCATGAAGGGAAAATTTTCTCGAGGCATAATGAAAAGTAGGAGGTCCCTGTGTGAGAGATTAGCTGCTACCTGATAAATTTAATTGATAGAGATGGCCAATCTGGATAATATAGGAAGAAAGTCCACTTGAGAATCTGAGTCAGAACAGGAGAGACATGGCAGATAGGCTGGGATGATCTTTGGACACACAAGCTGTTTCATTGGAACTAAACACACATGGCCCCTTCACTCACCTCTTTTAAGATATAATTCATTCCTCAGAAATAACCATAAACAGAATTGTATGCCTTCCAGTGATTTATGGTTCGGACCAACACTACTTTGTTTTACCTCCCCCTCTCTCTCTGTCTGACTCCTGAACTGTCGTCCTTCCTCCCTCACTCCTGAACTGTCTCAAACCTTTACCACAGCACACATAGATCCCTTGTCATTTCTACCTTGTGTCTTAGTTATTGATCCATATCTTGATGCCTACAGATGCAGAAAACATGAACAGGGTCCTGCAATATCTTTGCAGCCTGGACCGCACTATCTAAAGTAGGCTAACAAATGTTTGCCAAATGGATGCACAACACTTTAGATGAAAATCTCTCATTCTCATATCTGCTGCTGTCTCCTTAGAGCCACCTCCTCTCTCCCCACCCCCTTAGTAAGTTATTCTTGTAAAGACGGGAAAGAGAGGACCATACTTATTTGTTTTATTTATTGACAACCTAGAATATATTACATTTGAAGTAAGGCATCTACTGTCAAAAGAGAGAAAGGCTTAGAAAATTGTTTAGTTTAATCTTCTTATTTTACCAGTGATGAAACTGAAGCCCAGGGAGAAAATAATCCCCCAAATTCACAAGGCTAAGAAATGACTGAATCAGGAATAGTACTCCTTGACCAGTTTTCAGTAGACCAGTCTTCAATTCTTTAGGAGCTTGTTGTGAGAAGGTGGGGGTCAATACAAAGGCAACGGCTAAGAGCATATGCACCTAGGAGTGTTAACTTATTATATGAGCCAAAGAAAGAGCCCCAGTATGATCAGATCAGCCTTACACTTGGTAGAGGCACCATGGTAGATTGTGTGCTCTATCATGGTGCCTCTACTACCCATCACTTTCGGTTAAAGCACGTGTGTCTACGAGCTAGTTCCTGTTACAAAAGAAATGCACACACCAGGATAGGAAATGCATTAAGTCACTATATTAGTGTGGCTGCCAAACAAAATATCATAGACTGGATGATGATATTTTGGAATTTATTTTCATAGTTTTAGAGTCTGAGAGTTTGAGATCAGGATACCAGCATGGTCTGGTTCTAGTGAGAATTCTCTTCCAAGTTTGTAGACAGCTGCCTTTTTGCTATGTCTCCATATGGCAGCAAGAGAAAAAAAAAAGAGAGAGAAAGAGAGAGAGAACTCTCGTGGCTCTTCTTATAAAGGCACTCATCTCATCATGAGGGTCCTGCTCTTATGAACTCAGCTAAACCTAATTATCTCCTCAAAGCCCCATCTCATCTCAAATACCATCACATTGAGAGTTATGGTTTCAACATATGAATTGGGGGAGACACAATTCAGTCCATAACAGCTACTCTGAATCGTTTGTCCAGCCCCTCGCTCATTAGGAGTACGAAGCTGAACAAGGACTCATCCACATCTAGGAAATAGGGCATGAAAATGAGAGAGTAAGATGGGGAGAGTCAGTATGGAGAGTCTGTGTGGCGGCATCAGGGTCCCGGATGTGGAAGAGAGGGGAAGAGAGGAGAGTGCCTACAGTGGTCTCAGCATCATGCCGCCATTTGGCAGAAGCCTGTTTGCAGAAGCTCTTGTAAAAGACAGGAGAGCTTTAGTGAGTAAAACTCCAGATTCAGAAATAGGATGCTTAGTTTTGCATTCCAGCTCTGTTTTTTTGTTTTTTTTTTGTTTGTTTGTTTTTCTCCTAGCATTGTTACTGTGGACAAGACACTTCACTTTTCTGAGTCACTGTATATTTCCACCTGGAAATAAAGGGCATATCCTCCCATATATTTCTTATAGGATGGGCATAAGGAGCAGGCAACATATTATATGTGTAAGTGCTTAACAAACCATTAGGGACTTTAAAATTGTGGCATGCCCCTCACTAGAATTATCATCATAGAATTTAGCAGAGGGGCATGTAATGGACTTATCATCTTTTGTGACTAGGACACTGGTTTTAAGCTTAATGCCCAATTTCTTGGGAAGTCAATGTACCAGGAAGGTGCTGATGGGCACAGCTGCTCTCCTGTTCTTTGTTATTCACACTTAAGTGCACAGCAAGAGCAGAAGTTCCTTTAAAACTAACCTAAGCAAATCAGAAGAGCAGCCAATACGACATTGCAGACTGTGGCTCCATTTCTCTACACAGAAATATCATCAACCCTGCTGTAGGAATTTCAGGGATATTTAGTGCTTGGTGTGAGATTTGAGCCTTATTCCTGGTGTTTTGCTGATAATTGATGTTGTTTTCTTTCTTTTTTTTTCCCATTCTTTTGATTTTAAGTGGAACCCACTCGGTGCTGCTGCTGTGACAAAATAATGATTCACTGCAGAGAATTGGGGTGTCCTGCCAGCAATTTGCAGGGGAAATAAATACAGGAGCAATCACAAGGATTATCTTCCCAGCCAGCATGATGTGATATAAAACAAAGAATTTCACTGCAGGGAGGAAGTATCCCTCCAGAGTCAGGGAAGTGTGATCTTTGCTGCTTTCCAGACAGAAATATTGTGGAGGGGCTTCCAAAGTTCAGATGCCCTGTTTTTAGAGAACATCCTCTGACCTAACTTTCAAAGGGCAGGAGCTCTAATGAAACCAAGCAGCGCCTTTTTTTTCATTTACCCTTTGAAACATAAAAATGTACTCCTCATAGCTAGATAACTTTAAATGCCTCCTCCAGTGCCTCTTTCTGCTTATTGAATCACTTTCCTACATCTTGATTTTGCAAGATGAGGCAGCACAAATCAGACTATTAACATATTTTTGTAGAAAGTGGTCACTCTTTGGTGGGAAAATGCACACTGGCATTTCCTCACCTAATGCTACAGAAAAAGTGCTAAAAACAAAGAAATGTATTAATTGCTCTCTGCCTGCCAAGTACTGTGCTAAATGCTCTAAAAAAACATTATCTTACATAATCCTCACATCAACTCCAGAAAATAAATACTGAACTTCTACATTTAGAATCAAAGATGATCTTAGAGATGAATGCTAGGACTTCAATAAGGAAGTGCTTTAGTGGTCCAGAGGCCACCACCACCTACCACCCCTGAAACGTAATCACTTGTTGTGAAGAATATGAGCTGCCTTACTGAATACCATCCCAACAGATGGCATACCCAGCATCCGGGCATTTATCCCATTTCATTATGTATTTTCCCTTGGAAAATGGTCTCTATCAACTTTGGAAATGGTCTTTGGAAATGATCTCTGGAAATGGTCTCTATCAACTCATTTAGGTTAACAGTTATTGGTCTTTGGAAATGGTCTTTGGAAATGGTCTTTATCAACTCATTTAGGTTAACAGTCATTGGACTCACTCATCCGAACTACTTGCATTTCCAGACTCATCTTTCCTAGTGGTCGAAATTTATTTTGGATACTCAATACCTAAACCAGATTAGTGTAGCTTTTGTGGTTGGGACAAGGATGGGAATCACGGTGGTGAGTGAGAAATCTGAAAGGCATTCTTAAGATCCTGTGGAACACACTTAAAATCCGGTGATGTAGACTATCCCCTACCTCCACTTTATAGCTGTAAAATTGAGAACCACAGGGAGTAAGCAATCCTCCATTGAAGAAATTAGTTATGAAAGGACTAGGATTGGGATTCAGTTATGCTACAAAACCAGTGTTCTTTCCACTAGATTATAAAATTGAGTCAAGAGCTGGCAAATGAAACAAAGAAGGTGGTAATAGAGGGAGCAGAGAGAGTTCCAGGAGATTATATTTTTATAGAAACCAAGGGAGGAATAAATTTCAGGTAAGAAATTTTCAAAATAGACTGCACTGTTGCAGGAAACTCAAGGAGGCTAGAGAGTGAAAAATTATCACTTGATTTGATTATTAGTTTGATTAGTTTAGAAGTCACTGGAAACTGTTGAAAGGACAGTTTTAGGGGAAAAACTTATGGGACATACATTAAATTGGGGGGAGCTGAAAGAAGTGCAGGAAAAAGAAATTATAGAAGACTTTCAGCCATTACGGAGAGAAGAGACGGAAATGGTACCTGGTGTACTGGAATTGATTTTTTTTTTTTTTTTTTTTTTTTGTGGTACACGGGTCTCTCACTATTGTGGCCTCTCCTGTTGAGGAGCACAGGCTCCGGACGCTCAGGCTCAGCGTCCATGGCTCACGGGCCTAGCCACTCTGCGGCATGTGGGGTCTTCCCGGACCGGGGCAGGAACCCGTGTCCCCTGCATCAGTAGGAGGACTCTCAACCACTGTGCCACCAGGGAAGCCACTAGAATTGATTTTAGGACAGAAGTAACCTAAGAAAGTTTATGAATGAAGAGGGATAGATTGATGATAGAAGAGATCATTGAAGAACAAAATCTGGGGAAAAGTTTGAGAGAATGGACCCAAGCCAAAACAATGAAGGGTAAAGATACAGGAAGAGTCAGAGATGAAAAATAAAGAAATGGGGGGAAATTGCTTGGATGTGACCATCTTCTCAGTGAATTTAGAACTAAGGCCATGACTGCACAGGAGCAGGTAGAAGTGAGGAGGGTTATGGAAACCCTGGATTATCTGCTGTGGGGATGTGAAAAGGAGAGAATTCTTTTTTTCTAATTTTTTAATTTTTATTGAAGTGTAGTTGATTTACAGTGTTGTATTAGTTTCAGGTATAGAGAAAAGTGATTCAGTTACACACATATATATATTTTTTTCAGATTCTTTTTCCACTATAGGTTATTAAAAAATATTGAATATAGTTCCCTGTGCTATACAACAGGTCCTTATTGTTTATATATTTTATATATGGTATATATTTTATATTAACAATGTGTATCTGTTAACCCCATACTTCTAATTTATCCCTCCCAAGGAGAGAATTCTTAATAATTCTCTTTAACCATTTAAAGAGACAAAGATGAAAATGGGTAGGAAATTTGGAATGTAATCTGAGTTACTAATATAGGGTTTTATTTGACTAAGGGATCTTGATCGCTCTCATGTTTTTAATCAAGTCTTTGTGACAAGATAATCAGATGTGGTGAAAATCCAGAGTGGTTAGTATATTGCATAATGCCATGAGGCAAGCTCTAAAATGTTTCCAGCAATACTCTGGTATAATCCCTTCAATCTTTCCTGGCAAAGGGAAGAGTACGAAACTGATGTGAATATACACACACTCACACACACACACACACACACGTGCACACACACACACACACTGAACGATTACTGCTTTAAGTGAATGGTGTAGGAAAGGGAAGAGACAGTAATGATGGAAGGTACAATTTTTGTTTCTCATAGACTTAGGGTCCTCTTGGGCAGGCAGAGTCAGCCCTCACTGGGAAATAACTTGAGCATTCAGGGTAAGCAATATTGCAACCATGGTACCAAAGAAAACCAAATGCTTAAGAGCTGAGCATTTGTACATAATGTAGCTACCATGGGCTGGTTGTAATCACAGAGCCTTCCCAGAGTTTGGACATGAACAAAGAAGAATTTAAGTTTCCACAATTAAGTGTTAATGTTCCTTTCAGCTAGAACAAATAATTTATTTTTTTTTTCAATTCTATGAAGAAATACAGATAGGAAAGTCTGAAATCCCACACCTGAGAAGTTATTTGAGGTTAATTTATTATAGATAAAACTTTTATTTTTTCAGTAAAAATTAACTTTATTGTATTTACCTCAAAAAACCAGGCATTGGTGTATTTCTTAATATTATAGGTCCTTTTACTGTGCATTGTTAACTGGCCTATACCTCGGTAATCATTGTAGATTTTCTTTCTCTATTTAATTAGGGGATTTTCTTTGTACTTTATATAATTACAGTATTTGTCTTCTCCTTTGTTTGAGGCAAAATTGTAATCATTCGTTCTACTACCTGAGGCTGTTAAATGAATATTTACTAAAATAAAAAAAATAAAATAACCCACTGAGAAGGGTATAATTGTATCTGAACCAGAAAATTTTCATTTCACATCCATCATCTTAACTTCATTGTGGCTGCTGAACTCAAAATGAAAAGGTACGAAAGCCCCAGGGGAGTAGAGAACAGTAACATCATTACATTTTTACAGAAAATAAGTTTCTAAGAATTCAGTGCAAACAGCATTCCCCTACTTCCACATAGTCTGCACCTCCCTGCTTGGTCACAGTCGAGATCAGAAAATAGGGAAGAATGATCATGACTTAAACAAACAGAAAAGTGGAGTGGGAACAGGGAGAGAGAAGACTGTAGTAATAGGTCTCAACGAGGTATATCCCATTGAAAGTAAAACCACAACTAACAAAATCCTTAAAGATAGTTAAATTCTGATTAACTTCTTACCAGGTGATATGGTGAATTTTTTGTGTAAAATTGGCTGGACCATGGTACCCAGCTTTTCTGTTCTGGATATTTCTGTGAAGGTTTTTGGTTTGGGTTTTTTTTTTTTTTTTTTTGATGAGATTAACATTAAAATTGGTGTGTGTTGAGTGAAGCAGATTACCCTCCACAATGTGAGAGGGCCTCATGCAATCAGATGAAGGTTTAACAGAACAGACTGACCTCCCCTGAGCAAGAAGGAATTCTGCCAGCAGACAGCCTTTGGACTCAGACTGCAACTCCTCCCTGGGTGATCTGCCTGCCAACCTACCCTGCAAATTTTGGACCTACCAAGTCTCCACAATTGTGTGAGACGATTCCTTAACATAAATTCTACACACACACACACACACACACACACACACACACACACACATATATACCCACACACATACACATATTCTTTTAGTTCTGTTTTTTGAAGAACGCTGACTAATATATCTCTTTAAACACTGCTATTATTATTGTCATTACTGTTATTTTAATCAGAAAATATTTCCATCTGAACTGCTTTGAGTAACACAGCAAGCATGATATATCAGCAGAGACTTGGAATCTGAAAATCTGATTATAGTCTATATTATATGGACCAGAATCACTGCACTTCTCTCTGGAACCTCAATTTCCTCTTCTGTAAGATGATGGGTTATGCAGGGACTGAGGTTCCTTGCCAATGTGGTATTGAATATGTCACACATTTATTTGTTAACCACTCCCAGATAGATTATTTTTAGTGATAAATCACTTTCCTTTTAATGTGCCATAGTAAATTATTGCCCCTCTGGTCAGAGTCAACTATAAAGTTTGTTACCATTCATTACAGTGTGTGGGGAAAAAATGGATACTACTCAGGCCTTATCTCACTGGGTCTCTTTGTAACATTGCAAACTGCCATCACTCCTTCTTTGTTGAAGGCCTCTTCTTCTCCCTTGGTTTCAGCAATATATTTACTTCTGTTTCTGCTCCAGGTAGAGACAATAACTGGAAAAATATTTACAATAAATACGGCAAAATTTGAATTTCCCAATAGGAAAGAAATACAGACAAAGCAGTAAAATCTCACTGGGGTAAAAAACAGGAACTGAAAATTGTCAAATAAGGAGATTCAGTGGCTGGTAAATATTGAAAAAAACTTTCAACTCATAATTAATCAAACAATTACCAATTATAATAATGTGATGAAGTTTTCATCCATAAAATTAGCAAAGGTTTCTCTATTTTAATTCTATACTTGACTCAAGGGTGTGGTGAGCCTGATGGGGGTGGTATAAATTGGTAGAGAACATTTAGAAGGCAATTTGGCAATGTGCATCAAGAGACTTAAAATATTCAAGCCCACAGATTTATATCTAGGGACCTTCCTTATGCATTATACATAAAGCAAGGGTGTGGGGGGAGTTTATGTAAAGAGGTACTTATTACAACATTATGTAAAATAACAGAAAAAGGAAAGAATAGTCAATAATAAAGAAATGGATAATTAAATTATACTTAGAATAAGCAGCCATTGAAAATTATGTTTATTTAGAAAACATCAGAAAACATTTACATCATAATGTTCAATGAAAAATAAAACAGGATACAAAGCTATACTTAGAATAAATTTCCCTAGAAGACATTTGCTCCATTGCCTATAAGGCCACAGAGACCACAGATATGGTGACAATTCCATGGCTCTTTGCTCATCCAGAAAAGGTGAATTCAAAGGAGATGTCCCAAGGAAGGCTGGTCAGGGGAGGGTGAATTTTTGATGGTGTTGTTGATTCACTGGTGAGCCAGGCATCATACCACATGGGCTAAGCTTTCAGTCCTTCTTGCAAAGCCCAGCCCTCCCATTTCTCTCTAGCCTTTGGTTTTCCCCTCAAACATTTTTAGTTTCAGCTGTCCCATCTATGAAAGGGAAATATTAATATTAATTAATACATTATCAAATATTACCCACATAGGTATTATAATTAAATAAATAAATTATGTAAATCGCATCATAGTGCCTGGCACACTGTAAGTGCTTAATAATTGCTGGTTAATTTTATGCTAGGAAGGTTTGCCTGATGAAATAAAACATATGTTCCAACATGTTCCATTAATTCATTGACTCAGTTAACTAATACTTAATGGCATATATACTCAATGTGGAAAACTAACTACTGGGGTTTTTTTACATATACATGTATTTATTTGTTTTCAAATTCTTTTATTAATTAGGTTGTTACATAATATTGAGCAGAGTTCCCTGTGCTATACAGTAGGTCCTTGTATGTTATCCATTTTAAATATAGCCATGTGTACATGTCAATCTCAAACTCCCTAACTATCCTTTCCCCTCACCCTTCCCCCCCGGTAACCATAAATTCATTCTCTAAGTCTGTGAGTCTGTTTCTGTTTTGTGAATTAGTTCATTTGTGTCGGGTTTTTTTTTTAGGTTCCACATATAAGTGATATCATATGATATTCCACTTTCTCTGTCTGACTTACTTCACTCAGTATGATAATCTCTAGGTCCATCCATTAATACTCATTCTGGAAACCTAACGACTTCTTGACATAGTCCGATGTGTTCCATTTCTGGTAAATTGGCTGTAGGAATTAACACTACCTCATGGGACTGTGGAGCTGGTAGGAAACTGAATGAGATAATGCATTGCATGTCCTTGGCACATAGTAAAAAAATCAATGAAATGTTAGCTTTAAAAAATAAAGAGCATAATCTTCATCTATAATTTGTTAAACAAAAGCTTTCTTCATCTGCATTGACCAACTAAATTTATATTGATTAATTACTATGAGCCAGAAATTGTGTCAGTGCAACAGAGATTCACAACTACAAGAACCGACAAAGCAAAAGTCTGTGCCAAGTGCTAAGGGAAATAGCTCTCTTTGTGCCTCAAGGAATTTTTTTCTCTAAATATATTGTGCTTCGGTTTTCTCTCCACAGTTGCTCCAAAAAGGGCATAATTTCTATCTAAGGGGCTAGAAATAGAGAGTTTGGCAGAATAATGACAACAACTGAGGGAGTTTAAAAAGGATAAATGTGACTTGGGTAATTGGATAGTGATGTTTTTTTTTTCAAATATGGGAGAAAAGGGTAACTAAGAACAGCAGAGTTTTCTAATTTGTATTTCACTTAAAATGCCTCTGTGTATTTCCTGAAACGTTAATGACAAAATTAGCTACGGGGAGTGTGAAAAAGAAACTATCCAAGGCTTGAACAAGAAGGCAACACAAATGAAATATTCCCCAGTGCGTGTTCCAGATTGGAGCAGAGACAGGAGATCTGGAAGCAAGAGTAAAATGTAAAGGATTATAACTGCAAGCAGTGGTGTTTAGGAAACATTATCAACCATGTGTTGGAATGGAAAAGCTCAATGGGAAGATGTGAGAAGTGGGAATAAACAATAGTATGCTGCTACTACTAACCCCGTGATAACACTTTGAGCTCAAGTGTCTCACTTTCCCTGTGTGCCCATACAAAATATATACAGAGAGAGCTCTTTAGGAAGGGAAGGATCATGAATCTCAATCGATCTGCAAACATCTTTAGGACAGAGGAAAAGGAAATGGTCTGTGGTTTTAAAAATAATTAGCAACAGTTACAGTTTTCAAGGCATCTTCACTAACATTATTACATTGATAGTGACCAATCCAGGAGTGTTAGAAAGAAGAAACATTAGTTCAATTTAAAGTAGGAAATGGGGACTTCCCTGGTGGTGTAGTGGTTAAGAATCCACCTGCCAATGCGGGGGACAGAGGTTCAACTCCTCGTCCGGGAAGACTCCACATGTCGTGGAGCAACAAAGCCCATGCGCCACCATTACTGAGCCTGTGCTTCGGAGCCCACAAGCCACAAATACTGAAGCCCATGTGCCTAGAGCCT
The DNA here is from genome assembly GCF_949752795.1 of Hyperoodon ampullatus. Taxonomy (NCBI): domain Eukaryota; kingdom Metazoa; phylum Chordata; class Mammalia; order Artiodactyla; family Ziphiidae; genus Hyperoodon; species Hyperoodon ampullatus. The sequence goes on from NC_136928.1 coordinate 8,418,865, forward strand.
GTACTCCATAACAAGAGATGTCATCACAATGAGAAACCCAGGCACTGCAGCAAAGATTAACCACCACTCTCTGCAACTAGAGAAAGCCCGCGCACAGCAACAAAGACCCAACACAGCCAAAAATAAATAAATAAATAAATTTAAAAAGTAGGAAACGGAAGCACAAGGTAGGCAGAAAACAGAGCTGAAGCACAGAACTTAGTCTTTGGGGTACAAAGCCCAGGTTTCCCTTTCCTACTGCTATAAAAGGAGAAACTCGGGGCAAAAACACTGCTTTTTGTGATGGTTAATGCCAATGTAGCGTTACAGAACAGTTTTGTGTTTTTTCTGATTAGTTGTGTTGACACAGTTATTCACTTATATTAGTATTATCACTTTTGTATTCTTATTTGACAGAAAGCCATATGCTTACTTGTTGTTGACCACAAGATCTTTCCACCAAAATGTAGACAATTACAGCAGTTTTGTTATTTTTTTTCCTCCAAGAATTTCCCTAGGTTGTCAATTTCTGGCTCCCTTAGTTGCATTCCCCCAGTGCTTCTTGAACTTGGATCTACCATAAGGATCACTGGTGATCTTGTTAAATCGTAGATTGTTCTGTTAGTTTATGACTTTTCTCCGACTATTGGAGCCATATAAAATAAAAGTAAATAACACTAAACACTAAATATGTTTAAATAAAATGAAACAAGTTTATATTGTTAGAATATGATCTTGGCAAAATCCTTCTACCAAATCACTGATTTCTGGCCATGTGAATCTTCAAGAAAATACTCATCTGGGTATTGAAACCTTTGCCAGAGCCATGTTACATTTATTCCTCCCTAGGGGATCTTAGAATTGCCCTGCTTTCCACCCCTCAAGATTTCCCGTGCCCTAAGCTCACTTTTCTGTGTGTCTTCCAGTGCTTTCTTAAATGTGCAAAGGAGTCGCCTGAGAATCTTGTTTAAAGGCAAAGCCTGACTCAGTAGTTCTGGAGTAGGAACCTGGGATTCTGCATTTCTAGCTCATTCCCAGGCGATGCTGCTGCTGCTCTAGAGACCATACCTTTAGTAGCAAGGATTTAAATTATTCAGGTTTACTCTCTGCACATACTTTCTTTCCCTTGGACCCTTCAATTGTTCATGGCAGCACATTTTCTTTTTAGAACTATCCATAGAGTGAACATTTATATCATCGTGAGTTAGTGCCATTATGCACAAATTAGCTTTTCTTTTTTTCCTTTTCTATCTTTTGTTTTTCTCTATTGTTAAACAGCTTTATTGAGACACAATTCACATACCATTTAAAGCAGACAATTTAATCATTTTTAGTATATTTACAGGTACATGCAAATATCACTACAGTCAGTTTTAGAACATTTTTTTCACCACAAAAGGAAACCACAGTTGCTTAACCTCATGAGCCATTAAGGAAAGCAAATCAAAACAATGATATACTAATTTTCACCCATTGTGATGGCTATTGCTTTGAAAAATGGAAAATGGAAAATACCAGGTGTTGGCAAGGTTGTGAAGAAATTGAACACTTGTGTTACTGGTGGGAATGTAAAATAGTGAAGCCAATGTGGAAAACAGTTTGGTAATTTCGTAAAGGTTAAACACAGAATTACCATATGACACTCTTCTATCAGTAATTGACAGGTCCAGCGGGAAGAAAATCAGTAAGGATATAGTTGAACTCAGCAGCACCATCAATCAAGAAAATCTCACTGACATCTACAGAATGCTTCATCCAACTAAAGCAAAATATACATTCCTTGAAAGCTAACATGGAACATTCACTAACATAGGTCACATTCTGCACCATAAAACACATTTTATCAAACTAAAAAGAACAGAAATTTTACAAAGTATGTTCTCAGACCTCATCGGAATTAAAATAGAAGTCAATAACAGAAAGAAAGATAACTGGAAAACCCCAAAATACTTGAAGACTAAACAACACATTTCTAAGTAACACATGGGTTAAAGAAGTTTCAAGAGAAATTTTAAAATATTTCAAACTAAAGGAAAATGAAAATATAACTAATCAAAATTTGTGAGATGCAGTGAAAATAGGGCTTGAGGGAAATTTATAGTATTTTATAGATTTTATAGGAGTTTTATAGGATTAGAATAGAAGATATATATAAAGTCGATAATCTAAGCTTCTGGGCTTCCCTGGTGGCACAGTGGTTGAGAGTCTGCCTGCCGATGCAGGGGACACAGGTTCGTGCCCCGGTCCGGGAAGATCCCACATGCCATGGAGCAGCTAGTCCCGTGAGCCATGGCCGCTGAGCCTGCGAGTCCGGAGCCTGTGCTCCACAACAGGAGAGGCCACAACAGTGAGAGGCCCACGTACCGCCAAAAAAAAAAAAAAAAAGTAGCAAATTTTGTATATTACTTTGTATCCTGCAACTTTATTGAATTTGTTTATTAGTACTAACAGGTTTGGTGGATCTCTAGGGTTTTCTGTATATAATATCACATCGTCTGCAAATAGACACAGTTTTACTCTTCCTTCTGATTTGTATGCCCTTTATTTCTTTTTCTTGCCTAATTGATCTGGATAGGATTTCCAGTACTATACTGAATTAAAATGGTAATAGTGGGCATTCTTGTCTTGCACCAGATATTAAAGAAAAGTTTTCATCTTTTCACCGTTGAGCGTGATGTTAGCTGTGGGCTTGTTATATATGGCCTTTATTAGGTTGAGGTATGTTCCCTCTATACTTATTTTGTTAAGAGTTTTTAATCACAAATGGATGTTAAATTTTGTCAAATGCTTTTTCTGCATCTATTGAGATGATTTTATGTTTTTTTATCCTTCAATTTGTTAATACAGTGTATCACATTGATTGATTTGTTAATGTTGAACCATCCTTGCATCCCTGAAATAAATTTCACTTGATCATGGTTGTATGATCTTTTTAATGTCCTGTTGAATTTGGTTGCTAAAATTTTGTTGAGGAATTTATATCTATTTTCATCAGGGATATTAGCCTGTAATTTTTGTTTCTTGTATCTTTGTCTGCTTTTGATATTGGGGTAATGTTCAACTTGTAAAATAAGCTTAAGAGGGTTTCCTCCTCTTCTAATTTTTCAGAGTTTTATGAGGATTGGTATTAAGTCTTTTCTAAATATTTGCTTAAATTAATCCATGCACTTGTCTTTGTTGGGATTTTTTTTTTTTTTTTTTTTTTTTTTTTTTTTTGGTTGCTGAGTCAATCATCTCCCTACTGGTCTATTCGATTTTTTTAAAATTTCTTCATGATTCAGTATTGGTAGGTTGTATGTTTCTAGGATTTATCCATTTCTTCTAGGCTGTCCATTTTTTTGGTGTATATTGTTTATAGTAGTCTCTTATGATTCTTTGCACCTGTGTAATGTCAGTTGTACTGTCTCCTCTTTCACCTATAATTTAGATATTTGAGTTCTCTCTTTTTTTTTCTTGGTTAGCCTAGCTAAAAGTTTGTCTATTTTGTTTATCTTTTCAAAAACAGCTCTATCTCTAATGAAGGTGTCTTAAAAGTTGGCACACTTGATGTGGAGTCCAAACTTTTCACTTTAAGGAGAATCTGGGAGTTGAGAATTCCCTTCTGATTGCATAGTGCTGTGCCAGGGGTGGGGGTTATGGCTATGCTGTGTCTCAGCCTTTCTTACTTGTTTTGACATGGGCCTGATGTGTAGCAGTCACTCAGCTAGTTTCTGGATTTCTTTCAGAGGAAATTGCTCCATGTGTAGTTGTACATTAGGTGTGTCCATTGAGGAGGGCAGTTCAAGAACCTCCTATGTTGTCCTATTGGACTGGAACTTGACATCATTATAGTTAGAGTATGTTTGTGTTTTTTTTTTTAATCCAGTCTGATATTCTCTGCCTTTAGATTGAATTACTTTAACCATCTACATTTAATGTTCGTATTGATATACAGACAATCCTTATTTTTCAAACATACCATGTATGTGAATTAATGTACTCATTAAAATTTATTTGTAACCTTAAACCAATACTTGCAGTGTTTTGGGAGCCACTGGCAGACAAGCATAGAGCAGTGAAAAGTTTGAGTCTCTTGGTATGCACGTTTTAAGCTGAGGTCAAACAAGGTAACACAGCCTTGTTTCAGCTTAATACAGTAAACAAGTGTTCTTTTCATGGTCTGTTTATTGTCATATTGTTTGCATTTTTCTGCTTTTCATTGGTGATTTCTCTATTTATAATGGCCCCCAAACGTAGTGCTGAAGTGCTATCTACCACCCCTAAGTGCAACAAGTCTGTGATATGCCTTATGGAAAAAATCTATGTCTTAGACAAGCTTTATTCAGGCATGAGTTATAATGCTGTTGACCATGAATTCACTGTAAAGGAATCAACAATGCATATTCAGTCAGTCATCCTTAAACAGAAACACATGGAAAATGTGGTTCTGTATTGATTGTTTGATGAAATGTTGTGACCAGAGTTTCACAAGAACCTAACTCTGTATTTCTCCTAGAAGAGATGATTCAGTCATCACTAATTGAGGGTTTGTGGTGAGTTTAGAGAGCATAACTACCACAAATATTGAGAATCAACTGTAGTTTGATTTATGTCTGCATTTTACCTTTTGTGTTCTGTATGTCTTATGTCTTTTTTGATCCTTTTTCTCCTTTATTGCTTGTGTTTACTTAAGTGAATATTTTCTAATGTAACATGTTCATTTCTTTAATAACTTTTTCACTATATTTTGAGTTATTTTTATAGTGGTTGCTTTAGGGTTTACCATATACATTATAACTGATCTGAATCAACTCAGGAAATATATTCAGAAGGAAACCCATACCGCTCAACCACATTCACCTAGGACTTAGCCTTAACTTGGGTAGGATGAGAAATACTGATATCTTGTTCATCCCTACCCTGTCTGTGTGCTGTGGTGAGTGGGAGCCCTGAGTTCTTGGCTATAGCAGTCTGGAGTGGAATGTTTGCCTTGCTGAGATGGGAGGAAGTGGTTCTGATTCAAGTACAACACACACACACACACACACACACACCACATTTTTACAGCTTTCTCACAAATGCTTTTGAGTAGATGTTTCTTTGTTTTTTGCACTTAGGACCATTTTAAATAGTTGGATTTTTATACTTTTTACTAGTTTCACTGGGAAGCAGGACAGTGGAGGTCCCCACACTGTCATGCTGGAAGTCGATCCTTTTTTTCTATTTTAATGTATTGCTATTTATATGAATAATAATAATATAACAGTAATAATGTCTAATATTTATTGAGTGCCTATTATAGTATGCTTACTAGTCCAGCTCATTTATTCACATTATTTGTTATCATCAAAATAGGTCTACCTAATATTATATATGTGCACAGATATACATGTATAGGTATCTGCCTATAAGCACATATGTATATATATAATTATATTATATATTATTATTACCATGATACAATGTTAATAGAAATGTAATTTTTTTCAGCTTATTGAGATATAATTGACCAATAACAGTATATAGATTTTTAAAGAAGAAAAACAAAATAAAAATAAGGATGGACATACAAGGAAACAAATTCCTCCTCTTTCCTTATTTTGCCAGAAAAAGTCCTAACAATTACTGTGCTCAATTACTAGAAAGTTAGCCTTTTCCTTACAGTATTAATCTGCATGAAATCCTTATGGAAGTGGCAGTTACAACTAAGCATTTAAAAATCCTGAAAATGTCAGCCAAAGTTGTGCTCAACATCCCATCTCTGCCATTAGGACTGTTTTGCCAGCTGTTTATTGCAATCTTTCCTGACTTCTAAGTGAACAGCTAAGTTTTAAGATGAGAAAAAAACAGTTGGGAATAATTCAAATGCAGCTCAATTTTTCTCCAGGGGCTGAGCAATGATATTCTCATCACAAATTCATAGGTGGACTCAGTGAGCACAAATATACAAACTTTTTTTTATGCAAAAGTGCTTATCTTTAAGCAATGAAACCTCATAGATCTCAGCTTGGAGGAAACATTTATCCTTAATATGCTATGTGATCAGAAGGAGGCACTCATCTGGCTTAGTCACTCCAAGCATCTACTGAACCCTGCAGGGTTTAAAGGGTATGTGATGTTTTACAAGCATTGGTTGGCTCAGGGAGGGAGCTGGAGCAGTGGAGGCTGGGAATGGCAGCCTATTCCACCTCGGATATAGGGAAAGAAAAGACAGTAAGGCATGACTAGACATAGGCTAAAATCAGATAAGAGCAACAATTGTTCCTAGAGTTGTAGAGCTGAAGATATATTAAAGAGGCTTAGAGGAAAAAAGAGAGGAAGCCAGACCCTAATCAGTTTGAGACCTCTGGTTCTAGTCAAGCCAAAATGGTAAGCAGAGGAGGTGCAAGTCCTGACAGCCAACCCCAGGGGAGCCAGGGGTTGGCCAATGTTTAGTGTTAGCACTGGGAATTGGAGACAATGGTCTGGAATAGAGATGGGCTGTATTTCAGCCCTAGTTTGCAGGTTCACTTATTTATTCAGTGAATAATTTTTGAGTACCTATTGATTTCCAACACTCTTGTAAGCATGGGGAAATCAATGATGACTAACACAGGAAGCTCTTTCTTCTCAGTGTAGCTTGGGGGTGTGGGGAGAAAGAAGAGAACAATAAAAACAAGGAAAAAATGTTTATAGATGGTATTAAATCCTCTTTTACAAAGAAACACAGAATAAAAGGATAAAGAATCAGGGTGGAGTTGTAATCAGATGAAAGACATAATCTGATTTGCACTATTGAAAGTCCAATGTTACTGCCATGTAGAGAATGGCTTCTAAAGTTGCCAAAGAACACTAATTAAGAATTTATTGCAAACACTAGGTAAGAAGCCGTTCTGACTTGAGTTTTAGTGTGTAGTTATAGTTTGTCGCATGTTGGTATAGTGTGTATTGTGCAGGTATAGCTGTGGAAATGGAAGGCAGAAGTCATTTAGGGATAAAAACCCCAAGGCTTAGTTGTTTGATTGAATGTGGAGATGAAGGAAAGAGAGGGAACAAGGAGAGTGCTCCAGTTTTTGAAATCATCAGTGGGGAAGATGGTGATATGATTAACAGGGATAGAAAGTACCAGTTCAATTTATTTTTAGGTCAGTGGTACCTTCTCAAAGTGGTAGTATTCCTCAACTAGCAACGTTACAGATTTAAGAACAATTAAATTATCTCAATCAAATCCTTTTATTTTATCTCCCAAGAACTAGGAAATAATATTGGTAGACAACTTCAGGAGGTGAGCACGGCATCTGAAAATGTATATCTTAGCCTGGGCTCTCTAGGAAGCAGAATCTGAGTCAGAGTTGTCGCCAGAAGACAAGACACCAACTTCACAGTCCTATTTGGCCAAGGCAGCCCACAAGCCTAAGGAATCAGTCTATGGAGTATGTAGAGGTAACACCAATTTTGAGTCTTCATGCCACTCTCAATCTTGCCATATTAAGATGATCATTATAACTTTGCTACATTATGCTCTCCATTTCCCTTCCCCCAACTAATATAATTGAAAATGAAGCTACATTTTCATAGGATTGCTTTGGATTTCTTTTTGGTCAAGTAAGGCAAGTCTCAGCAGCTTAAGTTAGTTTAACTACCTTTCACAAGTTAGATGAGCACGTAATGAAAAAAAAAACATGAATATGTCTTTCCAATTACTGGAACATCCTTAATGATCTGGAGATTAGCTATAGATCAGAATCATAATTGAGGGAGGAAAGAGTGAGATTTCATTGGAATTTTCTCAAAATTAACCTAAGATTACTTTTCTTAAGAAATGCAAGCTCAGGGTAAACCACTTAGAGTAGGGAAATAATCTTCAATTATTAGATAAGAAAAGACTAGGCAATTATGGATAAATGACCTGAGGAGCAAATAGAGGGAACTCTAGACTACAGATGAGTCAGCAATACACGGTGTCAAGTTGAAGTACGATGCTTAGAGAGTGAACTAAAAGGAAAACTGTAGGAACCTGGAAAGTTAATAAGATTAGAGTATCCAGTCTGAACACTGGGAAGTTGGAATATAGTACTATTCTAGGAGAAAGGCAGGAAGGCCTTACCCAAATGATGTTGAAGTCAGGAGATCTAGTTCCAGCCTAGCTTTGTTACTAATAAGCTACAAAAACTTGGCAGTTCACTTAAATACTTTAAGCTCTAGGTTATTCATCTATAATATGAGTATGATTATAATATTGATCTTATATTCATTGCTCCAAGGAAAAGTGCTCTGAAGTAAGCAAAAAGGACTATAAAATATAATACACTCTTAATGGCCATTATAGGAAGTATTATTAAAGAAGAAAAATCAAAATATGCAGAACATTAGCAAAGGTAACACAACCAGAAAGTCAGAACAGGCTGTTTAATTTGTGAGGCCCAGTGCAAAATGAGATGTGGGGGTCTTTGTTCAAAATATAGTAAGAATTTTAAGATAACAACAGCAGAGCATCAGACCAAACATGGGCACCATCAAGTCATGAGATCAGTGGAACTGTAGGTGTTCCATGTTCACAAAACTGGTGCTGAGGAGAGGGAAGAGATGTATGCTTTTCTGTATGTCCCAATGGGGTAGAACCTATACATTATTGTTCCGACAGTTCTGTTACAGAATAAAGTGTAACTCCTCCCCTGGTAGGCTATTTTGACTCTTAGTTGCATAGTAACCTTCAGAGTTGGGTCTTTGAAAGACATGGTGGTATCCAGTAAAGTGCTGGGAGTCCTTATTCCAACTACTAGATAAGAAAAAATCTTTGGGTTCTTGTGGCAATTGTCTTAGATATTTGAAAGTCTGCCATAAGGAAAAGAGACCAGATATTCTATTCTAAAGGGTATAATTATGAGCAAATGTATCAAAGACTATTTTATAAAGCTCAACATATAAATACACTTTCTAACAAAGAGAAATATCCAATAATGTGATATAACCAGGTCTTAGGCACTGGAAATTTTTAATCAGAAGTAAAAGATCATTTGCCTGGGATGGTGTAGAAGAAACTGCTGCATTGATGGAGATTGGAATATCTGACCTCTAACTTTAGTATTTTGTGTTTCTAGCCGACCTTGGGAAGGAACCAGTACAGAGCTGAAGAATAAGAAAGAATATGAAGGTTTGGGGAGATAGAGAATCAAAGGAAAGGAAGTTCCACTGGTGTTTCCTGGAGTGAGGGGGCAGAAAACACATTTTAAAATAATATCTAAATTGGGGATAACCATGTGAACTTACTCAAAGCACTTCTCCTTCTGAATTAGAAATTTAGAACCCAACAATACCAGATCTAGAAGGAACATCAAAAATCATCTAGTGCAGGCTGTTAAAATGGAATCTTGATAGAAGTAAGAATAATGGTTATCTCTAGAAGAGACATAGACACGAAGGCATGGGAAAATTCTAGAGTGCTGGAAATGTTTTATATATTTACCTGGATGGTGTTCATACAAGAGTACACATATGTAAAAAAGCAAGATGTACACCTCATGTTAGTGTACTTTACTTCAATTTTTTAAATGTTAGAAATTATCAGTATCTCTGAAATAAGGGCTAGAGTCTACATGTTTCTCCAGGTGATTCTTAGGCACCCTAAAGTTTGAGAACCATGTCAATTTACAGAGTAGTAAAATAAAGCACAGCGTAGTTCTTTGATTTTCCCAAGGCCACTCTGCTAGTTAATGGAGCTCTAGAAGCCAGGATTTCTAGAAATTAAATTAAATAATCCTCATAAAAAACTTTGAGAGTAGGCATTCTCACTGCCAACTTTAGTGACTGATCTGAGACCACAAAACAGGTTAGAAGATAGAGACCAAGGAGGAGTGAAAAGAGACATTCATCTAAAATTCTAAGAGCCTAAAAAGCCAGTTTAAAGCAATTCAACCTTATTTTCTGGATAATTTGAAGTTATTGAAGGGTTTCAAAGAGAACAGGGAAAAGTGGATGAAAAGAGTACATTGGGTTAGCTCTCCAAGAGTCCAGGGCAGCAGGAAGACCAGTCCTAAATTAGGACAAAAGCAGTATGAATACAGAGAAAAGTGCAGCTTTGAGAGAAAGTTTAGTGGTAGAATCAGTAATACTTAGCAATAATAGCAATAGTTAGTAATATTTACTATGCATTTACTGAATGTCAGATGCATTCATTTTTTCATTTGACTCTATCAACAATTCAATGAAATGGGGACTGTTATTATCCCATTTTTTGCATATGAGGAGACTAATGTAAAGCAAGAGGATAAATAGCACATCAGGGTCACAGATAGTAAGTGGCAAACCTTGATTGTGAACCCAGACCTGTTTGGCTCCAACTGCTATATTATAGTAAGGAGAAAGAAAAGAAGAAAGTCAAAGGTGCCAGAGCCTGTGACACTGGATGACAGTTCACTTGTATTATCATTAGAAAACATAGGTCATATTGAGGAAAGAACACATTTGATGGCAAATAAAATGAGTTCAAATCTATTCCTTTTGACTCTGAGGGTCATAAATTTCTAATATCCTCCTACATTAGTATGTGTTCCAATATTACTGAACGAAGGAGAAAGGGGCAAAGCAGTGCTTTAGTAACGTTGATATTTTAAAACCAGCTTTTACAATGCTTTTGCAAATATCTAGGCTTATTAAAATGTGTCTAGCTACAAGATTCTGCTAGGATGTCTGCTACAAAGAAGTTATAAGTATTGTCACATACTTCCATTTCTTTCTTCCATACTTTCTTTTTCTTCACATTTCACACCTATGTTCACCTCAGAAAGACCTGCCAAATTACTTCCATTTGGAGATGGGCTTGAGAATGTGTTGGGTGCACATACCAAGTCAATGTACCTGACCAAGATTAAGAAGTTCTTACAGTGTTATGAGCTGAATTGCATGCCTCCAAATATCCATATGTTGAACCCCTAACCCCCAGTACCTTAGAATGTAATTGTATTTGGAGGTAGGGTCTTTCTGTTTTTATTTTATCTTATTTTTTTGAGATAAGGTTTTTAAAGTGTTAAAATGAGGACATTAGGGTGGATCTTAATCCAATATAACTGGAGTCCTTATAATAAGAAGAAATTAGGACACAGATAGACACAGAGAGAAGACCATGTGAAAACACAGGGAAAAGATGGCCATCTGCAAGCCAAAAAGAGAGGTACCAGAAAATACCACCACTGCTGACACCTTGATCTCAGACTTCTGGCCTCCAGAACCATAAGAGAATTAATTTATGTTGTTTAATCAACCCAGTCTATAGTACTTTATCATGGCAGCCCTAACAATTACAACTGGATAACATTGTAAGTGATTTGTGTGGCACTGCTGTGAACTGACTGGTCTGTGTGAGCAGACTTTGACCAAATTATGTTCAGGCTCTTACCTGAATTAACCAACTCCTATTCTCACCATCACTGTATTCTCACTGTCTCCATCAAAGTGGCTGCTTGTATAGAATGAGCACAGCAATGAGTCTTGGAAGCACCATTCATACTCTGGTCTTGTGATGCTGCCTGCGATAGAGTTCTCCTGGTACATGGCCTCAACTTACCTGTCCTCCATAGAAGAATGACATGGGTACTCTATATCCCTCCATGCTGGCTTCCTTTGATCTCCTTTATGTAAATTATCAAGGTAGAAGAAAGCCTTAGTTGTTTTCACTTCATCATAAAAAAGCATAGTTGAACAATATAATATGTGGAACTGAGAAAATCAGTGGAACCTTGGAAAGCACCTGATTCCATGACTTGTCCAAGAAAATATCAGAACAGTTCTGGATTTATCACATTATTGACAGAAAACAAAAATGCTTTTGAAAATATCAAGAGCAATGTCAAAAGCACAAAGTTTAATGAGTTTAGCATTAATCAGAGTACAAGTAGAAAGATTCCTTCTACACACATTCAGACTCTCAGACATTAATGAGGAAAATTCAGCATTCATGAATAAATAGATAATGATTTATAAGCCAGTCTTTTGAGAAAGAAAGAATCATTTCCCGCCATAATATTCACAAAATTGTAGAGGGATGAAACACTGAAGAAACAGCCAGGCTAATAATGTAAAAGCAGCAGATCAGATCTTTCCTTTAGTTTACACCAGCACCTCCAGTGAGATGTTTATTGCTGAAATCAGAAATGCTATATCACAGTATTCTCCTTTGGAAAGTAGTTGCTGTAAAAAGCATTTACCGTTCATTTGCTTGAAGCTTAATATATGCTTTCATGTATATTTACAATATGCCATTAAAAATAGATAGGGAAGTAGTCATATTAAAACCAAAATGCACTTAAAATGCTCAGTTTAACTTTTTATTCAATGGTACATGTTTTTAATTTTAATTAAAATATAATTTAGATATAAAAATGCACAAATCACAAGGGCATAGCTTGAGGAATAACTCACAATAAACCAATCTGTATAACCACTATCCAGGTCAGGAAATGTAATATGTGCAGCATGCAAGAAGTCCCTTGCAATATCAAAACTTCCCTGTATTTCAAAAGTAATTTTCTATGGCTAGAATTTCCAGTATAATGTTAAATAGCAGTGGTTAAAGTGGGAATCCTTGTCTAGTTCCTGATCTCATGTGGAAAGCTTTCAGACTTTCATCATTAAGTATGTTAGCTGTGGATATTTCACAAATGTCCAGTCATCCATTTGATTAGTGACTCTTCCAATCTACTTTTGCAAAGACTGTATTCCTTCTCACATGTAATCACTAAAAGTTCTGTTCCTTTAGCCTGTGTTCAGCTAGTGTCTTGGAAGGGATTCCCTTGAAAACTAGGAGTTAAAAAAAAAATAAAAATAAAAAAATAAAATAAAACCTCTCCCAGTCTTTGCAGATTCTCTATCCTGAGACACTCCTTCAATACTACTTAGGCAGACCGTTTACAACTCTCCCTTAGCCTTAATTTCCTGCTTGCACTGGGTCTAGAGAGCTGCCAAGATGATAGCTTAGGGTTTGCTCAGATCTTTTCTGAGCATGCATCCAGTCCTGGGCATGTGTGTAACTTTAAAATTTTCAAGTATTCATGGGAGCATTTAAATGTCCTAATTTCCCAAAGAAACTCTCTCCCCATATATGCCAAGTTTTAGGCTGTCTGTTGTATGTCTCAACTATAATCTATTGTCCCAGGTGGCTGAAGGTTTTCCATTTGCCTTTGATGTTTTGGGGCAATGTCCAGGGCTTTTCGGCTCTGAGTGAGTTCCAAGTTAGGCAAAACAGAAATGAATCCTTTGTGCCAAATCCTTCAGGTAGCTTACAGACAGCTTAGAACAAACAAGCACAGTAATTTGCATCACTCTAAGTTATAAGTCATAGAAACATCTTATTTAAGAATCTCAGTCAGTACCAGTACCTGGACCTTCTCCCCTAATATGATAGCAGTAGCCATTCATCACACAGGTAAAATATGACTTTATTTGACTTTAATGTTTTTATATTTAAAAGGCCCACTCTACTTTACATATCCATTTGTCTCCAATGATGTCCCCTAAGCTATATTCTGTAAATGTACTTATTCTATGCTCGTGTTCTTGTTCCTTTTCTCACAAGATAGCATAAGAATTCAGTGCATCTTATCCTTAATAAAATACAATCATTACCTTATTTTCATCTTATCCCCTTCCACTTCTACAAGTCTTTATAGAAATTCTTATTTTCAAGACTAGTAAATAAAGATATCTCCTGAAAGAAAACAACATCTCCTTCTATGTAGCTCTTCCTCTAAGCATTTTTTTTCATTGCAATCTGGAGAAATATATCCACAGAGCAAGATGGATCTATATTTCTCATCTTGGTCCCCAACCTCACTTTGTGATTCTCTACTTTGGCACCTTTCCAAGGATCACACTGAGACCTTTCACCTGGTTTATGATGTGCTTATGGCTTTATTTTTTAATGAGCTTAGCCATAGGGGCCTCCCAGAAAATGAAGATTTCAGTGAGGGGATAAATTTCTCCCTGCTTTAAGGTTGAAGAAAAAACTTCCCTTCTGCCAGTTTTCACCTCACTTCTCTTTACCTAATTTGATCAGCAAAAGTTTCTGTGCAAACACTAGGTCCAAATCACCATAGGGGAGAGGCTGTATACATTCTTGGAATAATAGCAAATTCATCTAATTACTGAAGTATTATTGCGTCCATAACCACCCAAGTTGAGAGAACTGGTTTCAGTAACTCCTGTGACTAGAAATCAAGAGGCTACTAGCTACATGAAATAGAAAAAATGTAGCATCAGTTTATTTTTGCTGCATCATGCAGCAAAAGGAAATGGCACAGAATGGGATAGGTAAACTTAACAGGGTAGTTTGGTCCTCCTGAGATGAGTATATAGGCCAGCCCAAGAACCTAAAAAGAAATTTTGAGGGACTGGAGGTTCCATGTTCCTAGGGAGTTCTGGAGTCAAAGCTTATTGTTATTAAACTGATTTACTGCTATCAATGAAAAAACATTGCCTACAATATCAGTAAACAAAGGATGTTACAACCATTGAGCCATCACATTACAGCCGCCCCCCAACAATGAGTCCTGAGGGAACTCAGGATGGAAACAGGATGCCTGCCATCAAGCAGTCAGTCTCTGCAGCCACCCCTAATTATGCTCCCTGAGGAGACTCAGGATGAAAAAACACAGGATACTGACCTTAGATAGCTGAGGTGCATATCAAAGGAACGATTTCAGTGAGCCCAGACTCTTGCATCTTCTCATAGGCTGTATTCCTTAACTTGAGATGTCTGGTTTTCTTTCTGATATGAGTATTGCTACTCCTGCTTTATTTTGATTTCCATTTGCATGGAATATCTTTTTCCATTCCCTCACTTTCAGTCTGTATGTGTCCGTAGATCTGAAGTGGGTCTCTTGTAGACAGCATATGTATGGGTCTTCTTTTTGTACCCATTCAGCAAACCTATGTCTTTTGGTTGGAGCATTTAATCCATTCACATTTAAGGTAATTATCGATATGTATGTTCCCATTACCATCTTCTTAATTGTTTTGGGTTTGTTTTTGTAGGTCCTTTTCTTCTCTTGTGTTTCCTACTTAGAGAAATTCCTTTAGCATTTGTTGTAGAGCTGGTTTGGTAGTGCTGAATTCTCTTAGCTTTTGCTTGTCTGTAAAGTGATTTCTCCATCAAATCTGAATGAAATCCTTGCCGGGTAGAGTAACCTCGGTTGTGGATTCTTCCCTTTCATCACTTTAGATATATCGTGTCATTCCCTTCTGGCTTGTAGAGTTTCTGCTGAGAAATCAGCTGTTAACCTTATGGAAGTTCCCTTGTATGCTGTCATTTTTCCCTTGTTGCTTTTAATAATTTTCTTTGTCTTTAATTTTTGGCAATTTGACTACTATGTGTCTTGGCATGTTTCTCCCTGGGTTTATCCTGCCTGGGACTCTCTGCACTTCCTGGACTAGGGTGGCTATTTCCCATGTTAGGGAATTCTAATATTTTCTTGAGTCCTTTCTCTCTCTCTTCTCCCTCTGGGACCCCTATAATGTGAATGTTGGTGCATTTAATGTTGTCCCAGAGGTCTCTTAGGCTGTCTTAGTGTCTTTTCATTCTTTATTCTTTATTCTGTTCTGTGGCAGTGAATTCCACCATTCTGTCTTCCAGGTCACTTAACCATTCTTCTGCCTAGTTATTCTGCTATTGATTTCTTCTAGTGTATTTTTCATTTCAGTTATTGTATTGTTCATCTCTGTTTGTTTGTTCTTTAATTCTTTTAGGTCTTTGTTAAACATTTCTTGCATCTTCTCGTTCTTTGTCTCCATTCTTTTTCCGAGGTCCTGGATCATCTTCACTATCATTTTTCTGAATTCTTTTTCTGGAAGGTTGCCTGTCTCCACTTGATTTAGTTGTTTTTCTGGGGTTTTATCTTGTTCCTTCATCTGGTACATAGTCCTCTGCCTTTTCATTTTGTCTATCTTTCTGTGAATGTGGTTTTTGTGCCACAGGCTGCGGGATTGTAATTCTTCTTGCTTCTGCTGTCTGTCCTCTGGTAGATGAGGCTATCTAAGAGGCTTGTGCAAGCTTCCTGATGGGAGGGTCTGGTGGTGGGTAGAGCTGGGCATTGCTCTTGTGGACAGAGCTCAGTAAAACTAATCCACTTGTCTGCTGTTGGGTGGGACTGAGTTCCCTCCCTGTTGGTTGTTTAGCCTGAGGTGGCCCAGCACTGAAGCCTACAGGTTCTTTGGTGGGGTTAATGGCAGACTCTGGGAGGGCCAAAATTTCTGCTGCCAGTGTCCCTGTCCCCATGGTGAGCCACAGCTGCCCCCTACCTCTGCAGGAGACCTTCCAACACCAGCAGGCAGGTCTGGTTCAGTCTCTTATGGGATCACTGCTCCTACCCCCTGGGTCTTGATGCACACACTACCTGTGTGTGCCCTCCAAGAATGGAGTCTCTGTAAGTCCTGCAATCAAGTTCCACTAGCCTTCAAAGTCTGATTCTCTGGGAATTCCTCCTCCAATTGCCAGGCCCCCAGGTTGGGAAGCCTGATGTGGGGCTCAGAACCTTCATTCCAGTGGGTAGACTTCTGTGGTGTAATTGTTCTCCAGTTTGTGAGTCACCCACCCAGCAGTTACGGGATTTGATTTTATTGTGATTGTGCCCCTCCTACCACCTCACTGCAGCTTCTCCTTTGTTTTTGGATGTGGGGTATCTGTTTCGGTGAGTTCCAGTGTCTTCCTGTCAATGATTATTCAGTAGTTAGTTGTGATCCTGGTGCTCTCACAAGCGGGAGTGAGCTCATGTCCTTCTACTCTGCCATCTTGAACCAATCTTTGGTTGAGATGTCTGGTTTTCTTTATATAACAGTAATCTTTTGATATTATGACTACCTGGTCTTTGTTACAAAAATTCCTATATAGGGATTCCCTGGCAGTCTTGTGGTTAGGGCTCCATGCTTCCACCGCAGGAGGCATGGGTTCAATCCCTGGTCAGGGAACTAAGATCCCACATGCCACGCAGCCAAGAAACAAATGAACAAACAAAAATCTCCTATGTATCCTGTCTCCTCCTTTACCTCTTTGGAGCAGTCTCTCAGAGCTATATGAAAGGCTGTGTCCCAGGTTTAAGTCCACAGTTTTGTTCACCAAATAAAACATAATTCTCAACTTTTAGGTTGTGTATTATTTTTCAGTCAACACTGCTCATCTCTCTTTGATTATACCTATCCATGCAGGTGTGACCTAGAAGATTGGTTAGACAAAAGTGGAAACAACCTTGGTACAATTTCCACCCATTGGTTTAATTCCACTTGTGGAACTGCACATGAAAAAATATAATTCCTAGATCAAGTGTAAACCCCTAAAATATTTAAAGTCAGGTCTGCATATCTCAGTCCCCTCTGTTTTACCTCTTGTCAAAATAAAATGATCTGGAGTCACAGGGGACAAAGACAGTCTGAATTCCTGGTTATCAGGTACCTCAAATCATAGATGTGAAGTACCAGCTTATATATCATGCTTATATAGTGACCTAAGAAATGGAGCTCAGAGTTTGCCCCCGGGAAAGGTGAATTGCCCCAAAGGTGGGGTCACTCCTAACCTGTGGGGAGAAGAGACACTGCTTTCCATTTACACCAGCAGCCTGAACATCTTCTCACACCCTCCCTCTTCCCTTCCTTTGTGACCCTGTAATGGATGTGGTTTCTAATAGGTATAAAGCCTTAGGTAACTGTTATTTTGATTAAACTATAAACCTACCCACCTGTGAGAAAGAAATAGTCAGGCTTTCAAATTTGTGGAGAGAAAAGACCACAGGGCAGACCGGTTTAGTTTAAATAATTTAGAGATCCCAGTGAGAAGATTATCCTCCTAAATATTTAAGACCCTAAAGGAACGAGTCATTCCCAGTTGTTCAACGTTTTCTCTCTGGGAAAATTGCAACCAGGATAATTGCTGACTCATCTGAGGTTCTGTTGGAAGCCCTTTGATTCTCAGAACGTGGAGTCTGGGCACTGTCACAGGATTGGAAAGGGAGAGAGCCAGGATTCTTGCCTATACAGAGACAAATCTCTTGTCTGGAGATAACTGTGATTCCTGTGACATGTAGCATTCTAGTATGTAAAGTGTGTGTGGGTATCTAGCAGACCTTCTGAATGAGATCTGGAAAAATATCAAATGCAGCACAATTAGTAATTGGTTAATTAAAATATATTCAGTTGTATTATGCCAAATGTAGTGAGATACAAAGAATTACAAGATATTGTCACTACTTTCAAAAGCATGCCATCAGGTCAATGAGCCAGATTGATAGCTTGAAATACAGGCTAATTAAGGTGATGTGTAGCCAGGACAAGTAAATCGGTACTTAAGTGGATACTGGAGTGAGATTAAGAATTAGAACAGAAGACTCTCCATGGTAGGAAGTGCTAGGGCTAAGAATTGTCCCACAACCCTCCTCCTATCCAGGGTCCTGAAACATGGAGTATAACCACAGAATAGCAGCCTAAGAAGAAAAAATTAATACAGTTAAGCAAGTACCCTGCTCCCCTAAATTCAGAGTTTGGGGTTAAGTATGTCCAATACTGGTGCCAGGGTGGGCTTCCTACCTCTCAAATTAGAGACAAACAGGTCTTCAGTGCAGCCCTGGCCTCACTTCCTATTCAGCCAGAATGGAGAGTAAGGCAGTCTTGTGGCAACCACCACCAGGGGTGCTTCCTGCAAGAACACATGCTACCCTGGCTACAAGAAATAAAAGATAAAGCACAAAGCCAGGTTCCTGACTGTGGGTAGAGCAAAGACACCTATTAATATAATACTGCTTCTCCTCCCATGGAGGACAGTAAAGGTGTACTGGAATCAGAATTCAATAAACACTGTTAACACACACAGTATTCAAAAATATTAAAGTGTTGGGGAATTTTTCTCCATTCTTCCTCTGTCTACTCTCTCACCACCATTGAATCATGAAGTTCCTCTTCCCAGAGAAGGAAATTACTTAAAAGACATCAGTAGAGAGATTTGAATCTCAAAGCTGACATCCTTGCAACCGTAATCTTAAAAAAGGAAAATCTTAAAAATCTAAATCTTAAAAACCTAAAATCCTGATAACTAAACCTCATGAAAAAGAAAAGAGTAGAATCACTAAGGCAGAAATTAACACCACAGTGGGAGAGGCATCCCTTAGACAGGTAGCTTGGCCCACCTAAGATGAGAGTGTATGCCAGACTAAGAATAATTCATGGAAGAAACTTTGAGTGATTGGAGGCTCCATCATTTTTCTAGTGAGTTCTGGAGTTGAAGCTCAATGTCATTACAAGTTTTATTTGCTGCTCATATCCCTTTGGTTGTACCTGTGGAGAGAATAAATAATGTAGTTTTTTTTCATACATTCTTCATATAGTCCTTTTAGGGAGAACTCTGAATGTAAACAAAGTGACCTCCCAAAAGGAAATGGAAATAGGAGTCATTTGGCAAGGAAAATAAAGTCAGGGAAAACAGAAAAGACAAAGACAGAGAAGGGAATAGTTGGACCCCGCTAACCATTCTAAGTTGAAACTCCAGGGAGAGGAATGATGGTGGTGGTTCTAGAAACAAGCCAGCAGGTTAGCAGTCCCCAGAGTTGGCACTCATTCCTCAATTTGTCTGGTGAAGACTGGAGAACTTTCTTGTTCTCTTGGACAGTCTCTGTGACTCATGAGCATGAGTCTGATGAGCAGGACTTCATCTATTTGGTGGAAAGGAAACAAGTAATGGAAGAGACTACACAGAGAGAAGGTCATAGATATTGTTCCCAGAGTTCCCTTAGCTCCCTGCATTAGGGTTCAGAAAGTTTCTGCTTGCACCCAGTCAGTGCTTGGACAGCTGAGCTGGGAACGGCAAGCCTACTGGGGGACCTAGCATGAGCCAGGAGCAGAGTGGAACACATGGCTGAGACACAGAGATTGTAACGCCAGCAAGAGCTGAGCGGAGGCAAGTCAGCTAATGGGGAAGGGACACAGGCCTTGAACATGCCAAGAGTACGGATTGCATAAGTCACCAACTGGAGTTCAGCAGCTGCTAGTAGGACCCTGAGATCACTTTTCCTAGGTCAGATTTCAGGTCAAAATTGTTTCAAGCAGTTGATCACTCTCCAACAGAGTCACCTGGAAGGTTATTATAGTGCAGATTCCTGGGTTCCACTCTAGACCTATTTAATCAGAATCTCTAGAAATGGAGCCTAGGAGTTTGTTTAATGGTGACTCCTGGGTGATTTTCATGCACAGTAAATTTGAGATCAGCTTTCTCAATTTAGTTATTGTTAGGTCCAGTACTTTAAATATATTCTGATGCTCAACTGGGATTTGCTGGAGCGGAAAGGAGCTATGAGTATAAGTGCATAACACATATGGTTAATGTAAGTTAAAATATAGGGTTTCACCTTATTAACTTCATTGGCCACAGATGGCAAGCTTAAAACTGTCTCTTCCTGGGAGTTCCTCGATTTTTCCTCTTTCCAGTTCATTGACTTCTTCCTTCAGGCTTGGATGTATGAATCAGTTTTTCTTAATTGTTTGAATTATTGCCACTCTAAGCCTGTGCTGACTGCTTTCTGCTTATCCCTTCATTCATGATGAAATGGGAAAAGTAACCCTTCCCGGGTGTGGACTAAAAAAGTACCAGTAAATGAAGAATGTTGCAGCCATCAAGCCATCAGCCACTGCAGCTGCCCACTCATGGTGCACCCTGTGGGGACCCAGGATGGGAAAGAAAAGGATACTGGCCCTAAATAGTTTAGATGCATATCAAAGGAATGATTTCAATGAGCCCAGACTCTTGCATCTTCCCATACACAGAAAAGTGCTAAATTCATTAAATTGATGCTTGATTTTCTTTAATTAACGGTAATCTTTTGATGTTCACAGACTACCTGATTTTTGTTGCAAAACTCCTATATATCCTTGCTCTTCCCCTCTCTCGTCAGAGCAGTCCCTCAGAGTTATCTGAGAGGCTGCCTCCCAGGCTTGAAGTCCTCAGAAAGTCCTCCAAGCAAAACATAATTCTCAACTTTTGGGTTGTGCTTTTTTTTCAGCCGACATGGGTCTTAGGAGGAGGATGCTCGGTTTAGCTGTCTCCAGACTCAGAGCAAACTGAGATGGAGTCAGTTTACTAGTTTTGTGACCCTATGCTAGTAAATTCTGAACCTCAGTTTCCTCATGTATGAAATGGAAGGGAAAAAAATAACTTCTTTAGAGGATTAAAATGAGACAGCTATGTTTACGTGCCTGACACAGTATCTGCTTAAGAAACTCTAGCTCCTATTTTTCTCATTTGTATGGATCCAGATCAAAATTACTGTCCTGGTAGTCATCCATAATAACAAGGCAAAGAGTCTGAAACCAAGCAGGACCCTATGGGGATCCTGGGTACAAATCCTTTCTATGTCCCCCATTCCTTGTCTGTGGGAAATAGGCTTCATTCAGCCTCCTTGACCTTCCCTGAGTTCCAAAGGGAAAGTTCAAACAGTTACTAATTAGGGAAAGGAAGGGATGCAGAGACAAGGGAGAAGCAGTCAAGAAACAGTTGTACAGCCTTGGAGCACTGTCCTGATTTCTTCTCAAGGAATATACATAACAATATCTTTGAGTTCTTCTGCAGAAACAAGGCCCCCACCCAGAAGGAGGATGGAAACTTCAGGCTGAGCACAATATTCCTGGAGCCTCACCCTGTTACTTCATCACCAACCAATCAGAAGAAAGTCACACACCCTGCAGCCCTCACCCCAAATTTTGCCTATAAAAAATTCCCCCCCCATACCACTGAAGAGTTCAAGATTTTTGAGCACAAGTCACCCCTTCTCCTTCCTTGGCCTTGTAATAAACATTTCTCTGCTCCAAACTCCAACATTTTGGTTTATTTGGCCTCATTGTGCATTGGGCGCAGGAACTTTGTTCAATAACAAGTCCACTTGTTGTTTTACAGGGGACATATTGAGTGCACAGAGCTCAGGCAGCCATCTCATCAGCATGCCCTCAGCTCCCCTCTTTTTATGCTTACATATTTGGGAGAAGGCCATTCTCATAACCCTTATTCTCTAGTTAGCTCACCCTCCATTTATTCTAAGGGCCTCTTCCTCTGTTATCGGTTCTCCTACATTTTTTTGAGACAGGAAGGGGTCAGAGCACAACCTTTAAAAGAATGACAGCTGGGGCTTCCCTGGTGGCACAGTGGTGAAGAATCTGCCTGCCAATGCAGGGGACACAGTTTCAAGCACTGGTCTGGGAAGATCCCACATGCCGTGGAGCAGTTAAGCCCGTGCGCCACAACTGCTGAAGCTCGTGCGCCTGGAGCCTGTGTTCTGCAGCAAGAGAAGCCACCGCAGTGAGAAGCCCTTGGCAACTAGAGAAAGGCTGTGCACAACCACGGAAGACCCAATGCAGCCAAAAAATAAATAAATAAATAAAACAAATCTATTTAAAAAAAAAAAAAAGAATGACAGCTGTTGAGGACACAATATAAACCGGTTAGAAATAACTAGGTTCAAGATGGCAGATGAGTGGACTTCCACTAGACCTTGAGCCTCAGTATACACTCATTGTAATACATCAGCTAAATGACACACCACAGGTTCCATGATAATTCCAAGGCCAACCATAAAAGTCCAAAAAGTGGGCAGTGGCCCATTTCCTGGAAATCTCTGTCTCTTCCCCAAAATAGTTGGAATAATCTTCCCACTCATTAGCCTAAGAAATTACCCACCCCTGTAAAAACTGACCTCTTGTCTTTTGAGATGGCCCACACCCTGTCTGTAGAGTGTGTAAGTCTCTGAATAAGCCTTCTTTCACTTTACTATGGCTTGCTCTTGAATTCTTTCCTGCATGAAGCCAAGAGCCCACCCCCTTGAGACCTGGGACATGACTATTCTCTCACACCCCATTTTCTTTCCTGCAACATTTTCAAACGCTGGCTCCATCAGCATATCTGACCTGGTCCAGATGCCTCTTGTCTCCAGAAGGGATGTTTATGTTCTGACAGCTGCTATCTGGATTCAGAGATGTACTAACATTATCTCCCACAAATATAACTGCATCGTACACCTTCCATTCCCACCTTCTCACTCCTGATTGAGGCCATAGGCAGCTTCCAGGGAAGGAATTTTGTTTTCTTTTATTTTGTTTCTCCATGAAAGTCTTCTTGATGGCAGCCCCCTTGCCCCAAGACCCATCATCTCCACCCTGTCTCTAACCCCCTAGGACACCGAATGAAATGATTCACTAGGGATTTCCTCTGACACTGTGGCCCACATCCTTATCCTCTGTTTCTCTGATTAGACAAAATTAGCACCTCAGGGCTTTGCTTTTTGCTCTGTTCATTTCTCTCAGGTGTGAACATTCATATTAGTTTCACAGCATCTTCCATCTGGAGTACTCATAATATCCCTGTGAAACAGGAGAGAAGGGGGCAGGGCACAACCTTTAGAAGAATGACACAGCGGTTTGAGGACACAACAAAAACTGGTTAGAACCAACTATGTCCATCTTGTCAGAAGATTTGATTTCCAGTCGACTTTGAGCCTCATTATACACTCATTGTAATACATTAGCATGTTAAATGACACACCCACCAGCACCATGACAGTTCCAAGGCCAACCATAAAAGGCCAAAAGGTGAGCGGTGGCCCCAATCCTAGAAATCCCCGTCCTTTTTCCAGAAGAGTTGGAATAATCCTCCCACTTGTTAGCCTATGAAATTATGCAGCCCATAAAGACTAAACACCCCATATTCTGGGGCCTCTCACCTTCTGAGGTGGCCCACACTCTATCTGTGGACTGTTTCTCTCAGGGCTTTCTTGCCTTTTGAACAAAATGCATTCTGTCTATGGAATGTATATCTCTAAATAAATCCACTTCTTACCTATTGCTTTGTCTTACACTGAATTCTTTCTGTGCTGAGACATAAAGAACCTGAACTTCAGTAGGTCCTGAGACCAGGTGTGTGATCTCAATTAAAAGACAGTGGATTCAAGTCCCAATCTGGATTCTGGTTAGGTTTGAGTCCTGGCCCGTGGTTCCAAGTCTCAATCTGAGTTGTACAGTTTCACTTGGAAATACCTGAAAGAAGTCAGTGGAGAAACATGGCACATTTCTGGAAACACTGATTTTATCTGAAGAGTCAGGAAATAGGGGAATATGTGAGAAAGAAGTAAATCAATGTAGCAAGAAAATAAATGGCATTTTAATTTAAATTTACTTGATTATATTTTGATTTACATGTTGTTCAAGACAGGCAGGAAACAAATGGCATGTTCAAATGGTGAAGCTGGGAAGTTTCATAAAGGACTATTTACAGATATGTGGGAAGAATGAAGGACATGCACAAGGGCCATGAATCACCCTAAGACCAGGGATTTATTCCCATCCCTAGACCTGAGGGAGCCTAGGATAATCTGTCACTCTAAGGAAGAACTGCCCAGCTGGAACTGTGACATTTAGTAGAGGGATGCACTGAAATTGTAGCCCTGTAGGCAAAGAGCCAAGTGAATAAGTAACCTGATCTCTCCATCCGTCTTCACTGTGACATATCATTGCCCATTGGCCAAACCCACCCATAAACCAGAGGGCAAGTGCAGCCTATTAATGCTATCCATAGTGGCTGGCTATGGGGGTCCAAAACAAGGATCATGGGGGTATCTGAATCTGGAGAAGCAAACAGAGACTATCCAGCCCAGGAGAAGCAAACAGAGACTATCCAGCCCAGGTAAGAAAGCATCATACCAATCTTTAAGCTTCAAGAATGAGACTTGCAATAAAATTTGAGCTTGAAAAAAACAACTTTGGTTCACCACTATGTGCAGAAAGAGAATCCAGGTCTGCCGTTTATTGGAGACCGGACAAAGGGTTGGAAATCAAGGCTGAAAAGAAAACGTTTTTCAGTGCTTAAACAAAGTGAATTATTTTAATAGCAAGAGCTCCTGCCAGAGAATTTTAGGTCTGGTTGTGTCCCAAAGTTACACATAAAGTGCCCAAAGATCTGCCTCACTGTGTCACCTATGTCCATCATCACCTGTGAAGCTATGAGGAAGGAGACAGCTCGCAGATGTGTTGTGGTGTCTAGTTTAGAGAGTTGTTCCATCTCGTCAAAAAGGGTTCTGGGTCAGATTCACTTGGGAAACCTTAACTATTATATTTCTGGTTTGTAGATTCATAAATCAGATCAGAATTCTAAAGGTTCTTAGAACTTCTGGAAGGGTCAAAAAACGATTTAAGATTCTGGAGCCAGACCACCGGGGTTTCAACCTAATCTTTACTTCACTAGCTGTGCGGCCTTAATTTCTTGAAGCTTAGTTTTTCCACGCATGAATTAGAGATACTTACTGTATTTTCCTCAAAGAATCATGGTGAAAAATAAATGAGAAAATTTCTGAAATATATCTTGGCATAATGAGTAGTCAAACATGGCAGCCAGTTACAGTAGTAGCAGTAAAACTGCACAATTTAGATGGGACTTGAATCCAGCCAAAACCCAGAATGGAACTTGAATTCACTGTCTTTTAATTGAGATCACACACCTGGTCTCAGGACCTACTGAAGTTCAGGTTCTTTATGTCTCAGCTCAGAAAGAATTCAGTGTAAGACAAAGCAATAGGTAAAAAGTGGATTTATTTAGAGATATACATTCCATAGACAGAATGTGGTCAGTCTCAAAAGGCAAGAATGGCCTTGGGAGAAACACACTCCACAGACAGAGTGTGGGTCATCTCAGAAGGTGAGAGGTCCCAAAATATGGGGTGGTTAGTTTCTATGGGCTGGGTAATTTCATAGGCTAACGAGTGGGAGGATTATTTCGACTATTTTGGAGAAGGAATGGGGATTTCCAGGATCTGGGCCGTTGCCCACTTTTTGGCCTTTTATGGTAAGTCTCAGAACTGTCATGGCGCTAGTGGTTGTGTCATTTAGCTAATGTATTACAATGAGTATATAATGGGGCTCAAGGTCCACTGGAAGTCGAATCTCCCACCATCTTGGACCTAACCAGTTCTAATAAATCTTTGTTGTATCCTCAACTGGTATGTCGTTATTTTAAAGGCTGTGCCCTGTCCCCTTCCCTCTTGTTTCAGCAGTGTTAGTATTTTCATCATTATCGTTGCCTGTTTAATTTAATTTAACCCGTAGATTTTCAAAAGAACCTGAGCAAATCGACCTCAGACTCTATCACATGTCAAGATCATATGGAATTGGAATATTGTGCTGAGACATGATATACAGAACATTTTAACCTAGATCTTCATTTCCATGGAAGGAAGCAGTCTCCAGAGCAGAGCTTTTCCATCCTTTATCACCTAAGGATCTTGTAAAATTCAGATTCTTATTCAGTCAGTCTAAGGTGGAACCCAAACTTCTGCATTTTTAACAAATTCCCAGGTAGTGCTTGTGCTGTGGGTCCCTTGACCCTGCTTTAAGTGGCAAAGCCTGAGATAGACTCACTCCACTTGATGTTAGAGAAATGGACATTTTTTACTACTCTTGTGCCTACAAAACTGAATCTCTAGCTCTGGGAATTGGAGTCCGAGGACAGTGTTTGATGTATGGATTAAAGCCAAGGGAGTAAGCCATTGGGGCAGTTTCATGAAGGAATATGATTCCAGGAGGTAGGAGAGAGAGGCTCACAAAAAAGAGAGAAAAAGGGGTGCCCTAAAGACAAACTTTGCCCAATGTATCACCTTGCTTAAGCCAGCTTTCAATTAAAGAAAGAACCCCTCATGCTCTTAATACTCACCACGCATTCCCTACACACCACCCTTCTCTATGTGCTGTTCTACCACAATAGTTTTGTAAACTGTCTCCACCTCAAAAAAGTTTAAAAAGCACTCTGCATTATGCTGAAAATTTCACTAAGGAAGGAATGGGTGGTTTCACAGACACTGAGATCATTCCCTTCAACATTCAAAAGGTAAAGTCTACTAGCATTTTCCTTACCTCACATTGCGATGTCTTTTTCCACAAGCAAACGGAAAGGGTTGGTCTCCATGTGCACCTGGGCAGAAATATTCACCTAAGACTGCTGTGATTACAGAGCTTTACTGAGAAAAGGAGAAAAAAAAACTGATGGCAAAGTCATTTTTATTCTGCCTAACCTATGAAACAAAGGAAACTTCATTATTTCAGAACCAAGCACCCAGGCTAATGTGTGCTTTGCTCTTTTAAACCCAGAGTCAGTGACATTCCCAAAGTGCTCTAGTAGCCACCAGTAATAAGTCCATCCCTCTGCTCCAAGTGTGTCAAGTTGTCTCATGTCTGTCCCTTCAGAATCTTGTCGGTTCTGGAAGCCAACAGAATGCCCTTTACACAGGCTCTCTCCAAACCACCTGCTTGAGGACCTTCAAGATGGTGGAGGAGTAAGACGCGGAGATCACCTTCCTCCCCACAAATACATCAGAAATACATCTACATGTGGAACAACTCCTACAAACACTTACTGAACGCTATCAGAAGACCTCAGACCTCCCAAAAGTCAAGAAACTCCCCACGTACCTGGGGCAAAAGAAAAAAGATAAAACAGAGACAAAAGAATAGGGATGGGACCTGCACCTTTGGAAGGGAGCTGTGAAGAAGGAAAGGTTTCCACACACTAGGAAGCCCCTTCGCGGGCGGAGACTGCGGTGGCGGGGGGTGCGGGGGGAAAGTTTCGGAGTAGCGGAGGAGAGCGCAGCAACAGGGGCGCAGAGGGCAAAGCGGAGAGATTTCCGCACAGAGGATCGGTGCAACCAGCACTCACCAGCCTAAGAGGCTTGTCTGCTCACCCACCGGGGCGGGCGGGGTCTGGGAGCTGAGGCTCTAGCTTCGGAGGTTAGATCCCAGGGAGAGGACTGCGGTTGGCTGCGTGAACACAGCCTGAAGGGGGCTAGTGCACCACAGCTAGCCGGGAAGGAGTCTGGGAAAAAGTCTGG
The DNA here is from genome assembly GCF_949752795.1 of Hyperoodon ampullatus. Classification (NCBI taxonomy): domain Eukaryota; kingdom Metazoa; phylum Chordata; class Mammalia; order Artiodactyla; family Ziphiidae; genus Hyperoodon; species Hyperoodon ampullatus. The sequence continues at coordinate 8,446,683 of NC_136928.1, forward strand.
AACTGCCTAAGGGGTAGAGACCATTGTTTCAAGGTGCACGAGGAGAGGGGATTCAGAGCACCGCCTAAACGAGCTCCAGAGACGGACATGAGCCGCGGCTATCAGCGCGGACCCCAGAGACGGGCATGAGACGCTAACGCTACTGCTGCCGCCACCAAGAAGCCTGTGTGCAAGCACAGGTCACTATCCACACCTCCCCTCCCGGGAGCTTCTGCAGCTCGCCACTGCCAGGGTGCCGTGATCCAGGGACAACTTCCCCAGAAGAACGCACGGCGCGCCTCAGGCTGGTATTAACGTCACGCCGGCCTCTGCTGCCGCACGCTCGCTCCCCCACGACCCCCGCCCCCAGCCTGAGTGAGCCAGAGCCCCCTACTCAGCCGCTCCTTTAACCCCCTCCTGTCTGGGTGAAGAACAGATGCCAGAGGGCGGGCGACAAACATGCAGAGGCGGGACCAAATCCAAAGCTGAACCCCAGGAGTTGAGCGAACAAAGAAGAGAAAGGGAAATCTCTCCCAGCAGCCTCAGGAGCAGCGGATTAAATCTGCACAATCAATTTGATGTACACTGCATCTGTGGAATACCTGAATAGACAGTGAACGACCTGCTTGCATCTTTCTTCAAGGCCATAGTGCACAGTGACAAGGAATAAAGTCTCTGAGGTTAAAAGAACAGAGGTCGAGGCCTCTCTCCCTTGTTACATGATTTGACGCGTTACTTTACTTCAGTAAGCCTGAGCTCCTTCATCTATAAAATGACAAGAATAATGTAACCCCCCTCTTGGTGTTTCTGTAAGTATGACAAATTTGCTACTGAAACAATAGTCACTGCCTGAGGATGAAACCACTCATTCATCAAGTCAAAAATATATTCACTGAAATGTCACTGTAACGAGATGATATAGAAAAAAAGAGATTCTCTCAGTGGAAGTTTCCCAGTGATATTTGTAAGAATTTTCATTAGCTTTTATGTACAGTTCCTGACCATTGCTTCACAATCCAATTTATGTTAAGTATGTTTTACCTTATCTAAGTTGTAGTTGTCCTTGAAGACAAGAATTATACCTTTATGGCTTTTGTAATCTTCACGCAGAATATCTATATAGTTTACTTATTTAACAAATGCTTTCTTTTCTTTTTTTATTATTTTTAATTAATTTTTATTGGAGTATAGTTGATTAACAATATTGTGTTATTTTCAGGTGTACAGCAAAGGGAATCAGTTATACATATATCCACTCTTTTTTAGATTATTTTCCCATGTAAGTCATTACAGAGTACTGAGTAGAGTTCCCTGTGCTGTACAGTAGGTTCTTATTAGTTATCTATTTTATATATAGTAGTGTGTATAAACTCCAAAATTAAGTCCAAAAGGGAGAAGGAAAAGAGAAAGCAAAAATATTTACTAAATGCCTACCCTATCTCCCAAATTACCTCATTTTGTTTTATTCTCAAAACATTTTGGTGAAAAAGATACTAATTTTCTTCCTTCATTCATTCCTTGCTTCCTTTTCCCTCAATGCCCCTCTTCGTTCCCCTCTTTTCTTCTTTCTTTCCTTCCTCCCTCCCTCTCTTTCTTTCTTCATCTTCTTTTTTTAATCAAATGGAACTCCAAAACTAAGAGAGGAAAATGACTATATTGGTCATAAAGTTAATAAAACTTAGAGCTAGCAGGTACATGCAAGTAAAATTTCAAAGCCCATGCTCTGTTTACCACCTCACATTGCATACTGAATAAAGACCCAACTATGTATTTCATCATCAGTCCAGTGGTACCTAAGGGGAAGTCATTTCTGCTTCCTCTATAAATGTACTAAACTACCAGGCTTCTTAGTATCAGCTTCCTCTAGTAGGAAGTATCTAGGACACCAGAAGAATTCCCTGGATGATCTTCCAGTCTTTGTGCAGAGAAGATGCAATCACCAGACACAGCAAAAAACAAAAATTCTGCATAACAGTCAAAGGGTCTAGAATAATAATCAGAATGGTCGAGTAAGACAGAAAAGTCTTTTGAAAGAAAATTAATTTTGTCCAGGGAATCTGTTAATTGCACTTGGACTGTGACTGACCAATAACTTCACTTGACTTGGAAAGGCCGGAGGGTCTCACCCTTCAACCCTACAAGAACCTTAACATGTATCTTCTTGACTGAATGTCACAGCCAATTAACTTGCCACTCTACTCCATGGATTGTGATTGTACAACGAAAGAAAGGAAGCTAGCCTTTAATCATCTACTCTGTCTAAGGTAATATATGCCAATCACATTGTTTTAGTTAATCCTCACAACCACACTGTTAAAAGAAGTCTTGATATTTCCGTTTCATAAATAAGACACAGACTCAGATATACTGTGGTTGCCCCAAGGTTTTTCTAGTCACACAGCAAATATTCAAATCCAAAATCTTTTAGCTCAACAGCCCTTATTCTTTTTACTATATTACTGAATCAAACATGAGGCGTGGTCTTTTGCACAGAAGTGAGCCACTTTTGATTTGCCATTTTAAGCCATGTCCCTCCTGATCTGAGAACAGGGAGACCCTGAGCTATCTACATTCATCTAATTCCTCCTTTAGGTAACCCAAAGATTGCTATTGTTGGACAAATTTAGTGAATAATCTGAGTGCTGGGAAATAATTTTTCTCTGGACTAGAGTTTCCCAAAAGTCAATTGTTCCTGAACCATCTTCATGATTTTTATCATATTCTTCTACCAATTGTACCGTTATTTGTACATTTTGTTTCTATACATTAATTTATTTTTAACTAAAATTAATATATCTCAAGAGAAACTTTATATCATCTCCACAAATAGACTACCAGCATCAACTATTTAATTTCATGTTTATTAAAATCTGAGTATTCCTTAAAATCATCATGCCATCAAGAGAATGCTTACCACACTTTAGAAAATACTGGTCTAGGTAAATCCGACTCACATCAGGAATAAATCACAACACTTAACTCATTTGCATCTCACCTTAATTGAGTTACTTAGCTGACATATTTCAGTGTTATACAATGTGCCATTTTTAAATTAAATCCTGGCCTCCTAGGTCATGATGAAGAGTTGTCTTCCTCTTTTTCTTTTTCTTTTTTGTAATGGCTTTATTGAAATGCAATTTATGTGCTATAAAATTGACTCATTTAAAGAGTATAATTCAAAGGTATAATTCACACAGTTCTGCAATCATCACCACAATCTTATAACATTTTCATCGCTCCAAAAACACCCTCAAACCCTTTATTAGTCATTCCTATGCTTCCACCACCCACACCCACCCCCAGCCCTAGGCTACCACTAATCTACTCTCTGACTCTATGGATTTACCTATTTTGGATATTCCATATAAATAGAATCACACACTATGTGATCTATTGTGTCTGGCTTCTTACATTTAACATAGTAGTTTTTAAATTCATCCATGGGGTAGAATATATCACTACTCTATTACATTTTTTAAAGGTTATATTCCATTTATAGTTGTTATAAAATATTGGCTGTATTCCTCGTGTTGTACAATATATCCTTGTAGTTTATTTTATACCTAATAGTTTGTACCTCCTAATCCTCTACCCCTATATTTCCCCTCCCCCTTCACTCTCCCCACTGGTAACCACTAATTTGTTTTCTATACCTGTAAGCCTGCTCCTTTTCTTTTTAATATTTCCTAGTTTGTTGTACTTTTTAGATTCTACATATCATACAGTATTTGTCTTTCTCTTTCTGACTTATTTCACTTAACGTAATGCCCTCCAAGTCCATTCATGTTGCTTCAAATGGCAAAATTTCATTCTTTTTTATGGTTGAGTAGTATTTCAATGTATATATTTACCAAATCTTCTTTATCCATTCATCTGGTTGGTGTCCACTTAGGTTCTTCCACATCTTGGCAATTGTAAATAATGTTGCTATGAACATTGGTGTGCATGTACCTTTTCGAATTAATGTTTTTGTTTCTTTCAGATATGTACCCAGGACTGTAATTTCTGGCTGAGTCATATGGTAGTTCTATTTTCAGTTTTTTGAGAAACCTCCATATGGTTTTCCACAGTGGCTGCACCAATAGTGTATGAGGGTTCCATTTTCTACACTTCCTCTCCAACATTTGTTATTTGTGGGTTTTTTTGTGTGTGTGTGACAGTCATTCTGACAGGTGTGAGGTGATATCCATTTGTGGTTTTGATTTGCCTTTCCCTAATGATTAACGAGGTTGAACATCCTTTCATGTGCTTGGTGAATATCTGCATTTCCTCTTTGAAAAAATGTCTTTCAGTTCTTCTGCCCATTTTTTAATCAGGCTGTTAGGTTTTTTTTTTTTTTTTTTTTTTTTTTTGATGTTGAGTTGTATGAGCTGTTAAATAGACTTAAAATGGATTAAAGACCTAAATGTAAGCCTGGATACTATAAAACTCCTAGAAGAAAACACAGGCAGAAGACTCTTTGACAAAAATTGTAGCAATCATTTTTTAGCTCTGTCTCTTAAATAAAGGAAATAAAAGCAAAAGTAAACAAAGAGGACCTAATTAAACTTAAAAGCTTTCTCACAGCAAAGGCAACCACTGACAAAATGAAAAGACAATCTATTGATTGGAAGAAGACATTTTCAAATGATATGACCGAGAGGAGATTAATATCCAACATTACTCCATTACTTTTTATTGCTGAATGGTATTCCACTGTATGGAAAGAGCACAGTTTGTTTATTTGTTCAACAGTTGGTGGGCATTTGAGTTGTTTCCACTTTTTGGCTATTATGAATAATGTCATCAACATTTATGTGCAAATTTTTATGTGGATGTATAGCTTCATTTATTTTGCACATAGGCCTAGGAGTGGAATTTCTGAGGAGATAAAGGCTCTTAACAGTGTTTGAGGTTATAAATTATATTTTTGACCTTAATTAAATTATTTAAGCCTTAATTCATTCATTGTAAAACTAGACAAACCAGGGCTGCTGAATTTACCACGTAAGAGTTTCCCAAGACAGAAATGATATAATGATAAGTGGACAGGGACAAAAGAATCTGGGTTTTGCCACCAATTAGCCAAATGTCCATAAGCTTTTACCTTGTAGCTTCCATTGTCCTTATTTGGAAAACAAAAGAATTGGACTTATTGTCTAATTCTTACTTTAATACTCTGTAATTGTATTAACATATGTGAGAGCATTTTGACAGGTTAAGGCTGCTTTAATATATGTCTATCATTATCACATATTGCCTCCTTGCTGAGAAATGGCTATGTCCTATGGTGAAATAACATCAACATTCAATTTTTTGGAAAAGTATGCCCAAAATAGATCATTTCCTCAAAAACAAGACCATATTCTCATGCAATTCTCAAGTTCTTATGGCACATCTCAAAAGATGGGTAAATGTATTTCTTTTTATTTATGTATTTTATTTTCTTGAATAAAGAAAATACCCTAAGGGAAACCCATGTGTTCTCTCTATGTAATATATTTGCAACACTTCCCTGGTAACATAAATGACTTTGGAAAAAACATTAAGTTATGTCTTCTTGGGTAGCTGGAGTTCCAGTGAAGGTTTTCCACAGAGAACTGGGTTGGAAGCTTGGAGAAAATGAGCAATCTAGCACATAAAAATGTACAAGTTATAATTAACTTTGTGATAAGAACAAAAGATATACTTTTAGCAAAACTTATGAGGATGATTAGCCTTGAGAATTTTCAGGTGGTTCAGTTTCTTGTATATTTTCAGTTCACATAGGAAATGCATTGTTATATTATCTATTGTTATATAGCACTACCCTTTCAATTTAAAACAATTTATTATTGTCTTTCATGGTTCTATAGGTTGACTAGACTCAGTAGGGTGTTTCTTACTGGGGTTCCCCCATGAGGTTTCACTCAGGTATCTAGGGTCAGAGTTATCAGAATGCCAGGCATCCAAGAAGGCACCTAGTCTCTCTCTCTTTTTTGGCTGCACCCTGTGGCTTGTGGGATCTTAGCTCCCTGACCAGGGATTGAACCAGGCTCTTGGCAGTGAGAGCATAGAGTCCTAAACAGTGGACCACCAGGGAATTCCCTAGTGTCTCTTTTAATACTTTATTTTTTTTTTTTTTTTTTTTTTTTTTTGCAGTACACGGGCCTCTAACTGTTGTGGCCTCTCCCGTTGTGGGGCACAGGCTCCGGACGCACAGGCTCAGCGGCCACGGCTCACGGGCCTAGCCGTTCCGCGGCCATGTGGGATCTTCCCGGAACGGGGCACGAACCCGTGTCCCCTGCATCGGCAGGTGGACTCTCAACCACTGCGCCACCAGGGAAGCCCCCTCTTTTAATACTTTAATTCAGGAGAATTTATCTCAGATTCATTTGGCATTTAAAATTTTTCAAATTTATGTACATCAATACTTTTACATGATTGACCTTCAAGACAGTTCTTTTAGCTAGATAGATTAAGGATGATAAAACAGAGATTCAAAGATGATAATGGTTACCCCAAACAATATGACAATGAGTGTTGAAAAAAAAATCCCAGGAATTGTCCTATACTGTCTTGGTCCAGTATTTTCATTATACCAAGTTACTTCACTACTTCTAAGAGACAGAGGTTCATTACTGAAAATTGATAAAGGTGCTTTCCTTTTGTACCAAAGCTTGCTTCCCAGTAATGTGCAACAATTAACATTTATACAGCCCTCTGTAATCTAGTTTAAGATTATATTAAATCTATCTTCTACCTGGGAGCTCTCCAAATACTTAAAAACTCAGTTATCTTTTAAGATATCACCCTCTCCCTGTTCTCAATCACCTGCATGAGTTCTTTTTCTCTCATATTGGCCTATCAGTATTAATGTTTTTCATATCTACATTTATTTATTTTGTCCTGAAATAAAACATTCAGTTTTGGGATCAAAGGCATAGTATGGTTACTTTGCAGCAGCAAATGTATTGTTTCCCCATGCTCCATTATCTCTCTTCAAGGTGATACAATAGGAACCAGATGTAACCCTGCATGCACCAATGCTTTTTTATTTGGCACTACAGGAGAAGATTTCTGAAATTATGAATCTGGGAGTTTATACAGGAATTGCCATATAGCTACCACTCTCCCCTCCAGAAAGACTGATAAAACTCTGCTCCCCATTGTTTTACAATCTTTTGAATTATAAACAAATGGCTCTGGGGATTTTATCCTCCCTTGAAGAGCAAAAACATAGTTCTTGGAGATAAATCTCTCTCTTGAGGTCTCTGTTCAATCATTCTTTAACATCCAATATTTATCCTTTGACTTACTCAGAGGCCATAATTAAATAAAAATATTTTCTCTAAGTTCCATATTAGTGCTCCCAAGGGTTCAGTCTCCAGTCCGCTGGTCATTTCATGTTACAAAATCTTCCTAGTGCTTTTCATGCACCAAATAACACATGGTTACTCTTGAGTCCTCAGTCTCTCCTTCAACACAAAACTGTCCCTTTAGCTTTAGATTTTCAATCTAAATTTCCAGTTGACATCTCTATGGAAATGTCTTTGGGGCGCCTGAAACCCAGTATGTTCCAAAATAAGCCATCCACCTTCCTTTTCTAAACCAATCAACTTCAGTTTTGGATACCTACATATGGGGACCACAGAGTCAAGAAATGAAGAGCTTGATAATCCCCTTTGTCTTCTCCAATGTATGGTTATGTCCTTCATTACTACCATTCCCTACCACATAACCATTTACAGTTATGTCCTCTTAAGTGTCTACTGAGCACCTACTGTATGTCAGGAGCTAAGAATTCAACAGTGAACAAAGCAATCAAATTCCTTGCTCACAAGGAGCTTATTGCAGTAAAGAAAGACAGCAGGCAAACAAGCAAATGATAACGTAATATTACAGATAGAAAGAAATGTTATGAAGAAAAATAAAGAGATCCAGGTAGTTCTATTAACTATAACACCAGACAGGGTTGTGTTGGAATATATCAGCTTTGACCTCTGAAACAGAACAGTTGAGTCACACAGAATAAAAAAATAAATCATTTCAACCTAACATCATTCCTCAAAAATATGGTTCTTACCCCAGATATAAACAAGACAGAAATGCTTGTGTTTTGAGGCAGCCAGGGCCTGACACTACCTTCCTCCAACCCTTTCCACTATACATCCCAAAAGGAGAGTGACCCTTGCACCCTTGAGTATCAAGGTGGCATAGAAAGCTGAAGAGACAGGAAAAGATATGAGAACACAGCAGTTTGGGACTTACAGTTTTTCATGCAATTCATTTAGAGAAATAAGAATTACCACCTGCTTTCTAATGCACAGAAAGAAATTCATCATATTTGTGTTAGAGAAGCTCTCTGGGTTTGACCACATATGTCTACTACACAAGGAACTTGGCTGGGGTTATGCATCAGAGTGTGCCCTCCACCTCCATGCCCACTCATCTTAATATGTGAATGAAAAATTTATGGAACTCTCCAAGAAATAAAGTAGAAACTATGAAAATGGTGAGATAGATAATAAGCATGATAGATAGAAAATGGATATTAAGCCTGTGTGTAACTTGTGGTAAGGTAGGGAAACCTGGGTAAATGGGATAGAAGTAGTAATCAAAGGTAAAATGGAAATAGAAATTCTAGAGTGGAAGAATCAGCTAAAACCACAGTCAAGAATTTATTAGGTATCCAGTAAAATCCATGAAAAGATACCAACACCTAGATCTACTTTTGTTAAAATAGTTAGAGTTCAAGCATAAAGGAAAAAAGTGAACATTTTCTCCTCCTTACACATATAGACCCTGAATATTAAAATTCTTCATCGATATTTTGGTCCTATGTATGGGCTGTTCATTTACAACCCTAGGAGGAATCATATGATTTGGAAGTGATTCAGGCAGGAGGGTATAGGCACAATTGTTTGGGAGTGAAGATAGTTAATACAATATATTAATAATCTAGCAGAAGCCATAGGTTGATGAGGAAAATTGCTTCCAGAAAAACATGGTATAAATCAAAAGTTGGGAAGGCTGAGAAAACCTCAGTAATGTGTCTTTTCCCCTCTCTTCTACACAACAAACAATCTCTCTGAAACAAAATGGGGAAAAAAAGTGCCTGGAGAAATAAAGGAGAATAATTATTAGAAAATACTTGTAAACGGACAAAGCTGGATTCTAAGACGAGAATGTAAAGTTCTTTTTCTATATTTCTCTTCACTTTTCCTTGACAGGTCTTTATAAGCTATAGTACTATAGCCATTTTCCATTTCTCTACCATTTCTTTTTGCAAACTCAATCCTAGATAAATCCCTCTAGATGATAGTGCCAGAACTGGATATTATCTGTAATAATCAGATAATTACTATCTCTAAAACAGTGAATTGCAAAAATGACCACAATTAAGTCTCATCAGTTCTGAAAGAAAAATTATTGCCTCAAGTGGACAGTTGCACACTTTGTCATATTTCCCTCATCAAAAATAAACCATTTTTTCACATACTTGCTTTTGTAGCTTTTTCAAATACTTCATGCTTGGATCTATTTTCTGGATTGATATTTCTTTCTCCCTGAATCTGAACATCAGTAGATTCTGACATATCCCTTAAAACACTGATACATCTTAGAGTATAATCTCCTTTGCTGCCTCTTGAATTTGATTCTGCACACTGTGAGAACTGCACACTGTGAGTACATGAGATAAGGAAAATTTGGGCCAGAAACTGTTTATATATGTGACCCAAATAAGTACTTTCCTTAAACAATATCAATCTATGCACTTAATTAAAACATCAAACAGAATGAAAATAAATTGGTAATTAAAAAATAAAATTTAATTAGACATGTTGGCAATGTGTGGTAAAGATCTGAACCTCCTTATAACATTTTTAAAATTTTGAGAACAATAAACCATGAGTTTTCTGTAGCAGAGATTTCTGGTCTAGGGAAATTGGTAGAAGAGAATTTTCTCAGAGATGTACTCACCCATATAAAATTGTCTCCTAAAGAAGTGGAATGCATGGAGAGAACAGTATGCAGATAATACGTTGCAAGAGTGATTTCTTGTAGAAGGACTAAAATGTTTCTGTGAAGCTGCTACAACTTCCTCTCTAAGAATACAATTGCTTAGTCTTAAATGCAGAAGCACACACATGCACACAGAGCTTATAATACAGGAAATAAGGGAATGCAAAATAAAGTAATATGTTAAGTAAGTCTTGACAAGAAAGATAAACTTCCCAAACAAAATCATAAGGTTTATTTCCCCTTTCATTTTCCTCTAAATTTGATTTCTCAAATATTTCAAATGTCTCCTCTCATTTGGAGAGTTCAACTTTCTTATTTAGAAGCAGTTTTACTGTAGTGAACTTTCTAGGAGCCTGGACTCAACAATCATGGGTGTTTATGCATAACAAAGACCAAGTGTCAAATCTACACTTCCACCTCCCTGTCACACACACTAATGATATGATCTCTCCCCCTTCCTGCTGGAATGGAGGCAAAAGGGGACAGTGGAGAGACAAGACTTTTGTAATCACTCAATAGTAATGAGGCAACCTCCACTGCATTGCCAATAGAGACCACATGGGATGTTGGAACTGAACACCCACCCCTGTCAAGCAATAAGAAGAAGACTCCTATCCAACTCTCTACAAAGTCTGAAGAACCTGGGTTTCTATAGCCATCTGACATAAGGAGGTTGTGCCCTCCCCTCTGCTGCTGAAGTAGTGTGAGAGAAATCTAGCTAAAATAGAAGGTTTAAATAAGATCTAGCCATAATACAAAAAGTTCCAGGTTTCAATAAAAAAAAGTTTATCATACTGAGAGCCAGGAGGACTCCAAACAAAATGAAAAGAGACAATCAATCAGTGCCAATACCAAGATTACAGGGTTAGAATTATCTGACAAAGATTTTGAAGCAGCCTTCAAAAAACGCTTCAGTGAGTGATTACAAACACCTGAATCAAGTGGAAAAAAAATAGAAAACGCCAAAAAGAAAGTCTCAACAGCATTGACAAAAAATAGAAGATATAATGAAGAACCAAGTAGATATTTTAGAACTGAAAAATATAATAATCAGTAGTAAAACTCAGTATATAGGTATAACAGCAAAACGGAATGGACAGAGAAAAGAAACAGTGAACTTAAAGGTTGAGCAATAGAAATTATTCATGTAAACAACAGATAAAATAGATTGGAAAAAAATATCAGAACCTTACAGGCCTTTGGGTCTTTAATAAAAGATCTAATATTCTTGTCATTAGAGTCCCAGGGAGGAGAAAGGAGCAAAAAGTTTCCAAAGAAATAATGAATGAAAACTTCATATATTTGGCAAGAGACATAAACCTACAGATTCAGGAAGGTGAGTGAATCCCAAGCAGTGTTAGAAATTTTACTTCAACCATCAATATACTTCAGAAAACTTAAGAGGGAAAGAAAAGCCTATTGTACGTATCCATATTTTTGCTTACTGTGTTCTTTCTTCGTGATTTTCCAAATTTCCTCCTTCTATCATTGCCTTTCTGTTTAGAGAACTTCCTTTAACCACGCTTTTAAGGTAGGTCTGCTTGTGACAGATTCTTTTAGTTTTCCTTCCTCTAAGAATATCTTGAATTACCTTCATTTCTAAAAGACATTTTCACTAGCTATAGAATTATGGGTTGAATTTTCTTTCTTTCAGCAACTTTAAAAATGGGATATTTGCTTCTTGCTTCTATCATTTCTGATGAGATCTCTTTTATCATTCAAATTTGTCTTCCCTTGTAAGTAATATCCTATTATTTTTCCATCTGGCTCCATTCAAACCATTTTCTTTGCTTTTAGTTTTCAGAAGTTTAATTTTGATATGTTTTGGCAATGGATTTCTCCAAGTTTATCCTAAATCTGTCAGAGTGGATCAAAGACAAGGGCCAACTTTATGTTGTCTATAAGAAACCCACTTTAAATATAAAGGTACATATAGATTTAAAAAAAAAAGAATGGATAAACATGCATCATGCCAACACTAAGCAAAAAAAAAGAAAAAAAAAAAGTAAAGGGACAGATAGGCAATACAGGTAGAGAGATAGAAATCCTAAAAAAGAACCAAAAAGAAATGCTAGGGTCAAAAACACTGTAGTGTAAATATAAAGCTCTTCATTGTAATGTGAAAAATGACTTTAATGGAATTATTAAACTAAATACAACTGAGAAAAAAATTTTTCCTCTAGAGGGTATATCAATAGAAACCTTCAAAGCTGAAAAAGAGAGAGAGAGAGAGAGAGAGAGAGAGAGAGAGAGAGAGAGAGAGAACAAAGACTAAAAATCAGAAAAGAATATCCAAGGATCATGGGAAAACTTCAAAAGATATAACTTATGTGTAATGGGAACACCAGAAGGAAAGAAAGAGAAAAAGAAACAGAAAAAATATTTGAAGCAAAAATGAATGAGAATTTTTCCAATTTAATATCAGACAACAAACCACAGGTCCCAGAAGATCAGAAGGTATCAGTAGGAAAAATAAAAAACAAAAACAAAAACTACAACAATGCATATCATTTTCAAAATTCAGGAAATCAAAGATAAAGAAAAAAATCCCAAAAGAAGCTAGTGGGAAAAAAGACATCTTACCTATAAGGGAACAAAGACAGGAATTATGTCCTTTTCAGAACGTGCAGCAAGAAAAGAGTAGAGTAAAATATTAAAAGTGTTGAGAGAAAAAAAACCCACCAACCTAGAATTCTATAAGTGAAATTGTCCTTCAAAAGGGAGGGATAAATAAAGATTTTCTCAAAGAAAAATTGACGAAATCTGTTGCCAGTAGGCCAGCCCTGCAAAAAATGTTAAAAGAAGTTCTTTAAAGAGAAAAAATTACAGAGGTTCGAAACTCAGATCTACATAAATAAAGGAAGAGCATCAAAGAAGGAATAAGTAAAGATAAAATTAAATTACGTATTCTTTATTGATCTAACTGATAATAGTTTGTTCAAAATAATAATAGAATAATAGTAACAACATACTCAAACATGTATGATTATTTATATATGTATATGTAAATGGCAGCAAAGAGACAAGGGATAAGAGGGAAGAATTAGGATTATTTTGCTATATACGTTACTCATACTACCAATAAAGTGACATAATGTTGCTAGAAAGTGGACTTGGATTAGTTGTAAACATACATTGCAAAATCTAGGGAAACTGCTAAAAGAAGTTTCTAAAAAAGAGAAGTATAATTGATATGCTAAGAAAGGAGAGAAACTAGAATCATATAAAAGGCTCAGTTAAAACCACAAAGACAGAAAAATAGTGGAAGATAAAATGGAAACAAAGAACAAGGGGAACAAACAGAAAACAGTAACAAATTTGGGAATATTGATCCACATATGTCAATAATTACTTTTAGTATCAGTAGTCTAAATATACCCATTAAGAGACAGAAATTGTCTGTCTCTTAATTTTTTGACCCATTAAGAGTGGGTCAAAAAATAAGATGCAACTATATGTTGCCTACAAGAAACCATTTTAAAAATAAAAACACATATAGATTAAAATAAGTGGAAGTTTGTACCTTTTGACCAACATCTCCCCATTTCTTCTACCCCCCAGCCCCTAGCAACCACCAATACACTCTCTGTTTCTATGAATTCATCTTTTTTGAGATTTCACACATCATACTGTGTACCTTACACTTACACAATGTTATATGTCAATCATATCTCAATAAATCTAGGGGTCCAGGGGGAAGCTAAGAAAATAAAATGAAATAAGAACTTCTATGCATGCATTTAAAAAATAATAAAATAAATGAATGGAGAAAAATACACCACGCCAAGATTAATCAAAAGAAAGCAAGAGTAGCTATATTAATTTCAGACAGAGAAGACTTGAAAGCAAGGGAAGTTGTCAGGTATAAAGTAGAATATCACATAATAATAAAGTGGTCAGTTCTCCAAGACCTATCAATCCTTAGCATGTATGCACCTAACAACACAGCATAAACTATATGAGGCAAAAATCAATACAATTGCAGTAAGAAACATGAACCCATTATCATATTGGGAAATTCAACACCTCTCTATAAGAAAGTGATAGATCCTGTAGGTAGAAAATCAGTAAAGACATAGTTTAACTCAACACCCTTAATCAACTGGGTATAATTGACATCTATAGATGACTTCACCCAACAACAGGAACATTGTTGGATCAAACGGAACATTCACTAACATAGACCATATTTCAATTTCACATTTCATAGGAGAATTGCTCTTAAGTCGGATGTACACTCAGTCCAGTTACCTATGACTGGGTGAGGCAGAAGAAGAAAGAAAGAAAAGACTAGACTCTGAGAAATGGAGCAATATCTAAACCACCCTAACAGAATACATATAGCTTAAAGCTTCTTGGTAACACAGTTGAAAGCTCAACTTCCAGAGTCCAACTGATGCAACAAGACAACCCTGGGAGATGTCTTACTGCTCCATTTCTGTAACCCTGTGGTGACTTCCTCAACACCACGTTTGGCTAAGGATACCCCTCATTTTAATTCTGAAGCTCATAGTTCTTAGCATGATCCTACCTCAGACATCCATATACAAAGAATGGAGCCATTTTCCTTTCCAACTGTGGAAGCAAAAGGGTCTCATTATGCCACATTTTGGGGAAAATACAGAGTTATCATCCACTTTTCCAAAAGCTACTACTATCCCATTTGTCTTCAGCAGATCCTTTGTACTTCCTAGCTTTTAGCTCCCTAAAGGTGATCTGCTTTCTCAAGAGTGGCCGAGATAATGTTTCTGTCAACTCTCCGGCAGGAGCAGGGATAAAAAAGGAATACATGTTGAATCATTAATATGGCATCCTGCTCAATATGTTTGAAACAGACCATTTTATGGCTCTGCCTACCAGATCCTTTGCCATTAAAGTAATAATAGTTTTCATTCCGAGCTCCTTCTACAGGAGACTATGAACACTGTGGATAGACCAAGAGCCAGTGAGCCATTTAGCAAAAAAAACACATTTTGAGGCTCAGGAAATAGACTCAAAGATTATGAAAAGGCCAAAGTTTAGGCTTTATTATGCTGATTTAGAATGGAGTTAAAGATGTCTAAAGAAACAGTTGATTTCTCACCTGAGAATGACAAAGTAAGAGAATGTTGCAGAAATATCTGTGAAGTTCACAAAGTTATTTGTGCCATCTGTTGGCAATTAATGTGATTCATTGAAAAGGTATAGCAATCCAGGGCCAAGTTCCATTTGCAGAAATGAACGTATTGCCCCACCAGTGGCATTCAGAACAGAGTATTATTAGTGGCAGTCTTAATCTGACCTGGACTGGAGGTTTGCTTGGAATACAAAATCTTCTCAGTCGTGAGATTATCTGTAAGCTAAGAGCACCACTAGGAAAATGGAAAGAAACTATAGGGTTGTGTAGCTTCCAAATCTCTATTGTAAACTGCCCCAAATCAGTTTAGTCTTTTTTCATCGTAAGATACTTTCTGGTAAATGTCCAAGCTACCAATAATTCCTGGGCTTGCTAGCAGGTGGCATATTATAAGCTAATCATGCAAGACGTTCCAGACATACAAACTTATAAGCACTTACAAACATTTACTATCAAGCAAACACAAGAACAGTCGTGAGACCTCCTCATTCTCTGTCCTAGCAGACAGTGGCAAGCATCTTTCATGAAAGTTTAATTCCAAGGTAAATATAACAACCAACATTTTGACAGCAAGTTCAGCTAACCTTGTAGTCAGATCAGGTACCAGAATCTTCTGGTAAGTGGAGAGACACAAGACCAAATGAGTTCTACATTTATTTTGGGGTGCCACCCCAAAAGCTACTGGGCTGCCCAGTTTCTTATATCTGGTTCCCAAAAGGGCAAAGGTGCCTGTATAAATATTTCTAATAAACCATGTGTTTGTTCATTACTCATTTCACCAAAGCAAATTTATTTCTTACATCTCTTATGCTAATTTGAACAAACTGCCTAGTGCAGTGATTCTTAAATTAAATATTCACAGAATCCACTGGGAGTCTTGTTAAAATGCAGACTATGATCCATTATGTCTGGGTTGAGGCCCTGAGATTGTACATTCTAACAAGCTCGTAGGTGATGCCTGTTATACCGGTCTCTGGACCACACTTTGAATAGCAAGAGGCTAGTTGAGATTTAGATGGTGATATTGAAGTACGTGCTTGTGTCTCCTCTGTCATGTGAACTTCTGATTAGAATCTTTAAAATGCTCACTAACTACCTTTGAGATACGAATTTATTTGTTATTTGTTATTTTTTATTTTATTTATTTTTAAAATTTATTTATTTTTATTTATTTATTATTTTTTGGCTGTGTTGGGTCTTCGTTGCTGTGTGTGGGCTTTCTCTATTTGCGGCGAGCTGGGGCTATTCTTCCTTGTGGTGCTCGGGTTTCTCATTGTGGTGGCTTCTCTTGTTGCACAGCACAGGCTCTAGGTGCCCGGGCTTCAGTAGTTTTGGCATGTGGGCTCAGTAGTTGTGGCTTGCAGGCTCTAGAGCACAGTCTCAGCAGTTGTGGCTCACAGGCTTAGTTGTTCCACGACATGTGGGATCTTCCTGGACCAGGGCTCAAACCCGTGTCCCCTGCATTGGCAGGAGGATTCTTAACCACTGTGCCACCAGGGAAGCCCGAGATATGAATTTAAATAGGAAATATCAAGTGTTTAACACTTATTTTGGTGTAAAATTAATATTACTACATATGTGCATATAACACAGCTTATAATGATGCATTCTCAAGTAAGGTAAGAAAATATAATAGTCTACCCAAATGGAATGGGTAGCCAAATAAATCTATCCAAATCTACCCAAATAAAATACCCATTCAAAAAAAAAAAAAAAAAGAGAGAGAGAGAGAGAGAAAGAGATAAAGAAAAAAGATGAGTGCCACTAATCAGTGTAAGATTTTATGTAAGGGCTTCCCTTGTGGCGCAGTGGTTGAGAGTCCGCCTGCCAATGCAGGGGACACGGGTTCGTGCCCCAGTCCAGGAAGATCCCACATGCCGTGGAGCGGATGGGCCCGTGAGCCATGGCCGCTGAGCCTGCACGTCCAGAGCCTGTGCTCCACAACAGGAGGGGCCATAACAGTGAGAGGCCCGCGTACCGAAAAAAAAAAAAAAGATTTTATGTAAACTGTGCCTACATGGCTCTCTTTTTTCATGGTAACCTGAGAATTTCCAATACAAACAAAATAATTAATCATCTACCTTCCAGCCCAAACATGATGCGCTAAAGCATTAGACTGTATTTTTTCCAGTGGGAAAGATAAGCCCATTGGATGACATTTTATAATGAGATTAATTTATTAATAGGCTTGCACCTAAAAGCAATGTTTCTACTCATTGCTGCTGGAGCCATGTATGAATTGACAATATTAAGCATCCATCAACATTAAGTACAATAGGCTCCCTTGTTACCAATATGCACTGTTTACACCATTTCCATCTAATCAAATTATATGAATCCTATCCCAACCAACTGAAAATATATATGCTTGTACAATATAATCTCTTAAAATATTATTGGTTTGTTTGTTAACAAGAAAATATATTAAAATATATTTTCTGTCATTAGGCATGGAAAGACATATATGTATATTCATATCTGTTGATAGTTATGTTGTACCTTGATAATTTCCTGAATGCAACTCAAAATCTTCAATAAATGGTCTCAGATTAGTAATTTCCAAACAATTCAAGGCTTTGACTCTGATTCCAAGCAATTCAGAAAGCTTTGCATTTAGATTTTTTTTTATCACTTCATTCCCATCTCTGACTTAATCAGGTAGCTTATGATCAAGACAGTTACTTAGATTAAATTCTAAAATAAAAAAAAAATGTAAACTGATCTCATATTAGTTGAGCACTTATACTAAAAACTGGGAAATAAATACAAATAAGATATGAACATGAACCCTTAGAATCTCATAATCTGGAAAAAGACAGAGATAAATAAATTTTAACTGATCATTGTATAAAGTGAATTAAATGCCATTATGAGGTAGTACCAGATGATGTAATATAGGAATAATACAGGGTAAGAAATAATCAACTGTTTGGGGAAATAAGGAAAAACTTCAAAGTTGGTTCCATTTTCTGAGCCTTGAAAGAAGAGCAAGGGGAACGCAGAAAGTTGAGAGGAAGGAGAACATCCTTGACAGAAAGAAAACCCATGAACAATAAAGGCAAAATATCGTAAATGTGGCAGTGTATCCAGAAATTGTCAAGGTTTGGCTAGCGATAGAAAACCAGAAAGCCAAATACTGCCACAGCTTAAAGAACTTAGTGCACAAAGTTAAGGAATCTGGACTTCATCCAGAAAAAAGAATTTATCTAAAGAAAGTTTTAAAGAAGAAAAATGATAGTGGGAAATGTGATTTTGAGAAAGACAACTCTGTGATAATATGGAGATTCAATTAGTGAGGAAATAGACTGAAGACAAGGAGAGCAAGGATAAAGCAAATTCAGTGGCTTAAATGGGACATTGTGGGGCTGATTCTGGATCAGATTTAGATGGCAATGTTGGCATGGCAATGGACACAGATTCCAGATACCAGGAGACAGCCTTGACAGATGTGAGTGCTTGGATATGAGGTTGAGAAACTCTTTGCATTTACATAATGTAAGATATAGTTTTGATTGTTCAATTATGTCCTAATGTTTGACTTAAAGTGTGCTACTTCCAAACTCATCCTTCCTTCTATCCTCCTTTTTGAACAAGTTGGGTTCTCTAGGTTTTGGAATAGCAAGAAAACAAACTTGTCAGATGAATCACACCACTACAATTCTTACTATAGCCCACCTTGCACATCTGCCGTGTATGATATCTGAATTGTCCTAGGACTTAACTTAAGTATCTTCATCTTTATCCTGCAGGAAAAGTTTTGAAGATGAAACGTAACTATCATTAATCCCCTCCTGCATCATTTAAGATTGTATTTGGCTGTGTGCAATTGCAACATTAATACTGTGAATAAACCAAAGAAGGGTTAATAAAAAAAACACAGTGCTGCAGGTTTTCACATTTTCAGAGGGTCTCATACATATTGTATCCCTTAAAATTTTGGTCCAGTGGGTCTCACATGGAAAGGCTGCAATGTGGATGGAGCCTCTCGGGTGATAGTACTCAGAGTCAGGGCTGATAGAACTGCTTGGGTTCCATTTTCCTGCTCTGCCACCTCTGGCATATGCTTTCCTCCTGAATGCAAGGCAACTTCTGCAGTTCCAGGGATTACGTCCACATTCAGGTCAGAAATAAAGCAGGACGGAAATAGACAGAGACCTTCTCCTCTAAAGTCTGACTTTGGGCAGGGGTGGCCGGGAGAGACAACCCATCCAGGAACATCTTCTTATTTATCTCACAACCAGAACTGATTTGCATTGCCTTCGATAGCTACAAAGGCATCTGAGAAAATCAGTATAGAGATGCCCAGAGAAAATCAGGATTGTTAGTAAAGAACCAGGGCATAAGGATATTAGATAGACAACAGGGTTCACTGTACCAAATAACCTGAAATCAGATACTGCCTGAAGAGACCACAGATGATTGGGGCTTGAAAACATGAGCCCCACACCCAATCCAGAATGTCCTCTCTGGTTTATCATCTATCATCTTATATACTTTATATATTTATTTTATTTCTTACTTGAAAAGAAGTTTGATGTGTGCAGGAATTTCTGTCTCTTTGGTTATATTCTGTATTTCCCATTGCTTAGAACTGTGACTGGTACAAAGTAAGTACTTAATATTTGTTACATGAGTAAATGAATATTCATCCCAACCAGGGACTCAATGAATCTGAGCTCTCCCTTGCAACGTGGAGGAAAGTGCACCAGAGCAGAGCTCAATATGTACTGCTGAGATGTCCATGTTTACATCCTTGTAAAAGTCATTGAAACTTGAAAAAGAAACTTTCAAAGAGCTGATCCATAAGCATGGCCTCACAGCTACCACTAGAGGATTCTGTAGTTAAAAAAAAAAAAATAGAAGATGGATCTAAAAATAAGTTCTCCTATAACCCATGGAGCTTAGAGCAGTTCCCCAAGGCAGGACTCCAGCAAAAAAAGATACAAGGATAGAAATTGCCATGAGGAGGAGCTACTGAGAGATCTTACTTTTCCAAATACGCCATTAGGAGGAGCAGATGCCCTCCAGCCAGGAAGACATCTTGATTTGGAGATTTCTGCAGTTCTCTGCTAAACCCAAGTGATTACTTTCACAAGAGGAGACCATTGACTCTGATTTTCTACTTTACATGGATGAGAAGAGTCAAGGGATCAAGATTCATTATGTACTTTATCGAAATGAGAGACTATCACTTTCCCACTAGCAAACTAAGTGATCTGTGAAGGTCTGTGAGGCCTTTTCCCCACAGAGGGGGGATGAATTAGAAACACAGAGTGAGGATTGGATTCCCTGAATAGAAAGATGCAGAAAAGAAATGTGACACTTAGATTCATAGCACAGAAGGTCCAGGCTAAGTATTGTTAGGGGAAGTGAATGATCAGTGTGTCAAGTCACTTACAGGTAGAGTATGAGATCTTGCTCCCTAAAGATTTTCCAGGTGAAAATGCTGGAAATCAAAATCTTCAGTAATATGAATGAATAATCTAGTAACTACCTCTCATAATGGGCTAGTAATTGCCTCACTTTTGGTCTGAAAGTTGCCTTGAATTAAACTAACCAACTGCAAAGATGTGTTACAAGGGTAAAACTATAAAAATTAAAATATATGCCTTCCCATTATAAGTGAGTTGAATGAAATTGTTGTACAGATACTCTGGGATTTCACTTGATTTGATGTTTTAGGGATTAAAAATAATGCATTAGAAGAAATTCTGTGCTTGTTAAATTCCTTTTAAAATGACTTTGCTGCTTAATTTTATTGGCCTATTAAGAAATTATCAAATAGTATTTTATAAAATCAGTGTATGCACCTCAAATGCAATTAACATTTTCTCCACAGATAAACAAGATGCATATTTTCTGCTTCTAGGTTCTCAGAACTTGATAAAATAAAAGTAAAATTGTATACATAAAAATAGAGTTGTCAACATTGTAGATATTAAAAAGTGTGTATATATGTATGTAATATAGGTATTAAATATACATATTAGATAACATTGGAGACTTGGCATTTTGCAGTCTAAAAAATTCTAAACTCACAGAAAACCGTGTTCAAATTCCTGAGATACCATTTTCTCACTGTGTGACCTTGGGTAATACACTGCATATTTCTAAAATCTAGTTTCCCAATCTATGAAATGAAGATCTGAATTCTTTTAACTAGTTAAATGATTTAGTGGGAAAACTAAGAAAATGTGCTTAGCATACTGCTGAGCAAACAGCCATTTCTTGATAATTGTTTGTCAAATATGAAACAAATATAAAACTTGGGGCAAGTAAAACAAAGCCATCCTGACCAGCTTTTTCTACTTTGGGATATAAAACTTCTATGTATGAGATTTGATGGGCCATGAAAAACCTCCCACCTGGAAATGTTTCCTCTCTTGGCCCTGTTAATGGCTTAGAAGACACCATGTCATACTTTCAGTTGAATTAAGGCAACCAAGCCACATTTTAAAATTCATATGTTCAGTATCTCTAATAGACAGAATATTGGCCTCCATGCCCTAACCTGTAGATATGTTACCTTCTATGGCAAAAGGGATTGTGCAGATGTGATGTAATTAAGGACCTTGAGATGGAGAAATTACTTTAGATTATCTTGGTAGGACCATTCTAATCCTTAATCAGAGAATTTTTCCTTAATCAGAGAATTTTTCCAGGTCAGGTCAGAGAGATGAGACAAAAGATGGAGGAGGAGAGATACAAAGCAGTTATTTAGTTCAACATGCCATTGCTAGCTTTGAAGATGGAGGTCAAATGCAGGCAGTGTCTTCAAACTGGTAATGGCCTTCAGATGACAGCCAGTAAGAAAACAGGGATCTCAGTCCTGTAACCACAAGGAATTGAATTCTGCTAACAGTAGGAATGAATGAGAAACAGATAATACTCCTAGAGTCTCCAGAAAGGAGACTGTGCTTTTAGCCCAGTGATACTCCTATCAGACTTCTGACCTATGGAACGCTAAAATAATAAATTTGTGTTGTTTAAGCTCTACATAGTTAGGAATTTGGCCTCACCCAAAGAGAAGTCTAGTCTTTGACATCACCTATTAGGTAGTAATCTCTAGGTCCCTGGAATGTCCTGCCTGCTAAAAGTGTCTTTGTCTAACAACGTGATTTATTTGGATCACACAGCATGAGTTCCAACCTCTGAAGAAACTAGAGACTAAACATGTAAGCCTAACATAAGGGAGAGGTTGAAGACTTAGAGTCAGCCACCTGGACAATGTGTTATTGAGCCTTAATAAAAACTCTGGACACTAAATGTTTGTGGATGAGCTTCCCTTGCTGACAATACTTTGTGTGTATTGTTACACATGGTGGCCTGGAAAAGTTAACACCATCCATGACTCAGTGTGACAGGAAGGCCAGAAGCTCTGTGTTTGGACCCCTCACAGACTCTACTCTATGTGTCTCTTTCTTCGGTTAATTTTAATTTGTATCTTTTCCCCATAATAAATCATTCAGTTAGTAGTGAGTTCTGTGAGTTACCCTAAAGAATCATCAAACCTGAGTGACCATGGGGACCCCCAAATTTGTAGCCAGCTGGTCTGCAATAAGTAACCCTGGGAACTTCTAAACTTGTGGCTGGTGTCTGAAGTGAGGGCAGTCTTGTGGAGACTGTTCCCTCAGACTTGGCAGTTGGGTTAACTCTGTGCAAGTTACTAAATTTTGTAGTAAGTTGTTTAAGCAGCAATAGAAAACTAATACAAAAACTAATAATCATAAAAAGGCTAAAACAAATAGCTCACTGGGAGTACCTCACCTTAAGAGGATGGACTTGGAATAGTAAATATCAGTGGGGGGATGGGGCTGGAGAAGAGTAGAATAAAGCTGAGGGAACAAAGTGTCAGCCTGAGAGTAGAACCACAGAGGAGAAGTCCACACTGATGCCAAAAACTTGGCCTCTGTGCATCTATGCCAATCAAATCTCAGAGACAGAGTTTTGGGTGAAGTAGGCAAGAATAGCTTTATTGTTTTGCAAGGCCAAGGGGAGAAGAGCAGGCTCCTTTCCCTTGGAAACTGTGTGTCCCAACCTACTAGGATATGGTGAGGAGTTTTATAGCAATAGTTCACCGGTGGGGTTGCTCATAAGATTAGGGTGTGTGCAGGGCCTGCACTCCTTTAATCTGGTCTCAGGCAATCTGCTGAGTTTCTATGGTTCTTAATCTGGAATGAAGAATGCTGACATCTTCCATTTGTTGGGAGTTTTAGTTCTATAAAGAGCTTAGAAGATACTCTTATGTGTATCCCTTGAGGCAGAACCAGGACTCTGCTCCAAGGCTGCACTATTGTTTCTTGGCTGTTCCTTCCCTATCTCTGCATCCCCTCCCTTCCCTGATTAACAACAGTTTGAATCTGCCCTTTGGGACTCAGGGGAGGCTGGAGTCTTTTCACTATAAACAAGAAATGGGGGACATGGAAAGGCTTTCATGCCCAGGAGTCCCATAGTGTCCTGCTCAGATTCAACACTGGGTAGGGGACAGTGCAGCAGAAGGAGTCATCCTAAGAATATTTAGTGAGGGAACAGAAAGGCTTAAGGGATACTGCCCAATTATATTAGCCATAAGGGAGTTTCTGCCAGCCAAAACAGAGAGTTTACTTCCCAGGCCCTGCTTTACAAGTAGAGGTTTAAGAAGTCTCTCCTGGGTGCAATTACTGGTGAATAAACCTCAGTCCCAATACAGCAAAAGTAACCTGTTCAGCCTCTTTTGAGAAATTCATTTTAAAATGATTTGGTGGTAGGTAAGGGGTTCATTTTTTTTGATGTATTGGCTTTCCTAGTATCCTCAGTTCAATTTATTATGCAGCCATCATAGGCCCCAGGATGCTTTTCTTTTGGCCTTGTGGCAGTCTTGGATAAATTCCAGTATCAACCACACAAAATGGTTTCTCTGAGTTTCTGTGGATTTAGATCTTCTAACGAGTTACATTTCCATCTTATTGATTCATATGAAAATATTTCCAGCAATCACATAAGAAAATGTTTCTTCCAAATTCCTCCTTGGCTAGGTTGAACATTTATAGAGTGTACAAAGAGCAAAAGGTAAACTTCATGTACATTGGGAACAGGTTGCTTTCCAAGTAACTCAGCCAAAGAGGAAGGATTTCTTGGGTTCACTGGGAAGTGGCCCAGAACTAATCACTTCAGCACTCCAGATATGGCAACCTTCCTTCTACCAGCTCTTACTCATGACACATCCTGATGATTTCATAGCTCAGAAAACCTTGATTCCAGCCCTTGAATGGAGAATCTTGCCATATCACTGCCAAGTTTTCTTTATGCCCCTACTGCTAAGGTGATTGACATCTGCTCACAAAAGCAGACATCAATTATTAAAATCAGGATAAATGCAATGCTGGTTATTACCTGAATATACTAGACAAATTTAGAGATAAGAACTTAATCCAATTATACTCCAACAACCTCTAAAAAATAAAAGGGATATCTTTTAGTATTGGTGAAACCATATCAAGTAAGACTTTGGGTTTTAGGCAGTCACATCACCTCTTTTATGAAGTTTTATTGGTTTTTATGGAGACTATTCCTTGTATACTATTTAAGACTTGTTTTCATCTGAATAAAAGGAGTGACAGGCAAGCAACACACTCTCAGCATATCAAGTGGAAAGTGATAAAGTTACAGAAAAGAAGCAACATTTGGATATTCCAATTTGCACTTGTGAATGTGGCAGTGGATTGGATGTCTAGGTTATTCAACCTCAAACTCAGTCCAGGCCTGCTTGGGCCACAAAGCAAACCTCAGCAAATTTAAGAAAATTGAAATCATATCAAGGATCTATTCTGACAAAAATGCTATGAGATTAGAAATCAACTACAAGAAAAAAACGCAAAAAATACAACCATGTGGAGGCTGAACAATACCAAACAACCAATGGATCACTGAAGAAATCAAAAAATACCTGGAGACAAATTTAAATGAAAACACGTTGATCCAAAACCTATGGGACACAGCAAAAGCGTTCTAAGAGAGAAGTTTACAGTGATACAATCTTACCTCAGGAAACAAGAAAAATATCAAATAAACAACCTAACCTTGCACTTAAAGCTACTAGAGAAAGAGGAACAAACAAAACCCAAAGTTAGTTAGTAGAAGGAAAGAAATAATAAAGATCAGAGCAGAAATAAATGAAATAGAGACTAAAAAATTACTTTAGAAAAGATAAATGAAACTAAAAGCTGGTTCTTTGAAAAGATAAACAAAATTGATAAACCTTTAGCCAGATTCATAAAAAAAAAGAGAGAGCCCAAATCAATAAAATTAGAAATGAAAAAGGAGAAGAGAAGTTACAACCGGCACCACAGAAACACAAAGGATCATGAGAGACTACTACAAGCAACTATATGACAATAAAATGGACAACCTAGAAGAAATTGACAAATTCTTAGAAAGGTGCAATCTCCCAAGACTGACCCAGCAATAAACATGAATAGTGTAGGGCTGTTTGGGGAACAACTCTATGGCTTTGGAATTACCATCCATTATTACGTGGTTATGCCAGAGGGGCACATGCTCTGAAATTGTTGTCAAGAAAGGAATGATAGGTTTAACTCACCCAGTCTTTTTCATTTTCTCATTTTTCTGGGACTAAGGGAAGGGAAATACTATAAAGAGGAATTTTGAAAGCAGTTGGCCCTTTCAGGCCAAATAGGAAGCACTACTGACAAAGCATTAAATCTTAGTCAATATAGGATCCCCATGCATCAACTCAGAGCCTATGCTTTCCTCTAAAGGGAGGAGGTAAAAAATCATTGGCCAAAACTAAGTCTAATATATCTGCTGGTTTCCTAAGACCACTAGTTAAGCAAGAGAATCTCCATACCCTTTTTAGAGCTGTTGACATTTCCATGAAAATGTTCCTACAGAAAACAGCCAGATTCCCAGCATTCTCCAGAGATATGCAAGGGATTTTGTCTTTACAGATCCTTACCTATTTCAACACCAACATCCTACAAAAACTGACCTGTGTTGGGATGGCTTGTACGTGGTGAATTTCTGTCATTCCCCCTCCTATATCCACAACCATCATTGCTACTCAGTAGAGCACAACTGCTCTCAGAGCACTTCTCAAATTAGTACTCTGTCTTTTTTCCCTCTCTTGAGATCCCAGAACAAAATAAAGGCCTGAGTAAGCAATTCACTCCATACATCATGTTCTGTTTTAGCTATGGCTATCTAGACCACTTTGGGAGTCCTCCTGACTCTTTTTATAAACAGTGGCTGTAAGAATTAATACAGTTTCTAAATGGAGACTCACAAATTTTCCACAAGTGGTGTAGGCACTTGTCAGTATCAATTTCATATTTTACCAAGAAGGATTTGATTAGATGTCATCTCAGAGTCAAGGACAACTATATTCTTCCTCTGTTGAGGATCGGAGGAGGCAGAGTTTGGAGGTGGTGATCTCACATTTTATGCTTGTTGGGTCAAGTGTGCTAAGAAACTAGGTGAAGGAGAAAGCTACTGACTTATGGGTGAGAACCTGGACACTCTGACTCTCACTGTCTATGACAACTCACTCTGTCTCATCTCTCATATCTGCTCACTGAGGCTTTTATTCTTGCTTATAGAATGGCTCTCAAATTCATCCCTCTTTGCCCACTCTCTAATAATCCTTCTAACTAAGAGACTGTATCAACCTCTTATTTGATTACTCTTAGCTCCAATTTCTATCATCCTCTGCTGTCCAGTCAACCATTTGCAGCACATTCAAATCCTCTGAAAGATGTCACCTTTTCATTTGTATGCAAGCTCCTAAACCCAGCAAATAAGGTCTTCTAAATTCTGGCCTTCATCTCTCAGCTCTATTTCATGCTCTCATTCTAATTCTTATCCAAAGTTATTTACTGCCCCTGTACACATTGTGCCCTTGGGACTTTTCCTCTGTTATTTCCTTTCCTAAAATTGCTCCCTTCTTTCTTCCTTTCTAACACCCAAATACTATGCTTGGATCCAGATCAAACTCTGGCTTGACTATGAAGTATTCCCTGATCCTCTGTCCTGGGACTTCTTACTCCTTCCCCTGTGCCATCTTAGCAAATCAGACTGCATTTTTCATATAGTCTTCATCACACTCTCCTTTATTTTATCATTCACTACCTTGTGAACTCAGAGAATATAAAATTATTATCTGATATAACTCAAGATCTGTCATTGCCTGTGTACAAGACTGGCACATGATACAAATACAATAAATATTGCATAATTCACCCTGATGCTCTAGCTTTCCCATTTTACTACCTGTGTGTTTATTTACAGAGGTTTTATGGTGTGGTGGTGAAGAGTTCAGCCATTGGGAGCCAAACCATCTGGATTTGAATCTTGGCTCTGTCCCCTAATATCTGTGTGATCTTAGGGAAGTTACTCCATGAGGATAATAAAGACCTCACATGGTCATCACCAGAATTAAATGAACTGATATGAGTAAAACATTTAGAACAGTGCCTGGTACATTCTTCAATATTCAATAAAGGTCACAAGTTCACTTAGCTAAACTCTCCCGCAAGTCTGTGATCATTGACTAACAAAGGGCAGGGTGGCACGTTGTGCAGAGCTTTTGTTCAGAATGAGTCCTGGAGTGAAAGGGGCTGGACCAGAAAAGATCTAGCAGATTCTGCAGTCTTGGAAAACAATGAGCCAGGATGACAGAGTCCACTAAGACAGAAAGGAGTAGGCAGGTCCGAATGAGCAGAAACCAGAGACCAGGAGGTCAGAGTCTGCAAGCATGGCTCCATGAGCAGCTTGGAAAGTGCCTAGTCCTAGAGCAGAGGTGGCTTGCTGTCTGCTCCACATTTGCTTTCCCTTCCAGGAGCAGGCAGACCTGGAAACTCAGGCAAATAGAGCTAGAGAAAACCAAAGGCCTTCATCTGGCTGTAGCCCTGTGGAGGCAAACACAAAGATCCACCCCATCTCATGCAGATATAACCAGAGGATATGCAGTTCACACATCTCCTGGGCTAATCCCTTTACAGACAAATCAGTGACCATCTCAATCTACATTAGGTTAATGGTTTTTATTTTATTTATTTATTTATTTATTTGCAGTACACGGGCCTCTCACCGCTGCGGCCCCTCCCACCGCGGAACCCAGGCTCCGGACGCGCAGGCCCAGCGGCCACGACCCACGGGCCCAGCCACTCCGCGGCACGTGGGACACCCCCCCGGACTGGGGCACAAACCAGCTCCCCCCTCATCGGCAGGCGCACTCCCAACCACTGCGCCACCAGGGAAGCCCAGGTTAATACATTTTTTAATCTCCAAAATTATAGGTCATCACTCTAGACAAGGTATGAGCTGTGAGAATGCAATACAAAAGGGCAATCCACATCCTTTAGTGGCTAACTCATTTTCTCCTCATAAAACATTCAAAGCATTTTACATTATTACTTTATGCCTGAGTCATAATATTGTTAAAGCTTATAAAAATCGTTTCAGTGTTAATTCCCCTGACTCAGCTTTCTTAAATATTCTTCCTGAGAAGTTGTATATAATTTAACCAGAAAAGCTTTTTTTTGTTTTTTGTTTGTTTTTTAACGAACTGAAGTAATCAGAGAACAGATAAAGTAAGGAAAATAAAATAACTGCTAGGTGAATGCAGGGTTTGGAGTTGGGAGCTATGAGCTTCACTCACTCACTACTTTGCTATAAAATGACCATTTGACCTGGCCCTTTGCCCCACCAGACATCCCTACCATCTGCCACAGGCTGAGCTGTGCCATATGCCACCAAATGAAATTAGCGTTTTTATTATTCTCTCATCACCAACAATGATCAATCAATCCAGAACGAGCAAAAGTCATGTTAAAGGCAACTCCGATATAACATATCAAAGCAAAAGCATTTTGCCTTTATTCAGAGTCCATTTATCTCTCAAAGGAGCTGCTTCAGGTGCTAGGCAGCTCAGCAAGGTATGGAAGAGTCAGGAACCCATACCCACAACCACCGGCCATGCCACCTACAAAGAGGAGTTGAAGCCTGAGCAGCAGGAGGCCCATGAGAACATGGAGCCAACAGGAGCTGGGCCAGAACTTCAGGGGCTTCAGGAGGCACAGAGGCAGGGCATGGATGATCATTTTTCTGAAAATGCAGTCTACAAACTTCTCATGATTCTCAGAAAATACCATGACTTTAAAAGGATTAAGTCATCATCCCAGAGATCAAAGAGACATCTTCCCAGAGGATGGTCCTGGAATAGCATTTTAATGATTTAAAAGGAGCCCTTAGGAAGCTCCAGTTTGAGCGGTTGGTCTTTTGCAAGAAGTGGACACCAATGAACAGAGTTGTAAGCCACTAGATGGTTCCAGAAGTCAAAGAGTATGGAACTAACCCTGTAGAGGACAGTCCAAGAAAGAGAGACTGCCATTCTTGGTGGTGTATAAGAGCAGAGTGAGAAACTGCAGAGCTTCACCAAAAGAGCCTCACACATTCAGTTGAACAGACTACCAGAAATGCCTTTACTGGATGATGTACGATGGCTAGCTTCCTAGTTGAATGACTTGGTTCTTAACATAGTGAAAAAATACATTTTAAACCATGGAACAGCAGCATCTCACCCACCAGTACAGATACAAGAAAACAATAGAAAACTCTGGTGGCATGATAGTACAATGATGTAAGGTGGATGATGAGTTAGGTGCCCAAGATGACAGGCTCCAGTCCCATAAATGTACTTCAATTCATTTTGAGGATGTATATGCAGCGCTGAAATGAACTTCATAACATTGCTCTTAGAACCCAATTATCACTTCTGGTGGAGGAGATGGCTTCCAGGAATGGAGTCCTTGAATCATCCCCCAAATAGGTCATCTCACATTGGTGCCTTATGAGTGGAAAGATGGCCTTGAAGGGCATTGTCTGAGCAACAGAAGAAGTAGAACACTCCAGAAAGATTCTGAATCCAACTCCAGCACCCCAAATTACTTCTGTGGACAGACATTAACATTTCGAGTTGAAACTGAGAGACAATTGGATAGGAGAGACATTATAGGAGTGTGGGCAGATCATAGAATGATTAAGAGTCTCTACAGAAGCATCAGACACTGTGCATTAGTACAAACAATGCCATTTTTGAAAATGCAAAAGAAATGACTAATCAGTTACCTGCAGTCACTCCTGGGAAAGGTGGCTGATAAAACTCACATTTGACATTGAAACTGTGACTCTAGGAACCATCAATAATAACGAAGGCAGAAACTTCAAGCTTCAAATAATTATTAGCTTGAACAACAGAGAAGTGTTTGTTGACTGCTTACTTGATTAATCATTCAGATCTCTTTATGTTGGATGTTAATTTTTCCAACCTGAATGGAAAGTGCTAGTGTTTTAGATTCTTGGATGACTAGCTTTGATCTGCAGGGTTTTAGGGGAGCTGTTCTTAACCTGGTTTAGTTGTAATTGATACAAATAGTAGGATTCAATCTCTTGGCCTATTGGAAATGGAAAATACTTACTGGATTCATTATGGAATATTTTAGCAATAAGATACTTAAATGTTGTAGACAAAACCATAATGCAGTCAATTTTATTTTTAGGATAGTGTTCATTAAAATATCATATCACAATAAAAATTGAATTGACTTTAAAAGTACCCATATATAAAAAAGGCTATACCCTTCTACTGTGCTTCTTTTTAAAGTTGGTTATTAGAATGGAAAAAGTCAAAGTAACATTATTTCATTGAATCTCCATATTTTAAGGATCCAAGACCATATAAACCTTAGAATAAAACAACAGGAATAGACCTAAAGAAGCCAGAGTTTGGTGATATATATTCATCATATGCTCTCCACATAAGTGTGTTGGGTGTGCTCTCCATATTCAGGTGTTTTGTAAGTAGTGTTGACTTTTATCTTAGGTTCAATAAAACTTTAAGTCCTAAAAGCATTAAAAATTTTGCATATTTTTAAATGCCTGACGAAACATCTGAAATAATCAAAGAATTTTCTTTTGCTGTTTCTATTCAATGTGATTCAAGATAGTCTAAAGGATTTTTATGGGGCAAAACTACTATGGTAGTGGTATGCACAGCAGTGTTAGCCATTTAATGTGTATGTCACGTGCACATGTGAATATCCAGCCTCAGTGACATGCTTGCACTATTTGTAGGTTACTATTTGCAGTCCAGTTTAATGTCAATTTGATGAATGATATTTTAGTTGAATAAAAAAGCACCATGGGGGAAAGAGAAATGGAGGAAAGATACAGGCTCTTAATGCCTGGCTCTGAAGACACACCTACCACTTCTGCTCACAGTCCATTGGGCAAACTAGTCACATGACTCTAACCTAGATATTTTTTGAAAATTTAAACGTGTGTAATATATTTGAAACACTTATTTCATGTATAGAAATGGTGGTCTTCGTTTACTAAGCCAGTCGACAGAAGTTTCTTTTCAATGGGATTTTTTTCCTTTTCACTTGTATGAATACAAAAGTACTTTGAAAAACAAGTTTAATTTTTTTAAGACATTCCCACCAACAGTGGAAGAGGGTTCACTTTTCTTCATACCTTCTCCAGCATTTATTGTTTGTAAATTTTTTGATGATGGCCATTATGACTGGTGTGTGGTCATACCTCATTGTAGTTTTCATTTGCTTTTCTCTAATGATTAGTGATGTTCAGCATCCTTTCAAGTGTTTGTTGGCAGTCTGTATATCTTCTTTGGAGAAATGTCTATTTAGGTCTTCTGTCCATTTTTGGATTAGGTTGTTTGTTTTTTTGATATTGAGCTGCATGAGCTGCTTGTAAATTTTGGAGATTAACCCTCTGTCAGTTGCTTCCATGTGGCTGACAGGGTCTTCGTGCTCTGGCCAGGTGTCAGGCCTGTGCCTCTGAGGGCAGAGAGCTGAGTTCCAGAAATTTGTCCACCAGACACTTCCTAGTTCCATGTAATATCAAATGGCGAAAGCTCTCCCAGATATTTCCATCTAAGCACTAAGACCCAGCTCCACTCAACAACCAACAAGCTATGGTGCTGGACACCCTAGGCCAAACAGCTAGCAAGAAAGGAATGCAACCCCACCCATTAGCAGAGAGGCTGCCTAAAATCATAATAAGGACACAGATACCTCAAAACACACCACTGGGTGCGGTGCTGCCCACCAGAAAGACAAGATCCAGCCTCATCCACCAGAACACAGGCACAAGTCACTTCCACCAGGAACCTACACAAGTCACTGAACCAACATCACGCACAATGGGAAGACACGAAAAACAATGGGAACTACGAACCTGCAGCCTGTGAAAAAGAGACTCCAAACACAGTAAGTAAAGCAAAATGAGAAGAAAGAGAAACACACAGAAGAAAAGGAGCAAGGTAAAAACCCACCAGCCCAAACAAATGAATAGGAAATAGGCAGTCGACCTGAAAAAGAATTCAGAATAATGATAGTAAATATGATCAAAAATCTTGGAAATAGAATGGAGAAAATAAAAGAAACGTTTAACAAGGACTAGAAGAACTAAACAGCAAACAAACACTGATGAACAAAACAATAAATGAAATATAAAATTCCCTAGAATGAATCAATAGCAGAATAACTGAGGCAGAAGAACAGATAAGTGACCTGGAAGATGAAACAGTGGAAATAACTACTGCAGAGAAGAATAAAGAAAAAAGAGTGAAAAGAATTGAGGACAGTCACAGAGACCCCTGGGACAACATTAAGCACACCAACATTCTAATCATAAAGGGTCCCAGAAGAAGAAGAGAAAAAGAAAGGGACTGGAGAAAACATTTGAAGAGATTATAGTTGAAAACTTCCCTAATATGGTAAAGGAAGTAGTTAATCAAGTCCAGGAAGCACAGAGAGTCCCATACAGGATAAATCCAAGGAGAAACAGGCCAAGACACAAATTAATCAAACTATCAAAAATTAAATACAAAGAACAAACATTAAAAGCAGCAAGGGAAAAACAACAAATAACATACAAGGGAATCCCCATAAGGTTAACAGCTGATCTTTCAGCAGAAACTCTGCAAGCCAGAGGGAGTGGCAGGGATAATTAAAGTGATGAAAGGGAAAATCCTACAACCAAGGTTACTCTACCCAGCAAGGATCTCATTCAGATGTGACAGAGAAATTAAAATCTTTACAGATAAGCAAAAACTAAGAGAATTCAGCACCATAAAACCAGCTTTACAACCATAGCTAAAGGAACTTCTTTAGACAGAAAACACAAAAGAAGTAAAAGACCAACAATAACAAATCCAAAATAATTAAGAAAATGGTAATAGGAACATACATATCGATAACTACCTTAAATGTAAATGGATTAAATGCTCCAACCAGAAGACATAGACTGGCTGAATGGATACAAAATCAAGACCCATATATATGCTGTCTACAAGACACCCACTTCAGGATTTCCCTGGTGTTCCAGTGATGAAGAATCTGCCTTCCAATGCAGGGGACATGGGTTCAATTCCTGGTCAGGGAACTAAGATCCCACATGCTGCAAGGTAACTAAGCCCTCGACCTCAGGAGCCCATGCACCGTAACTAGGGAGAAGCCCACATGCTGCCACAAAGATCCTGCATGATGAAACTAAGACCTGATACAACCAAAGAATAAATGAATAAATAAATATTAAAAAAAAAAAAAACACACACTCACTTCAGACTTAAGGACACATACAGACTGAAAGTGAGGGAATGGAAAAAGGTTTTCCATGCAAATGGAAATCAAAACAAAGCTGGAGTAGCAATTCTCATATCAGACAAAATAAACTTTAAAATAAAGGCTACTACAAGAGACAAAGACGGACACTACAGAATGATCAAGGGATCAATCCAAGAAGAAGATATAACAATGGTAAATATTTATGCACCCAACATAGGAACACCTCAATACATAAGGCAAATGCTAACAGCCATAAAAGGGGAAATCGACAGTAACGCAATAATAGTAGTGGACTTTAACACCTCACTTTCACCAATGGACAGATCATCCAAAATGAACATAAATATGGAAACACAAGCTTTAAATGACACATTAAACAAGATGGACTTAATTAATATTTATAGGACATTCCATCCCAAAACAACAGAATAAACTTTCTTCTCAAGAGCTCATGGAACATTCTCCAGGATAGATCATATCTTGGGTCACAAATCAAACCTTTGTAAATTTAAGAAAATTGAAGTTCTATCAAGTATCTTTTCTGACCACAATGCTATGAGACTAGATATCAACTACAGGAAAAAATCCATAAAATATACAAATACATGGAGGCTAAGCAATACACTGTTAAATAACCAAGAGATCCCTGAAGAAATCAAACAGGAAATAAAAAACTACCTAGAAACAAATGACAGTGAAAACATGACAACCCAATAGCTATGGGATGCAGCAAAAGCAGTTGTAAGAGGGAAGTTTATAGCAATACAATCCTGCCTCAAGAAACAAGAAACATCTCAATTAAACAAACTAAACTTACACTGAAAGCAATTAGAGAAAGAAGAACAAAAAAATCCCAAGGTTAGCAGAAAAAGTGTATTCATAAAGATTAGATCAGAAATAAATGAAAAAGAAATAAAGGAATGAATAGCAAAGATCAATAAAACTAAAAGCTGTTTCTTTGAGAAGATAAACAAAACTGATAAACCATTAGCCGGACTCATTAAGAAAAAAAGGGAGAAGATTCAAATCAATAGAATTAGAAATGAGAAAGGAGAAGTAACAACTGACACTGCAGAAATATAAAGGATCATGAGAGATTACTACAAGCAACTATATGACAATAAAATGGACAACCTGGAAGAAATGGACGAATTGTTAGAAAAGCACAACCTTCTGAGACTGAACCAGGAAGAAATAGAAAATAAAAACAGACCAATCACAAGCACTGAAATTGAAACTGTGATTAAAAATCTACCAACAACAAAAGCCCAGGACCAGATGCCTTCAGAGGCGAATTCTATCAAACATTTAGAGAAGAGCTAACACCTATCCTTCTCAAACTCTTCCAAAATACAGCAGAGGGAGGAAAACTCTCAAACTCATTCATCAAGGCCACCATCACCCAGATACCAAAACAAGACAAAGATGTCACAAAGAAATAAAACTACAGGCCAATATCACTGATGAACACAGATGCAAAAATCCTCAACAAATACATGCAAACAGAATCCAGTAGAACATTAAAAGGATCATACAGCATGATCAAGTGGGGTTTATCCCAGGAATGCAAAGATTCTTCAATATATGCAAATGCATCAATGTGATACATGATATTAACAAATTGTAGGAGAAAAACCATTTGATTATCTCAATAGATGCAGAGATAGCTTTTGACAAAATTCAACAGCCATTTATGAAAAAAACGCTCCACAAAGTAGGCACAGAGGGAACTTACCTAAAAATAATAAAGGCCATATATGACAACCCACAGCTAACATCGTTCTGAAAGGTGAAAAACTGAAACCATTTCTTCTAAGATCAGGAACAAGACAAGGTTGTCCACTCTCACCACTATTATTCAACATAGTTTTGGAAGTTTTAACCCCAGCAATCAGAGAAGAAAAACAAATAAAAGGAATCCAAACTGGAAAAAAAAACATAGTAAGGCTGTCACTGTTTGCAGATGACATGATACTATACATAGAGAATCCTAAAGATGCTACCAGAAAACTACTAGAGCTAATCAATGAATTTGGTAAAGTAGCAGGATACAAAATCAATGCACAGAAATCTCTTGCATTCCTATACCCTAATGATGAAAAATCTGAAAGAGAAATTAAGGAAACACCCTCATTTACCACTACATCAAAAAGAATATAATACCTAGGAATAAACCTACCTAAGGAGACAAAGACATGTATGCAGAAAACTCCAAGACACTGATGAAAGAAATTAAAAATGATACAAACAGATGGAGAGATATATCATGTTCTTGGATTGGAAAAATCAGCATTCTGAAAAGGACTATACTACCCAAAGCAATCTACAGATTCAGTGCAATCCTTATCAGACTACCAATGGCATTTTTCACAGAACTAGAACAAACAATTTCACAATTTGTATTGAAATACAAAAAACCCCGAATAGCCAAAGAAATCCTGAGAAAGAAAAACGGAGCTGGAAGTATCAGGCTCCCTGACTTGAGACTATACTACAAATCTACAGTAACCAAGACAGTATGATACTGGCACAAAAACAGAAATATAGATCAAAGGAACAGGACAGAAAGCCCAGAGATAAACCCATGCACATAAGGTCATCTTATTTTTGATAAAGGAGGCAAGAATATACAATGGAGAAAAGACAGCCTCTTCAACAAGTGGTGCTGGAAAACTGGACAGGTACATGTAAAAGAATGAAATTAGAACTCTCCCTAACACCATACACAAAAATAAATTCAAAATGGATTAAAGACCTAAATGTAAGGCCAGACACTATAAAACTCTTAGAGGAAAACATAGGAAATACACTCTATGACATAAATCACAGTAAGATCCTTTTAGACCCACCTCCTAGAGAAATGGAAATAAAAACAAAAATAAACAAATGGGACCTAATGAAGCTGAAAAGTTTTGCACAGCAAAGGAAACCATAAACAAGATGAAAAGACAACCCTCAGAATGGGAGAAAGTATTGCAAATGAAGCAACTGACAATGGATTAATCTCCAAAATATACAACAGCTCTTGTATCTCAATATCAAAAATCAAACAATCCAATCCGAAAATGGACAGAAAACCTAATTGGACATATCTCCAAAGAAGATATACAGATTGCCAACAAACACATCAAACGATGCTCAACATCACTAATCATTAGAGAAGTGCAAATCAAAACTACAATGGGAGGGGCTTCCCAGGTGGCGCAGTAGTTGAGAGTCTGCCTGCCGATGAAGGGGACACGGGTTCGTGCCTGGTCTGGGAGGATCGAACATGCTATGGAGCAGCTGGCCCTGTGAGCCATGGCCGCTGAGCCTGCATGTCCAGAACCTGTGCTCTGCAACGGGAGAGGCCACAACAGTGAGAGGCCTGCGTACCACAATAAAAAAAAAAAAAAAAAAAAAAAACTGCAATGAGGTATCACCTCACACTGGTCAGAATGGCCATCATCAAAACATCTACAAACAATAAGTGCTAGAGAGGCTGTGGAGAAAAGGGAACCCTCTTGCACTGTTGGTGGGAATGTAAATTGATACAGCCACTATGGAGAATGGTATGGAGGTTCCTTGAAAAGCTAAAAATAGAAGTACCATATTACCCAGCAATCCCACTAGTGGGCATATACCTGAGAAAACCATAATTCAAAATAGTCATGTACCACAATGTTCATTGCAGCTCTATTTACAATAGCCAGGACATGGAAGCAACCTAAGTGTCCATCGACAGATGAATGGATAAAGAAGATGTGACACATATATACAATGGAATATTACTCAGCTATAAAAAGAAACGAAATTGAGTTATTTGTAGTGAGGTGGATGGACCTAGAGTGTATCATACAGAGTGAAGTCAGAAAGAGAAAAACTAATACCATATGATAACACATATATATGGAATCTAAAAAAAAAAAAAAAAAAAAAGTGGTTCTGAAGAACCTAAGGGTAGGATAGGTATAAAGATGCAGACATAGAGATTGGACTTGAGGACACGGGGAGGGGAAAGGGTAAGCTGGGACGAAGTGAGAGGTTGGCGTGGACATGTATGCACTGCCAAATGTAAAATAGATAGCTAGTGGGAAGAAACCACATAGCACAAGGATATCAGCTCAGTGTTTTGTGACCACCTAGAGGTGTGGGGTAGAGAGGGTGGGAGGGAGATGCAAGAGGGAGGAGATATGGGGATCTATGTATATGTATGACTGATTCACTTTTTTATACAGCAGAAACTATTACACAATTTTAAAGCAGTTATATTCCCATAAAGATGTTTAAAAAGACATTAGTGAATAACACTCAAAATGAAGAAAGAAAACTCAGTATGTGCCCCAGAGATCTTTGGACAACAGATGGAGACAATAGGTCATGAATATGTGATGGGGTCCAGCTGACGGGGTGATGTTCAATTTACCATTCACAATGATAAGAAGAAGTAGATACTAAGTGTCCTGGTCAGTAATGTTATACATATGCAGGTGTGTGTGTTTGTCTGTTTGAGATCAATAATTTTATAATTAGCATTCTATGTATCAACTCTCAGTAAAATAGTTTTCTGGAAAAAAAAATCATTGCATTTGAACTATACATGTACGTTTAGCCTGTGGAGATGCCCAGTCTGTTCTAAAGAAGAAATTCAACCCTGCTTCTCCTTGTACTGACTTAGCATCAAACTAGGTGAGGCAGAAGATAATCCTATCTCACCCCCCTGCCTTCCTCAGGTGAAAAGGAGAAAGTTTTTTTCTATCTCAGATATTCAGATGCCAACTTGAAAAGGATAAGAACAATCTCACCAGCTAGAGTTTTGGGAAAATGACACTTCTTTGAACAAAGCAGTCTCCTGAGGCTAATTATTTTAGAGCATTTTGCCCTCAGATAGCTTCACCTTTGGTGTGTCACCCACCGTCCACTTTTTCAGATTAAGTAACAAAGGGATAAAAAGGTCATCTGGCTTTTCAAGATCAGGAATATATATCAAGGGATTAGATTCACAACTTTCTTATTTCCAGGAATTGAGCTTCTACTGTTAGGCTGGCTCTCTCCTGGATACTCTGTTTACATTCAGAGGCTGTTGTAATGCTTCCTTGGTATACAACAACTTTTACAACACTGTCATTTTTTGGGTTTATTGGGTTTTTTGGGGTTTATTGGGTTTATTTTTGGGTTTATTGGGTTTCTCTGCAAATTTATTATAGCTGATGTTTAACTTATATAAGTCCCCTGATTCTAATTGTTGAGTTCATTCATCCCTGGTGTTAAGGGTGTTAATAAAATCTATCTTCCAAAGGCCCAGAACTGAAGGCCAGATTCTGATCCTTGGTGAATTGTCCAAGGCAAATACTCCTTGGAAAGTCTTTTCAGCTAACAACCTGGTGTAGCACATGAAACTGTCCAAAGCTGAGCCACCAATACATTAAATCACGAGGCTTGCTTAAATGGTCTGTAGACTTATAATATGTTGGATGAGCCTTCCTTAAACCAGTCTAGGAAGCAACCAAGACCCAATAAAAGGCCAGAAGGTATGGCTCTACTTTGTCTAAAATTATTAAACTGATTATCAGCTAACTCAGTTCAAATTAATTGCAGTCATGATTTGACTGGGGGTTCATTACCTAACAGTACCCTATTTTTGGCAACAAGGTAAAGATAAATCTGTAATAGAATTCACTTCACTGTCAGGCAGTCCACAGTATAATTGGCACCCCCATCAAACACCCTGAAACCTCACATGGTTTGTGAATTCTAAGAGTGAACTTCACACTTCACCTTGCATTTTATATGCTTTCACTACTACTCAAATGGAAAAAAGAAATAAAAAGACAAGTGATTGTCACTTATGGAATTATTTAATCTCAAATTACATTGTCTTTTCTGTTTCTTATTGTGTTCCCACTTTACCAGGTAAGAATGTCCCCACCCTACCAGCCATGGGGCAGAAACAAGTTTATGATGTTCTCAGAGAATTAACATCTTACAGAAGTATTCTTAAGACTTATCCTTCAGTTGCTGAAGAACTACTTTGGGGTATTCTATGAACTCTTGACATAGTGGGGGGATTTGGGCTAGGCATTGTGCATTTCCCTGTACTGGTGCTTGATCTTGGTTAAATGATAGGTCCTCAATGCTCAGTTGACATCCCTAAAGTACCACAGTACCAAATGCTGGCTTCAAGATGCTCTATTCTGAGATACGCCTGCCTTTGGCTAGCCAAGGGTACATGTTCTTATCTTCTTGGGAGTGTTATCTTTCATTTTAGAGCAAATCTAGAAAAGCTGTCTATTTTTCTTTGGCTAAGGTTGAGATGTCTAAGACCCAAAGGAGAGTTCTCTTGGAAGAGTCAAACACAAGTTCTCAGGTGTCTCACGTGGGAAGAGTAGTGAACCCACCTTCCATATGTCCTGTTGGGAAGAAGGGAAGAGGGGAGGGGAGTTGGAGCTCTTCTCATAGGTTGAAAAGATGAGAAAAAGTTTTCCATCACTAAAAGGATGAGAGACCCGGCTTTGCAAGGAGAAGCAAAACGTTCAGGTACTTTGAAGTCAGGGCTGGTACAGCTCAGTGATGTTAGCCTTGTGAAAATCCGTCCACAGAGTGGCCTCAAGATGCCTATCATAGTTTGTGCAACCGGGATGGTCTCCCCCACCATTGAGTACCAGCAGGAGAAGAGCCGGTGCAGGCGGCCACGAGCAGGAGAAGCAAGCAGCCAGAGCACATCCTGCGCAGAGTCACCCCTCTCCCGCCTCCCCAGTAATTTATTTGCTTACCTTAGCCAGTCTACAAGATAAATACAGAAGGAAAAAATTTCCCCATTGAACAGCAGAGTAAACAGAACCTCTGAGAGGTTCATGCTTGCCCCATGTGTCAGGAGTTGGTTCTGTTTTCTTCCGTCACCCTATGTCTCTCTCTAGGTCCCATATTACTTTTCCTTTTCTTTCCCACTCCTGCCCTAAACATATGCACTCAGGAAGCAAAATAGCCCATTTACTGGGAAAATCATGCACATGATTATTTAATAAAGATAATAATAAGCCTTACCTAAATGTTAAGATCTATGCAAGAACTTTTGCAGATTTTGCCTTTTTTTTCCTATTGTGGATTGACTTTGCTTTTCCTCGTTGTTGTTTACAGAATGCAGATTTTAAAAACTAAATTGAAATATTTTAACTCCTTCATAATTCTGATAAAATCTCTTTTATATAAAAAGGCAATTGATTTGTATTTTCTTTAGAAAATGTACATCTATAGAAATAGGTAACATGCAGCAGTGTCCCACTGTTATAAATTATCCAGATTAACAATTCACAAATATTTTTCCTATCTTATCTGCCTGAAATAATGTTCTAAATCATTTCTATGAATCTGAGAGACTTAAAAATGAGGAATAATTCTAATTTACTTTTTTTAGTTGTTGAGTATATTATTCACCTCAACTGTTAAGAAAAATAAGAACAATAGATGAATATCTCCATCTAGAGCCTGTTTAGGAAAAATGTAATTGCTCAAAAGAGGTCATTCTGTATTCTGATAATGGGCTGCAATTCAACAGCTCATCAGTATGTCAGGAGAAAACATCAAGGACATGACTAACCTCAGTTTGGGATGGACGCTGTGTGATCAGATTTATATTCCCTGGGATGCTGGTTTAGTTTCTATTCATGTGTCCTAAGATTGCTGGGCACAAAGTAATTCAATGTTTTATAGCTCAGATGAGCCAAACAGAACTCTAACTTCTCTCTGTGCCTGATACCAACTCTGCATAAGCAGCAAATAAATTATTTGGAGTCTGTGTAAATTCCATCATAAAAATAAGCAAAGAGTGCATTGGAAAGAAAAAAAATGTTACTTAAGTCATGAAAAGGTATTTTTATTTTTAATGATAATTTTATTTAATTTATCTTTATGGATATTTTGAGTTTTAGTTATAAATATTCACACACACCCCATTCCATCTCCTCCTTCATCTTACTCTATCAATTATTCATTCTCTATCTACATTTATTTATCTCTACTTTTTTCCATTTCTAAGGGGACCTTCCCCTTGGCTCATTCTCAGTTCTTCTTTTACTTATTTGATTTGTCAGTCCTCTGTGATGTTGTTTAATACACCTTCCTCCCAGAAACCCTTCCTTTGCTTCTCATGGCACTAAACTGTAGCAGGTAGTTAATGTTCCATCCTTAGCTTTTAAGACTTTAATATTCCCATGCATGACAGCCCAGACTTACAACCACCAGCACATGATGTTCTTTTGCTTGAACACCAGAATCCACTCTTATTGCACATGTGTTAGGCCAGCAGTACCAGGGAACTGTACCCTGAGAACCCCTCCAGACAGTAACTAACAGCAACTGGTATACAAATATTTGTGCTCATTCACCCCTCATGCAGGACAATTCTTCCACACATGTGTACACTGAGTGTCAGAGTTCTGCAGTGAAACTAAGCTTCAGTTGTTCACAACTAAAAACAACCTTTATTGGTTTTATTCTCTTCTCTGTCTCACCTCTTCACTCGTCTATTGCTATGTCCTAGGATTGTTTACCAACTAAATTCCTTGCACTCAAACCTTGTCTTGGTGTCTTCTTATGGAATCCAAAGATAAAAATTTAGTTTTATAGTTACTTCCCTAAATTTTTCTTTTCAGGATTTTTTTCTCTCCCTGAGACTCTTTAACTCTCGGGGATTTCAAAGTTTCATTCTCTGGTCGAGCTCATGCACATTCTTGTTTGCACTTACCATCTATAGATTGATGACTCTCAAGTCAATTCATCTAGCTGTATAACTTTCAAAGATTTACTTTCACCAGGCTGTTACTGTCCCCCAAACTACTGTGAATTCTTTGAAGACTGGCCTATCTTTTTTTATTTCTCTATTTCCAGGCTTTAAAATAGATTCTGACATGCCATACATATTGAGTAAATGAAATTTGAATTGATTAGAACATGAAAGTACAGGGCAAATGTCAATTTATTGCATACACACAAGTACTAGAATCATTCTGTGCCTACATAGTAACAAAATAAAGACAGTTTAATGAATTCATATGAAAATATATTCAAATCTGTGAAAAAGGAAAAAACCGTACTTTTTTGGAGCATGGTAACATAAATCACCAGCTGACTGAACATCCCATGTTCTGACTGAATTTACTGATAAATTCAACAATTTGAGTATTAAGTGCTAAATATCAGTATTTAATAGCTGTAGCTTTTGTTCCCCTCTCAGTTAATCAGCTATTCAAAAAGTATCTTGCTCAACTGAAGTCAATTTGTCTAGTTTTCAGGATATCTGTTAACCACCAGGAACTATATTTCTTATATTTAAAATAAATGAGAGCACCAGCAAGGCCTCTCGTTTCCATTTAGAAAATGGAAGGCTGCCAGAGAGAGTACCCAGATCAACTGCTGACATTTAAATAGCTATTTACTTAATTCCAATGAAGTATTTCATGCATAAGAATTAAGATTGTGAGCAATAAATTAGGCACATTTTTGCCATGAATCCTTTAAGGAATCATCATCTAGAGTAGCAGAATTTTAGTGTTAATTACAATTTAAGTCAACTGCCTTATTTCAGAGCGAAAGCAGCTGAGATCTAGACACATGGAGCAGCTTTTCTAGAGCACAGCACAGGTGGTGAGCTGAGACCAAGGCATTACCCTATGGTTTATACCCAGGCCCTCCTGTACCCCATTTGTATATTGCTTCAAAAACTGTAATGTCAAAGATAATACAATGGCTCTGCATCCATTGCATTTATGGGGCAATATTTGTTAGAATTAGAAAAAAAAAATGACCTGGAAGAGACTTTAGAGATTATTAAGTACAGCTCTTTTTCCTGATAAATATATCCACTCTATAATATCTAAAAAGTGGGTTTCAATAATTTAGTTTCCAGACTGTCATACAAAAAGTTTGGGATCATCACTTTTGTTTTCACAAGAAAAATAGCTGAACAAAATGAAAATCAACAACTTTTCTTCGATCCATCAGAGAATTGAGATCACAGGTCTGCCATCCTGAAACTGGAGAGACAGATACTCACAGCTTACCAGGGACAGAAACTTCTGCTGGAGCCTTTTAGGAACAATTAAAGGGTAATTGAATAGTTGCTGGAGATGAAACATTGACTAATGAATGAGAGATAAAAACTCATGTGGGCACCCATACTTTCTTGAGATTTACTTCAAAGAACTCCACTGAGTTCTCACTGTGAAAATCAGAGAAAAAGGCTTTCATGTTTCTGACAGAAGGAGGGGAAAGTAACAACTTTTAAATAAGCTCAGAGTGCTTTGTTCTCCTTAACAACTGCCTGTCCTCAAGGGAAACTATTTTACCAGAGTTTAACCAACTAGGGTTTTACTAGAGCCTAACAGACCTGTAGGAAGGTACTTGACCAACTCCAACCTCCTCTGGACTTCTTGTCTCACCTAAAAGGAGAGGTGTAAGCTGAGAAGCATTTGTGAAAATAACAGTCCAGGGACACAGGTTCACTAAAATACTGAGAATTAATCATAGGACTATAGAACACTTCCCCTCCCCTATACCTTACCATC
Source organism: Hyperoodon ampullatus (assembly GCF_949752795.1). Lineage (NCBI taxonomy): Eukaryota > Metazoa > Chordata > Mammalia > Artiodactyla > Ziphiidae > Hyperoodon > Hyperoodon ampullatus. The sequence continues at coordinate 8,490,947 of NC_136928.1, forward strand.
ACACCAGTAGGTCTCCTCCTGTATAACGGGATTACAGCTGAAAAAATGGAAAGACTATTTAAGAAGTATTCTCTAGGGAAATGCAGGACAATAGGGAAGACAAAAACAAGGACACTAGGGAAATTTTATCCTCTGACACCACAGCTACAGTAAAGAGTAAACATAACCTTAATCTCATCCAGATAAGTATAAACACTCACACTAAAGACCTATTTACTTCACTTCTTTTTCTCCAGTACATCATGTTTGACTTTTAACAAAAACTGAGAAACAAAACACAGAGTCTGTGGAGACAAAGCAAGCATCAGAACTAGATTCAGATACGGCAGAGATTTTGGAATTGTCAGGCAAAACATTTGAAATAATTATAATTAATTAATATGCTAATTAGCTCTAGTAAAGAGAAAGTGGACATTGTAGAAGATGAGATGGATAATGTAAGTGGAAAGATGGAAATTCTAAAGAAGAATCAAAATGAAATGCTAGAAATCAAAAACACTGTAGTAGATATGAAGACTGCCTTTGATGGGCTCACCAGTAGACTAAAAACGTCCAAGAGAAGAATCAGTGATCTTGAGTATATGTCAATAGAAACTTTCTAAACTGAATAGCAAAGAGAAAAAAGAATGAGAAAAATTGAACAATATATCCAAGAACTAGGATAATTGCAAAAGATGTAGTATATATGTAATGGGAATGCCATAAAGAGACAACAGATCAGAAAAAATTATTTTAAGTTGTAATGGCTGAGACTTTTCCAAAATTAATTACAGACACCAAACCACAGGTCCAGAAAGCTCAGAGATCAAGCAGGATAAATACCACAAAATCTATAACTAGGCTTATTATATTCCAATTGAAATGAAGAAAATATTGAACAAAGCCAGAGGGGGAAAAAACATGCTTATAGAGGAACACAAATTAGAATTACAGTAGACTTCCTATCATAAACCATGCAAGTGAGAAGAGAGTGGAATGAAATATTTAAAGTATTAAAAGAAAACAAAACCTAGAATTCTGAATCCAGTGAAATTATCTTTTAAAAGTTAAGGAAGAATGACAACTTGATAAGACAAAAAAAGAGAGAATTTGTTACCAGTAGGTCTATCTTACAGAAATATTAAAAGAAGTTCTTCAGACAGAAAAAAAAAAAATGTATATAGTTCAGAAATGCAGATCTGAATAAAGAAATGAAGAGCATTGAAGAAGGAAGGAATAAGTGAAGGCAAAATAAAAAAGTATATTTCTTATTCTTAATTTATCTAATAGATAGCTTGTTGAAAATAATAATAGCAATAATGTGTTGAGTGATTATAGCTTATGGATAGCTTATGGATAAGTAAAATGAATACAGCAATGTAATAAGGAACAAGAGAGAGGATTTAAGAAGTCCCTGTTTTAAGGTACATTCACTACCTATGAAGTGTTATAGTGTTATTTGAAAGGGGACTTAGATTAATTGTAAATGTATATTACAAACTCTAGGGCAACAACTAAGATCTTTTTAAAAAGAAGTGTAACTGATATGCTAAAAGAAGAAAAAAAGTGGAATCATATAAAATACATATTTAAAACCAGAGAAGACAGAAACAAATAAATGATGAAAAGAAAAACAAAGAGCAATGAATAGAAACTGTTAGAAATACAGTACATATTAATCCAACTATATCAATAATCACTTTAAAGGTGAATAGTTTAAAGACAGAGACTGTCCGAGTGGATGAAAAAACAAGATCCAACATATGCTGTCTACAAAAAAATCCACTTTAAACCTAAAGACACAGATAGATTAAAAGTAAAGGAATGGGGCTTCCTTGGTGGCGCAGTGGTTAGGAGTCCGCCTGCCGATGCAGGGGACACGGGTTCATGCCCCAGTCTAGGAAGATCCCACATGCCGCGGAGTGGCTGGGCCCGTGAGCCACGGCCGCTGAGCCTGCGTGTCCAGAGCCTGTGCTCCGCAACGGGAGAGACCACAACAGTGAGAGGCCCGCATACCACAAAAAAAAAAAAGTAAAGGAATGGATAAAAATAAAACTTCCCAACAATCATCAAAGGAAGCTGAAGTAGCTAAACTAACTTCAGACAAAGAAGACTTCTGAGCAAGGAAAATTATCAGGGATAAAGAAGGGTATTACCAAATGATAAAGACGTCAGTTCACCAAGAAGACTTATAATCCTTAATGTGTATGCACCTAACAACAGAGCGTCAAAATACTTAAGGCAAAAACTGATAGAACTCAATGAGAAATAAATGAACTTACTGTCATAACTGGAGACAGATCCAGCAGGCAGAAAAATAGTAAAGATAAATTTGAACTGACTAGCATCATCAACTAATTGGATCTAATTGACATCTATAAATACCTCATCCAACACATTCTTCTCAGGCTCCCATGGAGCATTAACCAAGATAAACCATGTTCTGAGCCATAAAGCAAACCTTAACAAATTTAAAAGAGTAGAAATCATAAGCCTACAATGGAATTAAACTAGAAAACAATAACAGAAGGAGTTGGAAAAATCCAAAAATATTTGGAGATTAAACAGCACATTTCTAAATAACACATGGATCAAAGAATATCTTGAGAAATTTTAAAATATATCAAGCAAAATGAAAATGCAACTCATCAAAATGCCTCAGTTACAGTGAAGGCAGTATTTAGAGGGAAATGTATAGCATTGAATACATATATTAGAAGAAAACTCTAAAATTAATAATCTAAGCTTCCATTTTAGGAAACTTAAAAAAGAGCTTAAAAGCTTAAGTTAAAAAACTTAAAAACTTAAAAAAATTATATTCAAAGTAAGCAAAAGGAAAAGATAATAAAAATAGTGCACAGATCAATGAAATTGAAAACATCATCCCACGTGTTCTTATAACAGAGGGAAAGACTTTTTTGGTTTGTTTGTTTGTGTTTTGACTGGTGACAAATTTTATTTTTCCATGTGGAAAACTCAGGCTGTGTTCATGGTCTTATTTTATTTAAATAGATCTTTATTGGAGTAGAATTATTTCACAATACTGTATTTGTTTCTGTTGTACAACAAAGTGAATCAACCATATGCATACATATGTCCCCATATCCCCTCCCTCTTGAGCCTCCCTCCCATCCTCCCTATGAAGAACTCCCAAATTCATTCTGCAAAGCCACCATCACCCTAATACCAAAACCAAAAAAAGATATCACAAAAAATGAAAACTACAGGCCAATATCACTAGTGAACATAGACGCAAAAATCCTGAACAAAATACTAGCAAACAGAATCCAACAGCCCATTAAAAGGACCATACACCATGATCAAGTGGGAATTATCCCAGGGAAAGATGGGTTTTTGAGATATACATCCAGAAGGTACACAGAGGAGAAAGCATGGAGCAAAGAGATGCACCCACAAGCCAAAGAATGCTAGCAGCCACCAGAGGCTTGAAGAGGCAAGAAACAGATTCTACCCTACAGCTTCCAGAGGTACTGCATCTATATTGACACCTTGATTTTGGACTTTGGGCCTCCAGAAATGTGAGAAAATAAATTTCTGTTGTTTTAAACCACGAACTTTGTGCTAATCTGTTACAGCAGCCACAGAAAACTAATACAATATTCAACTCAACAGCTAGTTTCTTTGGCAAAATTCCCATAGAAAATACCATGCAATTAGCCAAATACCAGATAATAGCATCAAGATACAGGAAATCATTTAAGTTGAATTGTCAGCCTAAATGACAAATACTGGCCTGTCAAGATATGCCAGAAATCTTAAGTACTTTTCTCATAATGATGTTTTTTTGTTGTTGTTGTGTTTTGTTTTGTTTTAAATGAGAAGATTTGATAAATGTCTGTGCTTCTCTTTAAAATTTATATTTATTATACTGAATTGGCTCTTGGAAATTTCATTTACTTGTTTGAGTCCAGTCAAACTGTACATACCATTTATAGTAGTCTTGAGTATGAACAAAGGGAAGACAAATTTATGGTAGAGGTACATCAATTGTGAAGGTATTGTCCACCAACTCAGATAAAGTGACTTATACAGTCCTCTGTTTGCAGTTCTGTATTAATATGTACCTGATTCCTGGCTACATAGTTCCCTATCTGCACACTCTCTTCGTTATAGGAGAAAATCAGAAAACTGTTTCCCTTTCCTTCTCCAACATCAAAACTTCCATACTCAGCATTTTCAAGTCATATCATTCTGTTCTTATTGAAATTTTCTCACACCTCGAGGCCTGGCTCACAGCCACAGGTATTGTGAAATTCACATGGGTTCCACTATCTCCTAGTTCATGTCAGTGAGACCACATTTTAGAGGGGAGTTCATCCTGTCTTTTTGTTTTATTATTATTATTGGGGTATAGTTGTTTTGCAATGCTGTTAGTTTCTACTCTACAGTGAAATGGAGTTCCCTGTGCTATACAGCAGGTTCTTATTAGTTATCTGTTTTGTACATATTAGTGTATATATGTCAATCCCAATCTCCCAATTCATCCTACCCTCCTTCCCTCCCTTGTGTCCATATGTTTGTTCTCTACATCTGTGCCTCTATTTCTGCCTTGCAAACTGGTTCATCTATACCATTTGTCTAGATTCCACATATATATTTTAATATATGATATTTGTTTTTCTCTTTCTGACTTATTTCACTCTGTATGACACTCTCTAGGTCCATCCACGTCTCTACAAATGACCCCATTTCATTCCTTTTTATGGTTGAGTAATAGTCTGTTGTATACATGTACCACATCTTCTTTATCTATTAGTCTGTTGGTGGGCATTTAGGTTACTTCCATGACCCGGCTATTGTAAATAGTGTCACAGTGAATATTGGGGTGCATGTGTCTTTTTGAATTATGGTTTTCTCTGGCTATATGCCCAGTAGTGGGATTGCTGGGTCATATTGTAATTCTATTTTTAGTTTTTTAAGGAACCTCCATACTGTTCTCCATAGTGGCTATATCAATTTACATTCCCACCAACAGTGCAAGAGGGTTCCCTTTTCTCCACACCTTCTCCAGCATTTATTATTTGTAGATTTTTTGATGATAGCCATCCTGAACAGTGTGAGTTGATACCTCATTTTAGTTTTGATTTGCATTTCTCTAATAATCAGTGATGTTGAGCATCTTTTCATGTGCCTCTTGGTCATCTGTATGTCTTCTTTGGAGAAAAGTCTATTTAGGTCTTCTGTCCATTTTTGAATTGGGTTGTTTATTTTTTTGATATTGAGCTTCATGAGTTATTCGTATATTTTGGAGATTAATCCTTTGTCCATTGATTCATTTGCAAATATTTTTTCCTATTTGGAGGGCTGTCTTTTCATCTTGTTTATGGTTTCCTTTGCTGCGCAAAAGCTTTTAAGTTTCATTAGGTCCCATTTGTTTACTTTTGTTTTTATTTCCATTACTCTAGAAGGTGGGTCAAAAAAGATCTTGCTATGATTTATGTCAAAGAGTGTTCTTCCTATGTCTTCCTCTAAGTTTTCCTCTAAGTGTCCGGTCTTACATTTAGGTCTTTAATCCATTTTGAGTTTATTTTTGTGTATGGTGTTAGGGAGTGTTCTAATTTCATTCTTTTCCATGTCCAGTTTTCCCAGCATCACTTTTTGAAGAGACTTTTTTTTTATCCTTTCTTGAAGTATATTTATTTAATGTTTACCTATTTATCTTTCCAACCAGGCCAGTAATTTTCAATTTGGATTAGAGGTGAGATCCTACAGAATGACCTAGAAAGATAGTTTGTAGTTCTGTACCTCCCCCCTCCCTGAAATTCTGACTCAGTAGATGGTCGATGGGAATGAGCTCCTCAGATAGCTCTGAAACTTACCTCCCTTCCCACTCCCTCACCTTCAACTTTATCTGCACAGCATTGGAACTTTTTGCCTGAATAAAAATAGGCATTCGACAACTACCTATTTTATTGAAATTAATCCATTCTGATGGGGTTTGTACTGCACACTGATTTTCATACCAGCAGACACCAAGGAAATAAAATATAAGTCCTCTGATCTTAGAGAGCTTAGATTTTAAAGTATTTTTTAGCTTATAGATCCCTTTAGAAATCCCATCAAATATGTGGATTCATACTTTTAGATAAACATATGCATAAAGTTTGCCTGTGAATTCAGGGGATCTATAGCCTTCTGAAAATCATTCTTGAACCCCTTATAGATCCAAGAGCCTCAAGTTAGAAGCCCTAGGTTAAAGTGTAATGCAGAAGATAGCATTACATGGAGGACACCCAACAAATATTTGTTTAATTAAAAATGCTATATAAACTTATACACTAATCTCCTGAGTTGCTTACAGCAACTTTGATTTGAAATCATGAAGGATACATGCATTTGTCTAACCAGTGCCTTGGTATCCCTGCATGAGACAAATTATAGAGTGAATATGTTTATAAAAACAACACAAAAGAAAAGATAAAGGGGAAATACACAAGAAACAAGTCAGAGCTGAACAAATGTCATTTCTTTTGGAAAAAACAAATCCCAAAATGAGCAGTGTTATCATGCACTAAAAACATAAATCCTCAATCATTCTCTTATTACTGCCTTGAGTTCCTGAGGAAAATAAAAGAAAATTGTCCAGGCAAAGTTATTTCATTTATTTAAATATTTTCCTCAAACAATATTAAACTTTCCTGATTGGTTAGATAAGGCCCCATAAGCTATAAAGAAGGCTTTGTCCCAAAATAAATGAGCCTAGAAGTGGAATCAAAAGGCAGCACACTGGCTTTATCAGCTCCTTCCCCCTAGACCACACCCAATCCTCAATCCTCTGATCTAGACTTAGCATCTCAATGCTGAAAAAAAAAAAAAAAAATCCAGGGTAAAGAATGGAGGAAAGAGAAGTTCTCACCTAAAGACCTGACCTGTAGGACTGAGCTACTTTACATATCTCCTTCATCTGGAGGGGCTATGATTCTCATGGGCTCTGTTAGCCCATTTTTTTAAGATAAAAGACATCTGAAGACTTTTCCTACCCATTTGTAGGGAAGAAATAGAAGATGTCATGGAGATGAATTCCAAAATGTTCCAAAAGAGGGACATTCAACCTAAGGGCTCAGAAAATTAACTTTTTCCTTCAACACATGATTAACTTCAGCACAGCCCAGTGGGCCAGTAATGATCCTTAGACTTGTCCTCAAGAAAGGATATTAGGGAAGAACCTTGAACCTAATGACTGCCAATCATTTACCCAATACAACTGGCTCAGTAAAGTGCTGAAACTGAAATCCAGATATTTGGATAACTAGCCAGTGTTATTTCTAGCCCACTGTAAACTCTAGGCTTAATCTATTATTACAAGAGATGAAATACATTATCACTGTGGGAATAATAACCTTTCCAGGAAAAAAACAACTTTATCTTCAGTTGGATATTCCTGAACACTATATTTCATTCCTTTGTAATCCACAGATGTTTGTTTTTCACCTTGAAGTAGCACTGATTTATCCTCATATTTTTCCACATTTAGAAGTAAATTTCTATAGGACAGCATTTATATCTGGTTCACCTTGATGCCTAAAACTCGGCCTCTGTGTACTGGTGCTGAAGCAAATCTCAGAGACAGAGTTTTGGGTGAAGTAAAAAAGAATAACTTTATTGATTTGCCAGGGAAAAGGGGACTCAGCAGGCTAGTGCCCCTCAAAACTGTGTGTCCCAACCTAGAGGGACTTGGTGAGGAGATTTATAACATTGGTGCAAGGGTGGGGTTGCTGATAAGGATCGGGGTGTGTGCAGGGCCTGCACTCCTTTAATTTGATGTCAGGTCGTCTCTTGGTAGCTTCTCTTGAATGCAGAATGCTAACATCTTCCATTTGTTGAGGTGTTAGCTCTGTAAATAGCTCAATAATATTGTTATGTGTATCCCTTGAAGCAGAACCAGGACACTGCCCCAAGGCTGCACTATTGTTTCTTGACTACTCTTCCCTTGTCTCTGCATCCCCTCTCTTCCCATATTAGCAACTGTTTGAATCTGCCCTTTGGAACTCAGGGAAGGTCATGGAGGCTGGAGCCTATTCTCTACAAACAAGAAACAGGGGACAGAGAGATGTTTTCATTCCCAAGAGTCCCACAGTGACCTGCTCAGTTTCAGTCTTAGAATATCTAGTACAGTATTTGCACATACTAGGAACTTAGTAAAAGACTGTTAAATTGGAATGAGCACAGGGGTAGGAAACCTCAACCAAAACAAACTATTTTCTTTAGTATTTCACAAGCCCAATTAATTGGTTTACCTGGTGTATTTTCAAGTGAGTAGTACAGTAATGTATCTATGTATCTTATGACACATACAGGTTGAAAACCTACCTACTTTCCAAAGAAGTTAAAATATTATAGATTATACATTGCTCAAATATCAAACATCTGACATCCAGATTTTAGACAAAACTTTTCCGTGTCTTTAAGAACATTTAGAGGTCAGCAGGAAAAAAGAAACAAAAAACAAACAACAACAATAAAAGCCAGCCTCTGATCTTGCAAAGAACATTTCAACCAGAACACAGAGATCTTTCATATCTTTGGATACCAGTTCACTTTTTAACGCATGCATGCCCTTGGCAAAATTATCAAAGACAAAAATGTACAAAGTAAAAGAGAGATGCCTCCTTCATTCTCCAACATCACTCCCTGGAGGAAAACACACATAAACCTGTTTGCTTGTAACCTTTCCTGATTCTCCTGTAGAAGTTATTCATATCTAGAACACACAAAAATAGCCTGGGAGGTAATCCTGATATTTCTGCTGCAGCCTCAGTCAGAGGCAAGATTTACCTGGGACTCTCTAATCTCCTTTTGGCCATAATCTCACAAGTAATCCAAGGGTCAGCCATGACCAGCCATTCAACACTGAACAAATCACTATTAAGGAGATTATAAATCAGTCACCATGCTGAGAAAAATACTCTCTGTCACTGTACAAACATACATTGAGTTGCTTCCCTTATTCACTGAATAAGACTAGACTTACATATGTGTGTGTGTAAAACTGAAGCAGAGGATAAATTGACTCAAGAAAGATTTTTGTTCCTGAGTGATCTACCTCTCAGACACTGACTGCACCGCTCTGTTTGGAGCCCGCTCAACTCCTACCCTTGCTAAATTACCATAAAAGTGATTCCTTGCCATTCTTGATAGCTGATACATGTCAGACGCCTCTGCTTGCCTGAACTACCCTTATAAAGCAATTTGAAGGTCCAAACTACATGCTGGATGCCAGTTTTGTAAATGCAATGGTTTATTGAAAAGATGAATGACTAGGTTGTCAGTAGAGGTAGTTTTCTGAGTCTACTCTCATGGACCATGACCTCTACAAGCTGTCTTCCCTGTCTCAGGAGTAAGTCCACCTCACACAGATATTTGCCCAGTCCCAAGTTTTCTACTTAGAAAGTATAAGTGTTTGGCAGAAATAAAGGGTGGTTTCCCTCCAGCTGGCCACAAAGGAAACACTGCTACAATCACTGCACATAGCTCATAAGACATTTTCTTTGACAGCTGATTTTATTGTTTTATTCCAGCTTGTATCTTAATAAGATTAGTTTCCCCACTCAGACCTTTTAACTAACCCCTGCCTTGACGTATATAAAATCTGGCTTTAGCAATGAATGTAAATGATTCCTATCCCTTTCTTTCCTAGGTATCTAAACAAGGCAATGTGACATATTTGCTGAACTACTTAAGCATTTCCTTACACAGTGACTAAATGCTACTAACCAGTTTAAAACCACTTCTGTGCCCATAAAAGCTGGTGTAGAAATAAGAATTGCTAATCTCGCAGGATTGCTGACCCCATTGTGGAGTCACCAAAGCAAACATCTGTTGAATGGAGGGAAAAAGTCAACAACATCCTCTGGAATCAAGCAGTGTTTTGCATCCTTTTACTTTTCTTCTGCCTCAATTTAAAATTTAAATGACTGGAAGTCAGAGAATGCAGACACTTGTCACCAAATGCCACTTGCCACATTCCAAGAGCCCATCTGCTCCACTAAATACACTGATTGGCTACTACATACAAATTCTTATTCAGGAATAGCTTTTAAATTGATCTGAGTTATCTCCACTTTGTTAAGGCAGTTTCTCAGACATTTACCATTGTGAATGTACCAGTAATTGTTATGTAATAACCATTTCCCTCACTTCCCAGGACTGACCTGTAGACTTTCATTCTATTGTCATTAGATTAAGACCTGTCTATCCTGTTTCAGATATCATTAGAGTGTGGTGTCATTTGAAGCCAGAGCAAAATGGGGGAAGAAAGCATGTAGACATCTGTACGTTTGACACAAGCCAAGTAGAATCCTGCAGCAAGCTTTACAACCCAAGTAAAGACAAACACTATAAACAGAATGAAAGAGGCCAAAAAGAAAGAACCTTCTTGGTTACAAAATTTTATGGAGTGCATTTGAGAATTCACAACTGCTTTATCCAGTCTGTGTGAGACCTGTTCCTCATCTCTCTCTACCATCATTATATTTACCTGCAATTTTCCAGTCTGGCTAACATATTCATATCAAGATACCCTATGCTCAGGGTACTGGTGGATGAGAGAATACCCAGGATTCTGGAGCCATGAGGATTCCAATTGGTACTAAAATATCTCTTGGTTTTGTGCCTCCAAACATCACCAGTACCCTTTCTGATATCCCACCAATTTCAGGCATGTATGACCCTTTCTCCTTCCTCTGAGGCACATAAGAAAAATACTGGGGAAAGCTAGGCTGTTTAATAGTAAATTCCAATGCTTCCACACCCATTGTATTAGAGGGTATTTTTTATGTGTAAAAGACTGGCCTCTGGGGTGAGGAGATGCTGCAGGAAATAAAATCTGAGGCACAGAGAAGTTAATAGCCTGGTCCAAGATCACAGAACTACCGTGAGGCTGACAGGGTCTTGGTGCTCTGGCCTGATGTCAAGCCTGAGCCTCTGAGGTGGGACAGCCAAGTTCAGGACATTGGACCACCAGGGAACACCCAGCCCTACGTAATATCAATAAGTGAGGGCTCTCCCAGAGATCTCCAACTCAATGTTAAGACCCAACTACTCCCAACAGCCAACAAGCTCCAGTGCTGGATGCTCAATGCCAAACAACTAGCAAGACAGAAACACAACCACACACATTAGCAGAGATGCTACCTAAAATAATCCTAAATTCACAGACAACCCAAAACACACCACCAGACATGGATCTGCTACCAGAAAGACAAGATCCTGTCTCACCCACAAGAACACAAACACCAATCCCCTCCACCAAGAAGCCTACACAGTCCACTGAAACAACAACACCCACTGGGGCCAGACACCAAATCAATGAGAACTATGAACCTGAAGCCTGAAAAAAGGAGATCCCAAACAGAGTAAGCTAAACAAAATGAGAAGACAGAGAAATATGCAGCAGGTGAAGGAGAAACATAAAAACCCACCAGACCAAGCGAATGAAGAGGAAATATGCAGTCTACCTGTAAAAGAATTCAGAGAAATGATAGTAAAGATGATCCAAAGTCTTGGTAATAGAATGGAGAAAATGCAAGAAATGTTTACCAAGGACCTACAAGAACTAAAGAGCAAACAAACAATGATGAACAACACAATAAATGAAATTTAAAATTCTCTAGAAAGAATCAATAACAAAATAACTGAGGCAGAAGAACAGATAAGTGACATGGAAGATAACATAGTGGAAATAATTACCACAACACAGCATAAAGAAAAAAGAAAGAAAAGAATTAAGGACAGTCTCAGAGACCTCGGGGAAAATATTAAACAAAAAACATTCAAATTATAGGGGTCTCAGAAGAGGAAGAGAAAAAGAAAGGTCTGAGAAAATATTTCAAAAGACTATACCATGAAAACTTCCCTAACATGGAAAAAAGAATAGTCAATTAAGTCCAGGAAATGCAGAGACTCCCATACAACATAAATCCAAGGAGAAAAACACCAAGACACATATTAATCAAACTATCAAAAATTAAATACAAAGAAAAATATTAAAAGCAGCAAGGGAAAAGCAACAAATAACACACAAGGGAATCCCCAAAAGGTTGTAGCTGAACTTTCAGCAGAAACTCTGCAAGCCAGAAGGGTGTGGCAGGACATATTTAAAGTAATGAAAGGGAAAAACCTACAACCAAGATTACTCTACACAGCAATGATTTCATTCAGATTTGATGGAGAAATTAAAACCTTTAAAGACAAGCAAAAGCTAAGAGAATTCAGCACCAACAAACCAGCTTTACAACAAATGCTAAAGGAACTTCTCTAGGCAGGAAACACAAGAGAAGGAAAAGACCTACAATAACAAACCCAAAACAATTAAGAAAATGGTAATAGGAACATACATATTGATAACTACATTAAATATAAATGGATTAAATGCTCGAACCAAAAGACATAGACTGGCTGAATGGATACAAAAACAGACCCGTTTATATACTGTCTACAAGACACCCACTTCAGACCTGGGGACACGTACAGACTGAAAGTGAGGGGATGGAAAAAATATTCCATGAAATCAAAATCAAAAGAAAATCAGAAATCAAAATCAAAAGAAAATCAGAAATCAAAAGAAAGCTGGAGTAGCAATTCTCATATCAGACAAAAGAGATAAAAATCTATTATCCTAAGATGTGGCACATATATACAATGGAATATTACTCAGACATAAAAAGAAATGAAATTGAGCTATTTGTAATGAGGTGGATGGACCTAGAGTCTGTCATACAGAGTGAAGTAAGTCAGAAAGAGAAAGACAAATACTGTATGCTGACACATATATATGGAATTTAAGAAAAAAAAATGTCATGAAGAACATAGAGGTAAGACAGGAATAAAGACACAGACCTACTAGAGAATGGACTTGAGGATATGGGGAGGGGGAAGGGTAAGCTGTGACAAAGCAAAAGAGAGGCATGGACATATATACACTACCAAACGTAAGGTAGATAGCTAGTGGGAAGCAGCCGCATAGCACAGGGAGATCAGCTCGGTGCTTTGTGACCGCCTGGAGGGGTGGGATAGGGAGGGTGGGAGGGAGATGCAAGAGGGAGGGGATATGGAAACATATGTATATGTATAACTGATTCATTTTGTTATAAAGCAGAAACTAACACACCATTGTTAAGAAAGTATACTCCAATAAAGATGTAAAAAAAAAATCTATTATCCTAATGATCAAGTGATCAATCAAAGAAGAAGATATAACAATGGTAAATATTTATGCACCCAAAATAGGAGCACCTCAATAGATATGGCAAATGCTAACAGCCATAAAAGGAGAAAGTAACAGTAACATAATCCTAGTAGGGGACTTTAGCACCCCACTTTCACTAATGTACAGATCATGCAAAATGAAAATAAATAAGGAAACACAAGCTTTAAATGATATATTAAACAAGATGGAGTTAATTGATATTTATAGGACATTCAGTCCAAAAATGACAAAATAAACTTTCTTCTCAAGTGCTCATGGAACATTCTCCAGGGTAGATCATATCTTGGGTCACAAAGCAAGCCTTGGTAAATTTAAGAAAATTGAAATTGTATCAAGTACCTTTTCCAACTGCAATGCTATGAGACTAGATATCAATTACAGGAAAAATCTGTAAAAAATACAGATGAAAGGAGGCTAAACAAGACACTGCTTAAGAACCAAGAGATCACTGAAGAAATCAAAGAGGAAATCAAAAACTACCAAGAAAATAATAACAATGAAAACATGATGATGCAAAACCTATGAGATGCAGCAAAAGCAGTTCTAAGAGGGAATTTTATAGCAATACAATCATACCTCAAGAAACAAGAAAAATCTCAAATAAACAACTTAACCTTATACCTAAAGCAATCAGAGAAAGAAGAACATAAAAAACCCTAGAAGTTAGTAGAGGAAAGAAATCATAAGATCAGATCAGAAATAAATGAAAGAGAAATGAAGGAAACATAACAAAGATCAATAAAACTAAAAACTTGTTCTTTGAGAAGATAAACAAAACTGATAAAACATTAGCCAGACTCATCAAGAAAAAAAAGGAGAAAACTGTAAGCAACAGAATTAGAAATGAAAAAGAAGTAAACACTAACACTGCAGAAATACAAAGGATCATGGGAGATTACTACAAGCAACTATATGCAAATAAAATGGGCAACCTGGAAGAAATGGGCAAATTCTTAGAAAAGCACTACCTTCTGAGACTGAACCAGGAAGAAATAGAAAACATAAACAGACTAATCACAAGGACTGAAATTGAAACTTTGATTGAAAATCCTACGACAAAGAAAAGCCCAGGACCAGATGGCTTCACAGGTGAATTCTACTAAACATTTAGAGAAGAGTTAACACCTATCTTTCTCAAATTCTTCCAAATTATACCAGAGGGAGGAAGACTCCCAAACTCATTTTGCAAGGCCACCATCACCCTGACACCAAAACTAGACAAAGATGTCACAAAAGAAAAGAAAACTAAGGCCAATATCACTGGTGAACTTACATGCAAAAATCCCCAACAAAATACTAGCAAATAGAATCCAACAACACATTAAAAGGATCATACACCATGATCAAGTGGCTTTTATCCCAGTAATGAAGGGATTCTTCAATATACACAAATCAATCAATCTGATACACCGTATAAACTACTTGAAGGATAAAAGCCATATGGTAATCTCAATAGATGCAGAAAAACCTTTCAACAAAATTCAACACCCGTTTATGATAAAAATCCTCCAGAAAGTAGGCATAGAGGGAATATACCTCAACATAATAAAGGCCATATATGAAAAACCCACAGCCAACATTGTTCTCAATGGTGAAAAACTGAAACCTTTTCCACTAAGATCAGGAACAAGACAATGTTGCCCACTCTCACCACTATTATTCAACATTGTAAGTTTTAGCCACAGCAATCAGAGAAGAAAAAGAAATAAAAGGCATCCAAATTGGAAAGGAAGTAAAACTGTCATTGTTTGCAGATGACATGATACTATACATAGAGAATCCTAAACATGCCACCAGAAAACTACTAGAGTAAATCAATGAATTTGGAAAAATTGCAGGACAGAAAATTAATGCACAGAAAACTTTTGCATTCCTATACAATAATGATGAAAAATCTGAAAGTGAAATAAAGGAAACAATCTCATGCACCATGGCAACAAAAAGAATAAAATACCTAGCAATAAACCTACCTCAGGAGACAAAAGACCTGTATGCAGAAAACTATAAGACATTGAAGAAAGAAATTAAAGATGATACAAAGAGATAGAGAGATGTACCATGTTCTTGGATTGGAAGAATCAGTATTATGAAAATGACTCTACTACCCAAAGCAATCTACAGATTCAATGTAATCCCCATCAAACTAACAATGGTATTTTTCACAAAACTAGAACAAAAAATTTCACAATGTGTAAGGAAACACAAAAGATCCCGAATAGCCAAAGCAATCTTGAGAAAGAAAAACGGAGCTGGAGGAATCAGGCTTCCTAACTTCAGACTCTACTACAAAGCTACAGTAAACAATACAATATGGTACTGGCACAAAAAACAGAAATATAGATCAATGGAACATGATAGAAAGCCAAGAGATAAACCTACGCACATATGGTCACCTTGTTTTTGATAAAGGAGGCAAAAATATACAGTGGAGAAAAGACAGCCTCTTCAATAAGTGGTGCTGGGAAAACTGCACTGCTACATGGAAAAGACTGAAACTAGAACACTTCCTAACACCATACACAAAAATAACTCAAAATGGACTACAGACCTAAATGTAAGGGCAGACACTATAAAACTCTTAGAGGAAAACATAGGTAGAACACTCTATGACATAAATCATAGCAAGATCCTTTTTAACCCACTTCCTAGAGAAATGGAAATAAAAACAAAAATAAACAAATGGGACCTAATGAAACTTAAAAGTTTTGCACAGCAAAGGAAACCATAAACAAGATGAAAAGACAACCCTCAGAATGGGAGAAAGTATTGCAAGCAAAGAACCTGACAATGGGTTAATCTCCAAATATACAAGCAGCTCATGGAGCTCAATAAAACAAACAAACAACCCAATCCAGAAATGGGTGGAAGACCTAATTAGACATTCCTCCAAAGAAGATATACAGATTGGCAACAAACACATGAAAGGATGCTCAACATCACTAATCATTAGAGAACTGCAAATCAAAACTGCAATTTGGTATCACCTCACACCAGTCAGAATGGCCATGATCTAAACATTTACAAACAATGAATGCAGGAGAGGGTGTAGAGAAAAGGGAACCCTCTTGCACTGTTGGTGGGAATGTAAATTGATATAGCCACTATGGAGAACAGTATGGAGGTTCCTTAAAAAATTAAATGTAGAACTATCATATGACCCAGCAATCCCACTACTGGGCATATACCTTCAGAAAACCATAATTCAAAAAGAGTCATGTACCACAATGTCCATTGCAGCTCTATTTACAATAGTCAGGACATGGAAGCAACCTAAGTGTCCATCAACAGATGAACGGATAAAGAAGATGTGGCATATATATACAGTGGAATATTCCTTAGCCATAAAAAGAAACGAAATTGAGTTATTTGTAGTGAGGTGGATGGACCTAGAGACTGTCAGAGTGAAGTAAATCAGAAGGAGAAAAACAAATACCGTACGTTAACATATATTTATGGAATCTAAAAAGAAAAAAAAATGGTTCTGAAGAACCTAGGGGCAGGACAGGCATAAAGACGCAGACGTAGAGAATGGACTTAAGGTCACGGGGAGGGGAAAGGTAAGCTGGGTCGAAGTGAGTGAGTAACATTGACATATCTACACTACCAAATGTAAAATATATAGCTAGTGGGAAGCAGCTTCATCACACAGGGAGATCAGCTAGGTGTTTGTGACCACCTAGAGTGTTGGGAAAAAGAGCATGGGAGGGAGGTACAAGAGGGAGGGCATATTCGGATATGTGTGTGTGTGTGTGTGTGTGTGTGTGTATATATATATATATATATATATAGCCTATTCACTTTGTTATACAGCAGAAACTAACACAACATTGTAAAGCTATTATACTGCAATAAATTGAAAAAAAATTTGTAAAATTGAGAGGAGTGTCTTCTTTGAGGCACTCTAAATTTTTCCTTTATTCTGTGTTTTGGAGCCTCTGGTTCTCTCTGATTAGATCATTTGAAACCACCACAGAGCCTTTTCTTTGACAGGTCACCCTCTATTCTTTATTCATTGGCCGATTAACATTTACTTGGAAAGAGTAAGCTATGAACATCAGCATTAACATCAAGATCCATAATTAAGCTGATAAAAATCTTCTCTTTAGACCTTCAGATCACTTCCACTTGGTCTGTACAAATACAGGGGTGACATTTCAGTTTTCATCTTCACCTTGCACTTCAATTTTGACAAGATGTTACCATGTTTTAAACAGCCAGTCAATGCTCCCCCACCCCACCCCCTTACACGTGTGTGAGCTAGGGCAAAGGCAACTCTTTGAATAAATGACATGTCTTATGTACAAGCAAAAGGAAACATTTGTAGCTTCCACTCACTAAACTTGCTTTGTAACCTTCCTCCCCAGCCATAGCTGGGAATATCAGCTAGGATTCTGAGGGGTATTTTTTCTTGTTTTTTTGTTTGTTTGTTTGTTTGTTTTGTTGTTTTTTTTAAGTAAAACACATATGTCAGAATTAGGTTAATTATAGTTCTTGGTTCATGACCCATTACCGCTTCACGCATGTGCCTTCTTGTTGTGTTATATTACATACTACATGTAGTTATTTATTTTAATAAGATAATAAACCTCCACAATCCAGCCAACCCCAGGACGAGAATGTTGCCAATAACTTATTTCTATCTAACTCATCCCCCTGCCTTGCTTCCAAACCACAAATGTTAGTAAGATCCTAAATTTTATGCCTCTTATTCCTCTGCCTTAAATCACCCAACATATTGGCGAATATTGAAATATATTATTTAGTTTTACTTGCTTCAGCCTTATTAAAAAAGATAATAGGGCTTCTCTGGTGGTGCAGTTGTTGAGAGTCCGTCTGCTGATGCAGGGGACACGGGTTCATGCCCCGGTCAGGGAAGATCCCACATGCTGCCGAGCAGCTGGGCCTGTGAGCCATGGCCGCTGAGCCTGCGCGTTCGGAGCCTGTGTTCTGCAATGGGAGAGACCACAACAGTGAGAGGCCCATGTACTGAAAAAAAACCATAAAAAATAATATACTATATGTGGTCCTCTGGGACTTTTTCTTTTCCTCTTTGACCTATAACTACAGTTCATCTTTATTATTAAATATACTTGTGTTTTATTCACTTTCACTGCTCTATAGTATTCCATTCCATAAGACAATCTATTTTTTTAAATTCTTCTATCAATGAGAATTTGTGATATTTATATTTTTTTGCTATTATGGACAGCAAAATATTCTGTTATGAATATTATACATATCTCCTAGTGTACATGTGCTAACTAGTATATGCATATACATTACATAATAAAAAGTTTTCTTGTAATTCCCAAGCATTCAAGAATCTAATCCAGTAAAAATGAACAAATTCTAAAATATGCTCTGATGTTGGATGAATGCCCTCCTTCAGCTGAAGCCACTTTGAGCCCCAGACACCTGAAGTGAAGGTGGGCACTTGGTTGTCCATATTTCTTGTTCTAACTCCTTCCCCACTTGCTGGAGGCTGTTTTAGGACCCTAAGGCCGAGGGAACAAAGGAGGTTGGGCATAATCTTACAATTATGGTACAACTGTAATCAATATGATTACCTTTTATTGGTCTTAAAAAAAAATCTCATAGGGACCTCCCATGGTTTTCTCAGAGATTATTCTGCTGGAGGACACCTCCTGCAAACCCCTTAATACTGAGAGTTCTTTTGTGACCCCCTTCTTGCCTCATAGGCTTCCCACCATGTTCTCTTCTGTGGGCTTCCCTTTGCCTCTCTGGGTAGTCAGTTTGGCAAGATCACTTTTAAGATGACTTCAGGTCTGCTGTGGGTCCAACCTCCAGAACACATGCACCTTGGTTTTTCTTTTGTTTGTTTGTTTTTTAAAGATATTTATTTATTTATTTATTTTGGCTGTGCCAGGTCTCAGTTGCGGCACGCAGGATCTTCGTTGCGTCATGTGGGATCTTTTAGTTGTGGCTTGCGGACTATTGAAGAGAATGCAGCCACCTGCTCCCAAGACAGTTATCAATACATTCCTTCTCTCTCTTGCCTCAGGCCCCAACTTAACGTGCTTTGAGGCCTCTCTCACTGGACTTGAATAGCAGTTTCAGGGTGCTCCAAATTTGAGGGATGCATATCAAGCTCTCTGAGCTGTTTTATTGATGCTCCCTTTACTTGGCTTAATATGTGTCCATCGCCCGCCCCTGCCCTTCTGAGAGAAGGAGTGAACAGCCTCAAAACCCTAATAGCTCCCTACATGGAAAGTCTCTCCCAAATCAAATAGAAATCTCTCACATAGGCTGGAAGTGGGCGTTCCACTTACACAGGCAGAACTGGTTTTACAATCTCTTGTCATGTCCTTCATAGGCATTCTAACTCCTTAATTTAAGATATGGGGATATCTGGCACCCATTCTATTATTCTCAGGCATTAAGGTCTCTACTGAAATTCCAATAACTAAAAAGTCTCATTTGAATATCTTGTTACACTTGCAACCTAAAGGGCTTTTCACCAAATTGAGGAGTTTGAGTTCTGATTTGACTTCTTCCATATCCATTGGAAGAAAACAAGTCTTAAGTAAGACTCCAAGCTTTAATTGCAGGAGTCCATAGTCCCTGCCCAGTGGGTGAGAATCATTCAGGAAGAGAGGAGGGTCCCTTGCCTGGATCTGCAGAAGACATGGAAATCAATAAGATGTGGAGAATCACCAACCAAAAAGGAAGAAAAGACAGGTAATTGAGGAGTCCTAAGGTCTCACCAAACAGAGAAGCAGTGAAAAATTTGAAGAAGCAAATAAAGAATTCCAGGGCATGGAACCAAGGAGGAGAGAAGCAGGAATAGGAATATAAGAAGAAAATTGAGAAGTGAGTCATACCTGGAGCAAGCAGTCATGTCTTTGCCTACACCAGCATGCATAGCAGGCTTGTATTGACTAAACTGAATGCTTCAGTTTTCCTAAGCCCTGCATCATCTTGTAATAATAATGTCATCTATGGCACCTAAACTTTAAGCTTCTATCCTCATTTTTTTCTCTAGAGAACCTGCCCTTTCTTATAGAACAGGACTCAGCCAACTTTGCATGTAAAGAGCCAAATAGTAAATTTTTTAATTAAGGCTTTGCAGGCCATTCTGTCTGTTCAGCTTGGTCCTACAATTGTAGCATGAAAGCATCCATAGATAATGTGTAAACAAATGGGATTGACTGTGTTCCAATTAAACTTTATTTATAGACATTGAAATTTAATTTCATGTCATTTTTCATGTGACATAAAACATTATTCTTTATTTTCTACCACTTAAAAATGTAAAAAACAATAATTTTAGCTCACAGGTCTTACAAAAATAAGTGACAAGTTGGACTTTGATCACAGGCTGTAGTTTGCCAACTGCTATAATAGAACATGCGTTACCTGATTTTGTGATCAATTTTTACCTCCTTATAATTTCAACTTCATAAGTCATACTTTTGTATCTTTCCAAACATTTTGGGATAACTTTCAGAAATATTTGGGTGGTACCCAAGCATTGTGAATAAGAGTATGTGCTCAGAGTCAGGCTGAGTTCAGAGGCTGACTCTGTCGTTAATCAGCCATGTGATCTAGGGCAAGTTAGTTAACATCTCTATATATCTTCAGTTTGTTTATTTTTATTTATTTATTTGTTTATTTATATTTATTTTTGGCTGCATTGAGTCTTCATTGCTGCATGCAGGCTTTCTCTAGTTGTGGTGAGCAGGGGCTACTCTTCGTTGCGGTGCGTGGGCTTCTCATTGTGGTGGCTTCTCTTGTTGCGGAGCACAGGATCTATGTGCCCGGGCTCCAGTAGCTTTGGTATGTGGGCTCAGTAGTTGTGGCTTGCAGGCTCTAGAGCACAGGCTCAGTATTTGTGGCACACAGGCGTAGTTACTCTGTGGCATGTGGGATTTTCTGGGACCAGGGCTCGAACCCGTGTCCCCTGCATTGGCAGGCAGATTCTTAACCACTGTGCCACCAGAGAAGTCCCCTATTTTCATTTTTTTCATTAGTTAAAAGTGGATAATAAAGCACCCATCTTATACGATAATTGTGAAGTTTATATGTAATAATATTGTAGAGGCCCTGGAATATTGACCAAGAACAGGTAATTATAAGTTGCTAGTACTGATACTAAACAGTCTACATTTCTTTACCTACCAACTTTTTCCCTAGTATTCTTATTTCTTCACTAACTCTAGTTCATTCTTCCCAGAAGCACCTGTTTCATAATACATGAACAGGTAGCAGGCCACAGGAAGTGCTTCATGATTAAGTCAGATTGGGAACTTCTAGACTAAATAATGTTAAATCATACCCCTCTCTGTGCTTTTGGGTTTTGGGGAAACATGTCAGAATTTCTCAGAGTTACCTAAACGTTGTTTATTTTAACTCAACAAGAGGGGTATCTCAAAATATAGTTTGTGAAATACTGTCCCAATGGTTCATGGGCAAATCTCTTCACTTCGTGTGTTACAGTTCTCACTGGCACACCTCTCCCTGGCATGTTTTCTTCTTCCCTGTTTCCTGAAACTTGCATCTCTTTCCCTGGGCTCTGTTAGAGCACATCCTCTTGGCTCTTCTCATGTCCAACATTGTTCCTCAACTTCTTTTGCTGAGTTTTCTACCTCTGCCCACTCTTCAAGGTCTTATCCTGCCCATCTTCTCCTCAATAATTTCATTCACTCTCAGAATTTTAACCTGTACTTAATACTCCCACATATGTATCTCTAGCCCATAACTTTCTCCTGATCCTAAACCACATATCTAGCTGCCTGCTAAAAGATACCCAAGCACTCAAAGCTGAACTCACTATCTTTTTTTTTTTTTTTTTTGCGGTACGCGGGCCTTTCACTGTTGTGGCCCCTCCCGTTGCGGAGCACAGGCTCCGGACACGCAGGCCCAGCGGCCATGGCTCAAGGGCCCAGCCGCTCCGTGGCATGTGGGATCTTCCCGGACTGGGGCATGAACCCATGTCCCCTGCATCGGCAGGCGGACTCTCAACCACTGTGCCACCAGGGAAGCCCTGAACTCACTAACGTTGATGAAGGACCTGATAGTCTATCTCTATTAATAGCATTACAACCATGAAGCAGAACTCTGATAGTAATCTCTAGACTGTTCCTTCCAACTCAAACTCCACATCTCATCAAATGTCATTCCTGCCCATTCTGTCTTTTTAACTGCTTTCTTTGCTTTTCCCTCTTCTTCCTCTCTTTGTACCTCCTGCCTTTTCACCTGTTTCTCACCTCTGGTTTCATAGCCCTAATATTTATCTTTTATTCTATTGGTCAGTTGATCTTTATAAATGCAAATCTGATCTTGTTGCCTCTCAGTAGCTACAGATTGGCTATTTGCCAAGCTACTCAGCATGGTACACAAGGTCCTTATTTATTTCACTGCCAACATAACACTACAAGCTAATAACTCAACACAACCCTCCACATACCCTATATGGTTTCCATAAGGCACAATCATTCTGTCTCATTTTCTAGAATTACCACCTAACCTGTCCCCAAAACAGGTTCTCAGTTTGTTTTCTCTCAGAAAAGAATTCTTGTTGTAAGGAAGCATTATAAAAGTTTTTGAAATGGAAAAAAATGAAAAGACCACTGAATACCCTGTCTAGCACACCCTCCCAGGTTATCTCCACTATTCACTGTCTTTGAGCTTTAATTTGTAGGAAACTGTTAGCCATGTAAGTGATTCTTGTCCACACACATATAGATTGTGTCCAGTGGAATACAGTTGATTATTGTCCTATAGATATTGATCACTTCTGCCAGTTTTGCATCTATGTGTAAATTTATATTACAGCATTCCTTATCTGTCATCTACGTATAGTAATTTAAATTCTCTTTTGAATAAGGTTGTCATATTTAGCAAACCAAAATAATAAGATGCCCAGTTATATTGAAATTTCAAATAAACAATTATTTTTGGCATAAGTATAGTCCCATGCAATATTTGGCATATATTTATGCTAAAAAATTATAAGCTGTTTATATGAAATTCAAATTTTACTGAGCATCCCGATTTTACCTGGGAATTCTACATTTAATTCAGTTGTGACTTCTCACCAGTTTCCTCATTTCCATCATTAATTTATAAATTAAATAGAATCTTTGTTATGTTTTCACTCTACAGTTGCATGAGAGTCTTGGTTTTACTTAAAAAAAAATTATCCCACAACAGAGTGCAAGTGGTTTATTTGGAAAATAAGGAAATAGGGAAGTGACAGGAAAGGAAAGTAAGCTAATAAATGTATATTATAAAGCCAGTCACTACTGTGGGTAAGGCCTTTACTTTGCCTGGGGAACCCCCAATTAGGGTGGTACAATTTCCTCAGAATGATCTCACTCATGGGTATTGGAGCTGTGGTATTTATCCACTAGCTCCTGTACGTGACACATCATCCCAGACCCTTGTCTATGATTGAGGACAAGCACGAGGGAGTGGTTAACTGCCATCATGTCCCACCTGCCAGGAGTATGGCAAAAGGTCCAGCTCTAATGCCACTTGAGCCAGTAGGCACTGATGTTGTAAAGAAAAAAATATTTATGTAGTCAGGCTATCAGCAGCTTCAGCTATATTGGCCACATTTCTCGAGATAATCACAAATGCCACTTTCTCTAAGACATCTTTGCTTAGTTCTCAGGAGTGATTAACAGTCCTAGCCTTAGTGAACTACTTATACTTTGTAAAGATTTCTCTAATAGAAGCTTTGATAGATATTGCACTTATTTTTCTCAACATATATATCTCCTCCAAATAGATTATAAACTTCTAGAGTATAGAGATTAAGCCTTTTTAGTATTTATAACCCCCAATTCCTGGTAGATAATTAGAAAGTTTTATTGAATGAATGATTAAGTATGTGAGTGAATGAATTTACAGCAATTTGGGGTAAGAGGAAATTGGAGAAGGCTTCAAGAAAGAATTATATCTAAGCAGGGTCTGGAAGGATAATAAAGAGTATACCAAGGTAAAGAAGTCACTTCAATCAAGGAAATCATTATAAGCAAATGAATGAAGAGAGAGGATTTATATTCACAAAGATGTTTGTTCTTTTCAGTAACAACCATTTATATTTTCTTATATATGTTGGGTGCTTTTCTGCTCTTGTTCCTAAAGCACTTTAAAAATCCATCCTCCAGGAAGGTCTTTAAAAATAATGACAAAGCTATACTGTGAAAATCTTTACCACAGCTTCTGGCAGAGTAAATATAGCCCAAAAGTACAAATAAGTGTTTCATCTGAAGTAATTCAGTATTGAAAAGTACTAACACTGCTGTCATTTCTCTCCAAAGAGGTCATTATTGCATTTCATCTTCTATGCAATTAAAATTTTCACACCACCCACAAGCTTGGTGTATATACAAACTAAATAATTAAAGTCAGTCTCTTTTGAGTTCCTTACTCACCAGGAAAGTCTCAAAAATCCCTCCCTTTTATTCTTCTATAACATTATCCTTCCCAACATATAAAATGGCCGGTTTTGTCAACTTAATAATGAAAGCATGAATACCTCTGTCACTCATTCCTGGGGCTCACCAGTGTTTTACTTTAAAAGCTGGGAGACGAAAAACAAAAAGAGTTGTGCAGGCTGGCCAACGGAGAAATACATGAATCTGTGAGCAATCTGAATAAGCATGACTAAGGTGACTAATAAGGTGATTAAGATCCCTGAAAACAAACACTTTGGCATCAATCAGGAAATGTTAATTGGAGAATTTAAGATTTATGAAATATCTCTAATTACACAGTGTAAAGGAAAACCAATGCCTACTCTATGAAGTGATGGAAAATGTGGGAGGCATTCCGGGCTTTACCAGGAAGCATACTAGGTTCTTTGTTAATCAGATTTGACTATTGGGAGAAGACAGGAAGCCAAGTCTCTGTATGGATGAAGCTTATGAACAAAAACACAATCAACAAATGGTCTTTGATGGGTTAATTGTTAATTTAATAAACTTAATATAGGAATCTGGTAAACCCAGTCCTGACTGGGGGAAGCGTTCATGTCTGTCTAATGGAGAGGAATTGTGTGTTTGTATATGAGCATTCATGTGTTCGTTGGTTGTGGTCAAGTTCCAATGAAAAAAACACATTGTGAATCTGGTAGATTCATTTATTTTGCAGCTGGTCTCGAACCAGTAGACATTGTCCAGCCCACATACCTAAGAGATGGGAATTACAAGTGTTCATGGTAGGATATTTTAGGGGTTTGGCAAGATCTTTTTATAGGAGTCAAACTTGACCTGGGATATCTGATCCATTTTCTCCCCTTGTTATTCTCTGTGAACTTCAGTTTGCTTATCTACATAATGGAAATTTTAATAGATTATATTACTTTAGAGGATTATTTGAGTAGTAAATCAATCCCTGTATGAAAATCCCTTAGCAAAGTGTCTGGATAATTATAAGTGCTCAACAATGTATTTTTGTTTTCTTTCTGCTTCTCTAAATCCCAGAAAATTGAGACAGATGTAAAATAATTTTGATTTGGCCAAAAAAGGTGAATTTTGTAACCTATGGCTGTCTGAAGTTTTCTGTAAGAGCATACTATAATAGGTATCTAACCTTTAACAGCAGGATTAATTTTATACTTGATCTATATAGAGAGGTTGGAAACACCAAATGCATTGCCTTCTCTAACCAGAATTAGATTAGGAACTGGAGCTGAATTTGCTAGAAAAAGTGGTGTCTTGGAAGGTCAAGGATCCCTGGGTTACTAGTCTCTTTATCTAAAGGATGAACACATACGAGTAAAATAGTACTGGAGGGTAACCAAATGAGAAAAAAATATTTCCTTGCTTCACTTGTCTCACTCAGCAGAAAAAGTTGGACTTAAATGTAAGTATATTCCAGTGATTTTTACCTATGTTTTGATAAACAGACTCAAAATAAAATACTCTCAAAATGATATTTCAAGAAAATCTATTCAGGGATTCTTGTTGAAATAGAATTGTGAGTTTTGAGATCAAAAATTCATCTCCAAATTGTGGAGGATACCTTGTCAAGGATCTGAAAGATGGTTCTGGCTAATTGTTAATGAACTAGATCAAAGAAATGATCAACATCACTGGCACTGGGACAACAGCATCAACATTTCAGAAGGCACTACTCAGCCCACATTCTTTTTATTTCTGGACTTTTGTTCACTCCCACAGAGTTCCACTAAAGTGAGCTTGTTTATTTTCAGTCATCCACTGACTAAACAAATGCAATTTCCTTGATGAGATGGTGTGCTTTACAGATAGCGATGTTGTTCTGGGAAAGTTGACATGCCTACCACTATCTTAAAAATAAAATGTACTACGAAAAGTGCCTAAATATTTTTCTTAGCACTCTTTTGCCTAATAGTATCTTTCTGTCACTTCTGTAGTCAAAAGTATTCATTAAATTTGATTGACTTTGTAATTCTGTTTACAGTTAAATTGTGCTTTCTTTTCATTCTGTAGTTAGTTAAGAGACATTGGAAAAGGAATTTATACCTGGTTCCTTGTGCATATATGCTTAAAGAACATTATAAGAAAATAGTATAAATCTGAATGAAAGAATCTAGTGATGTTTTTCCTTTGATAGGGGTTCACACATTACTAAAGTTTGAGATATGCTTAAGCTGTACAGGAGACCAAAGCTTTGTTGTGGAGACATGGGTTCAAACCTAAGCTCTACCATTTACTGGCTCAATGATCTTAGTTGAATTCTCTTACTGAGTCACAGTTTCCTCATCGATAAAACATGAATGAAAATAATAATACCTGCTTCAAAGGATTTCTGTGGAAAATAAAATTTACCCTGTATAAAATGATTGGTTCATAGTAAGCACAGAATAAAAATAAACCCCATTCTTATTCCTTCCTTTTATTGTTTTATTCTCAACAAGCAAGATAATAACAAGAAAAACCTATTCAAGGAATAAAGGGTTTCCAAAAGAAAAGGAGTCTTTTCTTCTTAAAAGTAATTTCTAACAGAGCTTCTACTTAATTGGCATTTTACCAGTTGATAACTGATTGGATCACACCAGTAACAAAAATAATAGAAATAAACTGACCATTCAAAGATAAGTTTAATTAATAGTAATAAGATGAAAAGTGGCTATCATTTTTGAGCACCTATTATGAGTAGGCACCTTATTAAAAATTGTAAGACCTTATCTATGGTCCTCAAAAAGTAAATATTATTATTTTCAAATTAGAGAAGGAGATAAAGATTAGTAAATGGTCTATTATTCCTTCAAGAATCATTTGGTTGGAAATTATCCAGTCTCAGCAACAATATGAAAAGAGCTTGAAATTTATCATTCCCTTCCTTACAACAAGGAAAAGCTGAACAAACTGAAAGTTTTATGAATGTCCTTGGAACCATTAGAGAGCAGAAGTCAAAGGGCAATCTCTATTCCCAAATCTGGAGGCAGGCAAACATCACAGAGAATCACAGAGGAAATCGATACCTGGAGCAGAAGTCCCTGGAACCATAAACTGGTAGGAATACTCTAATGATCATTTTAATGACTTGCTCTAGTCTAAGTATGAACTAACTTGAAAAGGAGAAACTTCTGGAGACCACAATTTAAGTGGAGACCCATACTTTCATACGTTTTACCACCAAGAAATGCACCAGATTGTCATTGTTAAGAGCCAAGAAATATCCCCAAAAGGCTCTGGCAGGGAGAGGGAAAACATAAGCATTGAGAAATACTGCATACAAAGAATCTTCATAACAAATGTCTACTCTCCAGGGAAAAAGACTTTACCAGAACTTTATCCCACTAGGGGGAAGGGCATTTACTCCTGATCAATCCCCTCTAGGCTTCCTGTCTCACCTAAGTGGGGAAGGGGAGCTAAGAAACACTTGTGAAGGTCACAACTCAGGGATACAGACTCACTAAAACATTCATATTTAATCATAAGATTATAGAATACTTCTCCTCTCCCATGCCTTAGCACCACACAAATGGCTCTAATATCATAACAGTGAATTACAGCCAAAAAAAAAGGTGTAAGTTGCAAACTCTATCTGAGGAGGAGCTCTATGGGAAGCCAAAAGCTAAGAGGACAGATAAAAAACAAAAACACTAGAGGAATTTGAAACCTCTGGCACCTACAGCTGCACCAAACATTAAACATAGCCCAAATTTTAGACAGATTAACAAGAGCTCACATGAAAGGCTATTTACCTCAATTCTTATTGCTCAATAAAATATGTCTGGCTTTCAACAAAAAATTACAAGGCATACTAAAAGACAAAAATATTACAACCTGAAGAAACAAAGCAAGAATAAATACCATACAAAGATGACACAGATTTTGAAATCATGAGATAGAAAATTTTTAATAGATATAATTGTTAAAATAAGGATTCTAATGGAAAAAGTAGACAACATGACAGAATTGGTGGGTAATGTAAACAGAGAGATAGAGGCTCTAAGAAAGAAACAAAAGAAAATGATAGAAATAAAAAACACTGTAACAGAAATGAAGAATGCCTTTCATGGGCCCTCAGTAGACTGGATATGACCAAGAAAATAATCAGTGACTTAATATAGGTTAGTGTAAACTTCCTAAAGTGAAATACAAAAAGAACAATGAATGGGAAAACTCTTTTAAAGAATTGTGGGACAATTTAAAACTTTGAAATACCAGAAATGAAACACTTTAAAATATCAGAAGGAAATACCACATTGTGAAAAATAGGAGAGAAAAGAAATATTTGAATTAATAAGCACCAAGGATATTCCAAAATTAATGACAGACACCAAACCACATGTCCAGAAGTGTTTGAGAACATCATACTGAATAAATACCAAAAAATCTACACCTAGGCGTATCATATTCAAATTGAAAAAAAAAAATCAAAGACAAAGAAAAAAATCTTGAAAAGATCCAGAGATGGGGGAAACACCACAACAATAGAGGAATGAGGGCCAGAATTTCAGTGGACTTATCATGCAAGTAACAAGAGAATTGAGTAAAATATTTAAAGTGCTGAAAGAATAAAATCACCATTCTAGAATTTTTTTTTCTTTTTTTTTTTTCTTTCTCCCTGCAGTACATGGGCCTCTCACTGCTGCAGCCTCCTCCATCGTGGAGCACAGGCCCCGGACGCACAGGCTCAGCGGCCATGGCTCACGGGCCCAGCCGCTCCGTGGCATGCGGGATCCTCCCGGACCGGGGCACGAACCCACGTCCCCTGCATTGGCAGGTGGACTCTCAACCACTGCGCCACCAGGGAAGCCCTAGAATTTTATATTCAGTGAAATTATCCTTCAAAAATCAAGGATAAATAATGGATAAATAATTAATTTCTCAAACAAACAAAAACTGAAGGAATTCACCACCAGCAAATGGGCCCTGCAAGTTGTGTAAAAATACGTTCTTCATGGAGAAGGAAAATTATATAGGTTGGAACACAGATCTACACAAAAAAGGTCAGAAAAGAATAAATGAGGATAAAGTAATTTTTTTAAATTTTCTTATTCTTAAGTGATCTAAAAGCTAACTGTTTAAAGTAATAACAGTAACAATGTACTGAGTGATTTAGCATATGGATATGTGAAATGAGTGACAACTATGTATTAAGGAACTGGAGGGAGGAATTGAGAATTACCTGCAGGCACCTGCACTACTTGTGAAATAGCAGAATGAAAGTGGATTTAGATTAGTTGTAAATGTATATTTCAAACTCCAGGGCAACCACTAAAATAGTTTTTTGAAAGAACTATAATTGACATGCGAAGAGAGGAGATAAAATAGAATCATAAAACCCTCAACTAAAACTAGAAAAGACAGAAAACGTGTAGGGGAGAAACAAAAATCAAATGCAGCATTTAAGAAACAGTCACAAACATGCTAACTGTCAGTGCAACCATATCAATAATCATTTTATTTTATTTACTTATTTTTTTATTTTATTTTTATTTTTTGGTTGCATTGGGTCTTTGTTGCTGTGCTCAGGCTTTCTCTAGTTGCAGAGAGTGAGGGTTACTCTTCATTGTGGTATGCGGGCTTCTCATTGGCTTCTCTTCTTGTGGAACACGGGCTTTAGGCATGTGGGCTTCAGTAGTTTTGGCATGGGCTCTAGGGTGCACAGGTTCAGTAGTTGTAGCTTGCAAGCTCCAGAGCGCAGGCTCAGTTGTTGTGGCGCAAGGGCTTAGTTGCTCTGTGGCATGTGGGATCTTCCCAGACCAGGGATCGAACCCCTGTCCCCTGCATAGGCAGATTCTTAACCACTGCACCACCAGAGAAGTTCCCTCAATAATTGTTTTAAATATGGATGATCCAAGTGCACCAATTAAAAGAAATTTGCAGAGGAGATAAACATGATTCAGTCACCTCAGGTAGATACAACCTTCTTATTCCAAATGAGTGCATTGAAAGGAAATATCATTTTTAATGGGTTAGACTTTCATTTTAAAAATACACTTTAAGTAGAGATATTATTTTCATAAACTTGGAGTATATTTATTTATAACATGTGAGACTAGAGGTGGAAGCATTTAAGGCAGATGAAATAGAATGTGCCAAGACTGGAGGTTAAAGGTGAGCTTGACTTGTTGGAAAATCTAAAGGAGTCCAGTAGGTGAGAGGATTGAGTTTCTGGGGAGGTGGAGTTGAGAGAGGGAACTGGAGAACTAAGCAAAATCACAGATTAGTCCTGACCTTGTGAGAAACCAAATGACCTTCATAACAAGGTCAGTAAGAAATCACTGCCAAGTTAGAAGGAAGGTGGGAAGTTGATCTGCCTTTTAACAAAGTCAGCTCTTTGGTAGGTTGGATGAAATGGGGAACAGAAGTAAGGACATTCACTCAGGACAAGGCATGATGGTGGCTGGAACTGGGGTGGAGATATCAAAATATTTGACCTTGTGATTGATGTGACATGGGGGTGAATCAAGACAAATGGAGCATAAAAGACCCTGGGTGAGTATGAGTCCGATTTACTGGTAGAGAAGTAAGTTTAAGTTTCATTTAGTGTTAGGAATTACAAGCAATAAACAAGAAAGAATGGGAGAAGGAACACAAGAGATGCCTTATAATTCATCAAGGTAGGAGTAATAACACAAGTACTATTTATTTTTAAAATACTATGTATATGTGTAAATCACTTTATATTCATTAAAATAATACATAAATTATATAGTTGGAAAACAAATAGAAAATAGATACTAGATATACCTACAGCATCCAGAGTCTCAAAATAATAGCTTCACCTTAACTGCAAAAGAATAAAGCAATTTTAATAACCCAAAATCTTCATGCATATATGGCAATTTTGCTTTATTATTAACTACTCTTTTTAAAAGCAGTAGTTTTATAATTACAATATGAACAACTGATAAACACTTTAATGTAGGTGAAATGGTAACTACTAGTCATTTATATATCTTACAACCCACTTCACTTTACAAAAATGTATACTGTCAAGTTTTAAGTATGACATGCAGCTTTAACAACCCACATGGATTTTAATCAGATTTGTTATGAAATGACAGTTACAGAGTATGTAGTATGAGAGAAATGCTAGTATTCTAAGATTAGAGAGAATTGATTTAATCAGGAAATAATTGAATTTCAGGGAAAGGGTTGTATTAATCACTGAAATTAGAAAATATTTTAAACCATGTCCCAGATACATGGAACAAGGAAACCTTCTAAAAATTAAAATTAATTAATAAGATTAAACCAAACAAGATGGACTTTCTGGTGTTCAAATCTATTTCAAATGACAATATAAGGCAGATGAGAAGACAACGGCAATTTGTCTCATTGATTACCCAAAGTTAATTAAAAAGTCAACTCACTTATTCTGAACCATGTGAGATGCCTAAAGGAATGTGACACAGGACTTATGGAAATTCTGTTATCACCACAAAAGTGACTGGGATTAATTAAAATGTAACTAATCTACCAAAGTTTATTGTATAATATTTTCAAATATGATAAGCCCTCTTATTCTAGAACAGATGCAGCCCATCAAAATTGACTCTCAAATGCATTCTACTGCCCCACTTCCTTCCAAAATCAGAGCTATGTTCTTTTAGGAGAAGAAAAAAGAGAAGCAAAACAAAAGATGAGAAGAAAGAGTAAAAGGATAAGACAAAGAAGAAGGAAGAAGAGGAGGATAAGAAAGAGAAAAAAAGAAATGAGAAGGAAGAAGAGAAAGAGGAGAAGTAAAAGAAAAAGGGAAAGAGTAGAAGGAGAAGAAGAAATAATGGAAAGGAGGGGAGGAAAAAAAGAAGGAAGGAGACATGAGGAAGGAAACAAGAGGAGGAAGTAATGACACAGAGACTGAAGAACTCTACTGCAAGTAGGTGGTGTTACTGGACACTGAAGCTTCATGTGCTGGTGTCTCCAGGTTCTCCATCAATTCAGAGCAATTTCTGGATGCCGTTCCCTTCCTTTCACAAGATAATCCTCTTCTGACATCCCTCACCATTTAAAACCTTCTTTCTTAGCACAGAAAACGTGCCTCTCCACCACCATGTCCCAGCTCTGTGCTCCTTTCTCTTTTTTTTTCTTCCAGATTTACTTCTACTAGAATAAGGCCTTAATATGCCTCCAGCTAATGGACACGGCTGCCTAACACATGAGGAGACTATACATCTCCATCTGTTTGTATATGTGTGTGAGATTTGTTCTGTATTTTCAACATTATTGGTAGCATTTACTTAGAGGGAACAAAGTATAGACATATCTGATTCTAGAGAATTGGAAATTTTTAAAAATGATTTTCTAGAATGTTTTCAAAATGTGATTTTTATGCTAAACTGAGCTCATTTTTTTTTTTAATCTGAAAAGAAACTTGATCCTTCTCAGTCTTCTCTCTACTGCTTAGGTGGACTGTGAACTAATCATTCTCCACTGCTCAGGAATCTAAGCCAGTACAGACATCAGCACATGCTTATTAACTACTTTTTGTGTCAAATGCTGTGGTGAGCATTGTAATAAAGATAAGGCAACTTCTAGCCTCACGACTGTAATCCAGTGTGGTAAGTCCTGTAATAACCCCACCCCCAAGATGTGGAAGTGGTTCCACAAAGAAGAAAATATTTAAGAGGAGTCGTGGGAGTTATATTGAACTTAGCCAAGGAGAAAGAAGGGTCAGGTTATTGCAGCAGACATGCCTAAAGATATAAATGTATAAAATAGCATACACAGTTCTAGAAGTCCACATAAAAGTCCACATTGCCAGCTGTTTAAAAAAATTAGATTTGGATACACTAAAGCAGGATGTAAATATGGAGTTGAGAAGTGATTGTACCTGGACAAAAAGCAGTCTTTGGTTTGTTGGAAAGGCCCACACTAGCCACTTTTCTTGCCTGTCCTAAGACATTTCTCTCATTTATAATACCCAGGTAGCCCATAGTCATTTGACTTTCTCAATCCTGGCTTAACATGGTGAGTCTAAACTCTTCAGTATGGTATTCTTGCCCTTTCCCCTCATTGACCATACTCTCTTGTATTAGGCTTGGAGCCCCAGCTGAAACCACTTCCCAACAGAGTGCCAGGTATCCTGCTCTGAGTGCATTACCCCTACAGTCACTCAGACAATTCTCTCTCCTTCCCATACCTTCATGCACTGGGGATGCTGTCTACTCTTCTCCAATATCTCATATCTACACTTTTTAAAAGACTCACATCAAAGATTTATTTCTTCCATGAGGACACTCAGATTAATTTTTATATCAATTCTATGAGGCTTTATCTGAATTACTTTACAAAAGAAGGAGGCTGAGGGAGTTTATGAAATTTTACTAAAATTATAGGGTTAGTGAGAAACGAAGCCAGGATTTGAATCCATGGTGTCTGATTACAAAAGTCAAACTCTGTCACTCCTATGACAAACTAGAACATGCAAACAGTCACATCCATACTTTTTCTTTCTTTTTTTTTTTTTTGCGGTACGCAGGCCTCTCAATGTTGTGGCCTCTCCCATTGCGGAGCACAGGCTCCAGACACGCAGGCTCAGCAGCCATGGCTCACGGGCCTAGCCGCTCTGCGGCATGTGGGATCTTCCCGGACGGGGGCATGAAACCACGTCCCCTGCATCGGCAGGCGGACTCTCAACCACTGCACCACCAGGGAAGCCCAACATCCATACTTTTTAAAATTTATTTTATTGAAGTATAATTGATTTCCAATGTTGTGTTAATTTCTGGTGTACAGTAAAGTGATTCAGTTATACATATACATACATTCTTTTTCATATTCTTTTCCATTATGGTTTATCACAGAATATTGAATACTCTGTGTTATAATACTCTTGTGTTATACAGTAGGACCTTATTGTTTAGCCATTCTATGTATAATAGTTTGCATCTGCTAATCCCAAACTCCCAATCCATCCCTCCTGGCACATCCACATTTTAAATGCAGTCTTAATTCTTCTCTGTTTTTGTTTGTTTTCCTTGTTTGCATTTGCATTTAAATATTTATATATATTTATATATTCCTTCTTAAATTGACTTTAAATTCCTTAAATTTCAAGAACTGAATACACTACTTTGTATATATTACTTAGATTTGGATATAAACAATTAACATTGTTTTAGTGTCTACTCTGATCTAAGCATCCAGTGAATTTTTTTGTGTTTATTGATCAATATGTAAGACACTGAGATAACATGTATTATTATATTTACTTTTCAGATTTGGTCACTGACATCTAAATCATTAGAGAGTAGAAGACTGAATTTGATTGCAGGGGTTCTGGCATCAAGCTCCAGTTCTTTACTCTACAAAACCCACTGCTTGGCATCATATTAGATACAGAGAGGACATTTGTTAGATAAATGAATAGTTAAAAGAATTCAATGACAATGTCATAAAAGTCACTTAAGTAGAGATATGTATTATAATAATACAAACTTCTTCCAAATCAGTCAATTACATGTATATCATCCTGAAGTGAATGCAAAACCACAGAATATTTTGGGAAGGAAATTAAATGATGGCTTTTGAAAGATTGAATAGTGGAGGTGTGCAGGGCAGCACGATATGGGAATAGGTTAGGGACAAAATGCATAGTTAGGAGACAGTTGTAACTCAGATATGATGTGTTAAAGAATCCCTTTGCTACTGGGTCAGGACTTAAAAGGGTCTGCTCCTTCCCACATAGCACTAATGCTCTAAATTGGAATTGGAGGACTGGCTATTTGCACATTCAGCTCCCCCTCCTCATCTTCTTCTACCCCTACTCATGTATTCCCCTGTGGAATTTGCATACATTTTTTCTATCCCCCACTAGATATGGTGGAATGGGGGGAAGGAATTGAAATAGACTATATCTTGTTAATCCTTGAAAACTTCAAGACCATGTTCCACACACTGTTTCCAAATAAGGTTCAGATTTATTAGAATGAACTAAATAAAACAGGTGTCCTTTGTAGAACTTCTCAAAGCTTTACTTTCTTAATATGTCTTATGAATTCCCAGGAGAAGGATACAGTTTACAGCTTTTCCCAAACTTTTAGAACCACAGATTCTGCTCCTTCCTCTCACCTCCAAGGAGTATTTATTTCTAGGGATCAATTTCTCTGTGTACAGCTGAGATATGATTGTTCAAAGATTTAACATTTTTCAATTGTGATAGTGTCACAATTGAAGAACTTGCCCCTAAGTGTTCATTAAATGAAAGAGTGCCCCTGTAAAAGTCAATCACACTTTACATTTTAATTATGTTGTTTTACAATTTCCCCAGCATTTTAGTACTGCTACTTAGGTTGTGATATTTGTCTCTGTTTACCCACTTGTATTTACAGTGCTTGATCTTGCACTCTTAGCTTTAATATTATGCATCATAAATCATCTTCATTTAACAGTTTAATTACCTCTACATTTGTTGACCCCTATCAATATGGAACAAAGAAGACATTTATTTTCTCATATTGGCTGGTGTGACTCTGAGTTTTGACACACAAAAGGTCAGTGGCTTACATGACTAAGGCTTATTTCTTGCTCATGTTACCTGC
Source organism: Hyperoodon ampullatus (assembly GCF_949752795.1). Taxonomy (NCBI): domain Eukaryota; kingdom Metazoa; phylum Chordata; class Mammalia; order Artiodactyla; family Ziphiidae; genus Hyperoodon; species Hyperoodon ampullatus. The sequence goes on from NC_136928.1 coordinate 8,527,111, forward strand.
ACTCACTCCTCGGTGCAGGTTGTCTATGACTTATTCCATGTTATCTTCATTCTGGGACCAAGGCTAAGAAGCACATATGGAAGATGCAAGTCTTCAGATAAAAAAGAAAAGAGAACATGGTGAAATTTTATGGTGCTCTTAAAGCTTATGCCCTGATGTGGCAGACAGCTCTTCCCTCATGTTCTTTGGACTAAGTAAGCCAATGGCTAAATTCCATGTCAGTGGAAGAGGGAAGTATACTCCTTTCACAGGATGGGAGCAGCAAACATTTTTAACATAATAATGTCCATCCACTACACCGGGTTTTTCCTTGCCAGTCTAGTTCAGATCTTATAAACAGGTAGCAGATTAATTTATCAGATCATTCTGGCTTACACATTTAACAAGTACATAAAAAATTCAATTATTACAATTTTATCTTTTTCATTTCATGTTCTAGTAGAAAAATTCAATCTTCAGATTCACTCCTCTATGAATTGCCTATTAAATATAATTCTGGACAACTTCCTCCTTCTTCTGGAATGTCAATAGCCCAACATCTCTTTCTCTAGCTAAGGATATAATGAATTTAGAGAATCATACATATTGCTATTAAATAATGATACCTACCACATTCTGAATCCATTCGGTGATTGCCAAACTCCATTGATGTTGATTCAAGAATCAAAAAATAAATAAATTAAATAAGACAATACACAATATTGTCTTTGTAAAAGTAAGTTAATCACAAGCCTTAAAGTGAACAGTTTACAATTTATGCCTGTTTACTGTGCAACACAATAAGGATTATGTGTTCCATAAAAAGTCAGATAAACTGTGTTGTAAGTTTTATTTTATCACAACAGTAAACTCTGTTCATATATTCACTTGTTGCTCAGGAATCATGAATCATCTGCTCACAACCTAGAATAATAACAAGATGTTGATACACAGAACATAGTTAATAAAGTTGTTCAATTTTACCTTGAACAAACCACAACCCCATTGACAATCATAAACCTTCACCATCTTGTTCAATTAAATAAAAGTTACAGCATTTTCTCTGCAAACACAGACTGTATCTTGCATGGTAAATGGTTTAATATATAAAGTCAATAGGAAAATATATGGAAGCAAAATAAATACACTCAAAACTCAAGATGGTGATTTTCATACAGATCTTATTTAGTCTGATCAAAGTAGAACATGTACCTGCTACATATTAGATATTATCTAGGGTCACTGCATTGCCCAATTCCAGAGATAACCTTTGCCTTGCATTTTTTTAATGACCGCCACATCTGGGTAGTACATAGAGTACAATGCAAATGGTGTTCCCTGGAGTATGGAATTGGTAGTACCACAGTGTACCCTGATCCATGGTTTCGCTTCCAGAAATGAAACAATTCGTAGTTTTAAACTCATCATTCTGAGTAGCATTATGAAGTCTTGAGCCTTCCCACTCTGTCCTGCCCAGGACATAAATCAATGCTCTGTCCAGCACATCCCTCCTGTTAGTCACTTCATAGCTATCTCAGTAATCAGATTGACTGTCCGTGTACCACAGTGCTTGTTTCCAAGTAACCCTTATTTTACTGAATAATGGCCCCAAAGCTTACGTGTAGTCATGCTGGCAAAGAGAATCCATATGCCAAAGAGAATCCATAAAGTGCTGCCTTTAAGTGAAAAGGTGTAAGTTCTCAACTTAATAAGGAAAGAAAAAATCATATACTGAGGTTGCCAAGATCTACAGTAAGAACGAATCTTCTGACTGTGAAGTTGTGAAGAAGGAAAAGAAATCCATGCTAGTCTTGCTGTCGACTTCAAACTAGGTTTGGTAATTGCCTAGTTAAGATGGGAAAGTCATGAAATGTGTACAATATTTTGAGAGAGAGAAAGAAACCACATTCACATAACTTTTATTATGGTACATTGTTATAATTGTTCTATTTTATTATAAGTTATTGTTGTTAATCTCTTATTTACCTAAAAGTAGATTAACCTTTATAATAAATATATATATGTAAAGGAAAAATGGTATAGGTAGAGTTCAGGACTATCAGCAGTTTCAGGCATCCACTGGGGGTCTTGGAAAATATTCTCCACAGATAAGGGGGGACCACTATATTGAGTCCTATTCTCTCATTTAATAGATGTGGAAACTCAGACCCAGGAAGAGGAAGTTCTCTGCCCTGACAGATTCTTAAGCCTGGCTTTGACACAGAAAGAGTAAGTCCCATGAGTAACTGGTGTTGACAAGTCCTTCATACCATTGCTCCTGGAATTTTACATTTATCTCTCACACTTATGTTCAAATCTTGATCCACCTAGAATCCAATTGCTTTAAACTGTCCCCCATCATTTATTTATACAGCATTCTCAAAATAAAGAAGAGAGCAGTTTTTGGTAGGGCAAGAAGTGAGATATCCCAAGTTTGGGTAGAATGTACAAGAGATAATGTGTAAGAACCTGAAACGAGGTGGTAGTGGGAAGAGTTTGAACAGGAATCTGATGATACCAAACACAAATTAAATTCATTCAACATAGGCTAAAATCAAGGCCACTCCTAATCTCACTTCCTACACTTCTTATTGAGTATTAAAATCCATTCCTATAAGTATTTGGCTTCTTCTTATGGTTTGTGAAATCTGAAATACCTGTTCTGATCCAAATTTGTCTGTTCTGATAATTATTTAGCTGTTTAGTAGTATTGTATAGACACAAATAAGGGTAGCACCAATTTGACAAAGAATGTGGATATCCAGAATCATGACAAATTTAATGCAAAATAAGACTGGAAAGTATGAGTTAGAGAAAAAAGAACTGGATCAGAAGGACAAAAAAATAAACAGATATTATGAACTAGACACTTTAATATTTACAGGTTTTTTTCTCTTATTGTGGTTGTTCTCAACAACAAAAACTCCCTAATTTTCAACTATGCATATTGTACACAAATAAAGAACACATTTCTCAATTTCTTTTGCAACTAGGTGTTGTCATGTGACTAAATTCTGCCAATGAAATGTAAGTGGAAGCATTGTGTTACAGCTTCTTAAAAGTGTCCTCAATAGATAGCTAATGTGTGTTCTTTAGATCTTTTTTTCATTACCCTTTCTTCCATCTGCTGGCTGGAATGCAGATGTGTTGGTTAGAGCCTAACAATGTGTTATCACATGGTAACTATGTCAGAGCAGGGAATTGAAACTGACATGAATCTAACATCTTTGTGGAGCCATATAACATCCCTAGATCTTCCATTTCAAAACATTTTTCCATACGATAAAAATAAATTTTCATCTCATCTGAGTTACATAATTTGAGGTTTCTGTTATCTGAAACTAAACTTATCCCCAAACTATATTCCTTCAATTTAAAAATGCAAAACTTGAGAATGAAACAAGAAAGAAAAATGTCCATTCAATTACAAAATCAGTAGTAGAGACAGTATTTATAGTAAGGCCATTTATAACTGCAAGATCTGTATTACTTCTCTAGAATATAAAACCTCCTGCTTAGCACTAGGGATGGTTAGAAATAGAAGATAGCCCACAGGCAAAGAACAAAGGACAGATTAACTAGATTCCTTGAGGTCTGAAGCAATCATTCAAGTCTTACTCAGTACCAATCACAGCAAAATTTCTGCTGTGGATAATCAATAAATAAAGGAGTCAAGATTGTTTCCTGGATTTTATCCTTGGTTGACTAAGTAAATGGTGGTGGTATTTGTGTAAATGGAACAAGATAGATAATCAACTCATTAATCTAGGTTCAGTGCATGAGCCCTCTCAGTTCCTTCAGCCTTTTTCCATGAGATCTCAAACTAACCCAGCAGAATATAATTTATTTGTATCCTAAAATCTGAATTAATAAGCCACTCATATTATGTTTATCAAATGTTGACTTGTATCAAAGTACAAATGTATTATCTTTCTAAATGTACTGTAATCTTCTAAAATATTTTAATATCTTTACATCCCACAAAATATAAAATGAACACCAAATAACAGTTGAATAGTGAACACAGAATGGGTGAAAATATTTGCAAACTATCTATCTGATAAGGGCTTCATATTCAAATATTTAAGAACTCATACAACTCAATAACAAAAAAAATCAAATAACCTGATTAAAAAGTGGCAAGAAGACCTGGATAGACCTTTATCCAAAGAAGACATATGAATGGCAGACCGGTATAGGAAAGGGGACTCAACATTACTAACTAATCATCAAGGAAATTCAAATCAAAACCAAATAAGATGTCATCTCACAAATGGTCAAATGGCTATTATTTTAAAAACAAAACAAAACAAACAAACAAACAAACAAACAAAAAACCCCAAAAAAGTACAACTGTTTGAAAGGATGTTGAGAAAAGGTAACCATTGTGTGTTATTGGTGGGAATGTAAATTGACACAACTCCTAGAAAAACAGCATGGAGTTTCCTCAAAAATGAAAAATAGAGCTACCATATGATCTAGCAATAGCACTTGTAGGTATATAACCAAAGGAGATAAAATCATGATCTCAAAAAGATATCTGCACCCCCATGTTCATAGCAGCATTATTCACAACACCCAAGACATGAAAACAACCTAAGTATCAACTGATGAATGAATGGATATAGAAAATGTGATGTATATACAAAAAAAAAAAAAAAAAAAAAAAAGACAGTCCTACCATTTGCAGCCATATGAATGGACCTGGAAGGTATTATGCTAAGTGAAATAAGTCAGACAAAAAAAAAAGACAAATACTGCATGACCTCACTTATATGTGAAATCTAAAAAAGCCTAACTAATAGAAATAGAGAATGAGATGTTGGTTGCCATGGGCTAGGAGCTGGGAGATGTTGGCCAAAGGGTGCAAACTTCAAATTATAAGATGAAGAAGCTCTTGAGATCTAACCTACAAATGAATACTATAGTTAACAATGCTATATTACATACTTGAAAGTTGCTAAGAGAGTAGATATTAAATGCTCTCACCATAAAATGGGGGGTGGGGGGTAAAAATGCTTAAATGTACTCAGTGCTTCTGTCATTTCCAATCCATTGTTAATTTAGAGCTAGAGTGGAATTTTTAAAGAAAAAATACCACAATGTTTCTCCCCATGTTAATCCCCTTCTTTGGCTTCCATTTACATTTAAAACCTAATCCAAACTCCTTTAGTGGCCAGTGATGCACTGCATAATCTGAATCTTGCTTCTTCACTATTTTCTCCTTTATGCTTGTTCACTATATTCCAGCCACTTTGATCTCCCTTGCATTCCTTAAAGATAACAAGACTTTTCTTGCCTTTAGACCATTGCATGTTCTGTCTCCTCTGTTGGAAATGTTCTTCACTTCTTTATGGTACCTTCTCTGTTAACAAGTCACCTCCCCAATGAGGCCTTACCTAACCACTACATATAAATTAGCCTTCCTCATTTCCCCATCCAGTTACTACCTATGGTATAACTGGTTTCCTTTTTAACATTTTTCACAATATGTGCCTATTCAACTTGTTTATTGTCTTCTTCCTTCCACTAAAAATGCTCCTTATGGTTTGTGAATTCTGAAATACCTGTCCTGAGCCAAATTTGTCTGTTCTGATCTGTACATTCTACCAAAACTTGAGATATCTCACTTCTTGCCCTACCAAAACATGGCAGGGAAATTGCTTTTTACATCACCATGTCCCTGGAACTTACAAAATAGTGGCACATAGAAGTGCTCAAAAATATTTGATAAATAAAAAATAAAGGAATGGAAATTTCCACTTTATCCTAACAACAAGTAAAAAGCTGCACAGACTGAAAAATCAACAATCTGTAAGGATCCTGGGATCTATGAAAGACACAGAACAAACTGCTGTCCCCATGATTGGAGACACAGACGAGTATCAGTAAACATAGGGAGTCACAATTTACAAAGCAGAGGCTTATGAGCAGAAATTGTTGGGGTACAGGTATTAGAGTAGGAAAACCTGAACTATGATTGACAAGTTCCTGAAGGACCATTATGGACAAGTTCGAGAGTTTTAAATTCCAGGGGGACTCAGTCACCAAGAGGCCCCCACAATATTGTGAGATTTACCTCCAGGAGCTTGACCAGAATCCCATAATAAATATCAGAGGAAACAATCATCTTGTACTTCTAGTAGGGACAGGGCAAAAGGAACCATCTTGAAATACCACAAAGGACTCTATTCTTCTTAAGACGATCTGCCCTAAAGAGAAAATGATTAACCATAGCCTAACCTTACGGGGTATTATCAAAGCCTAACTGACCTAGGGGAAGAGAAATACTCAATTCCATCAGCTCTAGTCTTCTACGTGGCAGAAGGAAAATACACAACTTCAGCCCCCTCTAGCCTTCCAAGTGGGATGAAGAACATATGCAACTCCAGCCCATCCTAGCCATTCTGTGTCACCTAAAGGAGAAGAGAAAACTAAGAGACACTTATGAAGTTTATAGTCCAGAGGCATTGACTTGATAAAAACTAAGACCAAATCATAGGACAGCAGAATGCTTTCCCTCCTCACACACCTCACCACCACATTACCAAAAGCCTATTTACAGCAGCCCTTCTATCTAGTATATTGCCCAGCTATAAAGAAAAAACAAAAAACAAAAACAAGACATACTAAAAGGCAAAAAACACAATTTAAAGAGACATAGCAAGCGCCAGAGCCTAACATGGCTAAGATATTGGAATTACAAGACCGGAAATTTAAAACAATTATGATTAATGTGCTAAGAGCTCTAATGGATAAAGTAGACAACATGTAAAAACAGATAGTCAATGTAAGCAGAAAGATGGAAATCTTAAGAAAGAAAGGGAAAAAAAAGTGCTGGAGATCAAAACACTGCAACAGAAATGAAGAATGCCTTGATGGGCTTATTAGTAGACTGGACATGACTGGGGAAAGAATCTCTGAGCTTGAGGATATATAAATATAAATTTCAAAACCAGAAAAGCAAAGAAAACAAAGACTGATAAAGCAGAACAGAATATCTAAGGACCACAGCACAACTACAAGGGATGTAACACATGTGTAATGAAAATACCAGAAAGAAAAGAGAGAAAGGAACAGAAAAAAAATTATAAGACAATAATGACTGAGAATTTCATTCATTAGTGGGGGGTCCCACAAAATTATCAAGTTAATGTCAGACATGAAACCACAGGCCGGGAAGCTTGGAGAATTCCAAGCAGAATAGATGCAAAAAAACTACACCTAGGCATATAATTTTCAAATTGCAGAAAACAAAGGTAAAGAAAAACTCCCAAAAGAAGCCAGAGAGGAAAAAACCTTACCCACAGGGGATCAAAGATAAGAATTACTTCTGACTTATGCTCAGAAATCATGCAAACAACTAGAGAGTGAAGTGAAACATTTAAATATTGAGAGAGAAAAAAAACACCAGCTTAGAATGCTGTACCCTGTGAAATTATCTCTCAAAAATGAAGGAGAAATAGACTTTATCAGACAAACAAAAATTAATAAAATATGTTGCCAGTAGACCTGCCTTACAAGAAATCTTAAAAGAAGTTCTTTAGAAAGCAAATAAGTCAGAAATTGGATGTTCTCTCTCATCACTCCTTTTCAACATCATACTGAAAGTTCTAGCCAATATAATATAAGAAAAGAAAAGTAAATAAAGGGTATATAAATAGAGAAGAAAGAAAGAAGACTGTCTTTACTCACAGATGACACAAACATCTGTATAGAAAATCCATAAGAATTGACCAAAAAACTGCTGAAATTAATAAGCAGTTATAGTAATTTTCCAGGATATAGGGTTAATATACAAGTCAATCACTTTACTATGACCAGCAATGAACAAGTGGAATTTAAATTTTAAAAAATATATCATTCATCCAAAAAGTGAAATACTTAGGTAAAAACCTGACAAAACATATACAAGAGCTATGTGAGGAAAACTAAAAAAAACTGATAATTGAAATAAAAAATGAACTAAATAACTAGGGAGATATTCCATGTTCATGGATAGGAACACAATATTTTCAAGATGTCAGTTCTTTTCAGCTTGATCTATAGATTCAATACAATCCCAACCAAAAACGCAGCTAATTATTTTACAGATATCAACAAACTGATTCTGAAGTTTATATGGAAAGTCAAAGACCCAGAATAGCCAACACAATATTAAAGGAGTAAAACAAAGGTGAAGGACTGATGCTACCCAACTCCAAAACTTACTATAAAGCTATAATAATCAGCACAATGTGGTATTGATAGCAGAATAGATAAGTAGGTCAGTGGAACAGGATAGAGAGACCAGGAATAGACTCACATAAATATAGTCAACTAATCTTTGACAAAGGGGCAAAGGCAATGCAATGGAGCAAAGATTGTCTTTTCAACAAATGGTGCTAGAACGTTGAATATCCACATGCAAAAAAAAAAAAATCTAGGCACAGACTTTATATCCATCCCAAAGATTAACTCAAAATAGATTACAGACCTCAATGTAAAATGCAAAGCTATCAAAATCCTAGAAGATAACACAGGAGAAGACTTAGATGACCTTGGGTATGTCAATGACTTTTCAGATTGGACACGAAAGGTATGATCCATGAAAGAAATAATTGATAGGCTAGAGTTAATTAAAATTTAAAACTTCTGCTCTGAAAAATACAATGTCGAGAGAATGAGAAGAGAAGTCACAGGCTGGGAGAAAATATTTGTAAAAGACATATCTGATAAAGGAGTGTTATCTAAAATATAAAAAAGGACTCAACACTCAATAGTAAGAAAACAAACAACTTAATTAAAAAATAGGCCAAAGATCTGAACAGATACCTCACCTTAGAGAATATACAGATGGTAAATAAACATATGAAAAGATGCTCCACAACATATGTCATTAGGGAAATGCAAATTAAAACAATTAGATACTACTACACACCTATTAGAATGGTCAAAATCCAGAACACTGACAGCACAAACTGATGGTGAGGTGGAGCAATTGGAACTCTCATTCACTGATGGTGGTAATGCTAAATGGTACAGCCACTTTGGAAAACAGTCTGGTAGTTTTATAAAACCTAACACACACTTACCTTATGATGTAGCAACCCCACTCCTTGATATTTACCCAAAGGATTTGAAAATAAGTACATACAAAAACCTGAACAAGGATGCTTATACCGGTTTTATTCATAATTGTCAACACTTAGATGCAACCAAAATGTCTTTCAGTAAGTGAATGGATAAACTGTGGTACATCTAAGCAAAGGACTATTATTCAGTGTAGAAAAAATGAGCTATAAAGCTGTAAAAAGACATGGAGGAACCTTAAATGCCTATTGCTAAGTTAAAGAAACCAATCTGAGAAGGTTACATACTGTATAATTCTAACTATATAATATTCTGGAAAAGGCAAAACTATAGAGACAATAAAAAGATAAGTGATTGCTTTGGTTGGGCAGGGGAGGGGGCGGGGGCAATAGAGTTGAATAGATGAACCACAGAGAAACTTTCAGGTAGTAGAATAATAGAATGTATAACACCAAGCATGAACTCTATGTAAACTATGGACTTTGGGTGATGATAATATGTCAATGTAGGTTAATCAATTGTAACAAATGTACTATTCTGGTGGTGGATGTTGATAATGGGGGAGGTTATGCATGTGTGGAATCAAGGAAATATCTCTACTGTCCTCCTAATTTTACTGTGAATCTAAAATTGCTCTAAAAAATAAAGTCTAAAAAAAAATAAAGTGATGAAATTGTTGTGAAGTGTAAAGAGTAATAAAGTTTCCAAAACCATTTCTCAGTTTCCGGCTTGTTCCTTGACAGGTGATGGTGTCAATTACTGAGAAAGGGGGCACTAAAATAAGACCAGCTTTAGGTGGAAGATTATGAGTTTTGAACATGTTGACTGAGATATGCCTTTGAGACTTTCAAGGAGATATAAAATGGGTAATTGGATTTATTGATCTGGAATGCAGAGAACAGAACTGGACTGGAGATAGGAATGTATCCAACTGTCACCAACTGGCATGCAATCAGGAATTGAAGACAGGGACTGTAGGCCCAAAGATAAGCTTGCACATGTTCTGGCAGTGCTTTCTTGTGACTCTCAAGCTATTTCACCTGCATGTCTTCACTTTAAACTTCATTGTCTGCACAACTTCTATTTCCCCAAGGTATCTGGCACCGTGCATTGCCTTATGCCTACTGTCAGTTTCAATGAAATCTTACCAGATAGGTACCCTTGAAAGAATACTATTTTATACAGCTTTATTCAGTAAACCTCACAAATAGAAAAATAATCCTTCTTTTCCCTTTATCATTTGGTATTTTTCTTTCCCTTATCTCACTTTGATTTCTTATGGTGAGTAAGCAGAGGTTAAAAGAGAGAGGCCTTCCATTGATGTGATATAGAAAGAAATCTTTCTTCTTTCTTTAACAGCTTGGTACAGTCTTCTTTGGGGATCTTATATTCAAAATCAGAGAGTCTTTTGGTTCTGTGAGGGACCCATGATAGGAAAGCAAGAGAGGAAGTCCACATATAAGGAAATGGCCTCCTTAACTTGGGTCACCTTTCTAATTGTTTTTGTTTTGTTTTGTTTTAAGCTATGCTGCCTATAGCTTTGGGCGCTAGATGGGTATACAAAGCAATATAAAATCAGCCCTCGGGACTCAAATGCCTGGTATATTCAGTCAGAGAAGACCATTCCAGGGAAGGAATTAGTTCAACTAAGTGCTTGACTGCTCTGACAAAACTGGCCAGTTGTCTGACCTTCTTTAGAAGCTGGGAAGAAATTTTCTTCCCTCCATGACTCTGGCAGAGATGCTGTTTCTGATTTCTCCACATCAAAGGGGAGCATCAAACTCCTGGTGCTCAAGTGACTCAATATTTTGTTTCATTAAACAGAGGCAAGGAAAACCAGTAGATATCCATTCGTGGATTGTGTGGGAAGAATCTTATTTCAAGATTAAGTGAAAATTCAATTGTTGAACCTTCAGAGTATCTTTTGATTTTTCATAAATTATACTTTGAAGTTAGTCTTCTGGTCATATATTGAAAAATTCAGTAAATACGTTTCACCTGTTGATGAATCATTACCCTTTTCTGAAAGTCTGCTATTCTAGCTGGTGCTTTCTGCTGGTGCTTTCCCAACTGTGGACTCTAGGATTTTCAAGCAGACTTTCAGAATGCCACAGGGGAGAAAATGATGCTAATGAGGCAAGACTTAGATTTGCATACCACTTCACTTTTTTTCACTTTTCATTATTTCTGTTGATTCTTAAAATAATCCTGTGGTGAGGACAAGGGTTAATATCTCCATTTTTTTAATGAAGAAATAAAGATTCAGAGATGTTAATCAACTTTCCTACCACTACAGCTAATTAAGGATGGAGCCAGGCCTTTAATGCAAGTCTTATTTCCTTGTCTCTAAAGCCAGTGCTCGTTTTGCTGTACTACACCATTCCCACTCAAAGATAAACTAATGAGATCAAAAGTCACATATATACACCATGCCATCTACTTGCAGGGTCTGTGTGTGTGTGTGTGTGTGTGTGTGTGTGTGTGCGTGCATTTGTGAATGTATTTAAAAGACTCTTATGAATTATTTAAAATGTGTTTCCCAATGATTGAAAACACATACACACCAGACTATACAAATTATTAAACCTACTTAATACCTTTATTTCCATGCACTTTACAAACTGGAAAATACTTACATAATTAGACCAGGAGATATTATCAAATGCATTCCAAAATTACATATTAGACAAAATTCAAGTAATGTGTCCAAGGTCATTTAGCTAGCATGTGGTAGAGCTTGAATTTAGCCAGGCTTGGCATTGTCTTCAGGGATGCACACTTTCAGGTGTTTTATGCAAATAAGGGAAAGAAGCACAGATTTTCAGAGCAGGATTAATTAACAGAGGACATTTAAGAACAGTGAGTATGTGTGTGTTCCAGAGTCTGCTCTGTAAGTCACTCTGGGTGAGACTGGCTTGTCAGGAATTCCTTTTAGCTCTTGGGTAAGTAAACCTCCTTGTGTGAAATCTAAGGATGCACCTACCTTACACAAAATCTCCCTTAGAGCAAATTGGGCTTTAGGAAAGCCTCAGGGCATTTGTTCAGAAGGATACCAGGAAGACAGTGGAAAGTCTTTTTAAAAAGAGATGAGTCAAAACCAGCAGAAGATGGAGACATGGTAACTTTGAAAGAAAACATTTTAGAACTAATAGGAAAAAGTAGGTCAGAACCTGCCAGAGCCAGAGCCTGTCTGTCAGCAGTCTTCATTTTCTTGTGTGTCCCTCTACAAATCCTGATGGCCTCAGGCCACAGCTAAGGATTAGCTGGAACCCTCAAGTCAAATGCAGCCACATTTGTGGCTGAGGCAAGAGCCTGTTGAGGTGATACAAAAGGACCTTGGGCCTGACCAACAGCTGCATTTTTGTACTTTTGATGTCCCATCTTGTTCAGTCCTCTGTAGTTTACAATTCCATGTACATAATTCTAGACTAAGGGGTCAGTGAACTACCACCAGCCACCACCTGTTTTTATACCACAAGTGAGTTAAGAGTGATTTTGACATTTTTAAATGCCTAAAACAAAACATAAACAAAGGAAGGATAAATAAAATTCAAATTTCAGTGCCTATAAAATTGTATTGGAACACAGCCTTGCCCATTCATTTACAATTTTCTATACCTGCTTTTTTGCCACCATGACAGAGTTGAGTAGGGCTGACAGAGACATTGAATGCCCCCAAACCTAAAATATCAATATTTACCATCCAGCCTATTATGAAGTCTGCCAGCTTCTACTTTAAACTTACTGCTTCCTATGAACCTCTCACTTTGTAAGTCCCCTACCTGGCTTACCTGCTCTGATCTTGCTGGAAGCTCTTGCCTCATTTCTCAGGCTTTTTTTTTAAAGATGTCTTGGTCTTGACACCTCATCTTGTGTCCACAACCAGTGACACGCTGCATCACAGCACAATACTATTAAAAATAAATCTGTAAGTCCTATTCAATTAGCATTCGAGTTGCTAAATAAAAAAAAAAATCACTTTCTTCCTCATGGCTCTCCTTGGTTTAATGAACACATTAGCAGCTAATGAAGACATGTACGGTACTGTTACATGGTATGGGGTTTGTGTTTGCCACGTTTGTGACAATTGTTTACCACCAAGCTCAGGGAGATGGAGCATTCCTTTGGAGGGTAGTTCAGCAGTAGAGCAGCCATTTATGAGAGCTGAAATAGAAGGAAAAGAGAAACACCTTTCAAATCTGTCTTCCTGATGTTATGAAAAGACAATTTTCTATGGAGAACCAAAGGATAAAAAAATAAAGATAATTATTTTGGGAGACTTACTGTGTTCCAGCTAATATGCTTAAAATTTTATTGCCATTGTCACACGTAATCACTGAAATTTCTCCATGAAGTAGGTATCATGTTTATTTTACAGGTGTGAAAACAAGGCAAGGTAGGGCCACACAGATAGTAAATGGCAAAGCTCGGACTAGGACTCATGTTTCCCTGACATCAGAGCTGTGGCAGTAACCACTACACTTCATTGCCTACTCAACCCCATTTAAGGATCTGGTTAAGTAGATAATGTGTTCTGAAAATCCTAATAAAACAGAGCTAAGTTTGTATGTGTTATGGGGGATGGTGAGGCAAAAAGGAACAATGGATAGAGTAGCCTAGTGTTGTAGGCTCTATAAAAGGAAAATGTTACTGATATTATCCACTACATGGTGAAATTCAGTACAATATTAGCTAGTAGAGGGTCTCATTCAAAGAAGGATTATCCTCCAAGTGTCTGAAAGAGCTTAGGCCTATCAGCTGCTCTGCAAAGGCAGTAAAGTTCCAGTACATTCAATCACAGCCCATGGGATAAGTACAATGGGAAGGCAGGTCAGGGCCCTAGTGATCATCTAGTCCAGCCCATTTCTTTTACAGATTTGGAGATTGAAGCCCAAAATGGGAAGTTGAATGTCCTGGTGTCATACAGCTCGTAGTGGCAAGTGCCAGATTGAGTGGCTATCTACATTACACTATGAACCATGACAAGGTGACAGGAGAGTGGACTTTGGATGCAGACTGACCAGGGTGAGCAAGCCCTGTTGAGCTGACCCAACAGCTGGTGGTCAGCAGATCTCCTGTTGACACCCTCCAAATATCCAGGAGTGCAGAGATCTAGTCCCTTCTAATTGATACCTTAACTCAAGTTCGTTCATCTTCTTCCACTAAAGATAATTACCACTGGCACAGGGCTTTATACTCTACAAAGCACCTTCACTACAGCCGTCGTTATCTAACAAAGGAGGAAATCTGAGGGGAGAGAAACGGATGGCCTGGATCTGGGTCACCCGACATGGCAATGCCCTTCCTCTATCTGGAAATGACTCCCAACAAAGAAAAGGAATGTTATCGTGGGTTCTCTGGTTCCTACAGAGAAGCATGCTCCTTTCTTCCTGGGGGCTTTTTTTTTTTTTTTTTTTTTGGCTGTGATGGGTCTTTGTTGCTGCCCACAGACTTTATCTAGTTGTGGCAAGCGGGAGCTAGTCTTCACTGCAGTGCACGAACTTCTCATTGCGGTGGCTTCTCTTGCTGTGGAGCACCGGCTCTAGGCACACGGGCTTCAGTAGTTGTAGCACGTGGGCTCAGCAGTTGTGGCACACGGACCCTAGAGCACAGGCTCAGTAGTTGTGGCACAAGGGCTTAGTTGCTCTGCGGCATGTGGGATCTTCCCGGACCAGGGCTTGAACCCATGTCCCCTGAACTGGCAGGCAGATTCCTAACCACTGCACCACCAGGGAAGCCCTTCCTGGAGACTTTTGCCATCAATAAAGTTTTTGTGCCACAGTGGCAGAGTTGAGTAGATGTGATGGAGACATATAATATCCAGCAACCTAAAATATTTATTATCCAGACCATTACAGACAAAGTCTTTCATGAGCTTAAAACCTATCCATGGGTCAGATATTCTTCCTAATTTTTTATGAACAAAACTTCTCCCAGTTTCCCAAATCAAGTTGAAATGGGTTCTGTTGTACTTTCATTAGCAAAGTTATTTAGAACATAAAGTTCTTACTATATTTATCCATTCAACAAACATGATTGCACTCCTAAAATGTCCAAAAACTATTACCTGGATTGTGAGAAATCCTCACAAGAATCCTGTGAGAGGAGCATTGCTATCTCCATGCTGCACATAAGTCAACTGAGGATCTTTAATGATTAGATAAGTTACCAAGGGTCACAGTAAGTAAACGGCAAAGAATTTAAATAGTTTGCCCAACATTTTGCTGCTTCTTTATCTTCTGATGTATCATCAAACTCTCATGGCAATCCAGTGAAATTATTGGTCAGGAAGAATGATTCCCATTTTACCAAAGAGGAAACTAAAGCACAGACAGCCAAAACCTCTTGCTCAAGTCACATACTAAACTTGATGGGTCAGGATTCGGATCTGGGCTTTCTGATTAAATTCTGGAGCTCCTTCTGGTGTTTTATCAAATGCCCCAAAGACACCTCCATATATACTAATTTTAACAAATAGTATTTCTTTAGGAAATGATTGCTATAGATACAGAGATATGTTTCTGAAATCCTGTTACCTTTTGTATCTAAATTATGTACATATTGTTTATGATTGGGGTGGAGATAAGCAGGAAGATTTCTGCCATGGGCAGCGTAACAACTATCCCAATTGGAGTTCTTCAAATTTGAGGTTTCTCTGGAGATTTAATCTTCATTCTCGGCTCATAAAAAGCATTCTGGCTGCTCATGTAATAATTTCAATACCTTTGTAATGATATTTCTCTTTAATTTCCCTGCAAATGGGGATGCATTTCTCAATCAGACCGTTTTCATTTACCTTGTGATTCGTGTGTGGGAAAATCATACCCAATTTGAAATCAGCACAGTATTTCCTTGGGACTTCTCACTGAAGGGATTATATACTGCATCACACTTGATGACAAATGAAACACAGAGGAATTCACTGACGCACCAAATCCCCCTCTGGGAAGTCTGTTTCAGGGGAAGACTGCAAACAAGCCATTATTTTGTCACTTGGAACAAAAGCCCTGATTAAAAATTAAAATCCATTCTGTACTGATAAATACACCACTGCCTAATTACTCACAAGATTTATATTTGTGGTCTTAATTCCCTCAAAGTGGTTTTATTTTTTTTAACTCCCTATAAACCAGAACACGATGAGCTTGACAGTGTCAAGCTTCAATAAACATTTGGTTGCCCTTTTATTAGATAGATCAGTTCCTGACTAATAATGTTTTAAAATACTTAAATACTTCATGAGAAGAGAACTCTGTCCCTTCCATTAAATGGTTTTCAATGTAGGAAGAAGTGTATATTTAGAGTATTTAGAGACACCTAATTATGGCTAATTTAAAATTTCTTTTCTGCCAACCGGATCTTCAAATTTGCCATTACCCAAATTTCCTCAACATTCACGTACAAACACACAAACCAGAACACAAAGCAACAAAAATACTAAAATAAATAAAACAAAGAAAAATAAAATAATAGCTTCAGGTAACTTCAAGGATTTTTTGAAGGCTGGGATGGAAGGTGAAGTGGGAGCCATGATTAAAGGGAGCTCATAAAAATAAATGGAGGAGAGAGTGAAGTCAGCAAAACTGGTGTAGTAGGCAGCTCCAAGGACACATCCTTCCATAGAAATATTTTAAAATCAAGGTAAAACTGCCAGAAGCAAGCTTGTCATAACTCTAGAAAACATTCAAACGTTTACAGCAACTAAGTGAATACTGAATCAAGAAAAAGGCAATTTGAAACTGGTATTTTTTATTTACACTTGCTCCATCTGCCACCCCTCCATAGCCTCTGGCTCAGTGGTGGCCCTGAAGACATCAGTCCACATGCCCAGCAAAGGATTTTTGTCCCTGATTCTGGAAAGGGAAGAACAAACCTTGTTTGCAAAGAATTGTCTGCTTTTACCTGCTTTGGGGCTAAATGAAAATTTGATGCAAAAGATTACAAAAGTACTACAAATGATAGAAGGGGGAAACAGTTTTTAACTTATTCTATGGGGCCAGAATTATCCTGATACAAAGCCAGACAAAGACACCACAAGAAAAGAGAATTAAAAACCAATATTTTTAATGAATATAGATGCAAAAACCCTGAAGAAATTACCAGCAAACTGAATCCAGCAACATGTTTATAAGGTTACACACCATGACTAAGAATTACAAGGGGACATAAATAAATAAAAACAATATTGATAAAGAAGAACAAAGTTGGAGGACTCACACTTCTCTACTTCAAAACTTATTAGAAAGCTACTGTAATCAAAATAGTGTGGTACTGGAAAAAGGATAGACATATAGACCAAGAGAGTAGAAGTGAGATTTCAGAAATAAACTTATTTTTCTATAGCCAATTGGTTTTCAACAAAGGTGGACCAAGAACATTCAATGAGGAGGTAATAATTTCTTCAACAAATGCTACTGGGACAGCTGGAAATTCACATGCAAAATAATGAAGTTGAAACAGTACCTCAAACCATGTACAAAAATCAACTCAAGTTGGATCAAAGATCTAAATACAAAAGTTAAAACTATAAAACTTTTAGAAGAAAAACTAGGGGTAAATTTTCATGACCTAGGACTTGGCAATGGCATCTTAGATAAGACACCAAAAGCACAAGCAGCAAAAGAAATAAGAAATAAATTAGGCTTTATCAAAATTAAAAAAAATTTGTTTTTAATGAAAGTTTTGAAGAAAATGAACAAACAACCTGCAGAATGAGAGAAAATATTTGCGAATCATATACCTAGAAGAGTCTAGTACCCAGAATACATAAAGAACATTTATAACTCAACAACCAAAAACAAACTACCCAATTTTTTAAATGGGCAAAGAACTTGAATAGACATGTCTCCAAACAACATATACAAATGGCCAACAAGTACATGAAAAGATGTTCAACATCATTAGCCATTAGGAAAAAGCAAATCAAAACCACAAAGAGATGATACCTCTTATGCCCACTAGGACGGCTATTTTAAAAAAGAGAAAGAAAAAAAAAAGGAAAAAATTTGTGTTGTTTAGAATGTGGAGAAATTGGAACCCTCATACATTTCTGGTGGGAATGGAAAATGGATCAGCCACTATGGACAACAATTTGTTGATTCCTTAAAAAGGTAAACATAGACTGAGCAATTCCACTCCTAAAGAATTGAAAACAGATACACAAATGCATGTACATATATATTCATAGCAGCACTTCTTAATAGTAGCCAAAAAATTGGAATAACACAAATTTCCATCAACAGATGAATGGATAAGCATGTTATATACATACAATAGAACATTACTCAGATAAAAAAGCAATACAGCATTGATACATACTATAATATGATGAATCTCAAGAAATATTTGCTAAGAGAAAGAAGCCAGAAACATAAAAGTTCACATATTATATGATTCCATTTATATGAAACATTCAGGATACGTAAGTTCATACAGACAAAAACCAAACTAATGCTTTTGTTCTGAGGAGGTTTGGGGGAGAGGAGAGCATTGGGAAGTAACTGCTTAATGAATATGGGGTTCCTTTTTGGGATGCTGAAAATGTTTTGGAATTAGATAGCACAGTATTATGAATGGAAAATGCCAATGAATTGTTCATTTTAAAATGGTGAATTTTATGTTATTTGAATTTCACCTCAATTGTTAAAGAATAAAAAGTATTAAAAATAAATAGAGGAGATGATACAAGGTTTAGAGGTGACAATGGGTAGTGTAGCAGGAAAGAAGAAAGGGAGGTGAAGTCTGGGATAGAATGTGGTACATATTTGAAAGGGAGAAAAGAACATGAAACATGTGAGAAGAGAGAATCCTGGCTTCCTTCCATTCTGCCCCCTACAAGTTATTTCATACACTGCTGTAGAATTTACCTTTTTAAAACAAATATCTGAGCATCCTGATACCATCCCCACAAGTTTCCCCTTTAGAAGCTTTCCTTGCACCTACGCCCCACCTCTTATTGCCTCCATGGCAGCTGCCCCAGTCCATCTGGGTCTACATTTTCTTCTCTGACTCTTGAAGCTTGCCCTCCCCACTCCACTCCCCAAGCACCACGTGCTCCCACGTCTTTTTCCATTTCCTGAACCCCACAGGATTTACCACAACTCTGTGTCATTACTCATGCCATTAACTCTTTTGGATAAATCTTACCTCCCCTCAAGACTTAGATCAATTGCCATTTTTTATGACTTTGTTCCCAGAATATATAAGCTGCAAGCAGCTTATGGTAGTAAAAAGAACACAGACTTTGAAAACAGCCAAATCTAAGCTCCAAAAGTTGATATATATCAATCACATAGTTTTGGGTCTTTTATTTAACTTCTGTGAGCCTCAATATTTTAGTCCATTCAGGCCACTATAACAAAAATACCACAGAGTGGGTGGCTTCAACAACAAACATTTATTTCTCACAGTTCTGAAGTTTGGATAGTCAAAGATCAAGGGGCTGGCAGATTTGGTGTCTGATGGAGACCCAATTCCTGGTTCACAGATGTCTGTCTTCTCACTTTGTCCTTACATGCTGGAAGGAGCAAGAGAGTTTTCTGTGGTCTCTTTGATGATAAGGTCACTAAATCCCACTATGAGGACTTAATCCTCAACAACTAATTAGCCTGAAAAGTCTCCACCTCAAAATACCATCAGTTTGGGGGGTTAGGATTCCAGCATATGAATTTTTGAGGGGGCACAAACATTCAGTCCATAACACCCAGTTTCCTCATCTATGAAATGGAATTAATATTGCATTGGATTTTTGTGAAGATAAAATTAAAAATCTAGGCAGAGGTCTCTTTACCTGGAAGATATTAAATACATACTTTTCTACTCACTTTCCCAATGGTCCATGAAAAGTACATGCTATTGTAATGGACAAATAATACTCCCTTGAATGTGTATGGTGTCTTAATATTTCAAAGCACATTACTTATAATCTCTCATTTGATCTGGAGAGGAATTATCGGTATCCATTAGGATAATGTGAGTTTAAAAGGACAAAATTTAGAGTCCAAGTGACTTTAACAATAAATAAATGTATAATGGTTCTTTACTGAAGTTCCAGAAATGGAATAAAGTCCACACAGGGCCAGATCAGTGACCCAATAATCTGGGTTCTTTCAAAACTCTCATCTTCTCTCCTAACTCTCATCTTCTCTCCTTACTATTGACTCTATCATGTGGCTGACTCTCCTCAGAGTCACAAGATGCCCACCAGTGACAAATGGAAATACAGCAGGAAGATTTTCTTTATTGAACATAATACCCTCTCTCTTCCACCTGCCTGGACCAAATTATGAAGTGTTCCCATTAGACCAATAACACCTTCCAGAAGGACGCCACACACTGAGAGTTTACACCCATCATCTGAAGCAGAATGGGCTTGGGGGAGCTAGTTTTAGTATCCACCATGGAAAGTATGCAGTTTCTGCTCCAGAAAGAAAATGACATGCCCTAAATCACACAGATCATTAGTGCCCAACCTAGGATGGAAGCTCAGATCCCTGACTTCTATTCTCACCACATAGAATCTTAGATACCATATGGGTTATTTCGTTTTAGGCTTTCAAGTTACAGATAGCTTCAACTCAAAATGTCTTAAAAAAGAGACTATTATATCATACATAAAGGAGTGCAGAAAGAAATACGCTATCGAGCCATGAAAATACATGGAAGAACCTTAAATCCATATTGCCAAATGAAAGAAGCCAATCTAAAAAGGCTACATCCTGTATGATTCCAAATATATGACATTCTGGAGAAAGAAAAATTATGGAGACAGTGAAAAGGTCAGTGTTGCCAGGGTTTGGAGAGGAGAGTGGAATGAATAGGTGGAACACAAAGAATTTTTAGGGCAGTGAAAATACTTTGTATGACACTGTAATGGTGGATATAGATCATAATACATTTGTTAAAACCTATAGAATGTACAACACCAAGAGTAAACCCTAATATAAAGTTTAGACTTTAGGTGATAGTAATGTGTCAACATAGGGTCATGGGCTGTAATAAATGTACCACTTTAGTGTGGAGTGTTGATAGTGGAGAAAGCTGTTGGGAGAGGGAAGAGGGGCTAGGTGGGAAATCTCTGTACTTTCTGCTCCATTTTTCTGTGAACCTAAAGGTCTCTAAAACATTGTGTGTGTGTGTGTGTGTGTGTGTGTGTGTGTGTCAAGGAAAGGCTCTAGATTTTATTGATTTAGAGACTCAGCATCATCATCAAGGACATCAAGAAACAAAATGTGTTTCTTTCTGTCTCTTCATTCTACTTTCTTCAACAGCTCAGTTTCGCCTCCAGGCTCGCTACTCACAGAGCAAGGTGGTTGCTGGAATTCAAAACATTACATACACCCAAGACAATAGCCGAAGGAGAGAAAGCACAATGTTCTCTGTAATCTCCTGCTCAAGAGCAGAAACTCTTAAGGAGATCTCTCCTTTTGGTTACTGGCCAGAACTGGATTACAAGCCCATCCTAAACAAATCACAGAGTAAGAGACTAAAACAACCAAGTTTTAATCAGAATTGACCCAGAGTCATGTGGATACCTGAATTTAAATCATGGTTCTATTTGGGAAAATAAATAGGATTGGAGAATAAATACTCAAAGGAAACCAACAATTTCTGCTACTGAGAATACTCCTAGAAAAGGTTATTTTCTAGTGGGTATTTCTGCTCTTTTCCCTTTTCCTTCCCCCTGTTGGCCATAGGCAAGAGCCCAGATGAAGTAGGTCCCACGGTTGACTGAGGTAGTGAGCTAACCAAAACTTCAGAGGGCTTGAATGCAGAGCCAAGGAGGATTATTTTTGTTGTTGTTTATATACCTGAATAAGCAATAGACCAAGCCACTTTCATAAACCTTTTGGAGTAAGCAATTTTGAAAAGTGACCCATTTTCTTTAAAACTTAGTGGTGTATTAGACAAAGCTACAACTTGCATCATCAATGACTTAGCCAGGGTTTTTACGGTCTGCTCACAGCGCTGTGATATCCGACACTCTTCAGCTGATAAGAATCCCATCAGAAATTTTAACCATACTTTTATTTTTGGTCCTTGTAGCCCCACACGTTTAATGACTCCCTAGATTTGGAGGATAGAATCCACTCTTCAGAGTTCAGTTCCTCACTTCTCAAGAAGAACTGCTCATTCCTATGTCAAGAAGAGTACAAAGCCACATGACAGCTAAGACCCATCTTCCTAGATCAATCGCTCTCAATTTGACCACCCATCAGAAACATCTGCACAGATCTAGCAAAAATATACTGGAGTCCATATCTCTAAAATTCTAATTCAGTAGAACAGAGGTTTACTAATTCAGTAAACCACAGGATTGAGGCAATAAGTTATATTTTCACTTATTAAAGCAAACATGGCTATTGTATGGAGGACAGTACAAAAATGCATACATTTTTAAAGTAAAAGTATGATTATTACAAAAATGTGTTTTGGATTTTCTATCAGAATTTTCTATAACTACTTCAGGCTATTACTCTGAAGATATTCACTACCTCTTACTGGCCATTAGAAGATATTTAAGAAAAAGTTTGAAATACTTCCCAGGTTAGGAATAATGCTCCTCCTCAGAAACCATGGCAGGTCGAGGAGAGTTTTATGATGACTGTATGCAAAATTCATTACACAGTCAGTGCTTAATAAGCCTGAACTTTCAGTCTTAAGATGGTACAGATGTTTTTTATGGTTTAATAAAAATCCCTTCTTGAAGTTTACATTATCAAGTTGCAATATTACACTCTTCTGTCTTCTTGACCTTTCTGCAGCTGGTTCACTGTTTGTCCTTAAAACTCCTCACTCCACTTATCCTGAATAAGTAGGGATGCTGTGTCATAATCCACAATCAATCCATATAAATAAAACAATTCAGCACAGATGTGACCTGAATATACATTTAGAGTCTGCTAATTGTGCAAAGCAGTGGCACAAGGTTTCAAGGTCAAACAAACCAGCAATGAAATTGCTCTGTGGAAAAACACAGAGGGGACAATGCTGCTGTTTATTATTAAAATTGTTCTTCTGCAAATTTGTAGAGAGTTCTCCACTCTGCAGACATTTCATAACCCATACCAACTGCTTTTTCCTCAGGTAGCAATGACAATAGGTTTAAAAAGAAAGGCTTAATTGCTACAAAACCACAAAAAGGTAAATTCAGTCTAGTCTAAACCCTCCTAGAGACAGAGAAATAGAAAGAACACAGACTTTGATTTGAGTGAAGTTTGAAATCTGGTTTAACTCCTTATTAGGATAGATTCTTGAGCACTTTAACTTAAACTATAATGCCTCTTCTTTGTGATATGGGTCAAAAACTAGTATTTGATTCTGATTTACAATAAGAAAAAGAATTAGCACAGCCTGCTGGCTCCTTCTCCTAAGATCAATGGTAGAAACCTGAGGAATAAAAGAGAAAACTGTGGGAAGCACTTGGAGAGAGAGAGAGCTGTTTGAAATATTGTGTAGATAGGAGATGGGGTCCAGACAGTGGGATCAGGGAGGCTAAATTAGGAAAAGACCCTTTCCGTCCTTGACACTGCCGAGGTCGCACGCACAAGGCTTCCCTGCCGCCGCCAAGATGCGCTACGTTGCCTCCTACCTGCTGGCCGCCCTTGGACGCAATACTTCCCCCAGCGCCAAGGACATCAAGAAGATCCTGGACAGCGTGGGCATCGAGGCGGACGACGACAGGCTCAACAAGGTCATCAGTGAGAAGAACGGCAAGAACATTGAGGATGTCATTGCCCAGGGTATCCGCAAGCTGGCCAGCATGCCCGCTGGCGGGGCTGTGGCGGTCTCTGCTGCCCCAAGAGCTGCAGCTCGTGCTGAGGGTTCTGCCCCAGCCACAGCAGAGGAGCAGAAGAAGGAGGAGTCAGATGACGACATGGGATTTGGCTCGTTTGACTAGAGTCCGGCTCCCCTGCACATAAAACCCTTTTTATGTAAAACAAAACAAAACAAAACAAAAAAGAAAAAAAAAAAAAAGGAAAAGCCCTCTGAGTCCAGCTGTTGCCTTGAGACCATCAATACCCACTCCTTAAAACTCAGCATGGCTGCACAGAAGCTCTCAGGGAGGAGCAGTGAAAAGTAGCCCAAGTATTCAGTCCCCTACCCCCTTCCTTCACAAACCTCAGTGGGGAAAATCTCCTCCCCAACATAGGGGTGAGGAGAAGCAGCCGAGAATAAAATACTCACTGAAGAGCTGCTCAGTGTAGAGGAAGAGTGATGACCTGTGTTTTTCTGTCGTTCTTCACATGAGAGCTTTCCCTTTTCTCCTTTGAACTCACCTGGGTTGTCACAAAAAAAGGGTTCCGGGGCTTCCCTGGTGGCGCAGTGGTTGAGAGTCCGCCTGCCGATGCAGGGGACACGGGTTCGTGCCCCGGTCCGGGAAGATCCCACATGCCGCGGAGCGGCTGGGCCCGTGAGCCATGGCCGCTGAGCCTGTGCGTCCGGAGCCTGTGCTCCGCAACGGGAGAGGCCACAACAGTGAGAGGCCCACGTACCGCAAAAAAACAACAACAACAACAAAAGGGTTCCGATGTTCATCCCTTTATCTTAACACGGACCTTGACAACAAAGAAGTACAACCACTTCAGAAGAAAACAGTGAAGTAACCTCCAGAGATCAGCTGTACAACACTATTCATTAACTGTAAATCTCATGTTAACTATTCTTACCGAAAAAGGAGGTGGGATGGCGATACAAGGAAGCTTTTGGAGGTGATGGATAGGTTTATTCCCTTGATTGTGGTGGTGGTACCGTGAGTGTATTCATCTGTCCAAATCCACCAAATTGTATAAATTAATTATGTGCAGTTTTTTTTATACCAGTTATACCTCAATAAAGCTGAAAAATACAAAAGAAACAATGAACTATATAATAGATACCATCACAGGCAGAGATATTAAACAAAACAGACCCACACACCTATGGTCAGCTAATCTATGACAAAGGAGGCCAGGATATACAGTGGAGAAAAGACAGCCTCTTCAATAAGTGGTGCTGGGAAAACTGGACAGCTACATGTAAAAGAATGAAATTAGAACACTCCCTAACACCATACACAAAAATAAACTAAATGGATTAAAAGACCTAAATGTAAGCCCGGACACTATAAAACTCTTAGGGGAAAACATAGGAAGAACACTCTTTGACATAAATCACTGCAAGATCTTTTTTGACCCACCTCTAGAGAAATGAAAATAAAACAAAAATAAACAAAACAGAACAAGAAATGTTATAGTAAATATAATATCTATAATATTGATATGAAACAACATTTTAAAAAATAATTTAAAATATCTAGTTAGAAATATTGCGTATGGAAAGACAATTTTCAAAATGAACCAATACTGCATAGCAAAAAAATTAACTTTACCCAAAGAGATATTTGGTCTTTGGGAAATAACCTGTAAATGCTTGGAATTCCCCAAATGATGGAAGTGTCTTTGTTATTCCTGATAGTCCCCTTGAAACTGAAAACTTATGCTAATAAGATGATTCAGGGTGGGGGCTGCCCAGAGCAGAAAGACTAAACTTGCAATTAGAGGGTTGGTTGTGGGGGGGCGGGGGTGGTGGCTGGAGATTGAGTTCAATTCTATGGGCAATAACTCAATCAATAATGGTTATGTAATAAATAACCATTGAAACTTGAGACAACTGTGGGAAGCCTCAATAAATACTTTGGACACTGACACTGGACTGAGCTTCCTAGGCTGGCAGTACTCTGCGTATTGCCACATATCAATGTCAGAAGGGTAATGAGCCCTAAGGACACAGAAGTTTTACATTTTGGAGCCTCCTAGTACCAGATTCCACCCTCTGCATCTCTTCCTTTGTCCAGTTCTGATTTGTTATCGTTTTGCTATGATAAAAGTATAATCGTATCTACAACACTTTCCTGAGTTTTGTAAGTCATTCTAGCAAATTATTGAATCTGGGGAAGTCCATGGTGACCCTTGAATTTATAACTAGGTAGTGTGAAGTGAGGGTATCCCTGGGGATGCATAAACTTGCAGCTAGTGTTAGAAATCCTGGGCTGACTTGGCAGTCTGGAGGACTATGCCCTTAACCTTGCAGTTGGGCTACCTATGAGTAAATACACTGGTAAAGAAAAAAAGTGAATACAGCAAAAGAACAAATTACTGGGTGGTAACATCGTGTTAAGGACTTATTCCAGAAAAAAGGAGGAAAGGCAAAAAACTGATAAAAATTTTAAGTGCCAGTGTCTTAATAATAGGAATCACAGAAGAATAAAACATCCAGTAGAAGAAAATATTTAGAGGAATAATTGAGTTAAATTCCCCAGAATAACAGGAAGGAAGGAAGGAAGGAAGGAAGGAAGGAAGGAAGGAAGGAAGGAAGGAAACTTCTGACTGGAAAACTCTATCGAATGTCAAAAGAGAGATGAAAAGCCATTTTATAGGAAAATTTAAGAAAATCAAAGATAAATAGAAGATTCTAAAATCTCCAGAAAACCAAAAAAAGAGAATATCATACTCAAAGGGAAAGATCATATTGACCTCAGTCTTCTTAACTGCAACACTAGAGTTGAGAAATCAATAAGGGAATATTTTTAAAGAATTAAAGGTAAATAATTTTGTTTGTGTTGTTGAAGTGTAGTTGATTTACAATATTTCAGGTATACATCAAAGTGACATATATATATATATATATATATTCTCTTTTTCAGATTATTTTCCATTATAGGTTATTACAAGACACTGAATATAATTCCCTGTGCTATACAGTAGGTCCTTGTTGGCAATCTATTTTATATATAGTAGTGTATATCTGTTAATCCCAATTCCCAATTTATCCCTCTCCACTAAATGCAAATAATTTTGAATCTAGAATTTTATATCTTGCCAAATTGCTGTTCAAATGAGAGAATATATATATTTACTTATGTTTGTGTTGTGTGTTTGTGTGTGTGTTAACAGGGTAGATAAACCTCTTAGATAAAGACTTCAGAAGATTTGACACATAGTTACTTCATTGAAAACATTTTGGAGGATACGTTAAAAGAGGAGAAACAAAGAAGATGATGTAAGAGAAATCTCTATATATTACATATTACTAATATAGAGAGAATAATTGTTTGTAATTCTCAAAAAAATTGTAATACCAATAAAGTATTTACATAATAACACAGAATTAAAATTCTGTATTATATTAATAGTCTAGAATTTGAGAAAGGGGGAAATAAATAGCATGAAAAAATTTGTGTCTGAGGGCAAAGACATGTACATCAATTCTTACAAAAAAGTAGTTATATGAAACAAAGAAAAGGTAGGGCAATTGAACAATAAACAAAGATAATAGAAATAAATCCAAATAGTATATTAAGAATTTCAATAAATAGAAGAAGAATAAACTCACCAAGTAAAAGACAGAGATTAGCAGGGTTTTTTTTTTAATCTGTACAGAAGAAACACACTTAAACCAAAAAAATTTAAAAGGTTGAAATTAAAAGGATGCAAAAAGAGATAACCAAGTTCTAAAGAAAAAAAATGCTAGTACAGCTACTTTAATATTAGAAAAAATGGGCTTTAAATTAAAAAATCTTTACTAGGAATAGAGAAGTTTCTTATTGCTGAAATTTCCATTCACCATAATGGAAGATATAAAATTTTAAACATATGTACAACTAAAAAGTGGTTTCATGTATATTATACAATAAAATGATAAAGTAACATTTATAAATAGATAAATCCATCATCAGAATGGGAAATTTCAATGTGACTTTCTCACTTATTAATAGATCAATCAGATAGCACATAAATAAGCATATATATGATCTAAACACGATTACTTCTACATGGATATATGTAAAATGCTGAGCTTAAATACTTGAGAAAAAATCTGCTTGTCAAGGATATATGTATATATATATATATATAACTGATTCACTTGCTGTAAACCTGAAACTAATATAACATTATAAATCAACTATACTTCAATAAAAATTAAAAATAAATAATTTTTAAATTAAAAAAATAAAAAAATAATATAGAGCAAGCCTCCACAAATTTCAAAGAATAGGTATAAAACAGACTATTTCTTGATCATAATGCAAATTAGTTAAAAATTACAAAAAGTAAAAATTTTCCACACATTTTAAAATCCAAACAAAAATGTATCTAAATAACTCATGAGAAGATATAATTATCTAGAACTGCTTAATAATGACACACTATGTATCAAAACTTGTGGACTATACCTAAAGTGTTATAGTCGACACACTGTAAATTGAGGAAATTTTGTAGCATTATGTACTTGTATAAGAAAATAAGAAATCTAAACATTAATAAGTTAAGGATCCAACTTAAGAGGTTAAAATAAACAACAAAATAAACCCAAAGAAATTAGAAGGAAAGAGATAATATAAGACCAGAAATTGATGAAGTTTTGAGATCAATAAAGCTAAAAATTAGATCTTTGAAAATACTAATAAAATAGACTAAATTCTGGCAATATTAATCAAGAGAAAAAGAGGAGAAGAAAAAATAAAAACATTTTGAATGGCCAGTCCAAAAATCTACATACTATATGTTTCCATATATATGGCATTTTGGAAAAGGCAAAACTATAGGGACAGTAAAAATGTCAGTGGTTGTCAGGGATTCAAGCAAAGGTGGAGAGAGGGTTCAATAAGTGGAGTACAGGGGATTTTTAGGAAATGAAAGTATTTGGTGTGATATTGTAATAATGGATACATGGCATTCTACATTTGGTAAAACCCATAAACTTATACAACACAAAGAATGATCTCTAATGTATATTATGGTCTATTAAAAGTATATCATTCACAACAGTATCAATGAATACCAAGTGTCTGGTAACAAATCAAAATGTTCTGAAATTCTTATATATGCAAAAGAAAAATCACAAATGTATATTAGGAGATGTAAGAATGAACATGATGGTATTTTTCATAATAGCAAAAATCATTAATAGGAGTATAATTAAGTAATATTTTGCAATAGATTATTACACAATAGTAAAATTGTATGAATTACAGCTACACAGATACACAAACAAAAGAATTAATCTTAATAAGACAGTATTGAGCAAACAAAAGTAAATGCCAAAAGAATACAGTAAGTCCCCTACATACAAACCACGTCTGTTCTGAGAGCATTCGTAAATCCAATTTGTTCGTAAGTCCAACAAAGTTAGTGTAGGTACCCAACCAGCACAATCGGCTATATACTGCTTCTTTGATGCTTGCTTCAGGACATCCTGGGCTTGAAATAAAGATACTGTACTACTGTACTCTATATAATACTGTACAGTAAAGTACACAAAAACACAAACACTTGTAGAGGATGCACGCACATGACAATGTATGCCAAACATGTGAACTAACTTATGTGATTGGACATGTGAAGGCAACTTTGAAAGTTCACAATTTGAAGGTTCGTATGTAGGGGACTTACTGTATAGACCAATGTTTTCATTTCTCTTCAGAGGATTCTTACTAATAAAATTATTTAGCTATATGATTAGTTTATTTTTAACTTTGAAACTTTTTTCCAAAGTGTCTGAGCCATTTTAAAGTCCCACCATTGATTTATGAGGTTCCTGTTTTTCCACATCTCCACCACCTTGATATTACCTTTTTGTTTATAGTCATCCTAGCGGGTATGAAGTAGTATCTAGTTGTGGTTGTAATTCTCATTTCTCTAATAACTACTGCTTTTGATCATATTTACCATACGTTTATTAGTCTTTTGTGTATCTACTTTCCTGAAATGTCTTTTCAAGTCTTTTGATCAAATTTTTACTGAGTTGTTTGTTTGCCTATTATTGAATTTAAAGAGTTCTTGTATTCTGGATACAAGTATTTTATTACATTTTTTATTTGAAAACATTTTACATTTGTCTTTCCCTTTTTGAAATGGTTTTTATTTAATTACAGCATTGTTTTTATTTTAGCAAATTCCAATATACCGATTTTTTTCTTTTACAACTGTGCTTTTGGTGCCATAGCTAAGAACCCTTTGCCTAACCCAAAGTCACAAAGATTTTATCTAATTTTTATAGTTTATAGTTTTAGCTCTTACGTTTAGATCTATGTTCCATTTTGAGTAATATTTGTGTATGGTGTGAGATACGGGTCTCAGTTCATTTGTAGGGGGGTTGCGCACATGCACACACATATATTTGTATTTGCTTAACCATTTGTTAAGCAGATTTAGATATAGATTTAGTTTTAGTTTTAGATTTAGCATAGAGGTTCCCTCAGATGAGAGGAACCAGAGGGGAAAAAAAAATGTTACACAGGAGATGTCAGTTTCCATCAAAGTCCTAGTTTCATTGTATGATGGTAGGTTCATGAGCATTTATAATATTATACAAAACAAATAAGCAAAGGAGACTTCATTTACCAACAATGAGAGTATATCCAGAACTAGAGATTTTATCAAATCCAATTATTTGTTTCTGAAGTCCAATAAAAATAATAAAATGGGGATAATAATGCCTAATTGGTAGTGTTGCTTTACAAATCAGAGAAACATACATATAAAGTGGCTGACACATGGTAGATGCTTCAACCCACAGAAGCTCTCGTGGTTGTTATGAGTTTATTAATATGAGTGTTAAAGGAGAAAACAGACTAATTTCAGAATAAAGGGCCACATAATAATTTGCTGGATTTAGGTTAGCCTCAGAAAGATGGCTTATTTATGGTACCTCATCAATAAAACTGTATGTTTATCCCTGAAAATCCCATATATACACTGTGTATATTATTGACCTGACTCTATCCAAAATCCTGAAAGAAAAAACTAGGCTTTTCATCTCTGCTCTGGTGAAATATTTGTTTAAAATATAACAAAAGCCTTATCAAAGTGATTCAGGAAATTGTGCCATTATAATCAAAAGACTTCCCTTCCTCAAACTCACGAAAGCAGCCTCTGTCAGGCATATGCATTCTGTCTCCTGATGGATGCTTCAGCCATATCAGTTTCACCAATGAATTCAAACACCAAGAAGGACATAAAAATCTTCCTGTCTTTCAATATCTCTCCAGGAAAATAAAATCATATTTATATATTCAAACACAGGTAGCTGTATAGTAGAGTAGAGCATAATATAGCGTAGGATATATAGCAAGAAAAATCCACAAAACAATTTAGATTCCAAAGCCCCTTCCATTCTGAGCCTAGCAATTGAAAAGAAAATTGAAACAGGCTGAACATTCTGCTGTGACAAGCCAAAACCACAGTGACAATGCTGAAAGGCAGAGAGATGATTTAGTTCCTGATGTGAGCAAAAACCCAAATTACCTGCCCATTAATACTAATGAGACACACTGAGATACTCTCAGACACTTAGATTCTTTACTCATTAATAAAAGTTAGAGAATAAGTGAACTTAGAGAAACTGTGGGAATAAAAACATGCTTTGTGTCTAACACTGGGAAAGACAATAACTCAGAAGAATAACACCCCAAAACAAAAGGATTTTAAAAAATAAGCATCAAGAATAACCTCATTGATCCTATACTCCAAAGAGGCTATATTGGTGAGAGTGTGGCAGAAACAATTCTCTCCAATCCCTACAACCAGTCATGTTTTTTGTTGGTTGGTTGCTTGGTTGGTTTCTTTGTTTTCTCCCTCTCCCACCACGTGGTCTTTTTGTAAACTTTTACTTTAAACCTTCTCCCTCTTGTGTGTTTCCTATATTAATGAAAACAAGAGCCCAGGTACCTAAGCCAGAAACCCAGGAGTCCTACTACATTCTCCTTCATCCCTGCCCAAGCATCTCATCAATCATGAAATTCTGCTGATTCTATCACCTTACATACTGTTCATTCATCATCCCTACTGCTTTTTCAAGCATCTTCACTACTTGCCTGAATTACCGCAACTGTCTTCTGGGCTCCCTGCCAGTTGCTTTACCCCCTTTCATACCCTTCTCCAAAAGCAGACAGTGAACTTGCTGAAATGCACATCAGAACTTCAGTGACTCTATAATGATAAAATGATAACATTTAAATGCCACAGCATACCATTCAAGACCCAGTATAGTCAGCCTCTGCTGAATGCCCCAACCTCGCCTCTTTCCATATCCTTCCTCATACTTTTCATTTCAGTCTGTCTAAGCCAGCATTGCCCAATAGAAATATAATGTAAGGCACACGTGAAAAGTAAAAAAGAGACAGGTAAAGTGAGTTTTAATAAAATACTCTATTTAACCCAATATCTGGCATTCTTAATTCCAGATAAAGAAGATGTGGTATATGTATATATATACAATGAAATACCATTCAGCCATGAGAAAGAAGAAAATCCTGCCATTTGTGACAACACGGATGGACCTTGAGGGCATTATGCTAAATGCGATAAGTCACACAGAGAAAGACAAATACTTTATGATCTCACTGAAACATGGAATCTAAAAAAGCCAGGCTCGTAAAAACAAAAAAAGTAGAATGGTGGTTTCCAGGAGCTTGGGGGGGTGGGGGTGGGTAGGGGAATTATGGAGATATTGTTTAAAGGTAGACATTTGCAACTAGCAGTTAAATAAGTCCCGGAGATCTAATGCACAGCATATGATTACAGACAATAACACTGCATTATAAACTCCAAAGCTGACAAAAGATATATCGTAATTGTTCCCACTACAAAAGAGAAATGGTAATTATGTGATGTGACAGAGGTGTTAGATAACACTGCAGTGGTAATCGTATTGCAATATATACATATAACAAATCAACACGTTTTACACCTTAAACTTTCACAATGTTATACGCCAATTATATCTCAATTCAAAAAGTCATCATTCAAACATGAGACATTAGCCACATTTCAAGTGCTCAATAGCCACATACAGGTAGTAGCTACCATACCAGACAGTGCAGGTCTAAGACCCTTGCATTTTCTCCAGTCTTCCCCATGCTTACTTGTTTCTGGAATTTTTCCATAAACTGCTACCTCTGGAATTCCCTCCGTCCCTCTTCACAGCCTAACCCATTGTGGTCACTGTTCCTCTATTGTGCCCTTCCTGACTTACCTCCTCCAAACTGTGTGTCTTTTACATGCACTCCCCAAATACCCTGAGCTTCCTCAGCCAGGAGTAGATAAGTTTGTTTTGTTTTGTTTTAACTTGTGGCACACATATCCTAAGACATCCAGCAATTGGCACAACACTTGACACATAGTAAGTGACATGGACACTCATGGTTGTCTGCCCAGTCACGACTCCTGCCTTACCCTGGTATCTACTCAACCTCATATGACCCATGTAACTCAGAGGATGTGCAGCCCATTTCAGCTCCTGGGGTGGATTCTAAGGTCAAATAGATCAGCATGTGATACTATGCTGGGGACTTTTATTGGTCTGGAACGAGAGTGTGACCTAAGTTGATAGACTCAGGCTGAGGGGAAGAAACTCATCCCAGAGTTAAGGCAAAGTCTTTTGCTTTTATCCCACAAGAGGTGAACAAGAAAGTGTGCTGCCCCTATTGGAGCTGGCTAGTTCCCTTATGAGGATCCTGCAACAGAGCAAAAATAAGAAAAGAACGCAGGGCCATTAAGTAACCCAGCTTTGAAGTCTGCAGTGTGTCTGGATTTCAGCATTTATGAGATAATAAATTTCCTGATTTTTAAAGCCAGTTTGAATTAATCTTTTATTACCTGCAGCCAAAATATATAACTGATCCTGTTAACTTATGTTAAATAAATGTTAATTATATGACAGACATTGTTCCAGACATTTTACAGATTATATCCCCTTTCCAACAACCCATATATGCTTGATATTTTTGATGTATTTTAATTTTTACTTCTATGTCTTGTTGGAAATTATTTTCAGAGATAAGTTATTCCTCTGATGAATTAGGGCATTTTTCCCCTTTTATTACCTCTAAGGCAGGAAGTCTCCTCAGTATCTGTTCACTGGGATTGCAGATTACTGCACTGCAGGGACTGTGGGGTGTCCCCATTCTTATCTTCTGACTGTGTTTACTGCTGTTAGACCGTCCCTGTTCCACAAATGTATATAAGTATGAGGCAGTAGAACATTTATCTCTTTATTCTCTATACCATCAAGCCAAAAGGAGGGCTGAAAATATGTGACAGAATGGACTGCACATTATTCAGTGACACGGGACCTTGACTAGATGGGATTTGTGGTTGTATTCCTTAGGGAAAAAATGGGAGTAGGGAGTGTTCTATGTGTGGGAAAATACTGAGAGGGACATTTGGTGAGTTGTGGCAGAGACAAAGCTAAGTATTCACAGAATCCCCTTTCACTCTCCTCTCCCTCATTTGCAGTTAAGTTGGGGGCCATGTGAGTTAAGTCCGACCAAAGGAATGTGACTGTATGTAATATCAATATAAGCCACTTCAGCTCTGGTCCTTGTAACAATCTCATGTGATAATCCACATTCTTCCATGAAAGTCTGTGCTAAAAATGGTGGCATTTGTGACATAGAAGTTGTAAGAATCACCAGTGCACTGCTTGGAGAGGAGTCCAATCTCCATCAGAGTGAAATATGAACCAGAAAGGAGGTCATCTTATCTTAAGCCACTGAGATTTTAAGGTGTTTCCTTAAAGCAGCTAGCATTACTTATGATAACTAAAATACTACTCAGTAAATGGTTGTTGAACCAGTGAATTGGATTAGGATAGGATATCATTTACTTAATGGAATGCCCACAGCAACTTCAGCCAAAACAAAAAATAGAAAATAGAAAATAAAATTCAGAACTGCACTCTCCATGAGAGCATCTAGAGCATCTGTATCTGAATTATTCACTACTAAGTGCTTAGCTCTCAGCACTTGCCTGGCACAAAGTATGTGCTTAATAAACATTTATTTCTACTTTTCCTAAAAAGGGAGCTATGAGCTTAGTAAATGCTTAGAGGTTCACAGACTCTTCTTTAAGCCCTATTTTATGTAGTGATACACACTTTGTAGAATTATAGTTGATTTTCTTTTTGCCCTTATATTTTCCTTTGTTTTACAAAATATATCCGTTAGTCATCATTGCAATCAGGAAAAGGTAAGTGCTAATTTTAAGAAGTTATAAATAAATGTTGGACATTTAGATAAGCAAAAACATGGTATTAAATCAAGATTTTATGTAACAAAACAGACACTAGAGAAACCAAGAAATACATTCAGAAGCATTAGCTGTATCTATGGTCATTATGAAAGGATTCTGCCAGGAAGCAATTCAAGCAAATGGCAACATAAGACACAGTTACAAGCAAAATCAGCCTCAAGTTTCTATTCTCTGTCTTACTTTGTAATAAAAATAAAATTGTCTGGGTTATTTAAGTTTCTGGAAAATTAGTTCCTATCACGTGGAAGCAGAACACATGATTTAACACAATGATCCTTAATGTACTAAAGTAAAATACACTGTGCTTTTTGACCAAAAACAGGAATTAAGGAAGGTTACAGTGTTTCTTTTGAGATTTGGAAAGGTAATTGGGAAATGATAAACAAGCTGAGCTAGGAACCCGGCAGGGCTGAGGGAGTCTGGTAGATTAGACTTCACTCATGCTTTGATTTAGCATCTTGTTCAACGACTCAGCATCTTATTCCCTAAGGAGTATTTATCTTTAAGTTTTGTGGAAAGTGTAAATTGCACATAGGAATTAATTAATTTAATGCTTCAGTGTCCTACCTAATCAGATTATAAATCACTGTCTCAGACGGTATCTTTTATAATCATGACATCCTTAAGAGCTAAATTTGTAGATTTGGTTATTGATTAAACGTGGGGTGGGTGAAAGTCATAAAATCATCGGGATTGACTGTCAGAGTTTGGCATGAACAATTGAGTGGCTAATGGTGCCATTTATTGTGGCAGTCCACATATTCTAATGTGTATAGAAATCACCTGGAGAGTTTTTAACTATTTCAATTCCCTGGCCCATTTCCTAAAATTCTGGCTCAGTAGATTTATAGAGAGGAGCCCAAGAATTTGATTTTTTTTAAAAGCACCCCTGGATGATTCTGGTGCAGGTGGGTAGAGGGCTACATTTTGGGGTATTTATAAATAGGAGAAGGAGAAGTATATTTGGGGAAAAGATCTTAAGTTTTAGAGGCGGAGAAGAATGTTCTTCTGATGTGAATCTGAGTAAGTTGTTTCCTATCTGCCCTCTAATCTAACCCTGGAGAAGAATGAACATTGAGAAGTACACAACTAAGATACTGAAGGGTCCCCAAACCATTACAACAGAGATTGTTCTAGGAATCCGGGAACTGTGTAGGCTCAGGCAAAGAAGTTTACCCCCAAAAGGCTGTATTTCCAAGCCCTGGGAAGGGAGGTGGTAGTTGGATTAAAGATAAGAATATAAGGCATATGACCTGAGGTTGTGTTTGCACTGTCAATATCCATTCAAAATCCAGACATTTTAATATTTGCTCTATGTGCTTTATAGTATTTTCTGTTTATTAAACTTCTAGTATGATTTCATGCTTACAAAGAATGACAAACAGTATCATGGGAGAGAGAGGAGGAGATGGACACATAGAAGTGAAAATACAGGGTGGGAAATAGCCCTACAAAGATTGCCTAGCAAATAAGACAGGCAGCTTAGAATAAGTCTGATCTGGAACTTGCAGTAGAGTCAACAGAACTGAGCTCAGATTAACCTAGAACCTCAGACAGGGAAGAGTCCCTCCAGTGGAAATCAGCCATAGCAAAAGAAAGAGCCATGTTGTTATGCCATTATCACTGGTTTTAAGAGTTCTGGGAAAGGGTTTATCCTTTCATTTCAACATTTGAAGATGGTATCCTCAAAAGAACCATAAAATACCATTTTTGAACACCCTTATTTATGCAAAGCACTCTTTAATTTCCCAGTAAGTATGACTTTGGCAATATTCTCAATTAAAAGGAGTGCTAGAAATGTACTGAAGCTGTACAAATAATGGTGATCTGCCTCTCGTTGAGGAATTTTTTTCTTTTTGAGAAAAAAATGAACAAATTATGAGGTGCTAGTAATAGCCACAGAGGAGAATAAGTTTGGAATAAAATTCAAAGAATATACCTATAATGTCTTCATACTCAATAATGTCTTACCAATTTCTCTTTTAATGGCTCAATACAATTCCATTGCTTTTGGCATTAAGAGGCTTCATTAGCATATTTCTACTTTCATTTAATTCTAAAACCAAAAACATAGGGTTGAATAGTATCCAAGGGGAAAAAAAAAAAAAACATTTAGTGTTTTCAGGCTTACCAGCACCTTGGTGCATAATTTTGTCCATGCTTAATATATCCTCCTGCCCAAATTCCATTTTCCAAGCTGTACATTTCAGTTGTTCTCCCCCATATTACGCAGGTTAGGTAATGGATGATGCCCCTTTTAGAAGTGGCCAAAAGAGCATGTACATTATTTTTTTAAGTGCATACCAAATGACAGACTCAATTATAAAAATAAATGGTTAGAATTTTCACTTACCCTTGAAGGATCAGGAAATTGCTCTTTTAATGCATTTAAATGGAAGAAAAATACTCTGATTCATTACGGAGCAGGTTGCTATGTAATTTGCTTACAGTGTTTTTGGCATTCACACACACATGTCATTATTTAGTACATGATACTTTTTACGAAGATGTGTAAACTCTCTGGGTATGGATCCATTTTGAAAATCTAGATTCTCTGAAACAAAGAAATGCTTGAGGGCAGAAAGCTGTAAAAAAGAAACTGACTCCAGAGACAGTCACCTGTGGCGTCCACTTGCATTCGGATTTTCAAGGCAGAAGGCAACAGGGCACCAAACTGTGCATACTCTGGGGAGCTGCTGGGTTTAAATTGTGAAACGGGGGGGCTTCAAGTGGAAAGAAAATGGACTTAATGTAAGAAGCCCACTGGCGACCCCAGTTAGGAAAACAAGGGCTGGCTACAGAAGATTATGGATGTGACTCTGGACCTGAATGGTCAATGTTGACATTCTATCCTCACCCTTTGCCAAGGGGTGCTAAACTGGAGTCCTCTGAATTACACACTTGACCATGCTTTACTGCTCACCCTTAGATAAGCAATGTGTCAAGCACCATTATAATCTTGTTTAATTCACACGTTTAATTAAGATGTTACAGTTGAGATAAGACACAGAGTGCTTATTTCTTTGGATCAAGCCACCTAGCTAGGAAAGGGAGGAGATAAGATTTGAACTCAGGTCTTATTGATAGTGAGCATGGGACCTCTACAGTGCAGAGCTCCCTGGCATGGGTTATTCTTATTCATGAAAAGTGTAAACTCAGAGCAAGATTTGTGTTATTTACAGAATTTTCTAATAGCACTTTCTCTGCACTTCAGATTGGTTGCAACACAACAATCACACTTGTTGA
Organism: Hyperoodon ampullatus; assembly: GCF_949752795.1. Taxonomy (NCBI): domain Eukaryota; kingdom Metazoa; phylum Chordata; class Mammalia; order Artiodactyla; family Ziphiidae; genus Hyperoodon; species Hyperoodon ampullatus. The sequence continues at coordinate 8,565,480 of NC_136928.1, forward strand.
TTTGTATTTTGTTATCCATTTTATTAATTCTAATCCATGCTTATGCGATTCAGTTTAGACAATGTGTAAAGTTATTTCTGGGAACTAGGGAAACATGAAGATCTATGTCTCCCATCCTTTGTGATCTTTAAAAATGCCACAAGGGTAATCTGCTCAAAAAAAAAAACTCTTTATTTAATTATTTATGCTCTTGCTTTGCTCAACTTCCTCTTCAAAGATGGTCATACCATTGCCACTAATAATCATATAAATTATCATATACACTTATTTAAAGCACATGGTATGCATCAGGTAATCAGTCATCTATCCTCATTATAGCACTGTGTAACAACCTTACTGGAACTCAATAAGCGTTCCTTCTCTCAAGTGGATCAGCCAATTTAAATGGGGATCTCTGCTTCAAACCATGGGTCCAAGTTTGATTCCTCACTGTGGGTTAGGCTCTGGTCTCCCACATATGTCTTCATTCTGGGTGCCAGCTCGAAGGGTCATCAGCAAATCACAGGAAGCTCCTCTGATGGTAATGGCAGAGGCACAAGAGGACAAGCAGAATCATGCAAGCACATTTCCAGCCTCCACTTGTGTCATATCTTCTGCCAATTCAGGATAGAAGTCCATACTCAAGTCAAAGGGAGGAGACCCACCTCTAGAAGGATAAACTGCAAATCCATGCAGCAAACATAGAGAGAGAGAAGGGATTGAGATCAATTATGCAGTCTACCAGAAATCAACTATGTGAAGTTATTTCACATGCTAATTCTAACAGTACTGCAAAGTTGGAATTAACTTTCCAATTCTCCCTAAAAGGAAATGAGATAGAGATAAAGTTTAAAATATTCAATATGACAGTTATTAAATGGCAAGTGTGACATACAAATTTCAGGCTGCCTAATTCTAAAGCCCTTTTGTTCTTCTAGAATCATGACATCTCTCAAAACAAGAAAAAAAAGTGCAAATATTTCTATTGAACTTCACATTTTATGGAACACTTTCACATCCATTTTCTTATTGATGCCAATGTCTGGGACAAATTTGGACCTTTTCAGGAACTCTACTTCACCCCTCTTTAATTATCTAGCTCCTGCTGACTACCTTATTAAGTCAGTCACTTAGCTCACTCCAAAATTAACTACACATGCCACCAAGTTTTTGTCACTTTTCACTGAATTGATCCTTAAGTGCAACACACAAATTTGCTTTTAGAAAAATCAGATTACTTCCACGTACTGTTTAACTATTCAAATTTAAGTTGTTTTAGAGTTTTGTTTTACTATACATTGAAAACCTATGATGTGTCAGTCACATCACACTATCTTAATTTGGCTGATAATAGCACAATGAATCATTTGCTATGAACTCCAATTTACAAATAAGGAAATGAGGTCTCCACAAGACAAAAGTAACACAATCAAGTTCACATTGGAATTCTCACCTGGGTCCACTGTCTGACAACAACCAGCTAAGGTAATTAATGGACTAGTAATCTATATCCCTTTTACCTGTAAATCTCATAAATTCCTCTAGTGCCACCCCAGGCTCTATCATGCTCAGATGTTACCACAGAACTTCTATAGATACAGATGTGTTCTTTCAGAAAGACATTTCCTGAGAATATGTGTTGTCACAGAATGAATGTGGAGGGAAAGGAAGAGAGATTAAATTAATTCAAGAGATGATAATAGTTAGGAACAACAAAAAAATATCCAAATAATAATAATTGAGAGATAGACAAGATGAAAAGGCAGAGAGCTATGTACCAGATGAAGGAACAAGATAAAACCCCAGAAAAACAACTAAATGAAGTAGAGTTGGTAACCTTCCAGGAAAAGAATTCAGAATAATGATAGTAAAGATGATCCAGGACCTCAGAAAAAGAATGGAGGCAAAGATCGAGAAGATGCAAGACATATTTAACAAAGACCTAGAAGAATTAAAGAACAAACAAACAGAGATGAACAATACAATAACTGAAATGAAAACTACATTAGAAGGAGTCAATAGCAGAATAACTGAGTCAGAAGAACAGATAAGTGACCTGGAAGACAGAATGGTGGAATTCACTGCTGAAGAACAGAATAAAGAAAAAAGAATGAAAAGAAATGAAGACAGCCTAAGACACCTCTGGGACAGCATTAAACACAACAACATTCACATTATAAGGGTCCCAGAAGGAAAAGAAAGAGAGAAAGGACATGAGAAAGTATTTGAAGAGGTTATAGTCGATAATTTCCCTAACATGGGAAAGGAAATGGTCACCCAAGTCCAGGAAGTGCAGCAAGTCCCATACAGGATGAACCCAAAGAGAAACAAGCTGAGACACATAGTAATCAAATTGGCAAAAATAAAGACAAAGAAAAATTATTGAAAGCAGCAAGGGAAAAATGACAAATAAGATACAAGGGAACTCCCATAAGGTTAACAGCTGATTTCTCAGCAGAAACTGTACAAGCCAGAAGGGAGTGGCATGACATACTTAAAGTGATGAAAGAGAAGAACCTACAACCAAGGTTACTCTAACCGGAAAGGATCTCATTCAGATTCGATGGAAAAATCAAAAGCTTTACAGACAAGCAAAAACTAAGAGAATTCAGCACCACCAAACCATCTCCACAAAAAATGCTAAAGGAGCTTCTCTAAGTGGGAAACCCAAGAGAAGAAAAGGACCTACAAAAACAAACCCAAAACAATTAAGAAAATGGTCATAGGAACATACATGTTGATAATTATCTTAAACGTGAATGGATTGAATGCTCCAACGAAAAGACACAGGCTTGCTAAATGGATACAAAAACAAGACCCATATATATGCTGTCTACAAGAGACCCACTTCAGACCTAGGGACACATACAGACTGAAAGTGAGGGGACGGAAAAAAGATATTCCATGCAAATGGAAATCAAAAGAAAGCTGGAGTAGCAATACTCATATCAGATAATATTGACTTTAAAATAAATAATGTTACAAGAGACAAGGAAGGACACTACATATTGATCAAGGGATCAATTGAAGAAGAAGATATAAAAATTATAAATATATATGCACCCAACATAGGAAAACCTCAATACATAAGGCAACTGTTAACAGCTATAAAAGAGGAAATCAACAGTAACACAATAATAATGGGGGACTTTAACACCTCACTTACACCAATGGACAGATCATCCAAATAGAAAATTAATAAGGAAACAGAACCTTAAATGACACAACAGACCATATAGATTTAATTGATATTTATAGGACATTCCATCCAAAAACAGCAGATTACACTTTCTTCTCAAGTGCATGCAAAACATTCTCCAAGATAGATCAAATCTTGGGTCACAAATCAAGCCTCAGTAAATTTAAGAAAATTGAAATCATATCAAATATCTTTTATGAACACAATGCTATGAGATTAGAAATAAATTACAGGGATAAAAAACCATAAAAAACACAAACACATGGAGGCTGAACAATACATTACTGAAAAAACAAGAGATCACTGAAGAAATCAAAGAGGAAATCAAAAAATACCTAGAGACAAATGACAATGAAAACACGATGATCCAAAACCTAGGGGATGCAGCAAAAGCAGTTTTAAGAGAGAAGTTTATAGCTATACAAGCCTACATCAAGAAACAAGAAAAATCTCAAAAAAAACAAGCAAAACTTACACCTATAGGAACAAGAGAAAGAACAAACAAAACACAAAGTTAGTAGAAGGAAAGAAATCATAAAGATGAGAGCAGAAATAAATGAAATAGAAACAAAGAAAACAGTAGCAAAGATCAATAAAACTAAAAGCTGGTTCTCTGAGAAGATAAAGAAAATTGATAAGCCACTAGTCAGACTCATTAAGAAAAAGAGGGAGAGAACTCAAATCAATAAAATTAGAAATGAAAAAGGAGAAGTTACAACAGACACTGCAGAAATACAAAGCATTCTAAGAGACTACTACAAGCAACTCTATGCCAATAAAATGGACAACCTGGAAGAAATAAATAAATTCTTAGAACGGTATAACCTTCCAAGATGGAACAAGGAAGAAACAGAAAATATGAACAGACCAATCACAAGTAATGAAATTGAAACTGTGATTAAAAGTCATCTAACAAACAAAAGTCCAGGACCACATGGCTTCACAGGTGAATTCTATCGAACATTTAGAGAAGAGCTAACACCCATCCTTCTCAAACTCTCCCAAAAAACTGCAGAGGAAGGAACACACCCAAACTCATTCTAAGAGGCCACCATCACCCTGATACCAAAACCAGACAAAGATACTACAAAAAAAGAAAATTACAGACCAATATCACTGATGAATATAGATGCAAAAATCCTCAACACAATACTAGCAAACAGAATCCAACAACCCATTAAAAGGATCATACACCATGATCAAGTGGGATTTATCCCAGGGATGCAAGGGATGCAAGGATTCCTCAATATAGGCAAATCAATAAATCTGATATACCATATTAACAAATTGAAGAATAGAAACCATATGATCATCTCAATAGATGCAGAAAAAGCTTTTGACAAAATTCAACACCAAATTATGATTATAACTCTCCAGAAAGTGGGCATACAGGGAACCTACCTCAACATAATAAAGGCCATACATGACAAATCCACAGCAAACATCATTCTCCATGGTGAAAAACTGAAAGCATATCCTCTAAGATCAGGAACAAGACAAGGATGTCCACTCTCACTACTATTAGTCAAAATAGTGTTGGAAGTCCTAGCCATGGCAATCAGAGAAGAAAAAGAAATAAAAGGAATACAAATTGGAAAAGATGAAGCGAAACTGTCACTGTTTGTAGATGACATGATACTATACATAGAGTATCCTAAAGATGTCACCAGAAAACTGTTGGAGTTAATCAATGAATTTGGTAAAGTTGCAGGATACAAAATTAATGCACAGTAATCTCTTGAATTCCTATAAACTAATGTTGAAAAATCTGCAAGAGAAATTAAGGAAACACTCCCATTTACCATTGCAACACAAAGAATAAAATATCTAGGAATAAACCTACCTGGGGAGACAAAAGACCTGGATGCAGAAAACTATAAGACACTGATGAAATAAATTAAAGGTTATACCAACAGAAGGAGAGATATACCATGTTCTTGGATTGGAAGAATCAATATTGTGAAAATGACTATACTATGCAAAGCCATCTACAGATTCAATGCAATCCCTATCAAATTACCAATGGCATTTTTCCAGACCTAGTACAAAAAAATCTTAAAATTTATATGGATACACAAACGACTCCAAATACCAAATCAATCTGGAGGGAAAAAAATGGGGCGGGAGGAATCAGACTCCTTGACTTCAGACTATACTACAAAGCTACAGTAATCAAGACAATATGGTATTGGCACAAAAACAGAAACATTGGTCAATGGAAGAAGGTAGAAAATCCCAGAGATAAACCCATGCAACTATGGTAAACTAACCTATGATTAAATGAAGAAAGAATATACAATGGAGAAAAGACAGTCTCTTCAATAAGTGATGCTGGGAAACTGGACAGTTACATGTAAAAGAATGAAATTAGAACACTCCCTAACACCATACACAAAAATAAACTCAAAATGGATTCGAGACCTAAACGTAACATGGGGCACTATAAAACTCTTAGAGGAAAACTTAGGAAGAGCACTCTTTGATATAAATCACAGCAAGATCTTTTTTGATGCACCTCCTAGAGTAACAGAAATAAAACCAAAAATAAACAAAGGGGACCTAGTGAAACTTTAAAGCTTTTACACAGAAAGGAAAGTATAAACAAGACGAAAAGACAACCCTCAGAATGGGAGAAAATATTTGCAAATGAATCAACGGACAAAGGATTAATCTCCAAAATATATAAACAGCTCATGCAGCTCAATATTAAAGAAACAAACAACCCAATCCAAAAATGGGCAGAAAACCTATATAGACATTTCTCCAAAGAAGACATACAGGTGGCCAAGAAGCACATGAAAAGCTGCTCAACATCACTTATTATTAGAGAAATGCAAGTCAAAACTACAAATGAGGTATCACCTCACACCAGTTAGAATGGGCATCATCAGAAAATCTACAAACACCAAATGCTGGAGAGGGTGTGGAGAAAAGGGAACACTCTTGCACTGTTGGTGGGAAGTTAAATTGATACAGCCACTATGGAGAACAGTATGGAGGTTCCTTAAGAAACTAAAAATAGAATTACCATATGATCCATCAATCGCACTACCGGGCATATACCCAGAGAAAATAATAATTCAAAAAGACACATGCACCCCAATGTTCATTGCAGCACTATTTACAATAGCCAGCTCATGAAAGCAAGCTAAATGCCCATCAACAGATGAATGGATAAAGAAGTTGTGGTACATATATACAATAGAATATTACTCAGCCATAATAGGAATGAAATTGGGTCATTTGTTGAGACATGTATGGATCTAGAGACTGTCATACAGAGTGAAGTAAGTCAGAAAGAGAAAAACAAATACCATATATTAACGCATGTATGTGGAACCTAGAAAAATGGTACAGATGAACCGGTTTGCAGGGCAGAAATTGAGGCACAGATGTAGAGAACAAACATATGGACACCAAGGGGGGAAAGCCACGGTGGGGGATGGGGATGGTGGTGTGATGAATTGGGCGATTGGGATTGACATGTATACACTGATGTGTATAAAATTGATGACTAATAAGAACGTGCTGTATAAAAAAATGAATAAAATAAAATTTTAAAATTTTAAAAAAGAAAAAGAAACAACTAATACTTAACTTTCTTGGGTTATTTGTATGGAAATATGTAAATAGAAATGTTTCAGACATTACATGAAATTCCTAAAAATCTTATATATTCTGGTATAATGTTATAAATCATAATTATAGTTATTATTTTAAAATGTATATCTCAGAAATAACTAAATCTCCTTGTCAATTGCATTATTATGAACTTTTGCCAAATCTTTCACAGTGGTCATTTTTTCTTTTTTTTTTTTTTTTTTTTTTTTGCGGTACGTGGGCCTCTCACTGTTGTGGCCTCTCCAGTTGCGGAGCACAGACCTTGGACGCACAGGCTCAGCGGCCATGGCTCACGGGCCTAGCCACTCCACGGCATGTGGGATCTTCCTGGACTGGGGCACGAACCCGTGTCTGCATCAGCAAGCAGACTCTCAACCACTGCGCCACCAGGGAAGCCATAACCATGGTAATTTTTAAGTCTTTTGTCATTTACAGACAGCTCTGGGTGTACTCTGATGATTTTGCAAAAATGTTCCTATAAAAGGGTTTCATCTTCAAGGAATTCATGGAAAAGACTCTGACAAGCACAGGTTTCTGGTAACTGACCCTACTACTGAACTGAATGAATAAGCATTTTCAGAACTCTAATGGATAACTGATGAATTCATAAAAGTGCTAACAAAAGATCAAGATGAAGAAAAATAATTACATGGGACTGAGTGAACTGATGAGGATGATTATAATTTTAGTGACTTTCTGTTTGAATTTAAAAAAAAGAATAATTGAGGTCTTACGATTGAAAAGCCATCAAATGGAATAAGAAGTATTCAGAAATACGCTGGAAAATATTTTCTTCTGAAATAAAGAAACATCTGAACCTCCAGATTGACAGATCATGTGTTAAAAAAAAACTATTATGGAATAATTGACACTAATACACTTCTTAGGCTGTTTAATTTCAAATATATAGAAATAGTACAGTGCCTGACAAAATTAAAAGTAAAATATTACTAACATTAATGCAGAGGTGGTGGGAGAAAAAGTAGGGAGACGTGAGAGTGTCATTTTCCTTTTCTGTCATAGCAGGGTGTCTATACTATATAAAATTGAAATCCATAATAAGAAAAAGCGCAATGAATCTAAACTCTTAATATTCCTCCTAATGTTTTTGTCTTCACCTTAGAGGGAAGTTTTATTAGAGGTGAAAATTTCCCATGATGAAGAAATGTTTATCTAAAATCCAATACTTTAGTTTCATTTCACTTTCTTGTCTTTTGATAAATTCAAATAAAATTAAATTTAAAAATTATAATCAAAATATCATGTCCAATATTTATAAAATGATTGTCATCTGTCTGGATATAGGCATAGAGAGATGTCAATATAACTTTCCCCTAATATTAACCTTAGTTTCTTTCTGGTTAATGGAAAGCGTGCTAAGTTTTTTTTTTTTACTTTTTATACATTTTTCTGTTTATTTTTTAATTATTTACAATATTTTCATTATAAAAATTATCATTTTTATAAAAACCAAATAGAATTATTATTTTTAAAGAATTGTGTATACAGACATTCAAAGGGTCACTTGCCAATTTCCTAACAAAACATTTCTTTATAACCGTGTAGTTTATTTGATTTAGCAACTATTAACTGAACACAAAATATGTCTGATGTACTGTGTTGGGGACTGAGGGTATCAAAATGAACAGTTTCCATCACTGGAGGAGACAAGAAGGTAATCAGAATAATTTTAATATAATACATTAAGTGCTGATATGTTATGGTGATCACAGAAGCAAAAGAGGAACATCTCCCCAATCTGAGAGGCTCTGATCTAGCTTCCAGCAAGGAAGGAGTAACACTGAGCTGAGCTTTGGAGAATGGTTATAATTCTTCAAAAAAAAAAAAAAAAAAGGAGGCAGAGGAAGAGAAGAATAATATCATTCCAGGCAAATTGAATAGCATGAGTCAAATTATAGGAATTTGGAAAAGAGTCTGCAAATTAAAAAAGAGAGAAACTACAGAACAGGTTAATGAAATATAAATATAAGTGGGGTGAGCTTCTACAGGCAAGATATGAGCGTGCATGATTAATGTAATCATCTTGCTGAGAGGAAGCTAGGCAACACAGAACTCTAGGTTAATGGGAAACAACAACAACAACCACCAACCAACCAAGACTATGTCTTGAATAAGTTCAGGGCACTATCACCTCTTGCCTTCCCCATCTCTGCTTACACGGGGTCCTTAGGCACTTCACTTGTAAGCCCTTCAGTCCCAACACTGTAGACTGGGTAGGGGATGAGCCATGTGCAGTGCGTACTGGGACTAGGCTCAGGGCATCTGTAGCTCTCGAATCACAGCCTTCACTTAACATCTACTTTGCTGGGCTTCTGTCGCCCTTTCCCTGATTTTGACTCTCCAACTTTTAGTAGAGAAACATTTCCCTAAACCTAGCACACAAACTGAAGTGCTCTCACTTTAACTGTTTCCAGGCTCTTCTCTCAGAGGGACAGTTTGCTAGTTTTGTCCTTTCTCTAAATAGATCTACACTGTCATCTGCCTGAGGCTGAGTACTGTCATTCATGTAATACCACTGTAGCTGAGCCCCATCCACCACATTGGAGCTCACTGGACATTCACGTCTGCCAATATCAGGGAGGCTACAACACTTTCTGATTAGTTCTATAGCAAGGTCAGATCCTCTGAGGTCCAAGTCTCTTCCTTCTCCTCATTGCAAGGGCACTTTGGAGCAAAGCCCAGCAATTTATGACATGGGCTAAAAGTGAGAGCTCTAACTGAAAAATCATTGTTTCAAAGAAAGCTATCAAGTTCAGATTTCAAGTCTGAGTTTGTCTAGGGTGAGAAAAAACTTCTACAGAATAGTCAGGTGTTAGATATGAAATTATATGTATCTTAGGGTTTATATCAGTTCCTTAAAATTGTTCACATAGTAACATTTATTAAGAAATTGAAGTAAATATCTTTGTGATGTCATGTTTTGATTTCTTTTTTTAATAACCTAACTCTTACTTCTGCCTTTTAAGTATGTGTTCCCATCCAGTCTGAGCAGTGACCAGTTCCTCTTCCTGAGACTAATGTTGACAAAGCTTAGCTTCAGGTTTTCTTCACAATTTTATGCTTTATCATTCTGTAGAGGGCAATATATATTCATGCATCCTTAACAGCTGTTCTCAGCTGTTAAGTAAGAAATTGTATCTTTTTAGAAATATACTTCTATCACCTTCTTGAAAATAGAAAATGAGAAGCTGAGGATTTGGTCTTTAGGATCTAAGGCACAAACATAATAGGTAAACTGCTCTGTCTGGAAAAGAACACAAACTTGTGGAATAGTAAGAAAAAAAAGTTGCAGAACGGAAGGAGAAGGGTGGGGTAACACGGAGACAACTGAAACTTGAGCTATGGACCAGAAAGGTACTTTTAGGAATAAGAGAACTGGCATTAAAATTCTAGTTGTTTGTCTTTCTGTTATATCAATCTCTCCATTTCCTCCAAAGCTCTAATGAAGTTTTCTACACACACCAATGTGTTCTGTGAATGCTGCTTTTGTGATTGTTGGTTTTGTTTTTTTCAGTTTTATGAAAATGAAGGAAAAGAAAAAAATTCCATACTGAAAACAATGTGAAACAGACTAGGAACAATGTGAGGGTGATAGAAAGGTACACTGAGCTAATTTGGTTCACCAACTAGAGATGACCATGAGAAAATGATCCCCTCCCCACCCCATTCTATACCTCTAAACTCTTATAAACTTACAAATCTACAAAATTTTAGTAAGACTACTTTCCATTAGGTTGAGAATTCCTAAAGAAAAGGAAAAAATATAAGGATCCATAAATCCCAATGATATTTGTCATTAATCATCATTTAGTTCTGTATATAAATTTATAAATAACTAAGACTGAGAATCTTTAAGAAACAAAAGAGAGTATTTTCAGAGATAATGGTGAACTATCTCCATAACTATGTGCTCAGGTAAGGTAGGGTGTGGAATCCTGACACCAGGGGTCTTTAGTTGGAAATCAAAAAATCAGGTGATGGGGAGTCCTTCAAGATGGGAGAAGAATAAGTTATGGAGATCACCTTCCTCTCCACAAATACATCAGAAATACATCTACATGTGGGACAACTCCTACAGAACACCTACTGAAAGCTGGCAGAAGACTTCAGACTTCCTAAAAGGCAAGAAACTCCCCACTTACCTGGGTAGGGCAAAAGAAAAAACAGAGACAGAAAAAAATAGGGACAGGACCTGCACCTCTGGGAGGGAGCTGTGAAGGACGAAAAGTTTCCACACACTAAGAAGACCCTTCACAGGCGGAGACGGGGGATGGCGGGGGAGAAGCTTTGGAGCCATGGAGGAGAGCAGAGCAAAATGGGTGCAGAGGGCAAAGCAGAGAGATTCCCACACAGAGGATCAGTGCCAACAAGCACTCACCAGCCTGAGAGGTTTGTCTGCTCACCCGCCGGGGCAGGTGGGGGCTGGGAGCTGTGGCTCCAGCTTCAGAGGTCAGACCCCAGGGAGAAGACTGGGGTCAGCTGTGTGAACACAGCCTGAAGGGGGCTAGTGCACTACAGCTAGCTGAGAGGGAGTCCGGGAAAACGTCTGGAACTGCCTAAGAGGCAACAGACCATTGTTTTTGGAGTGCATGAGGAGATGGGATTCAGAGCACCACCTAAACGAGCTCGAGAGACAGGCGCGAGCCGTGGCTATCAGTGTAGACACCAGAGACAGGCATGAAACGCTAAGGCCGCTACTGCAGCCAACAAGAAGCCTGTGTGCAAGCACAGGTCACTATCCACACATCCCTTCCTGGGAGCCTGTGCCACCTGCCACTACCAGGGTCCCCAGATCCAGGGACAACTTCCCTGGGAGAACAAACAGCCTCAGGCTGTTCCAACGTCATGCTGACCTCTGCCACTGCAGGCTCGCCCCACACTCTGTACCTCTCCCTCCCCCTGTCCTGAGTGAGCCAGAGCCCCTGAATCAGCTGCTCCTTTAACCCTGTCTTGTCTGAGAGGGAATGGACGCCCTCAGGTGACTTACACTCAGAGGAGGGGCCAAATCCAAAGCGGAAGCCCAGGAGCTGTGTGAACAAAGAAGAGAAAGGGAAATTTTCCCAGCAGCCTCAGGAGAAGTGGATTAAATCTCCACAATCAACTTGATGTACCCTGCATCTGTGGAATACCTGAATAGACAATGAATAATCCCAAAATTGAGGTGGTGGATTTTGGAAGCAATTGTAGACTTGGGGTGTGCTTGCTGCATCTAATTTGTTTCTGGTTTTATGTTTATATTAGTCTAGTATTTAGAGTTTATTATCATTGGTAGATTTGTTTATTGATTTGGTTGCTCTCTTCCCTTTTTTTATATATATATAGATTTTTTGTTTTCCTTTTTCTCTTTTTGTGAGTGTATATGAGTATGCTTGTTTGTGTGATTTTGTCTATATAGCTTTGCTTTAGCAATTTATCCTAGGGTTCTCCCTGTCCTTTTTTTTTTTTTTTCAGCACTTGTTATCATTCTGGCTTTGTGTTCTAGTTTGGTTGCTCTCTATTCTCTTTCTTTATTTTTTTATTTTTTATTACTTTTTAATTTTTTTATGTTTAATAAATTTTCTTAGTTATTATTTTAATAACTTTATTTTATTTTACTTCTTTCTTTCTTTCTTTCTTCTCCCTTTTCTTCTGAGCCATGCGGCTGAGAGGGTCTTGGTGCCAAGCCTGTACCTCTGAGGTGGGAGAGCTGAGTTCAAGACTTTGGTCCACCAGAGATCTCCAGGCTCCACATAATATCTAATGGCAAAAGCTTAGCTCAATGCTAAGACCCAGCTCAACTCAACAACCAGCAAGCTACAGTGCTGGACACCCTATGTGAAACAACTAGCAAGACAGGAACACAACCCCACTCATTAGCAGAGAGGCTGTGTAAAATCAAAATAAGTTCACAACACCCCAAAACACACTACTGGACGTGGTCCTGCCAACCAGAAAGACAAGATCCAGCCACATCTACCAGAACACAGGCACCAATCCCCTCCACCAGGAAGCCTACACAACCTACTGAAACAAATGTAGCCACTGGAGGCAGACGCCAAAAACAACGGGAAATACGAACCTGCAGCCTGCAAAAAGGAGACTCCAAACACAGTAAGTTAAGCAAAATGAGAAGACAGAGAAACACACAGCAGATGAAGGAGCAAGGTAAAAACCCAACACACCAAACAAATGAAGAAGAAATAGGCAGTCCACCTAAAAAATAATTCAGAGTAATAATAGTAAAGATGACCCAAAATCGAGGAAATAGAATGGACAAAATACAAGAAACATTTTACAAGGAACTAGAAGAACTAAAAGGCAAAAAAGCAATGCTGAACAATAAAATAAATGAAATTTAACATTCACTAGAAGGAATCAATTGCAGAATAACTGAGGCAGAAGAATGGATAAGTGATCTGGAACATAAAATAGTGGAAATAACTATTGCAGAGCAGAAAAGAAAAGAAGAAAAAAAAAAAAACCTAAACTAAAAAGAGCTGAGGACAGTCTCAAAGACCACAGGGACAAGATTAAATGCGCTGACATTCATATTGTAGGGTTCCCAGAAGCAGAAGAGAAATAGACAGGGTCTGAGAAAATATTGGAAGAGATTATAGTTGAAAACTTCCCTAATAGGGGAAAGCAAACACTCAGTCAGGTCCAGGAAGCACAAAGTCCAATACATAATATATCCAAGGAGAAACATGCCAAGACACATATTAATCAAACTATCAAAAATTAAATAGAAAGAAAAAATACTAAAGCAACAAGGGAAAAACAACAAAAAATATACAAGGGAATCCCCATAAGGTTAACAACTGATCTTTCAGCAGAAACTCTGCAAACCAGAAGGGAGTGGCAGGACATACTTAAAGTGATGAAAAGGAAACACCTAGAAGGAAGATTATTCTGTCCAGCAAGGATCTCATTCAGATTCGACAGAGAAATTAAAATCTTTACAGACAAGCAAAAGTTAAGAGAATTAAGCACCACCAAACCAGCTTTACAACAAATGCTAAAGGAACTTATCTAGGCAGGAAACACAAGAGAAGGAAAAGACCTACAATAACAAACCCAAAACAATTAAGAAAATAGCAATAGGAACATGCATATTGATAATTACATTAAACGGAAATGGATTGAATGCTCCAAACAAAAGACACAGGCTGGCTGAATGGATAAAAAACAAGATCCATATATATGCTGTCTAAAAGAGAGCCACTTCAGACCTAGGGACACATACAGACTGAAAGTGAGAGGATGGGAAAAGATATTCCATGCAAATGGAAATCAAAAGAAAGCTGGAGTAGCAATCCTTATATCAGACAAAATAGATCAATGATCTATTTTCCTAATGATCAAGGGATCAATCCAAGAAGAAGATATAACAATTGTAAATATTGATGCACCCAAAATAGGACCACTCAATACAGAAGACAAATTCTAAGAGCCATAAAATGGGAAATCAACAATAATACAATCCTAGTAGGGGACTTTAAGACCCCACTTTCACTAATGGACAGATCATCGAAAATGAAAATAAATAAGTAAACACAAGCTTTAAATGATACATTAAACAACATGGACTTAATTATATTTATAGGGCATTCCATCCAAAAACAACAAAATACACTTTCTCCTCAAGTGCTCATGGAACATTCTCCAGGATAGATCATATCTTGGGTCACAAATCAAGACTTGGTAAATTTAAGAAAATTGAAATCATATCAAGTGTATTTTCCAACAACAGTGCTCTGAGACTAGATATCAATTATGGAAAAAAGCTGTAAAAAATACAAACACGGGCTTCCCTGGTGGCGCAGTGGTTGAGAGTCCGCCTGCCGATGCAGGGGACACGGGTTCATACCCCAGTCTGGGAGGATCCCACATGCCGCGGAGTGGCTGGGCCCGTGAGCCATGGCCGCTGAGCCTGCGCGTCCGGAGCCTGTGCTCCACAATGGGAGAGGCCACAACAGTGAGAGGCCCGCGTACCGCAAAAAAAAAAAAAAAAAAAAAAAATACAAACACATGGAGGCTAAACAATACACTACTAAATAACCAAAAGCTCACTGAAAAAAATCAAAGAGGAAATCAAAGAATACCTAGAAACAAATGACAAAGAAAACACGACTACCCAAACCCTATGGGATGCAGCAAAACCTGTTCTAAGATGGGAGTTTATAGCAATAAAACCTTACCTCAAGAAACAAGAAACATCTCAAATAAACAACCTAACCTTACACCTAAAGCAATTAGAGAATGAAGAACAAAAAACTCCCAAAGTTAGCAAAAGGAAAGATCATAAAGATTAGATCAGAAATAAATGAAAAGGAAATGAAAGAAACAATAACAAAGATCAATAAAATTAAAAGCTGATTCTTTGAGAAGATAAACAAAATTGATAAATCATTAGCCAAACTCATCAAGAAAAAAAGGGAGAAGATTCAAATCAATAGAATCAGTAATGAAAAAGGAGAAGTAACAACTGACACTGCAGAAATACAAAGGATCATGAGAGATTACTACAAGCAACTATATGCCAATTAAATGAACAACCTGGAAATGGACAAATTCTTAGGAAAGCACAACCTTCAGAGACTGAACCAGGAAGAAATAGAAAATATAAACGGATGAATCACAAGCACTGAAATTGAAACTATGATAAAAAATCTTTCAATAAACAAAATCCCAGGACCATATATCTTCAGAGGTGAATTCTATCAAAAATTTAGAGAAGAGATAACACTTATCCTTCTGAAACTCTTCCAAAATATAGCAGAGTGAGGAACACTCCCAAACTCATTCTACGAGGCCACAATCACTCTGATACCAAAACCAGACAAAGATGTCACAAAGAAAGAAAACTACAGGCCAATATCACTGATGAACATAGATGCAAAAATCCTCAATGAAATACTAGCAAACAGATTCCAACAGCACATTAAAAGGATCATACACATTGATCAACTGGGGTTTATCCCAAGAATGCAAGGATTTTTCAATATACAAAAAGCAATCAATGTGATACACCATATTAACAACCTGAATGGGAAGAACCATATGATCATCTCAATAGATTCAGAAAACGATTTGACAAAATTTAACAACCATTTATTATAAAAACCCTCCAGAAGGTAGACATAGAGGGAACTTACCTCAACATAATAAAGGCCATATATGACAAAACCACAGCCCAAAATGTCCTCAATGGTAAAAAACTGAAACCATTTCCTCTAAGACCAGGAACAGGACCACTAGTATTTAACATAGTTTTGGAAGTTTTAGCCACAGCAATCACAGAAGAAAAATAAATAAAAGGAATCCAAATTGGAAAAGAAGAAGTAATGTTGTCACTGTTTGCAGATGACATGATACTATACACAGGAAATCCTATAGATGCTACCAGAAAACTACTAGAGCTAATCAATTAATTTGGTAAAGTAGCAGGATACAAAAGTAATGCACAGAAATCTCCTGCATTCCTATACACTAATGATGAAAAATCTGAAAGTGAAATTAAGAAAACACTCCCATTTACCAATGCAACAAAAAGAATAAAATTCCTAGGAATAAACCTACCTAAGGAGACAAAAGACCTGTATGTAGAAAACTATAAGACACTGATGAAAGACATTAAAGATGATACAAATAGATGCATAGATATACCAAGTTCCTGGATTGGAAGAATCAACATTGTGAAAATGACTCCACTACCCAAAGCAATCTACAGATTCAATGCAATCCCTATCAAACTACCACGGGCATTTTTCACAGAACTAGAACAAAAAATTTCACAATTTGTATGGAAACACGAAAGACCCTGAATAACCAAGACAATCTTGAGAAAGAAAAATGAAGCTGGAGGAATCAGGCTCCCTGACTTCAGATTCTACTACAAAGCTACAATAATCAATACATTATGGTACTGGCACAAATACATAAACATAGATCAATGGAACAGGAGAGAAAGCCCAGAGATAAACCTCCACACTTATGGTCACCTTATTTTTGACAAAGGAGGCAAGAATATACAATAGAGAAAAGACAACCTCTTCAATAAGTGGCACTGGGAAAACTGGACAGCTACATGTAAAAGAATGAAATTAGAACACTCCCTAACACCATACACAAAAATAAACTCAAAATACATTAATGACCTAAATGTAAGGTGAGACACTATAAAATTCTTAGGGGAAAACATAGGCAGAACACTCTATGACATAAATTGCAGCAAGATCTTTTTTGACCCACCTCCTAGAGAAATGGAAATAAATTCAGAAATAAACAAATGGGACCAAATGAATCATAAAAGCTTCTGCATAGCAGAGGAAAACATAAACAAGGTGAAAAGACAACCTTCAGAATCGGAGAAAATATTTGCAACTGAAGCAGCTGACAAAAGATTAATCTCTAAAATTTACAAGCAGCTCATGCAGCTCAATATCAAAATACAAACAACCCAACCCAAAAACGGGCAGAAGACCTAAACAGACATTTCTCCAAAGAAGTTATACAGATTGCCAACAAACTCATGAAATGAAGCTCAACACCACTAATCATTAGAGCAATGCAAATCAAAACTACAATCAGGTATCACCTCATACCGGTCAGAATGGTCATCATCAAGAAATCTACAAGCAATAAATGCTGGAGAGGGTGTGGAGAACAGGGAACCCTCTTACACTGTTGGTGGGAATGTAAATTGATACAGCCACTATGGAGAACAGTATGGAGGTTCCTTAAAAAACTAAAAATAGAACTACCATACGACCCAGCAATCCCACTACTGGGCATATACCCAGAGAAAACCATAATTCAAAAAGAGTCACATACCACAGTGTTCATTGCAGCTCTATTTGCAATAGCCAGGACATGGAAGCAACCTAAGTGTCCATTGACAGATGAATGGATAAAGAAGATGTGGCACATATATACAATGGAATATTTCTCAGCCATAAAAAAAAAAAAAAAAAAAGAAATTGAGCTACCTCTAGTGAGGTGTATAGACCTAAAGTCTGTCATACAGAGTGAAGTAAGTCAGAAAGAGAAAGACAAATACGTATGCTAACACATATATATGGAAACTAAAAAAAAAAAAAAAAAAAAAAAAAAGTGGTTCTGAAGAACCTAAGGGCAGGACAAGAATCAAGATGCAGACGTAGAGAATGCACTTAAGGACAGGGGGAGGGAGGAAGTGTAAGCTGGGACGAAGTGAGGGAATCATGGACATATGGACATATATACACTACCAAATGTAAAATAGATAGCTAGTTGGAAGAAGCCACATAGCGCAGGGAGATCAGCTCCCTGATTTGTGACCAGCTAGATGGGTGGGATAGGGAGGGTGAGAGGGAGACACAAATGGGAGGAGGTATGGGGATATATGTATACTTATAGCTGATTCACTTTGTTATACAGCAGAAACTAACACACCATTATAAAGCAATTATACTCCAATAAAGATGTTAAAAAATTGTTTATGGGGGGCTTCCCTGGTGGCGCAGTGGTTGAGAGTCCACCTGCCGATGCAGGGGACACGGGTTCGTGCCCCAGTCCGGGAAGATCCCACATGCCACGGAGTGGCTAGGCCCGTGGGCCATGGCCGATGAGCCTGTGTGTCCGGAGCCTGTGCTCCGCAACGGGAGAGGCCACAACAGTGAGAGGCGCATGTACCGAAAAAAAAAAATATATGAAATATAATTATATATTTTAAAACAATAATTTTACTGTTTGATACTCAATTAATTTTAATTTCTATTTTGCCCTTTAACTTTAATTAAAAATTTTAAATAGCTTAGAAACAACTTTTTTTAATGTAAGAATATAAGTAATACTCTAATGTTTCTATTTTCATTTAATTAATATTTTGATGAAATATATTCAAATGTGTACACTTCAAATTCTTTTTTAAAAGAAACTTTAAAATTTTTACCATCAACATCACCAAATTACATGAAAATCTTGGTTATAACATTATAGAGATTTTGATGAAATAAAGGCAAAAGTTGCATTTTTGTGGAATAAATAAAAAAAATCAGGTGATGGCAAAGATATTTGGAAGTGAAATGAGGAGGGGGGAGACCTGTGTCTGTGTATAATATGACCTGGGAATAGAACTTGGGAACTGACCGGGGGCTACCTCTTGTCTTCGAGGAGCATTGCAGGTGTACAGCAGTATGTCACTCTGACTTGTGCATAAGTACTGCCAGGAAAAATTCTGCCTTCAAGATGGTCCTATTAACTCCAAGTCTGGTCTTTCTTAGTGTTTAAAAAATGTGAATCAATTAAATAGATGCCTCCATCCTCCAAAAAATAAAACTGGTTGTTTGATTCAAATTCCTGCTTAGGACACATAGGCTTTGATTGTATGTTTCTGACAGTATAAAGATAAAAGGCTGTGCAAGGAAGACTATTTTTCCTCAGTGGGCTCCTCTTGGACACAGGAGATGAATGGAGCTGACAGTACCTCCTGCTCTTCATTTCCTGCCCAGTTCCCTCATGCTTGTTTCCCTGGGACCCCAAGAAATTCCTGTTTTGAAAACTTTGAGGCATAACCCTGTCTCAGCCAACCAAAACTCACCCAAATGCCTCAAAGTGTGTGTTTGCAGGGAGGGTTCAAGAAAGGAAGGATATTTTAAAACAGCCAAACTTGGCTTTGGTCAGCAGTATCCTAGGATGATTTCTAGAGTTAAGGTTTTTGTTCTTTTAAAGTACGGTTACCCTGGGCTCTGCCCAAACACTCTGACTTAGACTATAGGGGTGGGGTCCAGAAATCTGGATCTATAAAAGTTCCCCATGTGATTCTGAGTATATCCAGATTTGGGAATCATATCTTAGAACATTCTTAGCCATTGACATTTAACAACAGGCTGCCTAGGAAAACGTCTAATAACCCAAGTCTCCGCAGTGATTTTAAAATTTCAAGGCTCACATAGAAGGAGAGTTGTTTCACCTCTGCTCTGATCCAATCAAAGAGACATTTCCATAGTAACCACTGGGTTTCCCAATGGGAAATTGTAATAAATACACACTTTAACTGTTCAATAAATGTATAAAGTTCATTTCATGATTTGGTTATGGTCATTTCAAATTATCTACTTATGGTCTTAATAAAAGCTCAGAAGAGCAAAGCTCAGGTTACTTTTTCAATCATGATCCCTGTGCTCAGAAAGAACAGAAGAGAAAGAAGCACAATAAAGTATCTTCTCATCTAGAAGTGCAAGAGATTAGCGTTTGTGCTGGTCAGGACATGTTAATTCATGCTGCAGCAACAACTCCTAAAATCGAAATGGATTAAAACTGAAAGCACTTGTTTCTTGCTTTTGATCATTGTGAGTCAGTGGGGACTCTGTTGTTCACAGTCACTCAGAGATTCAGGCTAAGTGAGTATCTAACAACTTGAACTTTGCCAGCTTTCATCCAAGAGGAAGAAATTCTGGAGAATCTCACAGCAATTACCTTGCACGCTCAACTAATGGGCTAAAATAGTTGTGTGTCCCTACTGCATCACAAAGGAGCCAGGAAACCTAATCCTGGCAGTTTCTTGCAAAGAGAGAGAACCAGAAATATTTGGCAAAATGTACCAATGATAATCAGGGTTATTTCTCATATTCTTAATCTGTTTTAAACCATGACTCTTTTAATTTTTTTTTGTATACAACTTTCAAAGGTTAATTTTCAGTTACAGTTATAAAATATTGGCTCATTCCCAATATTAGGTAATACATCCTTGAGCCTATCTTACACCCAATAGTTTGTACCTCCAACTCCCCCAGTTGTATATTGCACCACCCACCCTCCCCACTGGTAACCATTAGTTTGTTCTCTATATCCGTGGGTCTGCTTCTTTTATGTTATGCTCACTAGTTTGTTGTATTTTTTAGATTTCACATACAAGCAATATCATACACAATTCATCTTTCTCTGTGTGACATTTTCCTCTTAGCATAATGCCCTCCAAGTGCATCCATGTTGCTTTTAAATGGTAACATTTTTTTCTTTTTTATTGCTGAGTAGTATTCCATTGTGTGTGTATATATACATACATCTTCTTTATCCATTCACCTGTTGATGGACATGTAGGTTTTTCCATGTCTTGGATATTGTAAATAATGTTGCTATAAACATTGAGGTGTGTGTATCTTTTCAAATTAGTGTCTTTGTTTTTTTTTTTTTTCAGCTTTATAATCAGGAGTGGGATTGCTGGGTCTTATGGTAGTTCTATTTTTAGTTTTTTGAGTTAAACCATGACTCTTGAGTCAGATTAGCCTGAACCAAATATGCCCCTACTGCTTAGTGATTTTTTCCCAAGTTTCTTAATCCTGTAGGTCTGAATTGCCTCATCTATTAAATGAGGATAATAAAAGACTGGCCTCTCAGGCTTGTTGTAAGAATTTAAAATGTGAAAAGTGAAACACACTTTTTACACAAAACATACTGAATGTTTGCAGATATTGTTTGTAGATGTTGCTCTTATCAACTTCTTGCAGAGCAAGAAGTGTGTCTTACATAGCAGACACCATGGTTGTCCTGCATAGCAGAAGCTGAGTTGGACATGAAGAAGGATGTTTTGCCAGAGGGGGAAATGAGACACCTAAATGGGCTGTTATAAGAATGTCTCAAAACATCTTCCACACAGGTCTCCAGGACATGAAAGATGTCCTAAAAGCAAGAGAATGGTCCCTTGCTTGTGGCTGACGTAAAAGCAAGGGAATGGTCACTTGATTTCCCTTACAGATGCCAAAACTGTCCTACCATATGTAGTTTTCTATTTTAGGATTCCATGGTTCTAAGTTCTTCACCTGTCCCTTTTCATTTACACTCCCTCCTTCTATAATAAATCTCTCAATGTTTTCCTTCCATTGAGTATTCACACCTATTGCCTCAATGAGACAGTGGCTGAACCTCCTCACAGTGTTTGTTTAGCCTGGCAAAGAAACAAATTCATAGTTGTCTCTATTCACTATTTCAATGGAAAAAAAAGAAATGACCCTTACTCATCTCTATACCTCCAATCCTATACTGAGCCAGGCTCAAAGCAGGTTCCCAGGTGTTTGAACAAATGAATGAATGAAAGTGGTTGATTATTTATTTAAAACTTCTTTTCATTCTTTGAGGCTCTGAAAAAGTCCAAAACCATCAATCAAATAAACCATTAGGTTAAGAGAAATTAAGACACAAAAAACATGGTTGACATTTAACAGAAAATAGCTGCTTCTTAACTGTCACTTTGGGTTTATGTACCATTTAAACCATGTCTCTATCCTTCAGTCTACATTCAACCCAAATATATCCCCTCTAGCATCTTTGAGTTACTTAACTAGGTCATCAGAACAAAGGGATCACAAAAACTTGATTAACTTTTTGATGTGATCTTTTAGTGCCCCACATGGATTGCTGATATATTACTTGAATTTCTTTTTCTGAAACTGAAGTCCTCCAGGTAAAATAGAATTGAAATCACGCTGTTATGACCCTCAATCCCATGGTCTCAGAGAAGTCACTTAAAAATGAGCACTGGACAGCAGCCTACAAAAAATGCACAAGGGAAATGACAAACAATATGAATCAAAGGCAGAACAGATGGCAAGAGCAGCTGTGGCGTGACAGCCACACTCAGAATATAGTGTCCCTCTTCCCCGTGTAGGCTGGGTCAGCTCATGTGACTCTGGCAAAAGGAGCAGATCTAAGTCCATTCCATGTCATAGAAGGTGATGCACATTAGCTGCCCTTAAAAGGTTTCTCCTTGAAACAGCTCATTTCCCTAACTGCTTTATCTGCACTGGGGGTTTGTGGATATAAACTCCAACCTAGCTTCTCACTCTTCCTCCTGTAATAAACTAGAGTTAAAATTGGATACTACCAAATAGATATTTCTAAACATCTGGACACCTGACTTTACACAGGATTCAGTAAATGGTTTCTCTGATGAGAATTTTAAAATTACATTTATTGTCATTTTTTTCATGTTATAAAGGTAATACCCTGTCATATAAAAATTTGGAATATTTCAATAAGTATAAAAAATTTAAAGTCAAAGATAAACACTGCTAATAATTTGATTTGTTTCTCCCTTTTTTTTCTACGATTGCAAGTGCAGAGTCTTAGAAATACTTCAGCCCTTAACAGTCTCATAAATAAATCTTTGATTATGTCTTCCATTATTTCTTCAGGTTAAACTCATAGAAGTAGAACTATTGGGTCCAGGGATATTAAAATATATGAGATTTTTAATATACATTAACAAATTGTCTTCCAGCATATTTTCAAAAAATATATAATCGAAAAGTATATTAAGATATGTTTGGATCACTGCTCCCTTAACATCTTTGAACATGATGTATTTGAT
Organism: Hyperoodon ampullatus; assembly: GCF_949752795.1. Classification (NCBI taxonomy): domain Eukaryota; kingdom Metazoa; phylum Chordata; class Mammalia; order Artiodactyla; family Ziphiidae; genus Hyperoodon; species Hyperoodon ampullatus. The sequence continues at coordinate 8,588,627 of NC_136928.1, forward strand.
AGGCAACCAATAAGATAACATCACTTTAATTTCCCTATAATTATTAATTTTGGACTAATATTTTATTATGCTACTTATTTTGTTTAGTCTGTCCTTAAAATCACATATTCATATGGCTTTCTTTCCAATTAAGTTATATAAGTCTTGAGATCAGAGGCTATGTTATTCTCTCTATATTTACCATCATCTCTGGAACAATGCCTTCATACTGCATGCACTTAATAATATTAAATAAATTTTGTAGACAGAGTTAATCTTAAATGATCAACAGCAAAACCAAATCAGGACTTTCTGAATGCCTCCAATATATTGAAATAGACTTCTGAGTGTATGTGTATATATATATATATATATATGTGTGTGTGTGTGTGTGTGTGTGTACACTTTTGTGAACATTATAAAATCTTTAACAAAGTTACTTTATTTTTGCAACTTTAAGATGAGGAAAGTAATTATGATAGTAGTTAGAATAGTTGTGAAAGTAAACCAGATAATGAGTGTAAAAATGATCAGGAAAAATGTCACAATACCATATAAATGTAATGATTGACAATATTCATTAATGTTAATGATTGACAATATTCACTAATGAAAGGTTTTATAAAAATGCTATTTCTATTTTCAAGTTTCTTCATCTGCCACCTGTTATACTTTTTCAAACTCTAGAGTCTGTAGTTTTTTTTTATTAGTTATCCATTTTATACATATTAGTGTATATATGTCAATCCCAATCTCCCAATTCATCACACCATCACCACCCCACCCCCCACTGCTTTCCCCCGTTGGTATCCATAGGTTTGTTCTCTACATCTGTGTCTCAATTTCTGCCCTGAAAACCAGTTCATTTGTACCATTTTTCTAGGTTCCACATGTATGCATTAATATATGATATTTGTTTTCCTCTTTCTGACTTACTTCACGCTGTATGACAGTCTCTAGATTCATCCATGTCTCTACAAATGACCCAATTTCGTTCCTTTTTATGACTGAGAAATATTCCATTGTATATATGTACCACATCTTCTTTATCCATTCATCTGTCAATGGGCATTTAGGTTGATTCCATGACCTGGCTATTGTAAATAGTGCTGCAATGAACATTGGGTTGCATGTGTCTTTTTGAATTATTATTTTCTCTTGGTATATGTCCAGTAGTGGGACTGCTGGGTAATATGGTAATTATATTTTTAATTTTTTTAAGGAACCTCCATACTGTTCTCCATAGTGGCTGTATTGATTTACATTCCCACCAACAGAGCAAGAGAGTTCCCTTTTCTCCACAAGCTCTCCAGCATTTGTTGTTTGTAGAATTTCTGATGATGCCCATTCTAACTGGTGTGAGATGATACCTCATTGTAGTTTTGACTTGCATTTCTTTAATAATTAGTGATGTTGAGCAGCTTTTCATGTGCTTTGTAGCCATCTGTATGTCTTCTTTGGAGAAATGTCTATTTAGGTCTTCTGCCCATTTTTGGATTGGGTTGTTTGTTTCTTTAAAATTGAGCTGCATGAGCTGTTTATATATTTTGGAGATTAATCCATTGTCCGTTGATTCGTTTGCAAATATTTTCTCCCATTCTGAGGGTTGTCTTTTCGTCTTGTTCATAGTTTCCTTTGTTGTGCAAAAGCTTTTAAGTTTCATTAGGTCCCATTTGTTTATTTTTGTTTTTATTCCATTACTCTAGGAGGTGGATCAAAAAGATCTTGCTGTGATTTACATCAAAGAGTGTTCTTCCTATGTTTTCCTCTAAGAGTGTTATAGTGTCTGGTCTTATATTTAGGTCTCTAATCCATTTTGAGTTTATTTTTATGTACAGTGTTAGGGAGTGTTCTAATTTTGTTCTTTTACATGTAGCTGTCCAATTTTCCCAGCACCACTTATTGCAGCGATTGTCTTTTCTCCATTGTATATCCTTGCCTCCTTTGTCATACGTTAGTTGATCATAGGTGTGTGGGTTTATCTCTGAGCTTTGTATCCTGTTCCACTGATCTATATTTCTGTTTTGTGCCAGTACCATATTGGCTTGATTATTGTAGCTTTGTAATATAATCTGAAGTCAGGGAGTCTGATTCCTCCCGCTCTGTTTTTTTCACTCAAGATTGCTTTGGCTATTCAGGGTCGTTAATGTCTCCATACAAATTTTAAGATTTTTTTGTTCTAGCTCTGTAAAAAATGCCACTGGTAATTTGATAAGGATTACATTGAATCTGTAGATTGCTTTGTGTAGTTTACTCATTTTCACAATATTGATTCTTCCAATCCAAGAACATGGTATATCTCTCCATCTGTTGGTATCATCTTCAATTTCTTTCATCAGTGTCTTATAGTTTTCTGCATACAGGTCTTTTGTCTCCCTAGGTAGGTATATTCCTAGGTATTTTATTCTTTTTGTTGCAATGGTAAATGTGAGTGTTTCCTTAATTTCTCTTGCAGATTTTTCACCACTAGTGTATAGGAATGAAAGAGATTTCTGTGCATTAATTTTGTATCCCCAAATTCATTGATTAGCTCTAGTAGTTTTCTGGTGGCATCTTTAGGATTCTCTATGTATAGTATCATGTCATCTGCAAACAGTGACAGTTTTACTTCTTCTTTTCCAATTTGTATTCCTTTCATTCCTTTTTCTTCTCTGATTGCCATGACTAGGACTTCCAAAACTATATTGAATAATAGTGGTGAGAGTGGTCATCCTTGTCTTGTTCCTGATCTTAGAGGAAATGCTTCCAGTTTTTTCACCATTGAGGATGATGTTTGCTGTGGGTTTGTCCTATATGGTCTTTATCATGTTGACGTAGGTTCCCTCTATGCCCACTTTCTGGAGAGTTTTTAACATAAATGGCGTTGAATATTGTCAAAAGCTTTTTTTGCATCTACTGAGATGATCATATGGTTTTTCTTCTTCAGTGTGTTAATATGGTGTATCACATTGATTGATTTGCATATATTGAAGAATCATTGCATCCCTGGGATAAATCCCACTTGATCATGTTGTATGATCCTTTTAATGTGTTGTTGGATTCTGTTTGCTAGCATTTTGTGAGGATTTTTGCATCGATATTCATCAGTCATATTGGTTTGTAGTTTTCTTTTTTTTTTTTTTTTTTTTGTAGTACCTTTGTCTTGTTTTGATGTCAGGGTGATGGTGGCCTTGTAGAATGAGTTTGGGACTGTTTCTTTCTCTGCAATTATTTGGAAGACTTTGAGAACGATGGGTGTTAGGTCTTCTCTAAATATTTGATAGAATTCACCTGTGAAGCCATCTGCTCCTGGAGTTTTGTTTGTTGGAAGATTTTTAATCACAGTTTCAATTTCGTTACTTGTGATTGGTCTGTTCATATTTTCTATTTCTTCCTGAATCAGTCTTGGAAGGTCATACCTTCTACGAATTTATCCATTTCTTCCAGGTTGTCCATTTTATTGGCCTAGAATTGCTTGTAGTAGTCTCTTAGGATGCTTTGTATTTCTGCAGTGTCTGTTGTAACTTCTCCTTTTTCATTTCTAATTTTATTGATTTGAGTCCTCTCCCTCTTTTTCTTGATGAGTCTGGCTAATGGTTTATCAATTTTGTTTATCTTCTCAAAGAACCAGCTTTTAGTTTTATTGATCTTTGCTATTGTTTTCTTTGTTTCTATTTCATTTATTTGTGCTCTGATCTTTATGATTTCTTTCCTTCTGCTAACTTTGGGTTTTTTTTTTCTTATTTCTCTAGCTCCTTTAGGTGTAATGTTAGATTGTTTATTTGAGATTTTTCTTGTTTCTTTTTTTTTTTTTTTTTTTTCAGTATGCAGGCCTCTCACTGCTGTGGCCTCTCCCGTTGCGGAGCACAGGCTCTGGACGCACAGGCTCAGTGGCCATGGCTCAGGGGCCCAGACGTTCCGTGGCATGTGGGATCCTCCCGGACTGGGGCACGAACCCGTGTCCCCTGCATCGGCAGGTAGACTCTCAACCACTGCGCCACCAGGGAAGCCCTCTTGTTTCTTGAGGTAGGATTTTATTGCCATAAACTTCACTCTTAGAACTGCTTTTGCTGCATCCCATAGGTTTTGGGTCATCCTTTTTCATTTTCATTTGTCTCTAGGTAATTTTTGATTTCCTCTTTGATTTCTTCAGTAATCGCTTGGTTATTTCATAAGTATTGTTTAGCTTCCATGTGTTTGTGTTTTTTACATTTTTCCCCTGTAACTGATATCTAATCTCATAATATTGTAGTCAGAAAAGATGCTTGATATAATTTCAATTTTCTTAAATTTACTGAGGCGTGATCTGTGACCCAGGATTTGATCTATCCTTGAGAATGTTCCATGTGCACTTGAGGAGGTGTAATCTGCTGTTTTTGGATGGAATGTCCTATAAATATCAATTAAAACTATCTTGTCTATTGTGTCATTTAAAGCTTGTGTTTCCTTATTAATTTTCTGTTTGGATGATCTGTCCATTGGTGTAAATGAGGTTGCATTTCAGTTTTTGTATTGTTCATCTCATTTTGTTTGTTCTTTAATTCTTCTAGGTCTTTGTTAAACATTTCCTACATCTTTTTGATCTTTGTCTCCTTTTTTTTCCCAAGGTCCTGGATCATCTGCACTATCATTATTCTGAATTCTTTTTCTGGAAGGTTGCCTATCTCCATTTCATTTAGTTGTTTTTCTGGTGTTTTCTCTTGTTCCTTCCTCTGGTACATAGCCCTCTGCCTTTTCATTTGACTATCTTTCTGTGAATGTGGTTTTTGTTCCACAGGCTGCAGAATTGTATTTCTTCTTGCTTCTCTGTGGGAAGATTTCTTAACCTCTCCAAAACTGAGTTGCTGCTAGTGGTGAAGGGTCTCCTGCAGAGGCAAGAGGTGGTTGTGGCTCACTGCAGGGACTAGGACACTGGCAGCAGAAGTTCTGGGATGTACTCCTTGGTATGAGCCCTCCTGGAGTCTGCCATTAGCCCCACCAAAAAACTATAGTATTTTTTACCAGTCTAATTATGAACTTCTTAAAAGGAAAAAAATAATACAACTGCTATTATGTGTGTATGTGCTTTATTATTAGTCATTCCATAAAAAAATTGATGCAATTTCTAATGATAAATATAAAATAATGGAAGCAGAATAAGAAATGAAGCCCAAAGGAAAATCCAATTTGGAAAAATAAAATGAAGCCAAGATATACACAAATATGTACACCAGTGAAATGTACACAATTGTTAAAAGTGGGTTATTTTGAGCTTGAACTTGAATTAAGAACTTTGTTGTAGACTACAAAGAGGGAAACTTGATTAGTTACAAAATACAAATCCCCCAAAATAGAAGTTTCTCAGGAAAAATCATTGTTTTTTCCTCCTCTGACAACCTCCACCTCAACTGCAGCACTTAAGTCTAAGAGAAATTTTTACCCAGGATCCTGATGCAAATGTGAAGAGGTATGTGAAGTTGTACACAATATCCTTAATACCTAATTTACTTTAAATTAGCAATTTTTATAAGACTCAATTCAACCTAAGAAAATAAGGCCAAAGACAATTTCACAAATACAATTCTATTAGGAGCTAAAGAATGTAGTCCAAGAAACCAGTTTTCCAACAAGTTGATTTGGTCTCAGAGCAAAATTCAGGTGATCTAAAAAAGTTCTAGGCATTTTTCAAAATCCATTCTGTTTTTATTCCTCAAAGTCGAATTTAGTAGATGTGGGGACACTGGGAATATGTGGTTTTTAAAAGCTCTCTTGAGGAGCCTGAGGTACATTCCTGGTCAGGAGGCTCAGGCTTAGAGAAATGAATGGATTGCCTATCCTTAAGAAGTCCTTGGTGAATATTATCTTACAAAATTAAAATTCCTACTATATATATTAGTCCAACATCTTCAGCTGACACCAATATCTTTAAAATAGGTTTCTGTGGGAACACAAGGAATATATAATGTAGATAAAGATGGAGAGAGGGTTAGAGTAAAAGTAGAAAAGGTGATGGAATGACAGAAAAATATTGTGACAGAAGAAATTTATCTGTTGGGACTTCTGTTATGCTACCCAATGTTGTGTGTGATGAAAGGAAGTCAAGTGATCCAGTTACTCAAATGAAAGTGAGGCTCATATAAAAGGTACCAAGACTGGGTACTGGGAGAGAAGTCAGTAACAGGAGATGATGTAAAAAGAGACACAATAATATAATAATATGACTCCCTTTGAACAGGACAGCAGAAGACTTGTCCCCCAGAAAGTAGCTATCCCAAACAATGCTTCATTGGTCCTCAGTATATTTCCTAGAAGATAGGGCAGAAACTCCAGATGACTTCCAGATCCAGCACTCTTTTTTTTTTAATTGCACTTTGCTTTATTACATTTCTCAGGTATTGCATTTTTTTTACAAATTTGAGGTTTGTGACAACCCTGTGTTAAGCAAGTCTATCAACACAATTTTTCCAACAGCATTTGCTCACTTTGTGTCTCTGTCACATTTTGGTAATTCTCACAATATTTCAAACTTCTTCATTATTATATTTGTTATGGTGATCTGTGATTAGTGATCTTTGTTGTTGCTACTACAACTCACTGATGACTCCAATGATGGTTAGCATTTTTGAAGAATAAGGTATTTTTTAATTAAGGTATGTACTTCGTTTAGACATAACACTATTGCACACTTAATAGATTACAGTATAGTGTACACATAGACTTCAGTATAGCACAAACATAACTTTCATATGCACTGGGAAACCAAAAAAATATTGCAATATTCACTTTATTGCGGTGGTTCTTAACTGAACCCACAATATCTCTGCAGTATGCCTAGAGTCACTTTCTGAAACACACAAGTCAAATAGATTAGGTTAACGCAGTGTTCTGTGCTATCCAAACTCAGAAAACAAATAGATCCATAGTGAGGGATTCTTGAAATGCAACAAAAGATAATTCATGTGGGAATTATGGTGTTTATATATCTAAACTCTATAAAGATTGAAAATTTGTTTGACCATGCCCCAATATCTCCTATGCTTCCTTAAACTTTATTTTTCTAAGCATTATTAGAATTTGATTTTTTTTAAATTTATTTATTTTTATGTATTTATTTTTGGCCTTGTTGGGTCTTCGTTGTTGTGCAAGGGCTTTCTCTAGTGAGCGGGGGCTATTCTTCATTGTGGTGCAGGGTCTTCTCATTGTCATGGCTTCTCTTTGTTGCAGAGCACGGGCTCTAGCCGTGTGGGCTTCAGTATTTGTGGCACAAGGGCTCAGTAGTTGTGGTGCATGGGATTAGTTGCTCCGTGGCATGTGGGATCTTTCTGGACCAAGGGTGGAACCCGTGTCCCCTGAATTGGTAGGCGGATTCTTAACCACTGCACCACCACGGAATTGATGGTGATATGATCACCATATGATCAAGCATATGATCCAGCAATTCCACTTCTGGGTATTTATCATGCATTCCCTTGGGCAGTTTTTTATTCTGCTCTTTAACGTTACCACACCAAAAACTGCCATCTCATTAAAACTTCTTCATGGATGTGGAATCTGAGTAGATTTTCAATAGTGAATCATTCTTGTTTTTCAATTTTATTTTTCGGCCACGCCCTGAGGCATGTCGGTACTTCCCCAACCAGGGGTCAAACCCTCACCCCCTGCAGTGGAAGCACGGAATCTTAATCACTAAACCACCAGGGAAGTCCCTCATTCTTGTTTTTTGAGCGACCCACTGGGTAGTCAAGTATTCTTTACCAGGTCCAGCACTGTTTTCAATGTTCAGTTCTGGATTAAGCTCATGTAGCACCAACCACAGATCCTGCTCAGAGTCTGCTGAGTCTCATTCTGCCTCAGGGACCATTTAACTGAAAGAGCCCAGTGGAATTGACTTGTGGCCTTGGCAGGATGTAGAGACTTTGCTCTTTATCCCAGGACCTCTCAGGCTACCTTGTCCCCTCTCTTTCCTTTACCCAGTCCTTCTTCAGTCATCACAAGCCTAAAGGGATGAGCAGAACTCCAGTGGTAGGAGGAATGAAAAGATTAGAGATCAATGGAGGTGCTGTATGACCTAGAAAAAGTCTTTTTATTGCTCTGTATATTATTTTTCAATGATTTATAAGTCTCTGATTCTGGTGCCTAAGGTATTTATTGAGATGAAATATGTGTGTGTGTAATTAAACTTTTTACTTGCTAATAAGTTAACTTTTAAGTTTCTGTGAGGTCAGAAAGCTGTAAAATTTCTGGCTTGGCATATATTTCCCAACAACAATTTAACAGGCCAAGACTAGAATAAATTTGTAGCTATCTTCGTTTCTAATCCTATTTTATTTTCCAAACCATTAACAAACTTCATCTCATCAATTCCAAAAATAATTCCTCTCTCTCCATCGTTTCCATCTATGAAGAAATGAAACCTATTTTTTCATCTCTTTAATTACACGTGCAGATATTGAGAATAATATTGCTGGTGATAAATATATGGTGAAATCTATCCACTGGCAAATAATAATATATCTTTTCAAATTATGATAAATAAAGAGGAAGCTAAATGTGTACAGATAACTATATCAAAATAATGGAGTGCTTTCAAATATCCATTTCTTATTTGTGTGTGATGATTTAACAAATATAAAATTCTGGCTCCAGACTCCAAGATATTCATAAAAGATACTTGTTTATGAATGAAACAGTAACAGTTCATCAAAGGTCTGGGATAGGTGTCTGGCTGAGCTGGCATTTTCACGTTTCATAGGATCTCATGTATCTAGGTTCAAACTGGAACCAGACTGTTAATGGTGGTTTCTTATTTCCTTTTCACCTTCACTGGGTCTCAAGGACTTACATCCTGTTGTAAGCAGCTCCTTTGTCCCTTTTCTGTTTCTTCATCCCTGTTTTCCTTAGAACTTAATCATAAAGATGAGATCACTAGGCAACATTTAACCTAGCTCCTGATTTTTGCTTTACAAAATACACACAAAGCCTTACCTTATCTGTTGATTCCTTTCCTGAATTAGAAGGAGTAAGAATGAAGAAATAAGTAGTTAAAGAATAACTGACCCTTTACCCCTAGCTTCCCTTAGTAAATTTGCAGGTGGACGCAGGCAGACCACACGGACAAGAGAATGTCCAATTGCAGGCGGACCACATGAGCAAGACAGGATCCCAAGGAAGATCGGGAGAAGTCAGCAGGTCTGCATGCAATGGAAAAATGACAAAGACTCTGACCTCCTTCCTTAATGATTAACTGAGATTGTTTCCCCTTTTTCCCTTAAAAATTGTCTTGGCTGAGCAGAATCTTCAGAGTTTGTGTCTGGACACAAGTCCACCTTCTCCCCAGATTGCCGGCTTTTCTGAATAAAGCATCTTTCTTCTCTACTGACACTTGCCCCTTGTTTTATTGGCTGGCAAGCAGTAAGCTGCTGAACCTGCATTTGGTTACATTATCCTCAGGGAGACCAAGGGCCCCTCATCTGTGTTAGTGAGATATTTGAGTCCTCACACTCTCCTCTTGGACTGTTACCTCTCCTCTAAATTCTGACTTGAGTTACTCTCATTTATTACTAAATCTCCTTGCAAAACCTGTTCTTGATTTAAAAATAATAATAATAAACTTCATTTAAAAGGGGCTTCAAATGTATTAATTAATTCCTTCAAATTATGCAAACACATATCAAGACTTCCTGCAGGGACTTTTTACATTTGAAGTATGACCAATGTCCCTGTCTAGTTACAGAGCACAGAAAAGCACTTGACAGAAAAGCACCATCTAGTGTCTGTGGATCAGGAAGGAAAGGAATTTTGAAAACACAGAGGTCCTCTCAAAACCTCAGAAATGATAACACAGCAGTAGGCATATTACCACTCCATCAGAAGGAGAGCCTTGGCCATAAGGAACATTTTGTGCAACAGCCATATAGATAAAATGTTTTCAAAAATTTCATGCAACTGCAAGTTACTGCTTTTATATCATTGTTGAACATTGTGAAGTGTGTTCTCTCTTTCTCCCTAAATACCTCTTAATACGCCATTACAGGCCTATTTTTGGTTCAGTTGCCCTTTCCAATAGACCATCTGTTAGGAAGGCAGTGTAGGAAGCATGGATTTGCAGACTGTATTCAAGTGCTGGCTTTGTCTCAGACAAGCCAAATGACCCTGGACCACCAGTATTCTGGTGGCTTTTCTACTTTGCAGAACAGCCAGACAAGTAGATATGAGGACTGGTGTTCAAAGGAGAAACACTGGTAGCTGAAACATCTTTGGGGGATGCAGTAAATTAAAAGAGAATAGAAGAGAAAAACCCATCACGAAAAGAGATGGTTCAAAAGGGAAGGCAGCATAGAAAAGAGAATGGCAAGATTGATGCAAAGGATGCAGCTTTTTTGTAAGAACATGATAAAATGATTCAATTCATTAAAATTTCTTATGTTCCAAATGTTTCAGATATTATGCTGGGTATTTCATTCAAAGGAAGAAGAAAAATATATATCTAACTAATTGTGATGAGCACAAAATGATAAATGATGTATAAAATGATAAATGATAGGGTATAAACACACGGCTATTGGAGGACAGGGGAGGGAATAATTTATTTTTCTGGGAGATAGTTTTGGGTGTTGAGAAATCTCAGAAAGGATCCATGAAGGAGGTGACATGTGATAGACTTTGAGCAGAATTTAATAGAAGAAGAAGGTGTGAAAGACAATGACAAGCCATTCCATGAAGAAAAAAATCAGAAGCTATCAGAGGAGGAAGGACTACATTATTCAGAGTCTAACACATGGTGTAGATCAGTGGTTCTCAGTCAGGGATGACTTTGGCCCCCACAGAACATTTGGCAATGTTTAAAGACATTTTTGTTGTCACCACTAGGTGGAGGGTAGGAGTGAGAACAGGGATGCTACTGGCATCTAGTGAGTAGAGGCCAGGGGTGCTGTTAAACTTCTTACAATGCACAGGACAGTCCCCCACAGCAAAGAACTATTCAGACCAAAATGTCAGTAGTGTGATTGAAAAAATTCTGCTGTAGATTATGGCTTCTAACCCAAATGCTGGGGGCACCATTCGTATGTTTTCAACAGGAGATTTTAAGATTATTTTGACCATTGTGTGAGAAACTGACTGGATGGCAACATGATAGGAAAGTCAATTGGAGGCTACAGCAGCAGTTTCCATGATGATAATGGTGGTTTCAACTAGGATGTGACAGTGGCAGATAGAGAAAAGTGGACAGCCTCAGGATATGTCCTGAAATGATCAGGGCTGAGCAATGGACTTGAAGAGAGGGATGACGTAAGAGAGGCATGTGGATTTGCAGATTTCACAACAAAGTGGATGGAGTGAATGAGAGACGTTTGGAAACACACACTGAAAATAAAAATTAATTCACTTTTAAAGTGTGAAAATCTTCTTAAACAAAACAGATTTCAAGTATCAGATGGATCTGAGGCTCAGAAAAGACATGTAGGGTGGCAATAAAAGTTGGAGGGTCACAGACAAAGACATAATATTTAAAGGTGTAGAAATGAATATTACCTCAAGAAAGTATAAAGCATGAGAAGAGGTCCCAAATCTACAAAACACCACCATTAGGCATTGGGACAGAGAACAAAGGAGACAGAAAAGTCACTGCCAGAGGAGTAGAAATAAACACAGTAAAGTGTGGTTTCATGAAGGCTAAGAGCTGTTAACATTCCAAGAAAAAAGGAGAAAGTGGCCAACTGTCCCCCTCTACTGAGAGGAAGGGGCTATTAGGACTGGGAAGAGTCCATTGAATGTGACAATGTGGAGGTCATGCTGGTATAAAAAGAGAGAAGCTGCAGTGCAGAAGCCAGATGGGTGTGGTTTAAAGATGAATAGAAGGTACCATGATTGAATGTTGCTGAGCTCTGTGATCCTGGCAAACAGCACAGGTTAAGAAATTCCCATACCCTTTGTGCTCCAGAAAGCACTTACTGCAAAGAACCACCCTTCACCATATAAGCTTCATAGATGCCCCTTGTTTATCTGTAAGGCTAGGCACAGCTCCTCCAAATTCCCATTCTTTGTCTCATAAAAGATTACCTAAACTGCTTGTCCTCATTTATTAAATAGAACAAAATACTTGTTAATCACACTTTAAGATTCTTTCCTTCCCTTAGTTCTCAGATGCTTGATCTACCTTCAGACTGAGCCAGCACTCAGGTCCTCCTTAAAGTCCCCTCCAGGAAGATAAGTTGGCCTTGGGGTAAAACATTCCATCATGCCAGCTTCTCATCCCATTTCCCACATCCAGTTCTTTCTAGCCTTGTTCACTACTCTCTTTAGAAGAAAAGCCCTTTTTGCCTAAACTTTGAGAAGCTTGCAGATCTTATGACCACAGGGCCTCCCTGTTGCAATCATCTTTCCAAATAAAGTCTCTCCTTACTAAATCCAGGTTTGTATTTTTATTTGACAAGATAAGAAAATACAGAGTGTGTAGATAACTCTCTCAAAACCCTTTTTTGTGAAGAAGCATTTTAATGGAGACACACCCTGGGGGGGGGGGTTGAACAGGTGCTAAATTGAGCAGAAAGTCAGTAGGATGCATAGGGCATGGCCTTGATTGGGGGAAAGGGGAGGAACACATCCCATTATTGCACAGTCACATTGGGGTTGATGAGCAGAGGTGGGAATGGTTTGTGGAACAGATGAAGGTCAAGCTCTTTGGTGTCTGTTTGCTACTGTAGTTCAACAATATTGGGAATGAATAATAGTTTATTGCAGAAAGCCAACTAAGGGTTTGCCCAATCACGGCAGCAAGGAAGAGCAGGTAAGACACTATGCCAGGCTCCACTGGTCCTTGGCTTAGTGATATCTGGAAATCTAGCCAGACAGAAGGTCAGGTATAGAGAAGTAGACCACAGAGAGGCTGCTTCACCAAACAAAGACAAGACAGTGTGGAGACCAAATCCCCTACTGGGATGTTCATATTCACCAGGTTTCTGTTTATGGTGTAGGAAGAGTCCAAACCATTTGGTAGTCAGTGAAAAAAAAAAGGAAAATCTACAGACATTGTTTCTCAGCAAGTCCTAGACCTACATAGACTTAAAATCAAAGGTGAGCAAAAAGAAATATACACAAAACACACACACACAAATTGTGACATATTGAGACCTTGCTACATTCCTGCCCCTGCAACCTTATAAACCTCCTCTTTTTTGGTTGGCTGCAGCAAGCTCACATTGGATTCTACTGGTTACAACTGATAGAGTCCTAAATCATACAAAATGACAACAGTCAAAAACCACTTATCCTCTGAACAACATTGCTTTGACATACATAAAGCAAAATATTCCAGAAATATGAGAAGAAATTGACAGAAACACTATTGTAGTGGAACTTTAGTACTTACTGATCTGCACTTGACTGATGAAGAAGAATGAATAAATAAGGATATATGTTCTGATATATGTTCTAAATAAATAAGGATATATGTTCTAAAAATAATAAGGTTAAATTTTGGGAAACAAATCACACTTGGTACTCTACACAAACCGTTCTTCCATTCAGTATATTTTTGAGAGAATATTATAGTTCAGAATTGTGCTAAGAAGTAGGTTTTCTGTGGATCAGAAATAAAAATCTTGCGCGTATGGAGCTTTCAGTCTGGTGGAAAAGATAGCCTTTGAACACATAATAAAGGCAATTGTTACAATTACATTTTGCCATACAAATTGCAAATTGCAATAAATGCTATAAAAGTATGGGGTGCAAGGAAAGAGAATATAAAGTGAGAATGATAGATTGCCTTTAGATCAGATGGCCTGGGAAGACCTCTCAGAAGAGCAAGCCTTGTGGCAGGAGATGGAGCCAACCAGGCAAGCACACAGAGACTATGCCCTGTGGAGGGGCACCATGGGCCATGGGTCTGAGATGGGAAAGAGCTTGGTATGTTCAAGGATCAAAAGAAGACAGGTGCTTCTGTGGATAGATCACAGGAAGCAAGAGGAAAGGCAGCCAAATCTGCAGTGCAAAATCTACAGGTCTTGATTCTGTCCCAGGAGCAGATGCAGAAAATAGAGAGCATTTTGTCATGTTAAGGGGAGGGATGAAAACAGATTAATTTATTTGAGTCATATGACTGACAGGTGGAAAATAATGTTGAAAAGAGCAAGAATCAAATCAGGAATGAAGGGGCAAGTCTAGTGGAACAAGAGAGAGATGCTGACTGCTTGGAGGGAAGTGGAAGCAGTAGAGTTGAAGACAAAGAGGTTAATGTAAAATAAATTTTGGTAGATTTGACAGAGTTTGGTAATAAATTGGATTTGAGTGGTGTCAGAAAGGGAAATATTGCAAATGTCTCCAGGAAAAAGAAACATTTTATTGAAGAATTAGTGGAACATTTATAAAAATGTATCATGTATTCAGTCACTAAGGAAATCTCAATGAATTATCCTAATCAGGCATGCACAAGACATAGTCTCTGACAGCAATTTAATAAAATAAAAACAAAAATTTTAATAAAAATAAATGATACATGGATATTAAAGGAAAAAACTAATAATAAAATAAACAAAAATTTTTGCCATCCTAAATAATAACTCTCTAAGATATCAACACTGAAGTTACAGATTATTAGATATAAAGAACTCTATATCTCAATTCTCATGAGACAGACAGTAAAGTCATGTTCAGAGGCAATATCATAAACTCAAACTGTTTTGTTAATAAACCACAAAAAAGGAGAATAAGTTAAACTATGCTTTGAACTCAAATTAGAAAAAGAAAAAGGACAAAATCCTAAAGAAATCAAGAGAAAGGAATTAAGAAGAATACAAGCAGAAATACAAATATAAAGCCCAGAAAACTAGTAGAACAGATGAATAAATGAAATGGCTGCTTTTTTAAAAATGAAATCCCCCCAAAATAGATAGAACACTAGAATGTCAAATCAAATAAAATAAAGAGAAAAGACAAAGACTCAGAATTACAAAAAGAAATGCTAAGTCTCTTATTCTGGTAGGACCCGTTGCCTGAAGAGAGAACATTCATAAAGAATGACTTTGGATCATACAGAAATCTGTTTTATTTCTGTCAGGTGATCCACATTAGGGATTCATAGCATTGTTTTCAGGAAAGGAAGTCTCAGAATCGCAGAGATAAGTTATACAGCAATTCTAGGAGTTTAAGAGGAACCCAGCATATTATTCATTTTCCAACTCCTTCTCTCTTGAGATGAAGATAGTGGTGGAAGGATGAGATGATACAGAGGACATGGGAGTTCTGAGTCACTCATCATTATGAGGAAATACCTAAGGACATCCTCCAGTGGGGCTACACATATTATTTTATTTTTATGTAATGTTTAATACATAATAATATAGTTCTAACTATATTCAGACTTGCTCGTTAGCTCATTTGATCCTCATTGCAAATCTATGAAGCAAGTACAATTACAGTCCCTATTCTACAGATGAGGAAGCTGTAAGAAGTCAAGTAACTTACTCAAGTTCATACAAATAGTAAGACGTGACCCGGGATTCAAGCCCAGGTAGTGTGACTCCAGAATTAATGCTTTTAACCACTTCATCATGAAAACTTTCATCAGATCTCAGCCATTTGTTAAAGTTCAACATCCACTTTTTTCCTGCCGCGGAGCACAGGCCCCGGATGCACAGGCTCAGCAACCATGGCTCATGGGCCCAGCCACTCCGCGGCATGTGGGACCCTCCTGGACCGGGGCATGAACCCGTGTCCCCTGCATTGGCAGGCGGACCCTCAACCACTGCACCACGAGGGAAGCCCTCCACTTCTTTTTTAACCTTAGTAGTAAGGCTCTTCATAACAATTATAAAGCTTATCTATCTCAATGCAATGCTCAACCCCCATGAGCTAATCACCAGAATAATAATTTCTAAACTGGTATGCCACAAGACACTTCTTGGGGAGATATTAATAGATGTGCACAGAAAAAAAAAAAACCAAACATGCGTCAAATGCATTTGAGAAATTCTGCAAACTATACTCCTAGCCTTAAGTTCACAATGCCTACCACTCTCAAAAATTTTGTAGTCAATAAAACTGCTTAAATTTGGTAAATTTTTCTAACTTCTCTGAACATGGAACACTCTCCCCCTCCCTCATTCAAAGCTTTTAAGATTCCACCCACACACTGTACAATGTGCACTAGTTTGTGGAACGAATAGCATTTTCTTGACAGGGTGAATAATGTAAGAGTCCCTAACCTTGTTACTATGATCATTTAACATCAATCTGCAAGTTCTAGTCAATGAAATAAAATGTAAAATATTGGTTAAGATATATAACTACTCGAAATATAACTTTTTTTTTTTTTTTTTTTTTTTTTTGCTGCTGTTGCAGTTCTTTGCCTAGAAAATCCAGATGCATCCACCGAAAACTTATGGAACCAATCAGAGTTTAATAAGATCTCCAGATAAAAATAAATTTATGATAAAGTAAAATGTTTCCCTCTATGCTAGTAATAACCAGCAATATAAATCATCATGTGAAAAATAAATGGTGTGCTCACAATGGATTATAAAACATGTAGGATAAACAAGAAATATACAGGTACCCTTGATGCCAATGACCATTCTTTACTAAGACTTCACCCCACTCCCATCATCATCATGAAAGTTCACACTTTTTGAATCCTTACTCTGTGCAAGCCTATTAGGGCTCTATAAGTTTCATCTCAATTAATCTTTACAGTAACCTTATGAAATAGACTCTATTTACAAATGAGGAAACAAACACTTTTGTGTCAGAAAATAGAAAAGAAATCTCGAGTAAACACTGAAGCACACTGAGTTCTTGAATAGGGTATATAGTGATAATGTTAATTCTTCCTCAAATTAATATAGTTTTAATAAAATTCCAATCAAAATTATAATGGAGTATTTTAGTTTGCCATAGTAAATTTACATTTTTATCTGGAAAATTAATGGGTGAATACAGCCAAGAATATTCTTAAAAATAAGAAAAGCTAAAAGAATGTTTCTCTATCAGATTTTAAACTAAGAGCCAAGAATATTCTTAAAAATAAGAAAAACTAAAAGAACGTTTCTCTATCAGATTATAAACTAAATCAGAAAGGTATTGAACTCAGAAAGATAATACTCAGACAAATGAGATATTAGTGTATGATAAAGGGGTTATTTAAAATCAGTGTGGAAATGATGAATTATTTAAGAAATGTTAGGCCAATTGCCCTCATATTCCAGAAGACAAAGGAGCATGGATGACTGACCAAGTGAATAGATAGATCAGCCTCTTCTGTCATCTGTCTTTGGAATGATTAGCTATCCTTGAAGAGGACCATTTTCTGAAACACTGACTGGCAGAATAAAATGATTCCAGAGGTAATTATCCTCTTTGTCTTTTTTTTCTTTCCTGAGTTGAAGGAGGAGGGGAAAATGTGGAAACCTCAAGGTTTTACAACACATTTTACTTCACCCTCTCTCGCTCCTTTTCCCAATGAGTACCGGAAGTTTGATGAATATCTACTGATTGTTCAGAACCATGGGAGGCGTGCCTAAAACACGAATGAGAACAATAAAAGCAGAATCATCAGGAACAAATTCTAAGAGAGAGCCTAACTCAGTGCGGAATGGACCAGCAAAGGAACCTTTGTGTTACGAGACTTTGGAAATAGGTAGGACTGTGTGGAGGAAAAAGAGATGAGAAGGGGACTTCAGAAATGAAGGGGGAAGTGGGAAGGAATGAATGAAGGAGAGAAAGTCTGTGAATCTGAGGCTGGAACAGAGGGCACACCTGGAGGAGTAACAGAGGGTGATAAGATACTAGGTACAAAGAAGGCAAGAAACCTGAAAGGAAGTCCAAGGAGTTAGATGTGATTGGAGCCAGTGCAGGTTGGCAAGCAAGTGACAGAAAGACAATGGCATTAAAGAAAGAAGGCCCTGGCATGAGGATGGAGAAGAGGAGGGAAAATTAAGTCAAGGGTCCCTACATGAAGGCCAATGTTGTAATCCAGGTGTGAAGTGACAAGATTAAAGAAAAAGACTGAAGATGGTGACAGAATGCAACAGGCACTTTGAAGCAGCCATGACCAGGGCAAACTGGAGTCATGTTACAGTTATTTTAAACACTAGGGGTAGAATCAAGTGCAGTACCTAGGTTAGTATTGTTAAAAGAAATTTTCACATATTGAGGTATGGGGAAGTCATTCTGGCTTAAACATGAGTTAATTTGAGTTTTATGCTAACTAGAACAGCCTGCTTGTGGCCTATCAAACAAACGTTGTGCATATGTCTTAGTTATTAAAGAAAAGGACACATTGACCAGAAGTAAATAATTTCCATGTTAAAAATAAAGATTAAATGCCTCCCTTCCTTGGATGCCAATGCTGGATCTCCTTTGATAAGACTCCCTACCCAGGTGCCAAAGCCATACTGACTCACTGTGTACGTGCTGGTTTGTTTCTTTGTTTTGTTGTGTGTTTGTTTGTTTTGAAACCTTGAAGAAATGTATCCCTGACTTTAAAGTTCTTTGTTCTGCAAGATATAAAACTCTGCTGGAAACCACGCTTCTCCAGAGTAGTTTCTCAGAATAATCTGGGAAGCTAGCTTCCGGGCTATAGTCCTCAGTTTGGCTTAGATAAAACTTTTTTCTATTCTTATTATTGACTGTTTATTGATTAGTTTCATCAACATTACCCAGTAGAAATAAGATCTCCTTCCATCAGTATGTCAGTCCAGTCCCAAAGGGAAAACAAAAGCACTAGTCACAAAAGCCCTTCCCTCGCCCACACCCCAGGGTGATACTCATTTGATTCGCTACCTTTATTCCGGGGTCTTAATCTAATCTCTACCTTCCTTTGTCTCAAAAGAACAAAATTTATATGTATACTGTATTCCTAAGTAACTGTGGGCTTTTTTTTCACTATAATAAGAGGAAACTTGGAAAATAGAAGTTAACTTTGCTGAATTCTTATGTCTATTCTGACACTGAACACCTGTGCAACTTTGAGCAAGAATTTGAGTCTTAGTTTCTTTATTTGTAAAAAGGGTTATTGTTTCCTGACTTTTAACATTACTGTGAAAAGTAGGCAAACATATGCATACATACACATATTAAACCTGCCAACCTAGTGTCAAGTATAGAAATAAAGGGGCCTGTTGTTAACAATTATAAACACAGTACTTTTGAAGATTGAGTCAGTGGTTCTCCAAATAGCTATATTTCCTTCTCCTGCAGGCTCATTTATAACAACAGCCCATATGAACACACACACACACACACACACACACACACACACACATGCAATTGGTTTCTGTTACCTTAATGTAGCAGAATTGAGAAATCCTTTTATCAAGTGAATTCCTTCTTTCCAAGAGTGGCACTACCAGGTACAACCACTCCCCAGGACAGTTTGATGAAATAGTTTGCTGTAATTAGTTTTCCCAGGGGAAAAAATAATAATAATAACAGGCTCTTATCAGGTGTTAGGGCTCAGCAGCTTCTCCAGCTGATTCAAATTCCATTGTTTATTTTGTACATCTGGATGGTAAATGGAAGCATCTCTAGCATCGGTGTCTCCAGGCTGTCTTTAAACAGGTTTAATAAAAGGATTAGGAGTTTAAATAGGTTTCCAACTGTTAAAAGTATTTTTCTCATTTTTCATGTTCACATTCTCAAAACCAATTTATCTTCTTGACCTTCTGGCTACCGCTTCCTCTGGAATGGGAGGTTGCCTCCAACCAATAGGAAAACGGGACCGTATGCCACCCTGTGATCTCCAGATCTCCAGTGGACACTTATTAAGTCCCTACTACTTGCACAGAACTGGGATGGGAACTAAAGAGAATGCAAAGATGTTATGTTGTCATTTTGCTGGAAAGAGTAGAGAAACCCATGTGAAATACAGAGCTTCATTATAAGAAACAAAGTAAGAGAAATCAAGATATTTTGGAAGATATTGTGAGAGAGATAAGGATATAGAAGTGAATTGAAGGAGAAAGAGAAATGTGAAGATCTAAAGAAAAGTGGTTCTCAACCCTGCCTTCCCATTTGAATCACCCAGGACACTCGTTAGAACTCCCAATGCCCAGACCATACACAAAACTAATTAAATCAGAATCTCCCTTAGTGGGTCTTGACCATAAGTATATACTTGCTAAATCTCCCAAGGTGATTCTAATGTGCAGCCAAGATTGAATAGTACTAAAGTGGAGCAAAGATAAAAGTTTCTATGAAAATCTTGACTATGACCATTAAGTGAGATGGGAGCAGGGGCAGGAGAGTGGGGAACAATTCTGATTCTGAGTACTAAATGCATTTTGTTATTCTGACAGTGAAAAATCGTTCCCTATAGGGCAATAAGTTAGGTAGTGTTACTGAACACATGTTCTTGTGCCCGATGCACAGTGAGACCAAACAACCCAAAATGTCAGAGTTTGGAACAGAGAAAAGTTTATTGCAAGACCATGCTAGGAGACAGGTGGCTTGTGTCTAAAAAACCTCAAGGGTTTCAACAAAGCATTTTTAAAGGTAAGGTGAGGGAGGGGCATGTTGTGTTGCCGCAGACTTCTTGGTGTCGTAATCCTTTGCTCTTGCAGCTGTCCACATAGGACAGGGCATGATGCTCCTGTAAACTTCCAACAAAACAAATGTTATTTTCTGTTCTGCAACATTTTTATTTCTAAATGACTTGGACCCTTAAAAGCCAGAGCCCTGAGAGTAGGCTATTCTGTATATATCAGGCTATAGGCAACATTCTTTTACAAAATATGCAGAGCCAGCCTGACTAAGCATGGGAAAAGGAACAGATCTAATATGGAATCAGATTCGTTCTTCTCTATTACAGTAGCTTCTTTGGTTGGAGAGCCCTGGAGAAAATACACGGACTCCCGTTTTTTGTTTTTTGTTTTTTGTTTTTTTTGGCTGTGTTGGGTCTTCGTTTCTGTGCGAGGGCTTTCTCTAGTTGCGGCAAGTGGGGGCCACTCTTCATTGCGGTGCGCGGACCTCTCACTATCGTGGCCTCTCTTGTTGCAGAGCACAGGCTCCAGACACGCAGGCTCAGTAGTTGTGGCTCATGGGCCTAGTTGCTCCGTGGCATGTGGGATCTTCCCAGACCAGGGCTCGAACCCGTGTCCCTTGCATTGGCAGGCAGATTCTCAACCACTGTGCCACCAGGGAATCCCCGAACATGGACTCCCATATTTACAGAGTAAGGTTGATACCAGGTTAGCCAACAGGTTCCTAAGGCTAACGGGTTCCATGATTGGTTATTCAGCTATGGAATTTAACCATTCCTATTATTCCAAAAGTCTTCATCAGGGAGAGCTGCTGTTGGGGAATTCAGTACACCTGTAACCATGTGAAGAGAAGCAAAGTGGGAACCTTATGTTAGTTAAAATATTAGAGAGAGGGAAGATATAAGAGATAAGAATGGCTGAAGGAGAAATGGGCATTGTAGTTTGCTGGGTGCTGCATGGCAGAATGGCAGTGAGAACACCATAACCAATGAAAAAAAGATGCTCAATGCAAGAAAAAGGAGGATTAGAGGAATGCCCGTATCATATAAATTAATCTGCCCATCAATGACTTCCTCCTTTACTTCCCTACTATTTAAAATTTCACCACTGGACATATCCCCCTTGAAAGCATAGACAGCTATAACTTGAAAACAATTTGGCAATATCTGATAAAGTTAAAGACACATATCCTATGATTTAGCAATTCCACTTAGAAATAAATAGAATAGTGATATTCTGGATATACACTATGTATTTCAAGTCATGGTGAAGAATGGGGGGGAGAGGATTCCACTATGGAGAGAAGATAAATAATATGGTACATTTACACAGAGAATAATATGTAACATATAATAAATGACAGATAGACAATAGATAATACAGGCAAATTTCAAAAGCAAAATTTTGAATGAAGAAAGCAGGTGGGAAAATAATATATATTGTTTATTTAAGTTTTAAAAACACACAAATCAATACAATCTAAATGTTTATGGCTTACAATGTAAGTAGCAAATGTATAAAAATTTATCTGGCAAGAGAGAAAAAAATGTGGTTAGTCTGAATACAAAGGGAGATTTATCTGGTTCTTAAAAAACAAATCTTCAGCAAATTTAAAATGTTAATAACTATCACATCTGGAAGACGGGTACTGTACTTAACTATATACATTTAATATTCAAAAATAAATAAGTAAAATAAATAAATAGGAAAAGTATATAATTTCCAGTCACTTAAATCAGCAATCCAAAACTAACAAACAATATTTCCTATATCTTGCCTGCTACTTCATGCTCACCCAACACAATTTGTATAGCCCTTAAGATCCACTTGCTGATGTGGTTTTGAGAATATAATTGGATGGATATTATTATGCACATTTCACAAATTAAATTAATGCACAAATTAACTTAATTTTCCTTAACTCATGAAACTCAAAGGACTTGCTCTAGATCTAAAAGGTAGGACCCAAAAGTTATCTTCTGACTATTCCTTTTTCCAAAACATTCCTTAGGAAACTGCTGCTAGGTATGTGGAATGCATTTTTATGTAGAAACCATGTTATCAGTGGTGATAAGGTTTCCAGGCAAGCCTACTAACCTCTGGCTTAGAGAGAAGAGCAGCCATCACCCCAGAGCAGTATTCTCAAGAGTGTGGAGGCATGCTGGTTGATTTTAGTGGCATGTGGACTGGGAGTTAAGCAGATTTTGACCCCCACTCTGAAAATTATTCCTCTCTCAATTTGTATTTAATTTTCCTGATAATTTACAAGAGAAAGTATTAGTTTAGTACATATGGGTACTTAGCACCTTCTAAGGCTTGACAAATTATCTTTTTAACTAAGAGGGCTTAGGTCTCAGACTTAGAATTTCAGCTAGCAGCAGTACTCAGCTTGAAATTAGCAGTGAGGTTCTGTTTCTCTATGTTTATTTTTATCAATACTTTCAGTTCTGGGCAAGGCATACTGGTTTTCTATTATAGTAGCAATCATCTTTTTTTAATTAAGGTATTTAACTTTTAAAAGTATGTCAATTTAAAGAAAAGTGTTAAATAATAGCAATACAAGTGGTGCATACCTGTGGCAAAAATGTTTAAGTAGTATTGAAGTTTGGACATCACTATCCTAAGGAAATGTTCATCCTCTTTCTTTGGTCTTTTCTCAGTTCCCTCTTTGTACCTCATTCCCATCCCTGAGCTGTCCCTTCCTCAATCCTTATTACCTTTCCACACATGGGTGTTGAGGGTTGGCAATCTACCATTAGCTGACACTTTTCCAGAAATATTTAAAGTTTAACAATTACTGTCTCCTTTCCCTCCTTCCTGACCTCCAAATCCCCAATTAACTCTCTAATGTCTTCAGCAGAACTGAACTAATTCATACTTAGGTGTGAATTTAATCACTCATTTATTAGTTCACTTGTCTATTCATTCAAATAAACAAGTCTTGAGCCCCTAAGACACTTTTCAGTATAATGACATAAGCTTAAAGCTCCTCATAAATGGGAAACCCTGAGGGAAAACTTATTAATTAAATAACACTAGGCTGTATGTGCTGTTATAATAGATGTTTGAGCAAAGTATTGTACTATAGAAGAAAGAGGAGAGCAGGCATAACTCTGCTTGTTATGGAAAGGAAGGGAGTAGGGCCGTTTTAAAGGAAGCAGTATTTGAGTTGAGTTATTAAAAGAATTTTTCAGGCAAAGACTGGAAAAGATAAGTTAAATTGTAGGCACAGCATCTACAAAGTTTCAAAATTTTGCCATTTGAAAGGAATTGCTTAAAGAATATGTTTAGATATATTCCAATATGCCAAAGGAATAAAGAAAATTTAAACGTACAAGGACACTGAAAATGAATAGGAGAGGGAGGAAAAGCTAAACTCAAGGCTTGAATGTGTGTCCAGGCCATGTGGAGAGTCTCAGTGGTCCTGCTTCTAAAGGTAAGAGGATTTCTCGCAGGTTTTGAAAAGTAAGTGTCATCATCTGATCTATGTTCTAGAAAGATAACTGGCTGAAGGATTAAAGGTGGATTGGAAACATAAGAAACGGGAGATGGAAATACTGGTTTAATAGTTGGGGCGCCCAACTATTTTCCAAAACATAGCTAGCTTTTCAGTGGACATCTAGGGAGCATAAGGGATCATCGAATTTGACAATGAGTTTCATTCTTCTCAATTCCATGTGCTAAATCTATGCTGTAGTCTATATTCCTTTGGTGCTATTATAACAGGAAGAGCTATAATAGGGAAGAGCAAGTCTAACTCCATATTGGATCTGTTTCTTTTACTTTAACTTTTGCATTCTATTGCTTTGCTACAAATTAAGAATATTGCCTATAGCCTGAAATATACAGGATAGCGTATTCTTAAGGTTCTGAACTTTAAAGGTATAATAATTTTCCATTCAGACAGAGATAAAAAGTTGCAGAACAGAGAATAACATTTGTCTTGTTGGAGGTTTATAGGAATGTCGTGACCTGACCTACATGGACAATTCAAGAACAAAGGATTCTGACACCAAGAAGTTGCAACAACCAACCACACCCCCTTCCCTTTCAGTATGCAAGGAACCTGAATTCTAACCCAGGTAAGATGGTTCCTTGGGATGCTAGTCCACCATCTTCTCAGTCTGCTGGCCTTCTGAATAAAGTTGCTATTCCCTTCCCCAACAAGGCAAACATGAAGGTTATGTTACAGAGTCCAAGCTCATACCATTGTGCAGTGAGCAGTACAAGCTTGGACTTGGTAACAGAGGATTCATAGTTGAAATTCATGAGATGACTCTGAGCAAGTTCTTCACCCAAGTTCTGCCTCTTGACCCATTCTCCACACTCACTGTCCTGCTCCATACCGTGGGGAGAAGACCTCTATAGTCTATTTCACCTGGACGTCAATGAGCCCTAGCTTTCATTTGACTTTTGTCTGTAAGAGGCCCAGCCAGGAGATCAGAGAGTGGGAAGAGAGAGGTTGGGTATTTATTCTCATGACTCTTTCTCAGACTGTCTGTGGCAGCAGCTGCATTTCCCTCCTTAAATTCATAGTTCCTGTTATGTGGTCCCTCTTCTGTGGCTACAGCTCAATAGTTTCCAAGAACAGCTCCATACTGGTTATTCAAAAAATATACCCAGGACTTGTTTTAATCAGATATGGTAAGACACATGGACATAAAAATGACTATCATGAAAGAAGTTTATACTCACAGATCCCTAGAAACAGGAGGCATTGCATACAACACAGGGCTGTATGGGGAAAGGAACAAGGTTAATCAGCAGGCAGAGAAGAATGAGGGCAGAGCATGGCCCAGAACCTTTATTGGGGTTTTCACAGGAAGGTATAGGTGAGGCAAGGGTAGCTATGCTGAATAAATATAAGACTGGAGATTTTAAATCATTTCAGCCAACAAGCTCTCTGTTGTAAGGGTGGCCCCTGGTTGCTCACTACATGGATTTGGGGTGATGTCAGGTGGGGAAAATATTGGCTTGGTGTGTGAGAGTTTGGTAAAGGATAAGGTTGGGTGTGGGCTCTGGATAAGTTGGTTTGCATATCAAAGTCGTGCTCCAGTAGGGTATTTTGCTATCTCTAGTAATTAGCTATCTCTTAGAGGGACAGTCTCTCCAGGATCAAAGCCCCATATGCCAGAGAACCAAGAATACACAAAATAAGAAGATACAGTCAATAAGCCATGTCTCTTAAAGTCTATGGGTGGCACCAATTTCCCACCAGTCCTTAAGCATGTCACCATCTCCCCACCTCTTGTGGTTTCCCTTAATCCTGTGTGCAGCCTTTATAAATAGTTCTTTCATTAAATTCTTCCGTTAGCCTTTCAAGTGGGCCCTCTGTCTCCCACCAGGACCCTGACTACTACAACTGCTAATCTCCATTTCACTTTGGACACACAGATACTACTACATCACATATATGTCTCAGATCATTAAATTCTCATTATAATACTATTGATTTTTTGACAGGATACAGAAACCTTTTCATTTAGGATGATAATTCCACTTTGTTCATGAAAATTTGTTATGAAAAGTACAGTCAGCCATAACTAATTTTCCAGCATTTTCAGTGTAGTTCCTTGATATTATTTCTGAGCACCCAAAGAGTCAACAACATAATAAAAACTAACACTCTATCACTGAGAATTTGAAGACTTTTTTTTTTCCCTACTGGAAATTCTGTCCGGTTTCATTTTTTTTTTGAAGATTTAGCTTTTTTTTTAAACATCTTTATTGGAGTATAATTGTTTTACATTGTTGTGATAGTTTCTGCTGTATAACAAAGTGAATCATGTATACGTATACATATATTTATTGACAGTTCATTGCATAAACTCCAGGCAGAAAGGAGAATAATCATTTCTGTTCCACTTCATGCTGGGAGGCTAGGAGCTTCAAAGTAGAATGGCACCTCTGAGAACTTCAAGGCCATGTCTCTCCACTTCCTTCATCTAAATTTGCCTCACTAGGCTTATTTCAGTTCCTCAAATAGGTTAATCTCTGTTTCAGCTTTTGACGGAGCTAGTTCTTCCACCGAGAATGTTCTTCACCCCAGCTCTCAATCTCCTCACTCAATAACTTCTTCTTCAGTTCTCAGCGTAAATGTCATTTTCTCCGAGATGATTCCTGCATCAAGCCTCCTGCTCTGTGTCTCAGAATGGCCTGTTCCTTTCCTTCCTCACACTTCCCCCACTTTGTAAGTGTAGTTCTACTTGTGTAGTTACTCGAGTGACTGTTGTTTCCCCCATAAGAGCATGAGCTCCACAGGGCAGAAACCTTATCTATTTTCCTACCCTCTGCTTCCATGGACCCAGCACAGGGGCAAAGTCTGAGTGCCCAGTGACTAGAAGGTAAATGGATGATGGAGCCTTAACAGCTGCCTTCAAGGATAGTTGTCTTTTTTTGTCAACTACAGGACAATATTTTTTTCAGAACAAAATGCTTTTGTTTGTAGATCTCTCTTTATACTGAAAATGTTTAAGGCGTATTAATTAATCAGAGATCACAGTCTTGAGCATGTTATGTAATTTCTCTGGGCCTGTTTTGTGAACTGAGATAGTATCTGCTTTTTTTCTATCTCTCATAAGGTTGTGGGAAAGGTCAAATGCCATGATATACACGCAAGATCTTTGTAAATGCAATGGGCTGCAATAATTATTTTAATAATCTAGATAATATATTCTATCATGTATCTCTAAAACCCAGCCTGCCATTCTTGGGATTCTATGAGTTGAACTTCTAAATCAAGCACCTTCAGAATGTGGACAGGTCTCCATTCTCTTGTGTTCGTTTATTGATTCATTTACTAAGCACCTACTATGGGACAGTCTCTGTGAGAAGTGCTGAGAAGTTAAAGGATGAATGTTAAAGGATGCCTGTGCATGGAGGCCTACATTCTATGAGAGTGAGACAGACATAAGCACAGGTAAGTGCTCTAAGGTCCTGCAGGCACTAGGCAGAGGGCAGAAGAGGGTCCTGTGTAAGCACACTCCTGCAGGATGTTATTTGAAGAGGTCTTTTAATGATAGAACTATTGCAGAGTTATGGGCAGGGTTAAGGACATCTGCAAGTGATGTTGAGGGACCCAGAGCTAGCAACAGTTACCATCATAGGTTTAGAGAGTTAAGGGAAGGAAACAATATAACTGGAGCTCAGCTGAGAGCTAGATCCAAGGAAGAAGGACTAATTGGCAAACGATACATTGCAGAAGTGGCAACTGTAGTCAAAACTTCACCACAGCAGGAAGGGAGCCAGAGGAATATATATCTCATCATCTTTCTCTTCTCCTCTCAGATCCCCTACTGGGTTTCTCATCAACCAACCCAAGTGGCAGCCAGAAAGCAAGGGAGTTGGGTGATACCATTCATAGATCTCAGGGAATGGACCAGGGCATAGAAGTGCAGAAAATAGTGGGGGCAGATGTAAAATAACCAGCACAGAACTCCCAGAAGGAAAGTCTTGCCTCCACTTGGAATGGTCAAAAAGGCCTCAGAGGAAAAGAATATTAGTTTCCCAGGGCTGCTGTAACAAATTACCACCAACTGCATGCTTTAAAACAAGAGAATTGTGTTCTCTCACAGGTCAGGAGGTTAAAAGTCTGAAATCAAGGTGTCAGCTGAGCCATGCTACCTCTAAAGACTCTTAGGTAAGAACCCTTTCTTGTCTCTTCCTAGCTTCTGATGGTTGCCTGTAAACCTTGGCATTCCTTGGCATGCAGATGCATCACTCCAATCTCTGCCTCACTTGTCACATGGACTTTTTTCCTGTGTGTGTCTCTGTCTTCATATGAACTTCTTATAAAACACCAGTCATTGAATTTAGGGTCCACCCTTATCCAGTGTGACCTCATCTCAATCTGACTAATTACATCCACAAAGACTCTGTTTCCAAATAAGGTCACATTCTGAGGTTCCATGGGGACACTATTCAACCTAGTACAGAGAACTTTTGTATTAAGTCTTGAAAGTTTATAGATTCCCAGAAGGCATACTGGGGTGGAGGACATGGCCCTCTGACAACAGCATGTGGGCAAACAGCAACCTAGTCCCCATGATAAAGTCCACTCTACATACTGTTAGCTTCATGTCTATTCCAAAGATACCATAAAGATCTGTGGCCATAAGAGGATAGGGGGCTAGCAGCTGGTTCAGGAGCTGCTGGCTGGTGGGACTTCTCAGTGTAGAAAGGTAGAAATAGCTTGGTATCTTTGGGAGAGTTCATCTAAAGTGGTCTGAGTGTTGAATGGGACCTAAATAGAAATGATGTTGCGAAATCACTTTTACAAAAGACAGGAAGAAACAATGTTCCTAGAGTCAAACAAGGAGGCAGTCAGGAGGGAATGCAAATCTGAAGAGGTGTAGAAAAGCCTGCTTTTCTAGGTTAAGTCTAGCCAGGAAAGTCACCATCTGTCCATGGGAAACTGTGAATAGTCTGGGGGACCCTCTGTCAGAGACTGAAGTGGGAAGTCATGTTCGCAGAAGAGCTGCAGAGTATAAATGTCCTTGGACTTAGGAAAAAAATACTTTGACTTTGAAATATTGAACTATATATAAGCTAAGATGCAGCAACCAGAGCAAAGAAATGTCACTGAACACAGTGGGAAAGCTGACCCATGCCAAGGCTTGGTCAAGGATAGTGTCACTGGAGCAGGTGAGGACATCTCACTAAGCACAGAGAAAGGTGTTGACAGGTCTCCTCAGATTTCTCCTCCCTTGGGACTAGCCAGACAGGACAATACAATAGGGATCAAACAGTATTCAGCTCATGAGGTTATTTCTTTAGCAATGATTAGATGGAAAGTATGAGGTTGAATATAGGCCAGAGTAGTCAATGTCTTTGTTAGAATTACATAACAAATCCATTTCCCAGTATCTAGTGAAGTGTCTCCACAGCAGAGAGCATGACATTTAGCAAGGATTTCCAAAGTGTTCCTTGGAGACTCAGCCATGCCCTCAGAGGGGCAGAAGAGAGTAGAAGGAAGTATGCATATAAATCAGGATAAAGGGAGGGCTTCCAGGTAAGAATCTGTGTTGACAAATGTTACTGAAATGACACTTGTTTAGAAAGAGAATCACAGGAGATGGTTTTACCACCACCTCTGCCACTAGAAATTCTGTAACTACAAATGACTCACTTTACTTCTTTGTGCTGCTCACATTTCATTTAGACAAGAGCAAGAATTAAACAGTTATGAAAACATTTTGTAAAAGTAACAGCATGGCCTGATACAAAGCATTATTGCTAACATTAGTATCATCGTCATCATCATTGTTATTGTCATCCTCACCATTGGCCCAATTTGGCATTTAAGGCTTATCTTGCTTTGGCTGCTCTTCCTAATCTAATTTCATTTCTCCATTACTCCTTTATCCAGAAATTCAGTTCCAGTCCACGTAAGTATAGTACATTCATGTATCCACTTTCATATTTACTTGCTGGTTTGTCTGTTGTCTGTCACTGGACTGTAGTATCAGAACTATGTCTGTTTTGTCCCCTGCTGCACACCCAGTTTCATAATGTCAAGAACAGAGTAGATGCTATGCAAGGATTTGCTGAACAAATAAATAAACAAGTGAATCTAGTATGATCTGGGACTGGGTGACTTAGTGCTAGTTTCTAGATTAGTGATCTTAGAACTCAAGTCACAAAAAACTTAATTAAATTTCTGATGCCCTGAATGTCACTTTGGTATCTTGAAAGACTTTTGATCATCAAAATAAACAACCACAGCTGACTGCCAAAAATAATAAGGATCCACTAGCTGGTTTTCAGTAGCCAAGCTCTTCTCCACCCAGTATATCCTCCCCTCTGCCACTAGAGATAATCCCCTGAATGAAAAAGTTGGATTTGCCAGTCCCTTTCTTAAAACCCTATGTGCCAGGCACTCACTTATTTATTCCTTCCTCAAATAGGTATTAGAAAAATTAAAAGATATACAGAAAAAGATAGAAAGAAAGAAAAAGTATAGTTTTTAGAGTATTAGAGATATATGGATGACAGACATTCAGAATAACAGCTTAGAGAGTGTCATTGGGGTAAAACTTTAGGAAAGAAGCCATGAAATGAAATGAATACGTCAAGACAAGGCCACATGAGGTTAACTCTCCTGGCAGATAGATCAGCTGACGGAACAGTAGCCTGACTCCATAATCGATGAGGAGCCCAGAAGGTATTTCTCATGAAGGACCATCACTTTCAGAATTTTCAAAACCCTTGATTGTGAAGTAATTCAGATTGCTGGCAGTCTGCTTAGAGAACAGTCTTCATGTTTTACAATGAACAAATAAATGGATTAATGAATAAGAGGCTGCTCATGGTGAAGAGAATACAAATGGAGAATGAAGCACTCATCAGAAGCGGCTCAGAGCCCAGGTCTAAAACTAAAAATCAGAGGGGCAAAGAAGTAAGAAGAAGTGGGAGGAGGGGCTAACGTGAAATGTGAAGCCAGAAACCCTCATTTTTAGATGATTCACTTACTAGTGTAGTGGCCTTGGATTACATGGCTAACCTGAGACTTGGGTTTCTCCTCTGCACAATGGAGGTGACCCTATGGCCATAGCACACGCTCTCCTGGTCATTCGAGGAAAGGCTGAGATCGTATATGTAAAAGCCCTTCGTAAACAATCATTTTATCTTTTTAAGAGCTTTGTTTATTCATTCACATATACAACTGACCCATTTAAAGTATGCAGTTTAATAGTTTTTAGTATATTCACAGAGTTATACCACCATCACCATGATCAATTTTAGAAGATTTTTATCACCTAAAAAAGATACCCTGTAACAATTAGCAGTCATTCTCCCATTTCTTTCCCTCACCACACACATACACACACCCACAAACACACCACCACCACCACCACCACCACCACAGCCCTAGGCCACCACTAATCTACTTTCTGTCTCTAGAGATTTTCCTATTATGAACATTTCATATAAATAACTTCATACAGTAAGCGGTCTTCCATGACTAGATCCTTTCATTTAACATAGTTTTCAAGGTTCAACCATGTTTTAGCATGGACCAGTACTTCATTCTTAGCTAATTTATCAACTAATAATATTCCTTTCAGGGATATACCACATTCTCTAGCCACTCATGTGTTGATGGACATTTGGGTTGCTTGTAATTTTTGCTATTATGAATAATGTTGCTATGAATATCTGCGTACCAGTCTTTGTGTAGACTTATGTTTTAATTTCTCTTGAGTGCATACTTAGCAGTAGAATCGCTGGGTCATATGGTAACTCTATGTTTGACATTTTGAGGAACAACCAATTTCTTTTCCAAGCAGCTGCACCATTGTACAATTTTACATTTAGGGTTCCTTTAAGGAACGCCCAGGAGACCAATATTCCTGGTCAGAGTGAGCAGTGGGAGGAGTAGAATTTGAAACATGTCCATAACAGGGGTCAGATCAAGTAGTTCACTACAGGCTATTGGGATAATTTTATTTTTACTCTCAAATATCTGTGAAGCCATCAGAAGATTTTGATGAGGAAGGTAACATGATCTAACTAACATTTTAACAGGACTTTACTGGAAACTGTATTGAGAGCAGACTGAAAGGGGAAGGGGTTGGAGCACAAGCTTGTTACAAGACTATGACAATGATCCACATGAGGAATGCTGATGGTTTGGACCAAAAGAGATGGAAAGAAACATGATTAGAGTCTGAATATATTTGGAAAGTAGTACTTCATTTCTCTAATAAAGCTGAGAATCATTTTATAACTACCTCTACACTACATCTAAAATGTGATTAAAATTTTACTGATATTCTACTAATGTACTGAAATGGAAGGAATTCACTGAATTTATAAATTAACTTGGGGCACATCTGTTACAATATGGTTTCTCCTGCATGGACATTTATTCCCATCTTCTTTTATGCACCATGGTACAGGTTTGCAGTTTTCCTCATGTAGGTTCTGTAAGTTTCTTTTTAAGATCTTTTGTAGGAGAGGGGTGTGTGTGTGTCTAACTGGCTAGGGCTAATCTAGAGAAAAAAATACAGACTTTTGTGTATTTATTTTTTAATGGCCATTTTACTCAACTCTCATTAGCTCTAATATTTTTCCTAAGTTTTTCAGTTTAATATTCATATGCTCAGAAATTTATTTACCCATTTCCAATATTTAGGCATGCTAGTTCCCTACCTGGATAGGTGAGTTTTGGTGGCAAAAAGGATTTGAAATGGATCTTATAGGAAATGAAAGGTGGATTCCAGTCGTACATAGCAATGGAACGCCAGGCTTTGGAGAGCAGCACGGGAACACCAGGTAGTCAGAATAAGAGTGCGGATGGGGGCAGGAAATGAAGGGTGGGAAGAATGCAGCAGAAGGAAATTCTAACAAAGGTCCTGACATGAGGACTTAGATATTTAAAGCAAGCTTGCAATTGTAATAGGTAAAAACAAATCTGACTCCATATTAGATCTGTTCCTTTTACTTTAACCCTTGTTCTCTGTTGCCTGTTCCTAGTCATGCTGGCTCTACACCTTTTGTAAAAGAATGTTGCCTATAGCCTGAAATATACAGTATCGCCTATTCTCAGGGTTCTGAGAGTCCATTTATCTAGAGATAAAAAGTTGCAGAACAGGGAATAACATTTGTCTTGTTGGAGGTTTACAGGAACATCATGACCTGACCTTCATGGATAGCTGTAAGAGCAAAGTATTCCGACACCAAGAAGTTTTCAACAACTAACAATGCCCCTCCCTCTCCTTGCTTTTAGAAGTGCTTTGCTGAAACCCTTTGGGGAGTTTGGGGATTTTTGAGCCTGAGCCACCCATCTCCTTACATGGCCCTACAATAAAACTTTCTCTGCTCCAAACTCTGATGTGTTGGTTTGTTTGGCTTCACTGTGCATCAGGTACATGAACGTGTGTTCAGTAAAAGGTTCACTTGGATTAGACTTATTAGGGAACTTGGAAGTTATAAGTCTGAGAACCTCATTAAATCTATGAAGACACTGAGGTCCAAAGAGGAGAAGAGAATTTTCCAAGGATGCAAGGTTAATGGCTAAGCCTGTGCTAGAATGCTATCCAGGTCTCTTTCCATTTTCACTGTACTGAACAGTAGCCACCCTCACAGAGGAGGGGCCAAGCCAATAGAATGTCAAGAAGAAGGGTCTTTTGCCCCATCCCATCACTTTTCTTTGGGAAGAAGGTAGAATACTTTATGTCCCCATGTCTCCACAGGGTGTTGGATTGGAGAGAGTGAAGGAAAACAGTATGCTAAGCCATCACTTACTTGCCCTTCTACAATTATTGGACCTTGGAGAAATCCACTCACTTGGCTGGGCCTCAGCTATTATCACCTTAACTATACAGGGACCATTTAAATTGGCAGCTACATCCAGCTCACAGATGTGTTTTGTATTTTACTGGATTTGAAAGCAATTTTAATTATTTGACAGCATTTAGAAGTCATAAAAGTTTACATAAAATCCAGATTTCTGGCTTTTCTTGAAAAATGTGAAGGTCTTGCAACACCAGAACAACTTGCTGCATATTGTCTGTCATCTATTTTCTGTGTGGAGGGTTAGCACTCACCATCTGCCATCATCCCTACTAACTCACTCATTTAGGCCACCTACCTTCCCTCCATGGGTTTTCTAATATGATCTCACAATCTTCCTAGCTCCCAGGGTCTATGACAGTGTGAAGCTGTGATTCCCAGCATGGTCTTGGCAAACACATCTCAAGTAAGGTTAACCCACATGTCTGTCCCTCTGGATATGCCCTCCTCTATGTTGTTTCAGGCTCAGATGATTTCTGCACTTCCCTATTGTCCTAACGCACTTCCTCTTCCAGATGCCCAGGTCACTTGGTCTTGGAAGTACAATTCCAGAGCCTTTGCCAGTCATTTGGATGTTCTTTATTTCTCCCCTAAACTAAGTGGCCTGGCTTCTGGCTTCTGCCCAGCATGGCTTGGGAAGAAGGAAGTGACAGACCTGCCTTCCCTGTCTCCCTCGCAGAACAAATCTCTGTGATCTCTCTTTATCCCTTCATTCCACAAACTCCAGGGTAGTAAATGAGTCAACAACAAATGGTGGACACTGTATACCTAAGAAAAAGAGCCTAGTGTTGACACTGGCTGCTCAGCCCGCTGGAGGCTCCTGCAGGAGTGGGAAGCAAACAGGAAGAGAAATCATCCTAATGCAAATAGGGGCCAGTGTCATCTGACAGAGCCCTGGGAACAGCCTTGTCCAGGGTGTGCTTAGGGAAAGATGATACAACTTAGGATCCAGAAGACAGAAGACACTCATGCTGAAGTCAAGAATAGAGTTCCAAGAGCAATTTTTATAGTCTGGGAAAGGGTGAGAGTCTTAAGGACATCTAGGCAAAGACAGGAAGGTAAAAAGCACATCAAGAGTGCCAGGCTAAAACAGTTATTGAAATAAGAGAAAATAAGTTCATTGCATTGAGTGTAGGATGATGTAATGAATTATGAGAAACAAATCTTAGCCATGAGGCCAAGGTACAAAAAAAAGTAGACACATTTGAGGATCACCAAGTAAACAGAGTGGGATCACAGTTAAAGCCCCAAGATGGCATCTCCTCTATGTAAAATTGGCAGACACATCTGGCTAATGCTCTAGGCTTCCCAGTGGCCTGAAAATAGTCGTAGGTCAGTTCAATAGTGTGGCCAAGCCTCAGCTCAGCATGAATTCTGTGACTTCTCTTCTTCAACTTACCATGTTCTTAAGCTAATTTGATGTACATTCTTCCCCAAAACTGTTCTTTCCATTGTGATCTCCTCAAGAATAAAATCCTAATCCTCCAATTACCTAAATAGGAACATTGTTTACCATCCTATCTTCTCTCATTTACCATAATATCCCCAAGTTGTATAATTTTTACCTTTCTTATATCTATCAAACCTCCCCCTCCTTCCTACAGTCTCTATTCTTATGAATTAAGCTCTGAGTTTCATCATTCCTTGTGTGAATTTCTCCTGTAGCTTTCTAGCTCAACACTCTGCCCAGAGTTTATGCAAATCCAATCCTCCCTCTCTACACAGGAGCCTGAGTGATCTTTCAGAGATGAATCTAGTGTATTACCCCAGCTTAAAACCCTTCCAGGCCCCATCTTAGTTTTTAGGTGAGGTAACCATCTGACTTGGGACCCTTTTTTCAACCATTCTCCCCATTTCCTTCTCATGGTACAAAATTGCTGCAAATCTAAAGGACCTTACTTCTGCTGTGCCTGCATCTGGAATGCCCTCCATGCTTCATCATCCAGATAGCTCTTAACCCTCCTTCAAAAATCAGCTCAGATTTCTCCATCTCTAGGAAATCATTATTAAAACTCAAGCCCATGTTGTATTACTTTAGCACTTGGCCACATTGTCCTGTAATTAATGCCTTCATGACCAGACCAGCTTCCCCCCAAGAATAGACACATTACTGGTCCAATCACTTATCAACCTGGTTGTCTTCTATACACAGCATTGTGCCTGGGCAGAGTCAGGTATAATTGTTGAACGAGTGAATAAATAAATAAAACGTTTAAGTAAATGAATGACTCAATCACTCCATCATCAGTCTATCTACTACTCCCCAAGGTCTCAGGCTGAACTGAATTCTCTATTAGTGGAAACTTACTCTGGGACCTTTATAAGGCACTTGGAGAGCCATCTGAATCAAATACAATCAAATTACTACTCAATTTATTCACTTCTCCCTTCTCTAAAATTAGGAGCATGGGAATGAATATGTATGAACATGTGTAATTATAGACACTTATGCACATAAGTTATCTGGCAGGGCTCCTGGTGCTATGCTCCCAGGAGCGAGATGTTTATCTTCACCTGTCTTCACTGTAGAGTTGTCTCTGGAGCACCATACTCCAAAAGCGAAGTAGCTAAAGACTCTCCCCACTTTTATAACTTATTCATTGTCTGTTCTTTGATATTCTGCTCTCAAAAGCATCCGAATCCTCCAGTGGCATTCTTGGATGAGGTAGATCTATGGGATTCGGGGAGATGAAATGTGATATTGCTGGCTTTGAAATTTCATCACAAACCCAGGAAACTAAATGTTCCTCTCATTGGTCTCCTTTTCAAATGATTAGCTGATGACACTTACCAAGTTCTCCACTCCTTTGATCCTTAAAAAGAAGACAGAAAAAAAAAATTTCCTTGTGTGGTTTTGTGGAAATTCTGGAATTGGTATATTCTATTTTTTAAAAAATGTTCTCAAGGAACTCACACCATGTGCTAAACCTGAATGCTGGCCATTCATGGCTGCAGTAGTCTCCAGACCATGAGGAAGATTATGGACAAATCTATTCTAACGATGGTAAGGGTGTTGAAAAGTATGTGTACTAAATGTTGGGGAAAGATATCTGTCACCTTTGTAGGATCAATAATATGAAAATAACAGGCTTTTGAAACTGAAAGATACTGCTTCAAATCCTGGGTCCAAGACTTACTCGTTGTATGAACTTGAGCAAATTAAGTAACATTCTGAGTCTCTGCTTCCCAGTCTATAAATCAATACAAATAGTAAATATCTCATGGGATTGCTTAAAAGATTTAAAAATGTGACATATGTAAAACATTAAGCAAAATTCCTGATATTTAGTGAGAAATTAGTAATATTCCCTTCCTCTCTCTCTCTCAGGTAATTACTAAATTGAAAGCATAATATTTGGTAAGTACTTGATTAAGTCCCCATTTCTTGGAATAAAGTGATCCACTGAGAGAATATGATTAATTTTACACTAAAATATAGTCTCATACAGAACACCAAAGGTTCCACGTAAAAAGCATTTAAGTACTATTAACCATCAGACAATTAGTCCACAGTGGGAGCCCTGACATCTCTCTCCTGGTCTACAAACTTTCTTCAGTTTTAAGGTGAATGATAAGCCATTCTGTAGTAGACTCAGGTTTGCAATGATGAAGATGACTTAGAACTACTGACCTCCTATGGTAGTTATCAAGGGTTAATAGAACTTGAAAACTAGGGTATTATAAGAGTTTACTGGAGACTATATATAATTCAGTATTCTGCTAAGTCTTTCTGCTCTACAATTCTTGGTGATCCTGTGGGTTTTATATGTGAAGATCATCAGTAACAAAGCAAAAGAGTTGTCGATATATTATCAGTACTGTCTTCAGTAGGTCATGGTTTCCATTTGCTGACAATCTTATTTCTTAGTGTTGAAATGTTATGAGTTTTATTTTATCATTATCAATTATGCTTGGTTTCAGTTTTCTTTTTTGTTTGTTTGTTGTTGGTTTGTTTTTTTTTTTTTTTGTAAATCTACCATGCAGAGTGGTATACATGTTTATCAGGATTTTTGACTGATGATTTTCAAATAACCGGGCTTTAAGTTATATTTGCAAGTAAAAAATTACATATCACCAGGCCCCATTGCTAAGAGATAGATATGTAATTTCCCCAAATCTGCTTGTACAGTAACACTTCTTCTGCAATTAAACAAAGGTGAATTTTTTCCTCCTTTTGAAACAGAGCAAATGAGAAAGGTGGTTTTCATTTTTTGTGTTTTGCTTCATGTCGCAAACATGAACTTCTGACAAAGAAGTTTGAGAGATGCTAGCCAACAGGGTGCCCATTATCTTTGGAAATATCTAGGGAATTGGCCAATTCATCTCCTGATTTAGAATGAGAGTTAATTTTTCATGGGTTTCTAATGAGTTTACTTTACTATTCAGGGAGCAATTATCCAATCCAACAATTTACAAAATCCTGCCCTGAGAACCTGAATGAGAATAGGTTATCTATGACCATGAACTCATAAATGGCTCTACTCCTGCTGTGTAAATCCAGCTAGATTTGTGGTTCATCAAATGGTCATTTGAAAACCTAGCAAGAGGCATCATAGAGATATCTGATTAGTTATTTTTCAAGCATAAACTTGAGAAATTGTGGTTCTATGTCAGCTAACTTTAGAAAAGGGTGCTATGGGATCAAACACCCTTTCTAGCTTCAATCCAAATGCCCTTAGAGTTTTGCATATGTGTGAAGTAAGACCAGCAACTTTCTAGTGATGAAATCCTCCCTCCAATAGCACAGGATTTATTAGGTTGCCAGTGGCAAACCCCATAGCAAAAAAGAAAGGCATAGAGGATACTTTTCCAAGGATTTAAGGCTACCATTTTGTCAGATCATAGGCTGTTTGAGCTGGAAGGGTCCTTAGAGTTTATTTATCTAATTTCTCCTTTTGTAAAAAAAAAAATGAGACCACTGTGACCCAGAAAAGTGAAGCAACCCAGCTAATTAATAATTTAAGTTAGTAAGTAATCCAATCACCTTTCCCATTTATGTCTTAATATACAAAATGCTATCCTCAGGTATCTGCTTAACTCTTGATAACCACATGTGGTAGGCTAGGCAAGTGAGATGGTCATTTTCCAGGCTGGGGAATGAAAGGTTAAAGGACAAACAAAGGGAAAGAACACAGAGCTTTGGACTGTGATTCCAGGACATTGACATTTTCCTGCTACTATGTAAGACTTCCTTCATCAAGTCTAGGACTCAGACCTCTAGAATAAGCCCAGTGGGAATTAGACTGTGCTATAGAGTAAGCAGGCCAGCATTTTTTTTTTTTTTTTGGAGCTTTCAATTGATGTATGTGAGTGTCAGTGTTGAAACTGTCCTGCTGTATCCAAATGGGACCTGAATATGGAGAAGTTGTGGAATTTGGTAATAACAGGTAAGTACCCTCCAGCCAGCCATAGTAATACTGGAGCATACTCTCCCTCCCCCACCTCAAATCTGCAAATCCTATCAGAGGCTCGATTCATGATTTACTTAAGTTAGGGATTAAATCCCTAATTCTTAGGGATTAAATACATGACATGCAGGGTAGAACCTTGTGCCTTTAGGCAAATTACTCTCCCTCTGTGGGCCTCAATTTCCCTGTCTGAGAGGAGTGGCTGCCCAGATGCTCTCTAATGGTCCTATTATATTCCCAAGTGATTAAGCTGCACCCTCATGGTTTACTTCCTTCCATCCATGTCTCAGGGCCCACTCTGTAATTTGACTTATTGTGATGCTAGTCTGCGTACCCTATGCCTCCTGCCCACTACAAGCATTTTGGTCTTTTGAGCGGTCAGTGTAGAACTAACCAATCAGTGCAGTAATAGAAGCTATTTGACAATTTAGCGACGGCCCCACATAGCCCAGTCCTACCATCCCCCATATTTATTGAATAAGTTCTTGAGAATTATCACTCAGGATAGACACACTTTTCCCCATCTTAACAAGACTGGCCTCTTTTTGTAGTTTGCTTCTCAACTGAAATGTCACTTCCTGAGGGAGACCATGTTTTACTATCTACTCAATGTAAATCAGTCACCAAATCATTATCATATCCCATCACATTTTAATTTTTCTGAAGAACCCTCATCATAATCATACATTGTTCACATTTATCAGTTTATTTATGGACTGTCTTTTACCTCCAAATGAGAACAAGATCTAGGACATTGTCAGACATGTAGTAGAGACTCAAAAATAATCTGTTGGATGGATAGACACATGAATATATGGATATTATTGCTGGATGGGATGTTAAAAACTATCGAATCAAAACCTCTGATTTCACAGATGAGTATGTGATGCCCAAAGCAATAAAAGAGATTGTCCAAGGACTTAAACAAATCATTGTCTTAGCAGGATAGCAGCCAGGAACTTCTGATTCCCAGTCCAATAATCTTTCCACTATAACTTAAATTAGGAAGAGAGAAGGTCTGTTTAGGAGCCCTAAGAGATCTAAAGAGAGGATCTCATTGACTATATCCAGAATAACATAGAAAGGGGACCTTTGTGATGAGAAGGGATTGGTCATAGGAGGGATTTTTATAGGTAAGAGGCAAAAAGTCTAGGTATTCAATGATTCACCTGCTTAAAAATAATTTTGACATGAAATTAATGAAAATTATCTCCATTTTGTGATTTTTTTTCACTTTCATAAAACCCAGAGAAAACCATAATTCAAAAAGACACATGCACCCCAATGTTCATTGCAGCACTATTTACAATAACTAGGTCATGGAAGCAACCTAAATGTCCATCGACAGATGAATGGATAAAGAAGATGTGGTACATATATATAATGGAATATTACTCAGCCATAAAATGGAACAAAATTGGGTCATTTGTAGAGATGTGGATGGACCTTGGGACTGTCATACAGAATGAAATAAGTCAGAAAGAGAAAAACTAATATTGTATATTAACGCATATATGAGGAATCTAGAAAAATAGTACAGATGAACCTGTTCACAAGGCAGAAATAGAGACACACACATAGAGAACAAATGTATAGACACCAAGGGGGGAAAGCAGGGTGTGGGGCATAAGGGGTGGGATGAATTGGGAGAATGGGATTGACATATATACACTAATATGTATAAAATAGATAACTAATAAGAACCTGCTGTATAGCACAAGGAATACTAATTCACTTTGTTGTACGGTAAAATCTAACACAGCATTATAAAACAACTATACCCCAATTAAAAAAAAAAAGTCATGCCTTGATATCAGTTTGAGAAGCTACCTCTCCTAAGAGAGCAGAGTAGAATAAATGAGAACACTCGGAAAACTTGAAAAGAAATTCTATCATTTTAATTATTGCTACAATGGATTTGCTTCTTTCAGGAAAAAATAAACACTTTAAATTTTCTTCTTAGATGTCTTTTGTGCATACTGAGCACTCTTCCTTATGTCTATGATCATTCTTCTGATTCCTTTATTAACCTTCTTTGCTCCAATCATGGCCCAAATACTGAAATGCTAAGTTATGGTATTTCACACTTCTGAATTGTTGTATTTGATATTCTTTCTTCTGGAATACCCTTACTCCATTTTTCCTCCTAGAAAATTCCTATTCTTTGGTCAAAATACAATTTATAAGTCACTTTTCCAAAAAGATCATCCTTGAACATCAACCCTGTATCAGTAAGCATTGTCATGGAACAACAATTCCATATCTAATTGGCAGACGATGAGGCTTTACTTCTTACAAGTATGGGGGTCAACTGTTCTAAGCTCGTTTAAAAGAGGTAACTTCTACTTCAAGCTACAGATCTGTGGATCTGGCTCAGCTCCCTGTGTCTATGTGTCTATACACCTTCCTGCTGAGACAATCAGCTGAGCAGGACATGTTCTTCTCTTAGCTAAGCAGAAGTGCACAGTTCCACAAACACTATTCAAGCCTCTGCCTTATGTTTGTTGACATTGTTGGTCAAGGCAAATAGCATGGCTGACCAAAGTTAAGGTACAAGAAAGTATAATTTTCCATAGAGATGGAAAGAACTGTGTAAATTATATGTCAAAGGTCATGGACACAGAGAGGGTCAAGAATTGATATCAGTACATGCACCTGGATGCTCACAGCAGCACTATTTACAATAGCCAAGACATGGAAGCCACTCAAGTGCCCATTAATAAACAGTTGGATTAAGAAGATGTGGCATATATATATATATATATATATAATACATATATGTTAAACATACACACACAATGGAATATTACACAGTCACAAAAAAGAATGAAATACTGCCATTTGTTGCAACGTGGATGGACCTAGAGAATATTATGTTTAGTGAAGTAAGTCAGAGAAAGACAATACTGTATGATATCACTTACATGTGGAATCTAAAAAATAATACAAATGAATGCATATGCAAAACAGAAACAGACTCACATATATAGAAAGCAAACTTGTCATTACCAAAGAGGAGAGGAAAGTGGGGAGGGACATATTAGGGGTATGGGATTAACAAACTACTGTATATAAAATAGCTAACTAACAAAAACATACTGTACAGCACAGGAAATTATACCCATTATCTTGTAATAAACAGTAATGGAGTATAATCTTCAAAAATACTGAATCACTATGCTGTACACCTGAAACTAACACAATATTGTAAATCAACTATACTTTGATTTTTAAAAAAGAATTGGCATCAGTAATTCAATCTACTTTCAGATTCACTATATCTCTAATTCTCTTCTATATTAATGTTGTATCTTGTAGATGTTTCTATGTTGCATTTAATCATGATGTAACTGTTTTGATAGTTGGTCTTCCCAGTTTATAAAACTTTAAAGATAACAACTAGCATTTTAAGGGGCACTCTCTGTGCCAGGCAGTGCACTAAAATCTTTGCAGGTATAATCCCAGCTTGCTTCCAGACAACCTATGTACTATAGATATCCCAATTTACAGGTGAGGAAATTACACTGAGGTAGCATGTCTGAGCTTACAAAATTCAGAGTTGAGCCTCGAACTCCAGTCTATTTACAAAGCCTCCTGATTCCTTCGCTAGATTATACTCTCCCTTATTTGATTTAAAGCTCAGTCAAGACCTTTATCTGATTTGCCTTTCATCAACCCAGTACCTATGGTAGTGCCTGGCACATAGTAGGAACTTGCTCATTGAATTGAGTTATACCAGCCCTAACTTGTCTTTCCAGCATTATCTCCTGCTTCTTCTCTAGGTAAACACTGTTCAGGATGACCTCAAATATCATATGTCTCTGTCCCTCTTCCTGCATTTCTAATAGTCAATCATTCAATAACTAATACTAAATCACTCTTCTAGAATTCATCCATCCCTATGTCATATAGACAAAACCTAGGAAGTTAGACTGGGAAATACACTGTGCTTGGTTCTATCCGTGTCAGAGCTGAGCTTATCCATGATATCTGAGCTTCCAAGGCTACACACAACTGAGTGCCCAGAGGCCTTTATTGAATTCACTTTGTCTATTAAGTGACAAAGAATGATATATGGTGAGATGAATGTTTTGTTTATGTCATGATCATTCTTTCCAAGATGACAGTAATAAAGACCAGAATGACATGCCATAATTTGAAGTTCTATTATAATAGAAAAATCACTGTATTTAAATTATCAGATCTGTATTCTGATATTCAGCCATTATCTTAACACTGCCTCCTCTCACTAATCACCTCAATTCTCAGTTGTGTCATCTGTTAAAATGAAGGGTTGTTTGCTCCCCAATGGATAGGATTAAATGCTCCATGTGAAACAAGCTAATATGTTTGTGTGAGCAAACACATATGGAAAATGTCAAACTCACCAGTTATTAAAAGTAAAAACTATGTTTGTATAAGTGTATACATATGGTGATTATATAGTGTGTATGTATATTATATATATTGACATATATTTTATATTTTATTTATAAAGTTTAAATATAATATTTATAAATATATAATTTATATATAGTGTATTTATGTATAAAGTATCATACAAGGTCAAGTAAATTTTAAAAGGGCAAAAATTCCCAATTTTAGAAAGGCGGATTATAACTTATACTCTTGAAATGGCTAGGGGCAATATAAACTGATACATGACTATAGAAAAACAATTTATCAACATAATTATAAAGAAATATATTGTATGCAAAAAAGATATTCCCTAAGAAGAAAAACACAAGAAATGACCTATGTAATGTTTGAAAAATGGTGATGTTACTTTGGCACATCACTTAACATGGACTATTCTTCAGGAATTAAAATCATAATTCTGTATCACATGAAAGACTGCATAGTATGTAGAAACTCTATATCCAGTAGCATCAAAATTTTTAAAGTAGAATAAAAAATTATAACTAGCTATGAAATTAGGTAAAATATATGTATCAAGGTAAGCCAAGTGCTGTAAAAATAATCTCAAAATCTCAGTAGCTGAAACTAATAAAGCTTAATTTCTCATTCACATCACAGTCTGCTTTATGTCGGTGGGGAATGGTGGGTGGTCCCTGCTCCATGCAGTAAGTTAGTGTCACAGGATTCTTGTAACTAATGGTTCCACCACTTGCTGGTGCTTCATTCCCTGGATCCTTTTCACTTGGAGGGCAGGTGGGGGAAATGAGACATGAAGAAGGCTTACCTGCTCTTAACTATCTCTTCTTGAAAGTGACTAGGATGGCTTCCACTCAAGGACATTGGCAAGAATAAGTCACATGGGCCCTGGTCAAACCTAGAAGAAGGCGGCTGGAAGACATGATATAGTGAGCACTCAGGAAGAAAAGAGGGTGGGTATGGTGAGCATCTGGCCAGTCTGTGTTACAATATGTATATGAATGGATAGTAAGAGGATATAGAAAGGGAAAGAGTAGATTTACTAAACAGCCAAGTTTACTTGACAAGTAAAAGGTTTATTTACTTAAGAGATAGGCAATTTTTCTTTTTATTTATATATTACCTTGCATTTAAGAGCCACAAATACATAAAATTAAAA
This sequence comes from Hyperoodon ampullatus, assembly GCF_949752795.1. Taxonomy (NCBI): domain Eukaryota; kingdom Metazoa; phylum Chordata; class Mammalia; order Artiodactyla; family Ziphiidae; genus Hyperoodon; species Hyperoodon ampullatus. The sequence goes on from NC_136928.1 coordinate 8,633,296, forward strand.
AAAAAATCATCCTAAAATACTGGAATTAGCCTAAAAGGTGTACAAGGCTAATTCCATCTCTAATACCCAATGACTAGTAATTGCAGCATATTGAGATTTTATAATCCAGCCTCATTTCTGTCCATACCTTCTCAAGAACCTGGACCTCAAGAAATGTGGTCTAAATTTTGCAGACCATTTGATGGAAGATCTGAAGCATGGACACTCATTAATAGGAGAAAAGATTTTAATTAAGTTCCATATGCAATTATAACTTTGCTGGTTATTAACACTGATGAGAAAAATTACACAGCTATGATCACTGGCAGGGCTATTAATTGGTTTCTTAATGATATAACATTTGTTTAATGGAAGTATTTCCTTTTATGTACAAGTACCATCCAAGGGCAATTTGTCATTGTTATTAATTCAAGATCGTTTATCTGTCACTCAACACCAGGCCCAATTAAGAGGGATAGGATGGCATGAAACTCCACTGAGTATCCCTTCCAGGGAGAGAGGTTTAATAATAGAAATAAAAAATGAGACAAATATCAAAGTCTGTTTAAAGGGTCAGGCCCCTTATAAGACAAGAAAGACCAGAAGTGCTGTACAAAGAGAAAACTGATTTTTTTCCTTCCAAAACGATGAAAGCTGTTTATGCAGCTTGGGTCATTGGCAATAAAATTCTCTTCATGCAAATTAAAGTGATAATTTCTTTCCTGCAATAAAGAGATGAGAGTCACTTTGGGGGTGACCAAGGCCAGACTTGAATGTTCTTTATTTACATGCTGCCACCAGGCTGTGATGGAATGAACACATTGAAAGCAATCACCTTTGAATACGTTTATAGTGCAAAGGTGAGTATATTCGTTTGCTAAGGCTGCCCTAACAAAATGCCACAGACTGGGTGGCTTACAAAACAGAGATTTATTTTTTCACAGTTCTAGGGGCTGGAAATTCAAGATTAAGGGATCAGCATATGTTTTCTTTCTCCTGAGGCTTACAGATGGCCACCTTCTGGATGTTTCCCCACATGGCCTGTTCTCTGTACAGGCATTCCTGGTGTCTCACCATCTTCTTAAGGAGACTGATCATCCTGGATTAGATCCCCATTTTTATGACCTCGTTTAATCTTATTAACCTCTTTAATAGCTCTATCTCCATGTACAGTCATATTGAGGGTTTAAGGTTGCAACATACAAATTTGGGGAGACACAATTCAGACCAGAGTAGTGATTATATTATTTTTTACTTCCAAACACAGATGAAATGAAAGAGATCTACAAACTCCGGGTATCCATCACAAACTGAACCTAGAAAGATAGACAGAATAAATACACCCTCTCCCTCCTGCAAGGAAGTGTATTCTCTGTGATGATGATTTTTTTGTCTACTATACTTTTACACCTCATGCCCTCCTTCAGAGTCTTAACATTATCTCCATTTTACAGATGAAAGGATCTAGAAGGGAGATTTGCTAACCTCTCCAAGGTCCCACAATCACCAAATTTAGTTTCAAATTCTTCTTAGAACTGTAATCCTTTTTGGCAGAAGTTAGGACTGTGATAGAAGCAAAAAAGCACTCAGGAGAGAGACAGGTTGTGAGAGAGAGCTTGGATACTAGCTATATATGCAGTGTAGCCATGCTCCTGCCTAAGGAAACAAGTCTCTAATGGGAAGCGGGAGTCTAGTTTGGGACACTGGGGGATGTTGCTGCAGTTAACCAGGCCCCTGGCACAAAAGGAAATGCAGATGTGAGGGCATGTGGAGGAGTCCAATTTCAGACACGTTGAGTGAGGTATCCATTGTTGAACCAGGAAGTACTCAAGTCACAGTGTTAAAGGGGAACACAATGAGCTGTGTGCATTATTTTGTGTACGGGAGGAATGAATATTTCCTCTACCCATCCTAGGTTCTTGGTTGTGTCTCTGTAATAAAAGACAGATTAACAAGAGAAAAACAAACAAGCTTATTAGTATGTGTATATCATATACTTGGGAGGGACTCAGGAAAGAGTAACTCAAAGAGGTGGTCTAGAATTCAAGTTTGTTAGCCTGAATAATAAATAAATAAGTAAATAAACTTGTAGAGAAAAGGCAAGACAGAGGAAGGAGTTTTTAGGCTTCCAAGAATGGGAAACTGTGAGAAAGTAAACATATGGGAAACTGATGGTAGATAAAGGCTAGTTAGTAAAGTTGTTTATGTAGCATCTTCTGGTGCCATCTCCAGATTGATCAGAGTCTAAAATCCTCTCCCCTGGTAATTAACTTTTATCCTTCCTGATGGAAAGGGAGGAAGGACATCTTTGAAAATGTAAGTCCTTCTTTTTTAGGCAAGTAGGGGATGGGCAAGCAGCTCTCCTTTGATCTGCTTCCTCTCAATTGTCAATTATATATTCAACAGAGTCTTTATGCCAAAGTGCCATATTTTGGAGTGACATAGTCTAGTGCCCTTCAATTGATAGAGATCTGGAAGTTGAAGGCAAGGTAAGAAGAATCAAAGAGGAAAGTATAGAGGGTAAATAAGAGGGACAGGTACACTGAGAAAAAATATCTGGGTTCACCTCCTACTACCTTACATCAGAGGCAGCAGGACATAAGCTAAGGAATACAGTTTCCGATGAAGACCACCTGGGGCAAAGTTCTGGCTCAATTACTTCCTAGATGGGAGAGGCTAGAAAAATTACTTTGACATCCTGTGTCTTGGACTCCTTTTGTCTTTCTCCCATGCCCTTTACTTAAAAAAAAAAAAAAAAAAAAAGACTAACTATAGTATCTCGTCATAAGATTGTTGAAAGAATGAAAAGAAATAATATAGGTAAACCACACAGCAAATGTACAACAAGCGTTTTCTACTTATTACTAGCTTCCTAGCATTGGGCAAGTGGCCCAAGTTCTCTGTTTCAAGCACCTCATTTGTAAAATGAGGGTAATGATGCTTTTTTCAAAAGGTTATGAAAAACATTTTTATTTATATAACTTTATTCATATTTTTATGTATTTAGTATAAATATATATATAATTTACGTAAAAATATAATTTAACCTATTATATAATACATAGTATTCATATATACTGATGGTAAATAATTTTATTTACATACACTCTTACTTTATAATTTGGATGATTTACTTAAAAGCAGCAGCAGTGACATACCAAGTGGTAGCATGGGGATGGGGCAGGGTGGGAGTATAGAGATTTTTTTTTTTTTGGCTGCATTTTCTCTTTGTTGCTGTATGCAGGCTTTCTCTAGTTGTAGCGAAGAGGGGCTCCTCTTCCGTTGCAGTGTGTGGGCTTCTCATTGCGGTGACTTCTCTTGCTGTGGAGCACAGGCTCTAGGGGCACAGGTTTCAGTAGTTATGGCTCACAGGCTCTAGAGAGCAAGCTCAGTAGTTGTGGTGCACAGGTTTAGTTGTGCCACGGCATGTGGGATCTTCTGGACCAGGGATCGAACCTGTGTCCCCTGTATTGGCAGGCGGATTCTTAACCACCGTGCCATCAGGGAAGTCCTGAGAATTTTAGAATAATAATAAAACCAACCAAAAGTCAGCCTGATTTTTACTATCACCATGCCCCGGCACTTCTAAATACAACCAGTGATGAAACACCCTCCTCACTGTGGCAGACCACTTCCACCATCTCATCATCTACCCCAACCTTCCCACCCCTGTTCCTGCTTAAGAGAGATGCCATACATAATTGTTTCTCTAGTCAGTGGTATGAACAAAGAAGACCCTGGATAAGTACTAGCTTAACAAATAGCAAATAGAATTTCTTATATGTGTGGAGGACTTAGTTTTGAAATGCATTTGGGCACATTTACTAATTTGGTGTTGTCAAGGTTGAGTCACCCTGATTGAGATTCAACACAAGTTCACTGCATGCTTTCTGCCTATTACTACTCAGCGCTGGCTGCCCCACGAACCTCCTGGAGAGCTATAAAAAGGATCAATGCCTATGCTTCACTTCAGGCCAATTAAATTAGAATTTCGGAGGGGGGGGTGGGTAGTGCCTGGTCACTGGTACCTTTTAAAATTTCTTCAAATGATTCTACTATGCAAGCAGGGTTGAAAAGACCTAAGCCAGGTCATGTGCGTGATGGTTATATGCTGAGACTCTGACATTGGTCTCGAAGGGCCAAATGGGGTGTCTCTCCATGCCTCATTTTTTCATCTATAAAAAGAGAATTAAGAACCCACCTCAAAAAAAAAAAAAAAAAAAAAAAAAAAAGAACCCACCTCAAAGGGCTATTGTGAGGGGTAAATGAGATAATCCATGTAGTGCACTGAGAATAGTACCTGGAACACAATAAGAATTCAATAAACACAGGCTATTATAATTATAACAGCACTTTTGTACATGACCCTGGCAGGGTGCCATCACTGTCCATTATATGCATCAGGAAACAGGTTCAAAGAACTTAATTGCTTGTCCAATCAGAGCTTGTAAGTGAGAAAGGAAGAAATTGTTTATGAGCTTAGAGTCCAAGAATAATTTGTACAATACAAAGCCAAGATACCTTGAGATTTATTACACCTACCAAGCACAGAGATTGGTATATGACTATCAAGCCTTTTATTGCAAGTATCTTAACCATTCTTTGCCTAAGGTATGTTTCCATCCAGCACAACACTTTAGACTCAGGTAAGCAGGATTCTGCCTGGTCCCCACCTCAGGGTGCCCCATGTTTTTGAGCACCTTCCAGTGGCTGGGACTATGAGGGCTGGATCAGGGCAGTTAGATGGGGAACTCTGAGCCCAACTGGGTCCTGTGTCACCTCCAGTTCACATTTGGACTAGAATATTCCTGCTATCTAGGGTGATTTTCCTTTAGTGGAATTGCACAAGGTTGGGTTGCCAGAATGGAGCTGACATGCCAATTTGGAGTGACTCAAATTGTTTCTCTAGACAGGAACCCTCTAAAACTTTTTGCTTGGCCCCATTACACCTTAAAGACGGCCTTGTTTCCAGTGATAAAAACTGTATATTTTAAATTTAAACAAGCAAACATTTTTACTGGAGCTATTGATCACTATATTTCCCTAAGTCTGCATGGGTTTTTTTTTTACATAAGTCAAAGAAAACAATCCAATAAACATTATGCATATTCAGAAACAAAGTTACAGTGCCATGCAAAAATAGCAATACTATGCACTCTAGTGGAGGCTAAAAGGTATTTGTGCATCTTATAAAAATGTATTTCTGTATTCTATGACCTCTCAGACTGGTGAGATAGACAAGTGAACACTGTGTGGGTTGATACCCGCATGTCAGCACCCAATTTAATCTCAGTGTCTTCATCTGTAAAGTAGAGCTAATAACCCACCTGATGGAATTGTTGAAGGATATGAATGAGATAAATAGGTAAAAACTAGTTTAGCATAACGCGACCAACGTTAGTAACATTGTAGTGTCAATTCTACTAATAGTTTCATGACTAACATTGTACATGCTCCCTAAACATTGGCCTCAGAGCAGTCTGTAATAAGTAAGATGATGAAGCTACCAATAGTTTGTGCCAGGAATGCGTAGGAGAAAACAGCAATTTCCACGGGAATAATAGGGCATGACTTCTTGGAAACAGTATTTATAGGCTGGTCTTAGAAGAAAAAGCATAGTTCTTCCACAGTATGAATAAAGATTTGGAGGTGGGATGGTAAAGAGAAAAGAGAAAAAGTCCACATGGATTACCAGGAGACATGATGGGGGTGGAGAGTGGCGGGGGTGGGGGGTTGGGTAGGTGGCTGCACTCGTGGCTGAGCGAAGACTTTAGGAGCAGGCAGGTCAGTAGATAAGCCTGAAAACTTACTAGAGAAATCCACAGACAAACTTCAATCTTTCCCTTACAAGTCTGCAATGACCCCTAGGGCAGAGTGAGCGCTTATGAAGTTTGACACCTGCCATGTATGTGATGAGCAGAGGAATTACGTTTCTGACACTGCAGACAGACATCACTGCCCAAAAGTCAGCCGAGCCTCCAGATACCAAGTGGACCATGTATCAACTAGGAAACCAGCTATCAACTACGAAACCAGGTAAAAGAATGAAGAAAGGAGGCCACTCAGTCCAGGTGGGAGAGCTGATGAAATTCAGGGCTTGGTCTGAGTTCTCACATCCAGAAGCCTCAGCCAGAACTTCTGTCACTTTTTGGTGCTACTCCAGCTCCTATAGCCCTGCTGGCACCACTCAACAGCAGGCAGGCCCTGGTCTTGTGAGGAGCTGTTTCAAACACAACCTTCCTGTGCAGCTGAATTGCCTTCCTTCAGCATCCTTGTCTCACGCATCTTCACATCCTTTCTTTCCCACACAACTCAGTGAGACTGAGTTTCCTGCCCAGCATACATCTGTGACTAACCAAAACGTGGCTAAAAGTTGCTTAAGCCAAAGTAGCAAAAGAAACAGAGAAAGGATCAATTTGTACATCTTAAGAAGCCTTCTCTCCTATAAGCTACTCAGCCTAATTTGGACCATAGGTGGGGATTCAATCAGATGTGGGGACTAATTATTACATGATACAGTAAGACTCTGATTCTCTAGCAGGATCCAGAGGAAGACTCTCCCAGATAGAGCTAAAAATCAGATGCTACATCTGAGGATCTTGCTCCCCATTTCTAGCTAAGACCTTCAGCGTTTAGCATGTCCTGCCAAGAGATTAAATTAGAATCAGTGGCTGCCAACATTGTGCCAACATAATCAGTGGCTGGCCATACATTAGCATCCCCTAGGGAGATTTAAAATCTGTATGTCCAGACCAATTACAATGGGGTCTCTAGTGGGGAGGGAGAGTTAGGGCCCAGGGCCCAGTATTTTCTAAAGCTGCCTGGGTGATTCAACTGCAACCAAGTTTGAGAACCTCTGTCTTAGTTGGGGCAGACAGCAGCCTCTGGAAATGGCATCCTGTCCTCCAACCCCTGATAACCCTAACCAGAGAATCCAAGCCCATCCTGCCATAACGTGGGGGTGAGTAAACCCCCCACCAAAAACAAATGCTCTCGAGAGAAGAAATCAAATGAATACTACTCACTGAAAGAGAATTGGATATGAACAAAGTTTCTGGTAGAAAAGAATATACCTGATTCTGGGGCTCTGAAGAGATGACATGAGTGCACAGAGAGGAGAGGTGTAAGCAACATTAACTTCATTTGTTTGACACAGAGCCCCATGTCCCTGGAGAAGGTAGCCAACCCATCATAGCCTTTGGAGAAGCAGCTCAGTTTGAGGAGGACGCTCCTCACTGGGAGTCCCAGACCCTAGCCTGTCACTTAATCACTGTGCCATCTTGTGCAAGCTGCTACTTGCAAAGCATATTTTTTGAAATATAGCACATACACAGAAGACTGAACAAATGGTAAGTGCTCAACTCAGTTAATCATCGCAAAGTGAACACACACACATAACCACCATGCAGATCCAGAAGGAGAACATTGGCCAAGACAGTTTTAATATATTCTGAGCATCTCTTTTGTGCTAGGGAGCTACACATGCACAGATAATGACATGTAAATGACACAAAAGATCTCAGCCCTAAAAGAGCTCCTAGTCTAGAAAGAGACTAATATATTAACAACCGCAACACTGGTAGCCACAAAATTTTACAATAAATTCCTTTTAGGAATTTAGTGTAATGGATGACAATAGATTTATTTAAAGAGTTCCCCATAAAGGAATTATCTATGTCTAGGTTTATCCTATAGAGTGCCAGAACTGTGCTTAGGAAAGTCCCTTTGCGTATAGTAGGTGAGAACATGGTTCAGAGGATGACAGTGGGTCAAAATGACAGCTAAATAGTTTTATAAGAGAAAGGAACAGAAACGGTGGAACTTGAAGAGGGGGGTGGTGGGATTGGAAGGGAAGAGAGAAAGGCAAATAAATATGGCAAGAGGTTGACTCCACATGAAAGTGGCCAGTCAGAAAATCTCAGTGACAGGGTGATCAGAGGACTTTTAATAATAGGGCTATCTAATATATCAATTTAAATTATTTGTTACTACAAATCACCTTCTTTCTTCCTCTATGCTTCCATAAACTCTGTGACATTTGTAAATGCTTTGTGTGACTGGTTTAGGAGAAAAACAAGGGGAAATGCCGAGTTCTAGAGGTGGATAAGCATAGAGCAGAAGGAACAGAATAAGAAAATGAGATTGAAGGAGACTGAGGGTTGGGGAGACAGGTGCTCTGACTCAGAAGTGCCCATGAGAGGGAAACTCCCAGAAATGCACAGAAATCTTGGGGTAGGCATTGAATTTCTCACAGGATGTTCAATGGGGTGTTAAGACAGCTTTACTCACATCTCAAAGCTCAGGATGGCAGCAGCTGACAATTCCTTGCACATGGCATATCCTTGAATGACGTATTTGCCCTGCCCTGCAGTCCTGAATGCCAATTACAATAAGGTTAGAGTGCACAAAATGCTATGTATACATGCACTTCAAGGCCTGTTTGTGATGCAAGTGAATGCTGAAATTTCTCAGGTCACCTCATCCTCTGGTTCACTGTTAACCATTCACATCATTCTACACAAAAATGGAAGTATGTGCTTCTTCATGATAAAGATCTCTGGTTTCCTGTTATCCCACAATACTTCTGATTAAGACCCACCCTGGGCACACTCCCGGGTATACTCCTCACAGCCTCCCCTCAAACCACAGCATCCTCCAGTTCCAACAGGTGAGCAGAAAACCCATCCAGCTCAGCAGAATACACTCTCCCCGGTACACTGAGAAGGTTTCCAGGTATTTGTGATCTGCATCACTTACCACTTTTTAGAACACAAAGCCCGTGCAGCCCACCATCTGAAATATGCATTAAAAGAATGTCAAGGGCAGGTGTGAAGGAGGAAAAAGTCTAAGGAGGACAGTATTTATTTTTGTTTGAGAGAGAGGTCAGGGTCTGAATCTCAGCTGACTGAGACATATGCTGCTTCCCAGCAAAGGGAAAATAGAAAAACAGAAAATAGAATGAGACCAAAAAAGAGCTGTCAGAATGGTCTATCCTATATAGGGCCAGAACTGAGACCAGTGGGAAGCAGATTTGGGTTCAGTTTAAGAATATTGTAATGGCTGCAGCTGACAGGAGTGGGAAGGCTTCCTTTACAGAATAGTGTGAAGCGGGAAATTCAAGAAAAAAGTCTGAATTGCCATTTGTCAGAAATTCTCTGGGGAGGGGCTGGGCAGTCCTAGATGCAAATCAGAGAGATGCAAGGGAGGCTTCCAAATATACCAAGAAGTAACCCCAGCTCCTTCCATGCACGGGACCAATCCTGGTCAAAAGGATGCTCCTGAGGCACTAAAAAATTCAAAGTGCTCTGTAGGTGTCTTAAAAGGGAAAATTAAGTGGTCTATGAACAGATTATTCACAAAGTGAGCTGTGAAGAAATAATGAGAAGGGCAATTGACTGGATTCTAGAGCTTATGAAACCCCTAAGATTAACCTTCTATTTCCTTGGGGAACGCAGGCACAAGGCAGAGGTTAGGATGTTGTTTGCTGGGCCAAGGAGTGTTTAAGAGGAGTGTGATAGGAAAAATTCTAAAGATCCTCCCACCAAGAAAATTTCTATCTTGAGATTATTCAATCAAACTAATCTTGGCACTGCTGTGAAAAGATTTTATAATTGTAATTAAAGTCCCTAGTTGACCTTAAAATATTTTTAAAAATCTGGATAAGACTAATCTGATCACATTAGCCTTTGAAAGCATAAAGCTGTCTCCAGTTGCTTAGTGAAAAGGAAGGCAGAGAGAAAATCAGAGAGATTCCAGAAGTGAGAAGGACTCTATGACCATTACCGATTTGAAGAAGGACAGAGCCATGAGAGTGATGTGAGTTATCTCTAAGAAATGAGGGCAAACTCCAGCTGACAGCCAGCAAAGAAACAGGAACTTCAGGACTACAACCGCAAGGAACTGATTTTACCAACAATCTGATGGAACTTGGAAGTGGATCCTTCCCTGGGCCTCCAGGTAAGAACCCAGCCCAGCCAACACCTTGACTTAAGCACCAAAGACCATAAGCAGACAACCCAGTCAAGGGCTCCTCGACTGCTGAGCTACAGAACTCTGAAATAATGAATGGTCATTCTTTTTAGTCCCTAAGTTTGTAGTAATTTGATACAAGCAATAATTAATTAATTCATGGAGCCATCATTCCCCATCAGAAAGGAACACGACAGTTCTTAAATTACAGACTTTTCCTAAGCATCCCCAAGGAAGAGCTGACTCTGGTCAATATTATAATGTAGGTGAGTTTGTTGTACCCTGAGCTTTCCTTTTGGACGCCCCTTTTCCCATTTTAGGTGATTCTCATGCTGTTCTATTTCCTTCCCCTAATTAGAGGTTTCAGTCAGGTTAAACTGTAAACAACTTACCATAACCCTCCCAGGGAATTTGTGCTTTAACTGGAATCAAAGTTAAGCTAAAAGATTGCAGTTTAAGAGTAGGATAGCAGCTGTCATTTTCCCAAGCATCCTTAAAATCACAAAACCTTGACAGGCCCTGAATATATGAGTGACATAGGCAAATGGCAAATTAAGAAGAAATAATGTTCAACCTGGCAGTGATAATAGAGTAACAATAAGAATCTAGGCACACCATATCCCAAGATCAGTTTTCAAAATCTTAGATGTCAGCTATGTCAAATGTTAACTTTAAATGTTTTTAAGTAAAATATGCAGAGAGAGCCAAATGAGGGAAGCAAAATGCATGAAAAAAATAGACTTTTAATTAGATTCTTCTCATTCAATAGACTATTCACCCTATTTCACCCTATAACTTCATTGATTTTTTTTTTAGAAAAGGAAAAAAGACCCCCAAATATCAAAGATACTTTTGACTTAATTAAAAGGAAATATCAAACTGCTGAGAAAACTATGTCTAAAGGGAAGATTGATTTTTTTCCCCTAGTCTATAACAAATGTATTAGCACTAAATCTGTGAAAGATTCCAAGAAAGATACACATTCTGGAAACTTCATGATGTTCATTGGAGTCTACTTCCCAGTGTCATGGGCTTAAATGAATCTCCCCAAAATATATATGTTGAAGTTCTAATCCCCAGAACCTCAGAATGTGACAATGTTTGCAAATAGGGTTGTTAAAGAGGTGATTAAAGTTAAATGAGGTCATTGGGTGGAACCTAATCGAATATGGCTGCTGTTCTTATAAGAAGAGGAGATTAGGACATAGACACACACAAAGGGAAGACCATGTGAAGACCCAGGAAGAAGATGGCCATCTACAAGCCAAGGAGAGAGACCTAAGAGAAAATCAACACAATCAACACTTGGATTTTGGAATTCTAGCCTCCAGAATCATGAGAAAAAATAATTCTGTTGTTTAAGCCACCCAGTTTGTGGTACTTTATGGTAGCCTTAGCATATTAGTACAAGTAGTATTCCAGACACGTATATATTATCATCTCTCTTACCTTGAAAAATGTCTCCAGATGTTTACATAGTATCAGAAAGAAAGAGAATGTTGTACAACGCCTATTTCATTCATTAATTTACTCTTTAATTCAACACATATATATTAAGCACCACAGTATGTTCATGTCAGTACACTGTGAGGTATCTCTGTTAGGTAGAAAGACAGAGAAGTATAAAGCCAGTCTCCAGGATTACTCCATTTTCAAAGTTTTGAAGTGGGCCCTTTCCTCCCTCCTCTTCCACCCCTCTGAGCCCTCGCTCTCATCTGCAGGGGTGCAGAGACAGGTGTGGTCCACATGGGTGGGCTGCATGGGCTTCGGGGAAGAGCATGCATCTACTCAGGGGCAAGTTCTTGGTGGAGGAAAGCAGGGAGGCCACCCACGGCACCCCTGCCTCACTGAGGACATTCAGGAGCCCAGTCACCTGGCCACCGTGCACCAGGAAGAGCACATATTTGAATGAGAACTCCCTCCCACCAATGGAGAGGTGCCAAAATTTACAAGCTGGCTTGAAGACTTTATCTAACAAAATGAGAAACCATGTAGCTGCCAGGGTCTTTGTGCTCCAGCCAGGTGTCAGGCCTGAGCATCTGAGATGGGAGAGCTGAGTTCAAATCAATGGACAACTACAGACTTCCTGACCCCACCTACTATCATTTGGTGAAAGCTCGCTGAAAGATCTCCATCTCAGTGCTAAGACCCAGCTCCACCCAACGACCAGCAAGTTCCAGTGCTGCATGCCCAATACCAAACAACTAGCAAAAAGGAACACAATGCCACACATTAGCAGAGACGTTGCCTAAAATAATACTAAGTTCACAGACATCCCAAAACACAGCACAAGACACAGCCCTGCCCACTAGAAAGACAAGATCCATCCTCACCCACCAGAGCACAGACACACATCCCCTCCACCAGGAAGCCTACTCAACTCACTGAACCAACCTCACCCACTGGGGCAGAAACCAAAAACAATGGTAACTACAAACCTGCAGCTTTCAAAAAGAAGACACCAAATACAGTAAGTTAAACAAAATGAGAAGACAGAGAAATATGCAGCAGATGAAGGAAAAAGGGAAAAACCCACCAGACCAAACAACTGAAGAGTAAATATGAAGTCTAACTGAAAAAGAATTCTGAGAAATGATAGTAAAGATTATCCAAAATATTGGAAATAGAATGGAGAAACTACAAGAAAAGTTTAACAAAGACCTAGAAGAACTAAAGAGCAAACAAACAATGATGAACAACACAATAAATGAAATTAAAAATTCTCTAGATAGAATCAGTAGCAGAATATCTGAGGCAGAAGAACGGATAAATGACCTGGAAGATACAATAGTGGAAATAACTACCACAGAGCAGAATAAAGAAAAAAGAATGAAAAGAATTGAAGACAGTCACAGAGACTTCTGGGATGACAGTAAATGCACCAACTTTCGAATTATATGGGTCCCAGAAGAAGAAGAGAAAAAAAAAAAGGGGGTCTGAGAAAATATTTGAAAAGACTATAGTTGAAAACTTCCCTAACATGGAAAAGGAAATAGTCAATCAAATCCAGGAAGCACAGAGAGTCACATAAAGGTTAAATACAAGGAGAAACATGACAAGACACATACTAATCAAACTATCAAAAATTAAATACAAAGAAAAAATATTAAAAGCAGCAAGGGAAATAGCAACAAATAACACACAGTGGAATCTCCATAAGGTTAACAGCTGATCTTTCATCAGAAATTCTGAAAGCCAAGGGAGTGGCAGAACCTACTTAAGGGAGTGGCAGGACATACTTAAAGTGATGAAAGGGAAAAACCTACAACCAAGATTACTCTATTCAGCACAAGGATCTCATTCAGATTCGATGGAGAAATTAAAACCTTTACAGAGAAGCAAAAGCTAAGAGAATGCAGCACCACCAAACCAGCTCTATGCTAAAGGAACATCTCTAGACAGTAAACACAAGAGGAGTAAAAGACCTACAATAACAAACACAAAACAATTAAGAAAATGGTAATAGGAACATACATATCGATAATTACCTTAAATGTAAATTAATTAAATGCTCCGACCAAAAGACATAGATTGGCTGAATGGATACAAAAAAATGATCCGTATATATGCTGTCTACAAGAGGCCCACTTCAGACCTACAGACACATACTGAAACTGAGGGGATGGAAAAAGATATTCCATACAAATGGAAATCAAAAGAAAGCTGGGGGAGCAATTCTCATATCAGGCAAAATAGACTTTAAAATAAAGACTATTACAGAGACAAAGAAGGATACAACATAATGATCAAGGGATCAACCCAAGAAGAAGATATAACAATGGTAAATATTTATGCACCCAACATAGGAACATCTGAAAACATAAGGCAAAGGCTAACAGCCATAAAAGGAGAAATCAACAGTAACACAATAAGAGTAGGGGATTGTAACACCCCACTTTCACCAATGGACAGATCATCCAAAATGAAAATAAATAAGGAAACACAAGCTTTAAATGATACATTAAACAAAATGAACTTAATTGATATTTATAGGACATTCCATCCAAAAACAACAGGATACACTTTCTTCTCAAGTGCTCATGGAACATTCTCCAGGATAGATCATATTTTGGGTCATAAATCAAGTCTTGGTAAATTTAAGAAAATTGAAATCATATCAAGTATCTTTTCCAACCACAACAATATGAGATTAGATATCAATTACAGGAAAAAAAAACTGTAAAAATTACAAACACATAGAGGCTAAACAATATGATACTAAATAACCAAGAGGTCACTGAAGAAATCAAAGAGGAAATCAAAAAATACCTAGAAACAAATGACAATGAAAACACGATGATCCAAAACCTATGGGATACAGCAAAAGGAGCTCTAAGAGGGAAGTTTATAGCAATATAATCCTACCTCAAGAAACAAGAAAAATCTCAAATAAACAACCTAATCTTACACCTAAAGCAATTAGAGAAAGAACAACAACAACAACAAAAATACCCACAACGTTAGCAGAAGGAGAGAAATCATAAAGATCAGATCAGAAATAAATGAGAAAGAAACGAAGGAAATGATAGCAAAGATCAATAAAACTAAAAGCTGGTTCTTTGAGGAGATAAACAAAATTGATAAACATTTAGCCAGAAAAAGGGGAGAAGACTGAAGTCAACAGAATTAGAAATGAAAAAGTAGAAGTAACAACTGACACTGCAGAAATACATAGGATCATGAGAGATTACTACAAGCAACTCTATGCCAATAAAATGGACAACATGGAAAAAATGGACAAATGCTTAGAAAAACACAACATTCCAATACTGACCCAGAAAGAAATAGAAAATATAAACAAATCACAATTGCTGAAATTGAAACTGTGATTAAAAATCTTCTAACAAACAAAAGCCCGGGACCAGATGGCTTCACAGGTGAATTCTATCAAACATTTAGAGAAGAGCTAACACCTATAGTTCTCAAAATCTTCCAAAATATAGAAGAGAGAGGAACACTCCCAAACTCATTCTACAAGGTCACAATCACCCTGACACCAAAACCAGAAAAAAATGCCACAAGAAAAGAACACTACAGGCTGATATCACTGATGAACATAGATGCAAAAATCTTCAACAAAATACTAGCAAACAGAATCCAACAGCACATGAAAAGGGTCATACACCATGATCAAGTGTGGTTTCTCCCAAGAATGCAAGGATTCTATAATATACACAAATCAATGTGATACACCATGTAAACAAATTGAAGGATAAAAACCATATGATCATGTCCATAGATGCAGAAAAAGCTTCTAACAAAATTCAACACCCAATTATGAAAAAAACCCTCCAAAAAGTAGGCATAGGGGGAACTTACCTCAACATAATAAAGGTCATATATGACAGACCCACAGCCAACATCGTTCTCAATGGTGAAAACCTGAAACCATTTCCACTAAAATCAGGAACGAGACAAGGGTGCCCATCTCACCACTCTTCAACATAGTTTTGGAAGTTTTAGCCACAGCAATCAGAGAAGAAAAAGAAATAAAAGGAATCCAAATCAGAAACGAAGAAGTAAAGCTGTCACTCTTTGCAGATGACAAGACACTATACATAGGGAATCCTAAAGATGCTACCAGAAAACTACTAGAGCTAATCAGTGAATTTGGAAAAGTGGCAGGATATAAAATTAATGCACAGAAACCTCTGGCATTCCTATACACGAATGATGAAAAATCTGAAAGAGAAATTAAGGAAACATTCCTATTTACCATTGTAACTAAAGAATAAAATACCTAGGAATAAACCTACCTAAGGAGACAAAAGACCTGTATGCAGAAAACTACAAGACACTGATGAAAGAAATTAAAGATGATACAAACAGATGGAGAGATATGCCATGTTCTTGGATTGGAAGAATCAACATGTGAATATGATTATACTACCCAAAACAATCTACAGATACAGTGCAATCTCCATCAAACTACCACTGGCATTTTTCACAGAACTAGAACAAAAAATTCCACAATATGTATGGAAACACAAAAGACCCTGAATAGCCAAGACAGTCTTGAGAAAGAAAAATGTAGCTGGAGGAATCAGGCTCCCTGACATCAGATTATACTACAAAGCTACAGCAATCAAGACAGTATGGTACTGGCACAAAAACAGAAATACAGCTCAATGGAACAGTATAGAAAACCCAGAGATAACCCCCCGCACATATGGTCACCTTATTTTTGATAAAGGAAGCAAGAATATACAATGGAGAAAAGACAGCCTCTTCAATAAGTGGTGCTGGGAAAACTAGATAGCTACATGGAAAAGAATGAAATAAGAACACTCCTTAACACTGTATACAAAAATAAACTCAGAATACATTAAACACCTAAATATAAGGCCAGATACTATAAAACTCTTAGAGGAAAACATAGGCAGAACACTCTATGACATAAATCACAGCAAGATCCTATTTGACCCACCTCCTAGAGAAATGGAAATAAAAATAAACAAATGGGACCTAATGCAATTTAAAAGTTTTTGCACAGCAAAGGAAGCCATAAACAAGATGGAAAGACAACCCTCAGAATGAGAGAAAATATTTGCAAATGAAGCAACTGACAAAGGATTCATCTCCAAAATATACAAGCAGCTCATGCAGCTCAATATCACAAAAACAAACAACCCAACCCAAAAATGAGCAGAAGATCTAAATAGACATTTCTCCAATGAAGATATACAGATTGCCAACAAACCCATGAAAGGATGCTCAACATCACTAATCATTAGAGAAATGCAAATTAAAACTACAATAAGGTATTACCTCACACCAGTCAGAATGGCCATCATCAAAAATCTATAAACAATAAATGCTGGAGGGGTTTGGAGAAAAGGGAACCCTCTAGCACTGCTGGTGGGAATGAAATTGATACAGCCACTATGGATCACAGTATGGAGGTTCCTTAAAAAACTAAAAATAGAACAACCATATGACCCAGCAATCCCACTACTGGGCATATACCCCAAGAAAACCATAATTCAAAAAGAGTTACATACCACAATGTTCATTGCAGCTCTATTTATAATAGCCAGAACATGGAAGCACCCTAAGTGTCCATTGACAGATGAATGGATAAAGAAGATGTGGCACATATATACAATGGAATATTACTCAACCATAAAAAGAAACGAAACTGAGTTATCTGTAGTGAGGTGCATGGTGTACCTAGAATCTGTCATACAGAGTGAAGTAAGTCAGAAGGAGAAGAACATATACGTATGCTAACCCATATATATATGGAATCTAAAAAAAAAAAAAAAAAAAAAGAAAGAAAAATGGTTCTGAAGAACCTAGGGGCAGGACAGGAATAAAGATGAAAATGTAGAGAATGGACTTGTGGACACGGGGAGGGGGAAGGGTAAGCTGGGGCGAAGTGAGTGAGTGGCATGGTCTTATATACACTACCAAATGTAAAACAGATAGCTAGTAGGAAGCAACCACATAGCACAGGGAGATCAGCTCGGTGCTTTGTGGCCACCTAGAGAGGTGGTATAGGGAGGGTGGGAGGGACACGCAAGAGGGAGAAGATATGGAGATATATGTATATGTATAGCTGATTCACTTTGTTATACAGCAGAAATTAACACAACATTGTAAAACAATTATACTCCAATGAAGATGTTTAAAAATAATAAATAAAGCCAGTCTCCACCCTCAAAGTCCTTACAACCCAAAGGGTTGTGAAGACTCAGAAAGACCTATTTTCCAGATGAGCTTGAATGGGTGACTTAAACTCTCTAAGCCTCCGATTCCTCGGATTCCTCATTTATAAAACAGGACAACCAGCACAGAGCAGTACTATGAAGATAAATCAGAAAATTTATGCAATACACTCAGTATAGTGTCAGATACGTATTAAGGGTTCAAGCAATATTAATTCATGTTAGTGTAATAATTATTTTATTAATGAGAAGTATATACCCAGGGCCAAAATGAGTGGTCCAGGAATGGGAGACATTAATGTGGGCTTGAGTCATGTGGCCATTCACAAAGGGAAGGTACAGCTTAGAAAGGAGTTATTCCAACACTTTACATGAGCACAGGGTCAGAAGAGGACAGCAGAGAGGGCCGGGATGGAGGGCAGAGGACTCAGGCAGGGAGGAGACACTGGAAGCTAATGTTTGGAGCAGGCTGGAACTTGGTGGTTCTCGGGCTCCCATCAGCTTTAGCAGAGGGCCCCCTGAACTTGAGTGTTTCTTCTGTTATGTCTTTTTCCATATTTTTATGAGATCCTGGCCTCGTGCATCAACCATATGGATGATGTTAGGTGGAAAAGAAAATCTCCTATAATTCAGTTTCAAATATATCTTAATAGGCTAGAGTGATGAGCTGAATCTTACAAGATATCATTTTTACAAAGATGAATGTAAATTCCTACACTTAGGTCTAAACAGCCAACTGCACAAAGTACCTGTGGTATGAATATGGCCCAGTAGCAACTAAGGAGAAAAGGTCCAGAAGTTTTAGGAGACAAAGTGTCTTAGTGGGTTGTGGCTGCCATCTTCAATGACACCAATAGAACCTGGGAAATAATTGTTTTATTTTTAGTTAACATTTATTTGATCACATCTGATGTATTGTCTTTAAATTTGAACATCACATTTCAAGAAGGAAATCAACAAATTAGAACATCCTACTCAGAAACAGATAATTTAGAGCTGAAGTAACATCCATTTATATGTGTATAGGAAGAAAAGGTAAAGAAGGCAAAATGCAAACTGGATTTGTGAGATTGAACCAGAGAGAAAAAAACTGGTAGAAAAAGGTTAGGAATCAGAGGTGTATAAAGTATGCTCTGAGGACTCTGAGTAGCTTAGTCTAGTTGGAGTAGATATATAAAAAACAATTATATCTCTTTTTTTCCTCTTCTTTGGATATGCAATGCGTTATGCCTCTACATTGGAAGATAAGTATTTACATCACCCGTAGCCCCACTGAACCCACAGAGCAGCTAACAATTTATAAACCAACACACGAGGCAGCTCACTTAGTAATGGAAACATGGGGGGAGAATAATTTTTGTTCCATGAAAGGAAGGTTCATTGTATTATCTTATACGCCCTAAGTTGCTCTTTTGTACTGGAGCCCCATCCCCTCAGATGGGCTGGTAATGGAAAAAAACACTTTCTGGAAATCTCAGCTCCGCCCCTTTCTCACTGAGTTTCTTCCCAATCAGGTGAAGTGTGGTAGGACCTCTTACCTTGATTTGCTGATGCCAGTGAATGACCCAAGATTGTCCTGTAAGATCGAGACTGTCAGCAAGGACCTGTGATGATTTTTCCAATCTCCTTTTCCCTTTTACAAGCCACTTCTTTCCACCATCACCATTACCAACAGAAGCAAACACAAAGTGTGTTGCAGACACTTTCTTCAGTTCTCCAGAGCCCCATTTGTGGTGATATACCTTCCTAGGCAGGCCTTGGACATTTCCTAGTTCCTGTCCCTCTCTCAGAAGTGGCCTGTCCTACTAAAAATTCCTACAAAAGAATGAATTTTCTGAACTCATTTGTGACCAAGGTTGTTATGGCCAAATAATGGTTTGATGTATTCTGCAACTTAGTTTCATCTAAGATGGAAGGGACTTTTATCCAGGACTCAAAGTTGGGGAGCTCTCTTTCAATCCCCCAACTGAAACACATACCTTAAGCCTGCACTCAGGTTGTTTGGGCCCTTGGGTTTCTGGGAACACAAAGGGTAGAAGCTTTTCAACTAGTGTTTAAATCATCGTGAGAAATAGGCCTCTCACACTTCTGTGGCTTTAGACAAGTGTAGAATAATAATACACATGGTGGAAGCTATAAACTCTGGACTAAAACTTGTCAGGAAATGTACACCTGTTTTGATCAGGTCACACCAAAAAGAAAATAAAGATCACAGTCTAAACAGATAAACACGGATGACAAACTAAGGAGCTAAAGGGTCTTAAAAACCGAGGCTATTTTTGCAAAGCTCATAAGCTCACCTTATGGAGCAAAGCCCATCAAAACAGATTACACCCATATACACCCCCACATAAAGAAGCAGAAAACCAAGATTAATCCAAGACTGCAAATGTGCACTTAGGGACCCCTGGGTTTCATGATAGGCAGTAGTCAGGCTGGTATCCCCAGCTGCCTACAAGGAAGAGGCATATTTGGGGCTAAGTCAAAAAGTCAGTCCAGACTTTTCCTCTCCTTCCAATGAGAAAGAAGCTCTGCAACAAATGTTGAATATTTACCCCAATTCCTGCCTTGCTCCTTTTCTGAGAGTGACTTTTTATATAAAAGGACTCTGATGTCCAAAGACTGAGGAGATCAAGGAGGATGCTAATTGGATGACATGCCCATAAAGGACACTGAAGGATTCTTCCAGCATGCCCTGGAGAATTCTGATAGGGACAGAGGAAAGGGACAAAGTAGGTGATTAAATAGTTAATTCCACTAAGGGATTGTAAGTAAATAAAAGAGTATGGGAGACCCCTGTAAGTTAATGATCATTCAAGAAAGCAGGCTTTCTTTGCAACAAAACCATGCAACAGAAGCATGAGACATGCCCCAAAACAATAAAACAGTGGTAAAATTAGACCCACATCCTGCCCAGTGAGGTCAGTAAGTTAATGATTCCTAGGACACGCTCCTCTGCACACACTAAAAACAAAATTATAGGAAAGGGTGACATTCTATTGAAACCTGAGATGATTTACCATATTTTAGTATATGTTACCATTTTTTTGCTCATTTCCATTGCACCATGACAGTCCCGGCTTGACCATGCAGAGATAAGAAAACTTCCTCATCGGACATGGAGGAGGAACTGATGCTGGAAGCTCGACGTCTACTCAAGAATGAGGAAAAATGTGGTCTTATCCCCCTCCCCACTTTTCCTTTGATTATAAAACTGTAACCCACTAGGTTCTCGGGTGTGGTACCCTCTCGCCTGCCCACTTGTAAGGCTCACAAGCATCCTATTCTAATAAATCACTTCTTATCTGTCACTTTGTCTCTAGCTGAATTCTTTCTGCACTGAGACATACAGAACCAGAGCTCCTCAGAACACCCCCACACCCAAGACGCCACCTAGCAAATTCAATGCTACAGTTGTTGGAAAGAATTAGAGGCTAGTCCCATATACCCTTGCTGAAAATACTGGCCTTCAGCTCCATCCCTCAGATCCCTGATATAACAACACACAAACACCTTTTCCTCCAGCAACATACAAAATAGCAACCAGGAAACACACCACCTCCAACCTCAGCAATACAACACTATAGCCAACAAAAGTGACTAACACTTAGGAGCACTTACTATGTGCCAGACACCATTCTGCTCATGTGAAATGTAGCATCTCATTTAAACTCATTTTTAAAAGATGTACTTGGCAGGTGAGGAAACTGAGACACCCAAAGTTTAAAGGGCCTTGCCCACATCAAATGACCGACTAATGGAAGAGCCAGCCCTACTTTAACTAATAAGCTCTACTGGCTCCTGATACCTATACAAGCTGATCCCAGTATTAATCCACCCTGAAAACTTCTTTCTTGAAGCCACACTTCCTTTATCCAATATTCCACTTTCTCCCAATGTTCCCCTTCTCCCCCAATATCCTAGGACATTTCTTTGAGCACTCCTGCTATTTATTGATGGTAAGTGATGCCCAGTTACCCCACAAACCTGGACCTCATCGTCAGATACATCAAAAAAGTACTGCTAATGCATTTGACCCCCAACCTCCCAGTTCCTATCCTCCTTGCCTGCACCGATCCCTACCTGCAACCTCAAGACAATGTTACAATTTTCCTCACTCATAATTGCCCCACCTCCAAGATTCCCAGCTGGCAGCCTTCCCTCTGGATGACAAATGTGTTTCCATTCACAATAGATATTCCTGCTGTACACGCCCTTCCCATCACGATTCCTGAATATTGTACTTTGCTCACTTCCCACAGCTTATTGATCCCCTGCCGACTACATCATGGAAAGCCACCCTAACAAGACTTACATTCAGTCATGGTTCTCACTCTCACCCCCTTCCTGTGCCTCAATTCCTCTTGCTCCTCTTACCCCGGTGCAATCACAGCGTCTTTATTCCACCCTTTGCTTGCTCAGTTAATTAAAATTTTCACTAATGCATTATTAATTGAGATATGGTATCATCTATCACAAAGCAAATAAATATTTTTCAAAGATAACACACTATGCTAATACAGTTATGGTGAAATAGCACTTTCACATATTGCTGGTTGTGATAAAAAAATTAACACACTCTTCTGGAAAGTATATGTAAATCAAGTCCTTTTAAAGTCAAGACTATGTAAATTTGTGTCTATAAATCATTTCCTATTAAAATTCATACCACTTTACTTGGTAATTTGGTTTCTATAAATCTATACTAAGTAAATACTTAGTCCCCCAAAGTGGTGTCCGTGCCCCTCTAAACCTACCCAAATCTACACACTTATCAAGACCCAGAGCAATTTCCTCCACCTCCGTGAAATTTTAAGGCCACAAAAAGCTCTCTCTTCTTTGAATAGCTAATGCACTCGGTGTCTCTGCTTCTCATGCCTGGCATTGCTGGCTATCAATTTATTCAGATTCAACAAGCTTTTATGCTACATACTCACAATGGACTGGGAGGTATATTAGCACTGGGGAGACAAAGGATAATATGATATGACCTATGACCTTGATAGATCAGCCCTTATCCTTCTCCCTAACCAAGCTGAGGTATCCTTGAAGGCAAGGAAAATGATTTGTTTATTTTTTATATATGAAGAACCTAACATAAGGCCTCACAAAAATGCAGCAGTTACTTAATAAACTTTTTCCTTAGAGATTCATTTAAGGATACAAAGTGGTGTCATCAATCCCAGAACCCTTATTCCAAAAGGTTCTATCATGGTAAATTAATATCAACTGAGATTCTCCCAACTGTGGATAGTCTGGCTTTGACTGATGAATATTTGGGGAAGAACTTAATTTTCAAGGTAAATGATCTATATTTCCTCTTATGTATGACACAAAAATAAGGTTCTGCCCCCCAAAAAAATTTTACTTAGAAAATTATATTTCTACATACCTAGAATATAATTAAACCCCAAAGACAAATAGGAATACCCATCATTTATTAAAGGTCTATGGCTATATTATCTAGACCTTTCCTATGAGGCTATCAAACCTCAGAGAAGTTAACAGATGATAAAGCTAATAAGTAGTAGATCAAAAATTTATTCCCAGATCCCTTCACATTGCACTATGCTATTTTCCTAATGCACATATGTATGTGTTTTAGAAATAGACATTCCTAGGGGAAGTTTTTTCTGTGTATCTCAAAATACCCAAATGTCACTATAAGTAACTCAAAGATGAGAAACAGAAGACTTCCTGTTAAGAGGGTGCCCTTTCTTTTATCTCTAGCTCTGCCCACCTCCACTCCCACCTCAACATTCACATCATATTAACTTTTTCTACTTCTCATTTTGACTGAGTTTTCCTTCTGAGGTCATTGTGCATATTTTCACTTTACAAAAGGTCTATTCGTAGAAAGGATAAGCCAGGACAGAGACTGGTGCATGGAGCATGAACCTTTCAAGGTAACTGGACTCTTTAAAGATGTCAATAGAAAAATAGGGTCTTAATAAGAAACAAAAGGCTCACTCAGATTAGGATAAAGACGACTGAACAAAGGAATTGTTTACAAATAAAGTGTCTCTTTTGTAAATAAGTGTTTTTTTGGTAAACAGTTGTTATTTCTCCCAGATGTGAGGAGACAAGTAGAAGGAGAAGATTCAGGAAGGAGAGAAGTCCACCTTATGAGGAGCAGTAGAGTCAGCCCAAGATGACCTCATAGAGGGAGAGCCTGGAGAATAAATATCCTGGCCTCACTCTCTTCCCTCCCTCTGATTTCCTGCCAGGGATCCCAACTGGCCAAATCCAATAGGATACCTCTTTCTGTGGGCACAGGAGACCACTGATATAATTCATGCAGGTCAGCCTCTCCAGGCAGAGAGCAGGGTAGGAAAGTACAGAGAGGTATGAAAATGGATCAAGTGGAGTAAGAGATATCCAGCACAAATAGTGAGAGTCATCCTCAAAGATTTGTCAAGTATCACATCTTTCGCATGGAAGATAGAACTTTTAAATACAGAAAGTCGCTACTATGAAGGAATATTAGACTCAGGATGAGAAATGTCTAATATATAGGGTGTGCTAATAAAATCCATACACATTTGGTTATGGATAGTTGGATATTAACAAGTATTATTATTATTATTATTATGTAGACTGAACCAACATTAACCAGTCCCAACTTTGATTTTCTTATAATTAGAAATGTACAAAATACCCACCACAAGAACCAAAGCATTGTCAACAATGGCATACACAAGAGTAACACATATTTTGTCATATTAGCATCTTGGAAGTGTTCATATTTTATTGGAGGATTCTGTAGTGTATAGGGAATAGAAGCATGGACACAAATCATAGTGAGGACAGAGCACGAGATCTTGGAAGTAGAAGACCGACTGTCACACCATGGACTTCAGAGTTGTCACCAATAAAATGGGAGAAATACAATACACTCTTCGCCCCCCAAGAGTGTTGTTGTAATAGACACATGAAAGTCCTTAATAAGTTATAAAGTGCTGCACACATATGCCTTTTATTGTTGTCTCATTATATAGGTATGTCAGCTCTTCCTAGTAGACTGAAAACTTTTTGGGGACAGAGACCACTCATTCTCCATAGTGTCTACCATACAACCTGGCATATACTAGTTGCTCAGTAAATAGTTTGTTGATACATAAATACAAGTCAATACTTTCCCAATATTTAATGGAATTCAGTCATGCCACTGTCCTTAAATACAGTGGTTTTACTTAAAGAAACAAAGATACAAAATTAGAGACTCTTTGTGAAATTATTATGAAATTGTTATTAGTGCATGCCAGAGCATGTTATGAAGCAAGTTCTTTTTGCATAAAACCCATCAGTGGAAAGGATAAGCCAGAGGAGGGGCAGACGTGTGGACTTGTTGCTAGAAGAAAAGTGTATCAATCAAGGTCCCAAGAGGAAGTAGCGCCCTTGCCAGTCCAGGCACTCAGCACAAGTGCAGGTGCAGGTGTACTTGGGCCCAAAGCCACCTCACCTCCCTCCAGAGATCTTCTCCCCCAGAAAGCCATCCGTGCTCTTGCAAGTTTTCTCAACATTATTCCTCTCAGCCAATACTCTTTTGTTGCTGGCTGTTAAAACGGAAACCTTTTATTGTGTATATAAGCCAGAGGTGACACAATTAAATGAAACTATTTGTCATATAAAACTTACATCAGCAGGAATTAAACATCAAATAACTTAGGACTGACAGCCTCTACTGAGTCATAAAGACTCTAAATTAGTCTTGTGAAGGGTATTCTCATCCAGTCCCTAATAAACTCCACTCCGCCTAAGACTTACTTTCCAAAGTGCTGGAAGGAGAATGTCAAGGATGAGGTTGTCTTATCCCTCACAAAAAGTTAAGTGGAGATTAAATATTCATCCTGTACTAACTATGGAAAGTGCAGCATAAGAAAATGTAAATCTTGTTTCTGTTTTAATTGTGTGTCATTGGGCCAACTATACCACGTCTCTAATTTTCAGGTAATACCACCCACTATTCCTCACAGCTTCAGGAAACTACTTTTTTAACTAATGGAGTCTATTTTCTAGAGCAATTTTAGGTTTACCAAAAAATTGAACAGAAAGTACAGAGAACTGCCATATACCCCTCCCTCTTCCATGCTCTCAGTTTCTTCTATGATTAACATCTTTCACTCATGTGGAACATTTGTGACAATTGATGAATCAATATTGATACATTGTTATTAACTAATAATAATAGTTTACATTAAGGTTCACTTTGTGTTGCACAGTTATGGGTTTTCACAAATGTTTAATGTCATAAATCTGTCCTTATGGTATCATACAGAATAGTTTCACTGTCCTAAAAAATTGGCTGTTCATGAAAAAAATTTAAGACGAAGTGAAATAATGAAGGGGTATTTTTTTGGCCTATAAAATGCCAGGTAAGTGTCGCAGAGATGGGTTTCCTTCATCCATTTATTTAACATAATACTAAATATTGGAGACACAAGATGAATAAGACACAGCTCCATCCCATGGGCACTGGGAAATGTGCACATAAATGACACCACAGATTACGATGATCTTCATAGTAAAGGTGTCTAAAGAACTAACACAGTTAACATGCATTAAGTATTGATTCTGCACCATGCAGAATTCCATGCTTTATATCATTTTCTACCATTAAAACCCCACAGCCACTGTTGTGGTAGACACTTTCCTCATCTACCTTTTATATATGAGGTCCCAATAGAGGCCAGTGAGCATCTCTGCTGGGAGCACATATGAGCTCCAGAGAAGAGGTGACTGAGCTGAGTTTTTAAAACAATTTGGAGTCCCCCAGCACATGGCAAGGGAAAGGGCATGCAGAACAGAAGGAGCAAAGGGAAGAAGGGCACAATGAGGTCACAGTGCTCACATGTGTTCAGATGCCCGAGTGCATCAATGTGTTCAGACAACAGGCAAAAAGGAGGTTGCAGCAAGAGATGAGGGTGAAGAGAAAGGCAAAAGTCAACCATGGGAGGTTTGTTATCAACTCCAACTGCTCCCAGAACTCATACTGCTCACTGCACAGCAGGCCAATAAATCGAGAGATGAGTTGCTGGGGCAAGGAATAGTGACTTTATTCAGAAAGCCAGCAGACAAAGAAGATGGTGGACTAGTGTTCCAAAGAACCATCTTGCCTGGGCTTGAATGTTAAATTCTTTTATAGAACAAAGTGGGGAGGTGATCAGGTAAAGTAAAAAAGATGATAAGTTGTTGCAAATATTTCCTTGTTTCACCAGACTCTGGAGGGGATGTGTTAATTTCTTCTTTCCTGCAGCCATTCACAGGATGTTTCCTGTGAGCTAAACAAAGGTATTTTAGCTTAACACTCAGGCATGGGAGGCAGGGCTCCTGGAGATGGGCCAGTATGTATTCTTTATGCTATAGCAACATCCCTTTAGTGATTAACTTGTAGCAAAAGCAATAGAATACAAAGGTTAAAGTAAAAGAAACAGATCCAATACAGAGTCAGATTTGTTCTTCCCTGTTACAGTCTTGGGCATGCTGCTCAGGAGTTGTTTCTTTAATCTATGGGAAGGTTTTCATATTATTTATTTAGCCTTTTGGAGAAATTATTCTCAAGCAGGCTGTAGAACAGGTGGGAGAGCTGGAGGAAAACTAATGAGACTCAGTTTAGTTGGTAAACAATAGGTGAACACACACTATGGGCCAGGACCTCCACTGGACATGGGGATGACGAGATACATTTTAGAAATGTTAAGGAAACCAAAGGGGTAAAGTTCAGAGGTAGGTATAGACCCCAAGAGTTTATGCCTAATTCTTAGTGCAAAAAGCTGGAAACAAATGATAGGAGCAAAAGTAAAGCACGGTTCTGCTAAAGTCTTGAGAGACATGGAGAACTTGGAACTGGAGCAGCTTTAGGCCCAACAGGCTCAGCAGCCAAGAATTTAGACAGACATGAATTCTGGGCATCAGTTAGGATTCTGGTGGGCATCAGCTTCAGAAACTGTGGTCCAGCATGCATCTTTGCCAGCATCAGCATTATGGTCTGTCACATCATCAGCCAAACAGGGGAGACACTGTCAGATAAGATATAAGAAGATAATATTTTTAAATATATCTCAATTTATTTTTTCTCAGGGATTATTTTATTATCACCATCATCATCATTTGGCTTCCTCCAACATTAAATATAGAGTGAAAGCATGTGACTAATTACCTCAGAGAAGATAATATGCAACAAGACAGGGCTGTAGGTAGTCTTTTGTAAACCTATAGCATGTGCAAACACACACACACATGCACACACACACAAAATATCTCTTGAAAACCATGACTTTCAGACGCAGGAGCCAGGTGCTTGATGGAGGGCAATATTTTTGTTATTCTAAAAATCTTGACTTAAATACTAAACAACTGTCTTCTCATGGAAAAAACCTAGCATTTCTAGATAAATAATGTATTGGAAAGAGAATGCAGAATATGTAAGAGCCAGGTAGGTCCCACCCAAAATTTTCACAAGTTTTACCAGCTGGAACAAGGTCTTACCATTCCAAGAGAATGTGACTGCACCAGGCCAGGAATTCTGGAGAATAATTGAGACAGACTGGGACCTGGGACCCTTTGCTGCAGTGTTCGCACCTGGACAAACATCTCCTCAAGCAATGAAATCAAAGAAACTATGAGGGACTAAAAATAACTGTGTGCATGCACAGTTGGGGCACATTAAGGACAACAAAATACAAAGAGACCAAAAACCCAACGGCCATTTCTGAAAAGCCAGGAGCAAAAACAGGGTACTGTGCATGCCCCCTACACACAACAGCACCAAAGCGGTGGGCAAGCTACCTAAGCCACCCCTCCGGCCTGACCCCTGGACCCACCACTACCTTCACCCCATATAAGGAACCAGCTCCCCCCACAACCCCCGCAACCCCTGCTCAGGGAGCAAGCAGGCAAGCAAGGGAAACTGTTGCTTGTTCTTGTCCCCATCTGCTGCAGCAGGGACCCCAATAAAGCCTTGCCTGAATTTCCTGTCTGGCCTCTGATCAATTTTTATAGATTAAGGGAGCCAAGAACTCTGGTCGGTAACATAGTGGCCCCTGCAGCAGACTTTGGTCACAAATTAAATGGGAGATGGTGTGTAAATATCCTTCATCCCTGGTGGGGGGCGGGTAGGGCAACTCACACACCTGTTCTATGCTGACTCTCAGAATTGCCAGTAGGATTAAGCCCCAGTTACTTACACAGGAAATTCACTCTATAACACAACCTCCACTGGCTGCCTTCCCTTCCTAGTATATGTTCCATTTCCTACTGATGTTTGCTGGGGTCACCTCCCAAATAAACTACCCACAAGAATCCTTGTCTCAGAAACTGATTTGGAAAGACATCTTGTAACAAGAGTTAAATAAATAAATCTGTAGCATTAGGAGGAGAAAGATGGGGAGAGTTCATGTCTAAGGGCCTTAAGTTTCTCTGTGATAATAGGAAACAAAGCCATCTTTGCAGAATAAATTTGAGGAGTGGCTGGAGTTGCATAAGAAGTGTTTTGAGGAACAGATGAAGATACCAACTGGGACCATGTAGGAAGATTGCAGAGCAGCACTGAGAATCTAGCTAAAGTTGGAAACCACACCTGTACAGTCATGTGCTTTTCCCCTACCTACAGCATCCAGCCATCTGGAAGTTGGAGCAGAGAAGCAGATGGTCAAATTGATCAAAAGTGGGGA
The DNA here is from genome assembly GCF_949752795.1 of Hyperoodon ampullatus. Taxonomy (NCBI): domain Eukaryota; kingdom Metazoa; phylum Chordata; class Mammalia; order Artiodactyla; family Ziphiidae; genus Hyperoodon; species Hyperoodon ampullatus. Next base: position 8,662,583 of record NC_136928.1, read on the forward strand.
ATGTGTAGGAAAGTTGCAGCATAAGGTCCATGGAGTAAGATAATTGGGTATGTTCCTGGCAAGAGAGTGAGCAAAGTGATACACTATGGCCCAGCAAAGACAGAAAAAGGGACAGAGGAAGGAGTGGAGATAAGGTTGTAGAGTAGGTGTGATAAGAGAAGAGAAGCAAGAGGGCTGGAGAGACAGAAAGGTTTGCTCAGAGATGGGGAAAGCTGTGCATAAAATTTTAGATACAGATCAGTTCTAAGGGACGACAAAGACTGAGACTTGGCTTTGGGAGGGGACTGTCAATGCCCCAGAACTAAACAACCCAACATATGTGGTCCAAGTATTAAAGCCCGGATTCAGTATAGGTCTGCTTTGGATTTCCCACTTATCATCATACTTTGGGTTCTCCTTGAGCCTTTAGAGAAAAGGAAGGATGTAATTTTTCCTCTTCATTTGATCTTTGCCCCTTCTGTCTTCTCCCAAAAAGTGAGGAGTTGGGATTAGGTGCTGTGACCCATTGCTCTATCAGTCTAACCATAGTCAGGAAAATATGGGTAAGCACTTAGAAGTACATAGAAAGGATTCCTGCCCAGAGTGTCAGGCAATACAGGCTCTAAGATTCCTTCCATCTCCGATTGACTTGCAAGGACCCCCATTCACCATCAACTAGATGCAAAAAACCTGAACTCATGGGTCATGTCCTGTTTTATCACCTACACATAGGGAATGCTCAATAAGTTGGGATGAACAGAAGTGCTTCAAAGCCCCTGGGCTTGTAGAAACCAAGGGCAGCTCACAATCAGAGGGAATACAGAAGAATGTTCCCTCCAGCTCCCTCATCCACTTCAGCCTATGAAGTCTTGAATTAATCAGAGAATCTAGAAGATATCTGTCCCTATGGCTCCTGAAAACAGGCACATCACCAATGCCACAAAGGCACTCCCCTTCACAACTCAACTGTGCAGCTTTTCTTTTCTTTCTTTTTTTTTTTTTTTTTGTGGTACGTGGGCCTCTCACTGTTGTTGCCTCTCCCATTGCAGAGCACAGGCTCCGGACACGCAGGCTCAGCGGCCATGGCTCATGGGCCCAGCCGCTCTGCAGCATGTGGGATCTTCCCAGACCAGGGCACGACCCCGTGTCCCCTGCATCGGCAGGCGGACTCTCAAGCACTGTGCCACCAGGGAAGCCCTGTGCAGCATTTTGTAACAGTAAATATTGCTAAAAGAACAAAAGTCCCATCGACACCCCCATGGCTGACAAGGCCTTGATTTGTGGGTGTCAACACTGGGCCCCTGACTCCCTCTTCATTAATTACACATCAATGATACATTTGCCTGTGTGGCTCTGTGGGCCAATGATGGCATGGTGACAGAGAGCAGAGGAGACTACATCTTAACAACTTTGGCATGCCTGGCTCTGGGGTGCCCCTGGAGCCTGTGCAGGGACAATTATAAATATAAGCACTGCTTGCCTAGACTGACAGAGAAAATGAAATCTCTGCTCCAAAAGAAGGAAATTGCTGATGTTGTATATTCAACATGCTTATGAGGAGGGGCTGGGAAAGAAACAGCTGCATGAGAAAGTAAGTTGCATTATTAATATAACATGATGATGATCATCATCATTTACATGTTTATTATACTTTAAAGTATAAGGGGTAATTTTAAATCAAATATTTTATTTGATCCTCTCCATTAGGGCAGGAACTATTTTGGGGTTATAAACAATGCCTAAGTCAGTGCTAAGCACAAAGCAGACCTTTTATGAATAGTGTTACAAATGAATAAATGAACTAATCCAAGAATGGTGATGTAAGACGGGCATTATAACTGTCCATTTCTCAGATGAAGCAACTGAGGTACAGAAAGTTTTAGGGACTTGCTCAGAGTCACACAGCTAATAGGAAGCAGGACCAGAATTCAGTCCTGGACTTTCTGCTTCCCAAACACATGTTCTGTCCACTGTACTCACTTATCAGGGAGTTTTGCATGGATGTGGCAATTATGAGTATACATGTCACAAAACCTCAACACCATCAGTGGTGCATGCTCCAGAAGGATGCATACAAAGCTCGGAACTCTACTGACCTCCAGGAAGGGGAGATTTTGTTCAGTCACTGGTCCCAGCAGATGGAATAGTGATTTCTTGCTGACTGTGGGCTTGGGGGGACCTGGTTCTTCAGGACCACCATTCACAGAGCAGCATTCATTGCCTGAGGCTTTAGGTAGCACCCTAGCAATGGAGTTCCCAAGGCTTTGTTAGATACAGCATGTAGGGACCATGTTACCCCTCTGCTGATTTCTTCCTTAGCCCAGGCTCATCCTTTCCCTCTTACAGTTCTTCCTAGCCCCTGCACTACCATGATGCTCTGGCATCCCCCACCTGCTCTGAACTGCAGGTTTTTGCCCTCCAGCAGCCCCAAAACATGGTCAGGGTCCACTTGTCATAACCCTTAAAGCTCATCAAAATGTTGTTGCTAGTGGGGTCAATTTGCCCTTTAGGCTCTATGTGTGCTTCTAGGATGCATTCCTAAAGATATGGGTCCTTAACTAGCTATACATGGCTTGGCCCTTTCTGGGACATTCATGTCTACACTGAATGTAAGAGAAATCCCAAAGAAATCTGGATAAAATAGATGTTTTTCCTTTTAGCCCCAGAGAGGCTGAATCCCTGGTTTGGGAGCCAAATGAACACATTCATCACAATCTTCCCAATGGAGGTTGACACTGGATCTTTTAGATACCATTTCACTTACCATATGAATAACTGAGAATGATTGCCAGAGATGTATGGAGAGGAGATTTCATTGGTGGCCTTTAATAATCTTCTGGCAGTTGAAGGAAGGTTTCTTCTCTTACAGAACTAGTCAAGGCTGCCCCTGGATTATCATTTCCCTTTTAATAATAGCACCTAGGTTCTACTGGGAAAGCCCTTCCTCATTCACAGTTCATCATGTTTGGATGTAATTTAACACCCATGTCCTCAAAGCTCCAGGGATAGGTGTGTGACCAGTCAGAATTTTTCACCCTGGGCCAGTGACCACATCAGGGATGGGCATGTGACCCAGGTTGGTCAAATCAGACTCAATCCCTGGACACTTGTCGTAACTATTGAGAAAGAGTAAGTCACTTTCAATTTGGTGAAAAATAAGTCTAGAATGCTTAGTGGTCATATTATCTGTGGGAAGAAAGAAACTGTTTGAAAACTAAATCAAAGTAGAATGAAACAGATCCAAAGATGAAGAAAGAGTCCTAATGGTGAGGGATTCTTTAACTTAATTTTATAATGATAACAGATGACTCAAGAATGGAATAGGAGCTACATGTATTTCATTATACAGATAACATAATAGAACTATATTCAACAAACTATATATTCCATACCTGTGCTGTTCAATGCAGTAGTTATTAACCATATGTGGCTACTGAGCACTTGAAAGGTGGCTAGTCCAAATCGAGATAAACTGCAAGTGTAAAAGCACACTGAATTTCAAAGTCTTAGTGTGAAAAAAAATGGATGTAAAATGTCTCCTTAATAATTATATGTTGACTACATGTTGAAATGATAATATTTGGGGTATATTGGGTTAAATATAATATATTATTAAAATCAGTGTCACCTATTTCTTTTTTTAATGTGGCTAATAGGACATTTAAAATTATTTACATGACTTGTGTTTTATTTCTACAGTGCTATTCTAAGTGGGAATTTTGATATTCATTACAAATAGTTCCCTAAAGGCTCCATAATAGTCTCTAGGAATATTTGCTAAGAGTAGAATGACTACATAATTTATCATTGAAACCAGGACACTTTAAGAATAAAAGAGGATGCTATAAATGATTATGCCAGATATTTATATACCAGGACAGTCATGGGTAACCCAAGATAGATAGTTACCAGGCTAAGATTCCTTTTTTCCTAAAATACAGATTCTTCTGATCCTAGCCCCACACAATTACTATCTTATGTTAGTCTATGCCATATTGCTTTTGGTAATTCTCTATTTCTTCTTATGCAACTGTTTAAGTTTTGATTTTCAGATCTTTTATTGAATATGTTTTTAAGTAAGGATGGTTTGTTTCACATATCTCCTTTAATTATTATTCATTAATTTGAAAAATATGAATTAAGTTCCTGTGATGTTCCCGACATTTTATATTCTAAAGATATCTCTCTTTCTACATATGAGTGTCATGTTTCCTACTTTCTTGTATGCATTGTACGCACTCTGTCAATCTTAGGTGATGGGGACTTCCCCCAAAGATTTCTAAACTGAAAGCAGATGGTCCTTTTGAATAGAAATATGGATACCGTGACATTTTCTGGGTAACACATTAAACATCTCCCTACCAGTGGTATGTTAGTAGTGTCACTCTTTAATATTTCATGGAGGTTCTGCAACATCCTTGTGCATGCTGCTCTTGGTCCACATAAACCTGAAACATTTACAGGGAAGGAAATGTCAAGATCAATTTTCCAGCCCCTGATGTGGGATTAGAAAACACTACAATATGGACAGAGGTGCCAGCATCCCTGTTGAGTCCCCACTTACTTGGAGAAAATGATATAAGTCCAGAAAAGCTTAAGTATACCACACAGGAAAGCCTAACTGTAATAATAATAATAATAATTTAAAAGGCTCAATAGGGGAAGGATCCACTTTCAAGATCATATAGTTGTTGGCAAGACTCAATTTTTCATTGGGCTATTGGACAGAGGACGCAACAGAGAAGAATAAACCTGACTCCGTGTTAGATCTCTTCCTTCAGCTCGAAACTTTGTGCTCTTTTGCCTGTACTTGGTCACGCTGGCTTTGCTCCTTTGTAAAAGAATGTTGCCTATAACCTGAAATATACATAATAGCCCGTTCTCAAGACTCTGCCTCCCAGGCTTGACCTGTAAAGGTATAATATGATAAAAAGTTGCAGAACAGAAATTGTCTTATTGGAGGTTTATAGGAACATTGTGGCCAACCTATTTGGACAACTACAAGAACAAATGATTTCAAAGCCAAGAAATCCACAACAACCAGCTACACCTTCTCCAATTTTTGATATAAAAGAAGCCTTAATTCTAACTCAAGTAAGATGGTTCTTTGGCACACTAGTCAGCCACCTTCTTGGTCTGATAGCTTTCCCAATAAAGTCACTATTCCTTGCCCCAGCACCTCAATTTATTGGCCTGTTGTACAGCAAAAAATACTAGCTTGGACTTGGTACCAAGGACCTCAGTTCCTAGCTGGCAGGTGACTGGAGGCCACCTCTCATTTCCTTGTCATGTGGACCTCTCTGATATGGACTCTTACTTCAACAAAGTAAGCAAACCAAAAAAACAATAGCAAGAATTTGATAGCAACATGAAGTCACAAACTTTTGTAATCTAAGTCACAGAAGTGACATCCCATGACCTTTGCTGTATTCTGTTGTTAAAAGCAAGTCAAAACATGCTGCACATTACCCCAGCCTGAGAAACACTGCATCCAGCTTTTTGGGAGGGCCAGATGCCCCAGCATTCAGAGGAGCCTATGGATCCTCTCAGGAGTCTGAGAGGTAACCAATTATCATGTGGGTATTTCATAAACTTAATTTCAGTAATAATATACTGAGACAGTGAACTGAAATGTCTTCCATCCCCTGTGACTATCACTGCCTTGTCATTTCCCACCACATTTAATCAGGGGAGGGAGGATCCAGCCTAAAATAAAGGTACCCTTGCCCAGTGCTGAGTTTCAAACTGGGGTTTTTGAATCAGGAGTGAAGTGGTAGTCCTCCAAGGAAGGACAAAATGACTTTCCAAACTCCAAAAGCTTCCCTCTCCATATCAAGAACAAAACTTGAGCATAGGGACAGAGTTATGTGTGGAGAGGGATAAGGACAAGCAGCCCAGCTACTCAGCAGAGGGGAGAACCCCTTCACTTCTGGGGGAAGGTGGTAGAGAGTTCCAGAAAGACCCACAAACGTGGAATATCAGCGGTGCCCTCACTCTCTCCTTGCAATTAGAGGCTCCAGGAGTAAAAACCTCCAGAACAGGAGGGAATCTGTGATCTCTGAGGATGGTTCCCCCACCTCCTGGACTTAGCAAGGGGAATGTCCTCTTTTGCCTTTGGTAGTTGTTGAGTCCAACGTGGGGTGGGACAGGCAGAGCAGCAATGGCAGAGGGAAGCATTTGCAGGGCTGAGAGGGGGTCCCGGTTGTTCTCAGATGCCCCCAAGGAGGCCCAAGGTTGTGACAGGGAGCCAGCAGGCTGCAGAGTCCTAGAAATTCTTGGTGCTTATGCAACCCATGTTTTGGCCTACTGTTGGTAGATTCAACAATCTCATCAAAAAGCCCACACCCATAGTGTTTGCTAGAACCATTATTGGAGCTAGAAAGGAGAATTTTGAATATCTCTCTCTGCAGAGCCTCATCTAGTGTTTTACAGACTCTTAGCATCTTGTAATAGTGAAGAAAACGTGAAGTTGTCTGGAGTCCAGTCACATGAAGCATGGGGACACTTCAGGCACATCTCACATGACTGCCAGGGGCTACCTCAGGGCCCACCATCTCCACTGTGTTTCTGTCAGCCAGATGTCTTTAGTGGAAAACTCTCCAGGCCCCTAAAGCTGATGCAATGTGACAAGGCTGCCACCAGATGTCCCAGACAGCCAGAGGGTTTTGCCTGGGAACCTAGAGATTCCTGCCCAAGTAGTCCCTGGGGATCCCCACAAAATTGTCAATATGAATTTCACTAATTGTGCTCACATGCTCCCCACCCTCTCCATCGATCTTTTCCCCTTTCCCCCTTTTTTTAAATAAATTTATTTATTTTATTTATTTATTATTTTTGGCTGTGTTGGGTCTTCGTTGCAGCACATGAGCTTTCTCTAGTTGCAGTGAGCGGGTTTCTCATTGTGGTGGCCTCAGTCGTTGCAGAGCACAGGCTCTAGGCACGCGGGCTTCAGTAGTTGTGGTGCGCGGGCTCTAGAGTGCAGGCTCAGTAGTTGTGCCACACGTGCTTAGTTGCTCCGTGGCATGTGGGATCTTCCTGGACCAGGGCTCGAACCCGTGTCCTCTGCATTGGCAGACAGATTCTTAACCACTGTGCCACCAGGGAAGCCCTTCCCTTTCCCTTTAAGATTGGCTAATCTCCAGAATAAGCCTCATCTTCTTTCCTTGATCTTGGCAAGTGGGACAATGTCCCATGCATCTCAGCTCTTTCTAGAAGTCCCTCTTCTCACCTGAGGGCCCACAGAACTTAGAGTCCAGTAAGATGAGGCAAAGAGAAACTAGGGGAGACCCTCACTGTCCTGCACACCATGATCATCATCTGCGGGGTGGAAGACATGCCAGCACAGTGGATCTTTTCACCCATGACCCCCAAAAGATCTAATCCCAGGTTTACTATTTTCCAGGTTTTTTTTTTCCGCACATCTGGCAGTTGTCCAAGTTCCTAAAACATATATGCATTGATGCTTGCATGTGTAATGAGACCTCCAGAGCTCTTCTCTTCCAGTCTACATGGAAAAAATAGGTACGCATAAAAGTTAGCTGAGTGAATAGATGACTTGTGGGCAAGGAAACTCCTTCACACTGGGGGACTGATGGCCCTGAGGTCCTTTTCTGTACAATGATCCTTGGTGTTACTGCTCCAGGGTCCCTCTCTTAGTAAGGAACAGTGGACTCTGGTGCAGTCTGGCCTGGGCATCAGAATACTTAATTGGCCTCATGATGCTCTTGCCATATTCTGGGAGCAGGAAATGTGATGACACTGATGTTGCTTGAAAGTTTCATGGGCTACACTTCCTTCGATATGACTACCTCTTTTCAGTCTCCTCACAGGTTAGCTACCTGCTGTAAACAGCACCACCCATGATCCAGAAGAAATCATTAGCACCTTTATCAAAGTGGTAAATTGGGGGGAGCTTTTGATATTTCTTTCTGGGCAGACCCCATTTGCATCTTGTAGATTCTTATCAGTTCGCAATAAATAGCACTTGCCAGGTGAGCACTGTTGAAAGTCCCTATATGTATTCTGTCACCCTCAACATCTCAGCATGTAATGTATCACTTACATCTATACGTGGGCTCTCCATGGCCTGGTAGCTGCACATCCAATTTAGATAAGCCACAGGAAAACAATTTCCTTACCAAATGGGGGGAAATGAAAGATACCATCTCCAAACAACTAACACAAAATGAAGCTATAAAAGTGTGGTAAGATAAAAGGGAAGTTATCCTTACCAGGTAGAGAACATGGACATGTTTTATGGACCTAATTACCAGAAATGCTAATCAGTGAAGAATCTCATACAAAAGGCTTCCTCCACTCCCTGGCCAGGAGGAAGGGCTCTGTAATAAAAGGAATCTTTGTGCTATGGATAGAAAGAGGGAAACTAACCCCTACATTTTAGATCCATTATCTTATAGTAATTTCCTCTTTACTCTCATAGTTACTGAACACAAGTTGTGTGCCCAACACAAAGTGAGGCCAAACAAACCAAAATGTCAGAGTTTGGAGCAGAGAAAGGTTTATTGCAGGGCCATGCTAGGAGAATAGGTGGCTTGTGCTCCCCAAAATTCCAAACTCTCCAAAGGTTTTCAGCAAAGCATTTTTAAAGGCAAGGTGAGGGAGGAGCGTAGCTAGTTGTGGCACACTTATTAGTGTGGGAATCCTTTGTTCTCACAGCTGTCCACATAGGTCAGGTCATGACGTTCCTGTAAACCTCCAACAAGACAAATGTTATTCTCTTTTGCAACTTTTTAGCTCTATATGAATGGGAAAGTGTTATACTCTTAAAGGTCAGAGCCTTGAGATTGGGCTATCCTGTGTATTTCAGGCTATAGGCAACAAGCAAAGGCAATAGGATACAAAGGTTAAAGTAAAAGAAACAGATATAATATGGAGTCACATTTGTTCTTCCCTATTACACCACCTGTCTTCACTTCAAACATCTCAGATGTAAACAAAACCCATCATAAGTCCCAAGCTTCCACAAATGACTCATAGGAGTGTTCCTCCTCTAAGATGAACAAGGAGATGGGAACAGTTCACGTGTGATGCCACCACCCCTCTTCCACTAAAGGGTTCAGGGCACCACTCTCTAAGATAGGCCATCTCTGTATGAACATGCAGTTGTAAATTTTAGTCGCTTGTCCATTTTCTTCTTGGCCATTTTGTTAAAATTATACTAAAATGGCAACAACAAGCATAGCAAAATATTCTACCTATAAATGAAAAGAGATTTTTGTTTATAACCCTGAAATTGAAGCTTTAGCAATAGAGGCCAAAGCTGATGTTACAGGCACAGTGGACAGATGTAGAAAGCAAGAGAGACAGGAAGACAGTGGTCATAACTGCAGAGACCATGAAGCAGAATCCAGCTCCTCTTCTTAGGGGTTAATATCTGCTTTCTCCATCTCTCCTGGGACTTGTTGTCCAGGAGTAGGGAACTAGGGAAAGCCTCAAGGATTTTGGTTGGAAAAGCATGAGCCAAGTCAGACTCAGTTATAATGCAGGTCAGTATTGCACAGGGAAAGAAAATAACACATATACATAGAGATGCCATCATATTTTGGGGTGTGGGTTGGAGTGAAAACAAGAGACATTAATGCTGCTGTAGGATAAGCTATTACCTGAGCTTTCAAATAGGGACCCTCCCTCCCCAAGTAGACATTAGTACTGATTGGTCTCACACTCTGCCTCACATCAGCTTGCTGGCAGCAGACACTGTAACATGCTTTATGTCTCTTGTCCTGAACTTTTCCCTACTCAACATAGTGTGAAGGGTGAAGAAATTATTTTATCATACAAATGGCCTGGACTCCATGAAAGCTTTGTAATTGCCAAGTCCTGTGACCTGGGATGTGGGACTTAACCTTTGGGCCTCCGTTTTCTCAGCTACAAAATGGGGATGATTACAGGTGCTTTCTCGTTTTATTGAAACAATAAAATGGAAAGTATTTGCAGCCCAGTGTGTTGCCTCTCATGAGCAATCAATAAACTTAGTTCCTTTTCTCCTTCTCTGACTCATCAAGAGTAAGCCCAGCTCTGTGTCATCTGGAAGCTAAGTAGCTCAGTTCTCTAATTCAAAAAGAACTTATTTTCCAAAGGACAACTGATGGAGAAAGCACTGAGCCAGGGGCCATGCAAACAGGAGGCTAAGCCTCTGGTTTGCAAACATTTTTTAAGCAGCTTAACTCTTTCTTAAAAGAAATCCTACATAAAATGCATGCAGATCTAAGTTGAAACCTGGCTATTTGCCTTTCTACTCATTTGCACCCAGTCCCACCAAGAAAATCCCTCAGCAGAGTTCAAAAAGTGTGGACTTGATGGTTTTCACTTGCCCTTTTTTTTTTTTTTTTTTTTTTGCGGTACGCGGGCCTCTCATTGTTGCGACCTCTCCCGTTGCAGACCACAGGCTCCGGACGCACAGGCTCCGGACGCACAGGCTCAGCGGCCATGGCTCACGGGCCCAGCTGCTCCATGGCATGTGGGATCTTCCCGGACCAGGGCACGAACCCGTGTCCCCTGCATCGGCAGGCGGACTCTCAACCACTGCGCCACCAGGGAAGCCCTCACTTGTCCTTTTAATCTGTGAACACCATTCGCCCATTTTGTATGTGTTTTAGTTTTTTTTTTTTTAATATTAATCTTTCTCTAATAACTATAATTTGTTATAAATTTATTTATTTATTTTTGGCTGTGTTGGGTGTTTGTTTTTGTGTACAGGCTTTCTCAAGCTGTGGTGAGCGGGGGCTACTCTTTGGTGCAGTGCGTGAGCTTCTCATTGCAGTGGCTTCTCTTGTTGCAGAGCGTGGGCTTTAGGCATGCAGGCTTCAGTAGTTGTAGCACATGGGCTCAGTAGTTGTGGCTCATGGGCTCTAGAGCGCAGGCTCAGTAGTTGTGGCGCACGGGCTTAGTTGCTCCACGGCATGTGGGATCTTCCCGGACTAGGGATTGAAACCATGTCCCTGCACTGGCAGGCGATTCTTAACCACTGCACCACCAGGGAAGTCCCTTTAATAACTATAATTTAAATAAAACTTTAACACTCAAATAAAGCTCAAAAACACTACAATGTCTGGAATTCTACCATTAAAAATTTGAATCTTGAAGGCTCTTTAGTTTTCTGAGAGTCATCTATAAATCACAAACTCCCTAAAAGGATTGGTACCATTTCTGTTTTAATCACAGGGATTTTGACCAGTCTGTGAAGACAAGGCCCAGACTGCCCAAATGAGAGATGCTCAAGATAGAAGAAGGAGGAGCCAAGAGTAGCAGAAAGATAGAAGCGGAAGAGACTCCCTCAGCCTCTGAATAAGCCCCATCATCTAACTCTCAGAATTTTCCATTATCCTGTAAAGAAAACCAATTTCTTTTGATGTATAAAATGCAGCCTGCTCCCAAACTCACATTTATTATTATTATTTAAGGCAAAAGATGAGTTTTAGGTGTTATTTCAAAACTGAAGATACTATTTATTGTCTTCTTGCTGTCAGTAAATTTCTAAGCACCATTTATTCTGTAATTTTGTTATTTATGAAATATACATCTTGAGCATATAAACTAAGACAAGTGATCAGTAACTCAGAATAGGAATGTTCCATAGACGAACTTGTGGCAGGCCTACAAAATTGAGGAAGTGTCATCTCTCTTTTCCCTGCCATGTGGAATCAAGGGAAAAGGACCATGAAGACAAGAGTAGACATGTAACAAAGAGTAATTTCTTAGTCACTCCATGTAAAGATGCGTAATTATTTTCCCCAAATCTTCCCCTTTTTACTCCCTCTTGATAAAGGTCTTTCCTAGTTATTATGCTGTGTGTGTTCTTCAGATAGTAAGTGGGGTAAAAGCTGTACCCCATCTTCTCCCTGCAAGCAATTTTGACTAAGTATCCCAAAACGTGGATTGCAAAATGTTACAGTCAGTTCTGCTCCAACAGGACCTATGTGTGCCTAAAAATCACCATGCTATGCAATTTTGTGCAATAAAAATTTTAAGACTCATGGCGAAAATGGGGTTGGGGGCACATTCAAAACCTTTATCAGTGACACAAAAACAGAAGCTAGGAAACAAATTAAAATGATAGTCCAGTTTGACACATCTAACATGGTTAAGGAAAACATAAATACAACAATAAATATGGGTCTTTACCTTGAGAAAGACCTGAAGTTTGCCAGGGTACATGGGTATTGGAAGAGTTGCAGATGTGAGTTATTGTGAAGTGGTAGGGGAGGGTTATCTCACATCAGAAGGTTGAAGGGCCCAATGAGGAGGAATGTGGCTCACAGCACAGGCTGCACTGAGGGAGCTGGTAAGTGTGTGTGTACTTTCCGTGCCTTCCTCCATGTCACCATTCAGCAACGTGCAGTTTCTGCATTCACCTAGTGTTTATGGTGGACAAAATTGTGCACAAGCGAACACTCAACTCAGATTGTGCTCAAATCATGCTCTCATATTTCAATCATGTTGGAACAAATTTGTATGCTCAAAACAAGCATTATAACAGAACCGACCTTCTTATCTCTCATTGTCACCCTCCATTCCACCTGTAGAATAAGTTATCCTAAACACAAATCTCATATTTTGTTTAATATGTCTCCAAAAAAAAAATCAAACAAACAAAAAAGAAACCAGGCAGTCTACAAGAATGTATACTTTCTGAAGCATAATTGAACCTGACATTGAAGAAAAGTAAAGTTTGGAATGATGGCTAAAGGTAGACAAGCAGGGGGGAGTGTATAAACCAAAGACGAACCCAGACTTAGGACCAAGCTCTGTATCTCAGGAAAAGAGTCTTGTTTCTGATGGGGTCAAGGCATCAAGGGACATGCAGCAGGGAGCATCACCTGCTGCCCTTATGTTAAATTGAAGAGTTTAGGGACATGTCCCAGAAATCCCTATCTGCCTTTTTTAACTTGTTAGAATACCATCCATGAAGTCACCTAAACCTTCCTTTGAAGCCTCTAGTTATCTTCAGGAACACCGTCAGACAAGAACTAGGAAAGAGCCGGGAACACAGTAACTGGGGCATTCGCTCACCATGTATTTAATTGAGCGATCACCATGTACAATATCTAAGTAGAAAAAGAAGACTGAAACCCCATTCTTAAGAATCTAGCAACCTCACCGCAATCCTCTCTGGAGCTTACAGCTACCCTAAATTACAGAGCTTCTATACCCTCTATTGACAGCTGCTTCTTCCTTAACATGTTTCTCAACTACTGGTACTCCAAGTCGTGCAATTCTTTATCATGCAAGACTGTCCTGGGCATCACAGGACAATAAGCATCCCTACCTAACACTTGCCAAATGCCACTTGTGCACTCCAATCACTCTGAATGTCCAAAATGCCCCCCTCATGCGGGAAGGGGTGTGTAGAAAAGGGAACTCTCCTACACTGTTGATGGGAAGGTAAATTGATGCAGCCACTATGGAAAACAGTACAGAGGTTCCTCAAAAAAATAAAAATAGAGTTGCCATATGATCCAGCAATCCCACTCCTGGGCATATATCCAAACAAAACTATAATTCGAAAAGATACATGCACCCCTATGTTCATAGCAGCACTGTTTACAATAGCCAAGATATGGAAACCACCTAAATGTCCATCAACAAATGAGTGGATAAAGAAGGTGTGGTACATATATACAATCGAATATTACTCAGCCACAAAAAAGAATGAAATAATGTCATTTGCAGCAACATGGATGGACCTAGAGATTACCATACTAAGTGAAGTAAGTCAGAAAGAGAAAGACAAATACCACATATCACTTATACGTCGAATCTAAAATATGACAGAAATGAACCTATCTATGAAACAGAAACAGAGTCACAGATATAGAGAACAGATTTGTGATTGCCAAGGGGAAGGGGATGGGGGAGGGATGGATTGGGAGTTTGGGATTAGCAGATGCAAACTATTTTATATAGGATGGATAAACAATAAGGTCTTACTGTATAGCACAAAAAACTAGATTCAATATCCTGTGATAAGCCATAATGGAAAAGAATATAAATATATATATATGTAAATATATATATATATGAAACAATAACTGCTATACAGCAGAAATTAATACAACATTGTAAATCAACTATACTTCAATAAAATTTCTTTTGAAAATGCCCCCTTCACATGTTCAGACACATCTGGTAGGGGACAAAGCCTCCAAATGCCCCTCCCTCAACTTTATACTTCCTTCTCCCTGAAGACTCAGGCCTGCCCACTTCCTGACACAAGTACTCAAGCTGTTTCCATTCATTTACCAAGAAGAAAACACAGCTGCCTGGGTCGAGCAGGAGAAGACACTACAACAAGGAAGAGGAGAAAAACAGGAGAACCTTCAGGACTCCTCACCTATTTCCTCACTCTTATTACCCATAAAACTTTAATATCATTTAATCCTCAGAAAAATTCTATAAAATTGGCTTTGGTAAGGAAATTTAGACACATGTTCTTGATCAGGCTTGAGGTTAGAATCCAGTTGTCCTAATTTTTATTCCTCTGTTCATTTCACTACTGCTGTTTCATTTCACTATTGCTGTTACCTAGGATTGGGAAAAGAGCCTGCAATCTCTTTTACTAGCAGCTGGCTTCCCTGTTCCAAGTTCAGTGGTAGTTTGAGTTTGTTATGGATGCTGTTCACGAAATATTTCCAGCTCTCTACCTTTGGGGGCACAAGGTGGTATTAGACTTCCAACCCATCTCTGATTCTTTGAGGCTGCATGACTAGTTCTGGCCAATTAGCTGTGAGCATTTAATGGCCAGTTCAAGAAACTCACTCTCTTTTTCCTCTGACATAACAACTCCTGGGATTCAAAACTGTGTGGGTCCAAAAGGAAGGAAGTGTTGGACAGAAGCAATCACTGACCTGAAGTAGACAAATAGTGTAAGCAAGAAAAGTCATTTGCTGTAATAAACAACTAAGATTTGAGAGTTATCACTGTAGGATGGTGTGTCCTATCCTGACTCATATCAAGTTAACTCCTTTACCCATATCTGCCCATGAGTTAGTTCTCTGACATTTGGATGGAATAAAAGAACTCCTAAGATCTAACCCTACAACACACATACACACACACACACACACACACACACACACACACATAGCATGGGGTCCTAATTCCTTGGCAACAAGTGCCTCCTCTGTCATCCTCCCCCTGATTTTTAAATTTGGGTCATTTCACCTCTCACACTCCTTTCTCACCCTTTTTGAAGCATCAGTCATAATATAGAGTGGAATCAGCTCCAAGATATTCAGTTATTTCTCTTTTGGTTTCCCCCTCCGCTGTTCGACTGCAAGTTCTGTGAGAATAGGTAATGTGCCTCATTCAACTCTGTCGACCATAGAACCTGGCCCAGAGGAAACAATACACAAACATGTGTTAAATAACTGACCTTCATAATCTAGTGCCAACAATAAAAGGAGGAGAAAAATTATCCAGGAAAATTCACTTTTCCTCCAACAATGCTGAGAAGAATAAGAAACAAGGAGACATCCAGGTAGAGGGGAATATTTATGGAAATATAATGCATGCAAAAAACTTTGGAAAGTTAGAGGAGAGTATAAACATATAATCAATTACTACCACAATATAGAAGGGTTTTTTTTTTCCTTTATCACCAGGAAAACGTTTCATTATTTCCATCGTGCCCCATAATTTATACTTTATCAGCTATCAAATAAAAGGCTTTTTATCTCTTTCTGGATCTATAGTCAACAAAAATTCGGCTCCTGGTTTTTATCTGATGAATACCAGGATGACTCCAGAGGGAACCCACTCAATAATCCTATAGCTCATTTCACTCTCATCCTACTCAACGATCCCAGACATCCATTGCTGACAAAGTGAAATACAATATTGATCTAGCACTGCATTGTTCAGTCTCCCTGAATCTTTGGGGGTCATTGGCTGGCTGATAGATTAACACAAGTGTGATAATCACTTTCGAAGTAAACTGTCATGTACATGTACCACGCTACATGCTGTACTGAGAACCCAGGGAAATTGGTTTCTCCCTA
Organism: Hyperoodon ampullatus; assembly: GCF_949752795.1. NCBI lineage: Eukaryota > Metazoa > Chordata > Mammalia > Artiodactyla > Ziphiidae > Hyperoodon > Hyperoodon ampullatus. The sequence continues at coordinate 8,678,581 of NC_136928.1, forward strand.
GGGGGGTGCTGTCATAGAATCACATTTAATAAAACTCAAACAAATGCTGGAGAAGCAGAGGTTATTACCAAAGCATGCTACTACTTACATCCTCTGTGATGGAGATCATCTTATCCCAGCCTCTCAGCTTTGGAGATCTTGGTTCTCTCAGTTTTCGGGGGACATTCTGAACCATAATAAGAGCTTAACCTGAGACTAAAATAATAGTGACAGTAGTGCAAAGGGAACATTGTGCCAGGCACAATAGTACATAATTGTACATGCATCACCTTGGAAAAGTGACACAGTGGTTGAGAATACAGACTCTAGAGCTCTTGCCAGACTTCAAATCACAGCTTTCTATTTATTAGTTGAGCAAGTTATTTAACCTCCCTGTGCCTACTTAGAGAGAGAGAGAAGAAAACAGACTTAGATAAAGATACCTATAGTGTGTGTAGGTGTATTTATGTATTTATATATGTTTACAGATGCCCAATGAGATTAGTATGACCTGCACATCCATTTCACAAAACAGAACCTGAGAGTCAATGAGGTAACAGGAAAAACGAGTTTACCGGAAAACCAGGAATCAAATCCAGAATTTTTTAATGCTAAGGAACATATTCTTAAATAGTAGGCATGCTGTCAACAGATATTTATTAGTCAACAAATATTTATTGGGCACCCAATCTGTGCCAGTCACCCTGTTAGGCACTGAGCCATGGGGCTCTGTCACTCACAGCCAAAGCTGAGCAAAATGATGGAAGAAATTCATACCCAAAATGTGTTTTTTGTATTCTTTCAATGATGCTTTAACCATTAAAGCTATATCCTTATACCCTCCACCCTCACTTTTATAACTCACTCAAGTAGATTCTCCCTGGGCAGCATCCTAGAAACCTTTCCATATTCTCAGACCTATTGTCCTGATTCCTATTTCTGAGAGCCCTCCCCTTTGTTAAGTGACAGCAAGCTACCCTGGCTAAATCAGATGACAACTAGTTCTCCTCATGAAGAAAACATTAGGAATCTGTTAAGAGTCCCAAAGGCAAGTTCCAACTAAGACTTTATGGTGATGGTGGAATAGATTTCTAAACTGGATTACAGGTTGGACTCTTTCAAATCTAAGTTAATACAACTCAATATGCTAAGATCATATTCTTGAAACTGACTCTAATGGTGGGATTTCTTGTACTGTAGTCACATTAGAAGGAGAAGCCATTGGATAGAATTGAACTTTAGGGATTACGTATTTTCAGTGCCACTTTATCAACCATGACGAATGGCAAGCCTACTCAGTATCTCTCATGGTGGCCCATTTGAACTTGACAACATCAAATGCTTAGGGTTGCTACATGTTATTCCTGTAACAGAGGAGGGGAATCTCTCTGTGACGGATATGATCCCACTTCCAACTCCTAAATAGTAAAATCAGGAAATCACTGTGATGAGTTGAAGACAGAAATGCAGTTCACAAAGTTAAGTACAGCCAGTTTTAATTAAGTAACCTCACCCTTTTCTTCCAAATAGTCGAATTGTCCAATCCTTGTCCAGGTTAGATAATGCACTGTGGTTTTCAAATTGATCTCCTAGTCCCTCTAAACATGTTAAACTCTTTCTTTCTCTTCATAGGCAAATTATTAGAAAAAAAGCACAGGCTTACTGTAAGTCATCCTTCCTTGCTTCTCTTTCATCTTTTGCTCGTCAACTGATGGCAAGATGTGTCTCCCCCTCTCACTTTAAGGCCATTGAACGTGTCTGATATGTAGTTTTAGACTGCTGCTCTGTTATTCTATGTAAACTGTACTTGCATCCCCTCTTTGAGCTTTTTCCAAAACCCAGCCTTTTTGTTTATGACCCCAATGTTAAACCTATCATTGCCAGTCCAGAGATACTGTTCCTCAAGTTTCTATCATAGAGTTTGACTATAAATAAAAGCAGGAAAATAGAACATTAGTTTCAGAGGGAGGGTAATGTGAAGACTATAGTTTTTTTAAAAAAAGAGATGTAAATTATTTTAGCATCTTTGATACTGGAAATGATCCAACAGAAAATGAGAAAATTAATCATGTAGAGGGAGGGGGTAATTGCAGGAGCAAATTCTTCACAAAGAGAAGAATTCACAAAAAGCAACCAGTTAAGGGGGTAAATTTAATCTTTCCCCAGAAAAATGGAAGATCTTAACCTGGCAGCTTCTGATATCCTGAATGATCTTTTAAGAATTTTTAATTTTCACCGAAAAAGTTCTTTCACTGTTATGATACTTTCTTCAATGTGTCTGTGCACAAAACCATTCAACCAACTCACCTGTCAAATGTTTATAAAATGATTGCTTTCAAACTGAGAAGGGTAAAAGTCCCTCAGGATCCCCAAACACTGACTCACAACAAAACACAGTGAGGCAAAGCCTCTGAAGTCTCAAGTTTATTGCAGTTTACTGTGAATCCAGAGGCCAATTTTATCAGCATCCCTCCTGCTCCTAGGAAATCAGATCAATGGTTCTTATCTTTTTCCTCTGTCATAACCACAAGTGCATATTTTCAAACATTCACATTTTTGTGCTCTACCCCAGTCTTGATGAATCAGAATCTCCTGGGGAGAATGGACACAGAAGGGCAAGATGCAGGGTTATGCTTTACTTATTTATTTTTTTGCAAACTCTTCCAGCTTTCTTAGGTGCACTGAAACTCAAATCCTAAATAGAGGAGCACATGTAGTGGTCTTTATATTCATTTTTTTCCCATTCTTGTTTTTCATAAGCCCTTGTTATATATCTACCATGTGCCAGGCTCTGTGTTTGGTTTCAAGTATACAAGTTTAAAAACTAGATGGTCCCTGGGGTTTCCCTGGTGGCACAGTGGTTAAGAATCCACCTGCCAATGCAGGGACACAGGTTCAAGCCCTGGTCTGGGAAGATCCCACATGCCACAGAGTAACTAAGCCCATGTGCCACAACTACTGAGCCTGTGCACCACAACTACTGAAGCCCATGCACCTAAAGCCTGTGCTCTGCACCAAGAGAAGCCACTGCAATGAGAAGCCTGTGTGCCTCAATGAAGAGTAACCCCTGCCTGCTGCAATTAGAGAAAGCCTGCATGAAACAATGAAGACCCAGCATGGCCAAAAAAATAAAATAAATAAATTTTTTAAAAGATCAGTAGGATATTAGAAATGAAAAAAAGAATTATTAGCAATAGATTATTTATAAAAAAAAGAAAAAGAAAACAAACTAGATGGTCCCTGCCCTCAAGGAGTTCATAATATAAAGGTAGAAAACTGGGAGTTAACCAAGGGCAACTCAACACTGTGAAGTCTTGTGGCCAAGATGGTCCAGATATGCTGAGGAGTGACATCCAAACTCAGCTCAGGGTGGGGTGGGGCATAAGATACCCACAAAGGCCAGCCATATTTTTGAGATGAGTTCTAAAGTATGAAAAAGAGCCAACTAAGAAATGCCATGAAGAAATACAAATAGAAATAGTTCTTTTTTTTTTTTTTTTTTTTTTTTGCGGTACGTGGGCCTCTCACTGTTGTGGCCTCTCCCGTTGCGGAGCACAGGCTCCAGACGCGCAGGCTCAGCGGCCATGGCTCACGGGCCCAGCCGCTCCACGGCATGTGGGATCTTCCCGAACCGGGGCATGAACCCGTGTCCCCTGCATCAGCAGGGAGACCCTCAACCACTGTGCCACCAGGGAAGCCCAAGTTCTTAAATAAAAAGATTTTATTTGAGGGAATTCCCTGGTGGTCCAGTGGTTAGAACTCCATGCTACCACTGCTGGGGGCTGGGGTTCAATCCCTGGTCAGGGAACTAAGATCTCGCAAGACACGGGGCACAGCCAAAAAAAAAAAAAAATTTGAAATTCTTCGTTTAATTGAGCAATGTATATGTGAGTTCAAACCTTCAAATTGTTTTTAGCCACAAAGTCGCTTCGATATCTCTTCCCCAGTCCAGAAGGAATAGCTGAGGGTCTAATCCATTCTAACTGATGGGAGACATTAAAGGACTGTAAGACACATTCCTTGTCCTCAGACATAGGAAGGATGGCTTTGGAGAAGAGGGGAAATTTCAGCTCCACCTTGAAGAGGAGAAAAGAACTTTTAGTTGGAGTAGAAAGAGCAAGATTGAGCGGGGGGGGGGGGACATCAGGAAAAGCAACATTTACATCTCAAGTGGAAATATCCTACTCTGCCTATGGAGATAAGATGTAAATTAATACAGAAAAGAAGTTTCTCTTGAAACTTTTGAAAGCTCAGAGGTGACAATGAAGACAAATTCCTCTATAACTGCCCCTACACCCATCAACAAATCCCAAAGGGTCCTAGCTGTCCTGGCAGTTGGGGCTGAGTCTCCCAGTGGAACTGACCCTACATTACACATCTCCAAGTTCAACTTGATTTTTCTAGGACAGACTCAGCTTTGTGGTAAATCGGTGAAAACTAATTATAATAAATTGTATTACAAAGGAGGTAAGCTATTTGAACAGGTCAGAGTTGGCTAACTGTAGAAACAAAACTTTGTTAATCTAGTTGCAAACAATTCCTCTCTAAAAACTTTTTTTATAATAGAAACCTGGCTTTAAAGGCTAATGGGAGTGAAGCCCCACTGTCTTCTGCATCGTTTAGACCACTTTTGAATTCCACAACTTGGTCACTAATAAAACCAAAATACACGACAGATAGTTAAAGGTACCTTCAGGAAACAGATGGCACATTCAAAAGAGGTGACTGAGGGGAGTATAAAGAAGGTTAGGATTAAGGAAACCAACAAGGGAGGTGAATTACCCCCAAGGCTGCACCCCTAGATCTGAAGGGAGAGGGAGGGAGAGGAGGGGCTACAAGAACCCTGTAAGTACTGCAGCTGAAGGAACCTGGTCCCTGCCAAGCTGTGCCATGCCATGGCATGGAGGGAGCCAGGGGAATAAATGTCATGACCACTCCTAGCTCCCTGCCCCTGAGCTCCAGCCAGCACCTTGCACTGGCCAAGTCAGAAACCAAATAGGAAAAAAAACCCACTAACACCAGCCATATATGTCAGTTCCTGGGGTGGGGGGCAAAGCATACTGGAAAAGACAGAGGGTGAATTTCTTTTTCATATTATTTTCCATTATAGGCTATAACAAGATACTGAGTATGGTTCCCTGTGCTATACAGTAAATCCTGCTGCTTATCTATCTTATGTATAGTAGTTTGTATCTGCTAATCCCATACTCCTAATTTATCCCTCTCCTCCTCCCTTTCCCCTTTAGTAACCACAAGTTTGTTTTCTACTTCTGTGAATCTGTTTCTGTTTGGTAAATAGAGGCATTTGTATTACTTTTTAGATTTCACATATATATATATATATATATATATCATATAATATTTGTCTTTCTCTGTCTGACTTACTTCACTTAGTATGATAATCTCTAGGTCCATCCATGTTGCTGCAAATGACAATATTTCATTATTTTCTTGCTGAGTAATATTTCATTTTATATATGTGTGTGTATATATATATTTATATATATATATTTATTTTTTTATATATATAAAACATCTTCTTAAACCAATCATCTGTTGATGGCCTCTGGGTTGTTTCCATGTCTTGGTTACTGTAAATAGTGTTTCTATGAACATTGTGGTGCATGTATCTTTTTGAATTATGGTTTTTCTGAATATATGCCCAGGAGTGGGATTGCAGGATCATACGGTAGCTCTATTTTCAGTTTTTTAAGGAACCTCCATACTGTTCTCTATAGTGGCTGTACCAATTTACATTCCCATTAACAGTGCAAGAGGGTTCCATTTTCTCCACACAGTAGAGGGTGAATTTGAGGAGCCAAGAGAGAGTATCTGTGAAGGATCAGAACTTGACTGTTGACCAGACATGAAAGTTTTCTTTCAGTATTTGAACTCTACATAGTTTCATACCAAATTTATTCACACATAAGCCTCTAAATTGTCCCTTTTTTGACCAACTTCTATGATCTCACCCAGACTTCCAACAGCTGGCAGTACCTTGGTTAAAAATCTTCCGGTAGAAGATTCCACAGCCTACACAAAGAAATTTCACCTCCTTATCAATAATGACCCCACATACCATGACCCCATCTACATTTCCAATTTTGTTTCCCACTACTTCTCTGCACATACTTAGAGTAGGTACACTGGATTTTTCACTGTTCCCTAAGGAATGGCTTTACTCACAATGTTCTCATCATTCAAAATCCAATTCCACATTTAGGACTCAGTCCAAATTCTACCTTGTACATGAAACCTGCACTAATTGTTTAAGCTGGTGGTAATCTCTCCGTCCTTTTCACATAGCCCTGTGGTTTAATATCTCTTGTTTACTTTAAAACAAGTATTTATCTTAACTGCATACTTGATTCTAAGCTGTTTGAAGTGTCCCTCACCCTCGAATCTCTGTCCCTAGTCTGATGTCTTCTACATCATAGGCAACCATGAAGGCCTCCCTGGACTGCAATCATATTAATTAATTACAGGTGTGAAAGAGCTTCCTTAGCTTTCTCCAAGAGCAACAACAACAAATCAAAAGATTTATAGTTGTAGAGAGTAATATTTTGGCTAAACATAAGATTTTTTAATAACTAACCATTGGAACTCTACTTAATATTCTGTAATAACCTATATGGAAAAAGAATCTGGAAAATAATGGATACATGTATGTGTATAACTGAATCACTTTGCTGTACCCCTGAAACTAACACAACATTGTAAATCAACTATACTCCAATATAAAATAAAAATTAAGTTAAATTAAAAAACTAAATATTGGATGGTTTTACCCTCAACTCCTGCTTAATGGGAATATGATTTCAGGTCGTATATTTACAGAGTAAAATTAGGCCATACCACAACTAAATTTAGCTAACTGGTAGCATTAGATATCATGGGAATTGTTGTATAACCCAGAAAGTCTTATTAACTTTACTGTAAGAATATATATATATATATATATAAAACCAAGCAGGACCCTACTCCCTTCCCCACATCCTCTGCTGTAGCTCCTCTCTGAAGTACCTAGATAATAATATCTGACGCACACTTCCTGAGTTGTTTTACAGATGCTAAAACCACCACCAAAAGGAAGAAATTAACTACTTGATGGTCATGAGTCCCCAGACCTATATTTGCCTAAGGATTGATAATATTAACTTCTCTGTTAGCTCAACGTCAACCAATCAGGGAACTGTTCATGAGTTGATCTCAAACCCTGTGAACCCTCTCCCTCACTTGGCTTTTAAAAATGCTTTGCTAAAATCCTTCAGGGAGTTCCAGGTATTTTGAGCACAAGCCACCCATTCTTTTTGCTTGGCCCTGCAATAAACATTTCTCTACTCCAAACTCTGATATTTCAATTTGTTTGGCCTCACTGTGCATCAGTTACATATATAATGGGGATGAGTTCAAGGAACATACCAAGTTTGCTTAACCCAATATTCCTTTGCTGGGAAAATTCTCTCTATTTTTTTTGTTTGTTTGTTTGCTTCCCACACTGTGGCAAACTGCTGGGAAAATTCTTAATCAGAAAAGGGGGCAAGAGACCTTCACAGAACCAGGACCCACCTCCAAGGGCCAGAATTTATTATTAAGCTCTGTCCCACGAGATCACCTGTGATTCTTGGTAGGCAAGTGTTACATTGAAGTCTTTTCACTTACAATGACTAAAGGAAATTTTTTTGTAAGATTTAATAAGCATACCAGCTTCTTTAATGGCTTTTTATATGTGCTTAGGTAGCTCAGATACTGCCATCACAGCATAAAATTCCAGACTCTTTTGAATACATTTCATGCTTCTTTTTAATGACCTCATTAGACAAATCAGATTTTTTGCAAACAAGACAAAAAAAATTAGCTTACAGTGATTTGTGGCCTTCAGTGATCAGACAGTACAGAACACATGCTTTTAGAATTGCCAACCTATTACTATAATGAGAGAAAAGGTGCAGAGAGAATAAGAGCAAGATATTTACCTTACCCTTGAGGAGTTTATAATCTAGGTGTAGAGATGATATGAACCCAGAATATATAGCAGTGAATGACACATAACAGCTCATAACCAAGAAGCACTATGACATAGGAGGGTGGGAGGATAATGGCTTACAGTTAGAAGAGTAAGGTAGAGTCCCAGCTTTGCTTCTTGCTTGCTGTACATCTTCAGAACAGTTACCTAATCTCTCTGAGCTACTGAGTACTCTTCTGGAATAATATTTGCCTTACAAAGCCATTTTGAGGATTTAATAGAGAGATAATGTGTGTGAAAGAAAACTTGATAAACTGTAAACCTCTGTACATACAAATCCATTCACTTCACAGACATTTATTGGAAGCTCACTATATGCCAAATACCATCCCCGGCACTACAGAGATCTGAAGATTCAAAAGATACAGTCCTTTCCCTCGGAGAGGTCAATGAAGCCAGGTGGTCTGACAGGCTTCCTTTGGAGGAAGAACTGGGAACCATGAGAACTGGGATAATGAGAGGAATCAAGAAAGGAGAGTGAGATCTGAAACTTCTAGGTCTTTTAGGATATGTACAGTATAGAGAGTTATCAGTGAAAACAATGTTGCCTGCCTGTCATATCAGTAAACAAAAGATGTTACAGCCATCAAGCCATCACATTACAGCCAGCCCAATGGTGAGCCCTGAGGGAAATTAAGATAGCAACAGGATGCCCACTATCAAGCCATCAGCCACTGCAGCCACCTCACAGTGATGCATCCTGAGGAGACTCAGGATGAGAAGGCACAGGATACTGGCCCTAGATAGCTGAGGTGCAGATCAAAGGAATGATTTCAATGAGCCCAGACTCTTGCATATTCCCATACATAGAAAAGCACTAAATTCCTTAAGATATGTGGTTTTCTTTAATTAACAATAATCTTTTGATGTTCCGACTACCTGGTCTTTGTTGCAAAAACCCCTCTATATCCTGGCTCCCCTCTTACCTCTTCAGAGCAGTCCCTCAGAGGTATCTAAGAGGCTGTGTCCTGGGCTTAAGTCCTCAGTCTGCCAAATAAAACATAACTCTCAACTTTTAGGTTGTACAATTTTTTCTCTATTGACAGAGTTTGGAAGAAAGAAGGAGTTTTTCAGACAACCAGGATGTATCTCCTAGAGATGGGCAAGTCTGGCATTTCTTGAGTGCAGATCCTGCCTAGAAGAAAGAAAATAAACTATGTGTCTACTTCAAGACCAGGATTATTGAACTCAACCAATGCGAAGTAAAACAGTTGAATTATTCAGTTAAATCAACAGTAACACTTGAAGGTAAATGCATTTAAACAAAAGAATCTGCTGACTATGCTTAGATTTGGAGAGGTCCCTGCTTGCTTAGGCCAAAGGAGTTCATCTAAGAAAAGTGAGCGGATAGTAAGAAGTTAGTCAAAAAGGTGGTTTTAGAGAACTTCTGTGGCTCAGTCAAGCTAAGCTGGCAAACAGACTCCATCTCAACTGCCACTTCCCATCAGTAGGTAGCGTCTGCCTGGAGCACCCCCTCCAGAAGAATGCTAAGGCTTTGTCTGAGCTCAGTGGGAGAGCCCTATTGTGATACTATATTAATGGTTGCCTTGAACACTGGCTGACAGAGTAAGCACTCAAGCCTTCTCTTTGCCAGCCCTGCTTATACCTGCCCTAACTCCCTCCTGAGACCTGAGCATGGAGAAGTGAGGTTCAGAATAATGGCTCTGAAGGCTTTCACAGTCAGTTTCACTAGATTAGATTCAATAAAGCAGTAAAACCCTCATATCACCTACAATATTCACTAAAATGAAAAGATTTTCAACTGAGCTTTTAGCAAAGCAAACCACAGTTTTCATTAGAACCTCCTAGCAGAATAGAGTATAAATAGTATAAATAGAGGGTTTTGCTTTTATGAGGATAGCTCATCTGAAGACACAGATGAAGGGTTACTCCTGACCTTGAATAGCTCACAGTCTACTGGGATAAAACAATATGAAAACAAATAATAACACAATAAACAAAGTGTTATATAACAACATTTTTCAAAGGGTTCAATGCCCTTGCTTTGCTTAGGTTAATTTGAAGAGCAGTGACACAGAAAGGAAACATCGAACCCATTTTCTCATCTCCAGACTGAATCTATATACAAATATGTTTTCTAATGGGTCCTGGAGCAGTAGAGGGTTAATAGCAGGAGTCCCTCCCATTTTCTGTTGGTCCAATTCATAACCTCTTGTCAGGGAGAAGCCCTCTCTTACTCTCTTGCCAGACTACCCCCAAATGCCTGGATAACCTTAACTCTAGAGTGAGATCACATAACTCACTGCCCATGTGTGAACGCCTCAGACATAAAATCTTTGTAAAAATTTACCATGACAGAAGCAGCATGGTATGGATAAACAGAGAAGAAACGAGTTTAAAAGAGCAACGTTTCTAAATAGGCATGTTTTCCCTCTTCAGAATCATGGAGGCAAAATTCCCAGGGGCCCAAAACACCTACACTGTGGACAAGTGTGTTTTCTGATTCAAGATGGTCAGTGCTGCTCCATGGAGCTGGAGCTGTGGAGAAGGAGAGGAGATGGGCAGGGGATGAAGGACATGGGGAAAACCAGAAAAGGAACTGACCTGGTTGTGCTAGCAACTGCTGGCCCAGCCCCTCCCAGGGGCCTGAGACCAGGTGGCCTGCGACTGGATAGGGGGCAGCAGGAGACCAGCCACAGCCGCCACCTGGTGTTCTCAGGTCAAACAGCACCCGCAGCTTCTTGGCTGAGACTGACAGGGGACACCTGCTACAGAAACTGCCTGTCTCAGGCAGAGGACAAAGAAGGACTCTGGTGGCACTTGCTTGGAGCACAGTCCTCAGAGGATCCCCCTGGGCTCAGTCAAAAAGAAATTAAACATCACCTGCCCAAGGGCTGGAAAGTTTTCCTGCCCTTCAGAAAGAAAAGGAAAAGCAAGGTCTCCAAGAAAAACACACTCCCCAACTAACATAATGAAGAGTGAAAAAAACAAATGCAAGATACTGCCACTAGCTACTGGACACCTACTATGTGCCAAGCATTTTGCTAGGAGCTTTCCATGTGTTATGTTCCACGTTTGCATGTGTGGTTAACCCCACTTTGTCCACAAAGAGACAGAAGGTGAGTGAGGTTAAGTCACATGTGCAACTGGCATAGTCAATAATGGTTGACTTGGGATCTGAATCCAAATGCAAATGATACCATATACTCTGTATTTTCTCATTTTGGGTCAAGTTGCCATCTAGTGTTTTTTCATTTCAGCCTGAAAGATTTCCTTTAGTACTTTTTTATCAGGCAGTCCTGCCACCAATAAATTCTCTAAGATCTTGTTGTTTTTAGTATCATAATTTCTTAATTTCTTGTTCATTTTTGATCACTCATTTTTCTAGATATAAAACTCTTGGTTGACAGTCTTGTTGGTTCTCCAGCATAGATCATATTCTACACCACTTGGTCATTGTGCATAATCTCTGTTGCTAGTATTCTGTTGAGGGTTTTTGTGTCTAGATTCATAAGTTATATTGGTCTGTAGTTTTCTTTTCTTCTAGAGTTTTTGTCTGGTTTTGATATCAGGGTAATACTAGCCTCATAAAATAAGTTAGAAAATATTGCTTCCTCCTCTATTTTTTGTAAGAGTTTGTAAAGAATTGGTATTAATTCTTCTTTAAATATTTGGTAGCATTCACCAGTAAGCTCATCCAGTCCCAGGTTTTTCTTTGTGCGGATTTTTTTTTTATTAATACTGCAATTTCTAGCTTCAGACTTTCTATTTCTTCCTGGCCAGTTTTAATGGTAGAGGAAGATATTGGTAAAAGTCTCAAAAGATGCTTCTCAAACTTGGTTGATCATCACAGTCACCTGTAGGATGTGTTCAAAACACAGAATCTTGTACTCTCCTCAATTAAGTGCCGCTTCATTAGCTCTGGAGTTTAATGATGAGTATGGTTTAGGAGCCAATTCAGGTCAGTCCTGGAAGGGTCTCAACAGTGGTGAGCCCTACGCAGCCATCAGGCAGCACCTAGGCAGTGGGCACACTCGAAACCCAGTCACTCCTCTCCTCTCCCTTACAGGAGGGTCAGGGCATAAACACAAGGAACTAATGATAAGATGAGGGATCAAAGCATCAGCCTTTGATCCTTCCATCACTCATGCTCTTGGCCTCCATTTTGCTGATTAAACTTGTAAGTGGGCTTTACCTTGCACTTCAGGCTTTCATTTATGAGGCTGATGGAGGGGATGAGAAGTGGTAATTGCCTGCCCTTTTTAGTGAGACAGGTAAATTTTAGTGAGAGCTGAGGGGAAAGATGCCCCATCTTCTTGGCTACACCCACCCAGAATAGAGCTTTAGCCAAGCTGAGCTGGGGTAAAGATAATGAGGAAGAGGACCATGGTACAAATGCCACAGATTCTCACTGTTGTTGCAAAATTTTAGTGGGTTTTCTTGAGTACGCTATTTCTTCATTTTTTGTATACCTGAAGGATTATTTACAAAGACTTTACATTTTTTTAAATAGTTTTCACAGCTCTGGTTGTTTTGCTGAGGAATGAGTCTGTAGAGCTCTTCGTGCTGTATTTTCAAAAGTGAACCTTCTCGTCCTATATTTTTAACGTCTTTTTTTATTAGATACATGCCTTTTTTCTTCTTAACCATTTTTATTGTTCATTTATTGCTCTCTGGTTTGATCATATTGACAAGGCTTTGACAATTTTATTGATTATTTCTAAGAAAAAGATTTTAGTTTGACTAAGCATCTTTTACTTTTTACTTTCTATTTTGTTAATTTCTGCATTCATCTGTACTGATTTCTCTCAGCATATGTCTACATCAATATTTTTCCTCTACATTTTTTGATGTACTTTGTTATGCTGTTTTAGCTTCTTTCGCTGAAATCCTAGCTCATTGATTTTCAGTCTTTCTTGTGTTCTAATAAATGAATTAAAACTATCAATTTTTCTCTGAATAATACTTTGACTTGAGACTTGATTCCACATATATATATAGTCCTCTTTTGTATTAAGCAGCTCATGGATTCCATCTTAATTTATCTTTAAATTGTATGATGTTCAAAGGTTTTGTTTTGTTTTAGGTGAATTGACAGGGCTCTCTTTTATTTCAAATGTGAATGCATTTTAAATAATGATTCTAACCTTATAATTTCTGCTTTGGGGAATTTGTTATGATTTTATTTGCAAACATCTACATGGCTACATTTTATAAAATTAAGATGCAGACTGTGGAGGTGCAGTTAATTTCAATAAAATTGACTTCTCCTGGGGAGGAATCACTTTATGAGTTTCTTACAATGTACTGTGGATATAAACATTCTCAGTTTTCAGAGCTTTTGCCATTCTCAGGTATATATCAAAACTGATTGTGTCAGTAGCCTCTTTGTTGCTGCTTCCCAGCCTTTACATCTTTTTCTAAGGTATAGCATAGGACTGATTAAAAAAAAAATCAGTGTCCTGTTTCCTTTTCTGGGATAGATCCATTATTCCTGTTTACAGTGAGGCTTATTAAAGAAAGATAAAATACTTGATTGCCTTTCACACAATTATGATGAAATTACAAAACATTAAACAAAATGGCTAAGTACACCCCAATCCAAGATCTTCAGACATAGGATCTGCAGTTAAGAATAAGTAAGAAATTCACCCATGCATCATTCCACATGCCTAAAAGCAAGCTCACATCCCTTTCCACAAACAAGAGACCAGAGAGTGGAGGAGTTTATTATTTACTAAAGCAATACCTCCTGGCCATGTTTAAGTGATTGGGCAAATACATTTTTCTTCAGAAACCAGTAACCCATCGGTCTTGGAAGTCAATCTCTTTGGCTAAACTACCACTTTACTTAAAAAGGATTATGATTTAAAGAGCAGCACTGGAGATAGCTATACTCAATGTAAAAAAAAGTATAGATATAAATATCTTTAAATTTAAATCAGTTTCATAAGGGTGGTCAGATGGCAATTTACTATGACATCCAAATGAGTATTAAAAATCCTTGAATAAAGCTGCACTTGAGGAAACATGATTTCAAGCAGCAAGGGTTGGCGGTCCTTCCCAAGGGATGACCTTCCTAGGGTGCATTAGAGGAGAGCACAGAGTTCTCAAGAACTAAGAGAACTACTTGTAGATGGGGATAGTCCAGCTCAGACCCTAGACCTTTCAGGACTCCATTCTAAGTATCTGCTCATTAGGTTGGATGCAAGGCAACTATACTCACACTGTCTACTGTGGCTTACTGATAATGTGCCAAAGGATCCTGGGGCATTTCATGGGAGAGAGTAAGCATCTAGCCATCCTCACTTACTCAGTCTCAAACTTTTCCATCCTTTGCCCCAGCCCTCAGGATACTGGTAGTATCTGGTGACAGACCATCATTCATTTGTTTGAGCTAATAATAATGACTTGACATTCTAAGGAGGATAAACACTTTACATTTTAACACAGGATTCCTGGAAGTATAGTATATTATCTCAAATAAATAAATTTCTAAAGTTAGGATTTGGAAACACCAAAGCATTTCTCTGTTGGTTCTAAATCACATTGTGGAGGTTACTTGGGACAAACACAAGGCCTCCTGTTCTGCTGGCTTCTTGCAGCTGAATTCCTCACTCACTGTCCCATAGCAACTACTAATTCATTATGCCTGTCTCCTGAAGACATGTGACTAGGAAGATGCAGCATCACTGGCTCCACGGCTGAGCAGCTCCATTTGCCAGGCGTAAACCATCTACAAAGTAGGGCACTGAATCGTATCAATTGAGCAACAGGAACAGAAAACCACTTAGCATGCAGATAAGGACCACTGGCTTTTTCATGTGCAGCAAGAACTCCTCTCTTTTACTCTCTCTTTCAATGCCTAGCAGACATTTACCTAAACCTTAATCTATAAACCAAATATTCCTAAGACTAATACTAACTGACATGTTATTGTTAATTTTAGTTTGCAATTGCCAGGGAAAGATAAACCACATACCTCTGTAATTTTGAAGTCAATATCAGGAAGTTCAGTGACCAGATCTCACTTCAGTCATCCCTGGATACCCTTGTCACTGCCATAATTCTGGATTGGCAGGACCATGAGGCATAACCAGGATGGTCATTCTGAAGGTGCATTCATCCCATGGGGAGGAACAAAATGGCTTAAAAGCATCAAAGTAGTGAAGGGCAGACTGCTCAGGAAAGAAGAGAGTAAATTGATCAACTGGATAACTTTGGTTGAATCCAATGCTCATTACGTGTACTCATGATGAGTATTTGTATGCTCGAAAGTGGACAGTAATATGTGAGGCAGGCAAAAATCAAGTTATAGAAGGAAAGGGCTTCTAAAAAGGCAGGAGAATTTGTAGCAAGAATTTTGGATGAATTCATATACCATAAGGCAGTATTGCATTTTTAGCACCTTTCTCAAGAGGAAAAAGAAAAGTAACATTCTGTAGCTCTATATCAAGAGAGTTTAGGAAGGATTGAATTATAATAAATGAATTTACATGAGGAATCGTTTTTATCAAACATGAATGCTTAAGATGAAAGAATAAGACATTATGCAACCAAAGAGAGCTAAGCCTCTTTAAAGTAATCCTGTTAGAATGGGAATTTTAGGATCTGATAGTTTATGAATGTCACCAATCTCTGGCCTGTAACCTGTATCTTTGACTCCGTGACAGTCTATTCAAAAGAAGGAACTGCTCATTCCCAAATGTGTCTGAATTTACATTTCATCTACTTTCTCATTCCAAGTCCAGCAGCACGGGCAGAAAATACTGTCACCCTGAAATACACTCTAAGGGCCTCTGTGAGTTCTGCAGGGGGCTGTGATGTGAACAGTGCTTAAAGGGCTCCCCACCACCACGACAACTCACATACAGCCCCACAGGATGACACAGAACCTGGAATGGTGTCTTTCTTTTAATCCTAGCATTGCCTCCAGAAGTTCTTTTTTAACACATACAAATACCCTCTTTTGGAGCAGTGATATATTAAACCAATCACCCCACCAAAGTCAATCATTGATTAGTTCCTAAATAGGAACCTGAAAGAATATGACAAGGAAAATGTAAGTTTTAATGGTAGAGGAAGATATTGGTAAAAGTCTCAAAAGATGTTTCTCAAACTTTGTTGATCATCACAGTCACCTGTAGGATGTGTTCAAAACACAGAATCTTGTACTCTCCTTAATGAAGTGCCGATTCATTAGCTCTGGAGTTTAATGATGAGTATGGTTTAGGAGCCAATTCAGGTCAGTCCTGGAAGGGTCTCAACAGTGGTGAGCCCTACGCAGCCATCAGGCAGCACCTAGGCAGTGGGCACACTCGAAACCCAATCACTCTTCTCCTCTCCCTTACAGGAGGGTCAGGGCATAAACACAAGGAACTAATGATAAGATGAGGGATCAAAGCATCAGCCTCATAAATGAAAGCCTGAAGTGCAAGGTAAAGCCCATTTACAAGCTTAATCAGCAAAATGGAGGCCAAGAGCATGAGTGATGAGCAAACACTGTCTTTTCAATGCATTAGCCTCCTCGCCTAGGTGATGAGGTCCAAGAGAAGTTAGCGTCCCACCAACTTCACCAATCAAATGTCATTCTTCTTCTTCGGCAAAAGATGCAGGAAAGAGGTTACAAGAAGAAACAAAAATGTCACTCCAATGCCACCCTCATTCTGCTGGGAGGAAAGTGGATGTCTCCTTCTAGAAAAACATGAATTAACAAAATACAATTTCTCTAACAAAGATCATCAGGGTTTACCTCTAGGATATGCCCATGGTCATATCAGCCCAGCACTCTGATTCTGATGGGTATCACCAGAGGAGTAAAAGTGATGGGCAAGCTTGGCTTTGTCCTTGATCATATCCACAACGTGTAGGGGAGATACGCACCAAACACAAAACAAAAGTGAAAACAACAAAAACAAAAGTAAATTGGAAGATTTATTAGACATGTTTCATCCAGGAGTTTTAAAAAATGACCACAGACTTTTTGCCAGGTGTAAGCAAGTTGCTTCCCCCAAACCCTTAGGGTGAAGCCTGATATTTCCTGTGGGGACTCACACAGCTCCAACACAGGACAAAACCAATTCCTGCCTCACAGTGTCAGGCTCACTCCTTCCTTTTTTGTATGTGCCTGTGTCTTACCAGCACTATTTTATGATTCAGTTCAATGCATTTAAGGGGAAGATAAAACAAAAAATAACGTAGCATCAAATATCAAACCCTGAGGCGCATCAATGTAAGCATTGAGCAGCCTGTAAATATACATGGGAATGTGAGCCTGAGGAGAATGGGGATGCTGAGAAATGTTCACCAAGAATAAAACCGGGGCAGGCTCAGACAAGGTTTCAATGCTTTGAAAGTGTCCATGAAGACATGCAGGGGTCTCTCCTCTTACTATCCTCCTAGTCCCAACAATTTCTCAGTGACTGTTTCTCACTGCTCATCACCTTAGTGATTAATGGCTCTTCCATCTAAACCAAATTGAACATCAGTCATGTTTAAAAAAGAAAAAAAATCTAAACTTCCTAGCCTCTCCAACAAATGCAAACATTAAGAGAGGCTTAATCCCAGGGCACATGAAAGCCCTGCCCTCCCTCCATGAATTGATGAATCTAGACTGGAGAGTCCAACATATTCACTCGATGAAGCTTTCACTTAAAAACCAACAAGAAAGCTGAAGATGAACTCAAATATTAGAGAAATGAGAAACCTGTCATGTATTAAGCAAATATTTCCAATGCAAAATGCACCATGTGACAAATGAATGAAAATCTAAATGCTGCAAGATGAACTAGAAGCAGATAAATTCAAAAGAGAAAGCATGTTTAAAAAAAAAAGTTTAAAAGTGGGGAGGGAGGAGCACTTTACTTCTCTTCTACTAGCTGATAATAGTGTCTATTCATGATAATACTTTGATGGTTTGACCCTCTCAAGAGATGACCAAATGGAATTTTGATTTGATTCAGGATATATTTTGGTGTTTTACATCTTTGGATTTTGAATATATTTCAATCCAGGTCCCATTCAAACTGGTTCCCTGTTTGGTTAAAACAGACAAAAAAGACAAATAGGTTTTATTTCTTTTGGAAGAAAAGTATATATTTAGAGTTCATTTATAAATTCAACAAATTAATAGGGTTAGTTCAGGCATTCAGGATGTAACCCACAGTTTAATTTAAGGCCAACTTCTACATAAGATTTAAAACTCAGAAAACTGTGACCATATTTTATGGATGTTTTATTTCTTGGCCTCACATTAGCCTCATATGATGGTGGCACCCCCTTTTATAGGAGAAAATGGGTCATTTTTATTTCTCCACATAAGAGTCACATGACTTTTTTTACTATAATGCTTTATTTACACCTCCCAATTATGATACACAACACTGGAATTGTTGTATTTTATCCAAGAACGATTTGTAGCACACATAGGTAGGAGCTGACAGTTTAACTTATTTCTTTTCCAAAATCCTCACATCACTGCTTTCTCAGTTGTACTTCCATAAGTGTCATGAATCATGTATAGTAATTTTTAAATATACCATATTTCTTCTTATGATGGCCACCTTACTCTACTCGTTAAATCCCTAGATAGGGATAGTAAAGCTGACACAAAAATTACCACCATTCACCATTGCATTATAACAAAGATAAGATACACAGCCACATTTATTGATTGATTGATTGATTTTGTTTTTTTCTTAAAATTATAGGCATTGCCAGACAGGGTTTTAAACAGAAGAACATAATATGACACAAAATTCTGAGGTTTAGAAAAATACTATTCCGAGCAGAATTTCTCTTCATGTCTATTATGACATATGTGAGGGTGCTTTTCTTTCAGAATCCTGGATAGCATTTCTGTCCTAGGGCATTTATCTTGTCCACATGTTCCTAGTTTATCAAAGGAAGGATTTACGCAGCTCTGAACGGAACCATTAGTGCATTATTGCTTGGATTCTTTCACATATACCATGGAGGTGGTAGCCATAAACCACGGAGAAGAGAGCAATTCTTCACAACAGTCCTTTAGTTGGGTAAAAACCACTCTTGGCCAACTCCACCCTAGATTACAGAACATGCCATGGAACAAATTCAAAAGCACAGGATCACAACTCATAAACAGTGACACATGTCCAGGGTATGCATATGCTGATTGCTCTAAGTTCCTCTGAAGGGATCTTCATGTCCTTGTGTTTCTCCCTAGTTTCACTGATGATTTCCTGAAGTTCTAAAAGACT
Organism: Hyperoodon ampullatus; assembly: GCF_949752795.1. Classification (NCBI taxonomy): domain Eukaryota; kingdom Metazoa; phylum Chordata; class Mammalia; order Artiodactyla; family Ziphiidae; genus Hyperoodon; species Hyperoodon ampullatus. The sequence goes on from NC_136928.1 coordinate 8,697,784, forward strand.
ACATATCTCCTATGTGGTTAATAATTATCCCTGATCCTTACTCCATCCTTGAGTCTAACGCTCATTCTTGACACCCACACACTGTTCAAACACATCCTGAGGTTCCCTCCAAATGGATGCTGGTTTTGCCCGATGACTGACAACTTTTAAAAGGTGAAAGTTTAGTGGTTTGTCTATCAGAATATATCCAAATGTTCCCATGCTAAAAATGACTGAATTAAACCATCCCTACAACATGTGAAAATAAACATGTTCCTGGATGCAGTTGGGAATTCTAATCTTGCCTAATACTCACCGGGACCTTGTACCACGGTAACTCACCCAGATCTTTCACAAAGCTCTCCCTCTCCTCCAGAATAATTCTCGCCATCTTCTATCTAAACTCACCCATCATTGGTTACATCTACTTGAGGCCCAGTGCTGTGGTGATATAAGATATGATTGGAGCTGATATGTGTGTGGTTAGTAGGAAAATGCAAAGGAGGGATCATTTTTAATCACCAACTTTGCCCTTTGCAAACAGTAAATAATTTACTATACACATACATAAAAATATAAGGTATTATGGTACTCATTTTACAGATGAGAAAACTGAGGCCAGGATATTCATATTCATTCCCATATTCACTCATTTAATAAGTTAGAGCACCAGAATTAAATGTAGTTTTTGTCTGATTCTAACATCTATGTCCTTTGTACTACATTATGCTAATTAATCCATTAATATTCTCAAAGAACATTTGCATTTTATCCAAAGCTTTAACATCTTAAAGAACATGAGTGGGCTCCATAATAAATGCAGGTTAAGAGGAAGAAATGTCTTTCCCCAGAGAACCAAGATGAACTTCCCATCAGGCCAACAGTAGGAGCATATGAATGATCCTCTAACAGCCTCATTCAGATTGCCTTCAGTGATGTTCCAACCCATGTCTCTCTGGTTCATTCAAGAGTTGGAGGGCAATGAGTCTAAGACTGCTGGCTGACTACCAATAAACTTTCTCTCCTCTCTAATAGTAATAGAATTGGGGGTTTTTAAAAAGCTCAGTCCATGTCTGCCCAGAGGAAGAAAAAAAAACAAAAAAACAAAAACTGTTTCTCAGGCTTTTTTTCAATTATATGGGGCCAGAGGCCTAAGTACTGCCTGATTAGGCTTAAAAAAATGATGTCACACCTCTAGAGACCAGTTGACATGTACACCTTGCCCCAGCATTTCCTCCTTTCTGTAGACTGGAATGTAAACCTGATGGCTGAAGTTGGACATCCATCTTGGGCCATTGGTTGACACTAGGAAGAGAAGGCACAAAAAAGTGCATCAACAAGCTGGAGGGAGCCTGGATTGCTCACAACTTGTAGAGCAGAGACACCATACCTTAGACTGCCTGTGTGCCTGCACACTTCCATCTCAAAGAAACTAACAAAGAGGATTGATAGTAAATATTTCCCAGTCTTGTGGGCTCTGTGAACAATGATCTAGCCTAAGAGAGAGCAATTTTGTTCAATAAACACTATCTTTGAATATGAAGATTCCAGAAAAATCATTAATGAGGAGGAAAAAATTACAAAAATAATGAAATGAAATTACCTCATAGTGGTCTTTTTTTTCCATTCTTAATGCAACCAGCATAATCTGAATACTGTTGTGTCATTCCCTATAACCAATGCATTAGCATAAATAGAACATTCAAGTGTATGTAATAATTATTCAATTATAATGATCAAAGGGAAGAGGCTGCTGAAAACCATCTCTGGTGCTGAATTCCTGCCTAAGAAAATATCATTACATTTTAAGAAAAGAGACCAATCTTGATGTCATTAACAGAAGTGTGCTATTTTCAGAACTGTGTATCTACGTTCCTTAATAAGAAAGAATAAAACATAATTTTAGCTTCTTAAGGGACAGAGAGAGATGGAATATTCCATCATGTCTGAGAGTTTTGTATCTATGACCACAAATCATTAACTTTAGGGGGATTTAGAAACAGATCTGGAGGCCTGACCCTAGGGTCAGAAAGTGAGATTACCTGGTTGGACCAGATTTAGAGTTCCCAAAGATGATAAAGCTGTATCTACTGTATATCTCTGAAATTATATTTGGAACCAAGCCCAGAAGCCATGGTTCTTCATCCTCTGGGAATATTCCTTTGCCTCAGAAAGGTGTTGATTACAAGAAACTAAGAACAATGTACATTTTTGAAACATCATGAAAGCCTCTCTTTCAGATCATGGTCCAGACGGTACAAAATCACCTAGGAAGCAACACTCTATCACTATTTCATACACCTTCTGTTGCAGACATGTGGGGAAGCAAAGTTGTGAGCTGCTCCAGGATTTCCCTGAAGCCAAAAATCTGTACATTTCTTCTCTGGGCAGATCTTCAGCTGCTGTAGCCCAATTTAGGGAAGGCAGCTGTTGGCACATTTGGCCACACACCTAAATGGGAGTCTCTGGCACTCTGAACTAAAAAGTGACATTGCTGAGACAGCAGGAGAGAGTACACAACAATGGGGGCCTTGGTAAGGACTAAGAAAATCAAAGCAGTTTTCCTAGATTTTTTTTTGAAAACTCTTGGCTAAGCCTAAAATCAGAAACAATCTTCTGAACAACAAGTGCCTCAGTGCTTGCATTTTGGAAGGGCAAGCTTCTAAAAGCATGTTAAGAGGCAGAAATAGATAATCCCATTGGCTCCTCCTTAAAAAAACTTAGAAAACATTTAATTTCAAGATACCGGCCCAGAGAAAACCATAATTCAAAAAGACACATGCACCTCAATGTTCATTGCAGCACTATTTACAATAGCCAGGTCATGGAAGCAACCTAAACGTCCATCAACAGATGAATGGATGAAGAAGATGTGGTACATATATATAATGGAATATTACCCAGTCATAAAAAGGAACGAAATTAGGTAATTTGTAGAGACGTGGATGGATCTAGAGACTTCCATACAGAGTGAAGTAGGTCAGAAAGAGAAAAACAAATATCAAATATTAACGCATATATGTGGAATCTAGAAAAATGGTACAGATGAACCAGTTTGTAGGGCAGAAATAGAAACACAGATGTAGAGAACAAATGTACAGACATCAAAGGGGGAAAGTGGTGGTGGGTGAGTGGAAGATGAATTGGGAGATTGGGATTGACATATATACACTAATATGTATAAAATAGATAACTAATAAGAACCTGTGGTATAAAAAAATAAATTAAATTAAATTTAAAAAAAAATGATACCTGGAAAACTTACCACCATTTCCAGTAGGAGGTTTCAGAGGATTTTCTGTTGAAAAGAACTGAGAGAAGATGACATTAAAAGGAATAAATAGTAAATTGGAAATCATTTACAGTCAGAAAGAAACACTAGAAAGCAGGTTTTTGGAAGAGGAGGCACAGAAGAAACAGAGAGAAAAGGAAATTACCTCCTTGACTCAGGTAATAATGAAGGTTAAAAATCTTATAGAGAGAACCATGAAAATTGGTCAGGGAGAAATAATCACCAATTCATAAGCATTCTGGAAGACAGTGAAAGAGAAGATATGGAGGAAATAAATAATAGAAAACTTCACCACAATTATTCTATAAAATTAAACAGGAAAGGAAGAAATCATTATTTAAAAGACTTTCAGAACACATATGAAATACAGATGATGTCAGACAAGTACTGTTTAAATTATTGAATTAAAAATACAAATAATATTTTTTTCAGAAGCATAAAAAAGAAGGACATGTGGTATTATGGACAATTTTTTTTAATTCAAAAATTATTCTGTCTAAAAACAGACTCTCTTAGGTGGATGGGGAGAAGGAGAAATATAAACCAATCCTCACATAGAACAAAATTTTAGCAATAGGTGCAAAGCCTTAGGAGAAATCTTTACCTAAAACTGTGTTATTAATTAAAGAAAAATGACAATTATTTTCAAAGCTCAAGAATTGTTTCTAAAAAAAAAGGTATAAAGTAAGCATGCTGGGTATTTGATGTAATAAATAAGAAAATATTTCTAAAAGAAATTAACAATATGAAATTTAGTGTCTACAAATACAGGATCTTGTCCTTAGATCCAAAATTCAAGTACACAGGTACAAGGAAAACATGATTTAGCATCTGAAAAAGAGGGGGATAGGGGATAAAGAAAACTTCAAGGTTTTAATGAATAAGGGCTGTGATTCTCCTCTGCTCTGCTCTGAGTTTGATCAAACCATACCTGGAATATTGGGTTCAAATCTAGGGATGACATTTAAAGAAGATATGATGAGCAGAATAACCAAGGTGATGGAGGCCTGGAACTTTTGTCAAATGAGGAGGTGATGAAGCGGGGTGAGGGTGATGACGAAATGGAGAAGAAATCTACGGGAGAGAAAATGGTTATAATCAAGATCTGAAGGGTGGAAAGGACAGGTTTCCTCACAGGATATATTTTCAATATCTGTGAGTGTGCTGCCCCCTGGGGTTGTAGTTTCCCCATCCCTGGGGCTTTTCAAACAGATGCTGAGAGATATTTTCAGGATATTGGAGGGGGAATTAAACATAGAGCAGATCACTGGACTACCTGGCTTTCAAGACTTCTTCCAACTCTGAGATTTTCTAATTTTACAATTGGGACGAGATTAATTTATTGAGTGAATGTCTCTGCAAGATCTTCATAATGGAACTGTAGTAATAGACAAAAAGTTGGTTACACACATACAAAAATAGAAGTTGCCACCCTGCAGCCCATTCCTTAGGGATGACTGCCATGCTTCCTTTCATTTCCTAGGATTCTGTTGTAATCAAGCATTCCTCAGTGATATCTTTCTAAAATCCTTGGGGCTAATCATCAGAAAATAACATAGCAGTGTGTACAGAACTGCAGAATCAAAGGGAAGCAATTGATGAATCTTACCTGGGGGATTTAATGTCCAGCTTCTGCTTGTGAAAACACATCCTAGTGAGGTTAGCAATAAATATTGGCATAAAGCTTGTACTGAAGGAAAAGATGACTCTAAGGCCATATGGACCCAACAAAAATATTTCCAAGAATCAAAGAAACATTACATGTGTGTCTTAAATTTACAAAACCCAAATCTAAATAGGTAAACTGACAATACAATAAATTTGAAAAGAATAAGGAGCTGTAATTATTCACTTAAAAAGTTTAACCACAGTTACCATTTCATCAAGGTTAAGATTGCTCCTCATCAAATATAGGGAACCTCAACTTGCAGGCTAGAGTCTATCTTGGATCTCATGTCATCTCATATGTAGAATTTTCCATCATGCCCATCTTGGAAAACTTTCAATATCACTTGATAGCCACATAATTCCTAAAATTTACAAGAGTCTTTCACCACTCACAAAGATTAAATCAAAATGGATTAAAGACTTAAATGTAAGACCTGAAACCATAAACGTCCTAGAAGAAAGCATAGGGAAAAAATCTCCTTGACATTCATGCTGACAATGATTTTATGGATAGAACAGCACAAGCAGCAAAAACAAAAATAAGTAAGTGGGACTACATCCAACTAAAAAGTTTCTGTGTGGCACAAGAAACAATCAAGAGAATGAAAATGCAACTAATGGAATGGAAGAAAACATTTGTAAACAATTCATCTGATAAAGGGTTAATATCTAAAATATATAAGAAATTCATGTAGCAAAAAAGCAAATAATCTGATTTTAAAATGGTCAAAGGACCTGAATAGACATTTCTCCTAAGATACTATTCAAGTGGCCAACAGGTACATGAAAGATGCTCAATATTATTAATCATCACAGAAATTCAAATCAAAACCATAATGAGATGTCACTTTAGACCTGTTAGAATGACTATTACCAAAAAGACAAGAGATAATAAGTGCTGGGAAACATATGGAGAAAAGGGAACCCTTGTGTACTGTTGGTAGAAATGAAAATTGGTGCACCTACTGTGGGAAACGGTATAGAGTTTCCTCAAAAAATTAAAAATAGAACTACCATATGATCCAGAAACTCCACTTTTGGGTATATATCCAAAAGAAATGAAATCACTATCTCAAAAATATATCTGCACTTCCATGTTTATTGCAGCACTATTTAAAATAGCCAAGACATGAAAACAACATAAGTGTCCATCAATGGATCAATGGATAAAGAAAATGTGGTGTACATACAGAATGGAATATTATTTAGCCATAAAAAGAAGGAAATTCTACCATTTGTGACAACATGGATGAAACTTGAGGGATTATGCTAAGTGAAATATCAGACAGAGAAATCAAATACTATATAATCTCTGTATATATGGAGGGGGAAAAAAAAGAACTCATAAAAACAGAGAACAGATTGGTGGTTGCTAGGTGGTGGAGAGTGGGAGTGGGAGAAATGTGTGAAGATGGTCAAAGGATACAAACTTCCAGTTATAAGAGGAATAAGTTCTGGAGATGTTATGTAATGGACAACATGGTGACCATAGTTAACAAACCTCTATTATATGTTTGAAAGTTGCTAAGAGAATAAATCTTAAAAATTCTCACCACCAAAAAAAAAAAATTATGACTGTGTAAGGTGACGAATGTGTTAACTCACCTTATTGTGGTAAGCACTTCACAATATATGTGTATAGCAAATCAAAATCATCACAGTGTACACATTAAACCTACCAATGTTATATGTCAATTATATCTCAATAAAGCTGGAAAAAATATTTTTAATTTACAAGAGAAGCTATAATATCATGAAAGTGATCTTCTCTGTAAAATGAGAGGAAACATTTACCACTAATAAAAAAATTTTTGAAATGAATTGTGCTTCAAGGATTTCAAGATTTTCTGTGCTAGGCTTTAGATAAAAATGGAAGACAGAGAGACAGATGATAGATGGATAGATAGATAGATAGATAGATAGATAGATAGATAAATAGATAGATAGATGATAGATAGATAATACATACATATATAGATAGATATAGATATAGATGATAGATCCTGCTTGAGTTTGTGTTCATTAATTAATATTATACATTTACATAATAATATACACAAACTCTAGAGAGACTAGGTTCTCCTCAGTTTTCCTAGTTTTGATAACTAAGGACACAGCTAAGAAACAATAGTAATAACATTCTCCACTTCTAAATTTAGTATATATCCATTTTGGGGGGCAGGAATCTTCTAAGTACTTGCTAATTTCAGCCACAGGGTAAACAGACCCTCTGAGCAGAGGATTTTGGGGGGAAGCCTCTAGCTGAGGGTCAACCAGATGATGTAACCTGCCCCCGAAGGGACCGCCTGTGCCCAAGAAGCAATTTGGGTGTGAACCACTTATCAGCAACCAGTCACATTAGCCCACAGACAAATAACTAGATTAACGCTAAGTATGAGCACAGGAGAGAGGAGTAACCTGGCTGTGTAAGTAAGGACCTCAGCCTCCTCTTGAAAGCAGGACCCTGTGGGGCTCCTGGGTAGGAAGCCTTTCAAACAGTTGCTAATCAAGGAAAGGAGCAGATGCATAGACAAGGGAGGAGCAGCCAAGAAACAATAGTGTAACCTTGGGGCAGGGACAGGATTTCGCCTCAAGGGATACACATAACAATGTCTTTAAGCTCTTCTGAAGCACTAAAACACCCACAGAATGGAAGATATTCCAGAGAGGCGGTCAGTTTGATAAACTTGAAGTTCATCAGGAGACTACCTGAGGCCAGATTAAAGAAGTGTTGGAGGAGACCTTCAATATGGCAGAAGAGTAAGACATGGAGATCACCTTCCTCCTCACAAATACATCAGAAATATATCTACATGTGGAACAACCCCTACAAAACACCTACTGAACCCTGGCAGAAGACCTCAGACTTCCCAAAAGGCAAGAAACTCCTCACGTACCCGGGTAAGGCAAAAGAAAAAGAAAAAACAGAGACAAAAGAATAGGGACGGGACCTGCACCTCTGGAGGGAGATGTGAAGGAGGAAAAGTTTCCACAAACTAGGAAGCCCCTTCACTGGTGGAGACGGGGCATGGGATGGGAGGAAGCTTCAGAGCCACAGAGAAGAGTACAGCCACAGGGGTGCAGAGGCCAAAGCGGAGAGATTTCTGCACAGAGGATCAGTGTTGACCAGCACTCACCAGCCTGAGAGGCTTCTCTGCTTACCCGCTGGGGCGGGCAGGAGCTGGGAGCTGAGGCTCCTGCATTCAAGATCAGATACCAGGGAGGACGGGAGTTGGCTGCGTGAACACAGCCTGAAGGGGGCTAGTGCACCACAGCTAGCTGGGAGGGAGTCCGGGAAAAAGTCTGGAACTGCCTAAGAGGCAAGAGACCCTTGTTTCGGGGTGAATGAGGAGAGGGGATTCAGAGAATCGCCTAAACAAGCTCCAGAGACGGGCACGAGCCACGGATATCAGCGTGGACCACAGAGGTGGGCATGACACGCTAAGGCTGCTACTGCAGCCAAGAAGCCTGTGTGCAAGCACAGGTCACTATCCACACCTCCCCGCCTGGGAGCCTGTGCAGCCCGCCACTGCCAGGGTCCCGTGATCCAGGGACAACTTCCCCGGGAGAACATACGGCGCACCTCAGGCTGTTGCATGGTCACGCCGGCCTCTGCTGCTGAAGGCTCGCCCCACATTCCATACCACTCCCCGTCCCTGGCCTGAGTGAGCCAGAGCTCCCTAATCAGCTTCTACTTTAACCCCATCCTGTCTGAGGAAAACAGACGCCTTCAGGCGACCTACATGAAGAGGCGGGGCCAAATCCAAAGCTGAACCCCAGGAGCTGTGTGAACAAAGAAGAGAAAGGGAAATCTCTCCCAGCAGCCTCGGGAGTAGTGGCTTAAATCTCCACAATCAACTTGATATACCCTTCATCTGTGGAATACCTGAATAGACAAAAAATCATCCCAAAATTGAGGCGGTGGACATTGAGATCAAAGTATATATTTTTTTCCTTTTTCTCTTTTTGTGAGTGTGTATGTGTATACTTCTTTGTGTGAATTTGTCTGTATAACTTCACTTTTACCATTTGTCCTAGGGTTCTGTCTGTCCATTTTATTTATTTACTTATCTTAATATAGTTTTTAGCACTTGTTATCATAGGTGGATTTGTTTTGTGGTTTGGTTGCTCTCTTCTTTCTTTCTTTCTTTCTTTTATTTCTCTTTTTTTATTAGCTTTTAATTCTTTTAATTTTAATAATTATTTTTATTTTTTATTTTAATAACTTTTTATTTTATTTTATTTTTTCTTTCTTTCTTTTTTTCTCCCTTTTCTTTTAAGTCATGTGGCTGACAGGGTCTTGGTGCTCTGACTGGGTGTCAGGCCTGTGCCCCTGAGGTGGGAGAGCTGAGTTCAGGACATTGGTCCACCAGAAACCTCCTGGCTCCACATAATATCAAATGGTGAAAGCTCTCCCAAAGATCTCCATCTTAACACTGAGACCCAGCTCCACTCAATGACCAGCAAGCGACAGTACTGGACACCCCATGCCAAACAACTAGCAAGACAGGAACACAACCCCACCCATTAGCAGAGAGGTTGCCTAAAATCATAATAAGGTCACAGGCACCCCAAAACACACTACCAGATGTGGTCCTACCCACCAGAAAGGCAAAATCCAGCCTTATCCACCAGACACAGGCACTAGTCCCCTCCACCAGGAAGCCTACACACCCACTGAACCAACCTTCGTCACAGGAGGCAGACACCAAAAACAACGGGAACTATGAACCTGCAGTCTGTAAAAAGGAGACACCAAAAACAGTAAGTTAAGCAAAATGAAAAGACAGAGAAACACACAGCAAAAGAAGGAGAAAGGTAAAAACACACCAAACCAAACAAATGAAGAGGAAATAGGCAGTCTACCCGAAAAAGAATTCAGAGTAATGATAGTAAAGATTATTCAAAACTTTAGAAATAGATTGGAGAAAATACAAGAAACGTTTAACAAGGACTTAGAAGAACTAACAAGCAAACAGGCAATGATGAACAGCACAGTAAATGAAATTAAAAATTATCTACAAGGAATCAATAGCAGAATAACTGAGGCCGAAGAATGGATAAGTGAACTGGAAGATAAAATACTGGAAGTAGCTACTGCAGAGCAGAATAAAAAAAAAAAAAAAAAGAATGAGAGAGAGCTTCAAGATGGTGGACGAGTAAGACATAGAGATTACCTTCCTCTCCACAAATACATAAGAAATACATCTACATGTGGAACAACTCCTACAGAAAACCTACTGAACGCTGGCAGCAGACCTCAGACATCCCAAAAGACAAGGAACTCCCCAAGTACCTGGGTAGGGCCAAAGAAAAAAGAAAAAAAAAAGACAAAAGAATATGGAGGGGACGTGCACAAGGGGGAGGAAGCTGTGAAGGAGGAAAGGTTTCCACACACTAGGAAGCCCCTTCATGGACAGAGACTGTGGGTGTTAGAGAGGTGAAGCTTGGAGCCATGGAAGAGAGCATAGCAACAGGGGTGTGGAGGACAAAGCAGAGAGATTCCCCATAGAGGATCGGTGCTGACCTGCACTCACAAGCCTGAGAGGCTTGTCGACTCAAATGCCAGGATGGGTGGGGGCTGGGAGCTGAGGCTCAGGCTTCAGCCAGGTCCCAGGGAGAGGACTGGGGTTCACTGCATGAAAACACCCTGAAGGGGGCTAGTACACCACAGCTAGCCAGGAGGGAGTCCGGGAAAATGTCTGGAGCTGCTGAAGAGGCAAGAGACTTTTTCTTGACTCTTTGTTTCCTGGTGCAAGAGGAGAGGGGATTAAGAGTGCCACTTAAAGGAGCAACAGAGATGAGCGCGAGCTGTGGTTATCAGTGTGGACCCCAGAGACGGGCATGAGACACTAAGGCCACTGCTGCAGCCACCAAGTAGCCTGTGTGCAAGCACAGGTCACTATCCACACCTCCTTTCCCGGGAGCCTGTGCAGCCCGCCACTGCCAGGGTCCCGTGATCCAGGGACAACTTCCCCAGGAAAACACAGGGTGTGCTGTGGAAATAACTACTGTAGAGAAGAAAAAAGAGAAAAGAATGAAAAGAATTGAGGACAGTCTCAGAGAACTCTGAGACAACGTTAAACGCACCAACATTCGGATGATAGGGGTCCCAAAAGAAGAAGAGAAAAAGAAACTGACTGAAAAAATATTTGAAGAGATTATAGCTGAAAACTTCCCTAATATGAGAAAGTAAATAGTTACACAAGTGCAGGAAGCACAGAGACTCACATACAGGTTAAATCCAAGGAAAAGCACACCAAGACACGTATTAATCAAACTAACAAAAATTAAATACAAACAACAAAGATTAAAAGCAGCAAGGGAAAAACAACAAATAACACATAAGGGAATCCACATAAGGTTAACAGCTGATCTTTCAGCAGAAACTCTGCAAGACAGAAGGGAGTGGCAGGACATATTTAAAGTGATGAAGGAGAAAAACCTACAACCAATATTACTGTACCAAGCAATGATCTCATTCAGATTTGATGGAGAAATTAAAACCTTTACAGACAAGCAAAAGGTAAGAGAATTCAGCACCAGCAAACAAGCTGTACAACAAATGCTACAGGAACTTCTCTAGGCAAGAAACACAAGAGAATGAAAAGATCTACAATAATAAACCCAAAACAATTTTAAAAATGGTAATAGGAACATACATATTGATAATTACCTTAAACGTAAATGGATTAAATGCTCCAGCCAAAAGACAGGCATTGGCAGAATGGATACAAAAACAAGACCCGTATGTATGCTGTCTACAAGAGACTCACTTCAGACCTAGGGACACCTACAGACTGAGAGTCAGGGGATGGAAAAAGATATTCCATGCATATGGACATCAAAAGAAAGCTGGAGTAGCGATTCTCATATCAGACAAAATACACTTTAAAATAAAGACTATTACAAGAGACAAAGAAGGACACTACATAATGACCAAGGGATCAATCGAAGAAGAAGATATAACAATTGTAAATATTTATGTACACAACATAGGAGCACCTCAATACATAAGGCAAATACTAAGAGCCATAAAAGGGGAAATCAACAATAATACAATCATAGTAGGGGATTTTAACACCTCACTTTCACCAATGGACAGATCATCCAAAATGAAAATAAATAAGGAAACACAAGCTTTAAATGATGCATTAAACAAGATGGACTTAATGGATATTTATAGGATATTCCATCCAAAAACGAGAATACACATACTTCTCAAGTGCTCATGGAACATTCTCCAGGATAGACCATATCTTGGATCACAAATCAAGCCTTCGTAAATTTAAGAAAATTGAAATTGTATCAAGTATCTTTTCAGACCACAACACTATGAGACTAGATATCAATTACAGGAAAAAAATCTGTTAGAAATACAAATACATGGAGGCTAAACAACACAGTACTTAATAACCAAGAGATCGATGAAGAAATCAAAGAGCAAATCAAAAAATAACTAGAAACAATGAAAACACGATGACCCAAAACCTATGGGATGTAGCAAAAGCGTTCTTAGAAGGGAAGTTTATAGCAATATTATCCTACCATAAGAAACAAGAAACATCTCAAATAAACAACTTAACCTTACACATAAAGCAATTAGAGAAAGAAGAAAAAAAAATCCCAAAGGTAGCAGAAAGAAGGGACTCATAAAGATCAGATCAGAAATAAATGAAAAAGAAATAAAGGAAATGAGAAAAAAATCAATAAAGCTAAAAGATGGTTCTTTGAGAAGATAAACAAAATTGATAAACCATTAGCCAGACTTATCAAGAAAAAAGGGAGAAGACTCAAATCAATAGAATTAGAAATGCAAAAGGAGAAGTAACAATGGACACAGCAGAAATACAAAGGATCATGAGAGATTACTACAAGCAACTATAGACCAATAAGAGGGACAACCTAGAAGAAATGGAAAAGTTCTTAGAAATGCACAATCTTCTGAGACGGAACCAGGAAAAATAGAAAATATGAACAGAACAATCACAAGCACTGAAATTGAAACTGTAATTAAAAATTTCCAACAAACAAAAGACCAGGATCAGATGGTTTCACAGGCAAATTCTTATAAATATATACAGAAGAGCTAACACCTCTCCTTCTCAAACTCTTCCAAAATATAGCAGACGGAGGAATACTCCCAAACTCATTCTACGAGGCCACAATCATTCTGATACAAAAACCTGGCAAAGATGTCACAAAGAAAGAAAACTACATGCCAATATCACTGATGAACATAGATGCAAACATCCTCAACAAAATACTAGCAAACAGAATCCAACAGCACATTAAAAGAATCATACACTATGATCAAGTGGGGTTTATCCCAAGAACGCAAGGATTCTTCAATATACACAAATCAATCAATGTGATACACCATATTAACAAATTGAAGGAGAAAAACCATATGATCATCTCAACTGATGCAGAGAAAACTTTTCACAAAATTCAACACAAATTTATGATAAAAACCCTCCAGAATGTAGACATACATGGAACTTTCCTCAACATAATAAAGGACATATATGACAAACCCACAGCCAACATCATCCTCAATGATGAAAAAATGAAACCATTTCCACTAAGAGCAGGAACAAGACAAGGTTGCCAACTCTCACCACTATTATTAGACATAGTTTTGGAAGTTTTAGCCACAGCAATCAGAGAAGAAAAAGAAACAAAAGGAATCCAAATTGGAAAAGAAAAAGTAAAGCTGTCACTGTTTGCAAATGACATGATACTATACATAGAGAATCCTAAAGATGCTACCAGAAAACTACTAGAGCTAATTAATGAATTTGGTAAAGTAGCAGGATACAAAATTAATGCACAGAAATATCTTGCATTCCTATACACTAATGATGAACAATCTAAAAGAGAAATTAAGAAAAGACTCCCATTTACCAATGCAACAAAAAGAATTAAATATCTAGGAATAAACCTACTTAAGGAGACAAAAAGCCTGTATGCAGAAAATTATAACATAATGATGAAAGACATTAAAGATGATACAAATAGATGCATAGATATACCATGTTCCTGGATTGGAAGAATCAACATTGTGAAAATGATTATATTACTGAAAGCAATCTACAGATTCAGTGCAATCCCTATCAAATTACCACTGGCATTTTTCACAGAACTAGAACAAAATATTTCACAATTTGTATGGAAACACAAAAGACCCCAAATAGTCCATGCAATCATCAGAAAGAAAAACGGAGCTGGAGGAATCAGGATCCCTGGTTTCAGACTATACTACAAAGCTACAGTAATCAAGACAGTATGGTACTGGCACAAAAACAGAAATATAGATCAATGGAACAGGATTGAAAGCCCAGAGATAAACCCACACACATATGGTCACCTTATCTTTGATAAACGAGGCAAGAATATACAGTGAAGAAAAGACAGCCTCTTCAATAAGTGTTGCTGGGAAAACTGGAGAGCTACATGTAAAAGACTGAAATTAGAACACTCCCTAACACCATACACAAAAATAAACTCAAAATGGTTTAAAGACCTAAATGTAAGGTCAGACACCATGTAACTCTTAGAGGAAAATATAGGCAGAACACTGTATGACATACATCACAGCAAGATCCTTTTTGACCCACCTACTGGAGAAATGGAAATAAAAACAAAAATAAACAAATGGGACCAAATGAAACTTAAAAGCTTTTGCACAGCAAAGGAAACCATAAACGAGATGAAAAGACAAACCTCAGAATGGGAGAAAATATTGGCAAATGAAGCAACTAACAGAGGATTAATCTCCAAAACATACAAGCAACTCCTGCAGCTCAATATCAAAAAACAAAAAAACCAATCCAAAAATGGGCAGAAGACCTAAACAGACATTTCTCCAAAGAAGATATACAGATTGCAAACAGACATATGAAAGCATGCTCAACATCACTAATCATTAGAGAAATGCAAATCAAAACTACAATTAGATATCAACTCACACCAGTCAGAATGGCCATCATCAAAATATCTACAAACAATAAATGCTGGAGAGGATGTAGAGAAAAGGGAACCCTCTTGCACTCTTGGTAGGAATGTAAATTGATACAGCACTATGGAGAAAAGTATGGACGTTCCTTAAAAAACTAAAAATAAAACTACCATATGACCCAGCAATCCCACTACCTGGCATATACCCTGAGGAAACCATAATTCAGAAAGAGTCGTGTACCAAAATATTCATTGCAGCTCCATTTACAATAGCCAGGATTGGAAGCAACCAAAGTGTCCATCAACATATGAATGGATAAAGATGTGGCACTTATATACAGTGGAATATTACTCAGCCATAAAAAGGAATGAAACTGAGTTATTTGTAGTGAGGTGGATGGACATAGAGACTGTCATACAGAGGGAAGTATGTCAGAAAGAGAAAAAAAATACCATATGCTAACACATATAGATAGAATCTAAAAAAAGAAAACAATGGTCATTGTTTTGCCCCTTGCATCTAGGGGAAAGATGGGAATAAAGATACAGAACTACTAGAGAATGGAGTTGAGGATATGGGGAGAGGGAAAGGTAAGCTGGAACAAAATGAGAGAGTGCAATGGACATATGTACACTACCAAATGTAAAGTAGATAGCTAGTGGGAAGCAGCTGCATAGCATGGGGAGATCAGCTCGGTGCTTTGTGACCACCTGGAAGGGTGGGATAGGGAGTGTGGGAGGGAGGGAGTCACAAGTGGGAAGAGATATGGGACATATTTGTATGTATATCTGATTCACTTTGTTGTAAAGCACAAGCTAACACAACATTGTAAAGCAATTATACTCCAATAAAGATGTTAAAAAAAAAGAATGAAAAGAATTGAGGACTCTCAGACCTCTGGGACAACATTAAACACACCAACATTCGAATTATAGGGGTCCCAGAAGAAGAAGAGAAAAAGAAAGGGATTGAGTTAATATTTGAAAAGATTATAGTTCAAAACATCCCTAATATGGGAAAGAAAATAGTTCATATAGTCGAGGAAGGGAACAAAGTTCCATAAAGGATAAATCCAAGGAGAAACACTTAAAGACACATATTAAACAAAGTATCAAAAATTAAATACAAAGAACAAATATTAAAAGCAACAAAGGAAAAACAACAAATAACAGGCAAGGGAATCCCCATAAAGTTAAGAGTTTATCTTTCAGCAGAAACTCTGCAAGCCAGAAGGGAGTGCCAGGACATATTGAAAGCGAGGAAAGGGAAAAACCGACAACCAAGATTACTCTACCCAGCATGCAGCTCATTCAGATTCAACAGTGAAATTAAAAACTTTAAAGACAAGCAAAAGCTAAGAGAATTCATCACCACCAACCCAGCTTTACAGCAAATGCTAAAGGAAATTCTTGTGGCAAGAAACACAAGAGAAGGAAAAGACCTACAGTAACAAATGCAAAACAATTAAGAAAATGGTAATAGGAACATACATATCAATAATTACCTTAAGTGTAAATGGATTAAATTATCCAATCAAAAGACAGACTGGCTGAATACATACAAAAACAAGACCTATATATATGCTGTCTACAAGACACCCACTTCAGACCTAGGGACACATACAGACTGAAAGTGAGGGGATGAAAAAGATATTCCATGCAAATGGAAATCAAAAGAAAGCTGGAGTAGAAATTCTCATATCAGACAAAATAGAGTTTAAAACATAGACTATTACAAGAGTCAGAGAAGTACACTACATAAAGATCAAGGGATCAATCCAAGAAGAAGATATAACAATTGTAAACATTTATGCACCCAACATAGAAACACCTCAATACATAAGGCAAATGCTAAGAGTCATAAAAGGGGAAATCGACAGTAACATAATCATAGTAGGGGATTTTAACACCCCACTTTCACAGATGGACAGATTATCCAAAATGAAAATAAATAAGGAAACACAAGCTTTAAATGTTACATTAAACAAGATACACTTAATTGATATTTATACAGGTTCCATCCAAAACCAACAGAATACACTTTCTTCTCAATAGCTCATGGAATATTCTCCAGAATAGATCATATCTTGGGTCACAAATCAAGCCTTGGTAAATTTAAGAAAATTGAAATCGTGTTAAATATATTTTGTGACCACAATGCTATTAAACAAGATATCAATTACAGGAAAAAAACTGTACATTATACAAACTCATGGAGGCTAAACAGTACACTACTAAATACCCAAGAGATCACTGAATAAATCAACAAGGAAATAAAAACTACCTAGAATCAAATGACAGGGAAAACACGACAACCCAAAACATATGGGATGCAGCAAAAGCAGTTCTAAGAGGGAAGTTTATAGTAATATAATCCTACCTCAAGAAACAAGAAAAATCTCAAAGAAACAACAAGATCAGATCAGAAATAAATGAAAAAGAAATGAAGGAAACGAGAGCAAAGATCAATAAAACTAAAAGCTCCTTCTTTGAGAAGATAAATAATTGATAAACCATTAGCCAGACTTATCAAGAAAAAAAATGGAGAAGACTGTAATCAACAGAATTAGAAATGAAAAAGAAGGGGGCTTCCCTGTTGGCGCAGTGGTTGAGAGTCCGCCTGCCGATGCAGGGGATACGGGTTCGTGCCCCGGTCTAGGAAGATCCCACATGCCGCGGAGCGGCTGGGCCCGTGAGCCATGGCTGCTGAGCCTGCGCGTCCGGAGCCTGTGCTCTGCAACTGGAGTGGCCACAACAGTGAGAGGCCCGCGTACCACAAAAAAAAAAAAAGAAATTAAAAAAAAAAAAAAAAAGAAATGAAAAAGAAGTAACAACTGACACTGCAGAAATACAAAGGATCATCAAAGATTGCTACAAGCAACTATATGAAAATAAAATGGACAAACTGGAAGAAATGGACAAATTCTTAGAAAAGCACAACATTCTGAGACTGAATCAGAAAGAAATAGAAACTATAAACAGACCAATCACAAGCACTGAAATTGAGACTGTGATTAAAAACCTTCCAACAAACAAAAGACCAGGACCAGATGGCTTCACAGATGAATTCTATCAAAATTTATAGAAGAGCTAACACCTCTGCTTCTCAAACTCTTCCAAATTATAGCAGAGAGAGGAAAACTCCCAAATTCCTTCTATGAGATCACCATCACCTGATACCAAAACCAGACAAAGATGTCATAAAGAAAAGAAACTACAGGCCAATATCACTGAAGAACATAGATGCAAACATCCTCAATAAAATACTAGCAAACAGAATCCAGGAGCACATTAAAAGGAACATACACCATGATTAAGTGGGGTTTATCCCAGGAATGCAAGGATTTTTCAGTATATGCAAATCAGTCAATGTGATACACCATGTTAAAAAATTAAAGGATAAAAAACATATGATCATCTCAATAGATGCAGAAAAAACTTTCAACAAAATTCACACCCATTTTTGACAAAAACCCTCTAGAAAGTAGGCATAGAGGGAACTTACCTCAACATAATAAAGGCCATATATGACAAACTCACAGCCAACATCGCCCTCAATGGTGAAAAAATGAAACCATTTCCACTAAGATCAGGAACAAGACAAGACTTCCAACTCTCACCACTATTATTCAACATAATTTTGGAAGTTTTAGCCACAGCAATCACAGAAGAAAAAGAAATAAAAGGAATCCAAATTGGAAAAGAAGAAGTAAAGCTGTCACTGTTTGCAAATGACATGATACTATACATAGAGAATCCTAAAGACTCTACCAGTAAACTAGTAGAGCTAATCAATGAATTTGGTAAGGTAGCAGGAAACAAAATTAATGTGCAGAAATCTCTTTCATTCCTATACACTACTGATGAAAAATCTGAAAGAGAAATTAAGGAAACACTCCCATTTACCAATGCAACAAAAAGAATAAAATATCTAGGAATAAACCTACCTAAGGAGACAAAAGACCTGTATCCTGAAAACTGTAAGACACTGATGAAAGAAATTAAACATGATACTAACAGAAGGAGAGATATACCATGTTCTTGGATTGGAAGTATTAACATTGTGAAAAAGATTATAGTAGCGAAGGCAATCTACAGATTCAATGCAATCCCTATCAAACTACCACTGGCATTTTTCACAGAACTAGAACAAAGTATTTCACAATTTGTATGGAAATACAAAAGACCCTGAATAGCCAAAGCAATCTTGAGAAAGAAAAACGGAGCTGGAGGAATCAGGCTCCCTGACTTCAGACTATACTACAAAGCTACAGTAATCAAGACAGTATGGTACTGGCACAAAAACAGAAATATAGATCAATGGAACAGGATAGAAGTGCAGACATAAACCCATGAACATAAGGTCACCTTATTTTTGATAAAGGAAGCAAGAATATACAATGGAGAAAAGATAGCCTCTTCAATAAGTGGTGCTGGGGAAACTGGACAGCTACATGTAAAAGAATGAAATTAGAACACTCCCTAACACCATACACAAAAATAAACTCAAAATGGATTAAAGACCTAAATGTAAGGCTGGACATTATAAAACTCTTAGAGGAAAGCATAGGCAGAACACTGTATGACATACATCACAACAAGATCCTTTTTGACCCACCTCCTAGAGAAATGGAAATAAAAACAAAAATATACAAATGAGACCTAATGAAACTTAAAAGCTTTTGTACAGCAAAAGAAATCATAAACAAGACATAAAGACAACACTCAGAATGGGAGAAAATATTTGCAAAGAAGCTACTGGCAAAGGCTTAATCTCCAAAATTTACAAGCAGCTCAATATCAAAAAAACAAACAACCCAATCCAAAAATGGGCAGAAGACCTAAATAGACATTTCTCCAAAGAAGACATACAGATTGCCAACAAACACATGAAAGGATGCTCAATATCACTAATCATTAGAGAGGTGCAAATCAAAACTACAATGAGGTATCAACTCACACCAGTCAGAATGGCCATCATCAAAAAATCTACAAACAATAAATGCTGGGGAGGGTGTGGAGAAAAGGGAAAGCTCTCGCACCCATGGTGGAATGTAAATTGATACAGCCACTATGGAGAACAGTATGGAGGTTCCTTAAAAAACTAAAAATAGAGCTACCATACAACCCAACAATCCTTCTACTAGGCATATACCCTGAGAAAACCATAATTCAAAAAGAGTCATGTACCACAATGTTCATTGCAGCTGTATTTATAATAGACTGGACATGGAAGTAACCTAAGTGTCCATCAACAGATGAATGGATAAAGAAGATGTGGCACATATATACAATGGAATATTACTCAGCCATAAAAAGAAACAAAATTGAGTTATTTGTAGTGAAGTGGATGGACTTAGATTCTGTCATACAGAGTGAAGTAAGTCAGAAAGAGAAACACAAATACCATATGCTAACACATATATATGGAATCAAAAAAATTGGTTATGAAGAACCTAGGGGCAGGAATAAAGATGCAGATGTAGAGAACGGACTTGTGGACACGGGGAGGGGGAAGTATAACCTGGGACAAAGTGAGAGAGTGGCATGGGCTTATATCTACTACCAAATGTAAAACCAATAGATAGTGGGAAGCAGCCGCATAGCACAGGGAGATCAGCTTGGTGCTGTTTGACCACCTATAGGGGTGGAATAGGGAGGTTCGGAGGGAGACACAAGAGGGAGGGGATATGGGGATATATGTATATGTGTAGCTGATTCACTTATAAAGCAGAAACTAACACACCATTGTAAAGCATTATACTCCAATAAAGATGTTTTTAAAATAATAAATAAATAAATAAATAAAATAAAGAAACGTAGGCCCAGTGCACACCCTGATTCTTATCAGCAACCCCACCCTTTAACCATTGCTATAAAACTCCTCACCAAATCCTACCAGATTGGGACACATAATTTCTGAGGGGCATGAGCCCGTTGTGTCCCCCTTTGCCTGAAAAAGCAATAAGGCTATTCTTTTCTACTTCACCCAAACTCTATCCTTGAGATTTGATTTGGCACTGATGCACAGAGGCCGAGCTTTTGGCATCACTCTCTCCTTCATCTTCTGATCCAACTCCAAGAGCTAAGGAGGGAATGACATTGATTTATGCATGAGAATGAAGTTTTAAAATAATCAGGACTGAGTCTCACAGAATTTACTTGAGACTGCTTTGTTAACAAAAAGTATCTGAGAAATTAGGAAAGCAGACTGAGTCCATAACAGTCTTTGCTGTGAGGCAGAAAGGTTGGACAGTGCACAACTGGTAGCAGCTGTTTAGAAAAACAAAACTACTTCCTGTTTATACCTCCAATGAGGCGAGACTCTTCACTAAACTTGTCACATATAATGTATATTCTGAAAATTTCCTGAACAAATATAAGTTTGCTTCCTCTGCTGTTCCTCAATCTAATGCTATATGTATCTAACTACATCTCTATAAAATAACTAAAAATACCTTACGTTTTTATGATGTCTTTGATATCACATGGTTCTTTCACCATTTTTTAAAAAATCTTACAACACTAATTTTGGCAGTTAGAAGTACACACCCAGAAAATAGTAGATCGGGGGCTCATTCTCAAATCCCACAAAACTCAAATCTGGAGTTTCTGTTTCCATCTCGAGCTGGTTTCCCCTCCCCAACTACCTGGTTTTGTGTTTTGGGGGGAGCTGATGAGGCCCAGTGTGGTCACTTGCTGTGCATCTTCCCCCTCTGTTTCCTCTTCCACTGCTCCTTGGATTGTTTCCACCTCCTATTTTTCTTCCTCATCATTGCCCCTCCCCCCCCACGCTCACTTCTGCTCACTTCATGCCTTATTCACCCTCATTGCAAAGAAAAGTCACTGAATCCAAATGCCATCGTCAGTGGAGGGCCCTGCAGGAAACATATCAAGCACAGAAGGAGTACTCAGCACTCAACAGAGGAAAGACTTGGTTCTAAAGGGAATAGTTCACAGCTGTTGAGAGACTCAAGATTTTGGTAGGTTGTTTCTCCCCCACTTTGGTGAGAAGGATAAGCTTGGCAAATCAAAGCTGGTATTTCTTCTTTAGTGTCTGATTTAGGAGAGTATACATCAGAGGAAAGCACTTGTAAAAGCATTATAGCATTATAGAAAAATAATTGGAATGCTTCATCTTTGCACATTATAGCTTGTTAAAGTTGCTGTAGGGACTAGCCAGATTAATTAGAAAGAAGGAATATGCAATTTCTCTAGCTTAGCACTCTGAGGGTCAGAGATATTCCTGTTCATCCTAGTAAATGTTAAGTCTAAAGATAAACCAAAGGAGTGAATTGAAGGAATTTGCCTGAAAACGTGGCAGCTTCCTACCACTTACCCTCCAAAAAAATGACCTATTCAGAATACATAAGGAAGAAGTTAGGTTATAATGTTTCCATTGTTCACAATGCTGTATCCTACATAGTCAGGCATGGGAAGTGATGGGAAATAACATTTGTTGAGTGTGCTCTCTGAGCCAGACACTGAAATGGGAGCTTTATTAATGTCACATCTTTTAATTCTCCTCAAAACCCCATGAGTTTATCTTCATTTTCAGGGAATGAACTGACACTTGGAATTCAAACTAAGATCAGTCTGATTTCAGAGGGCTGCACTTTTTTTCAGTTCTACCAGGTACCATCTGGGTTGAAGCTCTTTATCAGTGATAATGGCAGAGATCATGCCACATATCTGTACCATTTTCTGTCCCTGGGCATTGTCCACTTCCTTTGTAGTTAAGTTGGGGCCACTGGACTTAGTTCTGGCCAACGGGAATGTAAGTGAAAAGGATGCACCTCTCCCGGTTGGAGACAATTAGAGTGGTTGTTTCTTCCATGTTACACTTCCCTTTGGAAACCACATGGCAGCAACATAAGGGAAGCAGACCCTGGATGACTGACTTGGCAGGTGGAAGAGAAACCAGCTGACCCATTCTTTTCCACTTCTCCCAAAACTCTTTCTCTGATATTTGATTCATTACTAGGGCACAGAGGCTGAGTTTTCAGCATAACCTTTGCCATCCTCTAGATCATACATGGGCAGCTGTCCTAATGTCCACACCTGTGACCTCACTGCCTTTCACAGGGAAGGCTGAGCTTCTCGTCTGCATGAGCCTCCCTGTGTGTTAGGCACATTGTCACTTTACTGGCTCTACATTTGGAAAACTCTCAGCTATGATAAACAGAAAAGAAATGCATCCCAGGTTCCCTTTAACTGTAGAATTATTCCTTCCCTCCCTCTTATTCCTCACAGACCAACAATCCTAGTAGAATGCCCCTGCCTCACATTGTTCTGAAATGCAGGTTCTGTGGACCTTAGGTCTCTGGCTCCAAAGTGTTCAAACACTGAACTTATTTCATGGTAACAAAGGACAAGGAATGTGTCTAGGGGGTAAATACTAAACTGAAAACTAATAGAATAAAAACAACATGAAGAATCTGGACCACCTGAAGCTGGGATTAGAAAACTAGATGACTGAGCAGGAAAGAAGGCCACTGACAGCCAAGCTAACTACTTGACAAGTTTGCCTCAGGCCAGCCCTTCCCAGACACAGGGAAAGTGTCTTCTTCCATTACTGTCAAACACTCAAATCGATTTTATTTATTTATTTATTTTTTTTTTTGCGGTACACGGGCCTCTCACTGCCATGGCCTCTCCCATTGCGGAGCACAGGCTCTGGACACGCAGGCCCAGTGGCCATGGCTCACGGGCCTAGCCACTCTGCGACATGTGGGATCTTCCCGAACCGGGGCACGAACCCGTGTCCCCTGTATCGGCAGGCAGACTCTCAACCACTGTGCCACCAGGGAAGCCCTCAAATCGCTTTTTAAGATGTCTCTCTAAAGATCACCATTTTTTGCCTCTCCATTACTTCATTTTTTTGCTCACTCGTGCAGCCATGCACCATGTGAAAGTACTATGGAAGATGAATTGTGTTAAGATTTCATGGTGGAGTCTGGCCTGCGCTAGCTGTTACACATAAGCCAAAGACCAGGTGCCGAGGTACCTCGTAACCTAGAGGACAGGGATGTGGTTTCATTCTTATGTGTCCATCTCTGTGTTAGAGCAGGCAGATAACTAAATATGAGCAGAGAAACGTGGGCACGGGCCAAACGGCAGGAAACCATACATCTTGTAAACAACAGGGTCCTAGGGCAGACAAGGAAAAGTAGAAACCTCCAGACTGACAGGAAAGCACACATTGTGGGGGACAAGCGTCCTGGAGGCAGACAAAGAAAGGCGGGAAAGGGTTGGAATCTCTGGCACCCGAATGTAACCTTTTGCTCATTTTGCTCTCATTACGATAAAATTAGCCTTGCAGACAAGAAGTTCCCATTATGCACCAACACCATGAAGCTTCTGATCAAGACTGAATAAGGACAAAAATCCCTCCTCTTCTTGGAAAGGTGGAGCTGGGATGAAAATCAGGGAATACGACCCCCAAAACTTTCCTTCCCCAGTGAATATGTAACCCATTCATTTTCATACCCCACATAACTGGCTTGTCAAAGAAACTCAGTGCAGCTACTCACCTCTCCCCTTGAGAGCGTACTATCATTTAATAAAGGTTGCTTTGCTTTCTTAACTTCCCTGTCTCATCTCTGAATTCTTTCTGCAATGAGACAAGAACCTACTCTCCGGTAACACTCGTACACACACACAGACATGCACGCACAACTACCCTAAATAACTTCACTCCCTCCAGCACCAGAGATGCTCAGGCCTCAACAGAGAGAGGCACAGAGAACACTAGAATATGAAGTAGGAGAAAACAGCCCACCAGGGTACGCTTATCACATAGGGGTGAGAAGGACCAAAGTAGGTACTGCAGCCTGTGTTGACTTTCAAAGCATAGTGACAGTGTTCATTAATAATTGATTCCCAGCTGGTGAACACTCAGAGCAGCAGCCCCACTCTTGAGAACAGGATTGTTGATGAAAATCATCAATAAACAATCTATAATAGGAGTAGTTTGAGCCAAACTGAGGACTGCAGCCCAGAGGACAGCCTCTCAGATAACTCTGAGGAACTGCTCCAGAGAAGCATGGTTTTCAGCACAGTCTTATATCTCATCAGAACAAAGAACATTAAACAATTCAGGATACAGTCCTTCAAGGATTCAAAAAACTAAAAACATAAATACATAAATAAAAAACAGATCAGCATGTCACAGCAAATCAGTATAGTCTTGGCACCTGCGATGAGAGTCTTATTATTGAAGGAGTACCAGCATTAGTGTCCCAGGAAGGGAGTCATTTAATCTCTATTTAACATGGACTTCCTTTACCTTTAGTCGATGCACCCTTTTCTTTAATAATTAAAGCAGATGTACAATGCATGTTTGATAGGCCACAAACAGGCTGTTCTAGTTAGCAACAAATTCAAGTTAACTAATGTGTAAGCCAGAATGTCTTCCCCATACATCAATATGTGAAAATGTCTTTTATCAGGATGCAGGATAGAGGAAATGGGGAGGAACACATGCAGAGGAGTAGAAGTAGCGGGGAAAGAGTGGAAAAATTGTCTCCACAATACAAGGAAGAATAATGTGGAACAGGTTCTCAAAATGGCTCAAAATCAAATTACAGTGATCAGAAACAGGACAGGATGAGAAATAGTCAATTGAAAATGAATAATGTGGATAAGTTCCAAGAGTTCAGAGGAAGAAGAAATCAGAAAAAATCAAGTGGAATTATATAGGATGATTGCTGAAGGGGATGAGACCTTTTATAGAAGTGACTAAGAAGTAACACTTAAAAACAGTAGGCAAAACCAGGAAAAAGGTCAAGTGGTCTTGCCAACCCATGCAGGACTGGCCTTTCATCATTTCCTCTCCAGATCTGATTTTACATGTGCCACCAAGAACGGAAGAGCATGAGTCTGTTTACCCTTCCTAAGGGTCAGCTGCCCTCCCAGTCACATTGCACAAGCCTCACCATGGATCCAAAATGAAATGGTTTCTTATCACTGCTTCTCAGAACTTGGTTAAATAATATTCAACTCTCAGATTCAGAGTGTAAGACCTTCAGCTCTCTCCATTCCCGGAGGAACATGTACCTTTTGTTTTTTTTACTTCAACAAAACACATAAAGGTAGAAATTTAATAAGAGGTCATATTTTGTAATTTGTTGATAAAAGTTCAAGAGGCAAGGGGCTTCCCTGGTGGTGCAGTGGTTGAGAGTCCACCTGCCGATGTAGGGGACAAGGTTCGTGACCCCGTCCGGGAAGATCCCACATGCCGTGGAGCGGCTGGGCCCGTGAGCCATGGCCACTGAGCCTGCGCATCTGGAGCCTGTGCTCCGCAACGGGAGAGGCCACAACAGTGAGAGGCCTGTGTACCGCAAAAAAAAAAAAAAAAAAAAATTTCAAGAGGCAAGACCTGAGAATTTCCACCATGGTAGAACCTTAGATGCATCTGCCAAGCTAGCCAAGTTCCCTTAAGCACACTGACCATGTGTTTCTAAAGCTAGTGCTTGAGGATAGAGGTGCCTGGCTTCTAATCTATTCTCTTTGTGAACCAAAACATGGGGCTACTGTGCACAACGTTTTATTATCATTCTCAGAACTTGGATCAGAGAATATCTGGGATGAGAGGTAGGAGGTCAAGGTCAGGATTGAAGATGTAACAAATCAAGTTCCTGAAATCAACCAATACTGAGATATGAGACACAGATGAACTGACTCAACCAGAATAAGGATCCACAGCCAGCACTGAAATAGAAGGTGACAGAAGGGTGGGTGAACACAACATGGCAAGTGACAGAGGTGTAATCAAGAAGATTCTCAAGAGCTATCTCTCTCTCCTCCCTTGTGGGAAAAAGAAATTGGTAGCTTGGATAGTTTGCAGCCACCTACCTGAAAGATACATGTCAGAGGGTCATTCTGCACTGATCGGCCCCAATGTTCCTCTTGAAGAATCAGCCTCATTACCATGCTATTGTTGCCCTCATTACTGATCTAAAGGAGATCACTCTGGAACTCTATTGAGGAAATAGCTAATTTCTCTAGGACTTTCCCTGAAACCTAGAGGAAGCTGAACAAGTCCCTTCAGAAACACTGCTTACTGACTGACCCAGTTGTACAATGGCAGAAAGGGCCCAAGAGAAGGGTCTCAGCAGGAAGAAGACTAAAGAAGTGGAGCTGACCTGACCTCCTGCCTTATTGGACACTTAACCATTGTTCCCAGAAGCTCCCAGGGGCCAGAGCCAGCATCTGTCACCAGTGGGAGGTAAATCTGAGAGAAGCAGAAAGTCCATCAAGATGACAAGGACTGGGCTTCCCTGGTGGCACAGTGGTTGAGAGTCTGCCTGCCGATACAGGGGACACGGGTTCGTGCCCCGGTCCGGGAATATCCCACATGCTGCAGAGCAGCTGGGCCCGTGAGCCATGGCCGCTGAGCCTGCGCGTCCGGAGTCTGTGTTCTGCAATGGGAGAGGCCACAATACTGAGAGGCCCACGTACCGCAAAAAAAAAAAAAAAAAAAAAAAAATGACAAGGACTCAAAATGTGGAGGACTGCCTGCTTCAGAATCCACCAGGGGCCCCACCCTAGATCCATTCAATCAGAAGACCTGGATGTGGGCTCAGGAATCTGCATTTTAAGAAGCTTCCCCTACTTCCACTCCTTAACCCCACTCCACTGACTTAGGCACTCATCCTGTTCTGTCTTCCCAGCATCACCACCTGCAAGAGAGAAGTGGGTTAAATCCTACTGTCTAGCTAATATCATGGGAGAGTGTACAGATCATCACTCATTTCATCCCTCAGCGAATAATGGAGTCAGGGGGACAGGATACCAGGAAACCCTGGAAGAGGATAGGAGTCAATTACAGAGACCCTAAAGTGCAACCTAGCCCAGAAGGGTAGCTCCATTACACTCTGAGCAATTTGAAATTTGGAACTAAGACTCCCAGGGTATGGAGATATTCAGTAGGTGCTTAATAAAACAAGGAGAAGAGAGGAGGAGAGAGAGAGAAGGAGTGAGTAGAGCATGACCAGTCTTAGCCCAGTGTTCATTTTAGTCCCCCTGTGTTCTGTCCAGGTTGTACTATCAGCTCTAGCCCACTTGCAATCAACCTCTCATTTTCCTGTGGGTACTGGAGATTCTCATTCATCATGTTGACACATTTTGATGAAGGAAGCTAAGAGATCCTCAGTCCATGTTAACTGCCATTCCCTCTGATTCTCCAATCTGTCAGCTGCTTAAAAAAGAAAGCTCTTTTCTTCTATTTCATGTAGAAGATACTTCTGGAGGTCACAGCAGCTGGGGAGCATGCACAGAGAACAAGATGTGGATGGATGTGAAACAGGAGGGAAGGGAGAAGGGCACAACCTTTAAAAGAATGACATAGCCATAGGACATGACATAAACTGGTTAGAAATAACTAGGTCCAAGATGGCAGAAGACTCAAGTTCCGGTGGACCTTGAGCTTCATTATAAGCTCATTGAAATACATCAGCATACTAAATGACACACCCACCAGCATCTTGAGAGTTCTGAGGTTAACTGTAAAAAGTCAAAAAGTGGACAGTGGCCCGATTCCTTGAAATCTCTGCCCCTTCCCCAAAATAGTTGGAATAATCCTCCCACCCTATGAAATTACCCAGCCCATAAAACTAACCACCCCATATTTCAAGGCCTCTCACCTTCTGAGATGGCCCACATTCTGTCTGTGGAGTGTGTTTCTCTGTAAATCCACTTCTTACCTATCACTTTGTCTCTCCCTGAATTCTTTCTGCAATGAGACATAAAGAAACTGAGCTTCATTAAGTCTTGAAACCAGGTGTGTGATCTCAATTAAAAGACAGTGGGGGAGGAGCTTCAAGATGGCGGAAGAGGAAGATTCGGAGATCACCTTCCTCCCAACAAATACATCAGAAATACATCTACATGTGGAACAACTCCTACAGAACACATACTGAATGCTGGCAGAAGGTCTCAGACCTCCCAAAAGGCAAGAAAGTCCCCATGTACTTGGGTAGGGCAAAAGAAGAAAGAAAAAACAGAGGCAAAAGAATAGGGACGGAACCTGCACCAGTGGGAGGGAGCCGTGAAGGAGGAAAGGTGTCCACACACTAGGAGCCCCTTTGCGGGCGGAGACTGCAGGTGGCAGAGGGGGAAAGCTTCGGAGCCGCGGAGGAGAGCGCAGCCACAGGGGTGCAGAGGGCAAAGCGGAGAGATTCCCGCACAGAGGATCGGTGCCCTCAGGCACACACCAGCCCGAGAGGCTTGTCTGCTCGGCCACCGGGGCGGGCGGGGCTGGGAGCTGAGGCTCGGGCTTCTGTTGGAGCGCAGGGAGAAGACTGGGGTTGGTGGCGTGAACACAGCCTGAAGGGATTAGTGCGCCATGGCTGGCCGGGAGGGAGTCGGGAAAAGGTCTGGACCTGCCAAAGAGGCAAGAGACTTTTTCTTCCCTCTTTGTTTCCTGGTGCGTGAGGAGAGGGGATTAAGAGCGCCGCTTAAAGGAGCTCCAGAGACGGGCACGAGCCATGGCTATCACTATCAGCACGGACACCAAAGACGGGCATGGGATGTTAAGGCTGCTACTGCAGCCACCAAGAAGTCTGTGTGTGAGAACAGGTCACTATCCACACATCCCCTCCGGGGAGCCTGTGCAGCCCGCCACTGTCAGAGTCCCGGGATCCAGGGACAACTTCCCCGGGGGAACGCACGTCGCGCCTCAGGCTGGTGCAACGTCAGGTCGGCCTCTGCCGCCGCAGGCTTGCCCCGCATTCCGTACCCCTCCCTCCCCCCGGCCTGAGTGAGCCAGAGCCCCCGAATCAGCTGATCCTTTAACCCTGCCCTGTCTGAACAAAGAACAGAAGCCCTCAAGCGACTTACATGCAGAGGCGGGGCCAAATCCAAAGCTGAACCCCGGGAACTATGTGAACAAAGAAGAGAAAGGGAAATTTCTCCCAGCAGCCTCCGGAGCAATGGAATAAATCTTCACAATCAAGTTGATGTACCCTGCATCTGTGGAATACCTGAATAGACAATGAATCATCCCAAATTGAGGAGGTGGCCTTTGGGAGCAATGATATATATATATATATTTTTTTCCCCTTTTTCTCTTTTTGTGAGTGTGTATGTGTATGTTTCTATGTGTGATTTTGTCTGTATAGCTTTGCTTTTACCATTTGTCTTAGGATTCTGTCTGTCCATTTTTTTGTTTTTCTTTTATTATTAAAAAATTTTTTTTCTTAATAAGTATTTTTCATTTTAATAATTTTATTTTACTTTATTTTATTTTATCTTCTTTCTTTCTTTCTTTCTTTTCTCCCTTTTATTCTGAGCTGTGTGGAGGACAGGCTCCTGGTGCTCCAGCCAGGCGTCAGGGCTGTGCCTCTGAGGTCGGAGAGCCAAGTTCAGGACACTGATCCACAAGAGACCTCCCAGCTCCATGTAATATCAAACAGTGAAAATCTCCCAGAGATCTCTGTCTCAATGCCAAGACCCAGCTCCATTCAACGACCAGCAAGCTACAGTGCAGGACACCTTATGCCAAACAACTAGCAAGACAGGAACACAGCCACATCCATTAGCACAGAGGTTGCCTAAAATCATAATAAGGCCACAGATACCCCAAAACACACCACCAGACGTGGAATTGCCCACCAGAAAGACAAGATACAGGCTCATCCACCAGAACACAGGCAATAGTCCCCTCAACCAGGAAGCCTACACAACCCACTGAACCAACCTTAGCCACTGGGGACAGACAGCAAAAACAACAGAAACTACAGACCTGCAGCCTGGGAAAAGGAGACCCCAAACACAGTAAGTTAAGCAAAATGAGAAGACAGAGAAACACACAGAAGATGAAGGCAAAAACCCAACAGACCTAACAAATGAAGAGGAAATAGGCAGTCTACCTAAAAAAGAATTTAGAAAAATGATAGTAAAGATGATCCAAAGTTGTGGAAAGAGAATGGAGAAAATACAAGAATGTTTAACAAGGACGTAGAAGAACTAATAAGAAAACAAACAGAGATGAACAACACAATAAATGAAATTTAAAATTCTCTACAAGGGGTCAATAACAGGATAACTAAGGAAGAAGAATGGATAAGTGACCTGGAAGATAAAATCGTGGAAATAACTACTGCAGAGGAGAATAAAGAAAAAAGGATGAAAAGAATTGAGCACAGTCTCAGAGACCTCTGGGAAAAGAGCAAAAACACCAACATTCTAAATATAGGTGTCCCACAAGAAGAAGAGAAAAAGAAAGGAACTGAAAAAATATTTGAAGAGATTATAGTAGAAAACTTCTGTAATATGGGAAAGGAAATAGTTAATCAAGTCCAAGAAGCACAGAGAGTCCCATACAGGATAAATCCAAGGAGAGACACACCAAGACACATATTAATCAAACTATCAAAAATTAAATACAAAGAACAAATATTAAAAGCAGCAAGGGAAAAACAACAAGTTACACATAAGGGAATCCCCATAAGGTTAACAACTGATCTTTCAGCAGAAACTCTGCAAGCCAGAGGGAGTGGCAGGACATAATTAAAGTGATGAAAGAGAAAAAACTACAAACAAGATTATTCTACCCAGCAAGGATCTCATTCAGATTTGATGGAGAACTTAAAACCTTTACAGACAAGCAAAAGCTAAGAGAATTTAGCACCACCAAACCAGCTTTGCAGCAAACACTAAAGGAACTTCTCTAGGCAGGAAACACAAGAGAAGGAAAAGGCCTACAATAATAAACCCAAAACAATTAAGAAAATGGTAATAGGAACATACATATCAATAATTACCTTAAATGTAAACGGATTAAATGCTCCAACCAAAAGACATAGACTGGATGAATGGATACAAAAGCAAGACCCATATATATGCTGTCTACAAGATACCCACTTCAGACCTAGGGACACATACAGACTGAAAGTGAGGGGATGGAAAATGATATTCCATGCAAATGGACAACAAAAGAAAGCTGAAGTAGCAATTCTCATATCAGACAAAATAGACTTTAAAACAAAGACTATTACAGGAGACAAAGAAGGACACTACATAATGATCAAGGGATCAATCCAAGAAGAAAATATAACAATTGTAAATATTTATGCACCTAACATAGGAGCACCTCAATGCATAAGGCAAACACTAACAGCCCTAAAAGGGGAAATCGACAGTAACACAATCATAGTAGGGGATTTTAACACCCCACTTTCACCAATGGACAGATCATCCAAAATGAAAATAAATAAGGAAACACAAGCTTTAAATGATACATTAAACAAGATGGACTTAATTGATATTTATAGGACATTCCATCCAAAACAACAGAATACATATTCTTCTCAAGTGCTTATGAAACATTCTCCAGGATAGATCATATCTTGGGTCACAAATCAAGCCTTGGTAAATTTAATTGAAATTGTATGAAGTATCTATGAGACTAGATATCAATTACTGGAAAAAATCTCTTAGAAATACAAACACATGGAGGCTAAACAACACACTATTTAATAACCAAGAGATCACTGAAGAAATCAAAGAGGAAATCAGGAAATACCTAGAGACAAATGACAATGAAAACACAATGACCCAAATCCTATGGGATGCAGCAAAAGCAGTTCTAAGAGGGAAGTTTATAGCTAAACAAGCCTATGTTAGGAAACAAGAAACATCTCAAATAAACAACCTAACCTTACATCTAAAGCAATTAGAGAAAGAAGAACAAAAAACCCCCAAAGTTAGCAGAAGGAAAGAAATCATAAAGATCAGATCAGAAATAAATGAAAAACAAATAAAGGAAACGGTAGCAAAGATCAATAAAACTAAAAGCTGGTTCTTTCAGAGCATAAACAAATTGATAAACCATTAGCCAGACTTATCAAGAAAAAAAGGGAGAAGACTCAAATCAATAGAACTAGATATGAAAAATGAGAAGTAACAACTGACACTGCAGAAATACAAAGGATCATGAGAGATAACTACAAGCAACTACATGCCAATAAAATGGACAACCTGGAAGAAATAGACAAATTCTTAGAAAGGCACAACCTTCTGAGACTGAATCAGGAAGAAATAGAAAATATGAACAGACCAATCACAAGCACTGAAATTGAAACTTTTATTAAAAATCTTCCAACAAACAAAAGCCCAGGACCAGATGGTTTCACAGGCGAATTCTATCAAACATTTACAAAAGAGTTAACACCTATCCTTCTCAAACTCTTCCAAAATATAGCAGAGGGGGGAGCACTCCCAAACTCATTCTATGAGGCCACCATCACTCTGATACCAAAACAAGAAAAAGGTGTCACAAAGAAAAAAATCTACAGGCTAATATCACTGATGAAGATAGATGCAAACATCCTCAACAAAATACAAGCAAACAGAATCTAACAGCA
This sequence comes from Hyperoodon ampullatus, assembly GCF_949752795.1. Taxonomy (NCBI): domain Eukaryota; kingdom Metazoa; phylum Chordata; class Mammalia; order Artiodactyla; family Ziphiidae; genus Hyperoodon; species Hyperoodon ampullatus. Next base: position 8,731,051 of record NC_136928.1, read on the forward strand.
CATTAAAAGGATCATACACCATGATCAAGTGGGGTTTATCCCAGGAATGCAAGGATCCTTCTATATATGCAAATCATTCAACGTGATACACCATATTAACAAATTGAAGGAGAAAAACCATATGATCATCTCAATAGATGCAGAGAAAACTTTCAACAAAATGCAACACCTATTTATTATAAAAGTCCCCCAGAATGTAGACATACAGGGAACTTTCCTCAATGGAATAAAGGTCATATATGACAAACCCACAGCCAACATTGTCCTCAATGGTGAAAAAATGAAACCACTTCCATTAAGATCAGGAACAAGATAAGGTTGCCACTCTCACCACTATTATTCAACATAATTTTGGAAGTCTTAGCCACAGCAATCAGAGAAGAAATTGAAATAAAAGGAATCCAAATTGGAAAAGAAGAAGTAAAGCTGTCACTGTTTGCAAATGACATGATACTATACATAGAGAATCCTAAAGATGCTACCAGAAAACTACTAGAGCTAATCAATGAATTTGGTAAAGTAGCAGGATACAAAATTAATGCACAGAAATCTCCTGCATTCTTATACACTAATGATGAAAAATCTGAAAGTGAAATTAAGAAAACACTCCCATTTACCAATGCAACAAAAAGAATAAAATACCTAGGAATAAACCTACCTAAAGAGATAAAAGACCTGTATGTAGAAAACTATAAGACACTGATGAAAGACATTAAAGATGATACAAATAGATGCATAGATATACCATGTTCCTGGATTGGAAGAACCAACATTGTGAAAATGATTATATTACTGAAAGCAATCTACAGATTCAATGCAATCCCTATCAAACTACCACTGACATTTTTCACAGAACTAGAACAAAAATTTTCACAATTTGTATGGAAACACAAAAGACCCTGAATAGCCAAAGCAATCTTGAGAAAGAAAAACAGAGCTAGAGGAATCAGGCCCCCTGACATCAGACTATACTACAAAGCTACAGTAATCAAGACAGTATGGTACTAGCACAAAAACAGAAATATAGATCAATGGAACATGATAGAAAGCCCAGAGATAAACCCACACACATATGGTCACCTTATCTTTGATAAAGGAGGCAAGAATATACAGTGGAGAAGAGACAGCCTCTTCTAGTAAGTGGTGCTGGGAAAACTGGACAGCTACAGGCAAAAGAATGAAAATAGAACACTCCCTAACACCATACACAAAAATAAACTCAAAATGGATTAAAGACCTAAATGTAAAGCCAGACACCATCAAACTCTTAGAAGGGAACATAGGCAGAACACTCTATGACATAAATCACAGCAAGATCCTTTTTTACTCACCTCCTAGAAAAATGGAAATAAAAACAAAACTAAACAAATGGGACACTTTGAAACTTAAAAGCTTTTGCACAGCAAAGGAAACCATAAACAAGATGAAAAGACAACCCTCAGAATGGGAGAAAATATTTGCAAATGAAGCAACTGACAAAGGATTAATCTCCAAAACATACAAGCAACTCATGCAGCTCAATATCAAAAAAACAAACAACCCAATCTAAAAATGGGCAGAAGACCTAAATGGACATTTCTCCAAAGAAGATATATGGATTGCCAACAGACACATGAAGAATGCTCAACATCATTAATCATTAGAGAAATGCAAATCAAAACTACAATGAGATATCATCTCACACCGGTCAGAATGGCCATCATCAAAAAATCTACAAACAATAAATTCTGGAGAGGGTGTGGAGAAAAGGGAACCCTCTTGCACTGTTGGTGGGAATGTAAATTGATACAGCCACTGTGGAGAACAGTGTGGAGGTTCCTTAAAAAACTAAAAATAGAACTACTGTATGACCCAGCAATCCCACTACTGGGCATATACCCTGAGAAAACCATAATTCAAAAAGAGTCATGTACCAAAATGTTCATTGCAGCTCTATTTACAATAGCCAGGACATGGAAGCAACCTAGGTGTCCATCAACAGATGAATGGATAAAGAGGACGTGGCACATATATACAATGGAATATTATTCAGCCATAAAAAGGAATAAAACTGAATTATTTGTAGTTAGGTGGATGGACCTAGAGACTGTCGTACAGCGTGAAGTAAGTCAGAAAGAGAAAAACAAATACCATATGCTAACACATATATATGGAATCTAAAAAGAAGGAAAAAAAATGAAAATGGTCAGAAGAACCTTGGGGCAAGATGGGAATAAAGTTGCTGACCTACTAGAGAATGGACTTGAGGATACAGGGAGGGGGAAGCATAAGCTGGGACAAAGTGAGAGAGTGGTCTGGATATATATACACTACCAAACGTAAAATAGATAGCTAGTGGGAAGCAGCTGCATAGATCAGCTCTGTGCTTTGTGACCACCTAGAGGGGTGGGATAGGGAGGGTGGGAGATGCAAGAGGTAAGAGATATGGGGACATATGTATATGTATAACTGATTCACTTTGTTTTAAAGCAGAAACTGAGACACCATTGTAAAGCAGTTATACTTTAATAAAGATGTTAAACAATATAAAAATTTTAAGTAGAAAAAGAAAAAGACTGTGGGTTCTGGCTGGGTTCAAGTCCCAGCCCGTGGGTTCAATCCCAATCTAGGTTTTGGCTGGGTTCGAGTCCTAGACACATGGATTCAAGTCCAATCTGAGGTGCATGGCTTCAAATGCACAGCACCATAGCTCAGCCCATTCGTGTTTCACCAGCCCTTTAGTTACCCTACAAACCCTACAGTGGGTGGGGAGGGATGGGGAGAGAACAGGGAGGAGAAGGAAGTGATTTCTGGACTGTTTTACAAATTGTTAACACTCCCTGTCTTATGGGGCCTCTGGGTCTTCCAGCCTGTCAAGAATCAAGGGGACCCCGGTCCTGGCACCATCCTCACTGCCATTGACATTCTTGTTTCTGGACTTTCCACTCCAATTACTAATTTTTTTTTTAATTTATTCATTTATATTTTTGGTGGCATTGGGTCTTTGTTGCTGTGCAAGGGCTTTCTCTAGTTGCGCTAAGTGGGTCTACTCTTTGTTGCTGTGCACGGGGTTCTCATTTCAGTGGCTTCTCTTGTTGTAGAGCACGGGCTCTAGAGCACAGGCTCAGTAGTTGTGGCACATGGGCTTGTTGCTCCATGGCATGTGGGATCCTCCCGGACCAGAGCTCGAACCCGTGTCCCCTGCTTTGGCGGGTGGATTCTTAACCACTGTGCCACCAGGGAAGTAAGCATGCTCTGTGCCAGGCACTGAGGTTAAGCTGTTGAAAATGGAGTGTATATGTTTTATTTTTCAATTTCAAGTTCTTGGTAGCAGACTTGAAAACTACAAAGAATAAAATTAAAATAATCTCTAATCCTATCACCCATCAATAACCACTGTTAACACGTAGATCTGTGTGCTTCTATTATTCAATTTGTAAATATGTACACAACTGTACATTTTTCATATCATGATATCATACCAAAATATTGTTCTAATTTATTCTCTTTTTTCTTCTTCAATGTAAAGTAAATGGAGGAATATTTTCCCATGGTCATTAAAATCTTATACAACATGATTTTTTTACAGGCTACACTTTTTTTTTTCAGTTTTTACTCTTTTTATTTTTCTAACACTTCAAAATGGCCCCAGTAAGCTCTTCCTGTTGTCTAGTTAATACATTCTGAGTGAATATGTTTTCTCTTAAATGGCTTTTATGGACTATATTTTTCCCCACTCTGTAATTTTAATAGTAAGTGTCTTCATGATTTCAGGCTTCAGGACTGAGGCCATGCAGTCACTAAACATCCCATGACCTAGAGTTTATTTCTCCATCCTGAAACTGCTTCCCCACATAATAGTTAAAATAATATATAATGTCTAGCATTTAGGGAGAATTACAAAATACTTCATGTTACATAATTTCATTCAACACCAAACAGACTCCAACAGTACTCAATTATAGTCTTAGGGTCTCCCATTTTGTAACTATGCATTGGAATTTACCATGTCTGGTGTGATAAAGGAGCTCAAAGTTTCTCTTCCTTGCTTCGTTGTGTGTTTTGATCCTTTTCTGCCCAGCCCTCCAGTAAAGAAATGGCTTAGTATGATTCCTCAAGCAGATTTCTAACTTAAACTCTCCTCATTTTATTCTATCATATAAATTTATTAGACAGTCCCATTTTCAGAGATCTGGGTAATTTCTAATTATTGACTATTATTTGTAAAACCACTGGGATAAACATATTCATCGATAAGTCTTTGCACACAATTTTAATCATTTCCTTAAGACAAATTCCTACAAAAAAATAGCAGAGTGAGCATAGCATTTTTAAAGCTTGTAATGATTATTATTAAATCACTTTTTATATGTAAGTATTTAAATTCTCATTAACACTGAAAGAGCATTTTTACTTTCCTCACCTTTATCAATACCAAATATTGTATTTTTAAAATTCTTTACAGATTTGATAAGCAAAACAAAAAAGTTTCAGCATTCCTTTTATTTGCCATCTTTTGCCAATTATCTATCATATTCTTTGTCATTTCCCTGCTGTTACACATTGATCTGTTAAAACTTTTTTATATATTAAAGATCTAACCCTCTGAAATATACATAACAAATACTTTTCTATATTTTTCACTTATTTTATTCAGTACTTTTTTGTATTAAATTATAAGCATGGTAGTCAAATCTTTTGTGTGATAATTTATACTTTTGCTTTGATGTTGAAAAAAGATGTTTTTCCCTCAAACATAAATAATTACCTGTATTTTCTTAAAATGTTCATGTGATTTATTACTTTACATTTACTCTTTAACATTAATGTATTTTAGTATACTGTGTGCTATAAGAACTGGAGGGCTTCCCTGGTGGTGCAGTGGCTGAAAGTCCGCCTGCCGATGCAGGAGACACGGGTTCATGCCCCGGTCCGGGAAGATCCCACGTGCCGCAGAGCGGCTGGGCCCGTGAGCCATGGCCACTGAGCCTGTGCGTCCAGAGCCTGCGCTCCACAATGGGAGAGGCCACAGCGCGTACCACAAAAAAAAAGAACTGGAAGATTTTTCTATATAGATAGTTAATTGTCCCAGCATCATAAATTAACAAATCCTTCTTTTAATTAGAAATCTTTCTTTAATCATATACTAAATTCCTATATGTAAATACCTGTTTCAGGGCTTTGTTATTTTTTTCTATTCAATTGATTTATGTGTATTTTCCTTCAATATTATAAAATATTATGTATTTTAGGTTTAAAATGCATTTTACTATCCAGTAAGGTAACACTCATTTTTTTCAAAATTCCCTAATTTTTTGGCCATTTATTCTAATGGGTGAACTCTTAGAACTACATTTCAAAAAAAAAAAAATCCTGTTGGAATTTAATTGGAATCACATTAAACCTATAAAAATTGGGAACCCACAATATCTTTACAAATTGAGGGTTCCCATTCATTAACATTTTTTTTCATTCATTTAGTCAAATCTTTTTAATAACCTGTTTTAATAACTTCTATAGCATTCTGTAGTTCTCTTTATCTAGGCTTTGCACCAAATTTGTGATTAAGGTAAATCCTAGGTATTTTACATTTGTGTTGCTCTTATGGATAACAATTTTCCCATTATATCTTTGAAGAAGTACTAGATGTATAGATAAAAATTATTGATTTTCCTATATTCATTTTAGATTCATTTATCTTTTTACACTCTTTTTCCTCTAAATTTGTTCCCATAGTTTCCCTCACTCTCTATCTCCTTTTGACAATTCTTCTTTCTGTTTGCCCCATACTTCATATAACAAGAAAATTTTCCTGCATATCTTTGTAGTTTGGGGTGTCTATGGTCTGTGGCCTCCCACGGCAGATGATTTGGTTGAGATAATCTAAAGGACGCTTTGCATTTTTTATTTCCTCCCACACTCACTCTATTATCCTAAAGATTTTCCTCTGACAATTCCCTCTGCCTTGAATCTCTTCTCCAATCCATTTCTGCTCTCTTTACCCTTTACCTTCTGCTCCCTTTCTCCTGTTAGGCTTCTCCCATTTCATAATCAGAATCACTCCTCATCCAGTGCTCTGAAGGAATATCTTTGTTGCTTTATTATAAACCTATATGTATATCTGACTCCACACCAAAATCTAAACTAGAGAACGAAGATTCCCAAAACCTAACATTGTGTCTGGCACACAGTAGGTGCTCAATAAATGTTCATTAAGTTGAATAGAACTGAGTGATGTTCTCTCTTATATGTGGCTAAGCCAGTTAATAAGAAGATAATCCAGTGGAACAAGAAATGAACTCTCACATCCTTAGCTATATTGATATGTGCAAAAAAAAAAAAAAAAAAAAAAAAAAGCAGTTCTCCATTTCTTTATTCTGTTTAAGCTAGTGTTTGCTTAAGTCCTAACCACCTGCTGCTCTGCAGCTGTATCAAGGAATAAGTCTGTGCTCTAAATTACCAACTCAGAGCTTCCTGGTGACTTTTCTACTAACAAGCTGCCAAGTCCAGAATGATGGGGTTTCTGTTTTAGCTGACAAGCAAAACAAAATCTGGCTGCGCTAAACATGCTCTTTTCACTCCACCTGCTGCTTCTGCAGCTAAAGTGGAGAATGACATATGAACCATTGAAGTCTGAGGCCAGTATTGTTCTGGGATTCCATGGATTTCAACATGAGGCATTGAGAAATTGCTTGCATGTTACCTGTTTACTCCTGTAGAAATCACTCATGTAACATAGGAGAAAACTTAAAAACCTTAAGAGCTGTCCATGGTCCTTCCTGCCCAGGAGTCCATCTCTGATGATAGTACCAGGAGCTGGGACACAGGAGGGCTCAGTAGTCTGCCTGTTTTCTCACCTCTAAAAGGGAAGAACAAACTAGTCAAACTCGTATTTGCTTCTGCAAAACTTCCCTTGCTGTTAGGCAGAAGAGTCGGGATCTCAGACTTTGATACAAAATGAAGAGGCATTTGGGGACCAAGGGGCCTTTCAACACCACTCACATCAATCTTGGTGTCAACTAAGAGTCAGAGTGTATTGAGGAAAGTATAGATGAAAAGGTCATCATCGTCACACTGGCTCAACTTGATAAGTCTCTCATCTGCTTTGGGTGAACCCATCAGTTGTGGGGACAAGGGAGAGGAGGCCTCAGAAGGCCACAGCATCCCCATCAAATCACCCAACCCCCACATTACATAGCACTGGGGAGAGAGAACACACTTTCAATTGTCAGATAGTTTTAGTAAATCATAAATAAATAAGAATTGTGGGTCAAAAAGAGTAATTTGAAAATTACAAAACATTACATAGTTTATTGAGTACTTACTATGTGTCCAGCACTATGTTAACATTTTAAATACATTACCTCAAAATCTCACCCTAGGTAACACAACTGGCAAAAGTTTGAGCAGCATTTGGGCCAGGAAACACCACACTATTTCCTCTTATTTCATCCCAACCCAGCAAAGTTAGAAGCTGACTTCCCAGTCTATCCCAAATTACAGGTTAAAAAATTCCTCCTGATCCCAATAGGGACAAATGGAAAAGAAAGGTTGTCCAGACAGGCCAGATGGATTTTCAGGAAGGTTTCTCTTCCAGGGACACTAGAAATGCAACCTATAGGTAAAGGGCACAGACCTTGGACTCCATCAGCCTTTGGGGATGTCTGAACCTGAAATGAATTTCTGAAAACATTTCTCCAGCTATAACTCTCTCTCCTCCCAATAAAATGCCAAAATTGCCTGCCTCACTTGTGGTAGTCCCCATTGTAGGTGTTTTCAGTGAGCTTTAGCTTTAGATAAAGGAAGCTTTAGATTATTAAACAGTGCTAATTTTAAAACATAATGCTAATTTTAAAACACTGTTCATAGAAGCATGTCTTGGGTACATGATTTCTAGACTAAGTTGTCTGGGCTAAGCAATTTATTTAGTTAAATTGACAAAGATGTATACACATATTTTGAACAACTGTTTTCCAAAATACAGTATTAATATATTCTCCCTCAACTCTTTGTTTACTGCTGAGTTATTCTTTGGTTCCTAACAAAGAAATCTAATAGTAGAATGAATTCCCTTCATAGAAATTTTTATTTCCGACTAATATTGTTTGAAATTAGGTGGTATCAGTATGTATTCTCTCACCTAAGTTTAATAAAGGCCAGTTATTTAAAATTTCAGCTACTCAGAACAAAATAATGTTTATCTCTTTGTTTTTAATGAAAGCAAGAAAAGATAGAGGTCATAAATTTTCAAAATATATATTATAGACATATACACACTACTATATATAAAATAGATAACTAATAAGGACCTACTATGTAACACAGAGAACTCAATACTCTGTAATGGACTATATGGGAAAAGAATCTAAAAAATAGTAGAGATATGTATATGTGTAACTGATTCACTTTGCTGTACATCTGAACTTAACACATTATAAATCAACTATATTCCAATAAAAATTTTTTAAAAGATACTATAAAGTCCATTAACTAACACTACTCATGGCTTAGAGAAATGTGCCATAGGCCCTCATTGCAGAGTCTGTTTACTCCTATTTTAGAGACTATTCTAATAAGTTTAGTCATTTGGTATCTTAGCCTATACTTGACTTTCAGCAGGAAATCTAAAGGATTTTGTGATAAACAAATTCTGACAATAGTGAGCTACTGCCCCTAATGACAGTCAAAAGCGACTATGAGAAGTAGGCATAAGAAATCCAGAAGCAGCTCTGCCTGTGCTCACTGGGGCTGTGCTGCGAGTACTCAAGGGTCAGCTGGAGTCATCTACAACATTCCAAACACAAAACAATACAAAACAGATAGTGTTCAGTGTACAAGATTATATAAGGATTTACCCAACGGTTTGTTTTTCTTTGTTAATATTTTAAATACTACTTAAAGGAGTGAGCTTAATCTATAGGCTCCCTGCTCCTCCTCATAACTCCCGGATCAAGAGCATTCTGAGACTTGGACATTTCGTTTTCTAATCACTGGTTGTTCCTGCTGGGCCTCAGATGCCAAATCAACATAATTCCTGCTGCAGTCCATGATGTGGGTGGGGAGTGGTGAATTAAAGGAAGGACCTTCGTGAATTTGAAGTCTGGTAATTTTTAGCTAGACAAACCACTAAATGCCTCTTTAAAATCGCACTAATAACTACTGATAACCAAGTCCCATACATTTCTCTTTTGTTTTAATTTTCTTTGCACATACCCTGATGACAAAGGAGAATGAAGCATCGTCTTGGTGGGGACACTTGCCCTCGTTTGCCTTCTATTTCTGTGCAAGAGTCCCTCGCTTCTCCCCAAAGCAAGAAGAGTCCAGGTTCCCTCCCTCTTACTCCTGCCTCACAGAGGAGGGGTTCCTAGAATTAGTGAGAGTGGTCACTGATTGGGCAGAAGCTCCAGGGAGTGGTGCCAGGGCGAGGTCCTCTGCACAAGCTCAGAGTGGAACTGAATCTCTGGTTCTTGATTGGCATCTGTGGGTGGGTTAAGAGCCACTCTACTGGCAGGCTTCTTGGTCCAACATTTCAGTTAAATGTGTAAGTGGAGCCTCTGCCCAGTGGGTGAAAGAGGCCCACTGCTTTCAGTGTACCCCGGAAAAAAATTGGGAGTATGAGAAGTACCTACTGCTGTCTGGGGAAGTGTGTTTCAAAATTTCCTAGGCAGATCTCCCCACTCACTGATTCCCAAAGCTTAAAGGGCCGGGGCTGGGGTTGGGGGAGGGGCAGGGGTGGAGAAAACTCCTATCTAAGCCACATTCCCTCACGCACATGACCAGGCATTTAGGTGTGATTTTGCAATAGCCTGCATATTAACCCAAGATTTTGATAGCAGTATGGCTGGTGTCCTTCATGTCTCTGCTATCGGTCAGAATCAGAGAGCTGAGTATTTGGTTTCCCCAACTGATCTATCATGAAAGTCCCTCACCAGGCAGGAGGCAGCAAGAGGATCTGAACTCAGGTCTTATTGTTCCAAATCCAGCCCTCTTACAAGTTGCTCGTGATGCCATCAGAGCCAAGTTTGTAGGAATAAGAGGTTGGCGATGGAATGTCCCATTTCTACTGATTGTTTTTTCTATGATTGGAGTCCCTGATGAAAACAGTTACCAATCTGTTTTTTGTTTGTTTGTTTGTTTTTAAAGTTGTTTTAGAGTAGTGGTTCTCAAGCGTGGGTGATCTTGCCCCACCCCAGGGCCGTTTGGCAATGTTTTCAGACATTTGTGACATTTTTTAGTTGTCACAGCTGGTGGATAAGAGACAGAAATGCTGCTAAACATCCCTACAATTCATGGAACAACCCCCACAACAAAGAACTGTGGGCTCCAAATGGCAACAACACTGAGACTGAGAAACCCTTGTTTAAGAGGCTCCGTGAAACATGGGTGCCGACTATACATTCAGCATCACATGTAAATGCATCAGAACCTCAGACTGGTGAGAAGGGAGCCACCCTGTAGTATAGTTACTGCAGCTTTTTCATCAGTAACTGTGGATCTCTTAGCCTGGCCAGGTCATCATCAAAACTATCGGGTAAGTGAAGCTTGTATTTGCCCCTTTCTATTCCCTTTATCTTCTCCCCTTCAAAAATCCTCAGCCCATCTGCACCCTCTACCCATCCAGAATCTCTCTGGAGACACTATAACTGCTCCAGGCCTAGATTCAGTCCTCCAGTCCTCTCCAGCTCCTGAATCAACACTAAGCAGGACAAAAACAAACAAACAAAAAAAGGTAAGTTAATAGATTTTCCCCAACAGAAACTTTCCATAACTAGGAGAGAGTGCCTAATTTTGCTAGCTAGCTGCCTTACATACTGTAACTCATTAAATTTAACAGTAATCTTATAAGACACCCATAATTTCCATTTTAAAGTTAAGGAAATGAGGGCTCAGAGAGGTTAAATGATATGCCCACTTTCTTAAAGATGGTAGGAGGCTGGTATCTGTTCTGTATTAATTGCAAAGCATACTTTATGCCCCATTTAGTCTGTACCTGACTCTCCTGTTCTAATGTCATATCAAATTGGATACAAACCATTTTTCAGGTTCCTATTTTAAATTATTGGAAATAAATCCACAAGCCAAATAAATCATCAATTTTTTTAATATCTTTATTGGAGTATGATTGTGTTACAACGTTGTGTTAGTTTCTGCTGTATAATAAAGTGAATCAGCTATATGTATACATATATCCCCATATTCCCTCCCTCTTGTGTCTCCCTCCCACCTTCCCTATCCCACCCCCCACCCCTCTAGGTGGTCACAAAACACCGAGCTGATCTCCCTGTGCTATGCAGCTGCTTCCCACTAACTGTTTTAGTTAAGATCCTTTGATTGCAAGTTACAGAAACCAATTCGATCTAGGTAAAATACATTGGAGCAATATTACAGGGATGTAGAGATTCTCACAAAAACCAAGGAGAAAAAAAAAAGTGAAAAGCTGCTGCTGTTTTTTCTCACTCTTTACACCAGGTCAACTCTCTCAGCTTTCTCTCCGTTGACTGTAGGGGACCATGGCCACTCCACAGCCCCTACCGTTACAAGTTTTCAGTCTGTTCTCATTCTCTCTCTCTCCCTCTCCCACTCCCTATTCCAAATCCTGGAAAAGAATGTTCCCAGTTAGAGACAAATTTCAACTCCTGATAGAGTTAGTCCTTCCCAAGGGAGAAGAGTCATGCCAAACCAGCATGGAGCTGGAAGCCGACTCCTGTAGATGAGGAGAAGAGAATAGTTCCTGGCAAATGGGAAAAGTCATTGGGTCATGGGCTCGGCTGGCCCATTACAATGAGAACATCTAATGCCCCAGAGGCCTTTTGTGAGATGAACACCAGTCCGGAACTGACCAGGTTGGTTTGCTTCTTTACAGAGAATCATGTAGGGCCAATCAAAAGAATATATGTAGTGAAAGGAGATTATAATAATTTATTCTAGTTTCCTCTGAATTTTGATGAGTTCAGTAAACAGAATAGCAAACTGATTAGAAGGTCCTCTACTTTCTGAACTGTGAGACTTCCTGCTTCCACTTCTTCAGAGGTTTATTTATCATTTAAACTCATGTCAGCTAATGATCCTGTTAGTCCTCTCAGGCCCTACATGAGTCTCTGAATCAGGGTAGGGGGAGACTAAAAATGAACAGTTTTCTCTCTGTAGTGCATACAGCAGCACCTTCCATGGAAAAGAGCTTTAACTGACTCTGTAAATGTAACCTGACAGTAATCTTACTAGTGGACACAGTCCTTTACCTATTTCATAAAACTACTGTATTTATTCTTAATAAGGATGCCTGGAAACATTGAGATTAAAAAATGAGAACAAATGACTCAAAGTTTCACTTCTAGGGTCAGATAGAAATTTTGGTCAAAACTATAACACCAGGTCCTGCCTTTTCCCCCATCCTCACACTCAGATTCTTGGTCATTGTAAAAATAAAAGGAAATACATTGCACACCAGAAAATGGTGTTGAGACATAGAGTAAGTGCAATGAATACAGGATAAGTCAGGGCAAGTGAAGACACTTTCTCTTCTATCCTATAAAATACAGATAGCTGAAGAGCTACTGCAGACATTGTAAAGCGGTTATATTTTTAGCCCCTACTCATTATGGCTTTTAGTGAATAGTCTCTCTGTTGTCTTAAGCCATTCATCTTTGGAGAAATATGGCCCCATTTCTGTATTTACTTATCTCTTTATAAATGGGAAAACATAAACTGTTGCACTATAATAAATTTTCTCACTTTTAATAGTTCAAATGATTCAACAGTAAAATGAAAGTCAAGCATTATTTTTATTCATTGGATGTTTGTCATTTTGAGTATTCTTAGAACTATTTAATGCCATGATTCCCTAAGAATGGCCTCAGTTTGATGATCTATCTCCTGAAGATGGTTTTCTCAAACTTCAGACAGTTAAAAATAGACTAGAAAAGAACTTAATCATCTCTTCTTTCTAAAAGTACAAAGAAAGCAGGTGTTTTTAGATAGCTTATTTCTAACTCATGCAAATTTCAAAATGTAGCAAAGCAAAAACTGAGAGAACTAAAATTATCTCAAAATAATAGGTTTATCTAGGACACAAAGAGCTAAACAACTCCAGGTTATTCTTAACATGAAATTTAATTGGAAAATATGAAGTTAACAGGATTTTGGATGTACTAAGAATATGATTTAGTGACACCTTTGTTATTCAGGCAGAGAATTAATTTTCAAATGGTTTCATATGAAAAGATCAGCATTGGGTTCATCTATTCCTTCTGCCTCACCTTGGTTCCTGAAAATTATAGCACAAGAAATGTTTCAGATAAATGCATACTCTCCATTGCTGGACAGAGCTTCTACCCCAAATAGCTGCCTCTTTTCCTGAGCCAGGATAAACAAACTAGGAGGTCTGAAAGTTCCCATCTCACCCTTGAACTCAGTACCACAACTACATAGCCTGCTTTCTTGTCTTCTCTGAGCTTTCCAGATTCAAAGGGAACTCTCAGGAGGAAGGTATTTAAACAGGGAAAATAGTAAAGTGGAAAAGCAACAACCCCACAAAAGCACTCAGGCCAAAATATTTCCAAAAATATAGGCCAATAGCCACTGCCCTCATCCCCCACATTGAATCTCCAATCGAAATTTCTGATTCTAAACATTTTCACATGCTTATTACCTTGCTATGTCCAGGATGAAGAAGTAAGGAAAGAAAATATCCATCTCACTCTCCAGATGGAAGAATACCCTATCTCCTAATTTTTCCCTGTGTAAACCATAAACCTTTAATAAACTGACCTATGTTCTGTGCTAACACTTTTTCATATGTCACATCCAATATGCCACCAAAGTGTCATCTCACCTTGATTCAGTATGTCTGCCTTAGAGTGTAAGCTTTCATTTCTTACTAGAGTATAAACTACTTGAAGAGAAAACTTTGGTCTCCTGCAGCTCAATAGTTAGGAGCATGGATTTTGAAGTCAGACTGCCTCATTGTTGATCATGGGTCGGTTCCTGACTGTCTGGTTGTGTTACTTTACCTCCTGGGGCATCAGCTTCCTTATCTGTAACATGAATGGAAATATTGCTGATAACTGCCTCATGGCAAGGCGGAGAGGACCAAATGAGAAAATATGTGTGAAGTATTTAGAGTACTATGACACGTGGTTAGTGGTCACTTAATGTGAGCTGGTCATATTTCCCTAGTGTGTGGTATATAATAGCCACCATTAGCGCGTTGGATGAATGAATGAATCCCGAGAAGCATTTGAGATCTCTCTCAGAAGAATATCTGGCATTATTGAAAAAGACATGGGTGATGCTACAGAACCATTTTGTGGCTTCAGAAAGGCATATCCAGGGAGAATGGCAAAATAGATACATCTTCCCAGACAAAGGTTTTTGACCCATCCTAAAGGATTACATATTTTCCCTATTGCTTTGTTTAGCACTGTTTAGGACACAAGAAAATTTCCTTTGAAGAAAACAGAAGAATTCAGAGCTAGGGTGAAGGTAACGTGAAAGGGAAAAGTCTGCACCTTTCATGAGTGCTCTTTCTCTCCTCTCCAGCCTGCAAAATGGTCTCTATCCAGGAAAGAAATGAGGTGCAGAGAAAATTAAGAATGCAGGTAGAAAGTTGATTTGGGTTTTGCGGGCACTTGAGTGGTATCTCAAAAAATTTAAAGGCCATCTAAAAGTACCTCCTCTTATTTGTGGTCTCACTTCCTGAATGAAATACTGTCTACATTAATCCCGTCTGGAATTACAGGGCTTTTCTATGTTTAATGCCTCCAGAAACTTAGAACACAAACACCAACCAAAGAAAAATATATGTGCGAACATAAATTAGATGTTTTCCCCCCATTAGGATGCATCCATGCAACCTAGCTTATAAATTTAAATTATATCTCTACTGTCATCATGTGATTGAATGGTTTTTAATGAAGATATCCCTAAAAAGAGAGTCCAAAACTCAGAACACAAGGAGATTTCAAGGCAAAAACCTGAATCCTTCTTTCCTCTGCCTAGCAAGCAATGTCACACTTTCTGATGCTTGAGATCAAAGCGAAGATTTGGGAGGCATTCCAGAAACAGGGCAGGAAGACAGCATGTAGGAAACTGAAGAAAACATGAAGACAGTGTCCACCTGTTTTTCTCAGTCGTGTGCAATAAAAGGATTCTATTTTGTCTCACTTTAGATGTAAAAGCTCTAATTTTAGAATGATAACCCCCACCCATCCCCACAGAGCTGTCCATCCCTCAGTCTAGAACATGCTGCCATAATGGGATCAGGTCATACGAGGGCCATTCTTCTCTCCTATATTCCTGAATAGCCTATCTCCCCACTGGACCTGGGCATCCCCTTTCATGTTCATAATTACTTCCATCCCTTTGAGTCACCTGGAAATTTGAGAAGTCTGTCTCCTACGTACTTTTACAAATCATTGAGTCAATTCTCGACCTGGCTCTGAACACAGACCTCTCTCTTCCTCTGCCTGGATGTGCTGACCCCAGGTTTCTCCAATTCTGGCATAATTGGGAAATATGTGAAGCTCATCTTGGGCGCTCCATCCCTCTTCCCTCTCCCCAAGCCCTAACCCTCCATCACAGCCTTCCACTGCCCGTAAAATACCCACTGGCTGCTCCTTCTTCCCACTGCACCTGGTCTTTCCACTGCCTTTATCCTAAACCTACCTCTCCACTGTCCCCTGTCAAGCCTGCTTTTAGAACTCAGCCTCTGTAAATAAGAGAAACTAATTCACATTAAGTAGCTAATAACAACTGATTATGAATTCTCTGTTGTTTTTGCCATGGAATATTTGTATCCAGCAGAGGAAAATGGACTGAAATACATTATAGGAATTCCCTGGTGGTCCAGTGGTTAGGACTTCATGCTTCTACTGCAGGGGGCATGGGTTTGATCCCTGGTCGGTGAACTAAGATCCCGCATGCTGGGAGGCACAGCCAAAAAAATAAAAAATTAATACGTATACCATTGTCTGATGGGAATAGTTTAGCTTTTTCTGCAGCCTCCCACCTTCACACTTTCTTACCAGATTTTTCATCTTCATCTCCTGAGTCAGTGACAAGTGTTACCCACTGGGAGGAATTACCCAGAATACAAAGAAACAAGAGGCTCATAATGCTTTAGAGCTTCTAAATAAATTTTGAAAAATTGTAGCAAAGACTTAAAAGTCATGGCTTTTTATTTGCAAACCTTTGGGTTGTTTTAGTTGTAAGCCTAAGCCCTAGAGAATACAGAGCATGAAATGTTAACATCTTCAAATTAAAAAAAATATATGAAGTGCCAGTGTCCCTACCAATCTAGACTAGATTGGCTGAGGGAAAATTAAAGTCAGAGAGTGAAAAAACAGGTGTAAACTTTCCTGTGGACCTCACAGTCCTGTGTTGAGCTGGTGGGGGGGGGGGCTAAAAAGAAGTGGGTAGAAATTCCAGACACATATGGGGGATTTAAGAGCAAAGGACCCCAGTGCCTTACGTCCTAGGAAAGAACAGCTGCCTGCACCAGCATGGTGAATAGCAAGTGAGTAGAGCTTGGAGTTTGATGTGTTTTGGTAGAAATGGGAATTAAGAGAGATTTCTGCCCCCACCCCAACCCTGCCAAGAAGTGAAAGCTCCTCAGAGGGTCTTAGAAGTAGGCTGCAAAGACCTATGAACCTCAGAGAAAAAGAGAATGTGATATGCTTCCCCAAAATTCATATGTTGAAATCCTAATCCCCACGGTGATGGCATTAGGAGGTGGGTTCTTTGGGAGGTGATTGGGTCATGGGGTAGAGTCCTCCTGAATGGGATTAGTGCCCTTATAAAAGAGACTCCAGAGAGCTTCCCAGTGCCTTCCTCTATGTGAGTACATGGAAAGAAGTCATCAGTCTGCAACCTGGACCATGCTGGCACCCTGGTCTCAGCCTTCCAGTCTCCAGAACTATAAGTAATAATATTTCTGATGTTTATAAACCACACAGTCTGTGGTATTTTGTTAGAGCAGCCTGAACTGACCGAGACAGTAGCTAAAGCTACTCAAGTGATGTCTGGGTTGGCCTTAGAGGCTTCATCTCTTATTAAGCAGCCCAGGGCTCTTTGCCGTACTCTGAGTAGCCCACAATTCACTGCCTCCTTCTGGTGCATTGGTCCCTATGTTATCCTTATGTCACTTCCAGCATACAACTCAGGCTTCTGAATCAGACATCAGCACTCACGGGGGTTAGGGAAGGATCTCAGCTGGTTCATTTTTCTCTCCCAGTAGAGGTAAAGACCGCAATGATAGTGGAAATATGTTCTTCCCACCAGGAAAGCAGGGTCCATCTTGCTATCAAGGATAACCTGGATCTCGTGATTTCCAAACAGAAGGGAGCAATTCCTTTCAGCCCTCCTTCCTAGAATGTCACCAGAGCCTGAAGTTCACTGAAGTGCTCATTACTGACAGCAGCTGATAGGCTTGCACCCTATGCAGCCATAATTTGCCCAGCCCCTGTCAGACTGAACTGGCATTACATGTGCCCAACGAGGACCAAGTGGCAAGAAAGCTTCACCTCACTCCTGTTGAGAGGAGCATTAACATGTAGAATGGTACTCAAAGGCAGAAAGGAGGGGACAGTTAATGCTGAGTTCACTTCATTAGGCTGATAAGCCAGAACTGGGATGAGAGAGAGGGAGACAGGGGTAGCAGACAGATGTTACATTAAAACAGAGAAAGGAAACACAAAATTGGGTGTAGGGGTCCTCTGTTCTTTTGACATTAACAGCCACAGGGGAGCCTCACACTTGGGGGTCTGTGCACATTCCCTTGCATCTCCATCTGGGTACCATCTGAGGTGTCAGGGAGAAGACCCATCTGTTTCCCTCCACTAGGCTTGCAGGAAAGGACACCAGGAAACTATTTGCAGAAATGCTTCCAGATCAACAGGGGCTCAGAGGCTGAAGGTCTGGCCCTAGGACATTGAGATTATAACGTTTGGACAAAGAGGAAAGTGGTGGCTAACCAACCCACGGGGAGGATTCCACTAAAGAGGATGCCCCAAAAAGGCAGAGAGCACCCTGGAAATAAGAGAGCGCCGAAGGGACCCAATACAGTCCATGGGTGTGAGGGTGGTTCTGGTAGTATCACAAGTGTCAAGCTCCCTTGAAAACTTGTTTGACATCTCATATGAGAAGCCATAATAAATTTAAAAATACACTTGAGATCTATCATTAATTAGATATTAGATCATGCCATGCTAGCAAAAATATGTAGTCTCTTGTGGGAAGGCGGGGGAGTTCCTTTACAGCTTGCAGAGCAGTGGGGTCCTGGAGGTGTAAACAGAGTCCTCTGCTGAATGAAGATGCCCACAATAATAGGAAAAAGTAGGAAATATCGCCAGCCTTTCAGTTCCTACCCAAGTCACCAGCCCCATATGAAAGGCTCCCACTTTCCCCAGATCATTGCCTCAAAGATCTTTCCTCTGCCGCTCAACCTCTTTGGTCAGCATGCTCTAGGGTTTGCTTCCTACCCAGGCTACTAAACTCTCCACTGGATTTACATTATGTCTGAGATGCTGCCTTTGGTTCCCCTTTGCTCTACAGCCCACAGCTGTCAGCTAGTTCTGCCCTAGAGCAAGTTCAGGCTGGGATCCCAGACCCCCTGCTAACCCAGGAGGGCCATTCACAGAAGACCAGAGGATCTGGGATAGGAAAGCTGCCCATCACCAAGTTACCACCAACGACCAGGAAACCACCCCCGAGGAGTGAGTGAGCCACCAGAAACCCAAGATAAACATAAAAGAGTCCTGAGAACCAAATGGTGCAGACTGTCAGAGTCAAAAACCGTGTCATCCTCAACCCAGGCCAAGGTTACCCCAAGATCAGGAAGGGCCTGGGGAAATAAGCATAACATACAGAAGTATGAAGATCTCACTATGTGGGGTGATCCTATCTACCCAATTAGCATTCAGTTCCCTGAACACACAATCCCAACCTCTAGGATGGGGTCCTACACTGTATATATTAAAAAAGTCTGTTCTAATAACAAGTAGCTGTTGAGTTAAACCAACTCAGTAATTTAAATAAACTAATACCTGGACTTAGGTATTCTAAGAAGTTAGAAACTGACAGATTTTATTTTAATTGTTTATTTGAAGCCAGACATGAGTGTGGACCAAGGTAATATTGAAAATGTTTAGCAGGGCATCTATCAATCACGGTGGATCAATCAAAATGTGTGCTGGCTGGTACACTGCTCTGGTGCATGGTACCAGCTAAATACACCCTGGTGTGGGAATCTAAGGGGAAGACCCTTTTACTGGGTGATGAGTATGTAGTTATGAGTTATTACAAATATTTATAACAGATACATTATAAGCCAACAATTAATAATAATTTAACAATTTTCCTTATCATTAATAGATATCATAATTGTTGTAATAGGTGTGAATTAGCAGATCAGTTGTAACTGAAATGGCCAAGGATTAGTGAGTTAAAGTGCCTTCTTTTTAATGGACCAATAAGAAAAAACTGTTTGGAATGTAAAGCTGGGGGTGGATATTTGAAAAAGTAAAATCTGTGTGCCATAAAGGAAAAAATGTTACTAATTTTATATATGGAAACTAAATATAATGTTTCATATTCAAAGGGGCATGACAATATTCAAGGGAGGGAGGGGGAAGTTTGCTTTTCTGTTTGGTAAACACCCCAGTGGACATTTCTTTCTGGTGTGAAAGTGCAAGCCCAAGGTTGTGCTGGAGAAAATGGTCGAGACACAGGGAAGGTAAACTACCCTGAGTAGTACAGGAGTAGGATTTGAACGTTCTTTTGAACAACATGATAGGCAGGGGTGGAGGCTCTAAGTTCAGTGATGAACAAGGTGGAGAAACTGTCTCTGAGAAGAAAACCCAACTCACTAACCCAACATCAGGATGGGGCTCAAATAAGACGTGATCAGAGAAAGATTCTTTTGGGTGGCGGCTAGCCAACTTGGGGCAGAGTTTCAAGATACTTCTGTTCTGTACTAGAATTCTTCCTGGTGGCCTCAAGATTTCATTCTGAGACTGTTAACATCACGCTGGTAGTGTAAGGAGAAATAAAGTGGGGGCCATGATAGGTGCATGGGGGTGGGGGACATGCTCCACACATTGTCCCCCAAACACACTCTGTCTTTGGGAGATTAAGTATGGGGACGACAGTGTCTTATTGAGGGAGGGCTCTCAATAAGGGCCACACCATCGATGACAAAGACTACAAAACTAAGATGGACAAGGGCCTGACCGTGGGGAAGCAAGCTAAAACAGTTCAAGAACAGACATGAAAGAAATCCATTTTCCTCCAAATATGCTCAAAGATGGAGAAGGGATTGAAAGTAGTTATGTTGGGCTGGAGACCAGGCAGTGATGACACATGTGTAATACATAGGCATGCAAGAGAGAGACTGAGAGCCTGGGGGTGCCTATGTGGTATAAAATAGCCAGAGACCAACTATAAGTGAAATCTGACAAATGGAGGATTTCAAGTGCTTATCAAAAAACATTCTTTCACTGAGAGGGTTTTTGCAGAATTCAATCACACCTAAAAATGGAAGCAAAGAAAGCACTGGAAAAAACTTCCTGCATCCACATGATAAGATATCGGGGCTTTCTAGGTAGACCAGAAATCTTAGGTTCGTAAAATAACAATGTGGACAGTGAGCCATCAAAACGACTGACAACTGTAGTAAGCAGCCCTCTCCAGCTGTGCACATAGGGGAGAGGTGTGCCACAGCTTTGGACTAAAGAAAAGCAGACAAGAAAATTAAATGCCACTGGGGTATAAACTGCAGCAAAAACTGCCTCAACTTCTCTGTCACTGGTAGGCCTCATCCTGGAGGTCTGTTATACAACCAGCAAACAAAATTGGGACACATTGGAACTGTGTGTACAAAAGAGGAAGAGTGTGTGTGTCACACGTACCCACGAATGCACATGAGAGCAAGAACAAAATGTAGAAGCACATAAATACATTTACAAATCAGAATGTGTTTCCTATTGGTATACATGTAAACTGTTCTCCTTTAGATGCTATATTAGATCAGATGTCAGCTACTCTACCAGGAGAGATATTAATATATTCATTCATTCATTCATTCATTAAATAAATTAACTTATATTGAACACCCTGTAGGTGTTCAGCATTCTTCTAGGCAGCTTCTTAACATCACAATTAGTTTCCAGAGTTCTGCAGGATGTATAAACCCTCTTTTTTCCAACAAGAAAACCAAAGCTCAGTGAGATAAGTGACTGCCCACTGTGACAGCTACTGAGTAGCTGAAGATTGAAAACCAGGTCTCCTGATCCAGGGGACAACAGATTGCATGCAAAAGACTTTAGACTGTAGACAGAAGCTCCCAAATTTTTTCACTTGATTCCAAATTCAAGTGAACCCCAGAGCTGCCCAAGTACAAAAATTACATGTAGTGTAATTAAATGTAATGTATTATATGTAAGAAAATATTTAAGGAATGTTTGCTGAATTCCACCTGTGTGATATGCCTACATTTTAAAAAGTACTTGTTCTCAAATTGCTCATAGTATTGATGGGAAAGGAAAATGTAAGCAAAAATATAAAATTGTAGCACCATGTCATAGTTTGAATAACTGAAATCAGTGCCAGAGACAACACTAAATAAAGTTGATATGATGATCTCAACTCGGGTGTTAAGAGGGGAAATAAATCATGTAAAACATTCACAGAAAAGGTGAAAATTAAGCTTAGTCTTGATAGAAAAATTGGAATTTCTAAAGAGAACAATAGAAAAAGATATTCCAGGAAGAGGGAAAGCTCTTGCAAAGGCACAGAAGTGTGAAACCTCTGGGCTGGAGGAATTACAGAGAGTTTGTTAGAGATAGAACATGGCATGAGGGGTGAGATGAAGATGGGCTGGTGAAGCAGCTGTGAGTTACATACACAATGAGAGATCTTGAGAGACATGGAAGTAGCTGGGCTGGATCATCTAGCGCTCGCCCTTAGCCTAATCTGAAGGCTGGAATTAGGTGACTTCCCCACCCATGCAGAGGCTCAGAAAACTCCTCGGAAAAATACTTGAGCCCTGTCCATTAGTAGGGTTTGAAAATGTGCAAACGTGTCATACGACTTCAAAAGACAGCAGAAGGAATTCCCTGGCGGTCCAGTGGTTAGGTTTCAGGTTCAATCCCTGGTCAGGGAACTAAGATCCCGAAAGCCATGGGGCACGGCCAAAAATTAAAAAAAAAAAAAAAATGACAGCAGTTGGGCTGTACGGTATATTTGAAAATTGCTAAGGGAGTAGATTTTAAAAGTTGTCATCACAAAATAATTTGTTTTAGAACTATATGAGGAGATGAATATCAACTAAACTTACTGTGATAGTCATTTCACAAAAATATGTATGTCACATCATCACGCGGTACACCTTAAACTTAAAAGCTGTATGGCAATTATATCTCAATAAAAGTGGAGAGAAAAAAAAATACAGCAGATGGAAAAAGGGACTAACAAAGTAGTTTCCATCAGGGAAGGAGGAAGGTGCCCAAAGCAGAGCCTAAGGATCAGAGCAGAAGGGAATCTGAGCATGGTGTGGCAGCTTATTCCAGAACCTCTCCTAACCTAGGCATCCAGTTCAGCCAGAGCTGTGTTTATAAGTTAAAAGAACTGGATCATGGATTCCTGAGGATACTTACACTACTCCGAAATTTTGCTCAAATGAAGGAGACCGAGGAGACGGTGTGCTGTTTTTCTCTTCCTTGTTCCCGATTCTTTATCTTATAAAAGAATCCTGCCTTCCGCCCCATTTTGCAGCTCTCTGCACCCTTGGGAATGGAGACTGCCTGCTTCATGAAGTCTTAAACAAAGTTTGTTGTATCACCCTTAGTCATTTTTAACACACACTGACACACGGAAGGAGAGCTGGAATCTCCACAATTTACTTCCCCCCATGGCAGCCCTTGACTGACAGGAGTGGGGACTTCACAGCCCAGCTCCCTGGTGTCCCATGGGGTAATGCTGGGGCATCACCTACACTCTAGGGTTCCCCACAGGACCGGTCTGAACCCTCCCTGGGAGGTTCCCTGAGGACAGGTCTGCGCATGGTTCTCTCCCCCTTACAGTCCTAGTTCCCCAACTCTTTACGCCCAGGAGCACTTTCTTTAAAACATCACTTATCCATGAATCCTAATGTTAGAGTCAGCTTCTGAGGCTTTCGAGGTGGTCACTGTCTAGAAATGGGGAGAAGAGAGTGAACAGGCAGGTACGGTAGGAGAGAATGGGGGAAACAGAGCTAGAGGAGTGCATGATGGATTAGACTCATGGAGAGAGAAAGGGCTTCCCGGAGCCTAGGAAGTCTACCCTGATGCTGCGGAGATGAGCAGGGATCAGCCTAGCAAAGGGAGGAGACTTTCTAACAGAGGAAGAAGACCGTGCAAAGATCCTGAGAAAAGAAACAGCAGAACTAGTTAGGAAAATTACAAATAAACCAATATGACTCAAGTACCAGATGTGAGAAGAGACTGGCAGGCAGTGGGCAGTGGCTGAGTTCAAATGGCTTCATAAACCAGGCAAAGGGATTCGGACATCCTGAGAGCACTGAGGTGACTTTGGAGATCCCTTTGGCAACAGTGAAGAGAGTGGATTAGAAAGGATAAGAAGATAGAAGATAGGAGATGGAAGACCACTTAGGAAGGTGCTGAAATAATCCAGCCAAGAGACGATGGTGGCCTGAAATGAAGTAGAAGAAGTCAAGCCAAAGAGAGGAAATGGATTACAGTTGAGAGACCCTTTGGGATATTACAAGGTCAAGGCCAGTGAACCAGTCAAGGCAGAAGGTAGCCTGAGGGAGTGAGCAAGTTATGGAATGTAAAAGTAAAGGCAGCAAGCGTAAGTTACATTTTTGGAAGCTTGGCCATAGGGAGAGGGAAAGAAAATTCAGGGTTAAAGAAGAATTTGGTGGGGGGAGGAGGGGGTTATGCTTTAGATGGGAGAGAGCTGGGGCATCTTTATAAAGTTCAAGGAAAATGAAACATGTCAGCCCAATTCCTCCCTACCTTTCTTTCTTTCTTTCTCTTTTTCCTTTTTTTTTTCTTTTTTTTTTTTTTTTTTTTTTTTTTTTGCAGTACACGGGCCTCTCACTGTTATGGCCTCTCCTGTTGTGGAGCACAGGCTCCAGACGCGCAGGCTCAGTGGCCATGGCTCACGGGCCCAGCCACTCCGCGTCATGTGGGATCCTCCCAGACCGGGGCACGAGCCCGTGTCCCCTGCATCGGCAGGCGGACTCTCAACCACTGCGTCACCAGGGAAGCCCTCCCTAACTTTCTTGCTCGTATTTTTCTTCTTTTTTACATGCCTGAAGACCTGTAGTGAAGGATAGTCTCCTGATCCTGTGAGCAAGAATGTCCGCAGCAAAAAGGTAGCAGAACATAAAAAAACAAACCCTTCGAAAGTTCACTTATTCCTGTCTAAGCATTTCTTTGCAAATAATTTGTCTTTTCCATTCTGGGCCTTGTAAAAGGGCCATAATGGCACAAGCAGTCGTGTTATAGCTGTGAAGAGCAGAAGGTTGGAGGAAAAGTTCAATTAAAGCACTGCCTTCCTCAGCCTGATAATGGCTTTGACATCGTGGAGGGTTCTTAGGCAACAATGCCTACCATCGTGAACCCCCAAAATTGGGAAAGGCTTTGTGTTGCAGGCTGAGAAAGCACCAAACAAAAGGTCTCAGGGACCATGGCTTTCTCATGTTTGAAGGGTCGTTGGCTCGGCCCCCATCTGCCTCGCCATGCATGTCACCCTCTCCTCTGAACCTCCCCGGAGATGATCCTTTGGATGGTTCCTCCCAGGTGAGCCCAAGAGAGAAAAATAACAGCTGCCTGCAGGCCTGGTGAAATAATTCCTCCCTTGAATTTTGCAAAACCCAAAGAGGCTTCTGGTTACCTCAAGAAGATATTGAGGTGAAGTTGAAATCAAAAGTGAAATCTTTAACTAATTTTCAAAAGGTGAGAGTGACTGACAGTGCAAAGGAAGGTGTTCTCCACGATAATTCAACTGGATGTTCGCCTAGGAGTTTTACAGTTTACAAAATAGACACATGATCTTATTGGACCCTCGTGATAATTCTGTATTTCTCCCATTCTAGAGATGAGAAAAAGGAGACTCAAGTATTATTTTTGGGCATCTGCTCTTTTTTGGTTTTTGCTTTTTCATTCCACACTTCTCCCAAAAAGGAATAGATTGAAATGTTGAGGTGGCATATCTCACAAATGGGTTGGGAAGACTGTTATAAAGATTAGATGAGATAGATCAAGGTGAGGGCTGATCTGAGACAAGAATGTAAAGACTTTTTGTCCCTTACTCTCTGATGCTCAGGACCCTCATTCCACCCCTTTGTTAAACAAGCAACTCTTCTGTGTTGCCCATGTGAGTGCCACTCTATATTCTGATGTCACTCACTCCTTCCCTTCCTTCAAAACTTACCTATCCTTACCTGTGTCCTACTCTCTTGGCCTCTCTCTAAGCAACTGATCTACTCTAATCTGATCATTAGACTTCCTAGGAAGCGTCTTCATCTCTGAGGGTCATGAGTCCCCACGTGTGTGCGAAGGAATTTAAGGAGAAAAGTCATTCCAGTGTTACGCCTCCCTGAGAGTACTGCAGTCTTGATGAGGATTCTGTTGACTCATCATGAACCCCATAGTGATGTGAGAGTGTCAGACACTGCTGTGGCTAATGAGAATAGATACTACTGGGTGGGGACTGAGACTATTTTCAGCCCCCTTCAATCAGAGCATCACTGTCTACCCATCACTCTGACCGAAATCATGGTTGATGCCCCAAAATAATCTCAAAATAAAAACAACACATGAAATAAAGAAAAAGCTAGCCCAGATAGCTTTGAGTTTGCAAAAGCTCCACATACTCTTTGTTGCTTCTGTCCAGAGGTATAAAGGTCACCTAAGTAATCAATGGTACTTTTCTAAATACTCATTGTGGTTGTCATGATCAGGCCCAGCCAGGTGCTGGCCAAGAAATTAACACCCGGTCTGGTCCTGGCAGCTAGAGCTGGCTCTGGGGAAGCAGTTACCTGAAATAGCCAGAAACATGTGCAGGTGCGGGTGACTATAAGCCTATGCTAAGGAATACCAAATCAAAATAGCACTGGTCAGATGTTGTCATCTTCTTAGAACTAAGGGAGAGCATGAGATTGAGAATAAGGAATGGAGGTAATAGAGAAAGTTGCTCTGGTGAAGGAGTGTTCCAAGAATAAATGAGAGAGAGAGAAGTCAACAAGTCCAAGAAAATTACCAACAAATTTGAGAGGCACACACTTGTTCTCCTTCCTGAAGGCTGGGTGGGATTTGGGGCCAGAATAGATGTATAGGGTCAGGGGGACATCATCTAAAGACATCCTCCCTAAGATGGACTAATAATTAAGCTATTGTCTTACTGGGGAAAATGCCCCCCATGGGACTTAGTGACCTTCTTCCCAGGATATCATACGACAAAGGCTTTGCTGAGAGTCAGTACTAAGAAGCAGTTAGTATGGCTAGGAGAACTCAGCCAAGTGGAGATGTGCAGCCAGTATAGACAACCCATCCTGCAGCCTGTGGCCAAGGCAGTCTTGACTATGCATCTGGGTTCTACTATGACACTGGAGCTAATGGCCTGAAGCCAATTGGAGAGGACAGCTAGAAGGTTGGATCATGACATGTGAATGTACTCCTTAGGGCTCAGTGACCCTGGGAGCTCAGCACCCTTGGGAGACCTATGGAGAAGGCTTTGAGCCCCTCTAGGGTACCAGAAATCCCCCAGGGGCACCACCTCCAGCCAGCAATGACCACAGCCCCAGAGAGAAAGCCCAGATGATGGAATCTGTATCTGACACTGAACTGTTCTTTCTTTGACTCTGAGAAATATAAAAACTATTTTTAGAAGGGAAGAGTGAAGGCCAAGAAACCCTGGAAAGGAAGATGAGAGGTCTCAGAGCTTGAAGGTGTGTGCTCCAGTCTCAGCTCAGCCACTTATCAGTGGAGGGGCCTTGGGCAACTCACAAAACCTCTCAGAGTCTCTCACTCTTCATCTGAAAAATTGAATAACAAGACCTTGTCTGCTCACAGGTCTGTCCTGAGCTCCAGATAAGAATGGTGCATGCAGAAATGCACATGAAACTCTACCACCACAACATACTTGCAATCTTTACTATTACCTAACAGGTGAGAAGCCTGTGGCCTGAGGAAAGTAAATGACCCACATGTCTATTGTCTTAGTTTTGGTTCCCCCAGAAGTAGATCCTGTAACAAGGGTGCATGTGCAAATCGTTTTTTTAAGAGATGCAAGAAAAACAGAGTAGGGAGAAAGTGAGCCAAGAAAGAGAAAGCAGCCAGTAAAGGATGTGTTATCTGTCCAGCTGCCACAGTGGGCAACTGAAGGTGGATTCCTTGAAGAAATTCTGGAAATGGAATGGAGCATACACCTCAGAGTTATCCCACTCACATAGCGAGGGAGCTGCAAAGTTTGTATGCCTGCTCCCCAGAGTCAGTGGTTGAGGGCTGCTGGGACAGGGTGTGGGCAGTGTGGCCTTCCATGGCTCTTTAGAGAAAGGCTGCAGACCAAGGGAAACAGAGGCTGGCAGTTGGAGCTTGGCCAGAGTGAACTGAAGTGGTAAGGCCCACTGCATATGTGTTTGGCTTCACAGTGGCTTGGACAGCTAATAATTGGCAGAGCTAAGATAAGAACTCTGGTTGCCTGACATTCTGTCAGGGTCTCTCCCACTATACCATATCAAACTCTCTCTGACATTATGGATGAACACTCCTGACCTCATGAGGTTTCTACCCAGACAGCTTCCTACCAGGGTCATTCTTCTCATACATGGCGGTACCATTGGGTCAGAGCTGGGAGATGGCATCTCTTGGCCAAACTGTCCTCTCCAGGGCTCTGACACTCAGTCCAGAATACCCAGCCTTGTCAGCCCAGTTCAAAGTACCTGACATGAGAATTCATAGATTTGAGGATCTGTTTCCAGGCCTAGGAGTTCTGGATATCAGGGACACACTTTGGCAGAAGGGAGAATAGTGACCCAAGATAAGGGTCAAGTAAGAAGAAAGGCGAGTGCATGGGTCCAAATGGCAGGACCACTAGGGCAGGACAGGGTACAGGGGATTCAGGACCTGGTTCAAGTACTAAATCTGCCAACAATGAGCATCCCTCATGATTCACAGAAACATATATGTTTGGAAAGGGCTCAAAAGCCCAGAGCCGGCCAGACCTGAGCTGGGCATACATCCTCTGGGCACATTGGAGTGACCCAGTCTCCTGGGAGGAGAGGATGCAGGTGCTGGGCTTTCTCCATCCAAGCCTCACAAAAGTGATCAGTCATTTGCTGAAGGCCTACCTGGCTCTGACAGTCCAAAGACTGGGTAAGAAGAAGGAGGTTCTTTAGGAAACATGCAAAGATTCTTCTCTGTGTTTTGGTGGAGGGTACAGGCTGAAAGGGAAAAAAACAAGAACAAAAACAATATCTCGAAAGCATTGAGTAAGGAAAATTCTGACCCCTTAGGTTCTGACTCATAAGCAAAATGCAGTCTGGCCGCCCTGCTGCTGCATGTCATCAATTCTAAGACACACATTTTTTCACATTTTAAAATCTCTGAAATTAGGTTGCATCTTGCAGTAATGGTGACCTCCATCTCTTCCAGCCAGAAGGCAATTATAGTGGAATTATTGCCCACGTGCCCCATCGAGGTCAGAGCTATTCCCACTGTCTTCACTAATGTGCTGAGTTTAAGCAAAATTTAAAATATCTTCAAACTAGAAGAGTAAAATGTTCTTAATTGTTGAAGTCAGAATAATGGATTCATGGGAGTTTATCATTCTATTCTTTCTACTTTTTTATATGTTTAAACATTTCCAGCATAAAAAGGAAAAATATCCTCCAAAATATGCAATGATTAAACATTAAAGTGAAATGCTTATTGTATTTTCAGAAAAGAAGAAAACAGAGCAGTGAGGTGTCAATGTGATATTAGTAAAACAAATATTTGACATTGAAGGAATAACTGCAATTTTACATTTTCTTAGAAAATAACAAGCTAGCTCTTTCTGGGATCTAAGAAAGAAAAATAACTACAAGTGGATGAAAGCATGTAATATTGTGTTACTGAGATTGAAGGCAGGAGAATTTGCCTAGATTTTTAAAATTTGTTAAAGAAGTTTTGAAGCAAAGTGATTAAGTCATGGGTCATGCTGTCCGTCATTAAGACCTTGTGTCATGGTTTAAATGGTGCATAAAGTAATGGTGCATCGTCCTATCAGTGGTGTCTTAGAGTCAATAAAATACAGTATTTCCAATTTTGAGTATTCTCAGTGTTGACTGTCCAACGACAATTTAGAAATGTGCATATTTATGGAAAGAGATGAAGAGGATTTAATTCAACAAAGTCCCTCCTCTGGAGAGTCCTGTATTTGTCTAGAAGAAATGCTTTCATGGGAGTTAGTGAAGTGTCAGGGCTGAGGTCATGAGCTCTGAGATCTGATTGCTTAGGTTTAAATCCCAACTCAATGGTTTAGCAGCAGTGTAACCTTAGACAATTTATCTAGCTGTTCTGTACCTCAATTTTCTAATCTGTAAAATGAGAATAATGAAAGAGAATCCTTCATGAGGTTAAGTGGAAATTAAGTAAAATAATGCAAGCAAAGAATGAGGACTAGTATCTGGTACAGAGGAAGTTTTCAGTAAACTGTTATGCTGTGGGCATAAGCAGAAGAGGAATTTGTTTACTCCTGCAGAGGAGGTAGATGAGAGATAGATGGGAAATTCAGAGAGAGGGAATCTAAGTGATGGCAAAAGTTTTTCCTGAGGTGTGATGCTGCCCCCAGGATTCCCCAATTAAAATCATGCAGGTGTATTTATTAGGAAAAACATAAAAAGTGGATACCAGGTGAAACAGAGAAAGCACATGAAACAGAAATAGAAAGCAGGGCCCTGAGAAAGTAAGTCTCTAGGAATTCACCGAATTAAGTAGAAGGCTTTGGCTCATCACAGGTCATGCAATTTGGGGCTAGATTCTATTATACCTAGATTCTCCACCTGAGTTAAAGGTATATATATATATTTTTTTTTCTTTCTCAAAGATGGCAGCTTGGTCCCATCTTGGGTGCCAGCTCTGATCAATTGACATGTTATGCTGAGAAGGACTGGGGAGCTGTAATTTGGGCTTCTCAGAAAACATCGCCATGAGGGATGAGCAATGTCTGTTCTAGACACTGGAGAACTAAGTCATAGCATGTGAACAACATTTTGGCCACCTTGGCATTAGGTCAGACTTAGATCCTCATGGTATTAAAATGAAGTAAAAATGAACACAGCCCCAGCACACAGTACCTCTCTGTTCTCCCTGGCTGGCCCAAGACACTAGCACCTTTGGACAGCTCCCTTCAAAGCACTGGAATGTCACAAAACTAGATTGAGTCTAGGTTTCTGATTCACAGTAAGGTGATTCATTCAACAAGTTCCGCCACATAGAATTCTCCATCCCCAATCAAGCAGCCAGCAGGTATCCAGGGAATTCTTGGCTAATAGACATTCCATCTATATATGTCTAGATCCAGATCTATATCTAGGTATCTCGGCCAAGATACAGATATTCCATCCCTAGGCAGAAAAGTCAGTAGCAACCAAATGAACTGAAAGTTGTAAAATCCATATTGCGGGCTTGAAAACTGTTCGTTGAAATATGTAGACAGGAAAGAGAGAGAGTAGTTTCAGAGCTCAAATCAACCTTAGCAATCACTCTATTTAAATCTCTCATTGTACACAGGAAGAAATTAAGGTCCAAAGTTAACAGAGCATCAGAGGCAGCTCTAGAATCTCAAGCTCCTGGGATGTGCCTAGCCCAGGACTTTTCCTCCCATAATGCTGGAAATGCAGGGCATGCCAAGGGATACAATGCAATCTCAGCCCCCGCACCATTCTTGCTGCCAGCTCCCGAAATCCCAGGATAATCCGGACCAATTGGGAAATTATCTGCTCAGAGAACATTGACTCCATTAAAAACTCAGCAACCCTCTGCCATGGCAGAGCCATCCATGTGTGTTTCTTCTGAATCCCAAGCCCAGAGGAATTGTCTCAAATTGAATCTATTAGAACCTTATCTCAGAATTTAGCAACAGAGTACAGAAGAGGTTTTAGATCAGGCAGCCTCAAAATGAGCAAGCTGTTATTTCTGCTTGAAATGGCAGCTAGTTCCCAAGTCTATCCCCAGGTGGCCTACTGTTATGTTTTATGCCTTTTCTCCAGAAGACTCCTTTTAAATGTAAATATGCTACTTTTGAGGGCACCTTCATAACCCATTAACACTCAAGCATGTTTTGGTTGGTGCAGTTTGCAGAGAACAGAACAAGTCCATGATCTTGGACAAACAATCCCAGAAATTCTTGAGCTTCACACACTTCCTGGTTGGGGAGTATCCCAGGTTGCTTCCTGCTCCTCCCCGGCATCAGGGAAGTGCAACAGGGCTTGTGGTACCGTCAGTGGCAGAAGTGATGCCGTTCATCAATCGTGTTTGTAATATTCATACATGTCATTGTCTGTAGCTGTCATTCTTTCCTTTTCAATGCTGGATAATATTCCATTGTATGCATGTGCCACCATTTATTTATTCATTTCTCTGTAATAGACACTTGGGTTGCTTCTAATTTGGGACAATTAGGAACAAAGCTGTTATAAACATTGAGTATTGTTTATACATGTTTCCTGGTGCACCTGTGCACACATCTCTCTAGGTATAGCCTCCCAAAAGGATGCCCTGGGTCATAAGGTATGAAGATCTTTAACTGTAGTTTTCCAAGATGTTTGCACCATTTTGTGCTCCCACCAGCATCAGTGAGAATTTCCTCTGCTCCACATCTCACCAACACTTGGTATTTCAGGGTTTAATTTTAGCTATTCTGGTGTTTGCAATGCTATTCCTTGGTGGTTTTGTTTTCCATTTCCTTGATGACTAATGAAATTAAGCACATTCTCACATATTCATTAGCCATTTGTACTTCCTTTTCATGAAGAGTGCGTTGAAATCCTTTGTTGATTTTTCTTGTTTATCTTTTTCTTATAAATTTGAAGGAGTCATTTACGTATTCTGGATACTATCCTTTTATAATAATAATTGTTGAAAACATCTTTCCCACCCCATAGTTTGTCTTTTCACTTTCTTGTTGATGTGTTTTGTTGAGCGGAAGGTTTTAGTTTCAACAGTTGAATAGTTAAATAGTTGAATTTATCAGTCTCTCCTCTAGAGTTAGAGCTTTTGGAGTCTTATTTAAGAAATCCCTCCCTACCACAAGAACACAAAGATGTTGTCCTATATTCACTGGGAAAAGATTTAGAGTTCTGCCTTTCATATTTAGGTCTTTCGTCCCTCTGGCATTCAGACTTACTTGTTCATTTACCATGGGACCATAGCATTATGGTTTGAGCACTGACTGGGAGGAAGGCTGCCTGTGTTTGAGTCTGTGTTTGGCTCAGTTATTCCCTAGCTGTGTGACTCTGAGAAGCTGCTTAACTCCTCTGTGCCCCTGTTAAGCCAGCTGTAATAGTACCTACCTTATTGAGTTTTTATGAGACTTAAATCAGTTAATAAATGTAAAAACGTTAGAAAGAAGAAGGCCTGGCACACACTCAATGCTTTATAGGACTCTGTGATATCTTTGTTCTGCCCTTAAAGTTCCTCTGCCAGCTCACGCATGATCAGTCCTCGCGACTCCCCAGCAACAGTCAAGGAACAAGGCCCTATGACGCTCCACGCTGTTGTGATAAATATTCTGCCTGAAGAGTTTCTTCCCACTGCGTGATTCTCCTGCGTGTGTTGATATTTACGTGCTTCACTTGCCGTCAGCAGGTGCCTTAGCCTCCTACCAAGAGGATGGCCCTAGTGCTGCAGACTTCAGGATCAGAGAGATGTGGAATTCAGTTCTTCCCCAGACATTTCTTATGCTCCCTGTGAAGTTAAATAACTCTGAAAAGAGAACGATTTCTGAGCTTTTATCCATCTGCGATGCACATTTCAATCTGGGCGGGGTGGGGGGGTCACTCTGCATGACCTGTCAGAATTGTTTTCCTGTCCCTGGATGGCACCTTTAAGACACCAAAAGTGGCTTCAAGCCAGAAAAGGAAAAGAGCTAATATTTGTTGAAAGAGTTCCAAGTTCTAAGTGCTTTATACATGTTATTCATTATTTAATCCTCCCAATAAGTGTGAGTAGAAGATAATGGATGTGCCGAAATGCTAGAAGAGCTAGTATTCAGGACAAGGTCTTTCTGGCTTCAGTGTGAGAACGCTTTATATCACGCAGCCTCCTGCAGAGGCAGCGTCTGGTAGAATTACTAAGAAGAATCAGTCTCACTCTATTGAATGTTCCACTCATTTTTTTAATTCCGTCACCTCATCTGCCTCCCTGGTCACTTCTCCTGGAGCCAGCTTTTGGCTGCACTTAACCCACAAGCTGCTCTCCCAGAAAATGTCAGTACCTAAACGTGACAGCTCACCACACGACTCAGACTGGATTTAGCATCTAAGGTCTCCTTCTCCAAATCGCATGCTAGTGGCTGCCCCTGTGATCTCTCTCCTAGGACTGGCAGCATATGAAGTGTCACAAAACTCTTTCTTTTGCACAGATATATTGATGAATATAGATCAGTTCAAATGTGTTTGTGTGCATGTATACATGTAAGCAAGGACAGAAGTGAAACAGTAATGACTGGATTAATACGAATTTTTTTTTCTTTTCTTTTTTGGCTGTGTTGGGTCCTCGTTTCCATGCGAGGGCTTTCTCTAGTTGCGGCGAGCGGGGGCCACCCCTCATCACGGTGCACGGGCCCCTCACCGTCACGGCCTCTCTTGCTGCAGAACACAAGATCCAGACGCACAGGCTCAGTAGTTGTGGCTCACGGGCCCAGTTGCTCCGCGTCATGTGGGATCATCCCAGACCAGGGCTCGAACCCCTGTCCCCTGCACTGGCAGGCAGATTCTCAACTACTGTGCCACCAGGGAAGCCCTAATATGAATCTTTGATCATTATATACAGTCGTCTGTGTGTGTGTGTGTGTGTGTATGACACACACAAAGTGTACAATTAAGGTGTGAACTTAATAAAATTTCACATTACCTAACTGGTATTAACTAACTAGAATATTTTTGCTGAACTCCACTTTTTTTTCTGTTTTTTAATTGAGGTATAGTTGATTTAGAATGTTGTGTTAGTTTCAGGTGTACAGCAAAGTGATTTAGCAATATATATATACACATATATATGTTTTATTTCTCTTAAAATAGCTCCTAGTAGCAGCCAGAAAGACAAGAGCTCAAGACCTTCCCATGAAAGTAATGACCATAGCAGTTAATAGCCCAAGGCTATACCATGGCTCATCAGCTCCTAGCCCACCATTAATTCTCAGACAGTACTACTAATATAATGCTTTGCAATGTCACTCACAGGGTGAATATCTTCAAATCATTATCTGAAAAAAATGGTTTATCCCCCACTTGGCTAATGCTGTTTCAGAGGATGCAGACAATTTCCCTCACTCCGACAATCTACAGACATGACCAACCTCCTGAACGAGTGAGATAGAGCCAGTTTCTGGTGTAGACATTATGGAACCATGGACTTTGGATGCCTGAGCAATCTGTTACTGGTCACAGAATCTATGAAAGAATAGTGATGCTGGATTTCTATATCTGGTTCTAATTTTAAACTTAGCACAGAGTCCCAGAAATGGCATTAGAAGTTTTAGATTTTAGGGACTTCCCTGGCGGTCCACTGGTTAAGATTCCATGCTCTCAATGCAGAGGGTGCATGTTCGACTCCGGGTCAGGGAACTAAAATCCCACATGCCAAATAGCATGGCCAAAAAAAAAAAAAAAAAGGTCTTAGATTTTATTTCCAATGAGCCCCATTTAACAGCCATGGAATCTTGTAATCATTGGTTTGATTTTCATGCACTTCCATTTACTAATTTATAAAATGGAGATAATATTCATTCTGCCTACTTCAACAAGGGTCAAATAAAAACAGAGTATACAGACTTTATAAACTGTATCTCCCATGTGAGTTAATGGGAGGAGGCATCAATGACTATGTTGACATTTCATAGCTCTGAGACAATTTTTTTTTAATATCATCTTGCTCTCACTAAGCAGAAACTACCCGTGTTAATTTCTCAGTCTGTCTTGCATTGGTTAGCTTGCTAAGAAGCAAACTCTCTGGCCCTAAGAATCTTGAAAGACAAAGTGGTATATGGTGGATTAAGCCATTTGTACTTGGAAGAGCCTCCAGTGAGAGCTGGCAGTAACAACCACCCTCCCAATGTGGCTGAACTGTATCTTCCTTTCCTTCTCTCTTTCTACTTTTACCTCCATTCTTCTCTCAGTCTTTCCTGGATTTGTCCTGTTCATTCACCAATTTATGTATCCACTCACCATCTCTTGCACAGGCTGTTGAGTCTCTACCATGTCCCAGGCACTAAACCTGGACAGGTGTTCACAGAATGGGTCAAATCTTTACCAGCTGAAGGACCATGGATGAGTTAATTGTTATTGGGCAAGTGCTCCAGAAATGTAACGCTTCATTACACCTCCACCCCTACCCTGTGCCTTGGACTTGAGGATGACAACATGGCGCCCATTGTTGAATCCTCCATGCATAGAAGTTCTATACATGTTTTTGCTTGATGGAAGCTAATTGAAATCCTTACATAAAGCTTGTACAAAATGAAACCAAATGCCAGAGTGTCTGCTATAGGAGTCTCTAAGAGGTATTTTCAGCAAATAGTATTCATCTTCCCCACTTGGGTTTTTAACAAGTTGAGAAATAAGATGAAAAGTAAAGATGATGTCAAAAATATCAATGTAATGCTGACTGAGGCTAAGTGGGGAGACACAGCTGAGTGTGAGAGCCAACTGGGCCTCTACCTACATCCCAGGTAATGACAGACTTCCCTGTGCTGTCACAGCTGACACTGGGTCAAGGTGGTCTTCCTGCTCAGGAGAGGTCCCTGCACAACTGACAGAAGGGATGACCAGTGGGGAATATTCTTTGTGGGAAGACTTACACTCAGGAAATACAAGAAGGTGGGAAAGAGCTGAGCAACTCATGCCTGGTTATTCTTCTCTGGTTTACAAATAAGCACTCTACCTCCCCAGAGCTGAAGTAACTACAGAAGTGAAGAGAGACCCAGAGTTATAGCTGTCAAGTTTCCTTTATCAGAGGAAGGATAGGAGTGGGGAGAAATGTACCCAATATCCCCATTAACATCCACTGAAAGAGAGATTTGCATGATTATCACCTTTCTACCTTTCTACTTAAATAGAATAAACTTTTCTCTTTAGACAATATTCTTTAATTTCATTTTAAGCCTCGAGCAGTGCAGTTGCATTCACTATAAAATGATAATTTCTGGAGGCTTTCTACTCTTGTAATCAAACCCAACATACACAGACTAACCACATGTAAATGATAGGGAAACAAATGACCAAGTCTTACACAGCCAAATAATCTGTTAGTTCTCCAGCTTTTATAATAAGCACTCTTGTAGACTGTTTTCAAATGATTTAATTTAACTTAAAAAATTAACTTAACATCTAACTAAGTGGTAGGTATTCTGTTAGAGACTAAAAATATAAAGATGAATGAATCAGAATCTCTTCTCCCAACAAGGTCATGGACTAACATGAGGGACAGACAGGAGAATTAATAACATAATGTGATAAGAACTTCAGCAGAGAAATGAATAGATTGCCATGAAACACTAGTGAGGGAACTGATTACCTGCCAGACAGGAATCAGCAAAGCTATAGAGAAGGGATAAAATTGCTTTAAAAAGAAAAGCAATGAATGAATGGGCTCCCATTTCTGTGATCCAGAGATAAGCTTCCCATGTTCCTTCTCTGTATCTGTTCTTCCTTCTTTGTGACTAGCCTTGGACCTTTATGTCCAGATTCCTTGTCCTCTCCTTTTTTGCTCTTCCTCTTCATCCAAAGTCTAGAGTCCAGGGAAGCCTATAAAACCCAAGCTGAAGGGAAAGGGCACAATGAAAGTATAGCTAGGTCCTATGCATTTAAGAATCTTAGGCAGGGGAGGGCCAGGTGATAACAGCACTTAACATTTTCTGATCACTTATTACATGCACGGTGTTGAGGATCTTAAAAATCAAGACTCAGTCCATCCTTGTGGCAATGAATAATTAATGAGATATTTATTAATTTAGATAGGCTCACCCACCAGAGGGCAGACAGCAGAAGCAAGAAGAACTACAATCCGGCAGCTTGTGGAACAAAAACCACGTTCACAGAAAGATACACAAAATGAAAAGTCAGAGGACTATATACCAGATGAAGGAACAAGATAAAACCCCAGAAAACAACTAAATGATGTGGAGATAGACAACCTTACAGAAAAAGAATTCAGAATCATGATAGTGAAGATGACCCAGGACCTCGGAAAAAGAATGGAAGCAAAGATCAAGAAGATGCAAGAAATGTTTAACAAGGACCTAGAAGAACTAAAGAACAAACATCTAGAAAAATTAAAGAACAAACAAACAGAGATAAACAATACAATAACTGAAATAACTGAAGGAACCAATAGCAGAATAACTGAGACAGAAGAACGGATAAGTGACCTGGAAGACAGAATGGCGGAATTCACTGCCATGGAACAGAATAAAGAAAAAAGAATGAAAAGAAATGAAGACAGTCTAAGAGACTTCTAGGACAACATTAAACACATCAACATTCTCATTATAGGTGTCCCAGAAGGAGAAGAGAGAGAGAAATGACCCAAGAAAATATTTGAAGAGATTTTAGTTGAAAATTTCCCTAACATGGGAAAGGAAATAGTCACCCAAGTCCAGGAAGTGCAGAGAGTCCAAGGCAGGATAAACCCAAGGAGAAACATGCCAAGACACATAGTAATCAAATTGACAACAATTAAAGACAAAATAATCTATTAAAAGAAACAAGGGAAAAATGACAAATAGCATACAAGGGAAGTCCAATAAGGTTAACAGCTGATTTCTCAGCAGAAACTCTACAAGACAGAAGGAGTGGCATGATATACTTAAAGTGATGAAAGGGAAAAATCTACAACCAAGATTACTCTACCCAGCAGGGATCTCATTCAGATTTGACAGAGAAATCAAAAGCATTACAGACAAACAAAAGCTAAGAGAACTCAGAACCACCAAACCAGCTCTACAACATAATGCTAAAGGAACTTCTCTAAGTGGGAAACACAAGAGAAGAAAAGGACCTACAATAACAAACCCAAAACTATTAAGAAAATGGCAATAGGAACATACATATTGATAATTACCTTAAATGTGACTGGATTAAATGCTCCAACCAAAAGACGTAGGCTTGGGCTTCCCTGGTGGCGCAGTGGTTGAGAGCCCGCCTGCCGATGCAGGGGACACGGGTTCGTGCCCCGGTCTGGGAGGATCCCACATGCCGTGGAGCAGTTGGGCCCGTGAGCCATGGCCGCTGAGCCTGCGCATCCGGAGCCTGTGCTCCGCAACAGGAGATGCCACAACAGTGAGAGGCCCACATACCGCAAAAAAAAAAAAAAAAAAAAAGACATAGGCTGGCTGAATGGGTACAAAAACAAGACCCATATATATGCTGTCTACAAGAGACCCACTTCAGACCTAGGGACACATATAGACTGAAAGTGAGGAGATGGAAAAAGATATTTCATGCAAATGGAAATCAAAAGAAAGCTGGAGTAGCAATACTCATATCAGATAAAATAAACTTTAAAATAAAGAATGTTACAGGAGATAAGGAAGGACACTACATAATGACCAAGGGATCAATCCAAGAAGAAGATATAACAATTATATATGCACCCAACATAGGAGCACCTCAATATATAAGGCAAATGCTAACAGCTATAAAAGAGGAAATCGACAGTAACACAATCATAGTAGGGGACTTTAACACCCCACTTTCACCAATGGACAGATCATCCAAAATGAAAATAAATAAGGAAACACAAGCTTTAAATGATACATTAAACAAGATGGACTTAGTTGATATTTATAGA
Source organism: Hyperoodon ampullatus (assembly GCF_949752795.1). Lineage (NCBI taxonomy): Eukaryota > Metazoa > Chordata > Mammalia > Artiodactyla > Ziphiidae > Hyperoodon > Hyperoodon ampullatus. The sequence goes on from NC_136928.1 coordinate 8,770,080, forward strand.
ACATTCCATCCAAAAACAACAGAATACACATTTTTCTCAAGTGCTCATGGAACATTCTCCAGGATAGATCATATCTTGGGTCACAAATCAAGCCTTGGTAAATTTAAGAAAATTGAAATTGTATCAAGTATCTTTTCCGACCACAATGCTATGAGACTAGACATCAATTACAGGAAAAGATCTGTAAAAAATACAAACACATGGAGGCTAAACAATACACTACTCAATAACGAAGTGATCACTGAAGAAATCAAAGAGGAAATTAAAAAATACCTAGAAACAAATGACAATGGAGACACGACAACCCAAAACCTATGGGACGCAGCAAAAGCAGTTCTAAGGGGGAAGTTTATAGCAATACAATCCCACCTTAAGAAACAGGAAACATTTCGAGTAAACAGCCTGACCCTGCACCTAAAGCAATTAGAGAAAGAAGAACAAAAAACCCCCAAAGTTAGCAGAAGGAAAGATATCATAAAGATCAGATCAGAAATAAATGAAAAAGAAATGAAGGAAACAATAGCAAAGATCAATAAAACTAAAAGCTGGTTCTTTGAGAAGATAAACAAAATTGACAAACCATTAGCCAGGCTCATCAAGAAAAGAAGGGAGAAGACTCAAATCAATAGAATTAGAAATGAAAAAGGAGAAGTAACAACTGACACTGCAGAAATACAAAAGATCATGAGAGATTACTATAAGCAACTCTATGCCAATAAAATGGACAACCTGGAAGAAATGGACAAATTCTTAGAAATGCACAACCTGCCAAGACTGACTCAGGAAGAAATAGAAAATATGAATAGACCAATCACAAGCACTGAAATTGAAACTGTGATTAAAAATCTTCCATCAAACAAAAGCCCAGGACCAGATGGCTTCACAGGCGAATTCTATCAAACATTTAGAGAAGAGCTAACACCCATCCTTCTCAAACTCTTCCAAACAATATCAGAGGAAGGAACACTCCCAAACTCATTCTACGAGGCCACCATCACCTTGATACCAAAACCAGGCAAGGATGTCACAAAGAAAGAAAACTACAGGCCAATATCACTGATGAACATAGATGCAAACATCCTCAACAAAATACTAGCAAACAGAATCCAACAGCACATTAAAAGGACCATACACCATGATCAAGTGGGGTTTATTCCAGGAATGCAAGGATTCTTCAATATACGCAAATCAATCAATGTGATACACCATATTAACAAGTTGAAGGAGAAAAACCATATGATCATCTCAATAGATGCAGAGAAAGCTTTCGACAAAATTCAACACCCATTTATGATAAAAACCCTGCAGAAAGTAGGCATAGAGGGAACTTTCCTCAACATAATAAAGGCCATATATGACAAACCCACAGCCAACATTGTCCTCAATGGTGAAAAACTGAAACCATTTCCACTAAGATCAGGAACAAGACAAGGCTGCCCACTCTCACCACTCTTATTCAACCTAGTTTTGGAAGCCACAGCAATCAGAGAAGAAAAGGAAATAAAAGGAATCCAAATTGGAAAAGAAGAAGTAAAGCTGTCACTGTTTGCAGATGACATGATACTATACATAGAGAATCCTAAAGATGCTACCGAAAAACTACTAGAGCTAATCAATGAATTTGGTAAAGTAGCAGGATACAAAATTAATGCACAGAAATCTCTGGCATTCCTGTACACTAATGATGAAAAATCTGAAAATGAAATCAAGAAAACACTCCCATTTACCATTGCAACAAAAAGAATAAAATATCTAGGAATAAACCTACCTAAGGAGACAAAAGACCTGTATGCAGAAAATTATAAGACACTGATGAAAGAAATTAAAGAGGATACAAATAGATGGAGAGATATACCATGCTCCTGGATTGGAAGAATCAATATTGTGAAAATGACTCTACTACCCAAAGCAATCTACAGATTCAATGCAATCCCTATCAAACTACCACTGGCATTTTTCACAGAACTAGAACAAAAAATTTCAAAATTTGTTTGGAAAAACAAAAGACCCCGAATAGCCAAAGCAATCTTGAGAACGAAAAATGGAGCTGGAGGAATCAGGCTCCCTGACTTCAGACTATACTACAAAGCTACAGTAATTAAGACAGTGTGGTACTGGCATAAAAACAGAAAGATAGATCAGTGGATCAGGATAGAAAGCCCAGAGATAAACCCACGCACATATGGCCAACTTATCTTTGATAAAGGAGGCAGGAATGTACAGTGGAGAAAGGACAGCCTCTTCAATAAGTGGTGCTGGGAAAACTGGACAGGGACATGTAAAAGTATGAGATTAGACCATTCCCTAACACCATACACAAAAATAAGCTCAAAATGGATTAAAGACCTAAATGTAAGGCCAGAAACTATCAAACTCTTAGAGGAAAACATAGGTAGAACACTTTATGACATAAATCACAGCAAGATCCTTTTGGACCCACCTCCTAGAGAAATGGAAATAAAAACAAAGATAAACAAATGGGACCTAATGAAACTTCAAAGCTTTTGCACAGCAAAGGAAACCATAAACAAGACCAAAAGACAACCCTCAGAATGGGAGAAAATATTTGCAAATGAAGCAACTGACAAAGGATTAATCTCCAAAATTTATAAACAGCTCATGCAGCTCAATAGCAAAAAAACAAACAACCCAATCCAAAAATGGGCAGAAGACTTAAATAGGCATTTCTCCAAAGAAGATATACAGACTGCCAACAAACATATGAAAGAATGCTCAACATCATTAATCATTAGAGAAATGCAAATCAAAACTACAATGAGATATCATCTCACACCAGTCAGAATGGCCATCATCAAGAAATCTAGAAACAATAAATGCTGGAGAGGGTGTGGAGAAAAGGGAACACTCTTGCACTGCTGGTGGGAATGTGAATTGGTACAGCCACTATGGAGAACAGTATGGAAGTTCCTTAAAAAACTAAAAATAGAACTACCATATGACCCAGCAATACCACTACTAGGCATATACCCTGAGAAAACCATAATTCAAAAAGAGACATGTACCAAAATGTTCATTGCAGCTCTATTCACAATAGCTCGGAGCTGGAAACAACCTAAGTGTCCATCATCGGATGAATGGATAAAGAAGATGTGGCACATATATACAATGGAATATTACTCAGCCATAAAAAGGAACGAAACTGAGCTATTTGTAATGAGGTGGATAGACCTAGAGTCTGTCATACAGAGTGAAGTAAGTCAGAAAGAGAAAGACAAATACCGTATGCTAACACATATATATGGAATTAAAAAAAAAAAATGTCATGAAGAACCTAGGGGTAAAACGGGAATAAAGACACAGACCTACTTGAGAACGGACTTGAGGATATGGGGAGGGTGAAGGGTAAGCTGTGACAAAGCGAAAGAGAGGCATGGACATATATACACTACCAAACGTAAGGTAGATAGATAGTGGGAAGCAGCCGCAGAGCACAGGGAGATCAGCTCCGTGCTTTGTGACCGCCTGGAGGGGTGGGATAGGGAGGGTGGGAGGGAGGGAGACGCAATAGGGAAGGGATGTGGGAACAGATGTGTATGTATGACTGATTCACTTTGTTATAAAGCAGAAACTAATAAAAAATAAATTAAAAAAATAAAAAAAAATAAAAAAAATAAAAATAAAAAAAAATAAAATAAAATAAAATGTGGCAGAGTTAGATACACTGATATTGAATGACCTCCAAGACATTATTGTTTAGAGACAACAAAGTCATATCGACATGTATAACATGATTCTCATTTATGTAGAAAGATAAGAAGAAAAATGATTCCAGATATATGCACATACGTACAAATGCAAATGCATACACAAAGAACTGGAGCACTTCCTCTCTTCTTCCTCTTCCCTTCATTTCCCTTTCATTTCATTTCTTCCTGAATGTTTCAGTCTTAAAGCCATTAAGAGAAGCCAAGCAAAATAAATGTTTGTGCCAGTGGAATGGTCAACCAAAGGCAGACTTACCAAGGCAGAGTGTCAGGTGTTAAGTGCAATGAAGAAGGCATCCACTCAGATGATGGCCTGGCACAGGGAATCAGAGACCTATTGATACAAAGAGGATGTCACGTATGAATGTTGGATTCAACCAACCATAGATTGAAAATATTCAGAAAATTCCAGAAAGTTCCAAAAAGCAAAGCTTGGATTTGCCCAGGTGCTGGCAACTATTTACATAGCATTTACATTGTACTAACAACTGTTTACATGACATTTACATTGTATTCAGTAGCATGAGTAATCTAGATACGATTTTAAATGTATGGGAGGATGTGCATTGGTTATATGCAAATATTACATCATTTTATGTAAGGGACTTAAGCATCCATCAGTTTCAGTATTCAAGGGGGTCCTGGAATCAATCCCCCATGGATACTGGGGGATAACTGTATACAACAACTAGTTAACAAGACTTAACTTTTTAAAAGGAATAAAAGGTGAAGAAGGTTAAAAAAAAAAAAAAAGAGGAAATCGACAGTAACACAATAATAGTGGGGGATTTTAACACCTCACTTACACCAATGGACAGATCATCCAGACAGAAAATTAATAAAGAAACACAAGCTTTAAATAACCCAATAGACCAGATAGACTTAAATGACATTTATAGGACATTCCATCCGAAAAATGCAGATTACACTTTCTTCTCAAGTGTGCATGGAACTTTCTCCAGGATAGATCACATCTTGGGTCACAAATTAAGCCTCAGTAAATTTAAGAAATATGAAATCATATCAAGCATCTTTTCTGACCACAACACTATGAGATTAGAAATAAATTACAGGGAAAAAAACATAAAAAACACAAACACATGGAGGGTAAACAATACGTTACTGTATAAACAAGAGATCACTGAAGAAATCAAAGAGGAAATCAAAAAATACCTAGAGACAAATGACAACGAAAACAAGATGATCCAAAACCTATGGGATGCTGCAAAAACTGTTCTAAGAGGGAAGTTTATAGCAATACAATCCCACCTCAAGAAATAAGAAAAATCACAAATAAACAATCTAACCTTACGCCTAAAGTAACTAGAGAAAGAAGAACAAACAAAACCCAAAGTTAGTAGAAGGAAAGAAATCATAAAGATCAGAGCAGAAATAAATGAATTGGAAACAAAGATAACAGTAGCAAAGATTAATAAAACTAAAAGCTGGTTCTTTGAGAAGATAAACAAAATTGATAAACCTTTAGCCAGACTCATGAAGAAAAAGAAGGAGAGGACTCAAATCAATAAAATTAGAAATGAAAAGGAGAAGTTACAACAGACACTGCAGAAATAAAAAACATGATAATAGATACTACAAGCAACTCTATTCTAATAAAATAGACAACTGGAAAGAAATGGACAAATACTTAGAAAGGTATAACCTTCCAAGACTGAACCAGGAAAAAATAGAAAATATGAACAAACTAATCACAAGTAATGAAACTGAAACTGTGATTAAAGATCTTCCAACAAACAGAAGTCCAGGACCAGATGGCTTCACAGGTGAATTCTATCAAACATTTAGAGAAGAGCTAACACCCATCCTTCTCAAACTCTTCCAAAAAATTGCAGAGGAAGGAACACTCCCAAACTCATTCTACGAGGCCACCATCATCCTGATACCAAAACCAGACAAAGATACTACAAAAAAAGAAAATTACAGACCAATATCACTGACGAATATAGATGCAAAAATCCTCAACACAATACTAGCAAACAGAATCCAACAACACATTAAAAGGATCATACACCATGATCAAGTGGGATTTATCCCAGGGATGCAAGGATTCTTCAATATACACAAATCAATCAATGTGATACACCATATTAACAAATTGAAGAATAAAAACCATATGATCATCTCAATAGATGCAGAAAAAGCTTTTGACAAAATTCAACACAAATTTATGATAAAAACTCTCCAGAAAGTGGGCATAGAGGGAACTTACCTCAACATAATAAAGACCATATACAACCACGCCCCCAAAGGAAATATTAATTAATTAAATTAATGTTTATTGAATATCAACCATGTGCCAGTACTGTGTACAGTAATAAACAAGGTAGGTGACATCCCTGCTCCAATAGAAGTTATCCTCTCATAGATTTTATTCATAGAGGGCTAAAGTAATTTGTCCAAAGGCACAATACTAGAAAGTGGTAGAGCCAGGATTGGGACCTTGCTCTTTCTGACTCCAAGTCCTACACTTTCAACTCTGTACTGAAATAAAGTCAAAACCATACAAAATCACGTGTGCGCTTTCAGGAGAGAGGTAAACAACCAATGGAACCAGAGTGTAACTTGAGGCTTTACCTCAGGCATTAGCTGCTTCTGGGGTGTGATTGGATGTCTGGGGTTTTTTAAACTGCCCAGGCGATTCTGATGGGCAGCCAAGCAGAGAACCACTGTCCCAGGTGTTTCAGGGAGCTGGTCTGGGATTCTTCGGAGGAAGGAAAGGAGCAAGCCATGCTCCCCCAGGCCCCCTGACTCCAGCTTGAACCTGAGCATCCCCACTTTTATCTTGTTTGTATATTGAGCCTCTGCCTCAGATTGCCACTGATGAAAGAGCCCTGCTGCTAACAAAACAAACAAGTTTGAAGCACTTTCTTAAGTTCCTTAGATGTAAAACATCCATGGGGTTTTTGCAACAAGGAAAATTTTCTCAGCGTCATTTTGGATGTTCCCTACTGGTACCTTAGTTACTGGCATTCCTATATGCTATTGCTGAAAAGAAAAAAATGCTTGAATTATTAGAAAAATGCCATAAACCTAGAGTCTATACTAACCTTTGCATATTCATTCAGTGCGTATTTATTGAGCATCACCTATGTTCTAGATGATAAGGATGCCACTTTGAAGTTGAGAGACAAGGTCTGAATTTCAGGAAGCATATATTCTAATGGGGGAGACAAAGAGACAAATATATAAATGAGACAGTGTTCAATCATGCACATCTTTCAGTCCAGGGTCCTATCTGCCTGGAGTCCTGTAGAGGAGGACTCAGTATTCCTGTTAGGTCCTCCCAGACCCTGAGCAGCCACTTTCCCTCCTAGTGAGGACCTGGGTGGGGGGCTCAGTGGCTCAGTTCATGGGGGTCAGCTGGCATATGTGGCAGCTGCTACTGCTGTGGACTTTGTCCTCAAAGGCTTACCCAAGATCTGATGGAGTCTGGAAACCAGCCTGCCTATGAGGCGGGCCAGGCATTGGTTTCTGGACATCAGAGGGAGGGTCCTTTGATAATAAGGAGTCTACCCTTAAGATATCTTCACCTATCCAAGGCTGCCTGGCTTTTAAACAGTCTTGAAGTGTCCAGAAGCTCATTTTCTGAGAGGTGGTCATTTCGATACATCTTGTTGCTTAGGTCCTGCAGGAACTGACATCCAATGCATTGGATGGCTGGAATTCAGCCTGGACAGAGGATTTGCATCTTTGTCTGGATAAACATTCACAAACAATGAGAGCTTAATTGGTATACTGATATTATCATACAATCCTATTTCAAGGCTAGAGATGGTGTTAATGCAGGAGCGACCACCTATAGTCTAACTGGTGGATATATAAAAAAATATGTAAAATAAGCATATCAACTGCTGACTTTTTTATAAAACAGCATTTATTATTTTCTGCTCTTACTGAAAAAGTTATACACAGTTCAAAGTTTAAAAACAAATTTAAAGTCACAAAGAAACAGGTTAAAATCACCCAGAAATTTCTAGCTAGAAATATAAATATGAAAAATTTGGAGTCTTTTCCTCCATTCTTATATATTATATAATATTTTTAGATGAATAACGATTCTGCTAAGAACAGAAACTACCTGCACATCGGGACAGAGTTCCATAATTATTGGCAGGGGACTTCCCTGGTGGCACAGTGGTTAAGAATCCACCTTTCAATGCAGGGGACATGGGTCCGGGAAGATCCCACATGCCTCTGAGCAACTAAGCCCGTGCGTCACAACTACTGAGCCTGCGCTCTAGAGCCTGCACCAGAACTACTGAGCCCGCGAATCACAACTACTGAAGTCCGCGCGCCTAAAGCCTGTGCTCCGCAACAAGAGAAGCCACTGCAATGAGAAGTCCCTGCACCGCAACGAAGAGCAGCCCTCTCTCGCCACAACTAGAGAAAGTCCGCACACAGCAACAAAGACCCAACGCAGCCAAAAATACATATATAAATAAATTTATTTTAAAAAATTTTAGCGGCAGGGGTGAAGATAGAAGATGCTCTCTGGCCAGGGAATTGGCAAGATAAGAAATGAATGGCGCTGTAAAAATCCCATGCCTTTCCTTAATGCTTAAAGCTGAGATTTTATTTATAAGGAGATTCTAAATTCCAGTCTGGTCTCACCAGGCTGCCTTTGATAGAGGTAACCTGTTTGTCATGCTAATAAAGAGAAAAATTCCAAGCTCCACAAAGACTTTTTTCCCCAACAGCTGAAGGGGATAAAGAGATACTGGCAAATCAGGGGTGGAAGTGAGGCATACCCTAAAATAACTTCTTTACCTTTGGGGCCAGCTGGCCTAAAGTCAGGACTGAGGCTCTTCCAGCTCAGGTCAGAGCAGCAGCTGCACAGTGAGAGGTGATGCCCAGAGGAAAAGTTGCTGCCCAGCATTTAAGCAGCCTGGACCATTGTCCACACCAGTGCTTCCCAAACTTGAGCTGGCATCAGAATCCCTCAGAGGGCTTTAAACAACACATTGCTGAGCCCTGTCCCAAAGTTTCTGATTCAGGAGACCTGGGGTGGGGCCTGAGAATCTGCATTTCTAACAAGTCACCAGGTGATGCCAACACCAGGGGTCCCAGGACCACACTTTGAGAACGACTGGTCTATGCTGACACGTGCTATTGAACACAGGTTCAGAGTTCAGGATTGCAAGGCAGACAGATCTGATTTTCATTCCTGGCTCCATCACCTATAACTGTTTGAGCACGGGTGAATAAATTAATCTGAGCCTTTGTTTCCTCACAACTAGAAAGAGACAATAAGATTGTTCCAAGAAATGGATCATGAAAAGAAAAAAAAAAAGAAATGGATCATGCAATGTAAGTGTTAGGCAGATTACCCAGCTCACAGTAAATACTCAATACATGATTTCGTATTCTTTCTATTAAGTTTCACCTCAACACCCTTCTGGAATCTTTTCGCATTTGCTGGTACTGATCCCCCAGCCCTCTAAAATGCTGGCTCCCTCTCTTCCCTTTCCAACCCACCCTGTGGTAAGGAAACTCCATCTTCCTGCCCCCACGGGTCCTCCCAATCCAGCTAGCAAGTGCCTCCGACCAGGCTAGTTCTCTGCTGCCACCTTGTGGCCTGCACTCACGAAACACCTTGCAGGTTAATCTGTCAAGGTGGGGCTTCTGGCGCGGCAACCCCAAAACGGAGCATAAGCAAAGGAGCCAGAGGTGATGCCCACGCGGGCTGCTGGTGGGTAGGAGACCGTGGAGAAGTCTTCCCAACCAGATCAATCTGCAGGGCAATTCAGATCCTGAAGATTGCAAATCAGGTGCTCAGATCAGGACCAGGAGACCAGGAGAGCTACCAGGCAGCTGATCCCCAGGCGGGAGTCTGGAGGCTTCCACTGGCCTCACACTGGGCCTGGCCAGTGGCCTTCAGAGCACGACCTCAGTTGTGGTCTTTCCTGAGGACTCCTGGGACCTATGGGCTTATCTCTTTTGATTCCTCCTGCTGCTGCTGCCAAAGACATGTCAGGGACAAGGCTACCCTAAGGACCCCAACAGTCCCATGTTGGAACCCATTTTTTTTTTTTGGCTGTGACGCAAGGCATGCAGAATCTCAGTTCCCCCGCCCAGGGATTGAACCCATGCCCCTTGCAGTGGAAGCGCAGAGTCTTAACCACTGGACCTCCAGGGACATCCCCTGGAACCCACTTCTGATGGATTGCTCATCATACCAGGTCTCTGGAACACACCCAGTGCTTTAGCAGGGAAAGGAGCAGAACACAGACGCAACTGGGCAGCGAAATGAATCCCCAAGACGCTCTTGCTGTCTTGTTTTTCATTCCCGCTGCAAGCAGTTCACTGAGGTGTCACAGCTCAATGGGGGAGCAAATGCAAATTACTTTATTTTTAAACTACTTTATCCTTCCCTGCCGGAAAGCAGAGCTCTTCATGACAGTTTGGAACCGAGCTCATACTTTGGGGGACACTTCTGGTTATTAACACTTATTTGGTTCAGTTTTAAACTCTTCTCATATTGCATCTTTCCACTAAGTACAGGGACCCTGACTCCTGGAGAAGAGGAAATAGAGGGGGGTCTGGTCTAGCTTGGGGTGCCTCTTTCCCCTTCACTCTGCAGGGTGCGGGAGGAGGGTGAGGCCAGGGTCCAACGTCCCTCCACTCAACTGCCATTCTCAGAGCCCTCTCTCCATTAGCTGCTCTCCTGGAAAACACAAACTGGCCCCATGTGGCAGGAAGCCAAGTGCTGGCTCTCCTGTAGGGACCCCACACAGGGGCTCCTTGGAGGGGGCTGTCAAGACTCCCTGAGCACAGTTCCCTGTGGGAGGGGGGCTCCATCTCCACAGCATCCACCCCCCTGTGACCAGCACTAGGAGTGGACCCAAGGATAGTTTCTGCTGGCATCCTCTGGCAGCCCTGGTTGGTGGTCTAGTGGATACCTTCCATTCAGTTTCTTTTACCCACAGGAAACTCACATCTTTGCCCACCAAACAACATGAGTGCAGGCTGTTTCCATGACTACTCTCATTCCCCAAGCACATGACCAGGACAGATCAGCAAGGAGCATGCCTCTAGGAAATGAAACACCATGTGTCCCTTCTTGCAGGCCCCCCAAATCTTCACAGGTGACGTTCTTGGAGCCCCCACCCCACCCCACCCCACCCCCAGCTGGAGTGGGGGGAGATACACTTTCTCCTTTCCCCAACAGGGAGAACAAGGAAACACCTCTCCTAAGGGACCTCATGCCCTGAGGCTCCCAACACTGAAAACTTTCCCTCCTTGCGTTCTCTCCTCCCAGAGCAATGAACTCCCCACACAGTGGAAGGTGAGGAAAGCCACCAGAGAGATGCCACCTCTCAGGAAGGTGAGGCTGGGAGAGGGCTACACTTTGGGCTTCTCTCTTTAGAATGTGGGTTACTTGGCACCTCTGCATCCATGTTTTGGAGCCTCTAGATACCAATTCTGGGCAATTGACAATTCCCACTCAGCATCTGCTCCTTAGGCAGTTGTGTCCAGCACTCACGCAGGGCCTGAAAGGAGTAAGAGGCAAAGCATTGATTCTTCTCCAGTGGCTGGCACTACTTCTGCTCTGGATGGGCTCGTTTACGACTTGCTTCAGCTCATCATTGCTCCATCTCTGTGTCAGAGTGCATGAGGGGTTAGGTCACCACAGGCACCGCCTCCCCTCTCTTCTAGCAGAAGAAAGTAAGACAAGTCAAGGATCAAACAAAGGAGTGAGGCAGGACTTAGCATGGCCAGAGAAATGCGGGGATTACACGGGCAAATCTGGGGGTTGGGAGATATCTACAAACAACTATTTTCCCCTTGACTGGACATGAGCCCAGAAAAGCTTACTTCTTTAAACTAAGGCTTTTAATAATGCTGCCTTTCATTTTATAAAGTGTGCTACAGTTTGCCAAAGATTTTTTCTTTCATTCATTCATTCACATGAGTTTTTTGTGTGTGGTATAAATCAGTGAGTTTTAACAAATTGATACACATCTCATCACTATCACAAACAAAGTCTTAAACATGTTCATATCCAAACCAAAAGGTTTCTTTGTGTACCTGTGGAGTCAATGTCCATCTCCAACCCCAGCCTCAGACTGCTTTCTGTTACTATAAAGTAGATATTTCATTTCTAGAGTTTATTAATGGAATAATACAGTGTTGACTTTATATCAGGATTCTTTTGCTTAGCATAACCCTGTAGAGACTTATGCATGATGATACATACATCAATAGCTCATTCCTTTTTATTGTTGAGTAGTATTCCTCTGTATAGGTGTGCCACCATTTGTTTATCCATTCACCTAATGATCATCATTGCATTGCTTGCAGTTTATTGTGAATCAAACTATCAATATTCATAAACATGTCTGGTGTATATATGTTTACATTTATCTTGGGAAGCTGCCTAATAGTGGCATTGCAGGTTTATATAATACGTTATGTTTAACTGTTGTTTGTACCATCGTGCATTCCCACCAGCAATATCTGAGAGTTCCAAGTGCTCCATTTCTTCACCAACAATTAGTGTAGTTAAAATCAGTTGAAGATATATGTTTGGGTCTCTGTCTGAATTCTCTATTCTATTTTACTGGTCTACATTCCATTGATCCACATAATATTATATCAAGTAACACACTGTCCTGAGTACTGTAGCTTTATAGTAAATCTTTAAATGTGTATTGTGAGTCTTCCAGCTTTGCTTTTTTTTTTTTTCAAAAGTATTTTGACTGTTTTAGGTCCTTCACATTTGCATAGAAAGCTTAGAGTCATTATTTCAATGTTAAAAAAAGCTTCCTGGGAATTTGATTGAAGTTGTATTGAATCTGTAGACTAATTTGGAGAGAATTGATTCTCACAGAATTGTGTATTCTGATTTATGAGAATAGAATATTTCTTCACTGTTTTAGGTCCTCTTTAATTTTTCTCAGCAATGTTTTACAGTTTTAACTGTTCACGTCATACACATAACTCGTTAAATATGTCTCTCAGGTTTTTTTATGTTTTTGAATGTTATTGTAAATTACATTTTATACTTCCATTTGCAATATTCCTTGTTAGTGTAGAGTAATATAATAAATTTTTGTATACTGAGCTTTTATTCCATGACCTTGATAAACACTTATTTGTTCTAGTAGCTTTTTGGTGGACTTCTTAGGATTTTCTACATATAGAATTAAGTCCCTGTGAAGAAATAATGTTATTTTTTTATTTTTGAACTGTATGCTTTTAATTTCATTTCCTTGCTGTATTGCATTAGCTAGGACTTCCAGTACAATGTTGAGCAGAAGGAGTGAGAACAGATCATCTTTGTCACGTTCCCTGTCTTAGGGGAAAGAATTATCTCTCATCATTAGATTTCATATAACCACTAGGCTTTTGGTAGATGTTATTTTCAGTTTGAGTAAGATTTCTTTTGTTCCTAGTTGGATGAGTTTTTAATCACTGGATGTTGGTTTTTGTTAAATGCCTTTTCTGCCCCTATTGAAGTGATCATGTGGTTTTTCTCTATAATACTGTTAAGCATGGTGAATTATATTGATTGATCCCTTCTGTAGGAGTTGTTCCACATGTAGATGTATTTCTGATGTATTTGTGGGGAGGAAGGGGATCTCCACATCTTACTCTTCTGCCATCTTTAAGCTCTTCTGATTGATCTCTTAATATTAAATCGACCTTGCATTTCTGAAATGAAATCCCTAATTTTTTATGGCATACTATCCTCTTTTCACATTGCCAGGTTTGATTTACTAATATTTAATTAAGGATTTTTGCACCTATATTCATGAGGAATAGCGGAATATAGATTTACTTTCCTGTGATGTCTTCAATACCAAGATAATGCTGGCCTTATAAGATGAATGAGGCAGTGTTCCCTTCTACTAAATTTTCTGGAAGATTTTGTATAAGATTGGTGTTATTTCTTCCTTAAACATTTGATAGAATCCACCAGAAAATCCATCTGAACTTGTAGTTTTCTGCCTGAGAATGTTTCTAATTCAGTTCATTTCTAATAAATTCAGTTCATTGAATATATTTAGAAATATCTAGTTCAATTTTTTAACACCTTTATTGGAGTATAATTGCTTTACAATGTTGTGTTTCTGCTGTATAACAGCAGTTATAGTTTCTGCTGTATAACAAAGTGAATCAGCTATATGTATACATATATCCCCATATCCTCCCCCCTGTGCCTCTCTCGCTGTCTCCCTATCCCACCCCTCTAGGTGGTCACAAAGCATTGAGCTGATCTCCCTGTGCTATGCAGCTGCTTCCCACTAGCTATTTATTTTACATTTGGTAGTGTATATATGTCAATGTTACTCTCTCACTTCATCCCAGCTTACCCTTTCCCCCACCCGGTATCCTCAAGTCCATTCTCTTCGTCTGCATCTTTATTCCTGTCCTGCCCTTAGGTTCATCAGATCCATTTTATTTTTTAGTTTCCAAATATATGTGTCAACATACAGTATTTGCTTTTCTCTTTCTGACTTACTTCACTCTGTATGACAGACTCTAGGTCCATCTACTTCACTACAACTAACTCGATTTCATTTCTTTTTATGGCTGAGTAATATTCCATTGTATATAATATGTGCCACATTTTTTTTTTTTTTTTTTTTGCAGTACACGGGCCTCTCACCGTTGTGGCCTCTCCCGTTGTGAAGCACAGGCTCCGGACACGCAGACTCAGTGGCTGTATCTCATGGGCCTACCTGCTCTGCGGCATGTGGGATCTTCCCAGACCAGGGCACGAACCCGTGTCCCCTGCATCGACAGGCAGACTCTCAACCACTGTGCCACCAGGGAAGCCCCACATTTTCTTTATCCATTCATCTGTTGATGGACACTTAGGTTGCTTCCATGTCCTGGCTATTGTAAATAGTGCTGCAGTGAACATTGGGGTACATGATTGTTTTTGAATTATGGTTTTCTCAGAGTATATGCCCAATAGTGGGATTGCTGGGTCACATGGGTTTTAAACCTTGCAACCATCCTCGGGTTGGTAGAGGAAGCAGCATTTATTCACTAATGAGAAAATGGAGATAGGAAATGACTTGCCCAGAACAACAGCATTAACCTCTCTCGTGAGTAAAGCACTGCTATCCAACTCTACAAACTTGAACAGGTCTAGCTATTTAACCAGCTTTAAGCACGTGTGTCCAAGGCCTTGAAGGAATGGGGGTGGGGGGGTGGACATGGCACATATAAGTTTGGGTGGAAGGAGGAAAGTTCCAGAATAAGAGCCCACAGTCAGGAAGAGTGGGTGCAATTTGGCAGCAGTAGGCAGTCAGAAGCATAAGTCCTGAGTGCCTGGACAGAGGGTGAGAGGAAGTTTGTAGATCAACAGTCAATCAACAGAAGGCAAACTCGTTTACTTCATATTTTTTCCTCCTTATACAGATCAAAATACTCCCAGATTCACTATGGGAAAATCCCTTCTCGATGCCAAAACTTTCTGAGGAAAAAAAGAAAAACCTCCTGAACTAGTTTTAACCATTTTTGTGTTGTTCTAATTTGTCTTAGCAGCAAAGAAACTTTCTTTTGTGAACTCAGGGGCTTCAAAGCCAGCTTTGTTTTCATGTTTGGTATTGATTTGGATTCTCCGGAGGGTATCTTGACATCTCTCCGCACCTTCCCTGATTAATCCAGCAAGTCCAACAGGCCCTGCTCTACTGACAGGGAGAGGGATGTACAGAGAAATTCAGAGCTTCCTCTCAGGTAACAAAACCTCTCCATAGTGGAGCATGAGCTAAGTATCAAGTCAACACCCAGGGCTGTGTGGGTGCTTCCAAACACCCCAGCATCCTAGATCTGAGAAAGCACTGAGGTCTCTCCGGTGAAAGGGGCCGTGGGATTTTCACATTTTCTGCTTCCTGCCTGACATCATCTCTTGGAAGGCAGCCTCTTGCCTCTCCGACCCTGAGAGAGGACTGGACCCGCCATCCAGAATCCTAGTTCCCAGCCTGCCTCACCCACCCCATGGATGGTACTCTGCCATGTCCCCTCTCCTGGCCTCAGTGTCCACATCTGTCAAACAAGAGGCTGGAAGATTTCTCATGTCCTCCTCAGCTGCCTATTCTCTTTGACGCAATGCCTGGCTGAATCCTTCCTTTGATATGACGTTGAAGTCTTAACCTCCGTCAGCCGGGGCTGCTAGAACAAAATAGCATAGACTGGGTGGCATAAAAGACACACGTTTAGTCCAGAACAGGTCTTCAGACATGAAACCCTGGCGTGTCTGAAGGAACAGAGAGGAGAGAGAGGCTTGCCAGATGGTTTCAACAAAAATATCTCGCACACCTGATAAATATTTATCAGACAAAAAGGGATAAACTTATTCCACTTATATGTCTGATATTTTCACAATTTGGTTCCTGGACATTCAAATCTGACTTCTCAGAGCTGATTCAGACACTGGCAGCCAGAGCTCAGCAGACCTGTGTGATTTCCAGGTGCTCTGTTGGGCCTGGGGGTAGAGATTATGGGGTGTTAGATGATAAATCAGAGGAAAATTTACTTTGTAGCCCAAACATAGTTGTAGCCAGTCTCAGAGACACCAAATCACAGAGAAAAGAAGAAGAAAAATAAGAGAATTCTGTTGTCAGCTGTCTCCCCTTCCTTCACCTAAGAAAAGCAACTCTCTGTGCTCTGGGCAAGGGGACATTTGGCAGGATTGGCTAAACTTGCTTATCCACGATCTGACCCTATCCCGTAGCCTTCAAAACGCATACTGAGAGGAAAGGGAGCTTAGAGCCTGTCTTGGCTGCCTCTCCCGATCCCTGCCCTCTTGGGCCTCAGGTACATTTACCCTGGGGCCTCAACAGAGTGGAAATGGAGAAAACAAGCAGAGAGGGGCAGGGTGGCACCATGGCCTTGGAGAAGATAAAACCGTGAATCCTTGGTTAGTGACCTGGGTTTTCAGACCATCTGAAGCCAGGCATTCAACCTCGGGTTTCTCATTCATCAGATAGAGACAAAGATACCATCTCACAAGATTAGAGTGTTTTCCTTCCCTTTCTCTCATCCCAAGAGTGCCTGGCATAGATAAATAATTTGAGAAATATTTACTGAGTAAACTTCACATTTTGTCCAGAGACAGTGCTGAGTTTCCATGTAAAATCTCACTTATTCTCCCCTAATGGATCTTTCTCTAAAGCTGAAAGACGAATCCAGAGTACAATATTTGGAATGTTACCTTGATGTCCAGCTCCTGGCTTATTCTTTTGTCTTTTGTAGTCCTGAGACCTCCCAGCTGAACGCTCTGTTTTTCCAAAGCAGGAGAGAGATGAATAGACCCACAGCTGCAACAGAGAGGGAAGCTGCTGTTTAATTGAGAGACTGGCCTCCTTCCTATCTGGGACCCCATAGCCTTCATTGTTAGGGTTTGAGATAGAAGTTTTCCAGGTACTGTAAACCTACCACACCTCAGAACTCTCAGTCACACAATTAACTTGGGATCTCAAGGGCCAGCTTCTAGTTAAGGAGAAAAAAAATGGAGAGAAGTCCCAGCTTCTTCCCCTCCCTCCCCAAAGTCTCAGGGATCAGGAACTCTTGCCTGTTTCCCTTTGATTATAATTGATTTTAGGTCACCGTTTAGCAGAGACAACAGAACACCACACACAAACCTTGAACTATCCTTAGCCCTTCATCTGGAGTTGGAAATGAATTTTATTTCATTCTCTCACACTGCAGCCTGCAGGTAGAAGCAAGGGCTCCACTTCATGAAAGAGTAGGAAAGTCAGGGTGATTCTTCAGAAAGCCCTTTGGTGGAACAGCCTAGCAGGATGCAGGGCTCCATTCCATAACACACCTGCAGGAGAAGATAACTCTTGTTCTCTGGTCACATCATGAAGCTTCCAGTCTTCCTCTGTAATGACACAATTGTTGGTAACAGAAAAGCAGTGGTTCTATTAATTTCCTTTCATGTCAACTTGCCTGCTTTCCTAAGTCACTAACACCATAGACAATTCTCCTCTTTACCTAAAAAAACTCCTATTGCCATTTCCCTTTACTCCCTGACTCTGTGTTTGCCTTAAGTTCCAGAACCCAGAACGGAGAACCGCCCAATAGAAATATAATGCTAGCCACACCTGTAACTTCAAATATTCTAGTTACTGCATTAAAAAAGTAAAAAGAATCAAGTGAACCTAATTTTAATAGTACATTTTATTCAAACCTATATATTTAAAATAATATCAATTCAACATAGAATCAATATTTTTAAAATATTAATGAGATACTTTCATACTATTTTTTCATCCTATATCTTCAGAACACAGTGCATCTTCTACACTTAGAGCACATCTCGATTCAGATTGGCCACATGTCAAGCACTCAGTAGCTACCTGTGGCTGATGGATGCTGAATTGGACAGTGCAGCCTAATATAACAGCTCACACATTGCAGTCTAATTCTGTGTTGACGTGTTCATCTGCCCTGTTAGCATGCTGGTCCTTAGGAACAGGACCATTAACAGTGACTGACTCATAGCAGCTGAATAATAACTCCTCGTGGCATGATTGACTGTATTAATAAATCAATGTCACCACTGACCACTGGTAAAAACATCTCTGCTGAAAGAGGGGAGGGAAAGGGGATGTGTTTGGAGTTAGGTATTTTGAGTTAAAAGATGCTATGAGATTCTTGGATTATGATGCTCAGAAATAAGTCAAAGGTAGAGATTGAGGCTCAGGAAAAGAAAAGGATGAAAAATAAAGGCTATGGAGGCATGGTTTGGGAAGGTTTTCCTTATCACAGAAAGCAGAAAGACACCCACCCATTTCACACGAAAATGCTGTGGACCATTTCTAAGAAAAATCACAATGGCATTGTTAAAAAAAAAAAAAAAAAAGAATCCCAGGGCGCAAGTGCACTGACTACTTCTCTCCTGTGTTATTTACTTGGAGTGAATCCTGGACAAGATGGGAATGTAGGCGGGATCCATATGCAAAGTCCTTCTATGCAGCAGGATTCTCCCCCTCTGCTAAGTCCTCTCTCTTCCTCTCACCCCACTCCTCCAAATGATCAATACTTCCAAACAGAAAAAGAAGACTCTTGGCAAACGCCCTCATATTAGAGCAGTTCTTCTCAAACTCTTTTTTTTAGAACAGTGTATATACATCACCCAGGATCTTGTTAAAATGTGGCTTCTGACTCAGGAAGTCTGAGGCAGAGCCTGAGATTCTACTTTTCTAATGTGTTCCAGGGGATGTTAATGCTGCTGGCCCATGGACCACACTTTGAGTAGCCAGGCATTAGGGGTTAGAGACTTTACCCAGACTTGGATTTTGATTTCTATAAGAGAATCCCAGAAAGAACGCACTTTAGCCCACAGGAATAAACAAAATTTCAGGGATCAGATGGGACAACAACAACAAAAAAACCTCCCTTGAATCCTGTAAACAACATCACAAAAGCAGCTCTCCTTACAGGTAAGGGCATCTAATTAGTAGGTGGTGCTTGTGATATAGTACAAATCATGCTGGAATTGAGGCTGAATTTTAATCCCATCTGTTACACTTACTAATGTGATTCTGTGATTTTCCCTTCACGTCTATGAACCTATGTTTCCTTATCTGTAAGATAGATATAATATCACATAGCTCACAGGGGTTCTTTGAGTTCAAATAAAATAGCATATATGACATTTTCTGACATATGCTAGAGGCTCAACAAATGCTTATTAAATTTCAACCAAAATATTTCCTAGTTACCTGTGTGACAGTAGCACTGGAATAAACTTGGAAGGATGAGAAAAGAATTTTCCAAATGAGATATGTCTGCTTTTAGGTTGATTAAGTCTCAGTGGTTAGGATATTTATCTTTAACTAAATGCATTCCCTTGTATAAAAGCAATGCAAATACATTCCAAGGAAATGTCTTCAGGGAAAGGACATAATTTCATCTTTATCTATTTTTATATTTCTTTAAAGTTGCCATGAGAGCATTTTAATAACTTCCATGGAGTTGAAAGTGATGCAGGTAATTTCCATGAGTAATTTAAGGACTATTAAAACTAACAAACCTCTACTGTGAAATACCTTGTTAAGCAGTGATCAGCAGAAAACATGTAAAAATTGTGTGCAGTGTAAATTCAAGCTCTTTCTCCAGTTAAGCTGAAGTGAAAATGTAATTACATTACACATAAAAGGGGTACAGATATTAAAGCTCTTCTTACTCCAGCCTTGAGTTGGCTTAGGCTGAAGACGCCCTGGTATTCTAATGAGATCTACTTCCTTCAGAAGAGGGAGCCTCATCTCGTGTCATTGCCCATTACCTGAACTGAGCTAATTTTCCATGCACGCTTCTTAAGATTATAAATCTGAGCATTTCTTGTTGCAGAGCCCACAGGGATATGGTTCCAGCCTTGACTTCCAGCCTTGTGACCTTGAGCAATTCTTTTTACCTCCACAGTCATGAACTACTGAAAATATGAAATAAAAAGATTTTATGGTGTGCCCTCAAAGATATCGTTGAGCTCTAAAATTCTTTGACCCTAAACAATTTGTATACTCAGATGCCCCTTTTTTGCCTATTTTAACTATCAAAAACATAACCATAAATCCAAAGTAGGGAGAAAGGAGGAAAGAAAGAAAGAAAGAAAGAAAGAAAGAAAGAAGGAAGGAAGGAAGGAAGGGGAAAGAAGGAAAGAAAGAGAAAGTGAGAAAGAAAGAAAAAGAAAAGACCCATAAGTTGATGTTACAAAGTTTACACAATTTTATACCTTCCAGAACCTTGTAGGCCACACTCAGAATCAATATATTCTTCCTTCATATACTGGCCTAGTGCTTGATTGCCCTATTTACTAGGCTCACAACACATTAAAAGGGACACAGGCAAGAACACTGACAATAATCATAATCATAAGCAGCTTTTAGCAGGGAAAAGCTCTCTACAGGAGGTCCCTTTTGTCTTCTCACTAACCTTAAGCCAGGCACCCCATGTTCTACTCATCTCTGGCCATAGCACAACTTTCAAATCTTTTGATCACACTATATCTTGCCTAATTTGTTGTCTCCTTCTGTAGATCAAAGAAGTAGAAATAAGTAATTAACAGATGACCAGATCTCTTCCCTTGCTTCCCCTTCACTAATCTTGCAACCAAACTGTGTGAACAAGATAGCATCTAAAGACAAATCATAAGAAGTGGACAAGTCTGCACAGAAGCCTGCACACAGTGGGGGATGGCGATGACTGTGACCCCCTATCTCAATGATTAACTGAGATTACTTCCCTTTTTCCCTTTAAAAACTTTCATGAATGAGCAAAATCTTTGAAGGTGGTTTTGGGGAGATGTTGAGTCCACCATCTCCCCAGATTGCCAGCATTCTGACTAAAAGCAACCTTGCTTCCTACCAACATTTGCGAGTATTGATTTTTGAGCAGTGAGCAGCTGGACCTGATTTGGTAACATAAAAAGTGAAAGACCAAAGAAGAAAACAGAAAACTTTAAGAGGGCAGGACGTTTTCTGGCTCATTCTATATACCTAGTGTCAAGTACATAGTATATGCACAATAATGATGAATGAATGAATGAATGCAATACTTACAAAAAGAAGATACAATTTTTTTAAGAACAGTGGTCAGGGAACACTTAGTACCGGTACAAACAACCATACACAACTGAAGAGGCTCCTAAAGACTGTTTCACACACTGCAATTTATATAATTTTGTGTATAAGGAAAATTAAACTGTGCTCCATAAGATCTCGTTAAGATGGCCAATGATTACTTCTGGTTAAATGTGGTTAAATGAGCACATGTATTTATCTCTGCTGCCTCCTAGTATCCTACTTAAAATGAGTAAAGTGATGTGCGTGTCTGTGATCTCCAGGAGGAAAGAGGGGAAATGATCCACAGTGGAAAAGAGATGTCAGCCAATATTTTCAGGTAGAAAGCATCAAATGAAATGATCAGAGCTGATAAAGCAGAACAGTGAGGGCCTGCAGAAGGGAACCAAGAAGCCAGCCAGATCAGGCCTCAGATCCCCAGAAAGACGCAGAAGTGAGAGGCACTAGAACAAGGGGGCAAAGGAGCTGAGTTGCAAACAGGATGATTCCTTTAAAGTCTGTTAAGAAAGTGGTTAAATTCTCAGGTTCCTTCTCCCACTTTGGCAGGAAACTAGAGGCTTATTTCACAAAGAAAAAAATCCAGAGATGGCCCCAGGATCAAAGCAGGTGGTAAGGAGAGGCACACGTCAAAAAACAGGGGTGTGAATGAAAGTACATACAGATGAGTGAGGCCCAGGTGCCCTCATCTCTCTGGACTCTAAGAACACTGGCTGCTTGGGGCTACCCCCCTCCTACCACCACACACTCAGGCAGGAAACTGGAGGATTCTTATCTGGAAAAACAGAATACACCCAGAGAAAAGAGGTCTAAATGCTGACACTCAGTATTTACAGATAGTAAGCGATACTGACACTCAGAAACTATACTCTCATACAGGATTTTCCCATGAACAGTTGGATCCCGAGCCACATCATATTTGACAAGCCTTGCCTCTCCCTCAAAAAAAGCAACCAATTTGCTCCAATATAATATTCTCAAGTATAAACAGACAAAGAGCGCTGGAATTAAGTCCCCAATAGGAATAACCAACACCAAGCTAACAAAAGAAACTCAGTGGAAATCAAGAGAGTGAAGGGAGAAGAAAACATTGAATGTATATAACTGGTATCCTTAGAGGTAAGAAAAAATATTTATCCATGGCCAAAGTACAGGATGCACTATTTTTAACAAACAGAAAGAAATTAGAACTCTTAAAATTTGAAAATATAAAATTTGAATTAAAAGATTCAATAGAAAAAAAAATGTAATGGAAAGTTTAGAATGTAAAGTCAATAGATGTTCCAGATCAAGATGGCAGAGTAAGAAGATCCTGAGCTCACCTCCTCCCACAGACACCCCCAAACACAACTACATATAGAACTACTATCTCTGAGAACAACCTGAAGACTAGCAGAACAGATTTTCTGCAACTAAGGATATAAAGAAAAGACCACATCAGACACATGGAGAGGAGAGGCAGAGATGGGGTCTAGTCAGAACCCACACCCCCAGTGCAGTGACCCAAAAGCAGGAGGGACATCACAACTGCAGAGATTCCCCCTGAGGAGCAAGGGGTACAAGCTCCACATTGGGCTCCCCAGCCTGGAGGTCTTGCACTGGAAAGACAAGCTGCCATAACATCAGGCTTGAAAACCAGCAGAACTTGCAACCAGAAGAGCCAGAGGACTGTGGGAAACCAAGACTCTGATCTTAAAAGGTTCACACACAGGGCTTCCCTGGTGGCGCAGCGGTTGAGAGTCTGCCTGCCGATGCAGGGGACACGGGTTCGTGCCCCGGTCTGGGAAGGTCCCGCATGCCGCGGAGCAACTGGGCCCGTGAGCCAAAATTACTGAGCCTGCGCGTCTGGAGCCTGTGCTCCGCAACAGGACAGGCCGCGATAGTGAGAGGCCCGCGCACCGCGATGAAGAGTGGCCCCCGCTCTCCACAACTAGAGAAAGCCCTCGCACAGAAACGAAGACCCAACACATCCAAAAATAAATAAATAGATAAAGCAAACTGTCAACAAGTAAAAATAAACACTATAAAAAAAAAAAAAAAAAAAAAAGGTTCACACACAAATTCACTTGCTCCCAGCACAGAGACAGCAACTTGAAAAGCACCTGGGTCATATGAGAAGATTTATTGACTAATTTTAGAGTGTGTGCCAGAAGGGCAAGGATCTGGTAGAACTTTCTCTGGGAACAGAAGCACTGGAGGGTGCCTTTTAAAAAATTCTTCTTCCACGTAGCTGGCCCAGCACTCGCAGGCACAATTTCTGTCACTGTCCATAAACCTAGCTAACACCATGTACCCTGCCCCAGCAGTCACCTAAGAACCCACCCCACTCAATGTGCCCACCCTGACCAGCCCCTCCACAGCAGCTCCTGTCTCACCCCACCTGTGGAGAAGCTTCAGCCAGCACTGGCACCCTTCTAAATTAACAGCTCCCACTGTGCCCCACTTGATGGGCAGTCAAAATCAGCACCAGCCCTTCTCCAAAGCAGCTCCCACTCTGGGGGTAAGAGTTGGGCAGTCTCTCTTACCAGCATGCCTGGAATGGTCACAGCCAGATCCTGCAGACAGCCAGGAAAGGGACCAGCATCAACCACCACGGTACCCACAAAAGTCATGGCTGGGCCTCTCAGCCAGCTGGCCTGGGGCACAACCCCACTCACCAGTGTGCCTACAGCAATCACAGCCCAACCACAACAGAAGGGCACACACAGACTACACAGAAAATACCCAGGAGCACCTGGCTCTCATGACCAGGGGGTGATTGTACAACTGGGCCCCACAGAACACGTTCTACATAAGGCCACTCTTTCAAGACTGGGAGAGATAGCTGATATACCTAATACATGGAAACAAAAACACAGGGAGTTAAGCAAAATGAGGAAACAAAAGAATAAATTTTAAGGGAAAGAACAAGACAAAAACCTCAGAAAAAGAAATAAACAAAATGCAGGTAAACAGTTTACCAGATGAAAAGTTTAAAGTAATAGTCATAAAGATGCTCATCAAACTGGAGAGAAGAATGGATAAACTCAGTGAGAACTTCAACAAAGAGATATAGAAAAAGTAAAAAAGAAACAATCAGAACTGAAGAATACCATAACTGAAACAAAAATACACCAGAGGGGAATCAAGAGTAGATTAGAGGGTGTAGAAAGAATGGATCAGTGATCTGAAAGACAGGGTAGAGTCTCAGAAGGAGAAGAGAGACAGAGAGAAAGGGACAGAAAATCTATCTGAAAAATATATTGGCTGAAAACTTTCCCAACCTGACAAAGGAAACAGACATCCAAGTCCAGGAAGCACAAAGAGTCCCAAACAGGATGAACCCAGAGACTCACATAGAGACACATTATGATTAAAAGGTCAAAAGTTAGAGATAATCTTGAGTAGAAAGAGAACAACAACTAGTTACACACAAGGAAACTCCCATTAGATTATTAGCTGCTTATTTCAGCAAAAACTTTACAGGTCAGAAGGGACTGGCACAAAATATTCAAAGTGCTGAAAGAAAAAAAAACAAGAATACTCTACTCATCAAGGTAAACATTTAGAATTGAAGAAGAGATAAAGAGTTTCCCAGACAAGGAAAAGCTAAAGGTGTTCATCACAAGTAAACCACCTTACAAGAAAAAAAATTCTCTGGTAAAAGCAAACATATAGTAAAGGTAGTTGATCAACAACATATAAAGCTAGTATGAAGGTTAAAAGACAAAAATAGTAAAATCATCTGTATCTCAAATAATTAGTTAAATGATACACAAAATTAAAAATGTAAAATATAACATCAAAAACAAAACATGGAGAGGGAGGAATAAAAATGTTGTGCCTTTAGAATGCACTCAAACTTAAGTGACCATCAACTTAAAATAGACTACTATATGCATAGGTTGTTATATATGAACTTCATGGTAACCACAAATCAAAAACATATAACAGATACACAAAAATTAAAGAGAAAAAATATAAACATAACACTAAAGAAAGTCATCAAATCACAGTGGAAGAGAACAAGAGAAGAAGAAAAGAACAGAGAAGAACTACAAAAACAACCAGAAAACAATAACAAAATGGCAATAATTACATACCTCTCAATAATTACTTTAAATGTAAATGAAGTAAGTGCTCCAATCAAAAGACATAGGATGGCTGAATGGATTAAAAAAAAAAAAGACCCATATATATTCTTCCTACAAGAAACAAAGATCTAAAGACACACACAGACTGAAAGTGAAGAGATGGAAAAAGATATTCCATGCAAAAAAAAATAAAAGGAAACTGGAGGATCAATATTTATCTCAGATAAAATAGACTTTAAAAGTAAGACTGTAACAAGAGACAAAGAAGGGCATTACATAATGATAAGGGATCAATCCAACAAGAGACTATAACACTTGTAAATATCTAAGCACCCAACATAGGTGCACCTAAATGTATAAAGCAAATATTAACAGACATAAAAGGAGAAATTGACAGTAATATAAAAATAGTAGGGGACATTAACACCCCATTTTACATCAATGGATAGATTATCCAGAGAGGAGAATCAGTAAGGAAACTTTGACCTTAAATAATATTGATACATTAGACCAGATGAATTTAATAGATATATATACGACATTCTACCCCAGAACAGCAGAATACACATTGTTTACAAGTGCACATGGAATATTCTCCAGGACAGATCATACATTGGGCCACAAAATGAGTAACAATAAATTTAAGAAGATTAAAACCATATCAAGCATCTTTTGCAACCACAACTGTATGAAACTAGAAAGCAATTACAAGAAGAAAACTAGAAAAAATAAAACATGTGGGCGCTTCCCTGGTGGCGCAGTGGTTGAGAGTCCGCCTGCCAATGCAGGGGACACGGGTTCGTGCCCCGGTCTGGGAAGATCCCACATGCCGCGGAGTGGCTGGGCCCGTGAGCCATGTCTGCTGAGCCTGCGCGTCCGGAGCCTGTGCTCCGCAACGGGAGAGGCCACAGCAGTGAGAGGCCCGTGTACTGCAAAAATAAATAAATAAATAAATAAAAATAAAAATAAAACATGTGAAGGATAGACAATATGCTACTAAATATTCAGTGGGTCAATGAAGAAATTTAAGGAAGTCAAAAAATACCTTGGGAAAACACAATTTTCCAAAATCTATGGGATGCAGCAAAGCAGTTCTAAGAGGGAAGTTTATAGTGATACAAGACTACCTCAGGAAGCAAGAAAAATCACAAGTAACCAATCTAACCTTACACATAAAGGAAACTAGAAAAAGAAGAACAAGTGAAAAGTTAGTTGAAAGAATGAAATAATAAAGATCAGAATGGAAATAAATGAGACAGAAACAAAAAACAAAACAATAGAAAAGATCAATGAAACTAAGAGCTGGTTTTTGAAAATATACATAAAATTAATAAAGATAGACAAAATAATTTAAAAAATCAGAATTGAAACAAGAGAAGTTACAACTGACACCATAGAAATAAAAAGTATCATAAGACATTCTATGAAAAATTACATGCCAACAAATTGGACAACCTAGAAGAAATGGATAAACTTCTAGAAAAATACAATCTTGCAAGACTGAATCAGGAAGAAATAGAAAATCTGATCAGACTGATCTCTAGTAATGAAATTGAGTCAATAATTTAAAACCTCCCAAGAAACAAAAGTCCAGGATGAGACAGCTTCACAGGTGAATTCTACCAGATATTTAATTAAGAATTAATACCAATCCTTCTCAAGCTATTACCAAGAAATGAAGAAGATTGAAATCTTCTAAACTTATTCTATGAGGCCAGCATTACCCTGATACCAAAACTAGATAAAGACACTATCAAAAAGATAAATACACTACAAAACAGCTTAATATCCCTGAGGAACATTGATTCAAAAATTCTCAACCAAATATTGGCAAGACAAATTCAACAACACACTGAATAAATAATATACAATGACCAAGTGGGATTTATCCCAGCGTTATAAGAATGATTCAATATCTGAAAATCAATCAATGTGATATATCACATTAACAAATTAAAGCATAGAAATGATATAATCTTCTCAAAAGATGCAGAAAAGGCTTTTGATAAAATTCTATACTCATTTATGATAAAAACACTCAACAAAGTAGGTATAGAGGGAACATACCTCAACATAATAAAGGCCAAATATGATCATTATAAAGGCCAATTATGACAAACCCACAGTGAACATAATACTCAACAGTGAAAAACAGAAAGTTTTTCTCTCTAAGATCAGGAACAAGACAAGGATGCCACCCTTTCCACTTTTATTCAACACAGTATTGGAAGTCCTAGCCATAGGAATCAGACAAGAAATAGAAATAAAAGGCATCCAAATTGAAAAGGAAGAAGTAAAACTATTTGAAGATGACACAAAACTATATATAGAAAACCCTAAAGATTCCACTAAAAGACTATTAGAACTAATAAATGAATTCAGTGAAGCTGCAGGATACAAAATCAATATACAGAAATCTGTTGTGTTTCTATATACTAATAATGAACTATCAGGAAGAGAAATTTTAAAAACAATCCCATTTACAATTGCATCAAGAAGAATAAAATACCTAGAAATAAATTTTACCAGAGAGGTGAAAGACCTGAAAACTATAAGACACTGATGAAAAATACTGAAGACAACACGAATAAATGGAAAGATATACCATGTTCATGGATCGGAAGAATCAATATTGTTGAAATGGCTGTATTACCCAAAGCAATCAACAGATTCAATGCATTCCCTATCAGAATACCAATGGAATTTTTCACAGAACTGGAACAAGTAATCCTAAAATTTGAATGGGGCCATGAAAGACCCTGAAGAGCCAAAACAGTCTTAAGAAAGAAAAACAAAACAGGGGGTATAATGCCCCCTGATTTCAAGCTATATTACAAAGCCATAGTAGTCAAAATTGGATGGTACTGGCACATGGATCAATGGAATAGAATAGAGAGCCCAAAAATAAATCCACATTCATATGGCCAATTAAGTTATGACAAAGAAACCAAGAATACACAGTGCAGAAAAGACATTTTCCTCAATTAATAGTGTTGGGAATATATGCAAAAGAATGAAACGGGACCTTTTTTTATACCATATACAAAAATCAACTCAAACTTAAATGTAAGACCTAAAACCATAAAACTCTTAGAAGAAAACATAGACAGTATGTTCTTTGTCATTGGTCTTAGCAATATATTTTTGGATCTGTCTGCTCAGGCAAGGGAAACAAAAGCAAAAATAAATAAACTACATCAAACTAAAAAGCTTTGCACAGTGAAGCCATAAACAAAACACAAAGGCACCTACTGAATGGGAGAAGATATTTGCAAGTGATGTATCTGATAAGTTAATATTCAAAATGTATAAAGAACTCACACAACTCAACATCAAAAAAAAAATCTGATTTAAAAATGTGCAGAGGACCCAAATAGACATTTTTCCAAAGAAGACATAAAAGTAGCCAACAGGTACACAAAAAATGTGCTCAACATCAGTAATCATCAGGGAAATGTAAATCAAAACCACAATGAGATATCACCTCACACCTGTTAGAATGACTATTATCAAAAACACAACAAATGACAAGTGTTGGGGAGAATGTAGAGAAAAAGGAAATCTTATGGACTGTTGGTAGGAATGTAAATTGGTGCAGACACTATGGAAAACAGTATGGAGTTTCCTTCAAAAATTAAAAATAAAACTACCATATGATCCAGCAATTCAACTTCTGGTTACTTACCTGAAGGAAAAAAAAAAAAAAAAACACTAACTTGAGGGCTTCCCTGGTGGTGAAGTGGTTGAGAGTCCGCCTGCCAATGCAGGGGACACGGGTTCGTGTCCCAGTCCGGGAAGATCCCACATGCCTTGGAGCAGCTGGGCCCGTGAGCCATGGCCGCTGAACCTGCGCGTCCGGAGCCTGTGCTCCGCAACGGGAGAGGCCACAACAGTGAGAGGCCCATGTACTGCAAAACAAACAAACAAACAAACAAAAAATAACCCACTAACTTGAAAAGTTATACTCACCCCATGTTCATGTTCATTACAGCATTATTTACAGTAGCCAAGACATGGAAACAACCTAAGTGTCATCAATGGATGAATGGATGAAGAAGATGTGAGATATATATGTTAGCCATAAAAAAGAATGAAATCTTGCCATTTGTGACAATATGGGTGGTCCTAGAAGGTATACTAATTGAAATGTCAGACAGAAAAAAACAAAAACAAATACCATATGATTTCACTGTGGATTCTAAAACAAACAAATAAAACAAAACAGAAAGAGACTCATAGGGTCTCTTGCCAGAGGGGAGGAGGACAGGGGTTGGGCAAAATAGGTGAAGGTGATTAAGAGGCACAAATTTCTAGTTATAAAATAAATAAGTCATGGGATATAATGTACAGTATAGGGAATATAGTCAAGAATAATGTAATAACTTTGCAATAACTGGATAGATGGTTACCAGACTTATTGTCGTGATCAATTCATAATATATATATATAGAAGTCAATCACTATGGTGTACCCCTGAAACTAATATAATATTGCACATCAACTATGCATCAATAAAAAAGGAAATAAAAAATAAGAGAATAGTCTCAAGAGAGTCTCTCAGAAAGCAGAACAAAAAGACAACTATAGGAGAGAAGAGGAAATTTGAGTATCAATCACTAACCACTGTGTAATAGAGTTCCAGGAAAAGAGAACAGAGTAAAATGAAGATGAAATTATACAAAATATTCTCAGATATGAGAGATGCAAGTATTCAGATTAAAAGAGGCTGCTGAATGTATAGCACAATGAATAAAGAGATCGCCACATAAAGTTACACTGCTGTGAAATGTCAGAGCATTGGGAATAAAGAGAGGATACTATAATGTTCAATCATTAATAACTAGTTTGCATACAAATGATTGGAAATATGAATGTCCTCTGACTTCTCAACAACACAGTCAAAGCTATAAGTCAATTGAACAACTTCAAATTTTGAATGAATATCTGCATCCCAGAATTCTATATTCGGTCAAATTATCAATTAAGTGTGAAGAGAGAATAATACGTTTAATACTGTCAGATTCTCAAAAAAAATATTTCTCATGCATGCTCTTTTAAGAAGCTATTGAAGGATGTACTCTCCTGAAATTAGGGTATATACTAAGGATGAAAAAAAAAGGTGCGATTTAGGAAATAAGAGGTACATTCTGGGAAAGAGCAAAGGGAAGGAGCAGGAGCACATCTGTACAGCACAGCAAGCCTAGAGCACAACGTGGCCAGACAGAGCAAGAAGATAGAGGACCCCAGAGTAACATCTCCAAGAACAAAGAAAAGCTGATGATTTGGGCTGGGCAGGAAATAATATCCATTGGTTTTAAGAGTGAAAACAATTAGTGATAGGACACTATTTGTCTATTAGTGATAGACAAATAAGCAAGTGGGGCAAAAATGAGGTAATGACTCTGGGAAGGAAAATATTTTGAACAAAAAAGGAAATGTAATCACAAAATACTAAATACAAAATACTAAACAGAAAATTGGGCAAACATTTTACATTGTTTTATCTAAAAATTTTTATATACTTAGAAAACAGGGAGGAAAGCAAGGATGTTGGATTATATAGGATGTGAAATTCTCACCTAATAAGAAGTCGATAAAAAGTGAAAACTGGTAAAATTTAATAAATCAAGAACCAGCATTCAACTCAAAAGGGATTAGGGAAGAGTAGAGCTGGGGACTTCTGGGTTTGTTTTGCTTTGTGTGTGTGTGTGTGTGTGTTTTTCCTTAAAAGCCTCTAATTCTGTTTGATTTTGGTAAAACTTTTAAGTGACTTTAAAAATGAAATCAGATTGTCATAAGTAACCTGACCCAAGACAGTGGTTATGCTGGAAGTTTTCCCCTAAAGTGAGGAGCACCCTAGAATCAAGTTAGAATGAACATAGCATGAGGGCTAAGGAAAATTGGCCAGACCAGCAAATCCAAGATGACCTGAGGCATCACCAAAGTCCAAGGGATCATGTCCAAAGGGGTGGAGCAAGAAGCACTGAAAATACTCTGGGGTCTGTGCTTGACATCAGGTAAACACCCACATTTTTAATTAAGATGCTTAAAAATATGAAGGTTGAAGGGCTCTATCCTAGGAAAAATGGCCATGAAGAATATGGGTTAGGCCTCCAGTTCTATTACATAATAATCAGCCCTGAACTTCAGTCTCTAATGGATAACTGAGCAGCATGTGCTCACGAAAAAGCTCAATAACGTCTGCTGTCTAGGCATGTGACTGTGTCAGACTAGGCAGGGACGGTTCAGTTATCATGAAGATACTCGGGGGGTTAATTTTTTTTTTTTAATTTGGTAGTGACTCGCTGCTTGTGGGACCTTAGTTCTCCAGCCAGGGATCAAACCCAGGCCCCCTGCAGTGGAAGCACGAGTCCTAACCATTGGACTGCCAGGGAATTCCCCTTAGGGGCTTAAGCCCATCCATATTTCAATAAGAAACCGGAGCCCCAAACTCAGATTCCACTTTCCGCAGAGGTAGGAACAACCCATGCACACCCATCCCTGTGATTTCATTGTCCCCAAGCCTGGACAGGGTCAGTTCTGCAGATGGCAGACAACACTGGGGACAGAGAAAATGGGGCTGGCACAGGAAGTGACTGACAGAACAAAAATATCTAACACAGGCCAGAAAGATTCCCTTCAAAATGGTTAAGTTTTATGCTAAGCTTTATTGCTTAAAGCTTCCATTACATGAAATATTCACTTATGTAAAAGAGCTCATTCCCTAGTAATATGAGATTAATGAGGCATCACTGTACATAAAAACTACTGAACTGGCTCAGATCAATAGTCGCTCCTGTCCAATACTTTGCCTTTTAGAGGACATAAAAGAATATGAAATTCAGAAACAGAAGCATCTGGATTTAGGGCCTGGAGTCACCACTTTGCATTGTGTGACTTTCAGCAAATTGTTTACCTGCTCCCAGCCTCAGTTTACTCATCTGTAAAATAGTTCTAATAAAACCTTCTTGGTGGTGAGGTGAAAATTCAATGAGATGATATCCTGAAAAGTATCTTTCCGACTGTAACACAGTTTAAATATGCTCATCAATTTAGCTGAATCATATGTGAAACCTTAATAGCTGTGGTCTATCATGGGTTTATTTTCTGTCCTGAAGATTGTTAACTTCTTTTTAAAAACCTAATTACTGACTTTTCTATGAATATATTTTTAAAATTCCTAATCTGTTCAGAATTTTGGGTCTCTGATATTCTGATGTAATATTATCACATTCAACTTCAAAAAAGTGATTGGGAAGTTCACAGAATCTTTTTCTTATACCTAGGAAATCACATAACTTAATATTTTCCTACCTCTTCTCACCTGGTACCTGAATCCCTCCAGGCCCACCCCATGTTCAATTGTGCTCTTAGTGAAGATCTCCCAGACTGGGATGTTGTGGGTAAGTCTGAAGTTTAACGAGGGGATGGAAGAAAGAATGGACTAAGCAAAAAGATTAGGCTCTAACAGACACTCAGTGAAACATTTTCCAGAAGGCTGCATGAAGCTCAGTTCTTCTCACGTACCCTCAGAAGGTGGCTCGCCCCAAACGAACTAAGCTAGTGGGTTTGACAGCTGGCTGAACAGGCTTTTCCAGTTGGGGCTCACCACAGGAAGGGGTGTCTGGATGTGTGACATAAACAAGGAGGGGAAAAGGTACAATTTTGGTTAAGAGTCCAATATAAGTTTTCACTTTTTTTATGCCTCTGTTAGGAGACCATGGTAGGAGGGGCGTTGGATAAAGAGCCAGTCTTAAATCTGGCTCTGCTACCAGCCATGAGACTTTGGACAAGCTACTTTTCCTCCATGGGTTTCAGTTTGTACAAATAAGGGTTAAGAAGTAGATCATGGGTTTTCAAGTATGCTTTGTGGATTCTCTGTGTTCTCCAGTTATACATTGGGTCGTATCTGGAGAGGCAGGAAGAATGTAAGGACATGGAGGCAAAGGTGTGTCTATGTCTCTCCTCCAGATCCCATGTAACAAGAACAGCTTTCCCATCATCCTTTATCCATCTTATGTTAAGAATTTTGAAGACAGTGCTCCCTGGCTAAGAAAACAATCCCTGGATTGTATGTCTCTAATGTCCCTTCCAATCCCTTAATTCCCTGATAAATGAACACCCCATGGCACTGGATACATGAAATTGATGAATTCTGGTCTCAGAGGTATAAATTTGCTAGATGTATCCAAATCAGCACACCCATGGTAGCAAAGCTGGCTGGAACCATCCCATACATCTTCAAGAAAATTAATGTGTACTCAATAAAACATTGATTGTTACATAAACATCACGATGTGTTCATAAAAGTAGGAAAAGACACACTCTGCCTTTGTAGGACTTAACACTATTGAGGAGGGAGACTGAAACACATAGAACAATGACAACTTAACCTGTTTCCCCCCAACTCCCCCCAAAAAATGTGCATAGTTAAGTGAGACATTCTAAGGTACAAAGTCTGAATGTGTCTGCATGTAGCAGTAGGGGAAAGCATAGGAGGAGATGGGTCCAAGAAGTGAGAAAAGGCATCATGAAAGAGAAAAGAGTTTTGAGTTAAGACTTCAAGATAACAACTAAAGTCCAAGGACTAAACACTAAAATACCTTTAAAGGTTTCAAACTGCATAAGCTTAAGTTTAGAAATACGATCAATGTTAACGAATCATGCTGACCTGAAAAATACTTTCTTTTTTTATAGCAGAACAGTTTCCTTCCCCACCACCACCTCCCCCCACCCCTACCCCTGCTTAACTCCCTACTTCCTTTAAACTTTATTCCAGAAAGGTTTGAGAAAGGAGCTATGGTAAGGAGACATAAGTTTGTTAGCCCAATAATTCAATAATTCATGCAAGTAATGCTATAAAAGGTGTAAATATTAGCCAAGGGAAAAGTATATCTAATATATTTTCATACCACAGAATCTAAAAGACCTTATTTGGGGGCAAGATGGTACTGTGATTTCATACAGAACCTTCGCCCACCCCCCAAAGCAATATGCAAGTCTTAACCTCACTCACACACAAAAAATATGAGTAGAGAACTATATTTAATATATTATAATAAACTATAATGGAAAATAATCTGAAAAAGAATATATACAGTATATATATGTAAATTATTATAAATACATATATAATATATGACAGAATATATTATATATATTAAATATATTTATTTAATATATTATATATAAATATATTTATATATATATAACTTAATCACTTTGTTGTGCACCTGAAACAATGTTGTGCAACATTGTAAATCAACTATACTTCAGTTTTAAAAAAATGAGTAGAATGAGGCTTATACTACTGAGGAGGTGACATTGAAACACACAGAAAAAATACAGCACAACACAAAAACAGCCAAAGAGCTGAAGCTCTAGATCTACTGGGCTTGGGCAAGGTAATGGTCCCTGAGGATGTTGGGAGATCAAAGCCAGGCCCCTGGAGTAAAAGCACTGGGATTGGCCTCTTCTTCTGTTACCTAGAAGGCAGGAAAGAGAAAGCAGAGGCAGCCACATGTAGGCTCAGGAATCAGCTCTGCAATGTCACTGGAGAAGGATAGCTCTAAGCTATCAGTATAAATCTAGTTCTGACCTGTGGGCCCTTTAAGAAGAGTGGATGAAACTGCAAGGATAAGCACAATAAGAATAATGTCATGAACATAGACACCTCCCCTCTCAGCTTACAGTAAAATTCCAAAGTAGGCAAGTAAAATTAATGTCAGAAGAGACAGACACGTCAAAAAGACAAGAGATACCAAGTGTTGGCGAGGATGTTGTAAAAACACTGTGCACTGTTGGTGGAAACATAAACTGGTGTAGCCACTATAGAAACCAACATGGAGACCCTCAAAATTTAAAAATAGAACTACCATATGATCCAGAAATCCCACCTCTGGATATATATTCACAGGAAATTAAAACAGGATCTCAAAGAGATATCTGTACTCCCATGTACACTGTAGCATTATTAACAATTGCCAAGATATGGAAACAATTTAAGTGTCCAATGATAGATGAATGGATAAAGAAGATGTGAGATTGATATATAGATATATAGATATATAGATATAGATATACATATAGATATACATACAAATATATATAAATACTGAAAATTAAACTGTAATCACAGAAGTAAAATAATCTCTGTAGGAAAGGCTAATCCGGTAAGTGAGAAGACGATGTTAACATACTGATTTGGAACACATCAGTGTAGAAAATCGATTTTTAAAATAGGAATCAGAAGTTGATATACATGGGAGGATAGACTATGAATCACTCACATATGCCCAAAAGGGGTTGCAAAAGAAGGTCATAGAAGGAATATGTGGAGAGGCAAGATTTAAAGAGTTAATGATCGCTTCTGCTAAAAGAAGTCACTCTTAAAACTCTACTAAAATGATCATGAATGGGTTTTTAAAGGCATAATCCAGAAAATAATAATAGTTTCTATTTCTGTTAACAGAAACTAAAATAAACTTCATTTGATTTTTTGAAAATTACACTGGCTGTCCAGTTGAATTTTAAAGCTTAGTAGGTAAAAAAGAGGAGAGGGAAGATACACATGATTGAAATAATTATGGATTGCAGACTGGTATTTTGCAGAGATAAATTGTCATGTATTATATGCTTTAAATCAATTCATGTATTATATGCTTTAAATCAATATTATTTTCTACAAAAACTTTTTTTCACTGTTATATTAGTTTTTAAATATTTTCTTAACTTTAGACAGTTCATTTTTAAAGCAATATTTCTTATATTTAAACATTCATAAATAACTGAAATTTTCTTAGTTTCTCCTGCTACTTTTTCACTTAAAGTAAAAATAAATGTAAAGCTTTGTGTTAAACATATTGTATAGATAAATATTTAATTTAAAAAGTTACTGCATAAGTAGGGCTTCTCTGGTGGTGCAGTGATTGAGAGTCCGCCTGTCGATGCAGGGGACACGGGTTCATGCCCTGGTTTGGGAGGATCCCACATGCCGCGGAGCGGCTAGGCCCGTGAGCCACAACTACTGAGCCTGCACGTCTGGAGCCTGTACTCCGCAGCGGGAGGGGCCGCGACAAGTGAGAGGCCCACACACTGCAATGAAGAGTGACCCCCACTAGCCGCAACTGGAGAAAGCCCTAGCACAGCAACAAAGAACCAACACAGCCAAAAATAAATACATAAATAATTAAATTTTAAAAAAAGTTACTGCATAAGTAATATTATTTACTTTCTTATTCCTGAGGCAGGAGAATAAAGTTTTGTGTTGGGAGAAAAACATTTTTGGTGATAGGATAATACACCCATTTGTACACTTCACATTTTCTATCACTTGTACATATTAGTTTTTTTGTTGTTGTTCAATGTAAATATTTTTATTGAGGTATAGTTGATGTGCAATATTATATAAGTTTATACACCTTTATATAAGGTGTACAATAGAGTGATTCACTTTTTTTTTTTTTTTGTGTGGTACGCAAACCTCTCACTGCTGTGGCCTCTCCCATTGCGGAGCACAGGCTCCGGACGCACAGGCCCGGCAGCCATGGCTCACGGGCCTAGCCGCTCCGCGGCATGTGGGATCTTCCCAGACCGGGGCGCGAACCCGTGTCCCCTGCATCAGCAGGTGGACTCTCAACCACTGTGCCACCAGGGAAGCCCCTGATTCACAATTCTTAAAGGTTATACTCCATTTATAGTTATTATAAAATAGTGGCTATATTCTCTGTGTTGTACAATATATCTTTGTAGCTTATTTTATACTTAATAACTTGTACCTCTTAATCCCCTACCCCTGTGTTGCCCCTCCCCCTTCCCTCTCCCCACTGGTAACCACTAGTTTGTTCTCTATATCTGTGAGTCTGCTTCTTTTTTGTTATATTCACTAGTTTGTTGTATTTTTTTAGATTCCACATTAAGTGATATCACACAGTATTTCTCTTTCTCTGTCTGACTTATTTCACTTAGCATAACACCCTCCAAGTCCATCCATGTTGTTGCAAATGGAAAAATTTCATTCTTTTTTATGACTGAGTAGTATTCCATTGTAAATATATACCAAATTTTCTTTATCCATTCATCTATTGTTGGACTCTTAGGCTGCTTCCTTATCTTGGCAATTGTGAATAATGCTGTTATAACATTGGGGTTCATGTATCTTTTCTAATTAGTGTTTTTGTTTTGTTCAGATATATACCCAGGGGTGGAATTGCTGTCATATGGTAGTTCTACTTTTAGTTTTTTTAGAAAGTGCCATACTGTTTTCCACAGTGGCTACACCAATTTACATTCCCACCAGCAGTGTATGAGTGTTCCCTTTCCTTCACATCCTCACCAACAATTGTTATTTGTGCTCCTTTTGATGACAGTCATCAAATTTATACAATTCATTGTATATTATTTTCTACAAAAAATACATTTTAAAGCATAGGTCTATCAGCAAGAAAAATGTAAGT
This sequence comes from Hyperoodon ampullatus, assembly GCF_949752795.1. Lineage (NCBI taxonomy): Eukaryota > Metazoa > Chordata > Mammalia > Artiodactyla > Ziphiidae > Hyperoodon > Hyperoodon ampullatus. The sequence goes on from NC_136928.1 coordinate 8,807,894, forward strand.
GAGCATAAGAAGTTATTTCCCAATACTTAAAACATATATACTAAATAAATTATAAAAATTATGAGGCTCAAATCATAAACAGAGCTTTGCCTTTTATCTTTATATTTGAGCTCAAAACAATCATGTAATCACCACAGAAGACTTGACCTTGATGGTTCCCATAACCTGTATGTACTCAGCATTTAAACCAGAGTCTGATATATGGTAGATGATTAATAAATATTTGTTAACTTCATGGATTAATCATTTTTGAATACTGAATTTATTTTTAAAGCCATAAGTTCTATTTTTTCAAGTTTTGAAAAGTAAAGATCCAAATAACTTTTAAATGCATTCAAGAATTTAAGCTGAAGTAAAATGCAGTTAAAGACCAAAATTTGATCTAACTCAGGATGTTACCTATCTGTTGCAGAGTGACATCAACACAGGTACTTTCTGTATTATCTGAAAGTTGAGGTTGTAGTATCTATATATTCCAAAATTATAATCTAATACTTTTCATGACCTTTAAAGAATATATTTTTGAATTTGAATATTTTTCCCAATAACTAATCTTTCTTATTGTCTTTTATGCACTACAAATTGTATCCAGTCAGAAATAACTCTGCTTTGATCCCAAAGGAAAAGAACAGCTTTATAGTAAGACAAATTTATAATGATACCATCAATATTGATCAGACCTTGGTATTATTTTATTAGAATCAATGATGAAAACATACTTCTATCAAATCATTTATAGTAAATCATATTGATTTATTATTTTTCCACCCAAGGCAAGTGAAATTGTTAATGAAGACAATTTTTTTAGTTTGGCAGGCAACATGAAATCATTTGCTATCTTTGACTAGGAAATCAGTACAGGAAAAATCCTATGCATGTGATGGATGTGGTAAGCCTTGCCAACCAAACTTTGCCACCACTCATTTCACCTGGTTTACAGAGCTTTTTATACATCAGAAAATTCACACCAAGAGAAAGTTTTTAAATCTAGAGAATGTGGGAATGCTTCCAGCCAAAAATAAATAAATAAATTCCTTCTACATCCCCTAGCCTATGAAAAAGACATTTCAAACACCACATCTAAAACCAAGTTTTGATTTACCCCCAGGTCAGCTCCTTTCTTCCTTCTGTTATTAAATGACGTCAACATTTGCCAAATTTGTTCAGGTCCCAATACTGAGGGCAATCTTTGACTCCTCTCTTTCCCTTAACCACTATATTCAATCCAACCACAAATTTTATTTGCACTACCTTCTAAATAGAACCAGAATCAGCCATTTCTTACCTCCTCCATAGCCAAAGTCTAATCCTCTCTCTCATTTTTCACCTGCCCTACTGCAGTAGCCTCTTGACTCCAATCTACACTGATATCTAAGATTCAATCTTTCATCAATTTAAAACTTTTTTCTCCACCAGCTTTGGTCTGACTCAGGCTCCATGAGAAAAGAACCTTCACTATTTGCTCCTTCACTCATTCCCACCTTGTTTATCTGTTTCTCCTCCCACACTCTCCGTGTTCTATTTGTCACCCCCGGAACCACTAGTAGTGATAGTGTTACTGAGTCCAAGCTCATAATGCTCACTGCACAACAGGCCCATAAATCATAAGATTAGTTGTTGGGGAAAGGAAAAACGGCTTTATTTGGAAATCCCACAGACTGAGAGGATGGTGGACTAGTGTCCCAAAGGACCCTCTTACCTGAATTAGAATTGAGACTTCTTTAATACTAAAAGGGGAGGGGGTGTTGCTGGTTGTGGCAAACTTCTTGGTGCAGGAATCCTTTGTTCTTGCAGCTCTCCAGGTAAGTCTGGTCAAAATGTTCCTATAAACCTCCAACAATACAAATTTATTTTCTGTTCTGCAACTTTTTATCTCTATATGAATGGAAAAGTGTTATACCTTTAAAGGTCAGAGCCTTGAGAATGGGCTATCAGGTATATTTCAGGCTATAGGCAACATTCTTTAACAAAAGGTGCAGAGTCAGCATGACTAAGCACAAGCAACAGAGCTCAATGGTTAGAGCTAAAGGAATAGATCCAATATGGAGTCAGGTTTCTTCTTCTCTGTTACAAGAAGGAAAACATGCAAAGAGGCCCTCATGTGACCCTTCAAAGACCAAAAAGATTTGATCCAAGTGCTATTCACTTTCAGATAGAAACATAAAAGCAGTTGGATTCTCCTTCTAACCTCCCAGTGTGCCTCTTATAGAAATAATGCCTAAAGAGATAGGAAAGCAGAAGAAGGAAAACAACTATGTCAGTAAGAAAAGAAAAAATAAATATAAAATATGGTTTTGAGTAATGATCATTTCTCAAAATAAAACAGAATGAGATAAAGAGTTATTTGGGTTATTCAGGGAAAGAAGGTGATTGGATCAAACCACAAAGATACAAGCTAGAAAGAAGAGTCCAGGATTGTGTGATTTCAGTCAGGACAATGGGCACATCAAAAGTCTGATATAGGTGCATGAGTGTAAGAGATGAAGATAAACTAAGTTGCAAATCTTGCAGAGAAGGAAATTTGGGGAGAGTGCCAAGGAGATTTGCTTTCATACTGTGTTTGGATAGGAGAGATTAGAAGCCAGATTGCAGAAGTAAAAAGAAGTGTTAATTGAGTCTAGTTACAGACTAGGTGTATATAGGATCTCAGTATGATTTGATAGAAAAAGGAATTAGCACAAATAGGAGATACATAAAAGAAGCAGAATCAAGCAGCTTCCCTATTTTTAATGGACTCATAAGTTTCTGAATGGGTAAGAAACTAACCCTATAAATATGGGAACCTGAGGATAATACGGAGTGAGTGGGAATTCAGGAGGGTGAACAGAGTTTTAATGAGGTACAGAGGAAGGGATTCAGAGCCTGGGTGAAAATAAGACTGGAAATAAAGAAGAGAGAAATTCCTTTCAGTGATAACAGAGGTAAGTGGGAGAAAATAGATTTGGGGAGAGTGTTCTGTGGAGGGAGAAAATGACAGCTGGCATGGGTCTTGTGTAGAGCAGGGAGATTTTTAAGATGATTAATCCCAACCCCATGTGTCAATTTCTACCGCTCTGCAATGGATACTAAATGCAACCACCTCATAGGGTAGTTGTGATGATTAAATCAGCAATGCGTAAAGAGGCTAAGAACTGAGGGACCTTCAAGATGGCAGAAGAGTAAGACATGGAGATCACTTTCCTCCCCACAAATACATCAAAAATACATCTACATGTGGAACAACTCCTGCAGAACACTTACTGAATGCTGGCAGAAGACCTCAGACTTCCCAAAGGCAAGAAAATCCCCACATACATGGGTAGGGCAAAAGAAAAAGAGAAAACAGAGACAAAAGAATAGGGATGGGACCTACACCTCTGGAAGGGAGCTGTGAAGGAGGAAAAGTTTCCACACACTAAGAAGCCCCTTCACTGGCAGAGAAAGGGGGTGGGTGGGGGAGAAGCTTCAGAACCATGGAAAAGAGCACAGTAACAGGGGTGCAGAGGGCAAAGCAGAGAGATTCCCGCACAGAAGATCAGTGCCAACCAGCACTCACCAGTCTGAGAGGCTTGTCTGCTCACCTGCCAGGGTGGGTGGGGGCTGGGAGCTGAGGCTCCAGCTTTGGAGGTCAGATCCCAGGGAGAGGACTGAGGTTGGCTGTGTTCACACAGCCTGAAGGGGGCTAGTGCACCAAAGCTAGCTGGGAGGGAGTCCGGGAAAATGTCTGGACCTGCCTAAGAAGCAAGAGACCATTTTTTTGAGGTGCATGAGGAGAGGGGATTCCTTCCCTGTATGCCCGCAAAATGCAGAGCACCGCCCAAATGAGCTCCAGAGAAGGATGTGAGCAGCGGCTATCATCTCAGACTGTAGAGATGGGCATGAAACACTAGCGCTGCTGCTGCAACCACCAAGAATCCTGTGTGTAAGCAGAGGTCATATCCACACTTCCCCTCCTGGGAGGCTGTGCAGTCAGCCACTTCCAGGTTCCTGTGATCCAGGGACAAGATCCCAGGGAGAACACACGGTGCGCCTCAGGCTGTTTCAACGTCATACCGGCCTCTGCCGCTGCAGGCTCACCCCGCATTCCAATTACAACTACCGTACACCCTCCCTCCCCTCAGTCTGAATGAACAAGAGCCTAATCAGCTGCTGTTTTAACCCCATCCTGTCTGGGTGGGAACAGATACCTGAGGGCAACCTACACACAAAAGTGGGGCCAAAAACAAAGCTGAACCCCAGGAGCTGTGCGAGCAAAGAAGAGAAGGGAAATTTCTATGTGAAGCCTTGGGAGCAGTAGATTAAATCCTCACAATCAATTTTATATGCCTTGCATCTGTGGGATACCTGAATAGACAACAAATCATCCCAAAATTGAGGCGGTGGACTTTGGGAGCAACTGTAGACTTGGGGTTTGCTGTCTGTGACTAATTTGCTTCTGATTTTTATGTTTATCTTAGTATAGTATTTAGCACTTGTTATCATTGGTGGATTTGTTTATTGGTATGGTTGCTCTCTTCTTCTTCCTTTTTTATTATTTTTTTATTTTAATAATATTTTTCTTTATTATTATTTTCTCCTTCTTTTTTTTCTACCATTCCTTCTGAGCCATGTGGCTGACAGGGTCTTGGTCCTTCAACCTGGTGTCAGGCCTGAGCTTCTGATGGGGGAGAGCTGAGTTCAGGACATTGGACCACCAGAGACCTCTTGGCCCCACAAAATATTAATTGGTGAGAGGTCTCCCAGAGATCTCTGTCTCAAAGCTAAGACCCAGCTCCACTCAACGGCCAGTAGGCTCCAGTGCTGGATGCCCCATGCCAAACAACTAGCAAGACAGGAACACAAAAGCACCCATTATCAGAGAGGCTGCCTAAAATCATAATAATTTCACAGACATGCCAAAAACACACCACCAGATGTGGCACTGCCCACCAGAAAGACAAGGTCCAGCTCCCCCAACCAGGACACAGGCAACAGTCCTCTCCACCAGGAAGGCTACACAACCCATTGAGCCAACCTCACCCACTAGAGAAAGATACCAAAAACAATGGAAACTACGAACATGAAGCCTGCGAAATGGAGACCCCAAAAACAGTAAGTAAAACAAAAGGAGAAGACAGAGAAATATGCATCAGATGAAGGAGCAAGGTAAAAACCCACCAGACCAAACAAATGAAGAGGAAATAGGCAGCCGAACTGAAAAAGAATTCAGAGTAATGATAGTAAAGATGATCCAAAGTCTTGGAAATAGAATGGAGAAAATACAAGAAGTGTTTAACAAGGACCTAGAAGAACAAAAGAGCAAAAAAACAATGATGAACAATACAATCAATGAAATTAAAAATTCTCTAGAAGGAATCAATAGCAGAATAACTGAGGCATAAGAATGGATAAATGACCAGGAAGATAAAATAGTGGAAATAATTACTGCAAAGCAGAATAAAGAAAATGAATGCAAAGAATTGAGGATAGTGTCAGAGACCTCTGGGACAACATTAAATGCATGAACATTTGAATTATAGGGGTCCCAGAAGAAGAGAAAAAGAAAGGGACTGAGAAAATATTTGAAGAGATTATAGGTGAAAACTTCCCTAATATGGGAAAGAAAATAGTCAATCAAGTCCAGGAAGCACAGAGAGTCCAATACAGGATAACTCCAAGGAGAAACATGCCAAGACACATATTAATCAAACTATCAAAAATTAAATACAAGAAAAAATATTAAAAGCAGCAAGGGAAAAGCAACAAATAACATAGAAGTGAATCCCCAAGAGGTTAACAGCAGATCTTTGAGCAGAAACTCTGCAAGCCAGAAGGGAGTGGCAGGACATATTTAAATTGATGAAAGGGAAGAAACTACAACCAAGATTACTCTACCCAGTAAGAATCCAATTCAGATTCAATGGAGAAATTAAAACCTTTACAGACAAGCAAAAGCTAAGAGAATTCAGCACCACCAAACCATCTTTACAACAAATCTTAAAGGAACTTCTCTAGGCAGGAAACTCAAGATAAGGAAAAGACTTACAATAACAAACCCAAAACAATTGAGAAAATGGTAATACATAGCATACCAATACATGTTGCTGATAGGTATCGGTAACATACATATTGATAACTACCTTAAATGTAAATGGTTTAAATGCTCCAACCAAAAGACATAGACTGGCTGAATGAATACAAAAACAAGACCCGTATATATGCTGTCTACAGGAGACACTTCAGACCTAGGGACACATACAGACTGAAAGTGAGGGAATGGAAAAAGATATTCCATGCAAATGGAAATCAAAAAGAAGCTGGAATAGTAATTCTCATATCAGACACAATAGACTTTAAAATAAAGACTATTACAAGAGACAAAGAAGGACACTACATAATGATAAAGGGATCAATCCAAGAAGAAGATATAACAATGGTAAATATTTATGCACCCAACATAGGAGCATCTCAATACATAAGGCAAATGCTAACAGCCATAAAAGGGGAAATCGACAGTAACACAATCCTAGTAGGGGACTTTAACGCCCACTTTCACCAATGAACAGATCATCCAAATTGAAAATAAATAAGGAAACACAAGATTTAAATGATACATTAAACAAGATGGACTTAATTGATATTTATAGGACATTCCATGCAAAACAACAGAATACACATTCTTCTCAAGTGCTCATGGAACATCCTCCAGGATAGAACATATCTTGGGTAACAATTCAAGCCTTGGTAAAATTAAGAAAATTGGAATTGTATCAGGTATCTTTTCCGACTACAACGCTATCAGATTAGATATCAATTACAGGAAAAAATCTGTAAAAACTACGAACACATGGAGGCTAAACAATACACTACTAATTAACCAAGAGATCAGTGAAGAAATCAGAGGAAATTAAAAAAAAAAAAAACTAGAAACTAATGACAGTGGAAACATGATGACCCAAAACCTATGGTTTGCAACAAAAGCAGTTCTAAGAAGGAAGTTTATAGCAATACAAGGCTACATAAAAAAAAAGAAAGAAAGAAAAGTCTCAAATAAACAACCTAACCTTACACCTAAAGCAATTACAGAAAGAAGAACCAAAAAAACCCCTAAAGTTAGCAGAAGGAAAGAAATCATAAAGATCAGATCAGAAATAAATGAAAAAGAAATTAAGGAAATGATAGCTAAGATCAACAAAACTAAAAGCTGGCTCTTTGAGAAGATAAACAAAATTGATAAACCATTAACCAGACTCATCAAGAAAAAAAGGGAGAAGACTCAGATCACTAGAATTAGAAATGAAAAAGGAGAAGTAACAACTGACACTGCAGAAATACAAAGGATCATGAGAGATTACTACAAGCAACTATATGCCCGTAAAATGGACAACCTGGAAGAAATCGATAAATTCATAGAAAAGCACAACCTTCCAAGACTGAACCAGGAAGAAATAGAAAATATGAACAGACCAATCAGAAACACTGAAATTGAAATGGTGATTTAAAATCTTCCAGAAAACAAAAGCCCAGTACTGGATGGCTTCACGGATGAATTCTATCAAAATTTAGAGAAGAGCTAACACCTATCCTTCTCAAACTCTTCCAAAATATAGCAAAGAGAGGAACAATCCCAAACTCATTCTGCAAGGCAACCATCACCCTGATACCAAAACCAGATGAAGATGTCACAAAAAAAGAAAACTACATGCCAACATCACAGGTGAACATAGATGCAAAAATCCTCAACAAAATACTAGCAAACAGAATCCAACAGCACATTAAAAGGATCATACATCATGATCCAGTGGGGTTTATCCCAGGAATGCACAGATTCTTCAATATATGCAAATCAATCAATGTAATACACAATATTAACAAATTGAAGGATAAAACCATATGATCACCTCAATAGATGCAGAAAAAGCTTTCAACAAAATTCATTTATGATAAAAACTCTCTGGTAAGTAAGCATAGAGGGAACCTCCCTCAACATAATAAAGGCCATATATGACAAACCCACAGCCAACATAGTTCTCAAAGATGAAAAAATGAAACCATTTGTTCTAAGATCAGGAACAAGACAAGGTTGCCCACTCTCTCCACTATTATTCAACATAGTTTTGGAAGTCTTAGCCATAGCAATCAGAGAAGAAACAGACATAAAAAGAATCCATATCAGAAAAGAAGAAGTAAAACTGTCACTGTTTGCAGATGACGTGATACTATACATAGAGAAGCCTAAAAATGCTACCAGAAAACTATTATAGCTAATCAATGAATTGGTAAAGTACAGGATACAAAATTAATGCACAGAAATCTATTGCATTCCTATACACTAATGATGAAAAATCTGAAAGAGAAATTAAGGAAACACTCCCATTTACCATTGCAACAAAAAGAATAAAATACCTAGGAATAAACCTACCTAAGGAGACAAAAGACCTGTATGCAGAAAACTATACGACATTGATGAAAGGAATTAAAGATGATACAAACAGATGGAGAGATATACCATGTTTTTGGATTGGAAGAATCAATATTGTGAAATGATTATACTACCCAAAGCAATCTACAGATTCAATGCAATCCCTATTAAACATCAAACTACCAATGGTATTTTTCACAGAACTAGAGAGGTATCACCTCACACAAGTCAGAATGGCCATCATCAAAAAATCTACAAACAATAAATGCTGGAGAGGGTGTGGAGAAAAGGGAACCCTATTGCACTGTTGGTGGGAATGTAAATTGATACAGCCACTATGGTAAACAGTATGGAGGTTCCTTAAAAAACCAGAAATAGAACCTCCATACTACCCAGCAATCCCACTACCGGTCATATTCCCTGAGAAAACCATAATTCAGAAAAGTCATGTACCACAAAGTTCATTGCAGCTCTATTTACAATAACCAGGACATGGAAGCAACCTAAGTGTCCATCGACAGATGAATGGATAAAGAGGATGTGGCACATATATACAATGGAACATTACTCAGCCAAAAAAGAAATGAAATTGAGTTATTTGTAGTGAGGTGGATGGACCTAGAGTCTGCCATACAGAGTGAATAAGTCATAAAGAGAAAAGCAAATACTGTATGCTAACACATATATATGGAATCTAAAAAAATAAATTTTTCTGATGAACCTAGGGGCAGGACAGGAAAGATGCAGACGTAGAGAATGGACTTGAGGACACTGGGAGGCAGAAGAGTAAGCTGGGACATGAGAGAGTAGCATTGACATATATACGTTACCAAATGTAAAATAGGTAACTAGTGGGAAGCAGCTGCATCACACAGAGAGATCAGTTCTGTGCTTTGTGACCACCTAGAGGGGTGGGATAGGGAGAGTGAGAGGGAGATGCCAGAGGGAGGGGATATGGTGATATGTGTATACATATAGCTGATTCACTTTGTTATACAGCAGAAACTAACACAACATTGTAAAGCAATTATATTCCAATAAAGATGTTAAAAAATAAAAGAATGAAAATTGAAAAAAAAAAAGAGGCTAGGAACTGTAACTGATGCAAAGTAACCTCTCACTGCATGTTAGCTATTATCATTCAGTTCTGTCACTTTCCACAACTGTAAAATAATTCTTTCTGCCATAACAATCAATGGGTAGATAGAGCCTTAACATACACAAATTATTTTAGTGAAAATTATTCTACTTGTTTTTCTGCACAATTCAATTTAGATGCCAGCCAACATAATTTTCATATTGTCCAGATGAGGAAACTAAGCCTCCAACAATGGCTTGTCTCGTTTCACATGGCTGGTGTATAGCAGAGTCATGGCCCAAACACAAGTGTTTGGAACCCCAAGTTCTACTGTCTTGACGCTAAACTCCCTTTCTGAATAAAGGAGAACTTATGAACAGATCTTCACCCTCCCCTCAAAACTTTTGTCACTGGTTGAATCGCGATTTCCTTGCTTCTTGCCCTTCTCGAGGGAAAGAATTCATTCGAAGGGCATAGAGCATTTTTAAGTAGCAAGAGCTTTATTAAGCAAAAGTGGAAGTACTCTCCCGAGAAAGGATGAGAACTAGCTGTCTGGAAACCAGAAGCAGCCCTGCAATGGGGTAGGGTTGGGTTTTTTATAGTGCTCCCTCCCTGTGCCCTGCATCATTTGACTGACAAGTTGATTGACAGATTTGGGTTATATAACTTTTCTCCTAGTGTGCAGGCACTTACCCATAAGCACCCAAGTGAAACCCACGGGGGAGGGGGTCAAAAAATACAATGCTAATTTATTACAAATACCGCATAATGAACCCCAGGTTACCTCGAGTCACCTTTTAGGTCTTGGTGCACCTGCGCCATCCTGTGTTGGTAGTTTTATCTTGCTTGGTCCTGATGTGGCTGGAAACCTAGTGGTTGTCCTTGACTACCGGAGGGAGGATCTCTGGGTGTGCTCTGATCATCAGTGTCCCAGTGAGGGAGGAAAAGATGAGCCGTCCAGGATGGGGCAAGACCCGCTCATGTCTGACTAGCTACCTAACATTCTGATTAATTGTGGTCATCACCAGACCAAAGATTTTAAAACAACCCAACTTCACCAAATCGGTTCTTCTGTCTCCTTTGCCCCTCGCTGAAAGATGAATGTAAAAAGAGAACCCTTCATCTGATCACAGTGTGGTAGTTCAAACTCTAAATATCATACCCACATTCAAAGCAAGACCAAGGGGTGTAATGATAGAACCGCCATCTACTCTTTTTAACACTAAAACAAAAGTTTCCCCAAAGTTCCCACAGCATCTTCCTTTACATCGGAACGAGGCCACATGACCTAGTCTACACCTGAAGTCAGTAGGGAACATGGAACAATGGACTCATCTAGGGCTGGGCACATGGTCATCCCAAACAAAATCAGGTCATCCCACACTGGTGGTAAGAAGAGGGAATGAATATTGGACAGACAACTAACCGTGCCAGTCGCAAACACTGCATGATTCCCCAAGCTGGCAAGAGGAGAGCCAGGTTCAATAGAAGTAGCCTGTAAGAGAACAAAAAAAATGAGAGCAATAATGCACTGAGAACCAGGTCTTATCAAGGAATGAGATTATTTTAAGACCTTAGAGAGGTGGCAGGGTTGCCCCATTAATATTTAATTTCTTGCTAACACAGGCTCAAAACTATACTTACTTTTATTTGTGAAATAGAGTAACATGGGCTTTTTTCTTGCACTTCAAGTGTGGAACAATCTATCAGCTACATCTGTCTTCTGAGTTCTCTCCTGCTCTGCATCCTTTCAGAAACATTAGCATTTTAAAGTAGGCTTCAGTAGAACCCAAAGCAATGATTCATGGAATTTTCAAACCTTTTGACATTACCAGCAGAGGACAAAGCTTTGAGTACAGATAGTTGATGAGGACAAAGATAACTGAAAGAATTGAGCATCACCAAAGAACGTGACCCTTGGGCTGCATACCCAACTGTCTTTCTGTGGATGTCAGTGTGATCCTGAGGAAATCACCTCAAACACACGTGGAGATGGGATTAAAAAGATGTCCCCTTTCATCTGGTCTGCTCTTTCCCTCCCAGACACTAGGATGGGATGTTATAAGAGGCCCCCTCACGCTGTTACTTAGTGTACCTGTCTGGGACTTGGCTGTTTCTATACATAAGTCTCCCCACCAAGTCCTCCCTTCATCCCCTTCCCCCTTCACCACCACCTGTCCCCGAACTAGATTACAGATACGTAAGTCAGTTGGGACAATCTTTTCTTAAAAGATTGCACAGTTCTTGTTATGTCATCAATGGAAGCATACCAGTTATTCAAGATAGATAAATAGTTCCATATCTCCCAGAAAGCAGGTAATTAAAAATATACAAATGTGAAGATATGTAAATTTTAGCTAAACCTTTAGATAAGATTTACTATTTATCAAGTAAAAAAATAGACCCTTATTTATCAAATAATTTGAGTCCACTCTGCTTGGACCAACTCTACAAGCTCCAGGCCTGCCCCTCCCTCCTCCAGCACAGCCATCTCCTTCTTCAAGACCCAGGCCAGTACTCCCCTCCCTTGCCCACCATCTTCTTCACCTCTTATCTCACTTTTATGCAAATATGGAACAAATGTCCTGTCATCGTTCTGAGACATTGGCTCTGTGACCAACCATTATAATTTTTCCAAGCACACACTATTTTAACTCTACTTTAAACTTTTCATCTAGGTTGTTACCATCACTTGGAGAATTAAGGGGAGAGTGTGTGCTGACTTTTTGATAAAGCAATTGAGACAAAGAAGACAACACTGGACAGGAGCTAGTCCAGAGGCCACAAGATGTGGTGGGCAGTGAGTGAGCAGGGTTTGTGGAGCAGAGAAGAGTGTGCAGAGCTGGACAGCTCCCCAAAACAGAAAGTCACCACCAGGATGTAAACACACTCAGCCTTTCTTAGGGAATCTCCAAATCACCCAGAGGAGAAAATCTTGGAACAAAAATCTGAACTTCCTGTAGTTAAGAAAGGACGAGGGCATCTATCCATTGGATTTTGTTATGAAAAGTGAAAGTGGAAATCCCCAGTTACTAAATGGCAGAGTAAAGACATTTCTGCATTCTCAAAATGACTCTTAAACATCATGTAGAAAAGAGACAGAAATAAAAGCTCTTTGATGATCTGGGTGATAACTCTAATCACGGACCATTATTTTTTGTTGTTGTTGTTTTTATATTGGAGTATATTTGATTAACAATGTTGTGTTAGTTTCAGGTGTACAGCAAAGTGATTCAGTTATACATATACATGTATCTCTTCTTTTTCTAATTCTTTTCCCATTTAGGTTATTACAGACTATTGAGCAGAGTTCCCAATAGGATGGACCACTGTTTATGAAGACAGAGAGCAGACGGATGAATGTCAAATGACATGGCAGACCCAGAGAAGAAGTGTCAACTCTAAGTCCCTATGGAATGAAGGGGTGAGGAAACAAATGAGATACAGTCAATTTGACCCCGGTATGGAAAAGGGTTAGGAAATGGAGGAACCAATCCAAAGTAGAAGGTGTGAGGAAGTCAGGAGCTAAAAGCAGATTGATTGAAAGTTTCTGTTAGGTTGAACCATATGCAATTGCCTATTGTTACAGGTTGAACTATGTCCCCTCAAAATTTATATGTGGAAGTCCTAACTCCTGGTGTGTCAAAATGTGACCTTATTTAGAAATAGGCTCATTGTAGATCTAATTAGTTAAGATGAGATCATTAGACTAGGCCCTAAGCCAGTATGACCGGTGTCCTTATAAAAAGAGGAAATTTGGACACAGAAATACACACGGGGAGCTCACCATGTAAAAATAAAGGCAGAGATTGTGGTGTTGCATTGAAAAGCCAAGGAATGCCCAAGATTGCCAGTGAACCCCCAGAGCTAAGGGAGAGGCCTGGAACAGATTCTCCCTCACAGCTCTCAGAAGGAAGCAACCCTGCTGACACCTTGTTCTTGGGCTTCTCTCCTCCAGAACTGTGAGACATTAAATTTCTGTTTTTTAAGCCAGCCAATCTGTGGCACTTTCATACAGCAGCCCCAAGAAACAAATCCACCTACATTTGACGCTTTTAGTCCAACAAAAAAGCAGTAATTTCACTTGATTCAACCTAAATCCAGAGATAGTTAGACTGTTGGATCCCCCCTCTCTCCAGCCCCAGCAGAGCCAAGTTTTAGTCTCTGGAGAAAGAGGGAGAGGTACTTCCAAACTTTTGTATGTCAAGCAGATTAAAGCTTAACAACTGCTATTTTAGCAGATGGAGATACATTTAATGACTAGGTAAATCTCAGAAATGGCTGTGTGGCAGGGAGAGGCTAGAGGAGGTGGAGGCTGCTGAGAGGAAGACCAATTTGAGGGCAGATTTACTAGCCCAGGACATTCAGTGAGCATGATTGCAGGAGGAGAAGGGGGTGATGCCCTGAAGATGCTGCAGAGTCTCCGAGTTGTAATTTGGAACATCACTCCTCATGGTTTCACATGCCTGGACTGCACTGGGGGAGCTTAAATGGTAAACTTAAGAATCAGATTCTATGAAAAGACAAGCCACAGACTGTGAGAAAATATTTTCAAATCACATATAGAATAAAGGACTCATATCCAAGAATATATAAAGAACTTTCAACACACTATAATAAGAAAACAAACAACTCAGTTTTTTAAAAGATTGGCAAAAGATTTGAGCAGGCATCTCTCCAAAGATATACGAATTGCAAATAAACAAATGAAAAGATGTTCTGCACCATTAGTCATTAGGGAAATGCAAACCAAAACCATAATGAGATATCACTTCATACCTAATATATATATATATATATATATATATATATATATATATTCTTTTTCATATAATTTTCCATTATAGGCTATTGCAAGATATTGAGTATAGTTCCCTGTGTTATTCAGTAGAACCTTGTTGTTTATCTATTTTATATTTAGTAATATGTATATGTTAATCCCCAAATCCTAATTTATCCCTCCCCCACCCCTTTCGCCTTTGGTAACCATAAGTTTGTTTTCTATGTTTGTGGGTCTATTTCTGTTTTGCAGATAAGTTATTTTGTATCATTTTTTTGCATTCAACATGTAAGCAATATCATATGATATTTGTCTTTCTCTGTCTGACTTACTTCACTTAGTATGATCATCTCTAGGTCCATCCATGTTGCTGCAAATGGCATTATTTCATTCTTTTTATAGCTGAGTAATATACCATTGTATATATGTACCACATCTTCTTTACCCATTCATCTGTCAATGGACATTTAGGTTGCTTCCTTGTCTTGGAAATAGTGTTTTGTAAACAGTGCTGCTATGAACATTGGGGTGCATGTATCTCTCCAGATATATGCCCAGGAGTGGGATGGCTAAAATTTAAAAGACTGCTCATACCAAGTGTTGGGTAAGACGTGAAGCAACTAGAACTCTCATACACTGCTGATAGGAATGTTAAAATGGTACAACCCCTTTGCAAAACATTTCAGCGGTTTCCTAAAAAGCTAAATATGCACTGCCCATACAATCCAGCCATTCCACTCCTAGGTATTACTTGAGATGAATGAAAGTATATGTCCACACAAAGACTTGTTCATGAATGCTCATTGCAGCTCTATTCATAATACCTAAAACCTGGAAGCAACCCAAATGCCCATCAACAGCTGAACAGATAAACAATTTGTTATATATCTAATCAATGGATACTAACAGCAATAAAAATAAACCATTAATACATGCAAAAAGATGGATGAATCTTACAATAATTATGCTGAGTGAAAGAAGTCCAACAAAAAAGTGAACACACTGTATTAATCAACTTGTATAAGACTCTAGAAAATGCAAGCTCATCTATAATAACAGAAAGTAGATCAGTAGTTGCCTAGGGATGGGAAGGGACTGGTGAGGGGTAAGAGGAAGGGATTCCAAAAGGATACGAGGAGACTTTTGGGGGTAATGGATATGTCCATTATCTAATTGTGGTGATGGTTTCATGGTTTCAGGGATATATATAATATTATGTCAAAACTTATCATATGTTACACTTTAAATATGTACAGCTTATTGTATATTATTCCACAATAAAGCTGTAAAAAAAATTAAAAAGATAAGAAAAAAATAAATCTATAAAATTGAGATTTTTATGTTTTCCCTTTGGTTCTCTTAAAAAAATACTTTGGTGTGCTTTAAAACAAAAGACACATATAGAAAAGTTGATTAAACCACAGCAAAGCCATAAAAGAAGGACTCACATTACTGGTAATGTTGTTAACACCAGAGGTTATATTAATTGCAAATAAGCATTGTATTTGGTTTTGAGAATCTTGATGACTGGGGAGGAGAGAAGGGTAGGCAATGTAATAGGTTCTCATTATCTCATAAATGGAAGCACACCAATTATTCAAGAGAAATTCAGTCTTGTATTCTGAAAGAAATTTATCGCATGGAGCTTTAGGATGGCCATTGAATGATTTAATGAACAATTTCTCTAACAAATATTCCACAGTAATGGCCAAAACCATCTTGTGTAGCTATTTCCTCAGTTCAGACAAAGGACATATCATTAAGTCTAAACCATTATGGAGTTAAACCAATATGGTCAGCAAGGTAGCATTCTGATCTATCTATAACAGCTAAGTTATATCCTTGCATACTTAGTTATACAGGTAAACTATGCCCTGAGTCTCCAGGACTCACCTGCTGGTCGATACACACCTGGAGTCCAAGCAAATTTTAGCTTGTTACTTGCCAATATACATGACCTCAGCACTCTGACAAATCTTCTGTCCTCTCAATATTTCTGTCAGATGTAGCCCCTGCTTCTACAGAATCTGCAGAGCAGACCTCTCCCAGAACAGGGCTGGGTGTTGCACAGGGCTCTACCAGCTGCTCCGAAGATCACGGTGGCTCACTGGGCCACTTACACTGCTGCCCTCCAGCCTACAAGAGGCCTGCTTCGTTACAGTGTGTGACAAAGTAAGGATCCCACCTCCCAATATGTCATTATGTAATGCTCTATTACCAGTTCTGCTGGAACCCAATACGTTACAGAGCCTTCACTGGAAAAACACTCCATTTCTGCTCGCAGTCCTCTCACTCCCGAGGTCTGAGACTTGCAACCATGACACTAGGCAGAGGACAGAGTAAAGTGAGTACCTGGGTGTACCCGGCTCCTTCCTTTCTCAGGATGGGTTCTCTCCTAAGAGGGCACTAGTCCCACCTCCAAGTGGACCTTGGTTAGGTCATCTGACTCATTCTCCGTGAATGGTTGGCCATCTCCAAATCCATGTAGTTGACAGGATAAGCATAGTGGTTCTCAAACTTTCCCACATGTTAGAGTCACCTGGGCATCTTTGAAAAACCCCAATGTCCAGGACATATAACAGTCTCCAAGTGATTCCAGTGCACAGACAAGTTTTAAGACCTGTGGTCCTGACAGAAGCTAAAATCCAGGCTACAAATGCATCAGAAATTCTCTTTTGTCTCCCAAGACTAATGGAATTGAGAGTTAACTTACTTTGGATACTATCTCCTCATCCTCAGTCTTGTGCCTTTGCTATAATTTCACCACCTAGAAGCAAGGAAGCTGAGGAATATTTAATAGAAAGAGAAATGCAAATTTGAAGGTTAAAACCAGGGACTATGAAAAGTCTCAGTACAATCAGAAGAACAAATTTTATGCTCAAGTAAAACACATACCAGGAGTCACCCACTCCCTCCTTTGCTCTCTGCTGTTTGTTTGTTTTGTATGGAAATGATAAGTTGTATAAAGAAAGCATATTTCAGACTCAGCCTTCCCAGGCAGCCTTCTATATCTTCTGTTTAAGTGACAGCACTTAGGATGATGTATGAATTTCCAAGAGGCAATGTCCAAGCTCATCTCATGTTTACTTGGGCATTATTATTCATGAAGCCCTTTCTGAGCTCTATTCAAGGATATCTGTAAACTGTCTCCAAAGACCAGGGACCCCTACTGTAATAAGCAAGTCATTTATATGGAGGAAATGAAAAACCTGCCATGTCTGCCAAATGAAGGCAGACATGCCTAAGCAGAGAAGGATTGATGAAGCAAGATTAGAGAAAGCTGAAAGCTGGGTTACAATACATCAAATTTGCTGAGTGGTGGAGAACATACCAACAACCACCAGGAATAGATGTTGGTGCCTAGATCATGTTGAATTTATTTCTTTTAAGAAAGCAGTACATATGAAAGCTCTAAAACCTAAGACTTACACAAATTATGGCCCAGGGATCTCAAACACCTGCTATGTCCTGGTGAAGGATGATGGCATTTCTTTTGTCCTCCTTCTCCTGGAACAGCACAGGTGTCAATCCTGCTTAAATATACACAGATGTCCTATGCCCTGCAGTCATTGACAGCCCAATTCTCTCCTCAGCATCCAGGAGAACAGCCCTGTCCTGCTACATAGACAATGGCCACCAGCAGGCACTGGCAAAGGTCTCTCATCAAGGACTGTGACAACCCAACTGTTCTGTGTCCCTTTCATGGGGCCTACCCCGGATCATGAAACCTTCATCTTCATGTTCATTTATTTTATTTAATAATCACTTACAAAGCACTCATCCCAGACACTATTCCAAGCCCCTTATCAATATGAACTCATTCAGTGCTTCCCACAACCCACCCTGTAGGGCAGGTACTACCATGATCTTAATGCTACAGATGCCATGGAGAGGCTGAGTAATGTGTTCAAGGTCACACAAGGAGAAAATGGTAGGGGCAGGGTGTGAATGCAAGCTGACTTCTGGTTTCAGACTCTTTTCCCAACAAGTGTTCTGTACTTCCTTTCTAACTACTCTGTGACCTGATCATGTCTTGCTCTATCACTGTTGTATGACTGCTTACAAACAGGTCTGTGCTATTTAAAGTTCTTTAAAATAAACACGAGGGATATATGCGGGAGGGTCGTATTATTTCTTTTAGACCTTTAGGCAAAGGTTGAAAGGAGTGGTTCCCAAACGTTGACATATGTCAGAACCCCTTGGAGAGCTGGTTAAGACACAGATCTCTGCACCCCTAGAGTTTTGGAGTCAGTAGGTCTGAGTGGGGCCCAAGAACATACATCTCTGGTCAAGTTCTTGGGTGACATTGATGCTGATGCTCTGGGGACCACACTTTGAGAACCACTGGTCTAAAGCATTATTTTTAACCCTTGAGAAACATTAGGCTAGTAAAATTTTGGCTATTAAAAGAGTTAATCCTAAGTCATTTTTATATCATTGGGAAGAAAGACAATCTCTCCTGAAGAGAAAAAGAAGAACCAAAGAATACTCTTGAGATTGTGTGAAGACTGAGAGTGAAGATACATTGTTTTCTTAGTTTTTCTGTTTCTGAGAAGAAAAAAAGAATAAAATTAGTGACTAAACCAGAATGAAGTTTCAGAACCCCTAAGATTGGTAAGACGGGCCTCTCCAGGAGCCTGTGTTGCAGAAAAAGGTGAGAACTGACAGCACCTGGTGGCCACATGGCATTGGCTCCACTGAAGGGAGAGTGAACATGTCCCTATGAATTTGAATCTTTTTACATATGTCCCCATATGTCACCTTGTTCAAGTAACTAGTACATTATTATGACTAGTTGTCATCCTTATTTTAATAAAAAGATATATTACGTAGGTACAATATAAATGGTCAGAATGTATGCTACATTTAGTTTCTCATCAATCAAACAATATCTTCTGTGATTGTGCTATATGCTTAACACTGTGCTAAGGACCAAAGTGGCACCAACCAAGTATAAAACATGGCCTCTGCCCACATAAAACTCACAACGCAGCTGGGAAGTCAAGTAACTCTCACTGAAACAGAAAAAAGCAAACAAACTCAGAAGTGAAAGTAATGTTATTTATGATTTATAAAACAATACTTTTTCCTTTTAGTAACATGTATTATTATTTTATCTATTCATTCAGCAAATATGAGTTGGGACAAGTACCATGTTGGACCATGGGAATAGAAATAAAGGCATGCTTCTTGCCATTAAGAAGTTCATAGTCTGTGGAAGAAAGACACTTAAACATGCATTTACCAAACAAATGTGATCAGAGCCATAACTAGTAACAGAAACATGCACAGGTTGTTATTAAAACAGAAAGGAAGATGTGGCTCATCTTCCTAGGCTCAGAGGGTCTTAAAAGTCTCATAGAGAAGGTGATCCTGAGCTGAAGCATGAAAGGTGAGTGGGAAATTTTCAAGTATACAAGTTGTACACTAGAGAGGATTCTGCATCCCACAGACGCATGGAGGTCTCACAAGCAAGGCAGATTCCAAGACTTCCAGAGAGATCGTGTGGCCAGAGCAGGTGCCATACAAAGGAGTTGCAGGATAGGCAGTCACCTGTCAGCCTGATGGACTTTGAATGCTACAGAAAGGAGATTAGACTTTTACCCAAAACAAAATAGAAGCCATTGAACAGGTATAAGCAAATGTCATATCTTAGAGAGTACTCTCTGAGAGAATAGAGGATGGAAATGAAGAGAGAGAGAATACTACAATAATTGATGCATAAAATGATGAGGGTCTGAATTCAGAGAGGAGGACGGGGAAGGAGGCAAATTATAGAGTTAATTAAGAATATAGACTTGGCACTCGAGGCCTCTCTAAACATAGCTCATGAAGGAGAGGGAGAAGTACAAAACAACAGCATTGAGTGAAAACCTTTGAAACAAGTAAAGGAAAAAATAATTGAATAAGGAAAAAACTTAATCCAAAAGAAAACAAAGAGAAGAAAAAGTGTGACAAATAAAAAGCAAAAGCTAAGATTAGCAAAATGAATCCAAATATATTAATAATTATGATAAATATAACTGAACTAAATTCAGAAGTTGAAAGACAAATATTTTCACCTTGGATTTTAAAAATCCAACTAAATGTCATTCATAGAGAAATGCCTAAAAGCATTAGTAGTCAGAAAATTTGAAAGTACAGAAATAGAAAAATTATAGTAAGGAAATCAAAACCAAAGAAGGTAAACATAGCAATATTAATAGCAGACAAAACAAACACTAAGGCAACTAGCATTTGAAAGATATGAGAGATAAAAAAGGTCACTAAGGATTTAAATGACCAGAAAGATATAACAATTCTAAATTCGTGTTTCTGATAACTGCCTCAAAATTTATAAAGCAATATTTAAAAACAAAGAACATCTAGCAAATCACTATTGAACTATGGAATCTTAACATACCTCTCTCAGTAACTAAAAAATAAAGCAAACAAAAAATCAGTGAGAACATAAAAAATTTTGAGGCACAAAATTAATGAATTAATGATATTAATAGAACACTGCATTTAACAGTTGTTGGAAAAGTCAATCCAACATAAAAATGGGCAAGACATATGTATAGTGCATTTACAGAAAAATAGAAAGCATAAATGACTAATAAACATAAGAAGAGATGTTCAACCTCATTAAAAATCAAGTGCAAATTAAAATCATAATGAGATACCATGTCAGCACTACTTTGACATTGGTGAGGATGTGACACCAGAAGAGGCCCAGTGGTGGGAATTTAATTTGTTTCCACCATTCTGGAGGATGGTGTGGCATTATTGCTGAAATTGACCCTGCAAACGTCCCTCCATCAGCAGCTTCACTCCTAAGGGAATGTGTTAGTCTGCTCAGGCTGCCATAATAAAACACAGACTGGGTGGCTTAAAGAAGAGAAATTTATATTCTCCCAGTTCTGGAAGCTGGAAGTCCAAGGTCAAGATCAAGGTGCCAAAGGAAGTCCACGGTCAATGTTCCAAGACTTCTCCTCTTGGCTTCAGATAGTCATCCTCTTGTTACTTCTTCACATGGTTGTCCCTCAGGGCACACCTTGTGTCTCTCTGTGTGACCTAATCTCCTCTTCTTTAAGGAAACCAATCAGATTCGATTAGTTCCCACCCTAACAGCCTCACTTTTAACTTAATTACTTCTTTCAAGGCCCTGTCTCCAAAAATAGTCACATTCTGAAGCACTGGGGGTTAAGACTTCAATTTATGAACTTTGGATAGGCACAACTCAGTTCAAACAAAGAGCTTCCTTGGAGAAACTCTTTCTTGTGGCACAAAGAAACATGTGTAAGCAACCTTTACTATACCTGCTATAATAACATGTAAAAAGACAAAAAAAATTGGAAATGTTGGAATATAAATGTTCATCATCAGGAGAGTGATAATAAATTGAGATATTTTGGAATAACATACTACTGTTAAAATGAAGTGTAGTTATATATGCTGACATGGGTAAAAATCATAAATATGTATTTTTGAGTGGAAAAAGCAAATTGCAAAAATTCATGCAGAATGATACAATTTATATAAAATTGTAAAATATGCAGAACAGTAGATATTATTCAAGGCATCGTAAATATGTAAATTATATCAAAAAAACATGCAGGGGAATAATAAACAACAAATTCAGGGTGATGTTTACGTGGGATGGGAGGATGGGAAATGCATTTGAGGAAGCATACACAAGGGCTTCAATAGTGTTGATTATGTTTTACTTTTTAAGGTGGGAATCAGGTATCCCAGTATTCATTATATTACTATGTATATCTTTTGAATATCTGAAATATTTATCATAAATTAAAGCTAAAATTAAAATATAGGAATTTTGGTTTTCCATGTTTTCATTTTCTTATGCAAAGGTATTGATGCTTTTTGAGGTTTCTTTTACTTAATGAAGAGTATAAATTTGTAAGACATTTTTAAAGGGGGCTCAACTGAATATAAGAATTCTAAGAACCAAAAGAAGAAATAATAACATAACAATGCTGAAAAAATAATGAAATGCTACATTACCAAGACAGAGGATGATGAAGGAAGAGTAGAAAAATTGGAAATAAGAAGAATAAAATGTTTTAAGATGAATAAAATTGTGGAATGCCAATAATCAATAAATATAAATCAACCTGAAGCACATAACTTAGAAATATATTACCACAGTAAGCACTGCAATCAACTTGGATATTGTTCTCATCTTATTCATATCTCTAACTTTCTCATGAGAAAAAGCAAATGTGCCTTTTAGAGTCAAAAGAAAACAATTTTCTTTTCATTTAGCTTTTTCCATGACCATCAACAAGTCATTGGCACAGATTTTTGAAAGTCTAGTTATACTTTGATAAAATTAAAATTAGATATAGACAGCTACTAACAGCTCTCTTAAGAGTTTGAATATTAGACTCATTAATTACATCAGAGAAGAGTGAGATTATGTACAATCAAATATGAATAAATAAAATACAATAGTACTTTATTAATATGTTATTAAAGTTTTAGTAAAATGTTAATACTTTATTAATGACAATTAAGATCCACTAGAATGGTGTAGGTTATAATGAGCACAGCTGATAAAAATATAATCCTTTTTCTCAACAGATTTCTTTGCTGGTGGTGAAAGCAGGGTTTCTTAGCACTGACTAATAATGTGCAAAGGGTCCTTCAATTTTCTATGATGGAAATCTCAAGGTCCTGGTCCACTGCAAACATCCCCATCTACCTCAGAGAGGCCATTAAGGTGTCTCCCCTGATGTGATTAATACAGGCCCTTCTGATACCATGTGGTGTCATTTTTACCTCCTCTGCTCTCACTGTCAATCTGGTTCTTTAAGGTCTCAGGCAAAACAATGTGTCATGGTGCATCTTCATCTCCAGCTGACACCCCCCAATGCTGTGCCCAGTGGTACCCAAACCATGCCCTGTGTGAATGTTACACAAGAGGGAAAGACCAGTGACCTGTCTGTGCTACATCATAGCATCCCTGGAGGTGGTAGACTTGACCACATGCAGGTACCTGAGCCAAACACATTCAATCACAGTTCTTCTCCTGTATTTTCCAGACTAGAGTTGGAAGGACTGGAAACTGGGAACTTGTGTCTGTCATTGATTGAGACTTTGGCACATGGTACGTATTCTCACTGAATGAAGGAAGGAAGGAATGAACCAAGGCGCTGTTATTGGCACACCGTGTCAGCCTCAGTCCCTCTTCCCTCAGGATGAGCTTTCTCTACAGGAGCCTCATTTTCTCTTTCACAGGTGACGCCCACCCTACTAACCATCCAGACTTTCTCACACATGGTCGAATTTGGGTAACTATGGTTAGCTTTAAATTGGGACCCCTTTACCTGATCAATTACACTGAAAATGCAACAAGATGCTATGTGAGGTAGTGAATTACTCAGTACTCAAAACATATAGGCAGAGAGTGGAAAACCATCTGTTAGAAGTAGGGGGACAGCTTTTCCTTCCATTGGGGGGAGGCTGGGTTACATGACACCTAAGGACATTTCCAACTCTAATGTTTTATTTTCCTAGTGACAGCAGAGTAGTCAGCATCATATTCCCAGGTCAGAAGACCCCAGTTTTGCTGAGAATCAGGGTTTCCTATAGGTAATGCCAATTTCAGGTATGTCTGCTCTTGGGAAACCAACTATATTCATCAATCTTAAGACACATTTTTTTGCACATACTAATATCTCTGAAAGAGTTATGAGTCTTTCAATCAGTAGCTTGTCATTGTTTAATTGCCAGTGCTTTGCTTTTTCTTCCTTAGTGGCCCCTAAAATAATTGTGTGCCTTATGATTGATGACACCTTTGATTCAATTAAATATGTTAGGTCTTTTTCAGCCTCCTCTGATGTATTCATAGTCAATGTGTTCTTTTGTTTTTCTTGTGATTTCCAAATATATATAATCAACACTCTTAAATATATACCCACAGGCTTTGCAGGCAAGCCCCTCTCGCATTTGATAGGGCAAGGACTAATGTTTTGATTACTCAACTACATGGAAGCAAAACAAGCAATGAAAATATATTTCACAGCATTTAGAGATGTCTTTTTGCAGAGCTGCATTAAGTAACTTGTCTGTCCAGTCCAGACGCATTGGTTACTAAATGAAGCCACTCAGAGGGAAAAGTTCAGTCCCACAACCATAATACACCTCCAATTAAATCACTGGTAGGCATTTGTACATGCTGGGTACTCCAAATTCTCAGCTTGGAATTTTATCCATCTTGTTAACAAAGACACTTCTGCTTCTTAAGTACTGTAGCCATAGACCCAGGTCCAATCTAAATTTCTCTGTCTTGAAATTTCCTCTTCACCAGAGAGAAATTAAAATCCAGGGAAGAACTCGAAATAGTGTGAATTGTTAACCAAGCCAAAAATTCCAGACTCTGAAAGTTTCTAAAATGTATAAAACTGGGAGCCACCAAAGCTGAATCTGTGAGCTGCATGACATTCTGATTGTGAGATGGAGGGTGAATTTCACAAGAAGAAAATAATGTTTGAAAAACAAAAGCCAACTTTCTCTGTCCTTGACCGTTTCTGGGCTCCTGGTTTCCTGTGATTGACATACCCTAAGGTGATCCCCAATGAGTCACATCCTTATATAATCCGCTCCCCTTGAGTGTGGGCAGAGCCTGTGACTTGCTTCTAACCAATAGAATATGACAGAGGTGATGTCATTCGCATGATGGTATTACATTATATAAGACCCTGTCTCGGCAGACTGGAAAGTGACGTTCTCTGCTGACCTTGAAGAAGCAAACGGCCATGTTCTAAATTGCCTATGGGAGAACCACGTTGCAGGGGACCACAGGGCAGCCTCTAAACCTGAGAGCAGCCTCCAGCCAATAACCTGTAAGACCCTGGGCTCCTCAGTTATACTGTAAGGAAATAAATTCTGCCAACAACCTGAGGCTCAAAAGTGGATATTTTCCCTGATGAGCCTCCAGATGAGAATGCAACCCAATTAACATCTTAACTGCAGTCTGGTGACACCCTAAGCAAAGGACCCAGTCATGCATTGCCCCCCAGATTCCTGACCCATGGACACTGTGAGGTAATAAATGTGCATTGTTTTAAGTGGCTATATTTGTGATAATTTGTTATGCAGTGATAGGAAGCTCACAGTCTCTCTCCTGCTCCTCCACCTCTCCCTTTTCTTTCTATCATTGTGTCTGCAAACATTCATTTATTCATTAAATTAATATATATATTTTTTGAGAATCTCCTCTGTTTAATGCTCTGGACCAGACTCCAAAGATACAGCAAGGATCAACCAGTCTTTGCTCTCCTGGAGTGTACATTCTGGTGAAGGAAGACAGACAATAAGCATAAAAACAACTATTTTTTGAAAAGTGGTTTGAGAAATAAAAATAACCAGGGGCATGTTATTTAATTCTCTCTAATTGTATATTTGTTTTTAATTTCTATTCCCCTTTCTTATTTCTTTTTCAATATGGGTAACTACCCTTTGGGTAAAATAATAAAGTTCATTCTATCAAGTGGATGGCCCAAGGATTACTAATTTATCAAAGGAAAGATGGACTAATAGATGAAAGATAAATTACTGCAAAAATAAAATATTCCAGTGAGGCTAACAAAATAAACCTGAGCTGGCACCAGGACTCATTAAATAAGAAGTTTTTTAATCACATATACTTCATCCAACTCCCTTTTTGCCTTTCTTTTCCACATAAAGATTTATACCAGCACATTCTGCCACATTCAGATATTTCAACAGTCCCCTCCAAGACTAACTAACCTAACCTTCCTCCTCTCCTCTCCTCTCTTCTCTCTCTCTTTCTCAACTAGTTGTAGACAGTGGTAAGGAATCTAGGAACCATGTTACAGAGGGAACATGTAGAGGAATTTGAGTTTCTAGCTTGGATAGGACTTTTCTTGTCCAAGTAACTAACAGGAAATCCAACCAACGTGCTAACAGGAAACTAGATCAATGAGCTCAGGTTACAAATAGATAGATTGCAGACAACTATAAAAATTTTTTTTGATAATTGGAATTTGCTCAAAACATACCAATATGCCTAAGAAACTTGTCCCTGGAGGAATTCAAGCAGAGCCTATATACCTTCCTCTTACAGTTGTTATGGGCGATGAATGTATTATCCCTCTGTATCTAGGTTCAGTTGCAGAGGACAGAATTCACTCTGGCTACTTTAAGCAGAAAAGAATTTACTATGTGCTGTTAGGTGGCTGGCAGAAATACCTGGAGGGCAGGCTCAAGGCTGAGATTTTAGGAGCAACTCGCAGAACAACAGAGCAGAACTCACCCTCTGAGGGAGCCTCTGCCATGCCAGAAAGAAAGCTGAGGAAACAGGAAGCTGCCATCACATCTCCTGGCTCCAGGACCACACTGCCTCTAACCTGATAAGCACGTCCAGAATGGGAGCATCTGCCTCTCTATGTCCACTCTGTCTTCCAAGTCTCATGAGGGTGTGTGTTGCTTGGTGGAAGACAGGACATTTGCAGAGCCCAAGATAAAGGAAGGTTGGGAAATGTAGGCTCTGGGTGCAAGAGAAGCTCTGTAATATTCAGAAGTTCTCTCTTGGTTCTCTGAATCATCAGAATCCCCCCAAATGTGGTCATTCCCAATTATAAGTTCCTACTTCTTCCCACAAATGCTCCAACTTTTGCATGTGATCTAGTGAGGCTATGAGTTCAACATGTGTTGTAAGCCCACATCAGAATCTGGAGCTGACTTTGATTGTATAAACTCTTGGCAACAAGAGATAAGAGATTCTCTCAGGGCAGAAGAAACTCACTAGTTCTCTGACTGAGGATTGAAATGAAATATTAGAAATTCAAGGTGTTGTTTTTGTTTGTTTTTAAATACTGTTGGAAGAAGAAAGCTCATCCCCATAGTCCTTCTGTTGTTATCCCAGTAGCCACGGTTCTAGTAGGCACTTTCTTCCCGATGAGCCTGGAAATTACGTAACTTAAGTAACTTTTGTCTCTCCCTGCCATTTTGGTTTCAGTGCCCATGTTTCCAAATTATACAACCTTTAAAATTACAAATCAAGAGAAGATTGCCTTTCTAACTTTTAATAACTTTCCATAATACTTAACTAAGTTAAGGAGTTTCTGTTCCTTTCAACCACCGACCTCTGATTAGAAATCATAATATAGCAAATAGCCATTGAATATAAGAACGATAGCAGTTGAGTGAAGGGTAAAGTTAGAAAAGAGTGGTTTCATGGAATCAGGAAACATGAGTTCTAATCCTAGCTCTGACTCTATCTCCCTGTGTAATTAAACAACTCACTTTACCTCTTGGTGACTGCACTTTCTTATCTCTAGAATGAGAATAATATCATCTGTCCCACCTGATTTCCTAAAGAGTAATATGAGATATTGGATGGGAAAGGATTTTTTAAATCTACTGAAATAAAATTACAGGCCAAAGCACACATCAAGAGCCCTAGTTGGTCCTGTGCTTGAATTTAATAACCAGGGAAGGCTGGTCCAAGAAAGCAACTTTTGAGTTGGTAGATGCAACTGGTGGAGAGGATAAAGCAAAGCAGAGAGAGCAGGATTCATCCTGATCACCTGCCCTATCCTCTGAGAAATACATGCAAATGATGCTTCAGTTACCCTGAAATGATCAGTCATTGGGAAGCCAAAGACAGAATGATCCTAGGATAATAAGCCAGTGGTTTCCAGATGTGAATACCAGATCAGTGGCATCAACGTCATCTAGGAACTTGTTAAAAATGCGATTCTTGGGCTTCACTCTAGATCTACTCTATTAGTTACCTATTGCTTTATACAAATTACCCCAAATTTTGGTGGCTTAAAACAGCAAACATCTATTATCTCATGGTTTCTATGGGTCAGGAATCTGGGTGTGGCTTAGCCAGGTGCCTCTGCCTCAGGGTCTCTCACAGGCAGTCAAAATGCTGACCAGGGCTGTAGTCATCCCACAGCTCGACATAGGGAGGATGTGTTTCCAAGTTCACTCACATGGCTGGTGGCTGGCCTCTTGTCTTCATTGGCTGTTAGAGATGTCAGTTTCTTGCCACCCGGGTCCTCTCTACTGGGCAGTTCACAGCAGGTAGAGCATCATGGAAACCACAGTCTCTTAATCACAGAAGTGATATTAAACCACTTTTGCTGTATTCTGTGCATTAGAAGTGAGTCCTAAGACCAGTCCACACTCAAGGGGAAGGGATTGCAGAAAGGCATGAACACCAGGAGGGAGAATCTTTAGGCAGGTATCTCAGAGACTACACACCAGACCCACTGAATCAGCAAGTCTGGGGTGGGGTCCAGACATCTGTTATAACAGCTCTGCTGGTGATTCAGACACACACTAAAGTTGAAGATCACTGGTCTAGGCTAGAAACAGGTCTCTGCTCAGTGGGATCTTCCTAAAGAGTCTTACTCCTCATTTCCTCCCCAGCCTCACCACAAGCAGAACTGAAACCCACTCCTTTCAGTTCCACACGCATGATTAGGACCCACAATCGGAGTTGGAGAGAGAAACACCAGCGAAATAATTCCTACTGTCAAGGACCCTAAGCCTGACCACATAGAGTTCAGAGAGCTTGCATCTGCTTTTACTTTTACCAAGAGGTACCATTTGCTGGGTATATTCCAGGCATCTGTTGCTATGCTAAATATTTTACAAATAGTATCTGTTTAATCCTCACAAGAACCCAGTGAGATATGTATCATTCTCCCCATTTAGTAAAGGAGGATTTTGAGGCTCAGGCCATTGAGTGACTTGCCCAGAATCACACACAGTAAGTAGCCAAGTTGAGAAGCAAACCCAGGCCTCCTGACTGTAAATTGAATGAGCACCTAAAATCCTAACATCTCTGTCTGTTTCTCCCAGTGACATGTCTCTCTTGAATATCCTGACACCCCAAATAATCAAGTTTCAAAGCACCATGGTTCTGCTGCCTACAGACCTCATAAATACTGCTTGTCCCACCAAGAGGAGGAGTTTAGGGAATCAAATGAGAAACTCCAGGTCCCAAAGCCCTATTTCTCTTCCGGAGCTTTCCAGGTCACAGGGGTACTTTAGGGTCATTCCTTCCATACTTGTGTGAAGAAAGAAATGGATCATAGCCTGGGAACAAAGCTTCTCTCCTTGTTTGTCACAGAAAACTTAAATTGGACATTGCTATAGTTGACTGTGTATATTTAAAATGTACAATGTGATTACTTGATACACATATACATTGTAAAATATTTACCACAATCAGGTCAATCCACACATCCATCACCTTGTATAATTTACCTTTGTATATGTGTGCGTATGTGTGTGTGTTGTGAGAACACTTAAGATCTACTCTTCGTAAATTTCAAGTATACGATACAGTACATTAACTATAGTCACCATCTTGTACGTTAGATCCTCAGAAATTACTCATCTTCTAACTGGAAGTTTATACCCCTTGACCACCATCTCCCCTTCCTCACCCCTAGCCCCTGGCAACCACCATTCTGCTCACTGTTTCTGAGTTCAACTTTGTTTTTAGATTCCACATGTTAGTGATATTGTTCAGTATTTGTCTTTCTCTCTCACCTGGGAGTTTTTGAAACATCTCAGTGGCGGGTCCCACCTCAGAGTTTCTGCTATAATTGATCTGGCGTGAGATGCAAGCAGCAGTGCTATTTCAAAGCTTCCCCAGAAATCCTCCTGTGCCCAATTTGAGCATCGCTGCTCCAGTATTTCAGATGCTCTTTAGAGCTGCCAACAAAGGGAACAGGATTTCTTGCCTCCTACTTCTAAAGCCCCTCACCCATAAGGACAGGAGCAGAAAGCAGGAGAGCATGGGCTCCGAGTCTCTCCCCTGCTCACTGTTTCTTCTCCAACAGAAATCAAACCAAGCACACTGTGGAGGCTCCAGATAGCTCAGAGCAAACAGTCACTATATACAGACTGCGTGGCCTGCACTAGTTTTTAAAATTGTTATGTTTTTAAGCACTTATCTATGCGCCTGATACAAATGATAAAAATACATGGTCTCTGTTCTCTAAGAGCAGGAATGTGCAGTGAAATCATAATGTAACAAACAACATAAACAAATAAAAATTAAGCCAGACACATGAAAAGATGCTCAACATTGCTAAATTATTAGAGAAAAGCAAATCAAAACTACAATAAGGTATCACCTCACACTGGTCAGAATGGCCATCATTAAAAAATCTACAAATAACAAATGCTAGAGAGGGTGTGGGAATGTAAATAGGTGCAGCCACTATGGAAAACAGTATTAGAGGTTCCTCAAAAAACTAAAAATAGAGTTGCCATATGATCCAGCAATCCCACTCCTGGGCATATATCTGGACAAAACTATAATACCAAAAGATACATGCACCTCTATATTTACAGCAGCACTATTCACAATAGCTCAGACATGGAAACAACCTAAATGTCCATCAACAGAAGAATGGATAAAGGACATGTGGTATATATATACAATGGAATGCTACTCAGCCATAAAAAAGAAATAGTGCCATTTGCAGCAACATGGATGGACCTAGAGACTATCATACTAAGGGAAGTAAGTCAGAAGGAGAAAGACAAATACCACATGATATCACTTATATGTGGAATCTAAAATATGACACAAATGAACTTATCTTAGAAACAGAAACAGACTCACAGACATAGAGAACAGACTTGTGGTTGCCAAGGGGGAGGAGGTAGGGGAGGGGTGGATTGGGAGTTTGGGATTAGCAGATGCAAACTATTTTATATGGGATGGATAAACAACAAGGTCCTATTGTATAGCACAAAAAACTAGAATCAATATCCTGTGATAAATCATAATGGAAAAGAATGTATATATATATGTATAACTGAATCACTTTGCTGTACAGCAAAAAATAACACAACATTGTAAATCAACTATATGTCAATAAAATATTTTTTTTAATTAAGCCATAACACAGTGTGATTTTTACTCACAGATGGGAGCACCTTTTTATTTATTCATCAAATATTCAATGTGGGCACCTTGTGTGCCAGGCACCAAGTCTAAAATGGCAAATGTGGGTGAACAAAGCAAGTTACCTCTGCTTTCATTAACCTTGCCGTCTACAGGGAAGATGGACATTAACAGAGCAGCATGCAAATAACTCTAAGCCGAATGTGCGTGCTCATTTCAAGGGTGGAAACAAGCAGACATCTTCTCTGAAAGAATTAACAAGGGCAAGGTGGGGTTGAAACCTACCTTGAGAGATCCAAGAAGATAGACCTAAAGAATAGCCGGGAAGGACCACGTCAGTCTACGAACGTGCCTGTGGGCCAGAGGTGCAGAGAGAATAAGATGGGGGTGTCCCAGAGCTGGGAAAGAGGTTGGCGTGTTACAAAACACAGAGGAAGGAGGGCATGGTGGCTGGGAGTTAGGTGGGTGGAGGTGGGAGAAGGGGTAGGTAGAGGAGTCCAGGAAATGGTCACACATGTAGGGTCTTTTGAACTGAGGCTTGAAATACATATTGATCAAAACAGATGTGGTGGAAATCAAAGAGGGATGCTTATGAGAAGCTCCCCGGGCAGGACCAAGTTTGGTGGCACCTGAAGTTTATGAAAAGAATGCAGGATAGGGAACATAAACTTGCCATGAGCCCTGGAAGAGCCTTGGAAGGGCAGGGGCAAATAAGAGGCTTGAGGCTTAAGCTTGGCTGGTTTTGTGGTAAATCTGTCCACAACCTTGCTCCAATTCTGCTTCTCCTGTTGCCTGAAGTCGGAAGGGGGTGGGGGGTGCAGCACGGTGCAGGGAGAGCCTGCCATGCAGCTCCCTAATTAAAACTTACACCCCACGGGAATAAAGACACAGACCTACTTGAGAATGGACTTGAGGATATGGGGAGGGGGAAGGGTAAGCTGTGACAAAGCGAAAGAGAGGCATGGACATATATACACTACCAAACGTAAGGTAGATAGATAATGGGAAGCAGCCGCAGAGCACAGGGAGATCAGCTCGGTGCTTTGTGACTGCCTGGAGGGGTGGGATGGGGAGGGTGGGAGGGAGGGAGATGCATGAGGGAAGGGATGTGGGAACAGATGTATATGTATGACTGATTCACTTTGTTATAAAGCAGAAACTAATTTAAAAAAAAAAAAGGTATAAAGCAAAAAAAAAAAAAAAAAAAAACCTTACACCCCTTTCTAACCATATGCATTCCCATTCAAGCCAGCATCCCAAAGAAAGCACTAATATCAGGATTCGTTTGCCCATTGAACAAATATGCATGTATTTGCTAGGTTAAGTCTAAAATGTATTATTTTTATTGAAAATTATAGAGTACTTAGTAGGCTATGAGCATGACCCAAAGAGACATATGTATTACACTAGTGTGTACCAGGTACTATACTAGATTCCAGGGCTACAGCTGTGAATTAGATAGATACACTTGTTCGCCTCATGGATTGAGCATCTTAAATTTGCCTTAGCAATTTTCAAGTACAAGAAGGTTTTATGTCTCCTTAGTAAGTCTAGGCCAGTGACCTGGTCACCACAATTAATGACATCCCAGAGAGGATGAAGTCCTATAAAAGTAGAACAATCTTGAAGACTGCTCAAGAATCCTATAAAAGCAGAACAGTCTTGAAGACTGTTCAGCAATCTCATAGAAAGACTGCCTTGTGAGAGCAATGGTGTGATCTCCAGCATTCTGCTACTTGCTGCATCTTTGCAGATTTTTTATATATATATATATAATATATATATATATATATTATATATATATAGTTTATTATATATTATAGTTTATTATGTAGTATGTATTATGTGTGTATATATATATATATATATATATATATAGCTCCTCTGTGTAAGACATTTTAGTACTTAGCAACTATTTAGATTTTGTAGGCAGATAAAGCCTGGTGAGAAAAGAGGGGCAGAATTTCTGCACGTGGGTTTCCAGGTGTGTAATGTTTGTTTTTTCCAGCAGAAGACTAAGAGCATGATTTGGCTGTGGCATTGAAGGCTGGATTCCCATGGGCTGATCCTGAGTAAGCCACTGCCCTGAAGTAACTCAGGCAATAATGACTTTGAGAGAAAAGGGAAAATATTGGGTCAGCACTCATTTTTTAAAAAAATGCTTTTAGAGAGAGACACATCCTCAACTAGTATTATTATCTACTGTGCAAAAATAGTGCATAGGCTAATTCTAGTTCAAGTTGAAGTTTCAACAGATTGACTTTGGATGTCTCTGACGTGGATGTGGGGTGGAGAGGTTATAGGTTTAAATACCTTTGGCACAGAATTTAGAGCATCCAAAATCATCTGCTATTTTCTCTCTTTCCTTCATTTCCTTCCTTCCCAGAGTACAACAGTATTTCAAATAACATCTGTTCAATGACCTCCAAACAGTGCCTGGATCAGAATAACATACTGTAGTTTCACCCACAGTAGTCCTAATCACCATTTTCCCAGTTGGCTGAATTACATTCAACACACTCAAAATTCCTGTTGCTTCCTTCCGGTGTGAATTAACTTTATGGTGCATAATTGTCTAGTACAAGGTAAAAGCCTTTAATAAAATGTCTGGCATGGTCTGTTTTGGAGATCACTCAGACAGGTTTTGGTGTATGAGTCTAGGTGACCGGGGGCCTTGTACCCTTACATGTCACCTCCTTTCTATTAGATACAAGAGAAATGTAAGTTAATTCGGAGTATATTAGGAGCATAAAGAATATAGAAAACCACACCTTAGAGACATCATCAAAATGAAGAATGCAGAAGGAAGCAGTTTTGCCTGGGTTTGGCTTTTTTTATTTCTGAACTTTGCACATAAAATAATCCCTTTGAGCCTTGCAGAATAGGGTCTTAGAAGTACATTTTTCTTCTTGAATATTTATTGAGCACCAAGTAAGTGTGGGGCATGACTGCAGGAGACACACAGAGACATAAAATGCAAGCTCTGCTCTTCAGAATAGACAGTCTGTTCAGGAGGCACAAGATAGAAAAGAGTGGAAAAAAAAATTTGGGCTACAGGAAGTCAAATGCCAGCATAGAGCCCATGAGATTTGGGGCAGATGGGGGATTGAGAATATTGATGAAAAGGAGGAGCAAGAATTTAGGTTAAAGTATAGGACAGATTTAACTTACAAGAAGATGGATCTTAGGCAGGCAAGGTGGTCAGAGTGAAAACATGTGGTTTGTCTCAGGGTTCAGACAACGATGGCTCAAGGGCTGCATCCAGCCTGCCATGTGTTTGTAAAGCCTGCAAGCTCAGAATGGTTTTTTTTACATTTTTTCATGGTTGAAAACAATCAAAAAATATTTTGTGACACATGAAAATCATAGGACGTTCAAATTTCTGAGCAGACCAAGTCTGACGGGAGCACAGCCATGCCTACTTGTTTAAAATTGTCCCTGGCAGCTTTCTCACTACAACACCAGAATTAAGTGGTCACCACGGAGAGTTACAACTGGCAAAGCCTAAAATATTTATTATCTGGTTCTTTACAGGAGAAAATCGCCACCCCTTGTTTCTCTGATGAGCAATCCCTTGAACAGACCAAAAGCCGGGGAAACTATCAGGGCCCAGATCCTGGTGGGTCTTACTAGGCTTTGGAGTGTCAACTTCACTCTCTTTTTTTTTTTTTTTTTTAATAAATTTTATTTATTTTATTTTTGGCTGTGTTTGGTCTTCGTTGCTGCGCGCAGGCTTTTCTCTGGTTGTGGTGAGCAGGGGCTACTCTTCATTGCGGTGCACTGGCTTCTCATTGCTCTGGCTTCTCTTGTTGTGGAGCACGGGCTCTAGGTGCATGGGCTTCAGTAGTTGTGGCATGCAGGCTCAGTAGTTATGGCTCACGGGCTCTAGTGCGCAGGCTCAGTAGTTGTGGTGCACGGGCTTAGTTGCTCCGCAGCATGAGGGATCTTCTGGGACCAGGGCTCAAACCCATGTCCCCTGCACTGGCAGGTGGATTCTTAACCACTGAACCACCAGGGAAGCCCTTCACTCTCTTAAAAGGGACTCATTGAAGGTTCGTGAGCAAGAACAGAGAATAGGGAGAGGTGTGAAATCAAGACAGAAGAGAGATTGGGTCAGGGAAACAATTGTGAGTACTTAGTGGATGTGTGGCCAATACAAACCTGACCTGGTTTCCTTCTCTGTTCTCCTAAGGACATTTTCACATTCTCCTTCCTCTTAACCCTCCCCCACTTTCACTTTCAGCTGATGACCTTGTCTACATTTCACTGAGAAATATTAAAAAGGAAGACGAAGCAAACAAACAACTCTCTCATCCTCCCACGTGGAGTCCATTGACCCAGAGTTTTGTCCCCCTCCTGCTACACTGAAAAGATACCTGACCTGCAGTGCCTCCCTGAGGCTTTCAGAATAAGGTGCAAACCCAGACCTTGCAAGCAAGCAGGAACCTATGGGGCTTTCCTGGGACAGACCCCCACATGTCCTCCATCTGCCTCTTATTTGTAGAAAAAATTTAGCCTCCTAGGCCTTCCCCGATTTCCAAAGAATAAATCCGAGAAATTTAATCAGAGAAGTGAGAACATGCAGAAATAAAGGAGAACAGTCAAGCAAGAGAAAATAATAATAGTTTAGCCATTAAACAAAGTCAAGGACCTTTAGTTCCTCCTCAAGGACTATAGATAATATTCTGAGCTGTGTTCTTTGAGCTGTTTTGCAGAGACTGAAACCCCCACCAGGTGAAAGAAGTTAACTGTATGCTGCCCACAAGCATGTAGACCCCAGATGGAAGGAGCTAGAGGTTGATGATCTTGACTCCCAATTATCTCACCACCAATCAATCAGAAGAATGTCCACGAGTTGGTCATGCACCCCACAACCTCCCTCCCTTACCCTGTCTTTAAAAACCTTTCCCTGAAAGCCATAGGGGAGTTTGGGTCTTTTGAACACTAGCTACCTGGACTCCTTGCTTGGTGCCTGCAATAAAGGCTGCACTTTCCCTCACCACAACCCAGTGTCAGTTGATTGGCTTTACTGTATGCAGGGGAGGGGACCCAAGTTTGGTTCGGGAACAACATCAGGCCCTGCTCCCCTATCTATTCCCAAGTCCCATTGGATTGAATAAGCATGACTCCCAGGACGCACTCACAAGACGACTTTAGGAAGTGTCATGGACTGAATGGTACCCCCCCCCAAAAAAAACACAAAGAGCTCAGCAGCCTAGTTCCAGGAATATGTGAATGCTATTTAGAAAAAAAGGGTCTTGCAGACGTAAGTAAGACTCTTGAGATGAAGAGATCAACCTGGATTATCCGGGAGCCTAAGTCCAATGATAAGTATGTTTATAAGAGACCCAGGGGACACGAGACAGAAGAGGAGAAGATGTGAAGACAGAGGCAGAGATCAGAGTGATGCAGCTACAAGCCTAGGAACTCTAAGGAATTCCAACAGTGCCAGAAGCTGGCGATCTTCCCCCAGAGCCTCCGGAGGGAGAGCAGATATGCCTACCTCTTGATTTCAGACTCTGGCCTCCAGAAATGTCAAAGAATAAACTCCTGTTGTTTTATTACCCAGTTTGTGGTAGTTGGTTATGGCAGAGAACTAACAGGGGGTTATTTTTTTTTTATCCTGCCCCAATGACTTTTTTGTTCCCAATTAAAAGATTCAGAACCCTAATACTACTTTAAATCACGAAATTGCTTCAGAATTGAGTAATTCCAAGTAATAATCAATCATTTCCACTCAGAGGTAAGGCTGTTGACCACTCTGACCTTCACCATCCCCACCCCCTCCCCCACCAGGCCCAGGGCCTGCTCCAGGCAGGAAGTCAGCTGTCACGGAGGAGGCGGAGTTGGCTTCACCATCCCCATTTTCCTCACTTGCCAGCTGCTGTTATAACCCTTCTGGGATTGGAACAGAAGAGCAGAAAGGTTCTTACTTGGCCAACAGCATCATATACTGTGCTGTCCAGTCTGGGATGATGTTCGAGGATGACTCTTGTTTCCCAGGGGACTTTTCTGGGCTCAGCATCTCCTCCTCTTCACCCCATCCCTGGAAACCTGTCACCTGCAGGTGCCTTGCTGAAGTGACACACTCTTCTCTGGATTACTGCTTATTCTTTCTCCAGCTGCTGGGACTCACCAAAGACCAACCAGATCACACAGCAGAGGCCTCCCTACCCACGCCGGTGTCAAAATTAAAGTTCTCGCATAGTGAATCATCGTTAACTCAGCAGCTGACATGTTTTCCTTTCCAGATCAGAATCCTAATGAGTTAAAAAGTTATTCAAAGATAGAACGCATTTATTGGAGTAAAAGCCATGAATGCTGACATCCACACTGTCAGATCACATTTCTCTGGAATGACAGCATATCTAACCAGGCTTTTGATCTTGAGCAATTCCAGATCTGATAGAGCTGATAACAGATGCCCAGTCTGATAGAGCTTTGATGGAATTCCTGATAAAGAAAATGATAAGGAACCACAGTTCCTTTTCCAGTGGCCTTTCCTTAGACTGCAGAGACCACCTTGAACCATCCATCTCAACTGTCTGTAGTCAGTGTATGAGTGAGAAGAGTCAAGCTCTGTGCCACAGAAGCCAAAAACAAGGTTCTAACTGGTGCCTGGCCCTCCAACTTTCCTCTGTCTCATGGCCATAGATCCTACTCCGACCATGACCCTTGCCAGGGCAAACCTATCCCTCTTGTTTGTAAAATTCAGGGGGGACAGTGGGTCACAGTGGTAATTGTTTGAATAACTGTTTTCTTCAATATCTCTGAAAAAGCTATCTATTCCAAGCACCTCCCATCACCTCTAAACTGCTTGGTGATGACGAGCTCCCATGCCCTCCTTACAACCCTCAAGTGAAACACAGGTCTGGAAGCCAGCACAGGCGACCTGGGTTCAAATTTCAGTTTTGCCCCCAACTTGGCTGTGATTTCAGCCTTTACCTCCAAGAATCTTAGCTTTCCCACCTAAAAATGAAGCTAGGTCAATCTTTTTCAGATCTTCTTTGTCACAGCTTCTCTGTGTCATTCAGGACACAAGGGACAGAGGTAACCTGTCTAGAAACCACACAAAGAGAATTGTTTCCTTGGCCAGTGCTACCAGCCTATCAGCCTCAGGTACGAGTCCCATCCTACCCACTGTGCCCTGGGCAAAATACTCCTGCTGGGTCACTTCCGGAGAACCACTTTGAAAAGCCTTCCAGAGAGCAGCCTAGGACCAAGGAACTCACAACTGCACAGTTGCCACCAAGATTCTGAAACTACGGCACATGCGTTCTGGACTCTCCGAAGATACAGTGTCAGCCCAACCTCCTGAGCTCTCCCCTCCCAGGTCCCAGACCCTTCACCTCCTGAGCCCCAGGGTGCTCATCTATAGTTGCAACCCTCACCCCCTTAACATCCTCAAGCTGTCTTCACCATCCCACGAGACACTAATATGATGCTATACTCACCTAGAATGGCCCTTTTATCTGTCAACACCTCAGAGAACACAGCAACAATTAACAATTTCCTTCCTGGGGAATACCACTTGGTATAGGGTACAACACAAAATTCCACTAAGGATGTCCCTGGGGGCATCAGGTATTGCTCCAAATGTGCCCGTGCTGACCTACCATGTACCTGATAGCTAGTTTCTCCCCAACTTCCCCCCAAAAGAGACCTGTGCTGTCTTGGCCAGATATTGCTCAAGTGTGAGAGTCGGGATGGATGGAATTTTGACTGTCCCTCCATGTGACCCTCTGGATCCCTTCTCCACCCTCTTCCACCCTGATTTGCCCTGATCTGTGCCCCCAGGAGGCTGTGCTCTGCACAGTGTCATCTGAGCTCCCCACCCTCTGTCTTCCAGCTGGATTCAGCCAGTCCTCCTGCCGGCAGGAGAACAGAGAACAGGAGGGGTGTGAGGTCAGGGCATTGATTCCCCTCACTCCCTCCATGTCAGGTTTTGACTTGGGCAGTGCTTGCGCTCCTCCATGCAGGACCACAGCCCAGAATTCCTCCCAGGGGGACAGTTGTCATTCTGGTTGTTTAGAACATTATTTAAGGACTGCTAATGTGAGCAACTGTGAAGACCAGGCCTTTCCTGAAGAGCTGGGATGTGCTGGGTCTGTGTAGATGAAATAGAGCAGTTTTCAGAGTTGGCAACAGCCAGACCTGGAGCAGTGGGGAGATGCAGAACTACAGCAGGGCGTGTCGAGTGGGCAGGGGGAAGCCGCATCTCGGCCTGACATGGGGGAAGGGTTGGGGAGGGAACTGAAGGGAACGGTTTCCTGGTGAGGATTTCTGTGAGGCTTCGGTAGGGTTCCAGAAAAGGGGTGACTGATTCTTACTCCTGGGCTGATAGCACCCTGCTCTTCCTCTCAGAAAGAGCCTATCCCTCACCACAGCCTCCTGAAGAGGGTGTGAAGAGTTCAAGAAGAAACCTGTTAAGTCTAAGGAAGAAACAATAGCAATCTTACACCAACTCTTTCAGAAAATTGAGGAAGAAGGAAAACTTCCCAACTACTGTATAAAGCCGATATTATCCTGATACCAAACCTGGCAAAGACATTACAAGGAAATAAAGTTTTGACAAATATCCTTAACAAAATATCAGCAAAATATTCCAGCAACATGTGGCAAGGGTAAGATCACAACCAAGAGGCATTTGTGAACAGAAATACAAGTTAACGTTTAAAAATCAAACATTTAAATTGACCAAATAAAGGGGGAAAAATCATATAGACATTTCAATAGATTCAGAAGAATCAATGGACAAAAGTCATCACCCATTCACAATTAAAAAGCAAACAACAAAAACATTCGGCTAACTTAGAATAAAGGGAAATTTTCCCCTATGTGATAAAGGAAGGATATCTATGAACATCCTCAAGCCAGCATCATATTTAATGGTAAAACACAAAAAAATATCCTCAAGACTGAAAACTAGGCAAAGGTATCTGTTCTCACACCTATTCAACACTGTACCTGAGTAAGTACAACAGAGTAAGGAAAAGAGAAAAATGGCATGAAGACTGGAACAGAAGTAAAACTCTATTCATAGTTAACATAAATTTTATATTAAAAAATAAGAAATCTATTTTTAAAAAACACTAGGTCTAATAAATTCCTTTGGCAGGGTCTTAGGGTAGAGGATCAATGTACAAAACTCAATTTATGTTTATACATTTTTGCAAGAAAAAACTTGGAATATGAAAGACTCAATACTGTTAACCGGCAACCATTTTCAAAATACGCTATAAAACTTAATCTCAATCATCATTCTATAGAAATGAACAAGTTTATTCTAAAATTTATACGGTGTTACAAAAGGCCTAGTAGTAAATCCAGAAATAGACCTATACGTTTATGGCCAATTGAGCTTCTACATAGGCATGAAAGTAAGTTAATAGGAAAAAAAGAAAAAAAGGATTTTTCAACAATATTGATAGACCCACTTGAATATCCATAAGGAAAAAATTCAGTCTTGACTCTACCTCCCCCACACCATGAAGAAAAATTGATTTGAGGTTGATATATGAACTAAATGTATAACCTAACATAATAAAGCTTTTAGAGGAAAACAGAATATCATCATGAATTTGAGGTAGACAAACATGTCTTAGGATCAGAACGCAGTAAACAGAATAGAAAAACAGGTATGTTGCTCATTATCAAAATTAAAAACTTTAGTTCATCAAGACACCGATAAGAAAATGAGTGATCAAGTCAGAGAGTGTGAGAAGATATTCATAAACTATCTATCTGAGAAAGGTCTTGTATCTAGAATATATAAAGAATTGTCAGAACTCAGAAACAAAAAAAACAAAGAAATAGAAAATAGACAGAAGAATTGAAAAGACACTTCACAAGGGAAGAAATACCAAAAACATAAACACATTGAAAAATGTTCAACATCATTTTTCTCCAGGGAAATGTTAAGTAATACCCCTCACACCCCTTACTAGAATGGCTAAAATTTAAAAGATAAAAAACACCAAATGTTGATGAAGATGCAGAACAGCAGACTCTCGTATTTTGCTGGGGAGAAATTTTC
Source organism: Hyperoodon ampullatus (assembly GCF_949752795.1). Lineage (NCBI taxonomy): Eukaryota > Metazoa > Chordata > Mammalia > Artiodactyla > Ziphiidae > Hyperoodon > Hyperoodon ampullatus. The sequence goes on from NC_136928.1 coordinate 8,849,080, forward strand.
ATCCAGCAATCCCACTCCTACTATCTAAGAAAAAACAGTTTATGTTCAAAAAAAACTTGCACATAAAAGATCATAGCACCTTAATCTACCACAGCCAAAAGCTGGAAACAACTCAAAAGGGCCAACAACCAGAGAATCGGTAAACACATTGTGCTATGTCCATACAACGGAATAGAATTCAGCAATAAAAAGAAATGAACTACCGACGCAAGCACTGACTTGGATGAACATCACAGAAATCATGCTGAGTGGAAGAAGCCAAACATAAAAGACTACATACTGTCTCATTACCTTCACATAAATTTCTAAAACAGACAAAAACTAATCTAAGATGAATAAAAATACAGGTTACCTATTGGGGGGATAAGATGGAGCTTCCTGGGATGAAGGAAATGTTCTATATCCTCAAGAGGGTGTGGTTACATACCTTCATCCATTTGTCAAACAGGCACAGTTAAGACATGAATTTCAGCATATGTACATTTTACCTCGACAAAATAACTATCACAACAAAAACACTGGGGGGAATGGATGGAGGTACAGATCATACAATGATAGCAAAATGTTGATAATTATCAAAGCTGGGTGATGGGTACATGGGAGTTTATTATATCATAACCATTTTGTAAATGTTTGAAAGTTTCCGTAATAAAAGCTTTTAAAATGCACTGGTGTCATGAGTTGAACTTTCACCTTTCATTTGCAAAAATGAAATCAGAAAAAACAGAACTGAATATCCTGCTCAGATATGTTTGAGCTGCTCAGAGCAGAGGCGGCACTGACTGCAGGAAGGGAGAGAAGTGAGATGAGAGAGTGGCTTTTCAAGACGCTGGGAGGGGTGGAGAGGGAAGGTGGGGGAGGGAAGATGAAAGGAGATGGGAAAGGGAAGATGGCAAGTGGGAGAAAGAATCAAGAGGGCGCTGAGCTTCCTAGTTAGGACCTGAGGTGTGAGGAGGGAGGGGTTGTCTTGGGATGGGTGTTTAGGGGACACAACTGGGGACTGAGCCAGGCCTGGAGCAGCCTGGAATCAGGGGTGGACCCTCAAAAGGATCTGTTAGGGTCACCTGCCCCTCATCTGGATTGTGTCCCTGTCACAAAGCCTCAGTTAGACAAAAGAAGGATATGTTTGCCCTGGAGGAACCTTGGGTTGGAGGTGCCAACCAGAGAGACCGGATGTGTCTTCCTCCTCGGCCATCATGTCACCTGGGTCGCCCTGAGCACAAGCAGGAGGCAAGTTCAAGAGTTTATGGAGTGACACCAAGTCCTGACCGAGTCCACTGTCACACACGCAGAATGTATATTCTACCCAGGTACCCTGTGGTATGGGGGTCATGATCCCCACTTTCAAGACAAGGAAACAGCTATGAGCAGGAACTAAACTCTACTTGACCCAAAGCCGATCATGACGTGGCCCTTGGCCCAGGAAGAATCCTTGGGCTGTGAATACATCTCCCGACACCTGCTCTTTCCGTCTCAGCAGCCTGCGCATGGTTATGGGAGCTCCCAAGACACCTGTTTCCCAGCCCCCCAAGACCTCCTCCAGCCCCTCCCAGGGTCACTGTCCCCAGGTACCTCCTCAAAACGAGTTCTTCCTCCTCAAAATCCTCAAAACGAGCTCTTCCTGGCTCCCTGCCTTTGCCTGGGTGTGAGTCCTCCTTTTTGCATGGCTGGTACCTCCCCAGCCCTCAGGTACCTACTCATCTCCCTTCCCCAGGAAGGGCTCCCCAAACAGCCTTCTTGAGGTGCTTCTCCTAATATTTTTTGAAGCTCTTGTTTCTTCCAGGGTAGTTACACAATGTGAGAATATTTTGTCTCTCCACTGGAATTGTTTCCTGTTAACAAGCTCCCTTTAAAACAAAAGGATGGAAAACAGTTCCCCTGCTTTCTTGCAGTGAATGTCTTAAACCTCAAACAAAGAAATGGAGGCTCTGGGTGGGAAAGGGGAGAGCCCCCCGCAGAACCACAGAAAAACGAAGCATCGTTGAAGACCTTCCATTTCCCAATTAGGCAAAAACTGAAACATGGATGAGCTCCTGCCTAAATCCTAGTGATGGTGATGATGATGATAATGGTGGCACTGACAACAATTAGTTTGCCTTATCACGTGCCAGGGACTTAATATATTTATCTCTAATCCTCAGAACTATCCTACAAGATGGAGACGATTCTATGAACACATGAGAAAAATGTAATTCAAAGAGATGTAAAATCACTCTATGATAAAAGCCAAACTGAAATGTTTACACCCATTCCCTCAAAAGTTTTAGTTACAGTGTCCCCTACAGAGCCCGCTGAAACACACATATATGTACACGCATGTGCACACACACTCGTGCACACACACTCGTGCACACACACACACACCCCTCCATTTCTCCCACTCCCCCCAGCCCCACGGTGGAACAATAAAAAGCCTCCAAAACCATTTTCAAATCAAGTGGTAGATTTATTGGCTGTCTCTTTATTCAGTGAGGTTATAACGTCTCAGTGTAGGGCACTCTAAACCTCGCTTTGGCTTCCCGTTGGGCTGCAAGACCAGCAACAGGTGCGCGGGTGGACAGTCAGTGGATGACAGAAACAAAAGGCCGCCGGCTCACATTGCTACAGTGATTCGTCCATAGGTTTAGGGAACATTTCGTTTGTTTTTCTTTCATAGCATCTTCCTCTTTTCAAACTCCTTCAGGAACAGAAGACAGGGAGAAGAGAGAGGGGATAAAAAGATTAAAAATCCAAATTACATTCATGGTCAAAATGATTCTAAAACCTCTTACTTTTAGGATCCTTTGAGCAACCAAAAATTATAGAAGTAAAATGTACCAGGGTGAGGTGATTGAACACAAAATGACAGCTTTCAAATGAGCGCGTGTCAGCCTGAATTTCACTAAGCTAGATGCGGAGCTTCAACTTTGTCTCCTAAACGCAGGGGCTGAGAGGCTTTGAATTACGCGTGTTTTCTATGGCAGTGTTATCATTGGGAGCTGACAAACCTGACTGTGCTTATCCAAACCTTTAACGCTACACGTGACACACACCAGCCCTTGTAATAAGGCAATGGATTTGTTTAGTTTCTCAGAGAATAAAACTGAACACAGATTCAGTTCAGATTTAAACCAAACGTGAAGAATCTCAGAAATATATGAAAAGGAAACAATACTGAAAATCACATTTCTCTAGATTGTAACAATTAGAATGCAGCAAAATGTGTAAGTGCCTGCTGCCACCTACTGGAGTGAAATGGTAACACGTCTCTGATGTGAATTCAAGCATTTATTTGCTTTTTCCCTTCCTTCCCCTCTTTTAAATAAAATTCTTCGCACACTCCCTAACCACCCAGATTTCTTTTAAACACTATGGCACACTGTGTCACATTCCACAAGATACGATCGTGCAAGGAGTCAATAAAACAAGGAGTTCATTTTATTATCCCTAAGACAGTGCCAAAGAAGATTATGCCAAAACATTGTTCCCTCCTGGGAAGACAATCGGGGCCTGTTTTCAGCATGTGCAAAAAGTTTTGGTTTTTGTGGGGTTTTTTTGTAAAGTCTATAATCATCAAAAAAGTAAAGAGAGAGAGAGAGCCTTAAATGATCACTCAAAGAGGCCAAAAATCGTTGCAGAGAGATTATGGAAGACACCAACTAAAAACTGAAAACCCCCAGCCTCTTTAGATCTCCCTCCATCCTGACTCCCAGTTTTCATTTCTTCTTAGTCGGTCTTCAACCTCTCTCCCTGGGAAAAAAACCTATGGAGTTAGCATAGCTATATCCCAAAGGCCCTCGATAGAAAAAAACAAAACACAAGGCAATTCTCTGCACAACCCCCAAAATGGAATTCAGGACACTTATGGACTCCGAAACGTTTTTTTGCATATCATACCTTACTACTCACAAAAGAGCAAATCTAGATGTTTGAAGAATAAAGTTTTTGAATTAGAACATTATTCCTTGTCATGCCCGATTAGAACATTAGGACTAAAAGGTGAAGTTGCTAGAGACTGTTAAGCTGCACACCGGAAAGAAAGAAACAGAAGAGACCCAGAAGAAAACACCATGGTTTCCAGGCACCCTGTGTGGCCTCCCACTTTAAGGCCAGCAACTTCCGAGCACTCAGGCCACTGTTCCAGCTCACCTTGTAGATGGTGGTTCCCAGCTGTGCAGGGGACATGCTGACCACAACTCCCGCACTCTGCAGGGCTGCGATCTTCTCTTTAGCTCCACCTTTTCCTCCAGCAATAATTGCCCCTGCGTGACCCATTCTTCTGCCGGGAGGAGCAGTTAAACCAGCAATGAAGGACACCACAGGCTTGGCCTTGGGACCCTGGAAAATGGGATTTTAAACACTCTGATGAAGAAGTTGATCGAAACTGGACCTCCGACTCATGACTCTGCCAGAAAATGGCAAATGGCTGGGGCCCTTCACTCATCTTCAATAAGAAAACAACATGGGCTTCCCTGGTGGCGCAGTGGTTGAGAGGCCGCAACAGTGAGAGGCCTGCGTACAGCAAAAAAATAAATAAATAAAAGAAAATAAAAGAAGAAAACAACACAAATATTGAGCTATGACTGAAACCACTGCATTCTCCTTTGAGATGACTTGACTCTTCCTACAAACTCGAAAAAACAATCCTGAAGCAAAACTGTTACCTGTTAAGATATTAAACTTCAACTTCACCCCCACAAGCTGTTTTACAAATACATATGTGACGCTTTCGTTTGAAAAACAAAAAAACACACTTGAAAATACATAAGTTATGTGATTTGTGATAACGAATTAAGACACAGATCAGGTTGTTTCAGTTCAACATAACTCTGTCTTAATGCTTTTGCATTAAATCTACTGCATATATGTTATTTTGGCTGAAGCACAAGGGAAAATCTGGCCTCACACACATATGTACTTGGAAAAGGGAGAAGTATTTTAATATCTGTCAGATAACAGGATATTCTTTGGCACTACACGAACCTCTTCAAATGGTAACCAGAAACCACAGTCCTTTGTTACTTCAAAATCCATTCATCATTCTGGATCTTTTACCTACAATGATTTTGTAACATTCATTGGTCAGAAGGAAAATACAGATTCACTGAGTTATGTAGCTCTTCCAAGTGCTGATACATTTCCTCATTCAACATCATCAAATCACTCTTCAGTATCACCGCCAATCTCATTAGAAAAGTCTTTAGTAGGGTGAAGTTCATGGTGGCAGAAACAAATTTTCCAAAAATATACATTTGCAAGTTCAAACTTTATTACTGTCAACGAATACCAGGAGTTGTTTTCCTTGATACAGCAGGATTGCTTTGTTCATTTTTGAGAAAAGATCCGCCAAATAAATACCCAGGTCTGAATAACCAGTCTGCCTGCCAGACATTCTTTCAAATAAAACTGGTGTTGCATGAAAAAAGCAGCTAGTTCAGCTCACGACTCAACGTGGAAAGTGCTTTACTTCCCATTTCATCACAAAATACTGACTCCAGGGTCGAGACTTAATAAAATTAATAATTCTTACTGCTTCATTAAGGACATTCTTAAAGGAAACTGGCTTTTTTCAAAGTGCAAGTGCATGGCAGCGCACGGTCACTGGCACAGTTCGCCTGGGCTAAGCTGACTCACGTGAAGGCACCAGCACGCCAGGCTCCGCGTGTTTGACGCTCTTACTCCAGCCCTGCCCCCACCGTCCCTCCCTGCTCTTTACCCTCCAGGAACGCCACACGGCTCTGCTCTGGGTCCCGCTCTGCTGAGAAGGTTCTCCTTCCTCCTGGGACACCTGGCAAATTCTGACCTTTTTTTTTTTTTTTGCGGTACGCGGGCCTTTCACTGTTGTGGCCTCTCCCGTCGCGGAGCACAGGCTCTGGACGCGCAGGCTCAGCGGCTATGGCTCACGGGCCCAGCCGCTCCACGGCATGTGGGAACCTCCCGGACCGGGGCACGAACCCATGTCCCCTGCACTGGCAGGCGGACTCTCAACCACTGCGCCACCAGGGAAGCCCTGACTTAATTTTTAAGGCCCGGCTCAAGCCTCTTCTTCCGCCTCCAACTCCCCCTCCCGCTCTCTCCGTAAGTGCTGGTTAGCTGCTCATCTCCTGTTCAGAGACTCCGCTGTGCCTCTGACACGTTTCTACCGTCACCCACAGCACACTGGCTGTAACTTATTCCCCACGTGCTCCCCTCCTAAATCATGAATCTCTGAACGCCGGGACTACGTTTTCACTTATTTCTGTATGCCAAGCATCTACCATAGTAGAGAAATGAGACGAAAAGACTCTGTAAGTCATTTATTTATTCACTTGTAGGCTCTGCAAAGGATGTGAGCATCTGGTATTTGAGTGGCACCAGTTTCCACTAGATCCCTCCGTCCCTATACTCAAATGGTGGGAATATTACACTAGAAAGAAACAAGATTAGGATGAACCTAGAATGTCTAACAAATGTACACTCTGTCCTATTGACAAAGAAGAGTCACTTGAGATTTTTTAAGGAGCGAAAACTAGAATTGAAAAGACTATGAAAAAGTGTAGTCTGAGAACAGGATACAGAAATGAGAAGTGTGAAAGCCTAAAAACAGGAAAACAAGCTAGGATGGCATGACTAGAATCCAAGCAGATGCCCAGGACTGTGGACTCTTGTCCTTGAGGCCTGCGACCTGACTCCTGACCCCTCACAGTGTAATGCAGAAGTCAGGAAGACCTGGGTAGGAACCTCAGCCCTGGTTGGTTTGCTGTGTGCCTGCCATCGGCAAGCTGCCAGTTTCCTTATTCATAAAAGGACAAAAACATCTAATCCGAGGGTCAAGATTAAACAACACCACTCCTGCAAATAATTACTGTCATCATGATGATAATAATAGTAGTTGTAGCAGGAGGCGACATTACTGAGTGTTCGCTGTGTCAGTTACTGTGCTAAGCGCTGAATATGTCACCTGATATGTTCAACCTAGAATCTCGTACACAGTAGGCCCTCAATAAAACTTAGTTCCATGAGACCAATAGGAATAGGAATAGGAATACATGTGCCAAATGAAACAAAATGTAAAGCTTAGTTTTTCCCACTAAATTCTAAGCTACTCAAGGTATTCATGTATTCTATATACGTTTTTAAATGACGGTGTACAGTTGGCCCTCCATATCCACAGGGTCTGCATCAGAGAATAGAAAATGTACATGGGAAAAAGTTTCCAGAAAGTTCCAAAAAGTAAAACTTAAACCTGCCACACTAGCAACTATTAGCAAAGCATTTACACTCTATTAGGTATTATAAGTAATCTAGAGATAAAGTATATGAGAGGATGTACGTAGGTTATATGCAAATACTATGCCATTTTATATAAGGCACTTGAGCATCCATGGATTTCTGCAGGGGTACTGGAACCAATCCCATGTGTATACCAAGGGATGACTATAATGTCATATAACCTAAATTTTTTTTATGTACAAAGTCAGTTTTTACTTAAATTTTAAACTTCACAACCTTTCTGAACTCAAGAGACTCTAATAACATTTTATTCCAATCTCCTAACAATTTACTTTATTCTTTCACTATTTGCCATTTACTCGTTCCTAACGTGCCAGAGGACTGCGCTGGGCACCAAGTATACCAGCTCCTTGCTCTCCATAATACAGCCTAGAGTGACAGTCAGGCGTTAACTAAGCACGCCTTGCAGAAGGAACAAGCAAAGGCAAGTGAGGATGAAAACAACCGGCACATCAGATGGGACATGGATCTGAAAAGGAGGGTCAGGGTGGTGTGTGAGGGGCTGGAATACCATGCTAAGCTGCCCTTTGTCCTACATGGATGGCAATAAGCAGGCTGGCGGGGGGGTAGGGGGTGGGGAGGTGGAGGGAAACAGGAGCAGAGATATCAGGAAAAAAATTACCGAAGTGGTCCAGGTGAGATAAGATGAGAGCCTGCACCAGAGCAGAGGGACTAATTACAGATGACGATGCTCTCAATCTCCACAAACTGCTAAGATCTCAGAGACAGATCTCGGTGACTGAGTGGAAGCAAGAGCTGAGAGAGAAATAAAAGATGGTTCTGGGGTTTCCCTGGTGGCGCAGTGGTTAAGAATCCGCCTGCTCATGCAGGAGACACGGGTTCAAGCCCTGGTCCGGGAAGATCCCACATGCCACAGAGCAACTAAGCCCGTGTGCCACAACTACTGAGCCTGTGCTCTAGAGCCCGCAAGCCACAACTACTGAGCCTGTGCTCTAGAGCCCATGCTCCCAACAAGAGAAGCCACCGCAATGAGAAGCCTGCGCACCACAACGAAGAGTAGCCCCCGCTCGCTGCAACCAGAGAAAAATCCACGTGCAGCAACGAAGACCCAACGCAGCCAAAAATAAAATTAAATAAATAAATTTATTAAAAAAAAAAAAAAAAAGATGGTTCTGAGGTTTCTGCCTTGGGAACTGCATGAAGTGGGATGCTGATTATACGCAACGACCATTCGCACTTAGGGAATAGGCACTATCTGGGGAAGGAGAAAGATGAGAAGAGCCAGGAGGATGAACGGAGGCCCTGGTGACCTGTGCGAGAGCAGCGCCAGGGTGGACAGCAGATCCGACAGCAGCAGGAACAGCAGCGAACAGCTGCTTACTAAGAGTGCTTACCACGCGCCCAGGGCAGCTCTCCTCTATGTTAGAGCCATAACATAGAGTCCTATAAGGATGCTGGGAGGGAGGCACTACTGCATCCCTATTTTGCCAATGAGGAAACTGAGGCACAGTGAAGTTAAGGAACATGCCCAAGGTCACACAGTTTCTAAGTGGCAGACAGAAGCCAAACTGCTGAGGATCAGGGAGTGAATAAAAAGGAAAAAAAAAAAGAAAAAGTAAGAGATCCAGAGAGTAAGGGGAACTTTTAAAATTACCACAGAAGAAAATCAAGTAGACTCAAAATAGCCCTTGAAAATTCCTTCAATTACATATGCATCATTCTGTATATACTACCCTGCAGGTGATATTATCGGTTCCTTTAACTCTCCGTTACTCATTATTTTTCAGCGGCATTTAATTCTGATGCATTCACTCTCAATCTCTTTCACAAGCGTAGACACAAGTTATCTCCCGCCCTCCTGCGCGGCCTCCTGAAGATGCATCTTCACTCATTCGTCAGTGTCGGGGACATCCTGGAAACCATTCGAATGCTCTCCCCAGGTCTTTGCCGCAGTGGTCCAGAGCACACATTCACTGACTGGGGGCTGGCAGGCACCAGGCTGCTTCCGTCGTTACTGTGCCCTCTCTCTCTCTCTTCCCACCACCCTCCTTCACCCCACGCACAGAGCTTAATTCCTTTAAGTTAAGTGAAGTTATGATACAACGCCACACAATTCTTTTTAATTCGAAGGGAGAGGCAACAAGGAGAGCCTTCATAGGACATAGTTAATAAAGCTTTTCTACTTGACCTTTGAAGCGAAGTTCTACTCTGTAAGGAAGACTGAAGCTAGAGGGAGGCAAGCTCCTAGAAAAGGGTATAAGGACAGGATCTTTAGAAGGTCAGCCTTGACAGAGAAAGAACACACATCCCCTGAGATGAGGAGAAAGGACACAAAGAAATGACAGGTGAAAATGGAAATATGCAGGTCAAATGACAGCTTTCAGGCTGATGGCCTGGAAGTTCTCCCTTCAGCAGGAGGCCAACTGACCTACCACGAAGTGTGAGGAGATGCCTGGGGGGAGGATTCATTCGAGAAGCAGAGAACAGGCCCCAGGGGAAATGGGGAGGAGAATCAACCCAGAAAGTGTCCCAAGTTCCCTGAGTGGCCAGTACTCCAGGTGCAGCTCAACAAGGTATAACTTTATCTTTCACGTTTGCTAAAAAAATTTATCTTTGAAAAAAACAAAATAACTTCTAAACAAATGGGCGATATTATTCACGGGCAAAGAGCTATAGTTTTCCAAACCCAAACTTACTGAATTATGCTGCCTCAAAAATTCCGCAGCATTTTCTTCTGCATTACCACCAATTTCGCCAATCAATATGATACCTTCTGTGGCTGGATCATTCAGAAAGATTTCAAGGCAGTCAGTAAAATCTGTTCCATTGAAAGGATCACCTCCGATGCCTGGAAAAGTCAAAGAACAGCACCAGCTGAAAACTGGATGAATCGTATGATTTAGGGCAGGAAACGCTGTTTTACCTGGTTTCTTACTTTGCCTTCCCCCCTCTTACCGATATTTTTAAAATGTGTCATCACTCTTTAACATTTAAAAATCACAAAATGCTGCATTGATTTCTGCTTATAATATCACATGAATGCTAAACGGTGGCGGGTTCCTGTTAGTCACAAAAACAGGCCTCTTTTTGTTTAACCCCTTATCAAGACTCCTCCCTCCCACAAAATTATTCCTAGATAGTTCTTTAAACATGAGCATTCCATATAGTTTCCCTACTTAGGAGAACTTTACTTCTGAAAACACATTAGCTTTTTCAGGGATACGAATTACTGTTTCCTATGTTATAACTTTTAACTTTGTTGACTTCTGGTGAGTAATTCATTTTCAGTACCTTGTATATAATAGACAATAAATTCTGAAATTAAAAATAATCTGGATTAGCTAATCTGGGGGGTGTGTCTGTCTGTGTGTGTCTGCGTGTTAACATGACCTTCACTGTGGTAGTTCGTTGTGATTTGTTATTTTCACATGAACTGCAAACCTTATTACCATATTGGAGACTTAATACCACATTGGAAATAAATATTGGACATTTGTATTTCTTCTACAGTAAAAAAAAAAAAATGAACATTTTAAGAAAATGTGTATTGGTGAGAATATCTTCTCTCATTAAACATTTAACCCATTTCTTTGCACAAAGTAACTATTTCACGAGGGACATTGCAAAGGAACCAGTTGCAAGTTAAGACACAAGTCCCAGTGAGGGGAGGGGGGGTGTCTTGACCCCTCTTACCTCTGACCCAGAGTGGGAGATGACAGAGAGAGACCACACACAAGGGCTCCACTATAAGCACATGGCTTTTTAGCACAAGTACTTGGATAGGACTCAAGGCAATGTTCCCTACAGACTAGCTGACACTTTTAAATTTTTAAGTTATAAAAATGTATTTTATAATAGATAAATACACAGGACTGGCTCCCTACTCTTCAACGCACCACTCAAGAATGAAACTGAGGAAGAGAAGCGGCATCCACTGAGTGCCAGCCACGTGTCACGTACTGTGCCTTAGCACACGTCGGGCCCACCATTTCCTAATCCCTCCAAACTCTCTGTGACATGGCAGTTATTACTCTTCGTTTACAAATTAAAAACAGAGGCTACAGAAGACAGAACTGCCAACTCTATTTCAAAATCTCTTCTTATTTTCCATCATGCTATCTTGTATCATAGATTGTGCTTCTGCACATAGAAAAGCTCAGTTAATGTTTCATAGTGATTTTACGAATTTGAGTCTTAATAAAAATACTACAGGGTTATATTTTATATTTTCTTATCATAAAATGCTGCCTTTGAAAAGCCTCTAGAAGGTATTCTAGAAGTTTGAAGGAATATTTATAAAATGAGAAATTTGCCTGGTTTCTGGCAACAAATACCAAGATTATTTCAAAATGTAAAAGCTTTCTTATATTTGTAAGTGGGAGGCAGGATGATGTGGCAAAGGGAGAGGTTCCAGGGAGCTCAACCCCCTCCACCAATAACGCTGCCACGGGACTACAAGCCAGCTCAGCGGGGCCTCAGAGGGTTGCCTTAAGAGTGAGATAATGATTGGCAAAAAACTCAGTGACTGTGAAGCACTGAGTGACAGCCAGTAATGATAACAAAATGCTAATTACAGTAATGAAAGTCCTATTTTGAAGGACCATCTCTTCCCAGCAAGCTAAGTAACAGCTGTTTTCAAGGCCCAAGGCTCTCCAGGAGACACACGTCCCAGGATGTTTGTCCTGAAGCTTGGAAGTCAAATCCCAGACCATGAATCTTGAAAATGTAACAGTCAGCTTCACGTATAAGCAAATTAAATTCAAGATCATGACATCCTTTTAATAAAATGGCATCAAAATCTCTCACAAATAATCAAATCAATAATTATCATTATACTTATTCAGTGAAGATACTGAACTCCAATAAAATGAGTTTAGCAAAAAAAATCCCTCACCAATGCACAAAGACTGCCCCAATCCAACTTGTGTTGTTTGATGAACCGCTTCATAAGTCAGGGTGCCAGATCTGGACACGATACCTTAAAGAAAGAGAATTCAATAATATTAGGTTGTGTTCATATGACTATCATACAGTAAAATAAATTACAAACACAGGTATATATAAAACCCATTTCACAATTTGTCAACCAAATAAACGATAACGTCAGGTCATGAAATAAGAAGAAAAGGCCTAAATTATAGCAGGGAGGTTCTAAAAGTTATATAGAGAAGAAAGTGTGTTATTAGTTAGGGTTGTTTTATGACCATAAAAGCAGTTAAGAGAGACCTAAAGTCTTCCACATAAAACGACTGCAGACATGCAGTAAAATGGAACCATAAATCTATAAAAAGGTCTATAAAGAACAAAAAGAAGGCATAAGTTTCAAGTACTAATCTTTGGCTAATAACCCTGATTCAGGAAAATAAATTCATAGTTAGGCTTGCTGTCTCCTGACCACACAGATTCCTCAAGACAGAGCCCTGTTCTCCTACGCTGGTTCGGTAAGAGACTGCCAATGCTGTTGGAGATTCTGCAGTGACTGTCTTTCTTGCTGGACTGGAACCTCCAGGGGGTCAGTAAACAAGACTGTTTTCCCCACACCTGCGTTCCCAGTATCAAGCACAGTTCAGGCACAGAAGGAGCTCAGTAAATATGTACTAAATGGGTCAATACTGAAAATCAATGGAGAACAACCACCCTCTCAAACAAAATCTAATTCCAAGAGTTTTAAGACCATTCACTAACTGGATCCTATTTCATGACAAATGACAGCCACTAACACCGACCCCCATCTGTCTCATCCGTCAGTTTTTTCCTATTCTTAGAGCTTTATTTCTATCTACATCCTCTCTCCTTAACACAGTCCCTTCTCTGTGGGACCTTTCATAACTGAGAAGGTTAGGTGATCATGCCTATGTACATATGCATTTAGCTTTTAAATAAAGTACAATCAGTAACTTAGTTGTATATCTTTGTGTGAATTACCTAGTCTCCTTTCCACTCCTGATTCTTATGAATAGAATTATGATTGATTAAATGATTCTTATGATAGAATTATGTCCTTGTTCAGGCAACCCCCTAGATTACTGGGCAGCACAACTGTTTTATTTATTCTAGTCTTTTAATGGATCAGTATACTAGTGAATAGTAGCACCAGGATTTTGTCATTTTGTCATTCTTTTAAGGGGCTTTCATCTAATTATATAAATGATATATAATTTATATAAATGCAAACTGCATACATTTAAGGTAATGAAAGCAATGTTTTTAGGGTAGATTACTCCTACCATCCTTAAAGTATATATAGTAAAAGAGACTATCACTTAAACATATCTAACATAGGGCTTCCCTGATGGTGCAGTGGTTGAGAGTCCGCCTGCCGATGCAGGGGACACGGGTTCGTGCCCCGGTCTGGGAAGATCTCACATGCCACGGAGCGGCTGGACCCGTGAGCCATGGCCGCTGAGCCTGCGCGTCCGGAGCCTGCGCTCCGCAACGGGAACAGTGAGAGGCCCACGTACTGAAAAAAAAGAAAAGAAATCTCTGAAAGATGGAGAGAAGACAGAGTCACTAGGGACCTCGAGACTCAAGCAGTGACACAATGGTGAACAAACCACAAAGAGGATAAATCCCACCAAAACTCCTAATAAATAAACTTCAGAAAACCAAAGACAAAAAAAAAAAATCTTGAAAGCAGCAAGAGAAAAATAACACCTTACCTAAACAGGAAAAACAACTCAAATGACATCAGCTTTCTCATCAGAACCCATGGAAGCAAGAAGTGGAACAATATTTTTTAAGTGCTAAAAGAACTGTCAACCCTAAATCCTATACCCAGTAAAACTATCCTTTAGGGATGAAGGGGAAATAAAGACATTCTCAGATGAGGGAAAAGTAAATAATGTCACCAACAGTTCCATCATAAAAGAATGGCTAATGGAAGTTCTCTAAAAAGAAGGGAAATGATACCAAGAAGGAAGAACACAACAATATGCAAAACATGGATAGATAAAAAGACTTTCTCTTGAGTGTCCTAAAAGGAAGAAATAAAACTGTCCCTATTTGTAGATAACATGATTGCCTACAAAGAAAATGCTAAGGAATCTACCAAGAAAACCCATTAAATTACAGCAACATTGCAAGATACAAGATAAACAAAAATCAATTGTATTTCTATACATTAGCCATGAGCACATGGACACCAAAATTAATATACAATAAAATTTACAATTGCTTTCTTAAAAAAAAGAAATACTTAGGTGTAAATCTAACAAAACATATACAGGACTTATATGTTAAAAACTACAAAATGCTTGTGAAAGAAATCAAAGACAATCTAAATAAATGAAAATATACTGCATTCATGGATTGGAATAGTCAACATGTCTATTCACCCCAGATTGACAGAAAGATTTAACACAATTCCCATCAAAATCCCAGCAAGAGTTTCTGTAGATAGAGACAAGATCATCTTAAAAATTATATGAAGTAAAGGAACTAGAAGAACTAAAATAATTTAAAAAAGAATAAAGTGCAAGGAAGCGATCTATCTAAAATTTCAAGACTTATCACTTAGCTATAGTATCAAGATTGAGTGGTACTGGTGAAACCTAGAAACAGACCAACACAAATATGCCAACTGTTTTTCTGACAAAAATGCAAAAGCAACTCAATGGAAGAAAGATGATCTTTTCAATAAATGGTGCTGAAGCAACTGAACACAAGTAGATGAAAAAGAACTTTGATCTACGTCTCACACCTAGAAAAATTAACTGAAATTGGGTCATGGGATTTAAATGTAAAACTACAAAACTTTCAGGAAAAAGAAAGGTATTTAAGGCTAGGCAAAGACTTATTAGACTTGAGGTCCAAAGCATACTTCACAGGAGAAAAAAATTAGTAAGTTAGACTTCATCAAAATGAAAAACTCTTGCTCTCTGAAAGATTCTGTTAAGAGCATGAAAACACAGCTACAGAGTGGGAGAAAATACTTGTAAGCCACATATCCAACAAAGTACTAGTATCTAGAATATATAAAGAACTCTCAAAACTCAACAGTAAAAAAGCAAACAACCCAGTTAGACCATGGGCAAAAAAACATGAAGAAGCACTTCACTGAAGAAGATATACAGATGACGGACAAGCACCTGAAAAGATGTTCAATATCATTAGCCATTAGGGGAATGTAAATTAAAACTATTACAATGAGATATCACTGTACACTTATCAGAATGGCTAACATAAAAAATTGTGATACTACAAATGCTGGCAAGGATGCAGAAAAACCCGATCACACATACATTGGTGATGGAAATGGAAAATGGATAATAATTTGGCAATTTCTTAAAAAAACATGCAACTATCATCCAACCTAGCAACTGCCCTCCTGGGCATTCATCTCAAAGAAATGAAGACTTGGGTTATATAACAACGAGTACACAGATGTTTATAGCAGGCTTACTTGTAACAGCCCCAAACTAGAAACAACCTCAATATCTTTCAACAGATGAATCGTTAAACACACTATGGCACATTCGTACCCTGGAATACTACTCAGTAATAAAAAGGAATGAACTACTGACACAACAATCTGGTGAATCTCCAGAGAATTGTACCGAGTGTAAACGGCCAATCCCAAAAGGCTACATACTACATGATATTATTTATACAGCATTCTTGGAATTTAAAATTTTTAAAAATGGAGAATTATTAGTTTCCAAGGATTAAGAAGGGAGTGGGAGTGGGAGGGAAGTGGGTGTATCTATAAAAGGGCAAGATGAGGGGTCCCTGTAGTGATGGAAAAACTCTTTATGTCTGTACCAATGTCAATATATTAGATGGGACATTGCAGTATAGTTGTGCAAGATGTTACCATTGGGGGACACTGGATAAAGGGTACACAGAAATCTGTCTGTATTATTTCTTACAATTACATGTGAATTTACACTTATCTGAATATAAAAAGTTTAATTAAAATAAAATTTTTAAAAAGGATGTAGAAGTCAAGTATGTCACATGTGGTTGAGAGTGAAAACATGTCTAACATAAGTGAAAAAAATATTGTATAGTTAAATATCAATTTGGAATCTGATCTCTCTTCAATAACATTCAATTAGTTGTTATACAGTTTCATTAGCTATCATTAACACAAACTAGAAAGCCACTATACTATTGTACTGCTATCATATTACATTACATCCCATTCAGAAATACCCAAGGGACTGAAAAATCCTTCCTTTCCCTAAACTCTTAGCTAAAGGACTGGAAGTCAATGTGGCTTCTGAGAACATTAGTACTAGTATCAAAATAGGAATAGTTAGTACAAAAACTCATCTTTTCTCCTTCACCTCCTTGAAAATCTTGTAGTGTCATATATTTGCTTTAAGGTGAATTTTTTGTCTAAATCCTCTGTATTAAAGGCAGTCTCCCAGAGGAATTCCTCATCAATGTGCTACGGCCATCTGGAGAACCAAGGTCTAAAGGACTTCCCTGAACTTTTCTTACTTGTTTTTGAGGTCCACGGGCACCTTAGAAAGCAGGGTAGTGATCAGAAAGGCAACTCAGTACGGGGCACACCTTATTCCATGCTCACCTAAGTCTACAGTAGTAGCTATTCCAAGCAGACTGAAGAGTGTAAAGAGTATTCAAATATGTGCAAAAGCATCAGTGGCTATGTGGATCAGGCCCCAACTAGAAATCAGATGGCCTATGGAACTCCCTGCTTCCTCCCTCATAAGAGAACTTGGTAAGTTCTCTACTGGCAGCAGGGCTGACAGCTCTAAGAGCCATTAGTAATAAAGAAAAATCATGACCTTTAACCCGGTCCTGTAAACTACACAACTGACATTTACTGACTATGTTTAACTATTCTTACTTAGTATTTACAGTCACGGTTTATAGATAAAGTACTGTAAACTCTATTATGGTGGAGAAACAGTATAGCTTAGTGAGGGTTAGGTGTGAAGAGTCTAAAAACAGCCACAATGGGCTAACTCTGAAACGTTAATTTGGTTATTTCCTTGAGGAACTAAACAAGTAGCAGTACAATTTTCCCAAAACATTTTGAGAAAGCCTATAATATCCACTGAGGCAAAGTAATTCTGACAGGACACAGAAAGACTAACAATAAAAATATTCACAGCATGTATATCTGACAAAGAACTTAGAGCCAGAATATTTACAGAACCCCCTATAATCAACAATTATATAAAAATTATATTAAAAAGACTACCCAATAAAAACTAATGTGTAAAAAAGTTGAACAGATAATTCACAACAGAAGATTTATAAATGGCCAATAAGGACATGACATCATTAGTCATGGGAGAAACTCAAAACCATAATGAGACATCATTTTACTCCCAGTAGAATGGCTAAAATTACAGACTAACAATACTAAATGTCCGTGAAGATGTGGAATGACTGGAACATTCATACATCGAGGGTGGGAGTAAAGAATGCACAGTCACTTTACTGAACTATTTGGCAACTTCTTAAAAAGTTGAACATACTTTGACTCTATAACTTAGCAATTCCATTCATAGGCATTTAACCCAAGAGAAATACCCACAAAAAGACCTGTACACAAAAGTTCACCTTAACCTTATTCATAATGAATCAAACCTGAAAACAAAAGAAACGTTTGTCAACTGGAGAATGGATAAATTGTGGTATTCAATAAAATATTACTTACCGATAAAATAAACTATTGATACACGCAAACACATGGAAGAATCCATAGTGTGTTGAGCAGGAAAAGAATCTTTAAAAAAACCCCAAAAACATCTTCACTGATTCTAGAGAATTAGTGTTTCTCAAACATCAATTCAGGACATAGAATCAATTCACTATAAAACTTCCTGGTAAATTCTCTTAAAGTTGAATTAATTAAGATGAATTTGATTTGCAGAGTCAAATTCTCTTTGTGAGTTTTGAGCTTAGGGCAAGGAATTTTGTTTTTAATCTATAAGAAATATATACTCACCAATTCTTCCTTTCTTGTGAATATGGCCAGGCATGATGCCAATTTTGCATTCTCCAGGCTGAAGGAAAGTAATTCATGGTTTCAGAAAAGTGAAAAAACAATTGTAACTTCCTAGGTCATACACACAAATATACTTGGACTGATTCAAAGCTAGTTAGCCTTCAGAGGGCTTATTTTTGTTTTGTACACTCACATTGATGACTCCAGGGCAGTTTGGCCCAATCAGCCTGGTCTTTTCCTGGCGCAGCAGTTTGTGCTTGACCCGCACCATGTCCTGCTGTGGGATACCTTCAGTGATGCACACGACCAAGGACACTTCCGCCTCGATAGCTTCATTAATGGCAGCAGCAGCAAAAGGAGGAGGGACATAAATGACAGACGCTGTTGCTCCGGTCTGTTCTTTGGCCTGAAACATGAACCACGAAGCACTTCATTATTGGTTAAGTCAGAAACATTGTAAAAGAAATTCAATACCATGATTTTAATGATGTCTTGGGGTCAGGAAAGGACATCACCAGGAGACATCAGATGTCTTCGTTCTTCCCATTAACAAGTTCATTTTGCTGTCAGAAAACAGCAGAGTAAGCAAGCCTCCTTTCTGCCTCCTTGGGACACCCTTCTGAATTGAAAGTTTCTGTGACCTCCCATTCCCTCAGGTGACAGCATGTCAGTACACCTGCAAGCACTGCCTGATTTGCGTCTGTGTCCCCTCATTCCTGGGCCATGCTTATTTCTGTTGTTCTACAAGGCACTTACTACCTGTTCAGTACCAAAGACCCTGCACCTCCCCAGGAGAAAAGGACTAGTGAGCCCCAAGCTCCAGAACCCAGCTTGCAACCATCTGTTTAAAAATACATCAAACTTAATAAATAATATCAAGAGGCAGCAAAATGAAATGGTTTTTTCCCTAGCTGTCAGTTTTTACTCTAAATGCATGCTGATTAGAAATAAACTAAAATACACACACATAAATGGCCACAGAATAAGAATGGGTCAAGTAAGGACCATCAGTTTGACCACGGTTCTCTCTCAGTGGTTTTTCATACTCTCTACATGTATCAATACACATGTAGCCTTCCACCCACCTCCACGTGTGGCCATGTCTCTTCTCCTGAAAGGAAGCTCCTTGAAGACAGAGACTGTCAGTGATCTCTGGCTCTCCAAGAGTGGCAGCATCTATTCCGTGAGAGGCCCTGAGAGAGACTCTATACAGGCCTCGGATAAGGCTTCACCACAACCTTGCATGCTTAGCCTCCCCAGCTACAAATCAAGATGCTGAGGCCAAGAAATATTACATAACTTGCACAAGGTCACACAGCTAGGAAGTGGTACAGGCAAGATTCAACAGTAAGTATATCTGATTCCAAAGCGTCAGTTCTTTTCAGCTACAGCAGGCTGCCTCCCTATATATGTTAAAATGTAACTTAACCGAGATGTAAATCAAAACTTTTTAGAAGGCTGTGCCATGGGATTCATAATGGATACAAAAACCAAGTTACGGAACATACAGGTACAACTAGAAGGGACGGAAATAAAAGACAGTGTCTTTGAGAATCATGCCCAAACGATGCCCCACGTTCCCAGCAACGCAGGGGCTTTCTCTATGGCACCCCTAATAAACAGAGTGACACTTGACAGTGAAAGAAGAACAAGTCAAAGGATGTTGACTGGCCAGGGGTTAAAAATAATTCAAAACAATGTCTTTAAAAACTATGTTCAAGATGATAACAGAGAAGTGGGAACCAAAGGAAAAAAGCTAGGCTGGAACCAAGTGTAGGTATTTTATGGAAAATATCAATAGATCCCATGGGTTCCTACCCCTTAAGGCTACAAATACTTTCAGCAGCTGGACTGTGACAACAGAGTCTGTGCTGGCAAATAATACTGCATGAAAGGTATCCATGCTACTCACTCAGAAAGCTCTTTGTAAGAGCATCCTTGTCTTTAAAATGGGGATGATAACAGCACCTACCTCGGGCTTGTGGTTCGGCCTGAAAGAGGCCATGAATACAAAGCACCTGGCACAGTGCCTGGCAAAGCACCCACTCGAAGTATTAGGGTAGGGGGTGGATGCTGACATGTGCACTTCTAACACCCCAGAAGAAGAAATGGTAAGGAAAGGAAAATAAGCCAAATAGAAGCCAAGCCACAGCACTTCTTCCCTAAAGAGCTGATGTACACCTACAGACAAAAATGACCCAGGCTGCGGAGAAAACATCCTGAGCCTACCTGACTAAAGTGAACACACTGGTTTTTACCGCAACTCAAATTTCTCTAGGTTACTGGAATTTTAAAAAGCAACTGACTCTCCCAAAAGGGGCACAATTAAGATCTTGAACCAAGGTGTGCTAGCTCTTCCCCTGCTTTTCTTTACTCGCCAGACTCAGGTACCATTAGTTACCTCCTTCACAGTACTGAAGACCGGTAAGCCCAGATGCGTCTTGCCCCCTTTCCCTGGAGTGGTTCCTCCAACTAATTTGGTGCCATATTCCAATGCCTGCTGGCTATGAAAGGTGCCCTGAGGGGAAAAAGTGAAAGACTAATGAGAAAAGGCGGGCTGGGGAGCCTAAAGGCAATCTGCAGCAACTTGGAAAAGAAAAACAAATAGGTTAAGCATTTCCCAGCAAACAGCCGTAACACATATACAAGCATTCTCATCACCTTATTGAACACAGCATTCACCCTTGAAGCAAAGCGGGCCTCTGCGGGGCCAGAATAACTGTTTTTTTTAAGGGGGGGGGTCTCTTTTCACTCTGCTTTCAAATTGGGCTGATGATCAGAAACCCCTGGTGTTTACCTGAAAAGAACACCTCTTTTTCACTGTTCCTCGACTCCTGATGTCCTCACATCCCTCTTCTACTCAGCTTAAAATCCGTGGCCAGTCACTATAGTCACACAACCACCTTGGCTCTCCCTCACTTCAACTTAACACATCTGGCAAAATCACAATCTTGGTTAAATCCAATTCTCCACCTACTCTGAGACTGCACGTGCGCCACTGAACAGTAGCTGGAGAAAAAATAAAATAAAACCATGCTAACTGGTCTCACTTTAAATTAATGATCCCAAACCTTAAGTGAGCCTTTAACGCTGCCCAGCCAGCATCCTGGATGTCCCTATCCATTTACTCTCCCACCTCCACCTCGGCACTACTGACATTCTGGACACACTGATTCCCTGTTATGAGAGGCTGTCCTGTGATTTGTACAATGTTGACCTCTACTCAGTAGATGCCAGTACAATGCCCTCCTCCCTACCGCAATCAGCTGTGATGACCAAAAACACCTCCAGGGATTGAAAGATTTTTTTTCACTAAGCTTCTGGGGCTCCGCCTCCCTGTTTTTCTCTTCTCTTTCTTTCTCTTCCTAGACTTCTCTTTTTCATTTAAATGTGTGCCCTTGGTGAGTTCACCCCTTATCGTGGCAATAAATATCATCCATATGGTGACCTCTCCCAAACACACAGACACACACACCTCCCACATACCTAGCTGAGACCTTTGCCTTGAACTCCATGCTCACACTGCCAACTGCCTACCTGACATCTCCACCTGGAGAACAGCAGGCATCCCAAACTTAATGTGCCCAAAACCGAGTTCCTGATCAGTCCCCTCCATGGTTTACCCGATCTCAATTAATGAGAACTCCACTCCTAACAGATGTTCAGACCAAAACTACTGAAGTCATTCTTGATTTCTCTCTTTCTCTTATATCTCAAATCAGGATACATTAGTCAATCTTACTGCCCTGCCTTCAGAACGTACCTGACAACATCTCACCCCTTCTACGGCTACCATCTTGGTCTAGGTCACCGTCAACTCTTGACAGAGTACTGCCCTTGCTCCCTTTTAACCCATTCTCAACACGGCAGCCAGGCTGATCCTGTTACATGTCACTTCTCTGATCAAACTCTGCAATAGTTTTCCATCTCATTCACAGCAAAAGCCAAAGCAAAAGCATCACACTGGCCACCAAGTCAGTATTCAAGCTGCCTCCTCACATCAGAACCCCTCAACTGCCCGACCTCGCTTCACCCACTGTTCTCCCATCACTCATTCCACTCCGGTCATGCCGGCCTTGGGGCTGCCACACACAGCAGCCACGTTCCCACCTCCTGGCCTCACTGTCCCCTCTGGCTGGAACACCCTTCCCCTAGACATCCACTTGACTCACCCCCAAAGCTCCTTTAGAACTTGACGCAGAGGCCAGGCTTCCCCTGAGCACCCACCACAACTGCCACCACAACCCCACACACATACAGACACCTCCTTTCTCTGGTTTAGTTTTTCCACAGCACTTATACTTTCTAACGTACCACATAATTTACTCATTGATTTTGTTTCTCTCCCCTGCCACTCCATGAAGGCAATGATTTCTATCTACTTTGTTCACTGAGAGGTGGCACCTAAGGCAACACATTACATACAGTAGGCGCTCAATCAGTAGTTGTTGAAAACTGAGTGGATCTATGCGGTCATTCTACAGGGACCAGAAAATGATGACTCAACTACTCAAGTTCTATTTCTTAATTCAACGTCTTCATTTTTCAAAACAGGAAACTTAGTCCCGAGCATGTTAACTGACTTATCTTAAGTCAGTGATGGAGTTTTGGAAAAGACCTCAGACCATGCTCTCTCTTTAGAGAAGTGCCATTCAAAGTGTCACCTGTATATGCTAATGGTCTACAGTGAGATAAACACAAAATGAAAAAAAAATGACAAAAATAATAAAGAAAAATCTAATAAAGAAAACAAAAATAAGTGAGAATGCTTGCAGACTTTTACAGCAATATAATATTGCTATGACTTTTACAGTATTTTGTAAAAAGTATTCATCTGCATTAGATTGGTGATAAAACAAAGACACACCCAAACTGGTCTTTCATTCCAGATAGTTAGAGAAGCACTACCCTAGACCACCATACTGTTACATAAATTCCAATGGACAAATTTTTAGTCCTAATGTAGTGCTAAACAGGTATAACATTTCCCGTTAATAAGCTTCTTTCCCGTAATTTTCCCATTATCACCATCCAGTGCAGAGTTAAGAATAGTAATAGCTTTTAGCAGCTCATAACAGCCAGTTCAAGAAATACCACCCACTGGAAATCTGCATTTTGGGGATTTGCTCTGAAATACAAATATTCCTCACTCATATGTGGAACAATGTGTATACTGAAAAAAAAAGAACTAATGAGACAAAACGCAGATTCTCTACAGATATAAACTCTAAATTTCAGACCTCATTGTTACCTCTATAAACAGAAACTTAAAACCAACAAATTTGAGACAATTAAGGCTCCCAATTACTCTAAAAAAAAAAAGTGAATGAGAAACAGTGTATTTGCCGGTAACGCAGAGACACTGAAACCAACCTTGGATTTCAATACTTAGGCAAATCATCATCTAATTTATGAATCAGAGACAGTTCCAAATAGTGCTTATAGCATGGACAATGGTTCTTAAAAAAAAGGTCAGAGGTTAAAATGTTGTAGGATTGTATAAAGCTTAGTAAACAGAAAAACAAAATCATACATAATAAACTTATGTGGAGAATTTGGGTTAATCAAACATTTGATTATATGCTAATAAAATTAACATCTAGCCAAAAAGGGACTAAATATGATTTTAATTGGCAGAGGAATGATAAAATGTACTTCATATCTTAGATGAGCATTAACTTTCTTTAGAATGTATATATGTGGAAATGATATTCATAAAACATACGGCTATCAGAATAAGTAAACCAATTTTACCTATGAACAAAATTTCAAAGTTTGGGGTGTTTCTTTTTTCGTTGACAGTGGATTTTTTTTTTTTAAGACAGTAGAAAAATGGGAGAAAAAGAAGAAAGGTCTACTGCAATTCACATTTTTGTGCCCAGTATTTCAAAAAACAGTCAGAAAGCAAAAGGACATTTCACATGAATAAGCTTCTAATCAAATTCATTTTTAAAAAAAGAACTACAAAATTTTAAAGCAATTCCTAAGTACTTTAAAAACAAAAGTTATAGAATTCTGGATATTTAGGTATCATCCTCTAGATCAGGGGTTAGTAAAGTATGGCCTGAAGGACTTGACTTGCCATTGGTTTCATGAATTAAGTTTTACTGGCATACCCATTCACTGACATATTACCTATGGCTGCTTTTGCCGTTCCAATACTACCGAGTAGCTGTAACAGAGACTGCCTGGCCTATTAAGCCTAAAATGCTTACAATCTTGTCTTTACAGAATACGCTTGCCAACTCTTGCTCTAGACCACCAAAACACTGCAGAATGGACGTGATAATTCTTTTAATCATAGAAAAATCATTAACTTTTAAATTACACAAAAATCATTAATCGCTTTTATTTTGCCATATCTCCTTTAATAATGAAGGAAGGGATACTTTGGGTTAAGGCTGATGGCTATCTTCTAATTGATTTGGTAGTATTCCCTCGTTTAAAAAAAAAAATCTGTGCATCTACTATGGTGAAACCATAAATGTGTACAAATGTTTTAAAGGGCAACTTAGCAATAGCTGTTAAAATTTTAAATACACAGAAACTTTGACACCCATTTTTACTTTTAGGAATCAATTTAACAGACATATATGTATGATATATATTATATACTGTATAATTTGTTTATATATATGTGTGTGTGTGTGTGTGTATATATATATATATATATATATATACACACACACACACATAGAGGAGAGAGAGAGTGTTCTGTAGAACAAACTCTGTAGAATGCCCATTATATAAGTGTACATATGTTTGTATGAGCAAGAAAAATATCTGGAAGGATACACGTCAACTTGTTATCAGAAGGAATTCCAGAGCAGTAGAATGGTAGGAAGGAAGGAAAGGAGATTCTTATGTTGCATTCTTTTGTGGAATCACATCACAGTTATATTTAAACTTACATAAATTCTATGATGTAGGCAGAGGATAGGGAGAGAGAATGAACATAAATCAAATACTTCAGGCTATTTTGCCCGCTATTCCCCAGAAGACCATTTGCCCAGAGAGTACAAGATGGGAAAAATCAATGTACTACTTCCTCTGCCCATCACAGTTCCCATGAGCCTCTCTGGGTTTGAACATTTCCACACACTGATCTGTGCTTAGCTGCGAATTTTTTTTGTACAAGGCCTAAACACAAGCCATCTGCCTTACCTAGTGCTTAATTAAAGAAACACTGATCTGTTCCAATGTTGGAGAAAAACCAGTTGTGTTATACTTGCTGAAAGCAAATATGTGGGTTTCCAACATAATACTGTACTCCTAGGTAGGGATTTTCAAGGTAACATTAAATACAATTTTCATCTTAGAGGCTGACTATAGCACCTAACCCCCTTCTGAGATACAACTCCACTGCTGTACTGTATACTCTTGTGCTACAAACTGTATTATAACTTTTGTGACTTTAAAACAATAGAAAATAATTCAATGTTTTTGTATCTCTAATATACATCTTTTAAAAAGTCTTGATACACATACCTGCTTACCAGTGAAACCCTGGCAAATAACCTTCGTATCTTTATCAACATAGAGATGCTTCCTGGAAGCTGTATAGGAGCAATGCCGAATTCCATTCTGTTGCACTGAAAAGTAAAGAAAATATGACACATTATTATTTTTCCAAACTTTTGGACTATGAATTTAACCTGGTGACAAAAAAAAAAAAAGTCCTCTAATTCAGGAGCTATCTTGTGATAACGGCAACTTTAAATGTCACTTTTTAAATAAGATGTATTAAATACAAAAACTGATTAAAGAAACAAACAAAAAAAGACACTGTTCTATTCTCCAGAATCCTCTCTTTACTGAGAACCACAATTTTGTTGCTTTTTCTGAACTGAGAAAGAAAAGGTTAAGTTTATAATTTTTATTCCTCAGAAAGAAACCAGGGGCTCACATCAACAGCTCAAATTAAATCCAGGAACTAAAAACTAGGTATCACTCTTACTAATAATGTTTACTAAACAACCACATGCTTTCCCCATTTGACCCAACATTTTTAAGCCCAACATCAATAAGCAAAAGACGAGCTAAGAGGCAAACTTCGCCAGAATTACTAAGAACTACTTCACAACTCATTTCCCAGTAATAATATTAACATTAAATGTTAAGTCATAGAATAAAACTTATCTAAAATATAATCCAAAATTACTTAATTTGGTCTCTTCTGATGTAAGTCTCAAGACCTCACATAGAAAGGAAATAGGGAAAATAAAGTAAATAGGAAAAGTAGATGAGGGAGAAACACGTAAAAAATATCTAAGTTACTGTCAGCTAACTACCTCAGTGAAAACTGAGAAATCTTAAGTAGCACCTAAAGCCAGCTCCCCATATTTCAAAAATCAGTAGAAAGTAGAGCACAGATCATTTATGTGGGCTACCTTCTAAACCCCCATTAGAACCCCAACTGCTGTCTCTGTGGTCCATTCCTGGCCCTTTCAAAGTGCCAGCACCTACCACTAAGGTAGCCCATGAAAGCTAGGCCCAGAAAAGAATACCTCATCATAAATTTGTCCAGGGTCCACTCAATGCTTTTTGTCCTGAATCACTGCTCATACCCTCCTAAATCCTCAGATCTCAGATTCCGTAACTGATCTGCTTCTGGCCCTTTGAACACCCCTTGATTCATCTTCAACTCACATACTGACCTCAGCTTCCAACAACTTTGAATTTTGTAGTCCCCTGTACCTCTAAGGAAGAGACAGACCCGGAATCTGCCCTGACCAACCAGGAGAGAAGTACTCTGTGTGCACACAGATCAGCTGCATTCTTGGCCTAGGCTATGCTGAACAAGGGACCCTGAGGGAGCACTGAGGGTCAAGTCCTGGCCCAGTGAGCACAGCTAAGCACCTTAACCTGGGCCAGTGAATACTACGACAGGAATTGTGGCCTGAGAGCCCACCCTAGCCAGTGCTTGCCCTTGGTTCCCAGTTCTCCCAGCTGGAGACACAGAACCACAATACCTATGGAAGAGCTTTATTCCCCTCTGCTATTCTTGGCAGGACTTGCCCAACAGTCCCTCCCACTCCTGGAATAGTCAATAAATAGTCCATCTATCAGGAGTTTCCAGACAGGAAAGGTACAAGATAAGATTACAAGAGCAAGTAAGATCAAGATGTCTGGAGCCCATACTTGATAAAAGGAAATACTTGCTTTTTGAAGGTAAAGTTTAGTCCTCCACAAGTACTCTTACACTCTACCTTAACAAAGGAGACATCAGACAGTTCAAGTCTCCTTCCATGGGGCAGAAGTGGCCCTGTCACCCTGAGAAAGCACAGGTCTGTCTACATTCATAAAGCTTGGTCTCAATACCAGAACAACTCCTATCACTACCTTCTCCTATTCCTTCTCCTACTCCAGACCTCCTGGATCAACTCTATGGAGCTCAAGACTTCACAGCACCAGAACTCTGGTGCTCATAAAAACTACATCCATGGGGCTTCCCTGGTGGCGCAGTGGTTGAGAGTCCGCCTGCCAATGCAGGGGACACGGGTTCGTGCCCCGGTCTGGGAAGATCCCACATGCCGCGGAGCGGCTGGGCCCGTGAGCCATGGCCGCTGAGCCTGCGCGTCCGGAGTCTGTGCTCCGCAACGGGAGAGGCCACAACAGTGAGAGGCCCACGTACCGCAAAAAAAAAAAAAAAAAAAAAAAAAAAACCTACATCCGCCGAGTATGATGAAGAGCAGCTCACCTACCAGACAGCCTTGTGGCCCTTTGTCAACTTGTGCAATGACCCTGCCGTTCTACAGCATCTAGTGAAATGGATCTTGGGAGATTTATCATGCATATGTGTGTGCATGTGCTCTTCCCATCTACTGTATGAGCCCATACCTAGGCTTCAGGTAAGCTAGAACTAATAGACTATCATCACCTTTGAGCCAACCCCAAAATACATGTTCAAAGATACGGAAATGAAATTCCTGACCGCATTCTGTCCCAAGAAGAAACCTGCACAATGCCAGACAAGGTAACACTGGTCCTGAAATGAGAGGATGCTAGAATCAAGCACTTACGAAACCCAGAGAAAAACCTGAGGCGCCCAGCAAGCCATGGTGCTCCATAATCCCCATAAATGCCTTTTTAATTCCAGACACTGGAAGACGAATCTGCCCAGTCTCTGGCCCTTTACACCATGCACACTCTCCCAGTTGCCATGGCTGTGAGGAGGACCCCAGACACCTGCCACTCCAGGCCACCATGACACAGGTAACAACGGGTGGCCCTATTTAAGGTAATACTGTTATCAAGTCAATGATAAGTCTTACCATTGGTGACATCAGAGAATCAAGGAAATTCTTTCTTTTGCCATTTGTTTCCATTCGGACAGAAATAATGCAAAATATGTTTATACTCCAAGTAAAACTCACCGAATTTTAAGTCACTTAGGTCATCTTCCTTATTCTTCCCCACCACAGATAATCCAAGCCCAGAATCACAGGTTGGAGGCTCCCCAGCAAAAGCAGCCTCTCCTCATCCCCACCTCTGCACCGCTTCACCTTCCCTCCCACAATCCCACCACTCTCTAATCTAGCAAACTACCAGCTGCTAGAAATATTAAATCTGTCAGACTGGTCATTTTCTTTCCCTGTGTGATTTCTTCTCCATCCAAATTATCAATCAAATGCCTTAATTTTAAAAAAAAAAGCCTATTCTACCTCTGCTGAAGAATGTAAAGAGGTTTAAGTACAAATCTTCAATTGTCTGTCCACTGCTTAAAGAAGCCCAATCATATTTTGGGTTTAAACACAAACCAGATCTCTATGACAAAACCACCAAATAACTACAGTAAACTATTTCCTAAAAAAAAACCTTGAACACAGGACATACGTTAGTGGCCAAACCATCTTATAAATATTTCTCACCTTTCAATCAGAGTCAATGTACTCAATCTCCTGAGAATTTCTCTTGCATTAATTCATATAAGTTCACATTTAAATACAACGTTGTACAGTGAGGAATCTTTAAATCTTCACATCACATTCCTGACTTGTGAATATAATGGGGGTTCGTAGGGGATCTGAGATTAAGAAGAATGGAAACTGTGAACACTGTCATGCAGTATCTAATCATAAGCACCACACCTGCACACTGAAGCGTGCACACATTCTGTTACATTGTTTACTGCATTATTTCTAAGTAAAATTATTTCAGGCTAAGTTTTCTTTCAAGATTATTTTAAGTCTCATCTAAATACTTTCCGAACTTCTAACTATAAATTCCATGAGTGTAAGGACCATGTCTTGTACACCTTGGTGTCCCCCATGGCATACGGTACAGTGCCTTACGGAGTACATGCACAGGAAATGTTTGACTGAATTTCAGGACAAGAGGTAGGATCTAGGAGAAGAAACACACATAAATATCAGAAGTTCCATCTCTTTCTGTGTGAACTGGAAAAATGTCCATCTTGAACTCCCATTATCAGGAAAGAGGGGAACAAAACCTACATCTATTTTTGTACATGCAGAGATGATTGGTTTCCCAAAAATTCATACAAAGAGTCCAGCCCTAAACGCTACTAGCAATCCTCAAAGCTGTATCAATGTAGTACAAATTCCTTGCTAAGCTTTTTTTTTTTTTTTAACAAATGAAATCCAGGAAGCAGTAATGTAATACAAATGGACTATTTCACTACAGAAGAAAAGAACCTAAAGCAAAACACAGTATAGTCAGAGGTAAGGGCAGTGACAGACCAGGAGAGTGGTTTCATAACACGTAACAGGCGAGGAGGACAACCTGAGCAACCTGAGCAAGGCCAGGGGCCAACAGGATGGAGGGGACCAAAGCCGAACAGAAAGATGGACAGAGGCCATTAAACAAGAAACACAACTGGTGACGGATAAACGGTAAATCGACATATGACGTGATCTCTGACTTCACTAATATTAAGAAAATGAGTATTTTTAATTAAATATTAGGGCAGCAGAAAGGCCTGAAGTCGGCCACCAGGCAGAATTTCCCAGTGGTGAAGGCCTTGCGTCATCTCCAGAGAATGTGGGTGGAGTCGCTTTCTCTGCAGGTCCTTAGAAATAAGCTAGCCTAACCTTGGGACTGCATCCCAAGCAGCTGAAAGCATAGCCCAGGAACCAGACAGGCCTGGGCGTGAGTTTACGGGGCAGGTCTTTTGATCTCCCTTGGCTTTAGTCTTCCCTTCTGTAAGTGGAGTAACAGCTGCTCACGAGGAGGCTGTGATGTTGATATGAGATGACGCCTGTCAACTGGGTAGCAAAGTGCCTGGTACACTCCCTAAACTGGGTTCACATCCTATCTAAGCACAAAAGTCAATCATTTCCTAAAAAGAGAGAATACACAATTCATATTTTAAAATCAAATAAGTCCAATCAGAAGTGTTTTATGTCTCATGCATATCCTATACATGTTTATGTATAAATATACTAATCCATGTCTACATATAACACAGAGTAGGTACACATATATTAGTAAATTTTTACCATCTAAGATATTTTTAAAGGTGCATCCTCACTGTAAAAATGGGGATAATAATATTATGTACCTCACAGGCAATATGAGAATTAGATGAGTTAATAATATAGAGAGCATGCAGAATAATAATTAGCTATTTCACTATTAGCTATTTATTACCGACATAGAATGGAAAGACCAAACTGCTTTGAGATGTTCACTGTGCCAGGATGTCTGCCAGACACAATGGGTCCAGGGGTAAACAAGATGGACTGAGGCCCACGTGAAGCTTCCTGCCCTGTAAGATGGCTAAACATTAAACAAAGAAACACAAAACCACGAAAAGTGCCAACTGTAATAAAGGCTGTGAAGTAAAGGGTCTGAGTAATCTGAGAGAGAAATTTGTATCAGTCAGCCACATGCAGAGTCCTCTTCCCTGCAGACAGCAACCACATCATTTACAAGATGGCTGCAGGGTGGATGTAAGCTGTGGCCAAAAAGCACCTGCCCAGATGGGACTCAAACCACAGATGGCACTGTGTGACCAGTACGGTGCTCCTAACCAGTAACCTGAGACTGCTCATGAAAAT
Source organism: Hyperoodon ampullatus (assembly GCF_949752795.1). Taxonomy (NCBI): domain Eukaryota; kingdom Metazoa; phylum Chordata; class Mammalia; order Artiodactyla; family Ziphiidae; genus Hyperoodon; species Hyperoodon ampullatus. Next base: position 8,880,238 of record NC_136928.1, read on the forward strand.
ACTCCTCCAACTCCCCTCTCAAACTATGTCCTTGTTACTCATTTATTCCCGCATGTATTCCTGATTTTAACAAATGTATACTTATTAATCATATGTATTATGCATATATAATCTGCAGGCTATTGGGGTCCCTACCTACAGGACCTTAAAGTATAGCAGAGTAGCTCAGCAGCCACTTACTTCCAAACCCCAAACAATCCACCGTTCAGATGCGAAATTATATATTCATTCAGTATTTACTTACAAATGAAGTGTAATTGGCTCTAAGTATCATATTTCATCAAATCTAAAACACCAATGATTTTAAGAAGCACTAGTAAGCACTAGGATGAAAAAAATGCTGCCAATTTACTGTAAGATACCATCAATTATAAGATACATCCCAATTTTAGAAATGTTTTAATGTACAAAAATGTGGGTCTATGGCAACAAAATGCCTGTCCTTTGGTGAAATGAGATTCTTCCCCTATACTTAGAGAAATTATTTTTAACATCCCCAATTAAGTTTTTATGGAAAAACAAGTTTGAGGTCAGAAAATCAAGTCACTTTCTCATGGCTACATTGATACATTTAGATCGAGGCCATTTTGTATTTCTGGAATAAAGATTTGGTTCTTGGATGCAATGACAAGAGATACTAGGTATCAGAAACATCACTATTGAGGGTCCCCTTTTCCAAGCTACGCTTCTAAATGTCTTCTGGATTCCAAAAACAGTCCTACACAACTTGGCAAACACACGGAAAAGGCAGGTGACACCTTTGAGTGGAGTCGTAACCTTCTCAACAAACCAGTGAGGTTGCCAAAGAAAAAGAAAAATCAGAGCTTCAAAAAAAGAAGGCTCAGAGCATCACCCAGCACGTATTTAGTAGAAAGGACACTGCAGAGTCAGAAGACCCGAGCTCTAGTACCCATTCTGATATTGGCTAGGAAACTTTTGGGGCTTATTTTTGCCAAACAAAGGTATGGGACCTTTTGCCACTTTTGCCAAAGGTGTGGGACCAATTGGCATGTAAGGTTCACTTTTTGGCATCAAAACACCGTAATTCTGAAGTTCAAAAATACTGGCTCTTGAATAGACATTTTTCCAAAGAACACATACAGATGGACAACAGGTACAATGAAGAGGTGCTCAACATCACTAATCGTCAGGGAAACACAAATCAAAACCACACTGAGATTTCACTTCACACCTGTTAGAATGGCTATTATCAAAAAGACAAGAAATAGTAAGTGTTGGTGAGGATATGGAGAAAGGAAACCCCCATGTATCTTTAGTAGGAATGTTATTGGTGCAGTCACTATGGAAAACAGTACTGAGGTTCCTCAAAATACTAAAAATAGAACTGTCATATGATCCAGCAATTCCACTTCCAAGTATTTATCTGAAGGAAATGAAAACCCTAACTTGAAAAGAAGCCCCACGTTCACTGCAGCACTATTTACAATAGCCAAGATATGGAAACAACCTAAGTGTCCATCGATAGAAGAATGGATAAAGAACACGTGGTATATTTATTAATATGCACACACAGACACACAGTATGGAATATTATTCAGCCATAAAAAGAGAAAATCTTGCCATCTGTGACAACACACATGGACCTTGGGGGCATTATCCAAGTAAAATAAGTCAGGCAGAGAAAGAGAAATACTGTATGATCTCACTTATATGCGGAATCTAAAAAAAAAAAAAAAAAAGGAAAAAAAAAAGAAAGAAAAACACAAAACCTGAGCTCACATGTAAAGAAAACAGATTGGTGGTGCCAGAGTTGAGGGGGATGGGGCAAGTGGCTAAAGGGGGTCGAAAGGTACAAACTTCCACTTATAAAATAAGTCATAAGGATGTAATGTACAGCATGGTGACTATAGTTAATAATACTATATTGCACATTTGAAAGTAGCTCAAAGAGAGCAGATCTTAAAAGTAGCTAAAAGAGAGCAGATCTTAAAAGTTCTCATCACAAGAAATAAAAATGTGTAATTATGTATGGTGATAGATATCACAATAGACAGATAGATATTACAATATATACAAATATCAAAATATTAGGTTGTACACCTAAAACTAATATAATGTTTTATGTCAATTATACCTCAATAAGAATAAAAAATACTAGCTCTTGCTCCCTATTTATTCTCAAAGATCCAACTTACAGGAACTACTGGCTTCTGTTTAAAGCAACCTTGCACTACCTCATACTTCTTGAAAAGTTTCACTATTTCAGTTTGAAAGGTGCTTATAAAATCCTTAAGCTTTCTCATGGAAGAAATCTTTCTTATTTTTCATTTTATTTTCTCTCCCCACTTCAACTGGGTTCTTTCTCTTTTTTCCTAAGAACTGTTTTTTTTTGGCTTAGTAATTTCTGTTGATAAATATTCTAAGCTGCCCCCAACAGGTCTCTGGAAGGCATCTACAAGTGTTTGGGGTTTTTTTCCTAACTCAAATCAACACTGCAACACTTAAGACCTTCAGCACAAAATGTACCAACAACTAAAACTTAAGAGAACAAAGGGGACAAAACTCCCTAGCAACTCTAGTTCTATGACTAACCTCAGAGCCTAAATAATTTTGTGACTGCCTTTAAAAGAAGTTTGCAAGGTGATACTGTTGTGGCTGCGGTTTTTCTAGTGTGAGTGGAAATGGGCTTAGAAATGTGGCATGGGAAAAAGATTTGGGAGATTTAGAGGTTTTTAAACATTAACCCTAGAGTTTGTAACCTCTCTAATATAAGAGATACCTTGGTTTAGATCTCAGACCTCTCAAACCATTAGTGACAGGGTAATCACGTGACTAGGATAATTCAAGGCCACTCTAGCAAGAGAAGCTAAACTAGATAACCTCTTACGGCCTCAGGATCCTGAGAGTCTAGGAATAAAAAGTTCCAGTTATGTGAGAACAGGATTGTTAAGTATTGCTATGGGTGGATTCAAGATCCTGATCTTTTAGACACTCTTTCTTCTCTAGACTCTGCTCCTAAGACAGCAAAGGATTTTTCAGAAATTCAGACAAGCAAGACCCCAGAAGAAAAAGACATGGGTATAACTAATCCCTTTCCTCCTTCTGCCTACAACATACTAAATTATCCTTTAAATTATATAATAAAAATCTCCAGAAAACTTTCCCAAATAAACCCAACTTCTCCCTGCTTGCTAAGATTTGTCCTCAAGTGATCTGGTAACTAAGTGTAGCTACAGAGTGTACAGTCATCATTGTACACTTTTAAAATGTAATCTTCTCAAGAAATGAACTAAGTCTCATCCAATATTCAGTAGCAGCAGTGGAATTAGAAGCAAAGCAGAAGAAAGGGAGAGAGAAGAAAACTAACTTCGGTTGAGTGTCTATTACATTCCAGGTGCTTTATATAAATCGTTTCACTTATTCTGCATAGTGAACCCAGATCATCCTGTACTTCCTCATTTCTAGGATGCACATTTGTTTCACTTTTTAAACATTTCTTAAATCTGGATGCAACTGATAACCAATGGTGTGTCACAATTTTAATTAGCAATCATTTCCCACTTTTAGTGGTAGACCAAACAGCAGTGCATCTTACAAGTGATTCATTAAAATATGGTAATGTTTTCATGGTACGTGAACCAGAAATTGAGAAGTAGATTTAGAAACACCGCCCAGAGTTATTACATAGACTGTACAGGACTAGCCAGACTTCAAACCCTGATGTGGCCGGTTCCAAAGTCTTTTCCTACACAACCTACCTAACAAACACAGAGACTTTGAACACAGCAAGAATTTTCAGCAGTCAGCGTTACTAGCAACCTTGGGTGTTAAGTTTTCAGGAACTGAAGAATTCACACCGCCTGATGGAGACATTACAAATAAGTTGGTTAAGGTCCCAGCCAACCCTAAGTTTCTAGGAGTTTTCTGGGCTGTGCACCCTTCTGGAGATTCACCCTACAGTCTACGGAAAGGACAATTAAAAGTGTACGACCCTCCTGTACAAGGCTCAGCCTCATCCTCCAATTTCCTACTGATATCCTCCCCCTACTTCTCAACCCACTCACCCTCCCAGCTTAGTTCATCCTGGACCACCTCACCTCTCACGCCCCAAAACAGCCTGTCTAGATGCCGCCCCCATCCCGCCGCCACTCATCACCGCGGGATCAAGGGTGTGCCCCCGGATCTGCAGGACTCCCAGACCCGAATCCTGGCTCAGCCACTCAAGGTCCCTGCCCGCCAGCTGCCTAAGCCAGGCCCCCGCCCCACATATCCAGCAAAGCTCCCTCCATCCCAGAGGGTCCCCGACTTGGGACCCCCGCCAAGGTCCGGCCCCGGAGGGCCCAGCCGCGTCCTAGACTAGGACGCCGGGCCCGCGGGGTCGGGAACTCGCGGAGGCTTGGAGGAGAGAGCCCTGGCCGGACTCACGGAGGAAAGCGCGGGACAGGAGGCGGGCGGCGGCGAGGCCGCTGCTGCCAGAAGTCATGGTCGCAGCAGCAGAGGCAGCGGCGAGGGCTGCGGTCATCCACCAATGACACTCCCAGGCCCCCGAGAAACCCGACCTGGGCCGAGGCACGAGGAGGAAGTGGGTAGCCAGAGCGTTCGCCGGAATGAATGTCCCTCCGCAGAGATGTCTTCACCCAACACTGTGTCTCGCAGGTGGAGGAGAAAAAGGGCATCTTAATGAAGAAGTAGACAATAGCTCGTCTCTTCCTCGGAAATGTGGGTTTGATTCAACATTAATAACAACGGCAGCCCAAGGGAAACCCCATTGAGGCCGGCCGGCGCGGGGTATTGTGGGAAATGTAGTTCGATGGCCTCAACTTGTTAGTAGTTTAAACGGGGGCCTGCGGGAAGGGAATAGAAGGAGAAAAGGGAGAGTCAAACCCAGGGGTTGCGGTGTCAAAAGGAGTGAGGAAACAGTGAGGCGAGGTGCAAAGAGCAATGCAGAACTTTCCAACACCCTTCCAAAGCCAAGGTGCCGACCTTCCTTCATTTCCCCATCTACCGTATGGAGAGGATCATACTCCTCACCCCCTACCCTTGCGAGGACCGGGAAGAATTACCAAAGGGAACAGTGACTCTGAACTCGCGCAGTGAAGATGAGGATGTGAAGAGAAAGACCAAAAGCTACTTTCTTGGAAAGTAGCTAACTTCTTGGAATATGGATCTTTTGGTTAAACAAGCTATCATGCAGCCTTCGGCTAGCACTAAGTGAGTGAGTGCCTCTTCCCTGGAGATCTTGGAGGACTGAAGTTATAGGTCAAACGTGACCGCTTCTTGTTTGAACAAAGCGTTCACTCCTCTCTAAGAGCTTTAGAAGGAACCTCCGAGAGTTCTAGAGTCAAAGGGTTAACAAGAGATAAAGTAATCCAACTCCCTGCCTCCAACCATGCTTCTGAGAGCCCTCATTATTATCATCAATGAAGTTATGATTCTAACTCACTTTAGTCATGATAATTTACACGGAGATACGTGGTGTAGGAGTGGGATTACCCAGGGAGATTGCCCAGTATTTCCTCTATGACCCAGATATTGCCATCCCTGCTTGGACTTGACTGCGCACAAAATCCCTCCCTCATCTAAGGGATCATGTCCTTGCTATCATTTAAATGCTCTCAGTGATTTCCAGATAGGTCCAGTATGAAGAATGATTTTAAATAGCAACGTTCTTCTGAGCTTTCACATAATAGTTATATTTTTTATTTCCTTTCATTGATTAAATGCATGATGACAAAAAATATATAATTTTGGCATGATTTTAATGAATTTTTACTTCCACAAGGACCAGGATTTTAGTTTGTTTTGTACACTGACGGTATCATCAGCACCTAGAACAATGCCTGGTACAAAGAGAGAACTCAGTATTTATTGAATTGAACTGAATTGACATATAAAAGAAATACCATATACATTATGTGTAGAATCTACACACAATGTTTGATGGACCTAAGGATATTTCAACCCCTTGTAATAACTACACCTGCACCCCAATTCCATAGCTCATTGGTGGGAGGCTATTGCACTAGACACTAACTATACCATTTATCTTTATATGCAGATTGATTTTGGAGTCAGACAGGTCTGGATTCAAATTCCAGCTCTGCCACTGGCTATGTGACCTCTGGGTCTCAGGTTTTCTCACTGAGATGGGGATGAAACTCTCTAACTCATAATAGGGTTATGACCAGTTAATGCATTAATATGTAAAGTTTTTAGTACCTTGTAAGCATTCAATAAATAGTAGCTATTAAAGATAAGAACTTTCTTCTTCACATGACAGGATGATATTTTGAAGTTTTTACTGATGTCAGTAACCAGATGTGGAATAGTATATTTCCATTTGGCAACAAGCCATAATTACCTCCACATCCTATGGAAAGGAGCCTAGAAGCTACCTCTCTCCAGATTTCCTTAAGAGGTGCCCAGACTTCTCTTTGGATTCTCACTCTCACTCCCTGGCACCTCTAATAAGAAAAAGATAGGAATTCATTGAATAAGAGACTTCTTTTTTTTTTAACATCTTTATTGGAGTATAACTGCTTTACAATGGTGTCTTAGTTTCTGCTTTATAACAAAGTGAATCAGCTACACATATACATATATCCCAATATCTCCTCCCTCTTGCATCTCCCTCCCTCCCACCCTCCCTATCCCACCCCTCTAGGTCATCACACAGCACCGAGCTGATCTCCCTGTGCTATGCGGCTGCTTCCCACTAGCTATCTATTTTACGTTTGGTAGTGTATATATGTCCATGCCACGCTCTCACTTTGTCCCAGCTTACACTTCCCCCTCCCCATATCGTCAAGTCCATTCTCTAGTAGGTCTGCATCTTTATTCCCCACTTACCCCTAGGTTCTTCTGACATTTTTTTTTCTTTTAGATTCCATATATATGTGTTAGTATACGGTATTTGTTTTTCCCTTTCTGACTTACTTCACTCTCTATGACAATCTCTAGGTCCATCCACCTCACTACAAATAACTCAGTTTTGTTCCTTTTTATAGCTGAGTAATATTACATTGTATATATGTGCCACATCTTCTTTATCCATTCATCCGTTGATGGGCAATTAGGTTGCTTCCACGTCCTGGCTATTGTAAATAGATCTGCAATGAACATTTTGGTAAATGACTCTTTTTGAATTATGGCTTTCTCAGGGTATATGCCCAGTAGTGGGATTGCTGGGTCGTATGGTAGTTCTATTTTTAGTTTTTTAAGGAATCTCCATACTGTTCTCCATAGTGGCTGTATCAATTTACATTGATACCACCAACAGTGCAACAGTGCAAGAGGATTCCCTTTTCTCCACACCCTCTCCAGCATTTATTGTTTGTAGATTTTTTGATGATAGCCATTATAACCGGTGTGAGATGATATCTCATTGTAGATTTGATTTGCATTTCTCTAATGATTAATGATGTTGAGCATTATTTCATGTGTTTGTTGGCAATGTGTTTATCTTCTTTGGAGAAATGTCTATTTAGGTCTTCTGCCCATTTTTGGATTGGGTTGTTTGTTTTTTTGATATTGAGCTGCTTGTGTTGCTTGTATGTTTTGGAGCTTAATCCTTTGCTAGTTGCTTCATTTGCCAATATTTTCTCCCATTCTGAGGGTTGTCTTTTCGTCTTGTTTATGGTTTCCTTTGCTGTGCAAAAGCTTTTAAGTTTCATTTGGTCCTATTTTTTTTTTTTTTGTATTTACTTCCATTTCTCTTGGAGGTGGGTCAAAAAGGATCTTGCTGTGATCTATGTCATAGAGTGTTCTGCCTATGTTTTCCTCTAAGAGTTTGATGGTGTCTGACCTTACATTTAGGTCTTTAAACCATTTTGAGTTTATTTTTGTGTATGGTGTTAGGGAGTGTTCTAATTTCATTCTTTTACATGTAGCTGTCCAGTTTTCCCAGCACCACTTATTGAAGAGGCTATCTTTTCTCCACTGTATATTCTTGCTTCCTTTATCAAAGATAAGGTGACCATATGTGTATGGGTTTATCTCTGGGCTTTCTATCCTGTTCCATTGATCGATATTTCTGTTTTTGTGCCAGTACCATACTGTGTTGATTACTGTAGCTTTGTAGTATAGTCTGAAGTCTGGGAGCCTGCTTCCTCCAGCTCCGTTTTACTTTCTCAAGATTGCTTTGGCTATTCGGGGTCTTTTGTGTTTCCATACAAATTGTGAACATTTTTGTTCTAGTTCTGTGAAAAATGCCAGTGGTAGTTTGAGAGGGATTGCATTGAATCTGTAGACTGCTTTGGGTAGTAGAGTCATTTTCACAATGTCGATTCTTCCAATCCAACAACATGGTATATCTCTCCATCTGTTTGTATCATCTTTAATTTCTTTCATCAGTGTCTTATAATTTTCTCTATACAGGTCTTTTGTCTCCTTAGGTAGGTTTATTCCTAGATATTTTATTCTTTTTGTTGCATTGGTAAATGGGAGTCTTTTCTTAATTTCACTTTCAGATTTTTCATCATTAGTGTATAGGAATGCAAGAGATTTCTGTGCATTAATTTTGTATCCTGCTACTTTACCAATTTCATTGATTAGCTCTAGTAGTTTTCTGGTAGCATCTTTAGGATTCTTTATGTATAGTATCATGTCATCTGCAAACAGTGACAGCTTTACTTCTTTTTTTCATATTGGATTCCTTTTATTTCTTTTTCTTCTCTGATTGCTGTGGCTAGGACTTCCAAAGCTATGTTGAATAATAATGGTGACAGTGGACACCCCTGTCTTGTTCCTGATCTTAGAGGAAATGGTTTCAGTTTTTCACCATTGAGAATGAGGTTTGCTATGGGTTTGTCATATGTGGCCAAATGTTGTATATATTGAGGTGGTTCCCTCTATGCCCACTTTTGGAGAGTTTTTATCATAAATGGGTGTTAACTTTTGTCAAAAGCTTTTTCTGCATCTATTGAGATCATCATGTGCTTTTTATTATTCAGTCTGTTGATATGGTGTATCACGTTGATTGATTGATTTGCGTATATTGAAGAATCCTTGCATTCCTGGGCTAAACCCCACTTGATCATAGTTTATGATCCGTTTTAATGTGCTGTTGGATTCTTTTTGCTAGTATTTTGTTGACGATTTTTGCATCTATGTTCATCAGTGATATTGGCCTGTAGATTTCTTTCTTTGTGACACCTTTGTCTGGTTTTGGTATCACAGTAATGGTGGCCTCATAGAATGAGTTTGGGAGTGTTCCTCCCTCTGCTATATTTTGGAAGAGTTTAAGAAGGATAGGTGTTAGCTCTTCTCTAAATGTTTGATAGAATTTGCCTGCGAAACCATCTGGTCCTGGGCTTTTGTTTGTTGCAAGAGTTTTAATCACAGTTTCAATTTTAGTGTTTGTAATTGGTCTGTTCATATTTTCTATTTCTTCCTGGTTTAGTCTTGGAAGGTTGTGCATTTCTAAGAATTTGTCCATTTCTTCCAGGTTGTTCATTTTATTGGCATAGAGTTGCTTGTAGTAATCTCTCATGATCTTTTGTATTTCTGCCGTGTCCATTGTTACTTCTCCTTTTGCATTTCTAATTCTATTGATTTGAGTCTTCTCCCTTTTTTTCTTGATGAGTCTGGTTAATGGTTTATCAATTTTGTTTATCTTCTCAAAGAACCAGCTTTTAGTTTTATTGATCTTTGCTATCGTTTCCTTCATTTCTTTTTCATTTATTTCTGATCTGATCTTTATGATTTCTTTCCTTCTGCTAACTTTGGGGGTTTTTGTTCTTCTTTCTCTAATTTCTTTAGGTGTAAGGTTAGGTTGTTTATTTGAGATGTTTCTTCTTCTTTAAGGTAGGATTGTATTGCTATAAACTTCCCTCTTAGAATGGCTTTTGCTGCACCCCATAGGTTTTGGGTCATTGTGTTTTCATTGTCATTTGTTTCTAGGTATTTTTTGATTTCCTCTTTGAATTCTTCAGTGATCTCTTGGTTATTAAGTAGTGTGTTGTTTAGCCTCCATATGTTTTTATTTCTTACAGTTTTTTTCCTGTAATTGATATCTAGTCTCATAGCGTTATGGTCGGAAAAGATACTTCATACGATTTCAATTTTCTTAAGTTTACCAAGTCTTGATTTGTGACCCAAAATATGATCTACCCTGGAGAATGTTCCATGAGCACTTGAGAAGAATGTGTATTCTGTTGTTTTTGGATGGAATGTCCTATAAATATCAATTAAGTCCATCTTGTTTAATGTATCATTTAAATCTTGTGTTTCCTTCTTTATTTTCATTTTGAATGATCTGTCCATTGGTGAAAGTGGGATGTTAAAATCCCCTACTATGATTGTGTTACTGTCGATTTCCCCTTTTAGGGCTGTTAGTATTTTCCTTATGTATTGAGGTGCTCCTATGTTGGCTGCATAAATATTTACCATTGCTATATCTTCTTCTTGGATTGATCCCTTGATCATTATGTAGTGTCCTTCTTTGTCTCTTATAATAGTCTTTATTTTAAAGTCTATTTTGTCTGATATGAGAATTGCTACTCCAGCTTTCTTTTGATTTCCATTTGCATGGAATATCTTTTCCATCCCCTCAGTGTCAGTCTGTATGTGTCCCTAGGTCTGAAGTGGGTCTCTTGTAGAAAGCATATATATGGGTCTTGTTTTTTTAATTCATTCAGACAGTCTATGTCTTTTTGTTGGAGGATTTAATCCATTTACTTTTTTTTTTTTTTTTTTTTTTTTGTGGTACGCGGGCCTCTCACCGTTGTGGCCTCTCACCGTTGTGGCCTCTCCCGTTGTGGACCACAGGCCCCGGACGCGCAGGCTCAGCAGCCATTGCTCACGGGCCCAGCCGCTCCGCGGCATGTGGGATCTTCCTGGACCGGGGCACGAACCCGTGTCCCCTGTATCGGCAGGCTGAGTCTCAACCACTGCGCCACTAGGGAAGCCCTAATCCATTTACTTTTAAGGTAATTATCGAAAGGGAGTTCTTCTGAGTCATGAGTTGTCAGTTTAATATTCTTTTTTCCCACTTCCAGGCAATTTGGTGGGAAAGGGCTCCTAACAACCACAACAACAACAAAAAATAACAGACATTAAATCCCAGGCTAACTGCTTGAAGAAATTTATGAGACCACCGTTGTGCCCTAGAGTAGATCTGGTCAATGAATGCTCAAAAAACTTGAGTTTGGATGGCCGACCTAACCCAGAGATTATTGTCTGCTTCTTGCCTGGAGAACTCTAGGCAGGAGGCTGGTGGAGCAGCCTTCATTGACAGACAGGGCAGTATTTGGTGTGGCAAGGTGTGTAATATTCCCGTGGCTGAAATGGATGCTAGGAAAGAAAGCTGAGCTTCCCCCTAAGAGGATCATCTGCTGGGACAAGGAACTCTAGAATAAAAGACCATGGAAGACCCTCACCACCTGGAGCAGTCAGGGACAGAGGAAATTACAGGAGGTCAGCCAAAGAGCACACAACTCACATCAGGACACTATGCAGATCGAGTTCCCTAGTCAGGGAAGGAGGAGAGGAGCTATTGAAAAATCCACAAAGAGCCAGAAACCCAGGGCATGTGGACCATCAGGATAGAACCACAAATAGTGCCATCAGAGAGATTTTATCCAAACATCACCCCACCCCTGCAGGCCAAGAGCAGGGGAGTAAAGGGGAGGAGGAGTGAAAAGAGAAGAGACCTTACTCCTTTTAGCTGCAGATTGGGGAGCCATAGGTTTTGCCAGACCTGTAAGAGGTGAAGGAGCTTTGAATTAGGTATACTATTGAAGTTTAAAATTGGATTGAATGGGACTTATTATTATTCATTTTTAAAATAGGTTATTTATCCCCATGGATCAAAATTCAAAAGGTACAAAAGTTTATATAGTGATAAATCGTCCTTCCACTTGTCTCCCCACCACCCAGTTCTTATAGCCTTACCTGGCAGTAAGAGGCTGAGAGAGCTCTCTGGAGTCCCCTCTATGAGGGCACTAATCCCATTCATGAGAGTATCATCCTTGTGACCTAATCACTTCCCAAAGGCCCCCACCTCCTAATACCATCACACTGGAGTTTAAGGTTTCAACATATGAATTTTGGGGAGACACAAACATTCAAAACATTGCATCTAGTCCCAATTCTGCCAACTTCTTTCTGGAAAGGAAACTACCCTCTAAAGGGAAAAATAGCGCTTTATCTCTAGTGATAAATGTACACTTAGAACTGTATTGTAGCCAAGAGAAGCTAGTGCCTCTGGGGCTGATGAGCCAGCCTAAACCCTCAGGTTCCATTGTAAGTATCACTAATCCTTTCATAAAACAATGTTGAGAATAGGGAGCTTGTATCCCTGGCCTTGTTTATGGGAGACAGAAATCAGAAACCCTTAGCCTCAGAGAAAGCTTCAGCTTTTGGAAAATTGGGAGAAGGGCTGGGGATTATTTTTCTCTCAAGTACAGCTTCAAAAAGGGACATAATCATGCAGCACAATTTTAAGAAAGAACCAGCTAACATCACTGGCTTATGTGAGCAGAGGCAGGCTCTTTCCCCTCTCTCCTTGCAGGGACTGGTACAGCTAGCTCAGCTGCCTTTGCCTAAGAATGAGGACAAAGAACTTTCTGACATGAATTTACAGGACCCTCCTCAAAGTCTGTTACAGTTCTTTGAAGGGTTATAGCACCTCTGAAGGGGAGGTTTCATCTGCATTGTACACTTAAAGAAATGTCAAGAGCTTTGACCTCTTCTTTAGAAGAAATGGTTTCCAAATATAATTTATTTTCCCCGTACTTGAGCCCTGTTGCAAATTTGGTCCCCTAGGAAGGAGACTCTGAATACCCTGTGCAAGAGTACCCTGGGGACCAGGTCTTATGGAAGGGAAGAGAAGAGAGTAAGACTGGGCAGAGAGAGAGAGGTCAAGCTGCAGTGCAGGCCCAATGCCAGTCTTGGCCAGTGCACTTCAGAACTGCCCATTAGAAATGAGCTCAGTCATGTTGGGTGGTTCTCTCTGCTTTTAATCCGTCCCCTCCACCCTGCCCCCCAAGTTGAGAATATACAATCACCTAGCATAACCATGAGAGGATGAGAAAGAAAACAAAGTTTTTAGTTTTTTTTTAAGAATGATAGATTTATAGGAAATGCAATGATCATTCAGGAGGTGGAGGATGCCTTGTTATATTGAATGATGGTGAAAGTTCTGCTTCCCATTTGGCCAACTCTGACACCACCCAGGAAGAAAGGAGGAAGGGTGCCTCATTACCTCTGGGTGGGGGTGGAAGTTCAGCATCCCACATGGCCTCCACTCATACCCTTGTGGGAGGGCTTTATTATTAATGAGTAGGGATGGAAGTGCCAACTCCCCACAGGTCTCCGTTGAGGATAGGGGGCACCTTGAGCAAGGATGGAAGTTTAGGCTACCCACTTGACCTTTGTTGACTGGCGTGGGGCTGGGGTCATGTTTTTTCCATGGTGTTTGACTGGAGTAGAGAGGTGTCTTAGTCCATTCAGGCTGCTATAAATGAATACCATAGACAGCGTGGCTTATAAACAAGAGAAATTTACTTCTCACAGTTCTGGAGGCTGGGAAGTCCAAGATCAAGGCACTAGCAGATTCAGTGTTTGATGAGGGACCACTTCCTGGTTCACAGACTCGTGTCTTCATGTTCAAAAATGTTCCATCACCATAGGATAAATACTTGTGAGATACTAAGTTTTAAAAAAGAGGTTAAAACTGTGACTTTATACAATGATATTAGCTTTGTGAGATAAGGTGGAAAACATTTTATTTTAATGGCTACTAATACTCATCTCTGAAGTCTTCTGTGATATTAGTTTATCCTACACACATCCTTACACTACTTCTTTCTCAAACATAGTTTAACATTTTCCAACATTTGGTACTCTGCTTTAATCATAAAATATAAGGATCCCAATGCCTTGAGGGGCCACCAGTGGGGAATAAGGCTTAAATGGTGCCAAAGTAAATTCAAAGTTCTGGGAAAGTATAAAAAACCCATCCCCATCATCAACTCCTGAGTCTGTCTGCCCCTTTCCAGCTTCACTCACCCTTCAGCCCGCAGACTGCCTGCCAATCTGTGCCGTCCTCCATCCACCACAAGCTGCCTGTTGTTTATTCTGACCTGCTGCCACCCAGGTATAGCTGGGGGAGGAGTGGGAGAGCAAATGGACACTGTGATTGCCCAAGGTCCTAATCTGCTTTTCCACCTGGGGGTGGAAAAAGTCAGGAAACGGCCTCCAAAGGGAGGTGCCTAGAGCTTGATAAGGAGCTGAATTATCTTGTCTGCTGGTTAATAGCTAACTGGCCTGCCTCCTTTATTACCTGTACAGACTCAGCTATCTTCCAGGCTTGCATGACTGTTTGCCTTTCCCATGTCAAGAAAGGAGGAGCTTCCTTTCACTGCAAAGGCAGTAGAAGAACAAAACATTGAACAGACAGGAGACAAAGATACTGAAGGAAACCTGCTCTACAAAACTATCTGCAGTGTTCCCTGGGCCCAGTGGTTAAGAAGGAATTTAATGATTAGAACCAATGAATCACTTGTTCACTCAACAAATATTGATTCAGGATCGTCTGTGGGTCTGGACCAGCCCATGATGGTGAGCGAACAAGGCTTCCTGATACTGAGATGCCTCCAGCTGGGGGCACCAGAGAACAGCCAGGCCACAGGTCTGACGTTTAGCATCACTCAGGTATTTACTTCTCTTTACTACTTGATCACCATGGACAGAAGTGATGGATATGGTCTGGAAGTCAGGAGACCCGGGATTTTGGTCCTGGTACTGATTAAGACTTTTAAAGGTACAACTACTTTATGTGTTAAATTTCCCCAGCTCTCAAATGGCAACATGCATTTCTGCCCCTCCTGTTGTCCAGAGCTATTTTGAGGATCAAATATGGACAATAATAGAAGGTGCTCTGTAAGTGTAGGTTATGATCATATTATCTGAATGCCTGAAATTCCAGCACCCAAATTATAAGTGGCAAGGGATGGGCTGGAAAATGAATGAATGAAAACCCAGCTTATCCCTGACAGCTTGAGAAACCACAGTGTTGTTCAGTCCCCCATAGCCACAGAGTGTCTGGCTCAGATTGTATCCCTGGATGACAAAAAGTAATTCCTGCAACACCAATGAGCCATCACCTCTGATCTTTAAATGAAGGAGGCAGAACCAAAGTTTATTTCCTGCATTACAGCCATAGACAACATAGGAAAGATTTATTGCTAAATCCCAAGCTCTGGCCGACACTCAGCAAATGATGGTAATGATGCTGGGTATGGGTTAGAGGTCTTCAGGGTGTGCCCTTGATGAATTCCTGCTAGACTTTCACAAACGTGATTTGGGTCCCACTGAAAGAAGCAGCCAGAGGACAAGGACTGAACCCCCTTTCCCAGGTCAGCAAGGGAACTAAGTCAGCACTGCCAGCCTATTGCTGAGTTGCTGACAACACTCTTTGGACCTGGTACCAAGTCTCTGTCTATAAGGAAAGCTGTAAAGAGAGGAAAGTACATCTCTGGAGACAGACACCCGACTTTAGGACATCATGACCCGGTGGGATATTTCTATGGGTCAAAGCTGTCTTTTTAAAGGGTTCTGTCTCTTGTGTTCTATGTTAACTGACATACTCTAAAGACACAAGCCCGCTTTTATACTCAGATTCGGGAATATACATTGGGTACTTCATTCTTAGACATGAAAAGAAAATTGTCCTAAGAAAATAATTCAGATGATTACAATTAGTTATTTAAATAGTCCTTAAAAGCTTAGTCTGCCTTCCCCAACTAATCATAGGACAGGAGCTACTTTTTATATTTACATGGTTGACTCTTGAACTACATGGCCAGAAATCTAACAGCAATGTGTTGGTACAGCTGCATCCCTACTAGAAGCTCTAGAAGAGAATCATTTTCTTTTCCAACTTCTAGAGGCCACCCACATTCCTGGGTTCATGGACCCTTCCCTCATCTTCAAAGTGCATCACTCTAACCTCTGCTTCCTTCATCTCACTTCTTTTTCTTTAATTCTCTTTCCTCCCTCTTATAAGAACGCTTACGATTACATCGGGCCCATCTGGATAATCCAGGATAATCTCCCCCCATCTCAAGATCCTTAATCACATCTGTGAAATCCATTTAGATGTGTAAAAAACTGCCAAACTATTTTTCAAAGGGACTGTACCTTTTTGGAGTCCCATCAGCAATGTGTGAGAGTTCCAGTTTCAGCTGTATTTTTAACATCGTAACCTGCTTACTTTGGTTCCTGTGCCGGGCATACTTTCCCACACAGCATCTTTTTGCCTATCCCTCTTGGTCAATAGAGCCTTAATTTGGGGGGGTGGGGTGGTAGGCATATGTGTTTAGCCCTAGGTAATGGATCATGATGGTTCCTAGTCATTTATGACAATCCTGCTCCCTACATTTTCAGCCTTCCTTTCAGTTAGATGTAACCTTTGGAGCCTATTCTGCTCAATGAGACATAAGGAGAAATCTAATCTGTTGTAGAGGCTTCTGGGAGAGCTTTTGCTTTTCTGCTATAAAGAGGCAAATATATCCTTTGACCTTATTCCCTTATTTCTCTGTTGAATGACATGATGGTTGGGACTGCAACAACCCTATTGCCATCATAATGAAAAGGTCAAGAGAATCATAAAAAACACCAACAACCCTGTTTAATTAAGCCACTGTTAATTGGGTGTTCTGTTACTTGCTATCGAACACAATCCTAATGGATACAGCCTTTTTCCTCCCTACTGCATGGAAGGCAACTGCTGTTAGTTAATGCACAGGATTTTTCTTTCTTTTCTTCATCTTTGCTTTATGCCCAGATATTTGTATTTCAGACATATTCATCTAGATTTTATTTTAAGGAGGATGCCATTGTGAGAGGTCAAGAAAAGTTAGTGTGTGTTGGGTCTGCTGAAAGCACCCAATGCTCATTGAAATCTCATGTATTTTTACCTTCATGAGTTGGGCAATCCTTATTTTAAACAGGGAAAAATCTGACTTAAAAGCTTTCTGGATATAGAGTATGGATTAAAAAGTCAGACACATAGAAGAGGCAGTGTCATTCATGAGGCACACCAGGACAAGCTGATTTCAAATGACAAAAATCTGTTCAAACTTATGCCTTTTTGAAAAAGTGTTGGCATTTATTGGCTCACACAACCAAACTTTGGAAAACACAAATAGCTTTAGAGGTAATGGATCTTGGCATGAAAAGCCATGGGGACTCTAGACTGAGCCCATTTCCCATTAATGCATCTCTATGTGGCCAACTGTGGTCTTCCCTTTACAGAAGAGAACAGGTCCTCCAGGAGCTCCAGACACATTCTAAAACCACCATGACTAGTGAGGAAGAGAGGATTCTCCCTCCCAGATCCACTTTTTGAAATCTAAGAGAAAGTCTCTGATCATCCCAACTTGAATCACATTCTTACCTCTCAAGTTGTTTATCCTGTTTGAATGTTTTAGTATCTGTCTTTTGTGTGAGTCTTTCCTTGAATTGCCTAGTAATTCTTACTTGTCTGCTTATTTTTGAGAGAGAGGATCTAAAAACACTACTGGAACCTCCACGCACCCAGATGGATCTTCTTCAATTAGAATCTCTACAAGGTTGATCTGGCTGGACCACTTAGTTTTAGAACCTCTGCCATCCATACATTTAGATTGTTCCCCTTGGGCTGGTCAGATTCCCCAAGGAAGATTCTCCCAGTCTCCTGCACAGAAGGGTCTAACTGCCAATGTTTTGAGACTAGGGCGACTAACTCATCCTCGTTTGATCAAGACTGTCCCAGTTTTAAAACTGCAAGTCTCCATCCTGGGAACACCTACAGTCCCAGGAAAATTGAGATGGTAGGACACCCTATGCTACTATTCTGGAAGCTAAGTAGGGAAAGACTGTTAGGTGATCTCATCATCTTTTATGCACACATTCAAGTCATCCCACTGTTTTCAGTATGGTGATCCACCCTCAAATGCGCTTAGCATCCATCAGTCTAGAGACTGTTTTACTCACACCAGAGTATAAGTTTCCAGTCTTCTACTAGGATTGGGGAGGAAGGACCGGATGTGAAGACCTGACCACTTCTTGGACAGAGAGCGACCCCCCTTATTTAAGCCCCTATTCAAGAGATGTCTGATACCACTGACACCAGGGTCTTTGGGGATTCTGTAGTTTATATCAGGTTGAATATTATCCTTCCCCACCATTGCTTAGACTCTTTTTTGTGTCTGTTTAATCACTTACCACTCATATTTCTGTCTTCCAGAATCCACATTTTTATAGCTATTGTCTCTTCTCCCATTCTCCTACTGTCTCTGAGTTTATAACTTTAAAAAAATCCTTTCTGTAGGGTTGTAGGGAGGAATAAAAGTAGTTTGCCATATTAAAAATGCCACACTTGCCCAAGAGTCTATAAGAATAATCTTTCAAACACTTTTTATTCAAATACCTCAGTGCTTTGGGCAACTTAAGTTTCAGAACTTCCTGCTGTTGTCCACTGTGTGGCACTATCTTCTTACAATTTGAAAACAACTTCTACATTCTGGTATTAGTTTATTGATTTCCAACATGTCTTAAGACAACAACAAATAATGACATATACTATAAAATCTCGACAGAGGCAAAAATTGACAGCAGTGAGAAATTTCCTAGGAAACTTAATCTACTGAAGTTAGAATTTTAATTTATTTTGACTTGGTGACTACATTGTTTTTTTTAACATCTTTATTGGAGTATAATTCCTTTACAATGATGTGTAAGTTTCTGCTGTATAACAAAGTGAATCAGCTATACATATACATATATCCTCATATCCCCTCCCTCTTGAGTCTCCCTCCCACCCTCCCTATCCCACCCTTCCAGGTGGTCACTAAGCACTGAGCTGATTTCCCTGTGTGATTCCCACTAGCTATCTATTTTATATTTGGTAATGTATATATGTCAATGCCACTCTCTCACTTCGTCCCAGCTTACCCTTCCCCCTCCCCGTGTCCTCAAATCCATTCTCTACGTCTGCGTCTTTATTCCTGTCCTGCCCCTAGGTTCTTCAAAACCATTTTTTTTTTGTATTCAATATATATGTGTTAGCATACGGTGTTTGTGTTTCTCTTTCTGACTTACTTCACTCTGTATGACAGACTCTAGGTCCACCCACTTCACTACAAATAACTCAATTTTCTTTATTATATGGCTTAGTAATATTCCATTGTATATATGTGACACATCTTCTTTTTCCATTCATCTGCTGATGGACACTTATGTTGCTTCCACGTCCTGGTTATTGTAAATAGAGCTGCAATGAACATTTTGGTACATGACTCTTTTTGAATTATGGTTTTCTCAGGGTCTATGCCCAGTAGTGGGATTGCTGGGTCATATGGTAGTTCTATTTTTAGTTTTTGAGGAACCTCCATACTGTTCTCCATAGTGGCTGTATCAATTTATATACCCACCAACAGTGCAAGAGGGTTCCCTTTCTTCCACACCCTCTCCAGGATTTACTGTTTGTAGATTTTTTGATGATGGCCATTCTGACTGGTGTGAGGTGATACTTCATTGTAGTTTTGATTTGCCTTTCTCTAATAATTAGTGATGTTGAGAATCCTTTCATGTGCTTGTTGGAAATCTGTATATCTTCTTTGGAGAAATGTCTATTTAGGTCTTCTGCCCATTTTTGGATTGGGTTGCTTATTTTTGTGATATTGAGCTGCATGAGCTGCTTGGAAATATTTTGGAAATTAATCCTTTGTCAGTTGCTTCATTTGCAAATATTTTCTCCCATTGAGAGTTGTCTTTTTGTCTTTATGGTTTCTTTTGCTGTGCAAAAGCTTTTAAGTTTCCTTAGGTCACATTTGTTTATTTTTGTTTTTATTTCCATTTCTCTAGGAGATGGGTCAAAAAGGATCTTACTGTGATGTATGTCATAGAGTGTTCTGCCTATGTTTTCCTCTAAGAGTTTTATAGTGTCTGGGCTTACATTTAGGTCTTAAATCCATTTTGAGTTTACTTTTTGTGCATGGTGTTAGTGAATGTTCTAATTTCATCCTTTTACATGTAGCTGTCCAGTTTTCCCAGCACCACTTATTGAAGAGGCTGTCTTTCTCTCCTCTTTATCAAAGATAAGGTGACCATATATGCATGGGTTTATCTCTGGGTTTTCTATCCTGTTCCATTGATCGATATTTCTGTTTTTGTGCCAGTACCATACTGTCTTGATTACTGTAGCTTTGTAGTATAGTCTGAAGTCAAGGAGCCTGATTCCTCCAGCTCCACTTTTCTTTCTCAAGATTGATTTGGCTATTCAGGGTCTTTTGTGTTTCCATACAAATTGTGAAATTTTTTGTTCTAGGTCTGTGAAAAAATCCGTTGGTAGTTTGAGAGGGATTGCATTGAATCTGTAGATTGCTTTGGGTAGCATAGTCATTTTCACAATGTTGATTCTTCCAATCCAAGAACATGGTATATCTCTCCAACTGTTTGTATCATCTTGAATTTCTTTCATCAGTTTCCTATGGTTTTCTGCATGCAGGTCTTTTGTCTCCTTCAGTAGGTTTATACCTAGGTATTTTACTCTTGTTGCAATGGTAAATGGGAGTGTTTCCTTAATTTCTCTTTCATATTTTTCATCTTTAGTGTATAGGAATGAAAGGGATTTCAGTGCATTAATTTTGTATCCTGCTACTTTACCAAATTCGTTGATTAGCTGTAGTAGTTTTCTGGATCCTGCTACTTTACCAAATTCATTGATTAGCTGTAGTAGTTTTCTGGTAGCATGTTTAGGAGTCTCTATGTATAGTATCATATCATCTGCAAACAGTAACAGTTTTACTTCTTTTCCATTTTGGATTCCTTTTTCTTTTTCTTCTCTGATTGTTGTGGCTAAAACTTCCCAAAATATGTTGAATAATAGTGGTGGAGTGGGCAACCTTTTATTGTTCCTGATCTTAGAGGAAATGGTTTCAGCTTTTCACTGCTGAGAACGATGTTGGCTGAGGGTTTGTCATATATGGTCTTTATTATGTTGAGGTAAATTCCCTCTATGCTTACGTTCTGGAGGATTTTTATCGTAAATGGGTGTTGAATTTTCTCAAAAGGTTTATCTGCATATATTGAGATTACCATCGGTTTTTATCTTTCAGTTTGTTAATATGGTGTATCACATTGATTGTTTTGCATATAATGAAGCTTCCTTGCATTCCGGGGATAAACCCCACTGGATCATGGTGTATGATCCTTTTAATGTGCGGTTAGATTCTTTTTCCTAGTATTCTGTTGAGGATGTTTGCAACTGTGTTCATCAGTGATACTGGCCTGTAGTTTTCTTTCTTTGCGACATCTTTGTCTGGTTTTGGTATCAGGGTTATGGTGGACTCATAGAATGAGTTTGGCGGTGTTCCTCCCTCTGCTGTAATTTGGAAGAGTTTGAGAACGATAGGAATTACCTCTTCTCTAAATGTTTGATAGAATTCGGCTGTGAAGCCATCTGGTCCTGAGCTTTTGTTCATTGGAAGATTTTTAATCACAGTCTCAATTTCAGTGCTTGTGATTGGTCTGTTTATATTTTCTATTTCTTCCTGGTTCAGTCTTGGAAGGTTGAGCTTTTCTAAGAATTTGTCCATTTCTTCTAGGTTGTCCATTTTATTGGCATATTGTTGCCTGTAGTAATCTCTCATGATCCTTCATTTTTCTGCAGTGTCAGTTGTTACTTCTCCTTATTCATTTCTAATTCTATTGATTTGAGTCTTCTCCCTTTTTTGCTTGATGAGTCTGGCTAATAGTTTATCAATTTTATCTTCTCAAAGAACCAGCATTTAGTTTTATTGATCTTTGCTATCGTTGCCTTCATTTCTTTTTCATTTATTTCTGATCTGATCTTTATGGCTTCTTTGCTTCTGCTAACTTTGGGGTTTTTTTGTTCTTCTTTCTCTAATTGCTTTAGGTTTAAGCTTAGGTTGTTTATTTTAGGTGTCTCTTGTTTCTTGAGGTAGGATTGTATTGCTATAAACTTCCCTCTTAGACTGCTTTTGCTGCATCCCATAGGTTTTGGGTCATCGTGTTTTCATTGTCATTTATTTCTGGTATTTTTTGATTTCCTCTTTGATTTCTTCAGTGATCTCTTGGGTATTTAGTAGTGTATTGTTTAGTCTCCATTTGTTTGTATTTTTTACAGATTTTTCTGGTAATTGATATCTGGTCTCATAGTGTTGTGTTCAGAAAAGATACTTGATATGATTTCAATTTTCTTAAATTTACCAAGGCTTGATTTGTGACCCAATATATGGTCTATCCTAGAGAATTTTCCATGAGTACTTGAGAAGAAAGTGTATTCTGTTGTTTTGGGATAGAATGTCCTATAAATATCAATTAAGTCCATCTTGTGTAACGTATCATTCAACCTTGTGTTTCCTTATTTATTTTCATTTTGGATGATCTGTCCATTGGTGAAAGTGGGGTGTTAAAGTTCCCTACTATGATTGTGTTACTGTCAATTTCCCCTTTTATGGCTGTTACCGTTTGCCTTATGAATTGAGGTGCTCCTATGTTGGCTGCATAAATATTTACAGTTGTTATATCTTCTTCATGGATTGATCCCTTGATCATTATCTAGAGTTCTTTGACTCTTGTAATAGTCTTCATTTTAAAGTCTATTTTGCCTGATATGAGAATTGCTACTCCAGCTTTCTTTTGATTTCCACTTCATGAAATATCTTTTTCCATCCCTCCACTTTCAGTCTGTATGTGTCCCAAGGTCTGAAGTGGGTCTCTTGTAGACAACATATATACGGGTCTTGTTTTTGTATCCATTCAGCCAGTGTATGTCTTTGGGTTGGAGCATTTAATCCACTTAAATTTAAGGTATTTATCGAAATGTGTGTTCCTATTACCATTTTCTTAATTGTTTTGGGTTTGTTACTGTAGGTCTTTTCCTTCTCTTGTGTTTCCTGCCTAGAGAAGTTCCTTTAGCGTTTGTTGTAAAGCTGGTTTGACGGTGCTGAATTCTCTTAGCTTTTGCTTGTTTGTAAAGGTTTTAATTTCTCTGTCAAATCTGAATGAGCTCCTTGCTGGGTAGAGTAATCTTGGTTTTAGGTTTTTCCCTTTCATCAGTTTAAATATGTCCTGCCACTCCCTTCTGGCTTGCAGAGTTTCTGCTGAAAGATCAGCTGTTAACCTTATGGGGATTCCCTTGTATGTTATTTATTGTTTTTCCCTTGCTGCTTTTAATATTTTTTCTTTGTACTTAATTTTTGATAGTTTGATTAATATGTGTCTTGACGTGTTTCTCCTTGGATTTATCCTGTATGGGACTGTCTGTCCTTCCTGGACTTGATTGACTATTTTCTTTCACATATTAGGGAAGTTTTCAACTATAATCTCTTCAAATATTTTCTCAGTCCCTTTCTTTTTCTCTTCTTCTTCTGGGACCTCTATAATTCGAATGTTGATGCATTTAATGCTTTCCCAGAGGTCTCTGACACTGTCCTCAATTCTTTCATTCATTTTTCTTTATTCTGTTCTGTGGTAATTATTTCCACTATTTTATCTTCCAGGTCACTTATCCGTTCTTCTGCCTCAGTTATTCTCCTATTGATTCCTTCTAGAGAATTTTTAATTTCACTTATTGTGTTGTTCATCATTCTTTGTTTGCTCTTTAATTCTTCTAGGCCCTTGTTAAACATTTCTTGTATTTTCTCCATTCTATTTCCAAGATTTTGGATCATCTTTACTATCATCACTCTGAATTCTTTTCCTGGTAGTCTGCCTATTTCCTCTTCATTTGTTTGGTCTCATGGGTTTTTACTTTGCTCCTTATTTGGCTGCATATTGCTCTGTTTTCTCATTTTGCCTAACTTGCTGTGTTTGTGTTCTCCTTTTCACAGGCTGCAGGTTTGTAGTTCCCTTTGTTTTTGGTTTCTGCCCCCAGTGGGTAAGCTTGGTTCAGTGGGTTGTGTAGGCTTCCTGGTGGAGAGTACTGGTGCCTGTGTTCTGGTGGATGAGGCTGTATCTTGTCTTTTTGGTGGGAAGGACCACATCCTGTAGTGTGTTTTTTGGTGTCTATGAACTTATAATGATTTTAAGCAGCCTCTGTGTTAATGGGTGGGGTTGTGTTCCTATCTTGCTTGTTGTCTGGCATGGGATGTCCAGCACTGGAGCTTGCTGGTCATTTATTGGTGCTGGGTCTTAGCATTGACATGGAGATCTCTGGGAGAGCTCTTGCTGCTTGATATTACATGGGTCCAGGAGGTCTCTGGTGGTCCAATGTCCTGAACTCGGCTCTCCAACCTCAGAGGCTCAGGCCTGACACCGAGCTGGAGCACAAAGACCCTGTCAACCACACTGTTCAGAAGAAAAGGGAGAAAAGAAAGAAAATAGTAATAAAGTAAAATAAAGTTATTAAAATAAAAAATTTATTAAAATAAATAATTAAAAAGTAATAAAAATAAAAGAAGAGAGCAACCAAACCAATAAACAAACCCACCAATTATAACAAGCACTAAAAAGTATACTAAGATACACATAAGAATCAGAAAATATTCAGTCACATAGAGCAAACCCCAAGTCTACTGTTGCTCCCACCATCCACGGCCTCAGTTTGGGGATGATTTGTTGTCTATTCAGGTATTCCACAGATGCAGGTACATCAAGTTGATTGTGGAGATGTAATCTGCTGCTCCTGAGGCTGCTGGGAGAGATTTCCCTTTCTCTTCTTTGTTCTCACAGCTCCTGGGGTTCAGCTTTGGATTTGGCCCTACCTCTGCATGTTGGTCGCCTGAGGGCGTCTGTTCCTACTCAGACAGGATGGGGTTAAAGTAGCAGCTGATTAGGGGGCTCTGGCTCACTCAGGCTGAGGGGAGGGTCGGGTACGGGATGCGGGGTGAGCCTGTGGTGGCAGAGGCTGGTGTGACGTTGCAACAGTCTGATGTGCGCCGTGTGTTGTCCCGGGGAAGTTGTCCCTGGATCATGGGACCCGAGCAGTGGCAGGCTGCACAGGCGGGTGGGGAGGTGTGGATAGTGACCTGTGCTTGTACACAGGCTTCTTGGTGGCTGCAGCAGCAACCTTAGCGTCTCATGCCCGTCTCTGGTGTCTGCGCTGATAGCCGCAGCTCGTGCCCGTCTCTGGAGCTCATTTAGGTGGTGCTCTGGATCCCATCTCCTCATGCACCCCAAAACAATTGTCTCTTGCCTCTTAGGCAGTTCCAGACTTTTTCCCGTACCACCTCCCGGCTAGCTGTGGTGCACTAGCCCCCTTCAGGCTGCGTTCACACAGCCAACCCCAGTCCTCTCCCTGGGATCTGACATCCGAAGCTGAAACTTCAGCCCCCAGACCCCACCCGCCCCGAAGTTGAGTAGACAAGCCTCTCAGGCAGGTGGTTGCTGGTTGGCACCGATCCTCTGTGTGGGAATCTCTCCACTTTGCCCTCTGCACCCCTCTTGCCGTGCTCTCCTCTGTGGCTCCAAAGTTTTCCCCCCACCCCTCCCCTGTCTCCACCAGTGAAGGGTCTTCCTAGTGTGTGGAAACTTTTCCTCCTTCACAGCTCCCTCCCAGAGGTGCAGGTCCCTTCCCTATTTTTTGTCTCTGCTTTTTCCTTTTTCTTTTACCCTACCCAGTTACGTGGGGAGTTTCTTGCCTTTTGGGAGCTGAGGTCTTCTGCCAGCATTCAGTAGGTGTTCTGTAGGAGCTGTTCCACGTGTAGATATATTTTTGATGTATTTGTGGGGAGCAAGGTGATCTCCACGTCTTCTCGCCCATCTTGAGGGCCCTCTGTCGGTGACTACTTTTTATATTTACCACATTATATATATTTACTATCGCAGGAGTCAGCAAAGTTTTTCCTTAAAGACCAGATAGTAAATGTCCTGGGTTGAATAGTCTGTATCACAACTACACAACTCTATTTAGTGCAAAAACAGCTATAGAAAATATCTAAAGAAATGGTCATGGCTGTATCCCAATAAAGCTTTATTTACAAAAACAGGCAGCAGTCTGGACTTAACCCATAGGATAGTATTCACTAACTCCTACTCTATGCTATTTAGATTCTGATCCCAGTTCCAACCTGTGGCAGAGGGAGGGGTGGTTCTCACCCCAACACGAAATTCTCAGACATCAGCAA
Organism: Hyperoodon ampullatus; assembly: GCF_949752795.1. Classification (NCBI taxonomy): domain Eukaryota; kingdom Metazoa; phylum Chordata; class Mammalia; order Artiodactyla; family Ziphiidae; genus Hyperoodon; species Hyperoodon ampullatus. Next base: position 8,906,277 of record NC_136928.1, read on the forward strand.
AGTGTCTACAATTCAACTCAATTCTGACAAGGATTTACCTGGAGATTGTGTCAGATCCCACAGTTTCAGGGTTCAGTCCCACAAGACTGCCCCCTCTCCCCCACTTTAGACACTAGGCACAAACCCAATCAGCTATAGAATGGACGTTCCCATGGTCTCTCTGAGCTCAGGGGAACATCAGCGGTCACATGTGAATGACCTGAGGCTCTGAGACCATCAGTGTTGATTTGTTTGCTGGATACAGGTTCTTTATAATGTAGCATTTGACAGAGATCCTGACCAATATTTTCAGGAAGAAAAGGGAGTCTTTAGTAGAATTTCTAAATAAGGGAAAGTCATTTTCCTACTATTCTCATTGCATCACACCACATCTAGAATCTCACCTTCAGTTCTGAGAGCCATTTTAGCGTAGAATTAGTAGGAGTTCTGCAAAAATATCATACATAGACTAAAGAAACTGGAAGGTCGGGAGGGAGGGATTCAAAGAAGGAAGATTAAGGGAAAGACATTTTTGCCTTCAAATATTTTAAGAGAGATCATGGGGGCAATTTGCAGAACTGGCAAGAAAGTAGATTTTGACATCTACCAAAAAAAGAACTTTCTGACAATTAGAACTGTCCAGCAGTGGCATAGAAGTCACACATTTCCTGTAACTGGCCATGATCAAACATGAGACACCTACGTTTTGAGCACCATTCCTGCGCTGTGTATCCAGCAGACCTACTGGACACCCATTCTGTTCTCTTTAATAGCATTTCTTAAATTTAATATGCAATGAGCCACCTGAGAATTATTAAAATGCAGACTGATTCAGGAGGTCTGGGGCAGGATCTGATATTCTGCAGTCTAACAGGCTCCCAGGGAACACCAAAGCTGCTGGCTCATGCAGCACACCTTGAATAGCAGGACCCTGTGGCTGAGGCCCTTGGACTTGGTTGGACATTCGAATCACCTGGGGAAGGGGACGTTAGAAAAAACCCTGATGTCTGGGTCTCTCACTCTTAGTTTAATTAGCATGGTGTGTGGCCTGGGCGTCAGGGTTTTCAAAACTCTCTAAGTTACCCCTAACACAAAGCTAAGTTTAAGGAGCACTGCTCTATGGTCTTTCAAAACATTCAACACTGGGTCAGAGATCATTCTGCAAAGACCTTTAATTGGAATAAAATTATCTGGGCTTGGGCAGGTCATCTCATTCATGAATAATGAACATCGGTTCAACATTTTTGAGGAAAACTTTGTAATCATCTTAAATCTCATAATGTGTAGGACATTACACCATAGAATGTCCCAAGTCCCCTCCAAATAGCTAAGATGAGAAGCTATTGCCCTGATTCAAAATATGTGACTCAAAACCTCCTTTGGCTATACATTCATTTGACCACAAGGCGGTGATAGAGCAACAAAACATGATACCACAACAACCACCACCACCCTCGCCCCAGAAAGTTGAGCTATGTGACCGATACTTAAGGCCAGAACACTTGCAGAGCAGGTATAATTTCCAACTCTGAGGGGTGATTGGTCACAGGCTCCTTTGAGAATTTAACAGCTATAGACAAATGTACACTAACAAACATGAATACAATTTTAAGCAGTTCACAGACCCTGAAATTAAACTGTGGACAGTCAAGCCTAAAGATGAGTTACCCTCCCCCCCCCACAATCCACTTCGACATTCCTTCCCTCTACACGGAACAGGGTGCCTCTTCTTTACACTGAAGGCTAAACCCTCCACCAGTTTTCCTGATCCCTTCACCCTGGCCTCCACCAAGTTCATGGTCTCTCTATTTTATGCTCTTATATATTTTCTTGTGCTAATTTAAAAATAACTCACTTTTCTCAATACAAAAGTGGTATATGGCTTTTATTTTTAGATATACAGAAAAGCAAAGAATGTAACATAAAATACCCATGAATCTCATAAACGCTTATGTTTTTCTTCCATATAGTTTGCTGAGTTTACATACACTTGTGCTTGTAAAAATATAATCATGTTATGCAAACTGTTTTATGACCTACTTAATCTAATATAATCTAACATCTTTTAATCTTCATATATTTTCACCTGCAGATGTGATCCTTAACCAGAGATGTTCATTTGATTCATCTATAGAAATTTTTAAGCATATATTTGCCTAAATGCCAATTCCAAAGATTCTTATTTACCAGGTCTGGCATGAGCCTAGAAGTCTGTATGTTTAGAAAAGCCTCACGTGATTCTGAAGTATAATTCTAGGAATATGATTGTTACTTTTTAAAAAAATGTTGTGCATAAAGATAATTTTATTTTTTCTTGGATAAGCTTTACTAAAGTATAACTTAAATACAATTAGCTACACCCACTTTATGTATACATCTTTTTTAATTTATTGCAATAACATTGGTTTATGACATATAAATTTCATGTGTATAACATTATATTTCAACTTCTGGATACACTACAGCATGTTCACCACCAAAAGTTTAGTTTCCACCCATCACCGTAGAGTTGACCCCCATTTCCTCCTCCCCACCATCTCCAGTCCCCTCTGACAATCACTTCTCTGTTCTCTGTATCTATCTTTTTGGTTTTGTTTGGTTAGGTTTGTTCATTTATTACTATTTTATATTCCACATATGAGTGAAATAATATGGTATTTGTCTTTTTCTGTCATTTCATTTAGCATAGTACCCTCAAGATCCATCCATGTTGTCTCAAATGACAAGATTTTATATTTTTTATGGCTGAGTAATATTCCATTGTGCATAAATACCACATCTTCTTTGTCCATTCATCTATTGATGGGCACTTAGGTTGTTTCCATATTTGGGCTATTGTAAATAATGCTGTGACGAACATAAGGGTGCATATATTTTTTTTCTAATAAGTGTTTTTGTATTCTTTGGATAAATAACCAGAAGTGGAATAGCTGGATCATATGGTAGTTTTATTATCAATTTTTTGAGGAATGTCTATACTATTTTTTATGGTGGCTGCACCAATTTACATTCCCATCAACAGTGCTATATTGTTACGATTCTCTTAATTCCTGTGAGTTCAGCAATGCAGTTAAAATAATGTGCCTTGGAGTTTATCCAAACATATAGGTGTTTTGCTTCAGGAATTTTTCAGAATATAGTCCACCATACATCCAGTAGCAGAATTCCATGATTAATATTATGGAATTTTAACTATTAAAGTTGATGGATCTCAGGTTTTCCCTGGTGGCGCAGTGGCTAAGAATCTGCCTTCCAATGCAGGAGACACAGGTTCTAGCCCTGGTCCAGGAAGATCCCACATGCCACGGAGTAGCTAAGCCCATGTGCCACAACTACTGAGCCTCCGCACACCCTAGAGCCCATGCTCTGCAACTAAAGAAGCCACTACAATGAGAAGCCCACACACCGCAATGAAGAGTAGCCCGGCTCTCCACAACTAAAGAAAGCCCATGCACAGCAACGCAGCCAAAAAAAAAATTAACTAATTAATTTAAAAAAATAAAGTTAATGGATCTCAATTTGTATCTTAGCTCTGCCATTTGCCACTTCTGGACTGATCTTGGGTAAATTACATAACCTCTTTAAGCTTCAATTTCCTTAGTGGTGGAGTAGGTACAATAATGCCTCTAAAATAATATGAAGCTGTTGCAATGAATAGTATAATGGTGAAAAAAAACTTCACAAAGGATCCGGCATATAAATCTTAACTTCATGCTCACTAAATTTTAACCATTTTTACTTAGTATTACTGTTTTCTTAATCTAGTTCTTGTAAACCTTTCGTAGCCTAGTTCTTTAGCTGTGAAATGGGAATTTTAGGTTTGTTGGAAGTATTTGAGATAATAAATGCAAAATATATAGCACAGTACCTGGCACATAAGGAGCACCCAATAAATAGTAACAATTATTGCTATTTACAAGAGCTCTGAAACAATCAATAGGCAATACACAAAGCTCTTGTTTGTGCTGATTTAGTAGTATTCATTTGATAATGAATATGACATCTTGCCACATTAAAAAAATAAGTTTGGAGAGATTTGGTGAGTAGTGTTCAGTATAGCGATACCTTCATAAAACTCTATGTGTCCATGTCTTCTATCCTGCACCCTTCTTGGCTCTTGGAATGAATGCTCTTAGCTGCATAAGGTAACATTAGAATACAATCACCTTCATCTACTGACAAAGAAATTCTTGAACTGAGGAGCAATAAATTATGTCTCCACTACATAAACTTTGAAAGCAACAGATTAAAATATTCATTGCACATCCAAAATGAAGTCTATTTTGGAGTGTGTGTCTAACACTGCATATTATTATAATATGCTTTTATGTATACTGGGTTGGTTTTGAATGTTTTTCATTACTAGTTTATATTTTATTGGCTCTGATTGATTACCTGTGTGTACCTTGCATCTCTGGGGAATTAGTATTTATTACGTCTACATTTGAAGTTTATCTGAATTGTTTCTAAACTGAAGTTACTCCATTGCTGTTTGCTGTTCCTGATTAAGGATTAGGAGATCTGTATTCCAGTTTTACCTCTGCCAGGACTAGGTGCCTGACCTGGAGTAAATTATTTGCTTTCTCTCTGGGTCTCAGTTCTCTTATTACCAAAATGAGGGCGACTTCCCTGGTGATCCAGTGGGTCAGACTCCACGCTCCCAACGCAGGGGGCCGGGATTAGATCCCTGGTCGAGGAACTAGATCCCGCATGCATGCTGCAACTAAGAAATCCGCATGCTGCAACTAAGGGTCCCACATGCCACAACGAAGATCCCACATGCTGCAACTAAGACCCGGCACAGCCAAAATCAATCAATCAGTCAATCAATCTTAAAAAAAAAAAAATGAAATGGGGGAGTAGTTGGATTGAGTGATCTGTATTCTCCATTCCAGCTCTATTATTATATGAGTCTCTGCTTTGTAGGTGGTGTCATGCCTGGCATGGAAAATACATATCTGAGTATCTTAAGACTGAGAAAATGCAGGTTGTGAGTATGATATGTAAAGCACCTCATACAGGACTTTGCTTTCAAGGCAAGAAACAAATATCAAGTTTTTTTTTAAGGGGGGGGGTACCAAAAAGGACAAGATATAATAATAAGTTTCAGCGGTGATTATGTCATTTTGGAGGGGCGGTTGAAAACCAAGGCTCTGCCATGTGGTGTAACATTTCCCCGAGGCAGGTAAAAGGCTGCTTCCCCTGATCACTAACCGGGGTAAGGTAACTTCAGTAAGCAACCTGCACAGGGCATCGGTGGGGTCGCTTCCATACAGCATTACCAGCAGTCGTTTGGAGACTTAATTCGGTGGGTCTAAATGCCAAACAAGATCCAGGGTCTGCTTTGGTGAATACGGTGCAGGGACCAATTAATATGGGCTCGTGCTATGCCTGACACTAAGTTACCTTCCAGGCGGAAAAGAACATCAGCAGAAAAGGACACGGTGAAGTTTGAGGGGAAGAAGAGCCCGCATTCCTAGCGCCTTAGGACACTCCCGGGAGGAGGTCGGTGGGTGGGGCAGAGACGCAGAACGGTCGCTCCCTCGGAGAGCGGGACGTGAACTGTCTACGCAGGCACTTGATTCTTCTAACCACAGGAAGTTAGATTAAAGCGAATGCCAAGGCAGCCTCAAGCCTCTCGAGGGGCAACAGAAAAGATTCCTGGAGGAGGAGGGAGGTGCAGTGGGCGTGGGCAGTTGATAAGCGAAGGAACAAACATAAGTAACCAACTCCTTTGGCTGCCTGGCCTTCCAGCCTAGCCCATGAACACTTCCCAGCACGGAGAAGCCGTCAGATCTAGTGCGAGCTCTCCACCAATCAGTGACGTAAGGAAATTTCCAGAGACAGTCATTGGCTCGACTGACCGGCACAGTCCTAGACCCAGAGCTGCAGTTGGCTGAGGGGTTGCCGTGGCGACAGGTCGCGCACAGGCGCAGTGAGCCTCAGTGGAGGCCTGGTGGCTGCTAGGCAACGGGAAATATTCTCGGCTTAGAGACAACTTTCTACTCCCAGACCTGCTTTTTCTCTATCTCAGGAGACCCTCTGAGGCGGTTGCTGGTCTAGCCTGACTTGGTGAGTCCTGAGGAATCGAGCTGTGCGGCTCAACTCCGAGGCGGGAGACTCATCATGCTTTTGGAGCACATAAGGAAAGGCTCAGAGAGGCAGCGAGGCAGAGAAGGCCAATGGAAAGGCATTTTAGGGATACCTACTACCTACCTAGTAATTTAGAGGGCTGGAAACTGAGGAACAGAGCTATCAAGAGACTTGTCCAAGATCACACACGGAGTGGTCAGGTCTGGACCTCTGCTAGTCGGTATGGTAACCACTAGCCACAGGGAGCTAGTCTGAATTGAGATGTGCCCTAAAGGTGAAATACTTTGAAGACGTAGTAACAAAAAATAAACTATCATATTAATAAGTTTTATATTGATTACGTGTTGAAATGATAATATTTTGTACATGTTAAATAAAGAACATTATTATATTAATTTCTTTTTTTGTTTTTGAATGTGGTTACTTGAAAATTTTAAATTGCATAGGAGATTTGCATTATATTTTAGCTGGCCAGTGCTGATCTAGACTAAAACCTGGGCCTGCTGACACCTGGTTCAAGACCTCGTGTGTTGTAATACTGTTTTTAAGGAAAGCATTTCCACCCATCTGGTGGGACCGGAGTGTGAGTGGTGGTGAGGGTACAAGACCGCTACAAAAGGCTCATAGTTCTAGTGTTCTGGGATCTTGCTTATGAATCAGAATCTGCCTTTTCACAAGCTCTTCAAGTGATTCTCATCCACATAAGATCTCCAGAAGCACTGTTTTATGATTTAGCCTTCAACTCTTTTTTCCCTTTATTTGGTTTCTCTGTGAGTACCTAGGCTATATATCTCAGATTACCTGCATTAAAATTACCTGCATTTTGAACACTACCCCCACCCCCGGAAATATTTTGCATACTCAAGTGTGAGAAACAATCTCAGTATAATGGCATTTCTCTTCATCCTTCCAAATCTGGACCATTGTGGTCCCCAAATCAGAGGCAGCAACAGCATCACCCAGGAAGTTATTAGAAATGCAAATTCCTGGGTCCCACCCCAGCTATGGGGCTTCTAGAAGGCCAGGCATAGTTCCTAATTTTCATTCCTCTGGTTTAGGTCCTCAGTTTGGGAAGAATGGGGTAACTTAGATAGGTTTTCTTTGGGGATAAGCAAATTCAGCTCTCCGTGGTTCTTAAAACCCCTCCGCTTAGCCCTACTTCCCCAATCCTTTTGCTCTACCTTTCATTTTTCTTTTCTTGACCCTAACCCCTCTCCAGGAGTGAAGATGGCTTTTAGTGCCTCAGACAATGAGTTGGACCTGGAAAATATTGGAGAGCTGATGGAAAACCCTATGCTTACAAGACGGAATAGTATAAAAGCAAAGGGAAGACTGAGTTTTGTAACACCTACAGTAAATGAAGCTGATACACAATTCCTGACATTTAAGCACACTACAAAAGCTCAGGAGAGGACGAGAAAACGACAGCAGCCTATAAAACTAGAGCCTCTGGTAAGTTTGAAAACTAGCATTTTAGCCACTTTTGGCTACAGAGGATGTTGCAAAATTGCTTTGGGGGATGGAAGTAATTTCTAGACTCTTAATTAACAAAGAAGGAATGAAAACCTGAAAGCTAAGGCTTGTTTATGAAATTGTAAACACACTTATTTATTCAAAATTATTGAGCTCTAAATACTGTTTGAGGTGATGGGATGCAGTGGTGAGCAAAGTTTTCTAGCAGATAAATTATCTCTAGCATTATGTACAATATGGATACTTAACTATGTAGGCTATAAGGCTCTTTTAGGTACTAGGGTACCATTTGATACTAGGAACTTCAGTAAGAGTACTATGTATAATTACATAATTTTATTATTTTCAAAGTAAATGCCTAGTGTCCTGAAAAATTTTGTACATGTCTGAAAATAGTTTTAAGAATCCATTTATGCCCTTGGATAATTATATATCCATTTAAAAGAGCAGTGAAAGTGCATAAAAAAGTAAAAAGTGAAAGTTCTCACTCGGACCTTCAGACGTTAACTCCTGTTGTTAGTGGTTGCTTTCAGGCTGTTTTATATGTTTATTCAAATATATATGTGTATATATATATATATATGTATGTGTTTGTGTATAAACATATAGCTTTAAAGAAAGATGATACAGTACATACTGATCTTCAAAGTACTGATTTCACTAAAACGTATGGAAGTCTTTCCAATTTGTGCATACAGAGGTATCTTTTCTAACAGCTGCACTGTGTTCTGTTGCATGGATGTGCCATAATAGAGTACCCATTAATTATTCTCCTAAAGGGAGTTCTGGTTGTTTCCTTTTCATTTTGTTGTTGTTATTATTTTGCTATTGCAGATAATGCTGCATTGAATGACTGCCTTTGTACAGATAAAAATGGATTTTCAGAAGTGGCATTTTGTAGGTCGTGGAATATGTACATTTTAATTTTGAAAACTATTGCCAATTGTGCTGAAAGGTTTACCTTTGCACCTATGATGTATAAGAGGTCCTGCTTACCTACATCTTTGCCAAAACTGATGCTATCCGTTCTCTTATTTTTGCTAGACTGATAAGTTAAAATGGCATCACATTGTTGTTGTGATTTGCATCTTATTAATGAAGTTAATTATATTTTCATTCATTCATTGGCATGTATGTAACTTATTTCGTGGATTCTGTTCATAATCACTGTCTACTTTAAAATTATATTGTTTGCTTTTTTCCTATCAGTTTCTGAGATTTCTAAAAACATATATATATAATGTATATATGTGTAACTGAATCACTGTGCTGTACACCTGATATTAACATGATATTTTAAATCAACTATATTTGAATAAAAAAATAAATAAATAATAAAAACATATATATACATATATATTATGGACATTAACCCTTATTCCATTGCTTCTCAAATTTAGGTACTGATTCATGCTGGAGGAAAACATTCTTGAAGGTCCATAGTGCTGATTTGTTGTTTTTATTTTAATGTTACTTTATGTGAAAAACGGTTAACCTAGGGATTAATTAATAATTTTAATAAACAATTTAACATCTTAAATGCAAAGAAAACTACACAGCCAATTTCAATTCAGATTAACAGAAAATGCAAAGTAACAGATGTTGTTGACACTGAACTTCCACTTGCAAGGTGGGTGTGGCACTGCCTGCAGCTGCTCTTTCTCCAAAGAGCAGTGTGCCTGCACAATGCATTGTGGGGAGTTTTGGGGCCTCTCTACTCTTTTTTTTCCCATGGACTTAGTATTAAACCTTTTACACTTGTTTCTTTCTGACGGGTTTACCTTCATGTGGCAAAAGTGTATAATTAACCCTTGATGATTAAAGTAGTTCCATTTGACATCAGTGTGATAAATTTATGTATATTGAATTCAACGCCTACTACATGCCAGGCTCTGAGTCATGCTCTGGGGATACAACAGTGAAAAAAGGAGAAAAGATTCCTGTTAACATTCTAGTAATCCTAAATAATTAGACTGAAGAACGTCATCTAATGATAGGTGCTGTTAAGAAAATAATATAGGGAATGTGGTCAAGACAAACGGCAGGCTACTTTAGATTGGGTGACTACAAAGGTCTCCCTGAGGAGATGTCATCTGAATGAGTCCCAGACTATAGCCTTTATCACCTGCCAGACTGTGAACGGACAAGCCTTCAGAGATTATAGTCCCCAGACCTTGAGCTGCCTCAGCTGATGTCAAGTGGAGCAGAGGCAAGCTGTCCTCACTGAGCTCTGCCTACATGGTAGATTTTTAAGCAAATGTTGTTGTTGTGTTTTAAGTCACCAAGTTTGGAGCATTTTGTTATGTACTAGGTGACTGGAACAATATAACAAATACATGAATATAGTAGTTCTGCAATATTAAAAATACTAAGGAATAAAGTGAAAATGACATAAATTTCTACCACATGGAGAGATTAGCTTAGTATTCAAGAGACTAATTTCATGTGTATAGGTACCTGTAGTTTGATTTGTTCTGACAGAGTTAGTAATACTAGGTATGTTCTTTTTATCATTGCCATCCTTCCCCTCTCCTCCCCTCCCCTTCTTTGTTCTTTTCTCCTCCTCCTATGCCCACCTCCCCACCTTCCTTCTCCTCTCTCTCTTCTTCTCTTCCCTCTTTCTTTCCCTCTCCTACTCTTCTTCTTTTACATTTTTCCTTACCTTCAATTCTCCAATCTCTGACCCCCATTTCTATAGTATCTATCATTAACAACAATCTGATGTACATCCTTTCTTGCTTTTCTCCATGCTCAATTTTATATAAATGGATAAATACACACACAAAAATACATATTTTTACATAATTTGTTATGAATACACAAGATAAAAAGATGTAAATTATAACATCAAAAACATAAAATGTGTAGGGGGGGATAAAATGGAGAGCTTTAGAATGCATTCAAGTTTAAGTTATTATCAACTTAAACCATTACAAATATAAGTTTTTTTAAGTGAGTCTCATGGTAACTACAAAGCAAAAACCTATAGTAGATACACAGAAGATAAAGAGAAAAGAATCTAAGCATAGTACTGAAGAATATTATCAAATCTAAAAGGAAGAGAGCAAGAGAAGAAAAAAGGAGCAAAAGAATCATAAAATAGCCAGAACATAATTAACAAAATGGCAATAAGTACATACCTATCAATAATTACTTTAAATGTGAATAGACTAAATTCTCCAATCAAAAGACACAGACTAGCTGATTAGATTTTTTAAAATAGACCCATCTATTTTAAATCTCTTATAGGCATCTACATGTTGCCTACAAGAGACTCACTAGAGATGTAAGGGTACACACAGATTGAAAGTGAAGGGATGAAAAAGGTATTCCATGCAAATAAAACCAAACAAAAGTTGGGGTAGCTATACTTATATCAGACAAAATAAACTTTAAGACAAAGAGTGTAATAAGAGACAAGATCATTATATAATGATATAGGGTCAATCCAACAAGAGGATATAATGTTTGTAAATATGCACCCAATATAGGGGCACCTAAATATATAAAGCAAATACAGATCTAAATAGACCAAGAGACAGCAATACAATATTAGTAGGGGACTTTAACACCCTTCTTTCATCAATGGAAAAATCATCCAGACTAAAAAATCAATAAGGAAATATTGCCCTTAAATGACAAGTTTGACCTAATGGACTTAAGGGACGTATATAGAAATTCCATGCAAAAGCAACAGAATACACTTTCTTCTCAAGTGCACATGGAACATTCTCCAGGATAGATTATGTTAGGCAACAGCACAAGTCTTAATAAATTTAAGAAGACTGAAATCATATCAAGCATCTTTTCTGACCACAGTAGTATGAAACTAGAAATCAATTACAAGAAGAAAATTGGAAAATTCACAAATTTCATCAAAGAAAATTGGGTCAAAGAAGAAACCAAAAGAGAAGTTAAAAAATACTTTAAGACAAATGAAAATGGAAATACAACATATCAACTCTTATGGGATGCAGCAAAAGTGGTTCTAAGAGGGAATTTCATAGGGATAAATGCCTACATCAAGAAACAAGAAATACCTCAAATAAACAACCTAACTTTACACCTCAAGGAACTAGAAATGGAAGAACAATCAAAGCCAAAAATGAATAGAAAAAAGGAAATAACAAAGATCAGAGTGGAAATAAAGGAGATAGACACTGAAAGAACAATAGAAAAGATCAATGAAATTCAATGAAACTAAGAGCTGGTTCTTTGAAAGATAAACAAAATAGACAAAGCTTTAGCTAGACTTACCAAGGGAAAAAAAAAAGAAAGAGGACTCAAATAAAATCAGAAATGAAATTTTAGACATTACAACTGATACCACAAAATACAAAGGATCATAAGAGACTACTATGAACAAATATGTGCAAATAAATTGGACAACCTAAAAGAAACGGATACATTCCTAGCAACATACAACCAAGATTGAATCATGAAGAAATAGAAAATTTGAACAAACTGATTACAGTAAGGAGATTGAATCAGTTATCAAAAACCTCCCAACCAACAAAAGTCCAGGGCCAGATGGCTTCACTGGTGAATTTTACCAAACATTAAAGAATTAATACCAATCCTTCTCAAACTCTTCCAAAAAACAGAAGAGGAGGGAACTTCCAAATTCATTTAATAAGGCCAGCATTACCCTGAAGCCAAAACTAGACAAGGATACCACAAGAAAAGAAAATTGCAGGCCAATATCCCTGACAACCATAGATGCAGAAATCCTCAACAAAATATTAGCAAACAGAATTCAATAATAACTTAAAAGGAGCTTACACCATGATCAAGTGGGATTTGTTCCAGGGAAGCAAGGATGGTTCAATATCCACAAATCAATCAGCATGATACACCACATCGACAAACAAAAGGATAAAAATCATATGATCATCTCGATAGATGCAGAAAAAGCTTTTGATAAAATTCAACATCCATTTATGATAAAAATTCTCAACAAAGTGGATTAAGAGGGGACATACAACAACATAATAAAGGCCATATATGACAAACCCAAATATAACATAGTATTATGTTAGTATATCACTAACATATACTCAACAGTGAAAAGCTGAAAGCTTTTCCTCTAAGATCAGGAACAAGACAAGAATGCCCACTCTCACCACTTTCATTCAACATAGTAGTAAAAAATCCTAGCCACAGCACTAGGATAAGACAAGAAAAAAGAGATAAAAGGCAAAAAAGATGGGCTTCCCTGGTGGTGCAGTGGTTGAGAGTCTGCCTGCCGATGCAGGGGACATGGGTTCGTGCCCCGGTCCGGGAAGATCCCACATGCCGCAGAGTGGCTGGGCCCATGAGCCATGGCCACGGAGCCTGCACGTGCGGAACCTGTGCTCTGCAATGGGAGAGGCCACAACAGTGAGAGACCCGCCTACTGAAAAAAAAAAAAACAAGATAAAAGGCATCCAAATTGGAAAGGAATAAGTAAAACTGTTGCTCTTTGTGAATGACATGATACTACATATAGAGAACCCTAAAGAGATCACCAAAAAGCTGTTAGAACTCATAAATGAATTCGGTAAATGTGCAGAAAACAAAGTCAAAATACAGAAATCTGTTACATTTCTATACACTAATAATGAACTATCAGAAAGAGAAATTAAGAAAACAATCCCATTTACAATTGCATGAAAAGGCAGGAAATACCTAGGAATAAACATAACCAAGGATGTGAAAATACCTGTACACTGAAAACTCTAAGATGTTGATAAAAGAAATCAAAGAAGACATAAACGGAAAGAAATTCTGTGCTCATGGATTGGAATAATTAATGTTGTGAAAATGCCGATACTACCTAAAACAATCTACAGATTCAATGAAATCTCTGTAAGAATTCCAATGATGTTTTTCACAGGAATGGAACAAACAATCCTAAAATTGTATGAAACCACAAAAGATCCCATATAGCCAAAGCAATCTTGAGAAGGAACCATGAAAGATCTTGAATAGCAAAAGCAATTTTGAGAAAGAAGAACAAAGTGGGAGGTATCACGTGTCCTGATTTCAAACTATATTGCAAAGCTATAGTAATCAAAGCAGGATGATGTTGGCATAAAACAGACACATAGATCAATGAAACAAAATAAAGATTCCAGAAATAAATTCATACATATATGGTCAATTAACTTATGACAAAGGAGCCAGGAATATACAATGGAGAAAGGACAGTCTTTTCAATAAATGGTATTGGGAAAACTGAACAGTCATATGGAAAAACAAAACTGGACCACTAACTTACACCATACACAAAAGCTAACTGAAAATGAATTAAACATTGGAACATAAGACCTGAAACTATAAAACTTCTAGAAGAAAACATAGGTTGTAAGCTTCTTGAGATCAGTCTTGGCAATGATTTTTTGGATTTGACATCAAAAGCAAAGGTAACAAAAATTAATATACAGAAATCTGTTGCATTTATATATACCAACAATGAAAGATCAGAAAGAGAAATTAAGGAAACAATCCCATTTACCATCACATCAAAAATAATAAAATATATAGGAATAAACCTACCTAAGGAAGCAAAAGACTGGTACTCCGAAAACTATAAGATGCTGATGAAAGAAATCAAAGATGACGTAAACAGATGGAAAGATATACCGTGTTCTTGGGAAGAATCAATATTGTCAAAATGACTACACTACCCAAGGCAATCTACAGATTTAATGCAATCCCTATCCAATTACCAATGACATTTTTCACAGAACTAAACCCATACACCTATGGTCAATTAACCTACAACAAAGGAGGCAAGACTATACAATAGAGGAAAACCAGTCTCCTCAATAAATGGTGCTGGGAATGTAAATTGGTACAGCTCTTATGGAGAACAGTATGGAGGTTCCTTAAAAAACTAAAAATAAAGCTACCATATGATCCTGCAACCCCACTCCTGGGCATATATCTGGAGAAAACCATAATTCGAAAAAATACATGCATCCCAGTGTTCATTGCAGCACTATTTACAATAGCCAAGACATGGAAGCTACCTAAATGTCCATCAACAGATGAATGGATAAAGAAGTTGTGGTACATATATACAATGGTATATTACTCAGCCATAAAAAAGAATGAAATAATGCCATTTGCAGCAACATGGATGGACCTAGAGATTATCACACTAAGTGAAGTAAGCCAAAGACGAATATCATATAATATCCCTTATACGTGGACTCTCTCTCTCTCTCTCTCTCTCTCTCTCTCTCTCTCTCTCTCTCTATATATATATATATATATATATATATATATATATATATATATAGACACAGGGATTTATCTCAGGAATGTAGGGATTTAACCATTTAAAAAGCAATTACTGTAATTCACCATATTACCCCACTGAAAAATAAAAACCATATGATTATATCAATAGATATAGATAAATCCTTTGACACAGACACAACATGTGCCTGTTGCTCATCTGTATTCCTCTTTGAAAAAATGTCTATTCAGTTTTTCTGCCCATTTTTTAATCGAGTTGTTTGTTTTTCTGATGTTGAGTTGTATGAGCTGTTTATATATTACATTCGATATTAATCCCTTATTGGTCATATCATTTGCAAATATTTTCTACTATTCAGTAAGTTGTCTTTTCATTTTGTCTATGTTTTCCCTCACTGTGCAAAAGCTGTTAATTTTAATTAGGTCTCATTTGTTTATTTTTGCTTTTATTTCCTTTACTTTAGGAGACAGATCAGAAAAAATCTTGCTGTGATTTATGTCAGAGTGTTCTGCATATGTTTTCCTCTAGGAGTTTTATAGTACCCGGTCTTACATTTAGGTCGTTAATCCATTTTGAGTTTATTTTTGTATACAGTGTTAGAGAATGTCCTAATTTCATTCTTTTATATGTTTCTATCCAGTTTTTCCAGCACTGCTTATTGAAGAGAATGCCTTTTCTCTTTTTGACTATCTTTTTCCAATTTCCCCCCTCCACCCTCTGCCTCTGGTAACTACAAATCTGATCTCTGTTGCTATGATTTTGTTTGTTTTTGAAGTACAATTGACCTGTAAAACTACATTAGTTCCTATTTTACAACATAGTGATTCAATATTTGTATACATTTCAAAATGATCACCATGATAAGTCTAGTTACCATCTGTCACCATGCAGAGATATTACATAATTATTGACTATATTCCCCACACTGTACATTTCATACCCATGACTCTTTTATTTTGCAACTGGAAGTTTGTACCTCTTCATCTTCCTCACTTACTTCTTTCCTCCACCCACCCCTCTTACCTCTGGCAACCATCTGTTTGTTCTCTGTATCTATAGCTCTGTTTCTGCCTTGTTGTTTGTTCATTTGTTTTGTTTTCTTTAGATTCCACCTATAAGTGTAGTCATCTAGTATTTGTCTTTCTCTGTCTGACTTATTTCAATTAGTATAACACCCTTAAAGTCTATCCTTGTCACAAATGGAAAAATTTCATTGTTTTGTATGACTGAGTAGTATTCCACTGTATGTAAATACCACATCTTTATCCATTCATCTATTGATGGTCTCATAGGTTGCTTCCATATCTTGGCTGTTGTAAATAATGCTTCAGTGAACATAGAGTGCATATATCTTTTCGATTACTGTTTTCATTTTCTTCAGATAAATACCCTGGGGTAGAATTGCTGGGTTGGTTATATGGTAGTTCTTTTTTAAATTTTTTGAGGAATCGCCATTCTGTTTTCCATAGTGGCTGCACCATTTACATCCCCAATGTTTTCCCTTTTCTCCACATATTTGGCAAAACTTTTTATTTGTTATCTTTTTGATGATAGCCATTCTGACAGGTGTGAGGTGATATCTCATTGTGGTTTTGATTTGCACTTTCCTGATGATTAGAGATGCATTTCCTCTTTGGAAATATGCCTATTCAGATTCTCTGCCCATTTTAAAAGTCAGGTTGTTTGGTTTTGTGATGACCTTCAATTAGTTATGGCTATGTGAAGTGATTAGTGACCTTTGGGTAGAGTGGGAGTTCTGTATGATCCCACGGTAACTGTTGTAGTGAATGGTGGGGGGTTGTATTGGACAATTAGTGAGTATGTGATTTCATGCCTCTGTGTACTTTCTGTCATAATGTCACCCTTAGAAGTATTCATTGGTATTTAAAGGGCAGAATTAATGGAAACCAAGTAGAAAAGTCTTAGTCAAGCAATAGGCCATGGACAATGATGATAGCTGCTAATAATGATTGTGGCTTAAATAGGAAATTAGTCCAGGAAGGTGATCAATTTCCAACAGAGATAGAGTCCAAAGGTAGTGAAGAACAAGTTCACATTAATATTTAAAAGATTAACAAGTCTCTTTATTTCCCAAAGCCAGTGCTAAAAGCCTACCAAGATCATAAGAAGCCAGAATACATATATGAGCAGAACCGATACCGGTTAATCACTTCTGGAGTCCTAAAGCCTCCAGGAAGCACTGAAGAAAGAAGTTCTACCAAATCTCTTGTTCAGTTCAAGCGTGAAGATTCTGTGAAAAAGAAAAAACAGGTAAGTATTAAAGTACTTAATTGATCTTTTTAATGTTAGTTTCATATAGCATTGCTAACATGCTTTTAACTCATAAGGATAGTGGTAAAATCTTTTTCTCTTAGGTTATGTAATGGATTGGGGGAATACAGTATTTCCCAGTTCTTCCTATTTAAGGAACATTTGGACAGTGGAGTAAAATCATAAAGGAAAACTTTCAGCATTCATATAGTGTCTTCTAATCGTCTCTAGAAGACATGTTAAAAGAAGACATAATAGTATTTTGAATGTTATTATAACTTTTATGAAATTTTCATCATTATTCCCCCAAATCTTTGAAGACCTTGGTGAAGGGCAATAAAATAGAAACTGAACCAACTAGAGAGACAACTTTTGTAATTGGTGAGAGTTGTAGAGTGGGGAAGTTGCCTTGCAACGAATAAGTGAATAATAGTTCTGGGGCAAAATCACTAGAGCCTGGCTTTATGTGAACACCTGTAGATAATTAAACAAAAGAACAGAAGTGGAAGAAAATGTGGAGGACACACCCACAATAAAAATACCAATAGAGCCAAGAATTCTCTGAGCTTTTTATTGAGAGGATCTTTCAGTGCTAGTTGTCTGTCTTTCAGGCTTTGGACTGCAGTGCTAGAAATTGAGAGTTGAGGACAAGCTCTGTCCTCGAGGATTTCAGAATCTGGAGGTGGGAAATGAACAAGTAAACACTTAAGCGCAGTGAGGTGTGATAAGAGCTTTCATTGATCATTTAAAATACAAAATAATGGAGAACTGAGCAGAAGGGATGCTTATACCTGGTGGCCAGGGAGACCATCATTCGAAGAACAGCTACCCTAGGGAACTGCGCTAAGCTCAGAGGAATGAGTGGAAAGTTAACAAGGCAGATAAGGTGGGAGAGCTATGGCCTTGGGAGCCATGGGTTTGGGTGAGATTATCCTGAAAGAATATCATATGATAAATTGTATGAAATTGTATAGCTTCAATTAATTGGGTTTCTGTGAAGTAGAAAGAGAGAATGAGATATTTTAAGTGGGGCCAAGAAAGATCTGATTGTACATTAATTAGCTCATTTGGTATAAAGTGGGTTTCAAGAGCTTGAATTTTAAGAAGAGATTGTGCAAACTATTATATATAGGAAGGATTAATAAAACAAGTTCCTACTGTATAGCACAGGGAACTATATTCAATATCCTGTGATAAACCATAATGGAAAAGGATATGAAAAAGAATATATATGTGTAAAACTGAATCACTTTGCTGTACAGCAGAAATTAACACAACATTATAAATCAACTATACTTCAATAAAATTTTTAAAAAATAAAAGTGAGAGAGATTGTGTGCACATCTGGGAAGAAGGAAGTAGCTGAAAAGTAATAAGTTATAGGTTATGTTTGGCTGTAACTGTAACTAAGTGAAGAATTCAGTAAAGAGTTAGAGGTTGAAGGGAAATGTGGAAGAAAGGGGATATTCTATTTAAAAGGAGAAGGGTATTTATTCTGAGAAGAGGTTCATTTCTCTGGGTATTGATTTCTCAGAATGAGTTCAGAATGGAAATGTATCTATGAAGATTTACTGGGAGATGAAGGAAGGAAGGAAGGGAGGGAGGGAGGAAGGGAGGGAGGAAGGAAAGAAGGAAGGAAAGTTGAAGGCTTTGCTTCCGGTAATTAAGAAAGATTGGCTTATCAATTGGACTGGGAATCCACCATAGAGGAATATTATAGATGTTCTACAATTTATGAATAAATGCTTCCTCTATTTCCCTCCCCCAACCACTGCAAAATCCAAACATATGTGACTGTTTAAATTGAATCATATCTTCCCACTGAGTTATATAATTAGAAATAAAATGAAAATGTGTAGGCCTATTGTTGAAGAAACCTTTTACTTAGAATGCAGTACAACTTTTTAAGAGATATAATAAATAAAATAAATGCATTTCCTGTTAATATTCATACTCTTGTCTCATAAAAGAGTTAACTACAGCTCTTGTTGAAACATTGGGACAAAGCAATATGTATTTTCTCTGCTTCTGGTGTCTGGTTTGACCTCTTCTTTTATATAAGAAAACAGTACCTTTGTTGCTATCCCTGGCCAGTAAATGAAAGGAGCATATTTTATCTTTGATTTTAAAGATGTATGTCCTTTAGCTCTGAAATTCCCAGGATTCTCTTCTGAAACTCCAATGAGGTATTTAACCAGAGATAGAGAATAATGATCCCTATAAATACAAATCTTATGGGGACGTTGTTCCACAGAGCTTATGGTAATAACTCTCTTATAGAAATGGCAACCTCTATTAACTCTGCTAATAGGCAATAAAGATATCATTTCTATATGTACCTCAATTATTCACCAAAGCAGGTCTGCAATGCAGATTCTTTTATCTTAAAGCCAGTCCTGTCAGAGAGACAAAGGGATGAATGCTGGAGTTGATGTCACATTTCCTCAAACACGGTTATCAACCTCCTCGGCAGGAGGAGAAGCCATGTTTGATGCTGTCCCAAGTTTGTTGGGGAGGAGCAAAAGAGTGTGAGTGGCACTGAGAGCAGACAGTGGGGCCCAGGGATTGGAGCAGAGCTCAAGTGTGTGAACATGGTGGGGACTTAGCCTTGGTACTCCACACGTGGTCCGGAGCCAGCAGCATCTGCATCTCCTGGGAGCAAGTGAGAAATGCAGAATCTCAGGCTCCACCTCGGATTGGCTGGGAGACTCTGCATTTCAACAGGTTACCCAAGTAATTCACACACACACTGAAATGTGAGAGGCACTGTCTCCAGAACAAGCAATTAATTGTGAGTTAATAACATATATGCTTATGCTTAGGACCCACAGGGCGGGAAGCATAAGCATATATGTTACTAACTCACAATTAATTGCTTGTTCTGGAGACAGTGCCTCTCACATTTCAGTGTGCATGTGAGGACACATGTACCCCAATGTTCATTGCAGCACTATTTACAATAGCCAGGACATGGAAACAACCTAAATGTCCAATGATAGATGAATGGATAAAGAAGGTGTGGTACATATATACAATGGAATATTACTCAGCCACAAAAAGGAACGAAATTAGGTCATTTCTAGAGATGTGGATGGACCTAGAGTCTATCATATAGAGTGAAGTAAGCCAGAAAGAGAAAAACAAATATCGTATATTAATGCATATATGTGGAATCTAGAAAAATGGTACAGATGAACCTATTTGTAGGGCAGGCATAGAGACGTAGATGTAGAGAACAGACATGTGGACACGGGGAGGAAGGGGAGGGTGGGATGAATTGGGAGATTAGATTTGACATAAATGCACTACCATGTGTAAAATAGATAGCTAGTGGAACCTGCTATATAGCACAAGGAGCTCAGCCCGGTGCTCCATGATGGCCTAGATGGGCGGGATGGGGGGAGGTGGGATGGAGGTCCAAGAAGGAGGGGATATAGGTATACATATAGCTGATTCACTTCACTGTACAGCAGAAACTAACACAGCATTGTAAAACAATTTTACTCCAATAAAAAAATAAATAAGAGGAGGAAGTTCGAAAATAAAATAACATATATGCTTCTCCAAGGCTATTACATAATACTGATCCCCAATACTCAATGTAACAACCCGTCACATTCATTAAAAATAGTTTATTATGACTTATGACGACAGCTGTCCAAGATGTCACTCACCGAAAAGCATCAAGATTGTCAGAACAAAGTGGGATTGGTGGGGGGGGGCCTTGAGGGAAAGGCCACAGTCAGGGGAGATACAGAGCAACTGAGCAAGGGGAGTGGTGGGCTCTCATAAACACCAGGGAGCTGGTAACATTTTGATGTAATAAACATTTAAGTGAAGGGAGAAGAGAAGGCAATGGGAAGTGTTGCTGGGGCTGCTTGTGGGAAGGAGATGGACATCTGGGCAAGGAGTACTGAGATGGAATCTATCACTGCCGATCAATAGTTTGAAAGTTTTCAGTTCAAAAATGCTTTCCTTTAAGCCCTAGACATCTTAGGCAGTGTGGTAATTAGTCCTGGATGTTAATATTTTGTCACATATATAGTTTTTTCCCCCCAAAAAAACTAATTTTTTTTAAAACTGGCTTTGTTTAGATCCAATGGCCCTCTGCTGAGGCGTTCTCTCCCTCTCCTGCTAAACTGTCACGTATCAGCACTGGAAGAAGAGGCCTCTACAAGATTAGTTCCTCAACTTACCCTAAGTACTATTTCCATGACCGGGAAGAAGTCATTAAAGCCAACATTCAAAATCCCTTGCAAATCATTAAAATAGTACGTGAAAATGAACACATTGGATTTCTTTATATGATCTCTGCAGTGCCAAGATCTTCCACTGAGTATGATAGATATAATCTGAAGTGAGTTCTCTTTTATGAAGCAATTTATTTAACAGTAAAAATTACAAATAAGATTGCAAATGTTATCCATAATCAATTGCGTGTTAATGATTGATCTGATAAAATATAAGTTGGGTTATCATCCAATGACAAATGAATCTTAATCACAGCAATTTTATTTTTCCCATTTATCTTTATTTATAGACATTTTATAGATACTGCTGTGTTTCTATGTTTATATTATATTGATATAATTCCATTTATTTTTAATCGGTATTACAAACATATTTTTGATATTTTTTGATTACTGAGAAAAGAAGATAGCAATGTATAAAAAATAGATGATGCTTGATTTTTTTCACATGTCATTTCAGCTTTCCTTAATAGAGTAGAAATAAGGGTCTTTTGTAAGTAAAATGAGCTTGATAATTTAAGGTATTTATATAGATTAATAATACACACACACTCACATATACTCTCTATTATTGCTAAACACACATTTGTTGTTGAAATAATTTGAAGAGTCACCCAAATGTGTGAATTGCTTTAAAATTCAGCACAACAGGTAACAGGACTTAAAGATGATGCTGACCTTCCTCTGTGGTTGTTTAGTTGGGTTGAAAGCTACAGTTGTTGAGATGGTCTTTCCTTGAAGGTGGTTGTAGTTGAGCAATGCCACCAAATTCTTTGAGCTGCCTTCCCCAGTCTCTGCTGCATAGGAAGATAAAAGTTCTTCCTAGGAATTCTCTTCTCCCTTACTCAGCACTGTAGTTTTGATTGAGTCAGATAACACTGAAAACAACTCTCCTGCTGGGGAGAAGAAAAACATTTTAATCAAAATTTTAAATGATAGATTTATTGTAAACCTGAAAGAGCTTAACAGAAGTGAGAAACAATTTGTAGAAGGAAGAGAGATGCTTATGAGAATCATTCAGCAAAATGTATTGAGCACGCAATCTATAGCATGACCATTTCTAGGTGCTAGAGCTATGTTAGTGAACCATCCAGATCAAAATTGCTGCCCTCATGGAGCTTACATTTTAGCAGAGGGAGACAATAATTAATACAATACAGGAGTAAATTATATAGAATGCTAGAATATGCTAAGTGTTATACAAAAAAACAGTGTCGAGTAAAGGGGATTGGAAGTTCTTGGAAAGAGGTTGTTAATAAATTGGGGTGGTCAGGGTGGGCCTTATTGAGAAGCTGGCATTTGGACAAAGACTTGAAGGAGAAGGAGTGAATTATGTGCTATGGGAAGAGGGGAGAAGAGCTTTCTAGACAGCAGCAAAGTGAATACAAATATCCTAAGGCAGGAGCACATCTGGCATGTTGAAGAACTGAACAGCAGGCTGGTGTGACTACAGTGGAATGAATGAGATGAGAGACCATTGATGGCCTTGCCAGCTATTGTAAAAGCATTAACTTTTACTCTGAGAAAAATGGAGAACCAAGGAAGAATTTCAAGTAGAGAAGTGCCGTGATCTGAATTACATTTTGAAAAGGAGCTCTCTGGTTGCTGTGTAGAGAATGGACTTTTGAGGAGCAAGTATTGAAACAGGAAGACCAATTAGAATCCTGTAATTATTCACATAAGAGATAGACCAGGTGGTAGTGGTGGAGGTGGGGAGAAGTGGGTCAAATTCTGGAAATAATTTGAAGGTTAAGAGAACTGGATTTTTAAAAAAAACTCAGCTTTATTTAAATATAATTGACATAATACTATGACCCATTTTAAGTGTAGTTTGATAAGTTTTGCCAAATGTATACATTCATGTAACCACTACCTCAATTAAGAACATTTCTGTCACCTGAAAAATTTCTCATACATACCCTCCACCATGACCACCCCTCCCTGACACCTCAGGCAACCACTAATGTAATTTCTATCACAACATATTAAGTATGCTTTTTTGAAAAGAATTTCACACAGAGGGAATCACAGCTGTTTTTTTGTGTCCAATTTCTCTAGCATAATATTTTTGAGATCCATGTTGTTGCATGAATAAATTTCCTTTCCTTGCTGAGTAGTATTCCATTTTATGAATATACCATAATTTGTTTAGTCATTCAACTGTTGAGGGCTGGGGTTTTTCCTTTTTTGTTTTGTTTTGTTTTTATTGGAGTATAGTTGCTTTACAATGTTGTGCCAGCTCCTGCTGCACAGTGAAGTGAACCAGCCATATGTATACACATACCCCTCACTTTGGGATTTCCCTCCCATCCAGGTCACCACAGAGCACTGAGTAGACTTCCCCGTGCTATACAGCAGTTCCTCACTAGTTATCTATTTCATACCCAGCGGCATATATATGTTAATCCCAATCTCCCAATTCATCCCACTCCCCCCATTCCCGCCCCTGTTGTCCACACATTTGTTCTCTACATCTATGTCTCTATTTCTGCTTTGCAAATAGGTTCATCAGTACCAATTTCTAGATTCCAGAATCTAGAAATCTCTTGCATTCCTATTAACTAATGATGAAAAATCTGAAGTGAAATGCATCTTCTTTATCCATTAATATGTTGATGGACATTTAGCTTGCCTCCATGTCCTGGCTATTGTAAATAGTGCTGTAATGAACATTGGGGGCATGTGTCTTTTTGCATTATGGTTTCTCTGGGTATATGCCCAGTAGTGGGATTGCTGGGTCATATGATAGTTCTATTTTTACTTTTTGAAGGAACCTCCATACTGTTCTCCATAGTGGCCGTATCAATTTACATTCCCACCAACAGTGCAAGAGGGTCCCTTTTCTTCACACCCTCTCCAGCATTTATTGTTTGTAGATTTTTTAATGATGGCCATTCTAACTGGTGTGAGGCAATAACTCATTGTAGCTTTAATCTGCATTTCTCTAATAATTAGTGATGTTGACATCTTTTCATGTGTCTCTTGGCCATCTCTATATCTTCTTTGGAGAAATGGTTATTTAGATCTTCTGGCCATTTTTTAATCGAGTTGTTTGTTTTTTTGATATTGAGCTGCAGGAGCTGTTTGTATATTTTCCAGATTAATCCCTTGTCAGTTGCTTCATTTGCAAATATTTTCTCCCATTCTAAGGGTTGTCTTTTCATCTTGTTTATGCTTTCCTTTGCTGTGCAAAGCCTTTTAAGTTTCCTTAGGTCCCATTTGTTTATTTTTGTTTTTATTTCCATTTCTCTAGGAGGTGGGTCAAAAAGGATCTTTCTGTGATTTATGTCATATAATGTTCTGCCTATGTTTTCCTCTAAGAGTTTGATGGTGTCTGGCCTTACATTTAGGTGCTTAATCCATTTTGAGTTTATTTTTGTGTATGGTGTTAGGGAGTGTTCTAATTTCATCCTTTTACATGTAGCTGTCCAATTTTCCGTGCACCACTTATTGAAGAGGCTGTCTTTTCTTCACTGTATATTATTGCCTCCTTTATCAAAGATAATGTGACCATATGTCCATGGGTTTATCTCTGGGCTTTCTATCCTGTTGCATTGATCTATATTTCTCTTTTTGTGCCATACCATACTGCCTTGATTACTGTAGCTTTGTAGTGTACTCTGAAGTCAGGGAGCCTGATTTCGTCAGCTCCATTTTTCTATCTCAAGATTACTTTGGCTATTCAAGGTCTTTTGTGTTTCCATACAAATTGTGAAATTTCTTCTTCTAGTTCTGTGAAAAATGCCAGTGGTAGTTTGATAGGGATTGCATTGAATCTGTAGATTGCTTTGGGTAGTAGAGTCATTTTCACAATATTGATTCTTCCAATCCAAGAACATGGTATATCTCTCCAACTATTTGTATCATCTTTAATTTCTTTCATCAGTGTCTTATAATTTTCTGCATACAGGTCTTTTGTCTCCTTAGGTAAGTTTATTCCTAGATATTTTATTCTTTTTGTCACAATGGTAAATGGGAGTGTTTTCTTCATTTCACTTCAGATTTTTCATCATTAGTTAATAGGAATGCAAGAGATTTCTTTGCTTTAATCTTGTATCCTGCAGCTTTATCAAATTCATTGATTAGCTCTAATAGTTTTCTGGTAGCATCTTTAGGATTCTCTACGTATAGTATCATGTCATCTGCTATCAGTGACAGCTTTATTTCTTCTTTTCCAACTTGGGTCACTGTTATTTCTTTTTCTTCTCTGACTGCTGTGGCTAAAACTTCCAAAACTATGTTGAATAATAGTGGTGAGAGTGGGCAACCTTGTCTTGTTCCTGATCTTAGAGGAAATGTTTTCAGTTTTTCACCATTGAGGACAATGTGGCTGTGGGTTTGTCATATATGGCCTTTATTATGTTGAGGAAAGTTCCCTCTATGCCTACTTTGTGGAGGGTTTTTATCATAAATGGGTGTTGAATTTTGTTGAAAGCTTTCTCTGAATCTACTGAGATGATCAAATGGTTTTTCTCTTTCAAGTTGCTAATATGATGTATCACGTTGATTGATTTGCATATATTGAAGAATTCTTGCATTCCTGGGATAAACCCCACTTGATCATAGTTTATGATCCTTTAAATGTGCTGTTGGATTCTGTTTGCTAGTATTTTGTTGAGGATTTTTGCATCTATGTTCATCAGTGATATTGGCCTGTAGTTTTCTTTCTTTGTGACATCTTTTTCTGTTTTTGGTATCAGAGTGATGGTGGCCTCGTTGAATGAGTTTGGGAGTGTTCCTCCCTCTGCTGTATTTTGGAAGAGTTTAAGAAGGATAGGTGTTAGCTCTTCTCTAAATGTTTGATAGAATTCACCTGTAGAGCCATCTCGTCTTGGGCTTTTGTTTGTGGGACGATTTTTTTTTTCCTGCGGTATGCAGGCCTTTCACTGCTGTGGCCTCTCCCGTTGTGGAGCACAGGCTCCGGATGCACAGGCTCAGTGGCCACGGCTCACGGGCCCAGCCACTCCATGGCATGTGGGATCTTCCCAGACCGGGGCACGAACTGGTGTCCCCTGCACCAGCAGGCGGACTCCCAACCACTGCGCCACCAGGGAAGCCCTGTTGGAAGATATTTAATCACAGTTTCAATTTCAGTGCTTGTGGTTGGTCTGTTCATATATTTTATTTCTTCCTGGTTCAGTCTTGGAAGGTTGTGCATTTCTAAGAATTTGTCCATTTCTTCCAGGTTGTCCATTTTATTGGCATAGAGTTGCTTGTAGTAATCTCTCATGATCCTTTGTATTTCTGCAGTGTCAGTTGTTACTTCCCCTTTTTCATTTCTAATTCTATTGATTTGAGTCTTCTCCCTTTTCTTCTTGATAAGTCTGGCTAATGGTTTATCAATTTTGTTTATCCTCTCAAAGAACCAACTTTTAGTTTTACTGATCTTTGCTATCGTTTCCTTCATTTGTTTTTCATTTCTTTCTGATCTGATCTTTATAATTTCTTTCCTTCTGCTAACTTTAGGGTCTTTTGTTCTTCTTTCTCTAAGTGCTTTAGGTGTAAATTTAGGTTGCTTCTTTGAGATGTTTCTTGTTCCTTAAGCTAGGATTGTATTGATATAAACTTCCCTCTTAGAACTGCTTTTACTACATCCCATAGGTTTGGGGTTGTTATGTTTTCATTGTCATTTGTTTCTAGGTGTTTTTTGATTGCCTCTCTGATTTCTTCAGTGATCTCTTGGTTATTAAGTAGTGTGTTGTTTAGCCTCCATGTGTTTGTATTTCTCACAGATTTTTTCCTGTAATTGATATTTAGTCTCATAGGGTTGTAGTCGGAAAAGATACTTGATATGATTTCAATTTTCTGAAACTTACCGAGGCTTAATTTGTGACCCAAGATATGATCTCTCCTGGAGAATGTTCCATGAGCAGTTGAGAGGAATGTGTATTCTGTTGTTTTTGGATGAAATGTCCTATAAATATCAATTAAGTCCATCTTGTTTAATGTATCATTTAAAGCTTGTGTTTCCTTCTTCATTTTCATTTTGGATGATCTGTCCATTGGTGAAAGTGGGGTGTTAAAGTCCCCTACTATGATTGTGTTACTGTCGATTTCCTCTTTTGTGGCTGTTAGTGTTTGTCTTAGGTGTTGAGGTGCTCCTATGTTGGGTGCATGAATATTTACAATTGTTATATTTTCTTCTTGGATTGATCCCTTGATCATTATGTAGTGTCCTTCTTTGTCTCTTGTAATAGTGTTTGTTTTAAAGTCTATTTTGTCTGTTATGAGAATTGCTACTCCAGCTTTCTTTTGATTTTTATTTGCATGGAATATCTTTTTCCATCCCCTCACTTTCAGTCTGTATGTGTCCCTAGGTCTGAAGTGGGTCTCTTGTAGACACCATATGTATGGGGTTTTTTTGGTATCCATTTAACCAGTCTATGTCTTTTGGTTGGAACATTTAATCCATTTACATTTAAGGCAATTATCGATATGTATGTGCTTATTATCATTTTCTTAATTTGGTGGGGTTTATTATTGTAGGACTTTTCCTTCTCTTGTGTTTCCTGCCTAGAGAAGTTCCTTTAGCATTTGTTGTAATGCTGGTTTCGTAGTGCAAAATTCTCTTAGCTTTTGCTTGTCTGTAAAGTTTTTAATTTCTCCATCAAATGTGAATGGGATCTTTGCTGGGTAGAGTAATCTTTGTTGTAGTCTTTTCTCCTTCATCAGTTTAAATATGTCCTGCCACTCCCTTCTGGCTTGCAGAGTCTCTGCTGAAAGTTCAGCTGTTAACCTTATGGGGATTCCCTTATGTGTTATGTGTTGTTTTTCCCTTGCTGCTTTTAATATTTGTTGTTTGTATTTAATTTTTGATAGTTTCATTAATATGTATCTTGGTGTGTTTCTCCTTGGATTTATCTTGTATGGGACTGTCTGTCCTTCCTGGATTTTATTAACTATTTCCTTTCCCATATTAGGGACATTTTCAACTATAATCTCTTCAAATATATTCTCAGTCCCTTTCTTTTCTCTTCTTCTTCTGGGACTCCTATAATTCGATTGTTGATGCATTTAATGTTGTCCCAGAGGTCTCTGAGAGTGTCCTCAATTCTTTTCATTCTTTTTTCTTTATTCTGCTCTGCAGTATTTATTTCCACTATTTTATCTTCCAGGTCACTTATCCGTTTGTCTGCCTCAGTTATTCTGCCATTGATCCCTTCTAGAGAATTTTTAATTTCATTTATTGTGTTGTTCATCACTTTGTTTGCTGTTTAGTTCTTCTAGGTCTTTGTTAAATGTTTCTTGTATTTTCTCCATTCTATTTCCAAGATTTTGGATCATCTTTACTATCAATATTCTGAATTCTTTTTCAGGTAGACCACCTATTTCCTCTTCATTTGTTTGGTCTGGTGGGTTTTTGCCTTGCTCCTTTATCTGCTGTGTGTTTCTCTGTCTTCTCACTTTGCTTAACTTACTGTGTTTTGCGTCTCCTTTTTGCCGGCTGCAGGTTCGTAGTTTCTGTTGTTTTTGGTGTCTGTCCCCAGTGGCTAATGTTGTTGCAGTGGGTTTTTTAGGCTTCCTGGCGGAGGGGACTAGTGCCTGCATTCTGGTGGATGAGGCTGGATCTTGTCTTTCTGCTGGGCAGGTCCACGTCTAGTGGTGTGTTTTGCAGTGTCTGTGGCCTTATTATGATTTTAGGAGCCTCTGTGCTAATGGATGGGGTTGTGTTCCTGTCTTGCTAGTTGTTTGGCATAGAGTGTCCTGCACTGTAGCTTGCTGGTCATTGAGTGGAGCTCGGTTTTGGCGTTGAGATGGAGATCTCTAGGCGATTTTTGCCGTTTGATATTACATGGAGTTGGGAGGTCTGTTGTGGACCAGTGTCTTGAACTTGGCTCTCCCACCTCAGTGGCCCAGCCCTGACGCCTGGCTGGAGCACCAAGAGCCTGTCCTTCACACGGCTCAGAATAAAAGGCAGAAAAAAAAAAGAAAGAAAGAAGAAGATAAAATAAAATAATATAAAGTAAAGTAAAGTAAAATAAAGTTATTAAAATAAAAATTAAAAAAATAATTATTAAGAAAAAAAATTTTAAGTAATAATAAAAAAAGAAAAGACAGAACCCTAGGACAAATGGTAAAAGCAAAGCTATACAGACAAAATCACACACAGAAGCATACACATACACACTCACAGAAAGAGAAAAAGGGAAAAAAATATATATATCGTTGCTCCCAAAGTCCACCTCCTCAATTTGGGATGATTCGTTGTCTATTCAGGCATTCCACGGATGCAGCGTACATCAAGTTGATTGTGGAGATTTCATCTGCTGCTCCTGAGGCTGCTAGGAGAAATTTCCCTTTCTCTTCTTTATTCGCACAGCTTCCGGGATTCAGCTTTGGATTTGGACCCGCCTCTGCGTGTAGGTCGCCTGAGGGCGTCTGCTCTTCACTCAGACAGGATGGGGTTAAAGGAGCAACTGATTTGGCTGCTCTGGTCCACTCAGACTGGGAGGAGGGAGGGGTACGGATGCAGGGCGAGCCTGCGGCGGCAGACGCCAGCATGACGTTGCACCAGCCTGAGGTGCGCTGTGCGTTCTCCCGGGGAAGTTGTCCCTGGATCACGGGACCCTGGCAGTGGCAGGCTGCACAGGTTCCCGGGAGGGGAGGTGTGGATAGTGACCTGTGCTTGCACACAGGCTTCTTGGTGGCGGCAGCAGCAGCCTTAGCGTCTCATGCCCGTCTCTGGGGTCGGTGCTGATAGCCGTGTCTCACGCCCGTCTCTGGAGGTCCTTTAAGCGGAACTCTTAATCCCCTCTCCTTGCGCCCCAGAAAACAAAGGGGCAAGAAAACGTCTCTTGTCTCTTCGGCAGCTCCAGACTTTTTCCTGGACTCCCTCTCGGCTAGCCGTGGTGCACTAGCCCCCTTCAGGCTGTGTTCACGCAGCCAACCCCAGTCTTCTCCCTGGGATCCAACCAAAGCCCAAGCCTCAGCTCCCAGCCCCAACCCGTCCCGACGGGTGAGCAGAGAAGCCTCTGGGGCTGGTGAGTGCTGGTCGGCACCGATCCTCTGTGCGGGAATCTCTCCGCTTTGCCCTCCGCACCCCTGTGGCTGCGCTCTCCTCCGCTACTCCGAAGCTTTCCCCCTCCACCACCCGCAGTCTCTGCCCGCGAAGGGGCTTCCTAGTGTGTGGACACCTTTCCTCCTTCACGGCTCCCTCCCACGGCCGCAGGTCCCATCCCTATTCTTTTGTCTGTTTTTTCTTTTTTTTTTTTTTGCCTTACCCAGGTACGTGGGGGATTTCTTGCCTTTTGGGAGGTCTGGGGTCTTCTGCCAGCGTTCAGTAGGTGTTCTGTAGGAGTTGTTCCACATATACATGTATTTCTGATGTATTTGTGGGCAGGAAGTTGATCTCTGCATCTTATTCTTCTGCCATCTTGAAGCTCCTCCCATACAAAGCCATGTGGCAGGCGAAGTAATGGTCCCCCAAAGACACGGCCATCCAAATCCCTGGTACCGACTGGCTGCTGCGTGGCAATTGGGACTCGGAGCTTCCGGAGGGGCATGGCAGTGGCCTGAGGTGCACAAGGCGGCCTGGTGTCCTCAGGGTCAGAGCTGGGCCACCTGCACTGCCCGTGCCACCCAGTGCGCCAAGGACTCTGCCTGGGCTTGACAGGTGTCTACACTCCGGCTCCATGTCTGAGGCCCTGGCTTTACGTCTTATCCTTTGTATTTCTGTGGTATCAGTTATAACTTCACCTTTTTCATTTCTAATTTTATCGATTTGAGCCCTCTTCCTTTTTTCTTGATGAGTCTGGCTAAAGATTTATCAATTTTGTTTATCTTCTCAAAAGAACCAGCTTTTAGTTTTATTAATCTTTGCTATTGTTTTCTTAGTTTCCATTTCATTGATTTCTGCTCTGATCTTCATTATTTCTTTCCTTCTGCTAACTTTGGGTTTTGTTTGTTCTTATTTCTCTAGTTGCTTTAGGTGTAAGGTTAGGTTGTTTATTTATGATTTTTCTTGTTTCTTGAGGTAGGATTGTATTGCTATAAACTTCCCTCTTAGAACTGCTTTTGCTGCATCTGATAGGGTTTTGGTTTGTCATGTTTTCATTGTCATTTGTCTCTAGGTTTTTTTGTATTTCTTCAGTGATCTCTTGGTTATTTAGCAGCATATTGTTTAGCCTCCATGTGTTTGTGTTTTTTACAGTTTTTTTCCTGTAATTGATTTCTAATCTCATAGTGTTGTGGTCAGAAAAGATGCGTGATACAATTTCAGTTTTCTTCAATTTACCGAGGCTTGATTTGTGATGCAAAATGTGATCTATACTGGAGAATGTTCCATGTGCACTTGAGAAGAAAGTGTATTCTGCTGTTTTCAGATGGAATGTCCTATAAATATCAACTAGGTCTATCTGGTCTAATGTGTCATTTAAGGCTTGTGTTTCCATATTAATTTTCTGTCTGGATGATCTGTCCATTGGTGTAAGTGGGGTGTTAAATTCCTCCACTATTATTGTGTTAGTGTCAATTTCCCCTTTTATGGCTGTTAGCATTTGCCTTATGTACTGAGGTGCTCCTATGTTGGGTGCATATATATTTATAATTGTTATATCTTCTTCTTGGATTGATCCCTTGATCATTATGTTGTGTCCTTCCTTGTCTCTTGAAACAGTCTTTATTTTAAAGTCTATTTTGTCTGATATGAGTATTGCTACACCAGCTTTCTTTTGATTTCCATTTGCATGGAATATCTTTTTCAATCCCCTCACTTTCAGTCTGTATATGTCCCTAGGTCTGAAGTGGGTCTCTTGTAGACAGCATATATACAGGTCTTATTGTTGTATCCATTCAGTGAGCCTGTGTCTTTTGGTTTTGAGCATTTAATCCATTTACATTTAAGGTGATTATTGATATGTATGTTACCATTTTCTTAATTGTTTCTGGTTTGTTTTTGTAGTTCTTTATGTTCTCTTGTGTTTCCCTCCTAGAGAAGTTCCTTTAGCATTTGTTGAAAAGCTGGTCTGGTGGTGCTGAATTCTCTACTTCTTGAAAATATATTTTCCATGTAGAGTTTATTCTGATAATCCTGAGATTAAAATACATAATACAGTATTTTATTCACAAAAGAACTCCCACATGTAAATGTTTCTCTGCAGTTATGAATTCCAAATTAAATAATATTATCAAAATTGTAACTATAATAAAATTGAAGCCACCAACTGACCTTCTGTTTTTAAGCTTTCTACAAAGATATGTGAGCAGAACACCATTATTTGTTGTTTCAGACTTAAATGCCTAGGTGATCCAAAGGAAGAATTTTGTCAAGAATTGGATAATATTTTGCAAATGATTCAACTTTGTAGATTTAGTGAAGGATAGTTTGGGTTTTACAGCTGGGTTACTTAACTGACATTGAGTACCTGAATGAACTTAGTAAAAAATATAAGAGCTGCCTGAAAATATATAAACACATACTGACAAAGATTAGGGATTCAAAGCAAAAATTCAACTTCAGAAAAGTGAAATTTAAAATGACTCTCTCATGATTTTTTAGTCATTGTTAAGAATTTAAATTTAAGGAAAAATTACTAAGTCAAACAGCATAACATCTGTGTTTGAGAGAAAGTGTTACCATTGTTTCTAAGGTACTTGATATGGAAATGTTTGGGTTTTAAATCAATTTGTATTATCATAAGAAATTTCAACACCGCATTTATCAAAGCAAGAAAAGGAAAAGCTGTTAGAATTAAAGAATGATGGTACCTCTGGAACATAATTTCAAAAGAACAAGTGATACAAATTTTAGTCAGTGGAAAAGGGAGTTTCCATTCATCAGAGACAGAGCAATAAATTATCATCTGCCATTTGCTGTCTCCCACATCTATGAAGTGTATTCCTTAGCAGTGGTGACTTTAAGAATTTGAACAGACCATTCATCATGTCTTGATTAGAAATGCAGTAGATACTTCAAAAATTTATAGTCATAGCTGTGGTTGTTTATGAGCTAGACTTTGTTTGGAAGTTTTATAAAATTCAGTATTGAATATTTCCCTGAATATTTTGTTTTATTTTTCTTATTATAATACAAAGAAATTATAATTAATGTCTTCACTAGTGTGCTTTATAAAATGTTATCACTGTACAAGTGTGTTAGAACATGCAAAGTTTGGGAAGCGTTGCTTCAGAGCAGGGGTCCCCAACCCCCAGGCCGCGGACCAATACTGGACCAGTATTGGTCCATGGCCGGTTAGGAACCATGCCACACAGCAGGAGGTGTGCAGCGGGCAAGCAAGCGAAGCTTCATCTGCTGCTCCCCATCGCTGACATTACCTCCTGAACCATCCCCCACACACTCACCATCCGTGGAAAAATAGTCTTCCACGAAACCGGTCCCTGGTGCCAAAAAGGTTGGGGACGGCTGCTTTAGAGGATTGTAGAACAGTTTTCTCTGCATGAGAATCTGGCCTTTGGTTAACTCTGAAGCTCTGTTCCCCTGGTAACCTAATACAAGTAGAATGTCAGTTGTTTCTAGGCAACATTGCGTATGATAAAAATAACCCCTGATTGGTAAATTATATCTGCATTGAGAGGAACTATAAATGAATTATAAATACCTGAAGGGGATCCATAGCTTTGGACTTCCCATAGTTTGGCAGTTCTTTTTCTGGGCATGTCTCTGCAGGAATCCTAAAATGTACGCTTATAGTTATTGCAAGAAATATTGGCTCCTCTTAAGCCAGGGTGATTTGCACACCCACCCAATATGGATCTCATGTCCTTGCATCTGAGTTGTCACCTGGGGAGAGGATAGCTCGGGGGTGGCTATTGAATTGTTGCTAGGGGTCCCATGGAAAAGCAAAGACTGATGCTGCCTGGAAGGCAAGAAATAGTTCCTGTTCTAGCCTTCTAGGTAGAGGGCTGCCAGATATAGTCTATGAAAGTCTAATGAGCATGACCATTTAGTTGAATTGAAGGAGACCCTCTGGTAGGGCAAAGTGTAAATATTTATTTTTCATACTCCTGAAAAAGGAGCCACTGTGATGTCTGACCATTCCCTTCCTAGTACATGAGGGACTATTTTCCCATATCTATGGAACCTCTCATCTCACTATTGTTTTAATTGTGTATGTCAATATTTTGCTATTTCTTGTTTTGGTCACTGAAATATAAACTTGTTCATATTGGTAAGGAACCGTGGGTGCATCATAAGGCCATAGTGGGATACCAAGTCTTTACAATGAAGTGGATGAGTCCTGCAACTCAATATTGCAAACACCAACTCTTAGTTTGTGCCAAATATTGTTCCAAATTCTTTATATAATTAATCTTCATAGCAACTCTACGAGGTGGGTAGTATTGATATATCCATTTTACAAATGAGGAAACTAAGGCAGAGTTGAGAAATTTGACATAGTGAATTGTGGGGCTGGGATTCAAACCCAAGTAGTTAAACTTCAGAACCCAAGTTCTCATGCATTATGCCTAATGTACTCATCCTCAGAATAACAACTACTCCTGACATTTGTGTCACACACTCTGTACTAGGCATTGTGCTGAGTGCTTTCTGTACATTAATCTTATTTCATCCTGAAAAAAATCCCCAGTAAAAAGGCATCCTGTATAGTTGAAAGATGAGGAAATTGAGGTACAGATATACTAAGGACTTTTCTATTTGATAGTGTTTTGCGATTTGCAGACAGGAAATTCAGAATAATGTCTGATGCTCCATCTTTCAATTCTATGATTTAATCTTCTGTGCAATTTCAATTTTAAAGTCATTAGAAATCAATGTACAACAGAGTCCTCCTAAATCCTGAGCATCTTTAGGGTACGAGAAAAGCCAAGAAAGAGGACACAATGTCTCCTCTACCTAAGTGTTTCCTAGTGTGTATTTCCTGGATCATAAGATCATAAGTGATATTAACAGGTGGATAGTAAAAAAACATGTTCTATGATCATGTAAATTTGAGAAACATCAAGTTAAATCACTGGTTCTCAATCTGGAAGATTTTTTGCCCCCTGGGAGACATTTGGCAACGTCCAGAGATATTTTTGATTGTTACAACTGGAAAGAGTGGTGCTGCTGGTATGGAGTGGGAAAAGGACAGGGATGCTGCTAAACAGCTGACAGTTCCCAGGATGGTCCCACACAGTGAAGAATTATCTGGTCCCAAATGTCAGTAGTGCTGAGATTGATAAACCTTGGGTTAAATATAATTATGCATTTTTGTCTTATATAACCAAAGAATCTTTTCTTGTGGGATATCTGTTGGGATTGGGATTCTATGAAACATAGTTAGGACCATAAAAATGTCCACACTGGGTTCAGGCCATATTACTTTCTAAGTGATCAAGTTGGTTCTCAAGTAGTTTCTGAGCCTGTTATGCTAAAATAATTTTTTAGGCAGCTTTTTAAATTTCAAACTAAAGCTGTTCTGTCCTTTCAGCTAGATCACGTATTTAGCAGCCTAGAACAGAAAACACAGGTAAATGCCAGCTTGAAACTTTCTCAAGTGAAAGCATTCTAGTTTCCATGTGAGGTCATAATTATAAAAAACTCTATAATGGGGCATATATGTTATGTAATCAGGAACAGATCATTTTGAAGCCACATTATCAGAAACCTCCCCAGGTTGCTTAACACAATGACAGTTTTCTTGGGCTAGTCCATGAAGAAATTTCAATCAAGTCAAATGTCAGTCAGCAAGTGGAAACACTACAGGTCCTTAGTATTTTCACTTGGATCATCAAAACTCCTCAGTTTCGGATTGTCTCCCTACCCTTCTTTCAAACACACACACACACACATAGGCACCATTTTGGAGCTATGACAATTTAGTGGGTGATTACTTCATTTTATACAGAAATCTGAAGAACCTAGAGCAGTGGTTCTCAGCCTTGGCTGCTAGAATCACCCAGGCCCCACCCCCAGAGTTTTATTTAATTGGTTTGTGGTAGAGCCCAAGCAACATCATTTCTTTAAAACTCATCAAATGATCCCAATATTCAACCAGAGTTGTAGGCCATGGACCTAGAGCAATTGTTCTCCAGCAAGCCCCAAAGACTTGCAAAAACATAGATTGGTAACCCCCACGTTTCTGATTCAGTAGGTCTGGAGGGGCCTCCGAATTTGCAATTCCCACATGAGGTTGATGCTGCCATTCCAAGGACCATATATTGAGAACCACTGGCCCTAGAGCGCTCTCTTATTAAAGAAACTTGGAAGTTTCCTCTTACTTACAGTTTTGTTTAAATCTCTAGGTGAAAAGGAGTTACTTATCAGATATTTTACCATTTCTGGTTAATCAAACCAGAAGCAAACCAAGCCATTTCTCTTCTCCAGTTCAGGTTAGATCTAGACACATGCTGAATCATGATATTGACCATAATCAAACAGATTGAGGTTTACAAATGTAAAACTCAGGAAATAGCTAACTTCTTTCCAGGCACTTGCTTGTTTCCCTTTGTCCAATAAATATGTTCAAATCATAATGATTAAAACTGTGTAATAATGAAAATAATGAGACAACTTAAATTTGCATAGGGCCATGTGAGCTCATCTAATTCAACCCAGTACCTTATAGCAGGTAAGGAATCACTCTCTTGTTTGTAGAAATCAGGATGGGAGAAGGGAACAGGGTGGACAAAGACATATGTATGCATTCTAGCACAGCCTGAGATGGAAACCAGCCTGACAGTTGTAAAGGGCAGTGTGTGGACAGAGAAGGAACTAATACGAGACAGGAGGAGGGTGCCACAAACACCCAGCAGAATAATTTGGATTTAGTGATATAAGCAATAGGCTGTTCAGAGTTCTTGAGCAGAAGGGTCTCATGAGACAAACCATGCTTCTGCAGTCTTAGTCCAGTGGATCAGTTTAAAAATGAACAGATGCGTTTTCCATCACTGCAAGGTGTAACAACAGATAGAGATGCTGTTTGAAATAACAAGTCACATTGAGATCTTATTGTTTTAGAAAAATCAAGAATTAATTCCAACAGGAGAAATCATGTTTTTTAGGCCCCCAGTAGATTTCCTTTGAGTTTTATCTGAAATCAACAAGAACAGGACAATTGATGACCTACCACAATCAGCCATGCGATTCTCTCCATGTGACACACCCTTTTAGACATTAATAGAAGCCTTGAGTCTAAGTTTCATTTCAGATGGACAGAGACCGTTTCTACCACAAAATAGTTTGACAAGGGATTCCATGATTCTACACTGAGCAGCAAGAAAACACTACAGATTTTTTTTTCCAGTAAATCATAGTTAAGTTTAATTTTATTCAAGACATTCTTCTCAGTCTGATTAACTTTCCAAGGATCTCTGTTTAGTTAATTGGGTCATAAAGTCATCTTCTTTATCAGCAAAGTAGGAATTTTAGAGCACAGTAATTGAGAAAGTTAAGTTCTCTTTTTAGGTCTTAAAGGAAGACTAATTTTTCTGGTTATTTCCTCAAAGAAAGGCCTTATGGTACAAACATCCAAAGGAGACAGCTGAGGGAATTCCCTGGCGGTCCAGTGGTTAGGACTCCTTGCTTTCACTACCAAGGGCCCAGGTTCGATCCTGGGTTGGGGAACTATCCCTCAAGCTGCACGGTGCCAAAAAAAAAGAAAAAAAAATAACAAAGGAGGCAGCTGAAATTTGAGGCTGAATTCTGAATGCCAAGAGGTGCTGAAAATGCAGCCATCGCTTAGGAGTAGTGGATCAACTCCTGGAACAGCTGAACACTGAGGTTTATAGTGTGAGGAATGAAGCACAGGAATCCAAGGAGTATATTTAGGTTTCAACCCCTTGGGGACAAACTGGAACATCTAAGGAAAATAGGATTCCAGAGAACTGGGCATAGGCCTTCTTAATTTTTGCAAAGACTTCCTTGACCCTACTGCCCCTTCTGCCTACCAACTGGATTGGGCTAGAAGGAAACCCCTGCTGATCTTCAAGAGAAGCATTTCATTAGAGTAGTGAGGAACAAGCCTAGTTTTCAGAAACTTTAAGAAGGAATGGATGGGGAGGATATGGCCATCATAAAGGAAGTTTAAGAGAAGGAAGAAGACAGAGGATTCTAAGTTAAATGGCAGCAGGGTTGAGAAAAAAAACTTTCTTTAAACTAAAGGGAAGCTTTCTACAAGTTAAAGAGAAGTTCTGCATATTTTTTGATGCAGAGGAAAAGTAGCCAAATGCCAGGAGAGGTAGAAAAAGTGATATGAAACCTCTCCACCTCTGTTTCGGTGAAATCCTGAGAGATACACTCAAGGGGATAAAACGCAGTGAAGGTATGAGATTTTCAAGTTGAAGGTACAAGAGAGAACTCACCTTGTCACCACCATGTTTTTGTTGTTGTTTATTTGCTTTCAAATAAAGTTCAGTGGTTACAAACATCATTGTGTACCAGAATCATGCAGGGAACTTGTTAAGCTAGAATCTTTGAGTCCCATACATAGAGATTCTGATTCTGTGTTGGACCCAGAAATCTGGATTCTTAAGCATCCCAAGTGATTTTAATGCTGATGATCTAATCTTTCAAAAAGACTCTCATGTGTTTGTCTGTCCTGTGCAGAGTAGAGATGTGTAGTAGAGGAGAAGGCTTAGGTTTGAGAATGAAAATCTTGAATACGTAGGAAAATGTAAATAAAAAGGATTTCTTAGTGGCACTGAGCACCAATAAGTTAAAATTCAGTATCATGGACCACATCTGCTACCTTCTAGAAGGGCCTTTAGTAGCAGATAGAGTCACACAGGGTGAGTTTTCTAGACACACACCAGGGCCAAAGTGAGGTGTTTGTTCTTGCTTTTAGGTTGGTTTGATGATTGATGTTAATGAAATATCTGAAGTTAGTTACAGTTTCAAAGACAAGTTGAAATCTCCCACTTTGTAGAGAATCACCTGAAGAATGTCCTAATTATATCTTAAGCTGTTGACAAAGAAAAAAGGAAAAACATTTTAAACAGTTTCCATACACCTCACCAGCAACAGGTAATACCTGGCATTTTCCCAGATGTTTCTGGCGTGAGTCAACCAGAACACAGACAAAGAGTCCGGCAGTGGCATCGGGTAGGAGCTAAGCAAGTTGAAGTTCTTCTGTTACGGCACTAAATTGGGAGAGTGGCCTTCAGACTCCCCACTCCACAGCACCATCAGCTCCCCCAGTTCCCTTGTGTGCTCACTTGAACAGCTCTTGCTTTGAGTTTGCTTTCATTCTGGTCCTGTATGCCCTAATTTTAAAAATATTTTTCTTACTCAGTGTTATTAAAACAAAAATAGAAGTTAAAACCTAAAAATGATTTTTGCCAATGGTTCATCATTTTTTGATTAACAGACCCAAAGCATATGAGATTTTATTCCAACCCCTTAAAAAATTTACCATGCATACGTATGTAAATTTGTTTACATACAACAATTTCAGGGATTTCACAGATGACCTGAAGGCTGTGCTCAAGGGCCATGAACTCCAGGTTCAGAATGCAGAGTTAAGGACTGTAAGAGAAAATAGACGTGGGAAATAGTTGATTTTCACTGGAGTGTTCCCGTCTAAGTTCTTATTTCAAGAAGTTTTAGAGAATCAGCCCTTTCTATTCTCATTCCTTTGTTTCCCACTCCTATTGTTGCTCCTGTTTTTATCCCATTCTTGCTTTTCTTCTTTACTTGATCAATTTCTTATTATGGATGAGGTTGAAGAATACCCTTGATGAAATAAACAATTTCTCATTAACAATTATTTTGATATGTGATAAACTGGACATTTTTAAGCTTAATCTGGGTTTTGATTCTAATCTTATCTAATTCATATTTTCTTGTTTTGATCTGTCTCATAATTCTGCCAATATTGGGTAATGTAAAACTCTTTTACGCTATTATTATTGAATAGTTTCTAAAGAATCAAAGATAAATAAAAACTTATTTCCATGTAGCTTTCATAAAAATCCATAATTGATTTGTTTTTGTAAAAATCACATTACTGAAACAATCAAGCATATTACCACAGTTGTGAAATCCTTAAGAGCTATAATAAGTCCAACTGTTGTTAAAAAGCAGCTCCCTTTTCTTGAGTAATTTATTCAATCTAAAAGTAGTCTGTTAGAATTTTTTTTAATTTTTAAATAATACTTGTTTTCCAGAAATGTTATATCTTTTAAAAACAAAATAGTAATGCAATTGCTTAATTTTGTGTTGAATACTGTATTCACTTGCCCCAATTTTTTTTTGTTCAAAGGGTTGTGAATTATGAGAACATCAGTAAAAATGACTACTATACTATTAGCAAAAATGCAGTAACACATGTTTATAATGATGACATTGAATTTATCGAAATTGATCGATGGGAACAAGAATATCTATATCACAGAGAACTCACTAAGATTCCCGTATTTTCACTTTTCCGGAAATGGAAGGCTTTTAACCTGTGGAAGAAGAATGTCCGCTCTAAAAAAATCAGTGGATGTCGCAAATCTCTACAAAAAGATCTGTTCATTGTTAATCATGTACGTATTTATTAATCATGTTTTAAAAGAATTACTCACAGGAAAACAAAGTATTGGTATAGACTGTCCCTGAAATAGAAGATTGCATCTTTCAAGAGAATTGACAATTTTCATCCTGTTTGTCACTTAAAAGTCTGACAATCTAATGTATTTCTACATCTTTTTTTTTACATCTTTATTGGAATATAATTGCTTTACAGTGTTGTCTTAGTTTCTGCTGTATAACAAGGTGAATCAGCTATATGTATACATATATCCCCGTATCCCCTCCTTCTTGCATCTCCCTCCCATCCTCCCTATCCCACCCTTCTAGGTGGTCACATAGCACTGAGCTGAACTCCCTGTGCTATGCAACTGCTTCCCACTAGCCATCTATTTTACATTTGGTAGTGTATATATGTCCATGCCACTCTCTCACTTTGTCCCAGTTTACCCTTCACCCCCCTCCACTAGTGTCCTCAAATCCATTCTCTATATCTGCATCTTTATTCTTCTACATTTTAACTAAGGTTGCAAAACACTAAAGTATAACAAGAGAGTTGCACAGTTCCCCTTTACTTAGAAGCAGCTTCAGAGGTTTGGATTCATGACTCCCTTTCTTGTTGATCAAGAAAGTTGTATATCCTTTTGAACAGAGCAGGACAGCAAGCCCTATTACTAATTCTCATTTTTGAGACACTCTGGACTTTATGGTCCAAGATAATTTGGGGGCTTGTTTTCATGGGCCAATAACTCCCAATGTCTCATACATTTTCTTCTATCATGGATTCAGACAGTAGGGAAATTTTTAATATTTACTTTGGAGGAGGGGATTATCATGGAAGAAGAACTATTAAAGGGTATGTGGCCACATTTAAAATCTCTACTCACTCCTTGAATTTTGACTTGCAGTAGAAGTTTTCTATTTGGCCCCTGGGAATGAGCTGTAATCAACATTACTGTCATGCTCAGTGTCCTCAGCTGTCTATTTTATGACACTGAGTCACCTCCCTCTCACATCAGAAGCTTCAAGTTTGCTTTTTACAGGTCATTTCGTTCACTTTGCATATGGTAATCTGAAAGATCATTATCAAGACATCAGTCACACAATAAAGGAACATTCAAGGAATACGGCTCACATAGGTGTTAGTGCAAAACAGATATATAAGATGTACCATCTCAGGTCCTCCATCCCATCAGCGTTCTGGGTTGTGGAAAAGATTCCAATCCTTCTTGACATCGAGCTCAACCCCTAGACCTCTAATTTCACTAAGGACCTATCAAGCATTTGAACCTATTTTACTACCTTTTTACCACCTTTCATCTTTTACCATGTCTTGGACACTATACATTTCATACATTTATTCCTAGGTAAGTAAAATATTTCCTCTTGCATTTAACCTGTATCAGTTCTTAAGGCTTTTTCTCTTTTTTTAATGTGCTGAGAAT
Source organism: Hyperoodon ampullatus (assembly GCF_949752795.1). Classification (NCBI taxonomy): domain Eukaryota; kingdom Metazoa; phylum Chordata; class Mammalia; order Artiodactyla; family Ziphiidae; genus Hyperoodon; species Hyperoodon ampullatus. The sequence continues at coordinate 8,948,445 of NC_136928.1, forward strand.
TGTCATTCTCTCTGCTCACTATTCATACCAATAGTGCTTTGGTCTTGACAACATTTTCTCTTTAATATAGCCCAAGCAGACTAGAAAGTTCTCATCATTTTAATCTTAGATTGACATAACTAATCGAGCCATTGTGTTAGTTTAAATATCTATTAGATGCTATCATTATCCACACACTTACCACTAGTCTTATATTTACAGTGAGTTAATTAAGGGGGCTGATTCTTTTAGACTATGTTGAAGGGATAAATGTGGAGATGTCCTTGAAATTTTTCTTTTTATGATTATTTTTAGTAACCAACCTTATTGGCATCTGTGCCCACATTTCCTTATAACAACTTTATTGAAATATGATTCATACAATTCATTCTTTTAAGGTATACAATTGAATGGTTTTAATATATTCATAGAATTGATCAACCATCACCACAGTTTATTTTAGAACATTCCCACCATTCCAAAAAGAGTGATTAGTATCACTCTCCATTTCTCCCCAACTCCCCCAGACCAAGCCCTGACCCAGCTCTGGACAACCACTAGTCTATGACTTTTCTCTCTTGATGTGCCTAATCTATACATTTCATATAAATAGAACCATACAATATGTGGTCCTTTGTAACTGGCTTTTTTACTTAGCATAATATTTTGAAGGTCCATCTATGTTGTAGTGTGACATTTCTTTTTATTGGTAAATAATATTCACTTGTATACATATATATGTTTTATTTATCCATCCACCTATTGATGGATATTTGGGTTATTCCACTTTTTGGCTATTATGAATAATGCTGCTATGAACATTTGTGTACAAGTTTTAGTCTAGACATATTTTTTTATTTCTTTGGGTATATACCTAGGAGTGGAATTGCTAGGTCATTAGTAACACTGTGTTTAACATTTTGAGAAACTGCAAAACAGTTTTCCGAAGCCACTGCACAATTTTACATTACCACCAACAGCATATGAAGGCTTCAGTTGCTCCATATTCTCACCATTACATCTGCATTTTTCATTATAGCTTTTCTTACTGGTTGTGAAGTGGCATTTCATTGTGGTTTTTATTTATATTACCCTGATGACTAATGATGGTGAGCATCTTTTCATGTGCCTTTTGGCCATTTGTATATCTTATCTGGAGAACTGTCTATTCAGATACTTTGCCCATTTTTAATTAAGTTACCTGTATTTTACTATTGAGTTGTAAGAATTCTTTATATATTCTGGATAAAATCCCTTATCAGATATATGATTTGCAAAACTTTTCTCCCATTTTATGGGTCTTTGCACTTTCATGATGGTATCCTTTGAAGCACAAAAGTTCTTAATTTTGATGATGTCTGTTTTGTCCATTTTTTTTCTTTTGCTGCTTGTGTTTTTGATATAAAAGTCTATTGGTTCATCTCAGGTCACAAAAATTTACACCGATATTTTCTTCTAATGCTTCTATAGTTTTAACTCTTACATTTAGGTCTGCAATCCATCTCAAGTTAATTTTTGCTGATGCCGTAAGGTATGGGTTCACCTTCATCCTTTTGCATGTGGCTGTCCAGTTGTCCCAGCACCATTTGTTGCAAAGACTATTCTTTATGCCTTGAATTGTCCTGGCAGCCTTGTCAGCAATTGCCTGTAAATGTGAGGATTTCTTCACTCTCAATTTTTTTCTGTTGATCTATATCTATCTTTATGCCAGTACCACACTATCTTGAGTACTGTAGTTTAGTAGTAAATTTTGAAATTAGGAAGTGTGACTTCCCCAGGCCTCTTGAATTTCCACATGAATTTTAAGATCACCTTGTCAATTTCTGCAAGGAAACCAGTTGGGATTTTGATAGGTAATGCTTTAAATCTGTAGATCAATTTAGGAAACATTGCCATTTTAACAGCATTAACTTTTCTAGTCTATGAACATATAATCCTTTTCCATTTATTTAGGTGTTCTTTAATTTCTTTCAACAATGTTTTGTAGTTTTCAGAGTATATATTTTACATTTCTTTAGATAAATTTACTCCCAAATATTTTAATCTTTTTGATACTATTGTAAATGGAATTGTTTTCTTAAATTTCATTTTGGATTTTTCATTTTATATATGTAGAATATATATTTATTATAGAGTATATATGTGTATTCTATACATATATGTGTATTCAATGCACATATATATTCTACAATACATATAAATAATATATCTAAATGATATATGTATAAATGTATATAAATAGTATATACATATATATACATATTCTATATAGCAATACAATTGACTTTTTTAACATCTTTATTGGAGTATAATTGCTTCACAATGGTGTGTTAGTTTCTGCTTTATAACAAAGTAAATCAGTTATACATATACATATGTTCCCATATCTCTTCCCTCTTCCATCACCCTCCCTCCCACCCTCCCTATCCCACCCCTCTAGGTGGTCACAAACCACCTAGCTGATCTTCCTGTGCTATGCGGCTGCTTCCCACTAGCTATCTATTTTACGTTTGGTAGTGTATATATGTCCATGCCACTGTCTCACTTTGTCCCAGCTTACCCTTCCCCCTCCCCATATCCTCAAGTCCATCTCTAGTAGGTCTGTGTCTTTATTCCCTTCTTATCCCTAGCTACTTCATGACCTTTTTTTTTTTTCCCTTAGACTCCATATATATGTGTTAGCATACGGTATTTGTTTTTCTCTTTCTGACTTACTTCGCTCTGTATGACAGACTCTAGGTCCATCCACCTCACTACAAATAACTCAATTTCTTTTCTTTTTATGGCTGAGTAATATTCCATTGTATATATGTGCCACATCTTCTTTATCCATTCATCTGTCAATGGACACTTAGGTTGCTTCCATGTCCTGGCTATTGTAAATAGAGCTGCAATGAACATTTTGGTACATGACTCTTCTTGAATTATGGTTTTCTCAGGGTATATGCCCAGTAGTGGGGTTGCTGGGTCGTATGGTAGTTCTATTTGTAGTTTTTTAAGGAACCTCCATACTGTTCTCTATAGTACAGTGGAGAACAGTATGGCTGTATCAAATTACATTCTTATCCACAGTGCAAGAGTGTTCCCTTTTCTCCACATGCTCTCCAGCATTCATTATTTCTAGATTTTTTGATGATGGCCATTCTGACCGGTGTGAGATGATATCTCATTGTAGTTTTGATTTGCATTTCTCTAATGGTTAATGATGTTGAGCATCCTTTCATCTGTTTGTTGGCAATCTATATATCTTCTTTGGAGAAATGTCTATTTAGGTCTTCTGCCCATTTTTGGATTGGGTTTTTTGTTTTTTTGTTATTGAGCTGCATGAGCTGCTTGTAAATTTTGGATATTAATCCTTTGTCAGTTGCTTCATTTGCAAATAATTTCTCCCATTCTGAGGGTTGTCTGTTGTCTTGTTTATGGTTTCCTTTGCTGTGCAAAAGCTTTTAAGTTTCCTTAGGCCCCATTTGTTTATTTTTGTTTTTATTTCTATTTCTCTAGGAGGTGGGTCAAAAAGGATCTTGCTGCAATTTGTGTCATAGAGCATTCTGCCTATGTTTTCCTCTAAGAGTTTGATAGTGTCTGGCCTTACATTTAGGTCTTTAATCCATTTTGAGTTTATTTTTGTGTATGGTGTTAGGGAGTGTTCTAATTTCATACTTTTACATGTAGCTGTCCAGTTTTCCCAGCACCACTTACTGAAGAGGCTGTCTTTTCTCCACTGTATATTCTTGCCTCCTTTATCAAAGATAAGGTGACCATATGTGCATGGGTTTATCTCTGGGCTTTCTATCCTATTCCATTGATCTATATTTCTGTTTTTGTGCCAGTACCATACTGTCGTGATTACTGTAGCTTTGTAGTATAGTCTGAAGTCAGGGATCTAAACGATATATGTATAAATGTATATAAATATTGTATATATATATGTGTGTGTGCATACATATTCTATTTAGCAATACAACTGACTTTTGTATATTGAGCCTGTTTCTTGAAACCTAGCAGAATTTATTATTGACTCTAGTAGCTTGATTGTTTTGTATGTGTTTGTGTTTCAATTAATTAATTAATTTAATTTTTACTGAGGTATAGTTGATGTATAATATATATTTCAGGTGTACAGCATAGTGAATTTTTAAAGATTTTATTCCTGGGGCTTCCCTGGTGGCGCAGTGGTTGGGAGTCCGCCTGCCAATGCAGGGACACGGGTTCGTGCCCTGGTCTGGGAAGATCCCACATGCCGTGGAGCGGCTGGGCCTGTGAGCCATGGCCACTGAGCCAGCGCGTCTGGAGCCTGTGCTCCACAACGGGAGAGGCCACAACAGTGAGAGGCCCGCGTACCACAAAAAAAAAAAAAAAAAGAAAAGAAAAGATTATATTCCTTTTGTACTTATTATAAAATATTAAAATAATGCTAATGCTTATCACTTTCAATGGGCACTCTGGATATACCAGCCTAAGAATGAAACACTTAACCAAGATTCCATCGGAAATTTGCGAACAGCAGAAACAATGATGGGAGAAAAAAACAAAGCACCTTCAGTCTCTCTTACATTCACAACGGCTTTCACATTTGCCCTTTATGCTGACAGCCAGATATTTAGGTTAGGCCAAAGTAATTTCTTAGATCATATATATTTTTTCTTCCTCCAAATTCCCACTGTCAAACTCTAATTTTTTGCAGACCATCAATACCAGTTTTGCTGTCCACCTGGGTCCTAGCTATTTATCCCTTTACTATTAAAACTTATGTTTTTGGCTCAAGGACTTTTTCTCCAGAGTACACTAGACTTTCTTGCTTTCACTGCCACATTTTGATTACAGACTCATTCCTACTCCTGTACTCATGTTAATTTATTTAGTATCTTATCTCAATTCAGAGACATAGCCTCTAAACGTCTGCTTCTTTTTTTTTAATTAAGTATAGTTGATTTACAATATTATATTTTTGCTTCTTTTTTATCATGAAAATTCCTCCATTAGATGAATCTTAAGGGCTATATGACTTCCTAGATGTTTTGTCACATAAATCTCTTCATTGAGGACTCTACTAATTATAACTTCCCTTTATTTGGACTTAGAAAAAATAATTAAAGCACTATTTCATGTTGGTCTGAATGACTATTGGTTGTCCTGTTTTGGAAACTCCTAGAAAAGAGTCCAAGAGTGTGCTATATATAACACTTAACCCAGTGTCACATATAAATAAATTTAAGTTAACTTTTTAAAAATATAATGTTATTACTCCTCCTTTGATTAGATTAGAAGTGAGGGTGAATGACCTAGAAACAATCTTGGAACATGTGCCTTCAAAGCCACCACCCTAAAACCCTGATTTATGATGATGGCATAGAGGAAGATTAAATTATATTATGTGACATTATTCCACAAATACTTCCACTCATTCTGCCAGCCCACATTGCAAGGTAGATTCTTAATAGTGACTGTTACCCACTGAAATTTTTAAGTTAAAATTTGTCTTTGTTCTATATCATAACCTCTTAGATCAATAGATGGGCCCATCCATTATCATGGTGACTGGACATTGTAAAGTCCTAAGGTAACACTAAGAATCTTTTAGTAGCTATTAGCCAAACCTAGTGAAATTTAAGATATTGCCCCATCCTCTGTTACTTGCCCTCAATTTCATGGTTAAAAGACATGTATTCAAAATGAAAAGAAAGGAATTCAGATAAATCTGATAATTCAAAGAATACTTTCAGAACAAAATTTCAGAAGTGTCCCTTTTCAATGTATGCACTTTGTAGCTGTAGCTGAAATTAACATATAGAGCTATCTATTTTCCTTAATTACCATTCTTGCATTCCCAATATTTTTATACTTCTAAAAGGCAAGGGTTTTTTTTACTAAATAATGATACATTTCTATTTTCATTTAGTATTTGCGACCAGCTCTCCTTAAAATAAATGAATTGTGTTATCAATTGAGTTTTATGGGACTTTGTTATATTGAAAAATATCACACCTACACCCTGCAAGAATTTAAAGTTGCACAAGCTGTATGGCTAGAGAAGGTGAGGAACTTTGTCTATAAGTTTCAAGATTTTTTTTTCCCTATTACTGATACTTTGGTACCACTAATGATACATATTCATCAATGTCTAGGTGACAGAGCGCCTAGAAGAATTTCGAAACAAGGCCAAAGAAGTGGTCAGAAAGGCTTGTCGAGTTGCTTTGTGTGCTGCAGGATTTATGCCTGATGACTGTGCATATGAACTTATTGAGGGTATGAAAGGGAAAGAACTTCAATAGATCAGAAGTGTTGGCTTTCCAAAATGTTAATTCGTTTTCATTCCACCTTTCTATTTTAAATAAGGACCCTATTTTTCAATTCTTCCAATCTTTGCTTGTTAGATTATAAATTCAATGTATATTGTAGAAGGGGATAAAACAGTAAGTACCACATCTTCCTTGCATTACCCTTGTTTGTGTATAGTATTTCTAAACTGGTTACAGAACCTTTATTTCACAAGCATTTTATAGTGGACTCCGGGCCTCTCTCCTTAAACGTACGTCCAACCTACTAGTACAGACAATAGGTTTGTTAAAATTAAGGGACTGGATGGATCTCAGAATTGGCCTCAGCTGGTAGGGACTCTAAAGGATAATTTTATGCAGGCAGAAAAGGAGGGTAAATGTGTTCCTGGAAAGAGGTGGCATGGGACAGAGATCAGATCCTGTTAAAGAAGATGTTAGTAAGCTGTCTAGTCTTTTGTTAAGTTGAAATCCTTTGATGTGGAATTTGTTTGGATAACTGGGCTCTTTCCTGAAGTCTGAAATAGCTCATGAACCAAAGCATTTTGTCATTTTTGAATTTTACTTGTCTCTTAATCCATATTGAAAGAAATGGAGTTTTTACACAAGAATTCTTGTCTTTGTGTCTTCTGTTGTTCTTAGGTCACTGTAAAATGCCAGAAAGTGGAAGCCTCATTGAGTTGCCTACTTCTGGAGACTCCAAGAAAATGACATACACAGAGCAGGCCAGCAAAAGGAATCACTGCATGAGGCTAACATGGTAAATTGTTATTATTTCTTTCATGAAAAACTAGAGCATTCATCCTTCTCAAGTTTCATTAAAGTTAAAGCCATCATCACAGGATTCACTAGTGACAAGGGATTTGGAGGACACAGTAACCTGAATGCAGGCTCCAGAAGCCTGCCCTTCCAGCTGCCAACTAGCAAAGCAGCCAGAGAAGGTGGAGGGCATGTCCAAGGCCAAGAGCTCCTCTTTGATCACTAAGGCTTTGTTTCCCTCTAGCCCAGTCAGGAGCACTGGGCAGGCTGTAGTAAGGAGAAGTCAGGCACACAGAGATTTGTGGGCCTCCTTGAGTGGATCTGGAGGGTCTGCTCCACCTGTCTGGTCCCTAAAGAGCTACAGGCAGCTGCGTGGCCACACAAAGTTCCACCCTCTCCCTAAGGCAGGTTGCCACGGGGAGACCAGGGAAGAAAGTCCACCTTCTGGGATCTCACCAGGACCTTCCACCTGCTTACCCAACTGGGTCTTGCCCTTGTCCCAGAGTTTGGATTCCACGTCATTCTAAAACCTCATCACTGCAACTAACTCTTGCAAACAAAATCACCAAACGTTATCGGAACAGTTGTATGTGGCACTAGAAAACATTGATGACTGTTACTCCGTGCTCACTAACTTGGTCCACATTTTACAACCATTTAATAAATCTTAATTGTGCCCCAGTTTATATGTGAGATAATCTGGTGATAATGTCTGTATTGCAACAGAAGGCAGTGAAGCAGTCCTGAGGCCACTATCATAGGCTAGAGACCCCTCAGGCTCCACTTAAGCAGCATAAAAAGTTATTTCAAATACCTTGCTGACTCAGTTTACATTCTAAGCACTCAAGTAGGGAAACATGAAATTTTCATCTTTGGGTTAGCAATTGCTCTCAAACAATATTTATTCAATAGCAAAGATTTTATTACCATTAGAATGTAAGTCACAGATATATATTTACTGATTTCTTCTTTAAAGCATCTTTTAAAAAAATCTTATGGCCCCTAATGAGCTATGTGCTTTTTTCATAACTATATTGCTCATTAAATATTCTACTGAATGGTTAGAATGCCTAGCTAAATTGATGCTATATATTTGAGTATATTAGTGTCTTAAAGTGAAGAATGTCTAAGAACAACTGTTCTGGACAATTAATCTCTGATATTGTAATATAAATGGAAAGTCAAAGATAAATTATGATATTTAAAATTTTAAATATTTTCATTAGAGTCACTTTCAAAAGTAGGTAGTAAGTATAGAAAACTGAAGCAGTATTGTTTTTCTTTTTTTATATTTCAATACTTTAATCTACAGTTACATTATTTCACTTTTGTCAACTGTTCCAATAATGTCCTTTAAGACATTTTTTTTTCTCTCCAAGAAATGATACAGTTCAAGATCATGTAGTTGTCATGTCTCTAATCTCCTTAACCTACACTTTTTAGCTTTTCTTTGTCTTTCATGGTAGTGAGATTTTTGAAGAATACAGGCCAGTTGTTTTTTCAGATGCTCCTCAAGTTGGATTTACCTACTAAAAACAGTTAGGATTTGTTTGCTGTTTTTACCCCTAGACTGAGAGCATATAGTGAAAGCATTTGGACTACTCTCTGCCCTGCCCAGTTTGGTTATGTTGGACATTTGAAATACAGTTAATTGGATTGATTTGGTTTGTTTGCATTTAGTTTAATGTTGTTTTCCCCCATCCTTGTTGGTTTACTTTTATGTTACTGAATATGTAGAATATCAGGATGACTTCAAAAGTCAAAACTATACCAAAAGGCATTACTCAGAGACATGTTCAGTCCCCTGTCTTTATATCCAGCTCTAGGCAACCAAGATTTGATTTCTTTCCCTATAGTGTTTGCCTTTTCCAAAATGTCATATGAACAGATCTATATAATATATAGTCTCTTGTGTATTTTACTTAGCATGCTTTTGAGATTCATCCACATTCCGTATCAGGAGTTCATCCTTTTTTAGGTATTATTTTCTTTGTTTCTTGCCATAACTTGGTGGATGCTGTTGTCCTCCTTTTACAGATGACAAAACGATGCACAGATTAGTTAAATAAGCCCAAGTTCATACAGGGAGAGTAGAGCCTGTATTTGAACTCTGGCTGTTTGATTTTTTTTTTTAATTTTGAGATAATCATAGATTTGCAAGAAATTGCAAAGTGCAGAGAGGTCCTGTGTACTCTTCACTTAGTTTCCCTCAGTGGTTACATCTTACATAACTATAAATACAATATAAAAACCAGAAGATTGACATTGTATGGTGTACAGTGTATCATTTTATCACATGTGTAGATTTGTGTAACTACCACCACAATCAAGATACAAAACTATTCTATCACTGTAAATATTTCCCTCATGCTACCCCTTTATAGTCACAGCCACTCCTTCCCCCACCACCATCCCTAATCTTTTTTTTTTTACATCTTTATTGGAGTATAATTGCCTTATAATTGTGTGTTAGTTTCTGCTGTATCACAAAGTGAATCAGCTATATGTATACATACACCCCCATATCCCCTCCCTCTTGTGTCTCCCTCCCATCCTCCCTATCCCACCCCTCTAGGTGGTCACAAAGCACTGAGCTGATCTTCCTGTGCTATGTAGCTGCTTCCCACTAGCTATCTATTTTACATTTGGTAGTGTATATATGTCCATGCCACTCTCTCACTTTGTCCCAGCTTACCCTTCCCCCTCCCCGTGGGCTCAAGTCCATTCTCTACAGCTGTGTCTTTATTCCTGTCCTGCCTCTAGGGTCTTCAGAACCTTTTCTTCGTTTGTTTGTTAGATTCCATATATATGTGTTAGCATATGGTATTTGTTTTTCTCTTTCTGGCTTACTTCACTTTGTATGACAGACTCGAGGTCCATCCACCTCACGACAAATAATTCAATTTTGTTTCTTTTTATGGCTGAGTAATATTCCATTGTATATATATGCCACATCTTCTTTATCCATTTGTCTGTCAGTGGGCATTTAGGTTGCTTTCATGTCCTGGCTATTGTAAATAGTGCTGCAGTGAACAATAGTGTACATGACTCTTTTTGAATTGTGGTTTTCTCCGGGTATATGCCCAGTAGTGGGATTGCTGGGTTGTATGGTAGTTCTATTTTTAGTTTTTTAAGGAACCTCCATACTGTTCTCCATAGTGGCTGTATCAATTTACATTCCCGCCAACAGTGCAAGAGTATTCCCTTTTCTCCACACCCTCTCCAGCATTTATTGTTTGTAGACTTTTTGATGATGGCCATTCTGACTGATGTGAGGTGATACCTCATTGTAGTTTTGATTTGCATTTCTCTAGTGATTAGTGATGTTGAGCATCCTTTCATGTGTTTGTTGGCAATCTGTATATCTTCTTTGGAGAAATGTCTATTTAGGTTTTCTGCCCAGTTTTGGATTGAGTTGTTTGTTTGTTTGTTTGTTTTGATATTGATCTGCTTGTATATTTTGGAGATTGATCCTTTGTCAGTTGCTTCATTTGCAAATATTTTCTCCCATTCTGAGGGTAGTATTTTTTTTTCTTTTCAAGCTTTATTCGTCTAAATGACTATCTAATTGAGAACACAATGCATGTCCTAACAGTAAATTCTGCTAGCTCCCTTTTGAATTATCTCACTGACAAGTTAAAACGGACACCTTCGGCAGATGTCATTCAGAAATGGATTACAGAAGAGAAGCCTGAAGTCGCTGATAAAAAGGTATATTCAGACACAATTAAGAAAATTCATTGGTCAACATTTATTGAGGAGTGCTTACTATGCACTGTGAATTATGCTATTTTCTGTGTACTGGAAAAATAGGAGAAATGCTTAGAGGATTTCACAGTATAATCAGAGTCTACCATACACACATGAAATGACAGAATGAAAGTCAGCATATCAGCAAGTATCTAATAGCAGAGAAAGCATCCATTGTGCTGAATATTGCAGTCTCTCTGACAGGCACTTGCTAAAGGTTCCTCATGTGTTCACTCAATAAATATTCCTTAAGTATCTACTATGTACCAATCCCTATGCTTGGTATTAGGTACACAGTGATGAAAAGCATAGATAGAATACTTGCCCCCAAGAAGCTTACAGTCCAGGGGTCATCGTGAGCATGAACTGGCAGAGAGAAGCAGGGAAGGTGGTATAAATGAAAGAGATAAACAATGGTTTAGAGGCGAGAAGGAGCAAATCATGGGAGCAAACCTTTGTGCTTTCAGTGAATAACCTCTTAGGAGGATGTTGATCTTAGAAACACAGAGTAATGTAAGATATTTGAGATTAAATAGTACAAATTTGTGCATTCTAACATAGCTTATCTGATAGCCCAGTAAGCTTTTCCCCAGCTCCATCCATGACAGATACCTAAAAACTTAACAAAACATGCATATCTGGTTTCATCAAGCTTCCTACCTTCATATCTCTGCATCCCCCCAGGAGACCCAATATGCAGTTTCAAGGCCTGTCACTCTTTGCCATAGTTTTCCTTTTCTCCAAAAGTTGAATTTTAGCTGCATACTCCTTTTCATTACTTTCTCTCCTTCCCTATTCTCAATTCCTTTTTTCTCAATACTACCACATTTTGAAAGTAACATTTATCTTTCTAATTATAAAAGTAATGTATGCTAAGTGCAGAAAATTTGAAAAACACAGAAGTATACAAAGAAAAGCATCCTCTGCTATACCAAGTTAACTATATCCAAGGGGGAAAGAAAAGAATCATACTTTACTTTCTGCTTTATCACCTACTTTTTCTACTTATCAATGTATTATGAAAAATCTCCCAAGTCAATATGTATTTTTTCCATATAACATTCTCACATAAAAATGTATTATACATCTTGTAAATAATTTTCTATTATTGATCACTTTCTCACTAGTCCAAATAATGCTGCAAAGAATATCTTTGTCTATACATTTTTCATACATCTCTGATTCTTCCCCTTAGAAGAAATTCCTAGATGTGGAATTGTTGGATCAGAAACATGCTCACTTGTTAAGGCTTTTGAAACTGATGCATAACTTTCTAGAAAGTTTTGTGTCATTTTACAATCTTCCTAGCAATGTTTGAGAAGGAGCCTTTGGCCATATGCACACTAGATATTATCATTTATTGCAATCTTTGCCCATCTGATGGATGTAAAGTAATATGTCACTACTTTTAAAAGTTATATTCCTTTAACTGCCACCACAGTACAGGGATAAGAGGATAGGTCTCATGATGAGAAAGACCTGAGTGTCAGTTCTGATCTGCCACTTACAAACCAGTGTGTCCTTGATGAAATGTCTTACCTTCTCCAGATCATAGTTTTCTCATGGGAATAAAAATGATACCTGCTACATATGATTCGTGTGGGATTTACATGAATAGTTAGCACTGCCTGGCACACAATAAATACTCAATAAATGTTACTGAATAAAGTATTAATATCTTGAGGAAGAGAAGGAAGAGGATGTTGATTGATATTTCCTTTAAAAAATGTCAGATTATGCCCTTTGCCCATTTTTCTATTTAAATATCTTTCTATTTAATATCAATTATGATGCTATTAGTATATATTTCTATTGACTATATCAAGTATATTTCTATTTAAATATAACCAACCTTCTATCTGCATTACTATATACATTACTGATATATTTTTCCAGTTTGTTGTTTGCCTTTCCACTTTGTTGATAGTGTTTTTACAAGGAGAGAAGTTTTACACTGTCATGTAGTCTTTCCATATTTGCCTTTATTTTTTAATTTCTATGGTAGCATTCTTTGAAAGACATGCCAACATTATAACATCAGCTAATTGTGTAAGCTTAAGTTTATGTGCCTTCTGTAATACAGAGGTTTTTTTTATTTTAGACCTTGGTACTTATATCTTTATAACACTGCAGAAGTGTTCATTTCAGGGGGTCCCTGTGTTGGAGAAGCAGGAAGAAGATGAATCTCTCATTCCCATGTTTGTCACAGAACTGATTTTGACAGTCCAGTCACTGCTCTTTGAGCCTCCTTTGGAAGATTTTCTGGTATGTGTTTCCTCATATAACATCCATGTATAAATACCTTTTTGAAAAATGAAGCAACTGTTCTACTGTCACATGATTGGCAGGGTTGCTATTGTCCGTTCTCCAAAATGATCGTAAGGAAAAGACAAAGCATTGTTCTGCACACAGCATGGCATCTGCATTAAAGTTTAGCATATTTTCTTTAACTTGAGACAGACTAGGGGCTTGGTAGGGTGCACCACCAAGAAAACATATGCTATACAAAATGTAAAATTGACTAGAGGCATCCCTCCAAGAAATCACTGTGTTGTAAGTACCATTTTTTAAATCTTTTAAAGTATGTTGCATCTGAGTGTTGTTTTGGTATCTACTGCTGTGCAGCAAATTACCACCTATTTGGCAGCTTATAGCAACAGCCATTTATTACTTCAGTCTCGTGGGTCAGAGATCTGGGCACTGCTTAGCTTCTTCTCCGCTTCAGGGCCTCTCCATGCAGGCTGCCCTTCGGGTATTGTCTGGGCTGAGGTCTCCTTAGAGGCTTGAATGGAGAAGGATCCACTTCCAAGTTCCCTCAGGTTGTTGAAAAAATTCATCTCTAAGCAGCTATGGGATTGAAGTCCCTGGTTTCTTGAGGGAAGTCCAGTGGGCACCACCCTTAGATCCTAGGAACCACCTATAGTTCCTATAGTTCATGTGGCCAACTCTATAAGCAGTTTACAATATGGGTGTTTGCTTCTTCAAGACCAGCTGGAGAATTTCCTTTGAGAAGGGCCCAATCCCTCTTTTAAGGGCTTTCACTTGATTCAGACAGGTTTACCCTGGATAATCACCTTTTGGACTAACTCAAAGTCAACCTAATTATATCTGCAAAGTCCCTTCAGCTTTCCCTGTAATATAACATAATCATGGCTGTGGCATCCCATCACATTCGCAGATCCCCCCATACTCAAGAGGAGGGAATTATACAGGGCATGTAAACCAGGGAGAGGGGATCTTGGGAGCCATCTTAGAGTTCTGCCTTCCCCATTTGGGTACAGGCATAGATTAATAAACCAATCAGAGTCTATATTTTCTGCCCTTAGCTGTGTATTGTGGTACAGAAGTACTAGTAGTCAGGATCTCTAGATTCTAGTCTTGACTCAGAATCTCTAGAGTCTAGTCTTGACTTTACTCCTATGGGGAAACTACTTACCTCTCTGGGGTTCAGTTTATAATCTGTGAGATGAGGTGGCAGATGAGTTTTAAGGTTGCTTCCTCTTCCAGCAGTCTATGACTCCATAATTTATCAGATCATCAGGCTATTTTAGGTTATTTACAAGGACAAGCAGACTGCTGAGTTCCCTGTGGTTGGACCTTCGTTCAGGAGCTCCCACTCAGAGAGGCACTGGGCTCTCATGTCCCTTCCGGGCCAGAAGACTCTTGGCCTTCACGTGGAAGGCAGAGGTTTCTGTGCAGCAGATGATGCAAGAAAGCTCTCTCCAGCAAGCAGCTGGTTATTCTCCTTAAGCCCCAAGTGACAAGCCTTGAAAGCCTTAACATTCTCTGTATTTCCTGTTGTAGGGTCCAACTCCCCACAAGGGTGTTTTTAATTCCTACCCATGAAGTCATAGGCCAAGCATGTTCATGTGTTCACACCACACATAAAATTTTGCTTCATGTAATCCCAAATTAGCCAAGGGCAGTATAAACTGCCATGAGTGGATCACTCATGAATTTTCTATTTTTTCTCACTCTTATTTTGTTCATTAGTCTTAACATTTCAAGCACACATACACACATACAGCTTCGTCTAAAGGAAAATTATATACCTAAATCTTGACATCTGACATTGTTCTTTCTTGGGTTAACTATGGTTTCCTAATAATTGATCCAACATACATTTTCCAGTTCGTTTCTTTCCTATTGTGTTTGATAGACCTCCCGTGGCATATGACTCTATTTACTGCTCCCACCTCTGGAAACAGACTCCCCTTGGTTTAATTTCTCATGGTTTTACTCCTGTGCCAACATTTTTTCCTTTTCAGTACTCTATTTTGGAGTCACTTTTTTTGTCTGACCTTTGACTGTTGCGATCCTGAAAGGCTCCCTCCTCTTCACATTTTTTATGTTCCTCTGGGGGCTTGTGTCCGTGCCTGTTGTTCCAACTACCACTTCTAGAATGGTGACTTTAAATAAATATTTCCATCTTGTACTTTTCTTCTAGACTTCAGACTTGGAGTCATCTGGAAATCTCCACAATTAACTCCAACTCACCAAAATAAATTGAACTTATCAACTTCTTCCAAAACTTGCTCCTCCTTCCATATCTCCATTTCAATGAAAGGCAGTATCCACATGCCCAAACCAGCAATCCAGGAGTCATCCTACATCCTCCCTTACCTCTTTGAGATCAAGGCAGCGAGTCCTGTGTGTTGACCTTAGTTGCACCTCCCCTCGATGGGAACCTCATCACCTCTTACCTGACCTGCTGTGATAGTCTCTTCTGACCTGCCTGCCCCTCTTCCTTCTAGTTCATTTTCTACATTGCTGACTGAAAGATTATTTCATAGGCAAATCTGATCATGTCACTTAAAATTAAATTTCTTCATTGTCTATAGGATGCTTTGTGAGATGTTGATAGGCATTCTAGGAGAAAAGGGTTTGTGGTAGGCATTTGCATATTAACAAATATGGAAAATCCTGTTTAGTAGATCCAGAGGAAAATCCTGTTTAACCTAAGGTTTCTTCCCAAACTTATGTGACATTGGGACCCTTTTAACTCAGGGTAGTCCATGGTCACAATCTGGGGAATGCCAGACCACCAGCTAACACTGGAACCCAGCATCACTCACAGGGCCTTTCAAGAAGGGGACGACTGCATCATGACTGCATTTTTCCACACTGACACTTATGCTCCAGCACCCAGACCTGCCAGCCCCCCTTGGGCCTCTCACATACAATGACTTACAAGGACTGTACTCCCATCTTGTATACTTGACAAGTTCCTGCTCGCCTTTTAAGACTCTTCTCAAGAAGTACCTTTATATCATTTAGATATATATTATTATAAATTATAAATTAATTCACGCTCATCAAACTTGAAAAACACAGAAAAAGATTATTAAAATCATCTGTAATACCATGTGTCAGAAATAGAAACAACATTTTAACATTTTTATACTTTTTTTCCAATCTTGTTTTAGTACATACTGCTATACCAACACACCTAACTTATCATGAGATTTTACACATACATTTTTAAAATGGGATGTTATACACCAGTTTCATCCTGCTCTTTTTTTTAACTTAAGATTACATTATAAGCTTTTTCCCATGTAATTAATCAATCTTTGAAGAGATGCCTAATTTCCATTCATATAAATATACCATAACTTAACCATTCTTCTATTTTTGAACACTAAGGTATTTTTCTAATTAATTTTTATTATAATTAATGCTTCAATGAGTGCCCTTCCACATGAATCATTGTTTACATATCTAATTTTTTCTCTTAGGATTGATATCTAGGATGGAAATTACTGCTTAAAGAATATTAACTTTTAACCCACCTTTTGAACTTTCCCTGATTCTCTTAGGCATACTTTGGCCTTCATTCCCTTATGACTTTTCTGTGTTTTTTTTCATGTTTCAAATGAATGTAATATATTCATCTTAATGTGTTGCAACTTTTTGCTTATCTACCTCTCTTTCTATTAGAAAACATATTTCCTGAAGACAGGGACTCTGTCTTCTGATTTGTCATATATTCAGAGTCAATGCAGTACCTGGCATTGTTGAATGAGTTATTCTTATTTATTTTAGCAGTTTAGAAAATTCAGAACTTTTTATAAATTTAACCATGTGTGTGTTTACATTTATGTTTGTGCTTTTCTCTCCAACAGGATGGTATTTCAGGCACAATTAATCATTTCCAAAACACTGTCTTATCAGTTCCTAATCTTGTGCCTGATTCATATTTTGATGCTTTTACCAGCCCTTACATTAACAACAAATTGGAAGAAAAAACTTGTGGATTTGGTCCAAGCTTATCAGCAGTATTTGATGATGATAAGAATTTTCACACAATTATCGTTCAAATAAAGGTATACTTTCTTTTACTAAAACTATTTTTATAATATTTTTGATTTTTAAGAAACTGGGTAACATATTTTCTTCCTGTCTTATCTTTAGATTAAATGCTACTTAATCTCTAAATGCTAAAGTGATTTTTTTTAAGTCCTGGTAGATTAGAGCACTGATTATAAGAAAGAGACTTAGAAGTACAAGCTATTCAAGATGGTATCACTTTTGTGGTGGGGGGAAATAAGGTTAAAAAGGAGGAAGAGACATTATCTGAACATTGGGTGGTACAGGGAAAATAGAGCAACTGGTGAAAACTTAAGGCCCTGCAAGACAAAAAGAACCAGAAAACCAGAATGCACCCAACTCTTTCCCCACAACCAAAAACTAAAATAAAATAATCTCCACATTGCTCTACTGACAAAACAGAATGCCCTTGAATTATAAATTTTGTAAATCACTCAAATCCATGAGCTGAAGAAATTAAAAAATATTAAATACCTGACAAGGTACTATAAGGAGAAAATAGAAAGTGAAGATTAAAATATTCCTTCTCTTCCCTCCCAAAAAACATGAAACAAAAGCTGCACTATAAACTAAAGTAAATAGCCTCAACAAAATTTTTAAATCAAATTTTTTAAATCAAATTTTTAAATCAAAAAATTCAAAATTTAAAATAAAAATGGAATTTTTTTAAAAAATACAAAATTATCTCAGAAATCAAGACTAAATTGCATCATGCTGGAGAGAATAGCCTGAAATGAAAATGTAATAATGAGTATAAAGACAGGAAAACAATCAGGAGAATGAAAATAAGCTAGAGATAGAAGTAAAAATGGTCAGAGAGAAAATACTTGAAATAGAAAACAGGCAAAGAAGAAATAACATACATATAATTGGAGTGTCTGAAGGAGAAAAACGAAAGAAAGGGTAGAACAAACACATAACTATAGTCCAAGAAAAGAAAATGTGAATCTATATATTGAAAGCGCCCACAGAGTGTCTTGAAAAATTGACCTAGAACAATCAACTCTGAGATACATCCTTTTAAAACTATTAGCTTTTAAAGCTAAAGAAAAATTCCTCCAGGTCTCACAGCACAATGAAAATAACTTACAAAAGTAAGAGAATTAGACTAACATCAGGCTTCTCAAAAACAATGTATAAAGAAAGGCAATGATGGAATGGCATTTTTTAATGAAACTCAAGAGCAGATAATGTGAATCAATAATTTTTATCTAACCAAGCTAGTCCTTCAAATATCAAGGCTATAGAAAAATAGTTTTAAAAAGGCAAGGGCCTAGGGTTTTGGTGCTGATCAGGATTTTTTATGAAATTGGGATGAGTTTCATCCAACCAAGAGATAACTTGGCAAAAGGACTGGCCTTCCTATTTCTGGATCCACATGTAAGGAGCTTGGAAGTTGTCACTCTATTCTAACAAGTAAAAAGCTGAACACACTGACTGAACAGACTGCTATAGGATCTGTAATAGAGGGGAGGACACAGGGGAAACCACAGCCCTCAAGATTGGAAAGACAGAGAGATGAAAACAGGGAGTCGTGGCTTCTGAGAGCAGAGACTATGAGCAGAAACCTCAGTGAGAACCAGTGCCAGACAGGAAAACCTGAACTGTAATTGATGAATTGCTGGAGGCTCAGTGTGAACAACTCTGAGAGTTAAAAACTCCAGGGACCCAGTTATAGGGAACCCCCACATTATTATGAAATTTATCTGCAGGAACTCAACCAGATTCTCACAGTAAATATTAGAGAAAAATTCTCTCATGCTTCCAGCAAGGAGAGGGGAAAAGGAATAATTTGAAATATGTCAGAGCACCCTCTTCTCAACAAGGCCTACCCTCAGAGGAAACTAGTTAACCAGAGCCTAATTTGCTAGTGTATTATCTGATCCTAACTTACCTGGGGGAGGGTAAATACACAACTCCAGCCCACTCTAGCCATCTGTCCCACCTAAGGAGAGAGAGAAAAAAAAGGGAGAAATATTTATGAAGTTCGCAGTTCAGAGGCTCTGGCTCACTAAAAAACTGAGATCTAATCAAAGGACTATAGAATATATCCCCTCCCCTGACACATACCATCCCCTTCCTAAGGACCTATTAACAGCAGTTCCTTTTACCAAATACATCATGTCCAATTATCAAAAAAAAAAAGTTACAAGGCACATTAATAAGGGGAAAAAATTAGAATACAGAGCAAGTATCAGACCCAGACATGGCAGGGATATTGGAAATATCAGACCCAGAATTTAAAACAACTATGATTAATATGCTAAGGGCTCCAATGGATAAGATAAACAGCATGCAAGAACAGATGGGCAATGTAAGCAGAGAGATAGAAATCCTAAGAAAGAACCAAAAAGTGCTAGAGGTAAAAACAAAACAAAACATAACGGAAATGAATAATGCCTTTGACGAGCTTGTTAGTAGACTAGACACAGCTGAGGAAAGAATCTCTGAGCCACAGAATATATCAAGAGAGTCCTAAAAACCAAAAAGCAAAGAGAACGAAGACTGAAAAAAAAACAGAACGGACTATCCAAGAACTGTAGGACAACTTCAAAAGGTGTAACATACGTGTAATGGGAATACTGTATGATTCCAGCTATATGACATTCTGAAAAAGGCAAAAACATGGAGACAGTAAAAAGGTCAGTGGTTACCAAGGGGTTGAGGGTGGGGGAGTGAAGAGGCAAAACACTGATTTTTAGGACAGTGAAAACACTCTGTATAATTCCATAATGATGGATAAATGTCATTATATATTTGTCCAAACCCATAGAACATTCCATACCAAGAGTGAACCATAATGTAAACAATGGATTTTGGGTGATTATGATGTGTCAATGTAGGCTCATCAATTGTAACAAATATACCATCCTGGTAGGGGACGTTTAGTCTTTCTTTAGAATGACTGAAAATGAAGTGGTGCTCAGTGGTGTAGAGACAAATGTAAACAATAAGAAAGCAAGATTTGTGATCCTATGAGTCAGAGCTATAAATTTATATATATATATAAATATATAGAGAGGAAACACTTGCAAAAGGCAAAGAGATGCAATGAGACACAAATGGAACATAAATAGAAACACTGTGAATAGAAGACTTTAACATGCAACTCTCGTCATAAGGCAGGTCAAGTAGGAAAAAAATACATAAGGGTATAGAAGTCCTAACTAACATAATCAATGACAAATAACGAGGAAATAACCATTTAAACAGAAAAAAAATTGAGGGATTACCTTGCAAACATTTATCCAAATAAATTTGAAAACCTAGATTAAATAGATAGTATTCTTAGGGAAACATGGTAATCTAAATCAACCACATTAAAAATAGAAAGCTTACCAATATCCACAGAAGAAATAGAGGAAGTTATCAAAGAAATACCTTGTAAAAAGCACCAGGCTCAGATGGTTTCACAGGGGAATTTTATCAACTCTCCAAAGACCAGATATTCACAATAGCACATAAATTGTTCTAGAATACTGAAAATGCTTGGTGGAAAAAACTTCATTGTAATAACAACAAAGCAGGTAATATATAATATTTAGGAATAAACCTAATAAGAAATGTTTAAAAAAACCTATATAAGGATATCTTTTTAAGTTTTCTTAAAGGCTTCTGGAAGACACAAAAATAGACTTAAAGAAATATTCTTAGATGGAATGACTCAACATAATAGATATTTGTTCTCCCTAGGTTAATCTATAAATTTAACACAATGCCAATAAAAACACTAATAAGCTTTATTATAGAGCATAAGTTTATAGTAAAGCCTATATGTAATAATAGACATGCATAGAAGCTAGGAAAACCCTATAAAAGAAAAGCTATTTGGGGTATTATTCTTACCAAGTATTAAGTATAAACCCTATAACTAAAAGATTGTGGTATTGGCTATCAGACCAGTGGAATAGAATAGAAAATTCAGAAATACACCTAAGTACACATGAACATTTATTAAATAAAAAACATGGTATTTCAAATCACTGAGATGTATTTGGACTTTTTCATAAATAGTGTTGGGATAACTGATTAACCTTTGGGACAAAGTTAAAGTTAGATACATATCTCACATTGTATATAAAAATAACTGGATCAGAGATCTAAAACTTTATTTAAATCATACAAGTTCTAGAAGAAAACATGGGTGAATTCTTCTATAATCTTGTTCATAAAGAAAGGTTATCTAGCTATGACTCAAAATCCAGATGCAATAATGGCACAAATTGATAAATTTGATGGTATAAAGTTTTTTAAAACTTTGCAAGGCAAAAAAATATATATAAACAAAGTAAAAATACAATTACAAACTGGGAGAATCTATCTGCAGCATATAAATCACAGCTAAGGGCTAATATTTTTATACGTGAAGAACTCTTGCCAATGGGGAGCAGGGAGGAGACCAAAACTAGGTAGAAAAATGGTCGAAACATATGATAGAAAACTCACCAAAAACAAGAACCTAGACACATGAAAACATATTCTACCTCACTTATAAGAGAAATGCAAATGGAAACAAAATTGAGGTAGCATTTCTCAACTATCAGATTAGCAAAATTCAAAAGTATGACAACACATTCCATTGGCTAGCTTATGGATAAACAAATGCTCTTCACACTTTGCATTTAAGAATGCAAATGATGGAGAATTTTACAATATATAACAAAACTACATGTTATGTATTTACCATTTGATCCAGCAATTCCACCTTTTAATATGTACCCAGAAGATGCATGCCCAACAATACAAAAGTACATATACACTAGATTTTGTTAACATTATTATTTTTATAAAATATCAGAAACTCCCAAAATACATAAGATGAACTATGGTACATTTACACAGAGGAGGACTATGCAGCTGAACAAAATAATATGGAAAATATCTACCAACTAATATGGAGTGATTTCCAGGATACGTTGTTAGGTGAAAAAAAGCAAAGTAGAAAAGAATATCTATAGTGTGGTACTTTTTATGTCAGAAAATAGGGAGGGAGAAGAGATAAACCAGAAACTAAGGAAATTTGTTACCTAGAGGAGACAGTGGGAATGGTGTAGACAGGATGGTGGGTATGGAGTAGAAAATATGGGAAGAGTCACACTTAGTTCTGAGTATACTTTTTAATATAGCACTTAAAAATCAATAAGAATGGGGAAACAAAACCCTAAAATAGAATACAATGAAAACAAAAGAACTAGACTATATTTCAATTGAATAACATAACCACACTGCAAGGAAGGGGAAAAAAACTAAACCAAGTAACTTTTAAACACACTATTTTGCCCATATACCTTTAAGCTAAAGACCACTATAACTATAATAAATATGGAATTCCACTTAGTCTGTTTTTCATAATGGTATTAGTGTGTTAGCAATTCTGAAATGACTTTCTGTGTATTCTGGAGTTGAGCAAATAACTAAATATTGTGGATAATGAAATGAAGTTACTCATCCTCATCCAAATATGGAAGAGGAAAAGCCAGAATGGTGTTATATTGGAACTGGAGTTATGAACTCATGATCTTTAATTGATCGACAGAAACAGCACTATGTATAGGGTTTTGTGTATATATGTATTTATGTGGGGTGTTTGTGTGTATCCTAGATCTGCTTGCTGAGATGGCCTAGAAGCAGTGGCATCCTAATAACAATGAGCATATTTGGTGTCCACACATTGTTTTCTATATATCATTCCAAATCAAAAGGAGCCAAATCTCTTTGGAGAAATGGCTTATTCAAAACCTGGGGCAGGGAACGTACAAGAGCATCCCAGAGCACACTGTTGAACCAAAAAATAAGAAGGTGCCTAAGGGGTAATGGCGACATGCAGAAAAAATTAAAAAGCCAACTTGAAGGGTCTCCCTGGGACAATTTGACCATTAAAATAAGTAATGATTATAACAGTCTTTGAATAAAATGAGAATAAGTGAGTCCATTTTGTGAAGGAATGAATGGAGTGAGAAAGGAAAGCTCTTCCTTACAGTAAAATGCCAATTAGTAAACGTAGAAGGAAAACATAAAGAAAAATCACCACTATAGAAATAGGCAAGAATCTCTAATTCATACTAAAACAAGTATGCAAAGATACGATGAGGAAAAGGATATTGTCTCAAAGCATTTCTGCATACAATATTTATTGATTTAAAGAGAGAAAATAGTAAGTTTGCAGTAACAAGACCTCACAGACACCACCTTAACTAACATGTTAACATCACCAGTAATGGGACAAATCAACATTCTGTGCCTTTTGACACTATTCACAGAGAACATACATCACTTATGTAGCATTATTGCCAAAAACATATAACTGAATGTAAGCATTAGGAAGTATAACATACACACACAGGAGATACTTTTCAAAAATGTTAAAGGTCACGAAAGAAAAAGATTGAGAAATTGTTCAGATTAAAGGACACTGCAGAGATGTGACAAGATACAATACAAGAAATACATGATACGATACAAGGTACAATACATGATCCTGGATAGGACAGTGGCCCAGGAAAAAAAGGTTTTTTATTTTGTTATGAAAGACATTATTGGGACAAATGGCCAAATTTGTATAAGATCTGTAATTGATAATAGTATTAATATCAATGCTAATTTCCTGATTTAGGTCATTATACTAGGGTTCTATAAGAAAATATCCTCGTGTTTATTAAATAAACCCTGAAATATTTAGTGGTAAAAATGTCTGTGTCTGCAACTTTCTTCCAAATGGTTCAGGGTAAAATAATATATATAGAGAAAGAGAATGATAACACAAATGTGATATATTGTTAAAATTTAGGGAATTTCAGTGGTGATATATGGAATTCTTTGTACTATTCCAGCAAATTTCCTGTGAGGTTTAAAATCATATTTTGAACATGTTGGTGGAGATTTCCATTTACAGGCCTCCCGTTGTGTTTCTAATACCTGCATGATCATGTATCAGAGACTATTAAATCTGCTCAAAGGAGATATACTTTTTTTTTTTTGCTGTGGGGAAAAGGATGTTCCTTTTTATTATTAATTTTTATTGGAGTATAGTTGCTTTACAACGTTGTGTTAGTTTCTGCTATACAGCAAAGTGAATCGGTTATATGTATACATATATCCACGCTTTTTTAGATTTCCTTCCCATTTAGGTCACCCCAGAGCATTAAGTAGAGTTCCCTGTGCTATGCAGTAGGTTCTCATTAGTTATCTATTTTATACATAGTATCAATAGTGTATATATGTCAATCCCAGTTTTCCAATTCATTCCACTGCCCCTTTCCCCTTGGTAACCATAAGTTCGTTCTCTACATCTGTGACTCTATTTCTGCTTTGCACATAAGTTCATCTCTACCATTTTTCTTGATTCCACATATAAGCAATATTATATGATATTTGTTTTTCTTTTTCTGATTTACTTCACTCTGTATAACAGTCTCTAGGTCCATCCATGTCTCTGCAAATGGCACTATTTCATTCCTTTTTATGGCTGAGTAATATTCCATTGTATATATGTAGCACATCTTCTCAAAGGAGACATACTTTGACATAGTTTCTTCCCCTCAATTTTTAATGTAAAGAAATAAACAGCAGAAACATTCTGGAAGATTACATAAGAACCTATTGAAAGGAAATAAATGAACAAGTAACTAAGCCATCCAGGGTGTGTGCTATTGTTTGTAATGAAACTTTCTACTGCTACCCACTATCCCTAAAGCAAGAGTCTGAATCCATAAAGCAATACCCTAGCACTGATGTGTTGGGAATGAGCAATTCCATTGATCATCTCTAGTTTTCCTTGGGACAAATTGCAGTCATTTGCAAGAAGTCTTGGTAGGTAATGTAAGGGAAGGCAATTGAGTGCAGCCAGGGAATAATGGACCAAGACCAACAACAAACTGATCCTAACTGCTGTTCATAGGCATTGAACTATGATAACATGTATTGACATGGGTATTGTAGGAAAAACTTTGTGGGGAAGTGGAGGTTGGAGCCAAGGTTAAGTGAGGGGAAGGAAAGGATTTTATTAGGGCAAATTATGAAGACATTTTGGAATAGGAGACTTGACAGCACAGAGAACTTAATGATGAGATTAGGCAAGTAATTTTGTAAATATGCTAAATGGTTTTGCCTTTGCTCAAAAACACTAACCAAGATATAAAATTTGCAGTTTGGAAAATAAATAGACATTGTCTCTTGCCATATATTTACTAGTTATGTATAAGTTCACCATGAAGCTAAAAAAATTACAGGTGTGCCTCCTTTCAATCATAAGGAACAATTCTTTGAAAATCAGACTTGAAAGTGTTTTTTTTTTTTTTTTTAGTTTCATAAGAGAATCCATTAATTGCTTCTTGTCATCCAGGATGGTATCTTTCCTCACTTACGTATCCTCAGGTCAAAGCATAGTGTTGGGCACAGAGAAGGCATCTATGTTTGTTCAGTTTTATTGAATTGAATTCTGCTCAGGAAAAATATAGTTTTGTCTGTTTTTTTATAACATTTAGGAAACCATACAGGCAGCATTTGAATCTGCTCAATTATATGCAGCTACATTTGAAAAGTTTCAGATATTCTTCAAGGAAAATGAAAGTCTTGATTTACAAGCTCTTAAACTTCAAGAACCTGGTAAGTTTTCTGTTTGTCCTTACTAATTATGTTTAACAGGTATATCAAGGTTTATCATTGTCTACGTTTCTGTTTGGTGGTGTGTGGTGACAGAAATGGTAGCCCCAAAGCGTTGGCCTGACAAAATGCAAGAATTTATTCATTTCTAGATTATTTGCTGTAGAACCACTTTTTTTTCTTTAGGTTTACTGTTACTGTTTTATTTCAGAATATTATGGGAAGGAATTCCTCCCCAAAATCTTATCTTTTAGTATCCAGTTGTACCAGTGCTAAGGTTATATAGCCTTTACATGGGAAGGAGTCAAAAGGAATGTTTACCTCTCAGATTCCTTTAAAAAATGTTTACATAGTGCACCATGTGTCTCAGAAATTCAAGTTACTCTATTTCTGTGGCCATATTGTGACCTGGTGGGTATGAATCCACAACTCTTACTCATGAAATCAGATCCGAAGGGAAATTATTTTATTAAACTTGTTATCTTCAACAAAAGGAAATAAAATACAATACCCAAGTGAAATTTCAGGCAAGAAAGTTCCCAAATGTTTACAAAAATTAAGTATATATTATTCATTATTACCATTTAAAAATGTGAAGCATATCATTCATATTCTTTTTTTATTTCATGAACTGGCTTTATTCCTTTATTTTCTTATGCACAAAAGTGATTACTCTGATACTTTGCCTCACAAAGCAACACTGATTTATTCTGTAAATTTTTATGCTTTTGTTTCAACCCATTCTTTTTATTATGCTGAAGTATTTTAAAGTAAATTAGACATGCCATCCCTAAATGAAATATTTCAATATTCATCTTTAAAAAACATGTTCCTACAGAACCAAATTAATATTATCACACCTAGTAAAAAAAACCAACAATTCCTTAACATCAACATTTAGTCCCTATTCAGAATCCCCCAAATAAAGCAGTTTGCAGCTAGTTTGACCCAGTATCTAGTCCAAGAGCAGGCACTATATTCACTTGTTATGTCCCTTAAGTTTTTAAAATCTGAAACAGACCCTTTTTATCAAGACACTGACTTTCTCAAGAAACCAAAGTGGGGTCTTACTTTAGAAAACAAAATTAGACAAGTTCATTTCTACTGTTCTTCACCAACACCGTCACACTGAGACTTAGTGTGTGTTGAACTGAAGGGAACTGACAGGGACACAATGGCACCAGGGTGGCAGTAAGGCATGGAACCTGGCATTTCAGCACATGGAGTAGACCTAATCCAAATAACTCGTTCTAATCCCCTAGATCTTCTACTCATAACCTTGAGCCAAGGCCTCCTAGTATCCTGTAACCATGTTCCTCACATTGGATAACTTTACTTCATCACCAACCACCCATCTGGATGAGGCCACCAAGCTCACAGGTTGCCCTTCTTCTAGTCCTGCCTTGGCTTGTCAATTCTATCCAATCCTGGAACCAGGGTCTCATAGGTATTAGCTGTTTGTTTTCTGGGACTCTGGAGTACATTGGTCTGGACTCCTAAACGTTGTGTTCCTCCTTTTTTAGGAACTCCCTGGTACTTCCTAAACCTCAAACACATCTGTTAGCCAGAGGTTAATAGAATGTAGCTTTGCCCCTTGGATACCATGCCTTGCCTGTTATCATATTCCCTCAAACTATTCTAACACTGCCTAGCACATATTATAGACACTTACACTTGACAAATGTCTGTTTAACCAAACTTTTAGCCACACTGACCTCTGTCTAGCCCCAGAAGACGATCAGGGGACAAACTCTGGCTTCCTGAACTAATCAGCCATATCTCACCCCTGAATTTCTATAAATGTCAGTGTTTACTAATAATTTCTATACTTCCTGAGCACTTATGACAGATACTGTGCTAAGTGATTTTCAGGCATCTCATCTAATCCTCTTAATTCTGAGGCGAGTATTCTCATTTTACAAATAAGGAAATGAAAATATATAGAGATAAGGTAACTTCAAGTTTACACAGCTACTTAGTGGTTTAGAAATCATTTTCTCTGACTTGAAAGTTTGTGTGCTTAACTGTTGTACAAACCACCTCTCCTCTAGCTCATAAAGAGAGAACTCTTCTATCAGCTTTACTCTTTTGTTTCCCTTTGAACACGGCTATATATGACCATGGCCAAGTCATTTAACCTCGAATGATCTAAATCTCTTCATGTATAAAATGAAAGTATTGGACCAAATTGGTGTATCCCAAGCTAGTTTTCCTTGAACCACTATTCTGAAGGGTATTACATGATACCATGAAAAATGAAAAAGATTCTGTGTTCAACTAAGTTTGGAAAATACTTGACCAAACAACATTATACAGGTTTCCTTACCAGAAGTCTTCTCAGATCATTTGATATACTTATTTTGTCAGTTCTCAAATATACACACATCAAAACCTTCTGAAATGAGTAGGACAGATAATTGTCATCCCTTTTTTGTATCATGAGGAAGCCGAAGCTCAGAAAGACCAACTAACTTACCCAGAGCCACAGATGGGTTAAAGACTTGAGCCTAGGTCTTCTAACACTTTGTCTGATTTGTTCTTTTTTAAAAAATATTTATTTTATTTTATTTATTTATTTGGTTGCACCGGGTCTTAGTTGTGGCTCATGGGCTCTTTAGCTGTGGCATGTGAACTCTTAGTTGTGGCATACATTTGGGATCTAGTTCCCTGACCAGGGATTGAACCCAGGCCCCCTGCATTGGGAGCAAGGAGTCTTAACCCCTGCGCCACCAGGGAAGTCCCTGATGTGTTCTTTATACTGTGTCAAACTCTCCCTTGTATCCAGGAGAGAAGATGATATGAATAAAGGCAAGAATCAACACCCTTTTCTCTTTGGGATGGTAGAGGGGAGGGTTAGAGAAGGAAAACAAGAAGCAGTAAGGAAATCAATCTGACTCAAGCAGAGAGAGTAATTGGAAATAAAGTTAACTAAATATTTAAAGACCAAGAGGTACCGGATTTTGAAAGATGAGTGAAGTAGTTTAGTATTATATGTGTATTAGTAAGAGCTGTTTTTGACCATGAGTATGATACAAGTGTATTCAAGATAATCAGGCTTCCACTGGTTCGGAAAAGGGAGAAAATGGTGATGGGAATATTATCAAAATTCAACTGCAATATGTAGTGGACACAAATTGACAAAGGCTTAGCCTCGATGAATGCTTACTTTGAGGTACCACGTGGGAAACCCTTAGATTAAGCCAACTTCAAACCAACCTGACTCTAGAATCTAATCCATTCTAAACCAGATCCTCTAATACAATTACAAGTTATTTTCATGTGACATTCTTAACAGGAGCCAGAGAACATATTTACATTATTAAATATTAGTTTCAAGAATAAAATATAAAGCACTATGAATTAACATTTTAAAGTTACACAAGGTCCTCTACATATGGATAATACATTATAAATATGTATGTAAATTTATTAATGCAATGATTTTTAATATATCTTTATAATGATCCTTTAAAATCTAATACATGTGTTTTATGCTTTATGTGAATTACTTTACCTAGATGTTAAGTTCTTTAGTGAACAACTGGAAAAATATCACAGACAGCACAAGGACGCAGTAGCCCTAAGACGCACCAGGAATGTAGGATTGCTGCTCATTGACACTAAGCAACTAAAAGAAAAACTAATTCCATCACCTTTGCGATGCTTGGAGGTAACTATGAACTAAGAAAATGTTAAATTATGGTCTCTAAAACTATTTTTTGATTTTTCTCTTGCAAATAACCTATCTTTATTTTCCAGTATTGCAAATATTTAAAATTAACATTAGTCTATTGTGCATCCTTAATTTCTAGGAAAAGTCCCATATTCTTCTTTCTGTCCCAAGCACAGTCAGCTTTCAGGTGAGGAGACAGCAGCCCTCAGACTAGCCTCTTACACCCATTCCTTTTTCCTTTGTTGGAGCATTTCAAGACTTCCTACAGAAGAGACACCACTGTAACAGCTCAGGATCCTAGTGGGAATGCTGGTTGATTCTAGGATACTGAGATCAAGTTTAGGAGATCATTTCCTGATCTGAAACTGTCCCTAAAGATCTGATTATATTTTGGTGAGTTGTAGAGCTGAGGAAATTTGATTGCTTCTGCCATATCTTTCAGGTCTTCCTTTAGAGTCATATATACTGTCAAATACCTCCAGAGAGACAATGGTGTAGAACAGAGATTGTCAAACTACAACCCACAGGACCAGTCCAACCTGCCACCTGTTGTGTACATATGGTTTTACTAGAACACACCCATGACAGTTGGCTTATGTATTGCCTATGGTTGCTTTCTCACTACAAAGGCAGAGCTGAGTAGTTGTGACAGAGACCATATGTCCTGAAAATCTAAAATATTTACTATTCGGCCCTTATAGAAAACGTCTGCTGATCCCTCATGCAGATGAAAGAAGACAGAGTCCTGTCTAAAAGGCTGCAGGTCTGAGTGCTAGTATCTATTCTGTCACTAATTCGTTGTATGGCATTGGGCTTTCTTCTAGAGCTTTGCTGCTTCATCTGTTGCAAAAGAAAAAAAATATAGAATTCAATTTCAGCAAACATTTCTGAGCACTATGAGCACTACTATATACCAAGTCAAAGAACACTCAACTCAAACTGGCTTCAGCAATCAGAAAATGTATGGGTTATGCATCTAAAAAGTCCAGAGGCTGGATGGGCATCAGGGAGGTGTAATCTAGTGACTCAGTAGTGTTACTGAGGACCTGATTCTTTTCATTCTCTATACCAAGCCTTCTGATGTGCCAGCTTCAACCTAAAGCTCACATGCCTTCACATTTCTCAAATGGCTGTCAAAAGTTCCAAAGGCTAATTATTTCCTTGTTCATGTCCAGAGAGAGAGAACATGAGAGGTCTCTCAGCCTTAAACAAAAGTCTGTGTTTCTACTTAATTGGATCAGCTAAGGTCAGAGGTTCGCCCTAATCCGATCACATTAGCCAAAGGAAGCCATGTTCATATTTGCCTTATGACCGATCAGACTCCGTCTTTGTTTCTAAAGGGGAGATCAGTTTCCTCCAAACCACATTACTACCACCCAACAGGAAAGAAGTGAAGTTGATGCTGGGGAGGGCACCACAATGTTCACTATACAGAGCAAAGTAGCAGAAAGGGCACTTACAAAAGACCAGAGCATTTAGGCAAACTTTTTAATAAATTGTGCAATCCAGCTTGTTCTACAAATTATCTTCAAAACTAGCCCTTCCTATTGGTTCAATGTGAAAAAAACCCAGCCCCTTCACATATACTGCTGCTTCCAATACCTGCTGACTTAACAGCCATTCAACTAGAATTTATCTAAAATATATAATAAAATGGAAATACTCGAGTAGTTATGATTCACAGTTCCTTTTTCTTTCCTAGGTGCTAAATTATATGCTTCCTCGTCTAAGCAAGAAAAAAGTGGATGCCCTTGTCTCTGAGGCACAAGATGCAGAATATAAACTTGAATTTGTCCCAACTACCACCATAGAATATGTTAACAACTTAGTATTTCTTGATGAAATTCAAGAAAGGGTGAGTTGATTCTTACATAACTCACTATTCCAGATCTTGTGGTGAGTAAGGAAGGCAAGTAAGAGAAATTGAGGGACTAAAAGTCAGGAAACAGCTGTCAGAATATCAAAAACACTTTCAGGCAATTGAAATATATGCCTTACATCACAGTAGTAATGACAGCTAACATTGATCAAACCCGTACTACTAGCCGGGAATGCACTATGTTTTCTACATACATTACATTTTTGATCATTGCAAAAACTTAAGAAGTATAAAGAATTTTTATTCTCATTCTACAGATGAGGAAACAGGGACCAAACTAGGTTATGCTGTCCAAGATCACAGAGCTTTTTGTAGTGGAGCCGGAATTTACACTTGGGTCTCTGACCTCAAAGCCAATGCTCTCAACCCCAGTTTATTGCAGTTCTTATTTGTGGTAGATGACAATAGAATTGTAAACTTGGTGTTAGTCATAATGGAAGCCTTGATCCTTCTTAACCTATATTTTCATAATAGTCAGGAACCTTCCAATTAGGAATAAAAGAAACCCAACTTTAGCTTAAACAGGGAGGCGGGACAGGAAGACAGCAAATACGGGGACTCAAGGAACACAAATGCTGGGGTCCGCTCGCTCCCTCCCTCCCTCTCTCTCTCTGTCTCTCTCTCTCTCTCTGTCTCTCATACACACACACACACACACACACACACACACACACACACACACTCACTCCTTTGTCTCCCTTATTTCTCTCTCTCCGGAAACTTGGTTTCCTCCTCCCATCTTTCCCCTGTGGCACGCAATCTAGCATTTAGTTTCAATAGTCAGGTTTTTCAGTCACACCAGTTGGCATTTAAAATAGAGTTAAATCATTTTCTTAAATATCTGGAAATTGAAGATACGTTACAAATTTTAAAAATACAAACTGAAATGTGAAATAAGTCATTAACAACTGGATAATCTGTTGGATAATGTTATATATTGTTAACAGAATTAATAGTAAAGGCTATTTCATGTACCTATAAAAGTAAAAATTTTGTTTCTCATTTCAAGAAACAACATCTTCTCAAATGTAATGATCTCAAGATGATTGTGGTTTTCCCTCAAGTCTACTTATACATCATCCCAGGAGACTAAAGATGCCCAGCATTTATTATTATCTGCAGTCAGAAAGACTCTTTGTCAAATAACCAAAACCCAGTTGAGGTTTTGTCCTACCTTAGGACAAAACATGGACCCTATTTAAGGAGGAAGGAATATTCCATGGAACACACTCCACCCACACCCACACCAAGAATGTGACTAGGCTTAGGAACTTACCAGAGCCAGGAATAAGAAGGCTGTGGGCAACCCAGGTGGTCCTCTCTCCACCTCTCCTCTCTGCATCTCTCTTAGGGTCTGCTTTGCTCCTTTACCTCTGCAAACACGTTGCTCCTGCTGTTTCAGCAGCAGCAACAAATGTGGCCACCAGCACCTCCCAGGTCACATGTTGCAAGTCTAGCCAGCCACCAAGAGAGAGAATCTCCCTTCTGATATCAATTCTAAATGTTTAATGAATGGATTCAGCCCCCACCCCTACCCTGATCCTGTTGTATAAACTATGGA
Organism: Hyperoodon ampullatus; assembly: GCF_949752795.1. NCBI lineage: Eukaryota > Metazoa > Chordata > Mammalia > Artiodactyla > Ziphiidae > Hyperoodon > Hyperoodon ampullatus. The sequence continues at coordinate 8,981,252 of NC_136928.1, forward strand.
AGGAAAGATCATGTAGCAGGGGGTAGACTGCTCTCTCTCTGGTTCCAGAACAGGAGAGTCGATGTGCCATGCAGAAACACAGACTGTGTCCCATCTCCATAAGGTTGTCTGTGCATGGCTGGGTGGTGTGTTGAGGAAGCAGCCTCTCTTAGGAAAATGCTCTGCACACACAGACAGCTTTTCTTTGGAACCTAATCCATTAGTTCCAAAAAAGTTGTAAGCACTCACTTAGCAGGATGCAAGGATGACAACAATGAGTAAACCTGCTTTCAAGGACCTCAGAGTCTAGAATGACAGCAGATAACTCATACAATGGATATAGGTACAAGATACTGTTGTGCGCAGGGTGGTGGTGGAGCAGAGGGAGGGTACAGTCATTCCTGTGAGTTACAGAAGGCTTTGCGGAGGTTGGGACATTTAAGCTTTGTCCTAAAGTCCATCTATTCAGGTAGGCATTCCAGGAAAAGGGAAATTTGCATGCACAGACCTGAGGCGACGTGGCCAGAACAGGATATGGCAGTTGGTATGCTATGTAGAAGGGGTGTTTGGCGGAGAAAGCTGATGAACCATAGCTAAAGTAGTATTTCCAAGGATAGGAGAGAAGGAATGGATTCTAGCGATATTAAGTAAGTAGGATTGAAAGGACTTAGTGGGCAACTGAATGAGGGGACAACAAAAGGAATTTGAGAGAACTCTTAGATACACTTTTACAGTGACTGGGTAGACCGCCAGCCAGCATAGGTAGGGCAGGCCACATAATCACTGTCTGACCAAACATTTTTGAGGGTGAAAGAGGCACCATTAATCATCATGCCAGGACAATACCTTGGTGTAAACCAAGACACTCCCAGAGAAAACAGGACATACGCTTACTCCACGTACTGGAAATCCAGGAAGGTGAGCAGATTTTGGTTGTCAGACTTAGTTCTATTTGTAACTTATTGAAGATGTTAGACACTTTTGGTTGAAAGTAACAAAAACTCACATAGTTAGCTTGGAAAAATGAGAAGATTTATTCTAAGTTTGCAGGGATATCTTTTGGAATCCAAAGGTATGGATAGAGCCTAGCCTTTAAAAAGGGCAGGAACTAGGGACTAGAGCAGCATAGGGAAACTTTCCATCTCGCATCTCTGCTCCTCTGTAGAACAGTGGTTCTCAAAGGGTGTTCCCGACACCAGCTGCATCAGTATCACTGGGGAACTTGCATATTCTCAGGCCCCACCCTGGACCTTCTGAATCAGAAACTCTCAGGAGGGGTTCAACAATCTGTGTTTTACCAAGCTTGCCAGGGCGATTGGGATGCAGCTAAAGGTTGAGAACCATCTCTCTAAAGCCTCTCTGCAGTTTTCATTTCCTGTTTAGGACCTGCTTTGTTACCCCATGGAAGCAAATAGCCTCTGCCAACAGCTGCAGTCTAACTCTTCCCAAGTTCAAGAAAGAGATCAGACTGAGCTGGTGTCACTAGGTCCCAATTTGACTCTCCCTGGTTCAGCTTGTGGCCAGGAGGTGGGTCAAGTTGTGGAACATGGATACTCCCTCTATAACCTTGTGGCAGACTGGCAGGGAGGAGGGTTCCCCCAAAACTGGGGAGTCCTTGCCAAAAATTTAGTAAAGGCACGGTCCACTGAAGGTAGGGCATCAAAGCAAAGATGTTTAATAGTCAGTAATAAAGGTTTTAAAAGCCTTTATTAAAGGGTAGTGTGAGTCTCACCGTAGATCAGGGTTCTGAATCTATGGGTACATGGTCCACACACCTCAGGGGCTGCCCTGGGACAGTCACTGCTCAACACACAGGCCTGAAATCTCAGATGTTACAGATGGGCATCCTCACAGCACCTGCTGTCTCTGAAAACTTTAAATATTGGCACTGTTTAATCTATTAGAGAACAAAACAGAGAGACAAAACTAAACACTTAAAACAGTAATACTAACTATGCTTAGCTCTGAAAAACTTACCTCCTGGGCCTTATTACCTGCATCGTAGCAATGACTGTATTTGCCACCCAGCAGGCTCCAGCCAGTTTGATCTGCATTAAACGCACCCCTCTGTGTGCTGGCTCTTCACAGCATGATGTTTACCATGCACAGCAGCTGTCTTCTATCAGACAATCTTAACGGGTATAACAGGACTCTGATTTATGTAACCAGCAACGAATGTTTCTGTTTAGATTGAAAGCCTTGAAGATGAAGGGAATGTAGTGGTTCAGATGTACAAGCTGATTGAACAATATCAGGTTCCCACACCTCCCGAAGACTTTGCTGTTTTTGTAACTATGAAGCCGTCCATTGTTGCTGTTCGGAATGCCATTGATAAATCTGTGGGCGACAGAGAAACAAGCATTAAGAAATTCTGTCTGCATCTGGGCAGAGATCTTGAGGATCTAAGCAATGAAGTGAATGAAATAAAGCTGCTAGCACAGGTAAGCTGAAGCAGGATTTAAAAATCTGTGTAAAGGCTGACTATTACATTTTAATAAACCATTTAGAAAGCATATTTCATTTTAATCTGGTTTAACTTTTGTTTTTTTATGGCTTAATTCTCTGAGCTGCTATTGAAAATTGAAAGTGTTTCTGAACCTCTCTTAGGTACTGAATAAATTCTAGGCCATTGCAACTAAAGCATGTATACAATAGTGAATTCTTTTTCTCCTGGCTTCTATTTATTATTATGAAATGAGTGTTTTTATAACCTGTTAGCATATTTTATAGTTATTGTGACAATTTTAGAGTTTGCTTAGCCACATATTAGAAAATTCCCCCTTAGAAAGAGGTAGAGTATAAATTGATAAATGATAAAGAAGATTGTTTGATTAACTTGTGCCAATTTTCCTATACAAAAGATGCAAGAGGAATTATTTTAAGAACTTAGACTAGATATCCAGATGACTCTTTTTTCTTTTTTTAATTTTATTTTATTTATTTTTTATACAGCAGGTTCTTATTAGTTATCTATTTTATACATATTAGTGTATACATGTCAATCCCAATCTCCCAATTAATCCCACCCCCACCACCACCAATTTCCCCCCTTGGTGTCCATACGTTTGTTCTCTACATCTGTGTCTATTTCTGCCCTGCAAACCGGTTCATCTGTACCATTTTTTCTAGATTCCACATAAATGCGTTAATATACGTTATTTGTTTTTCTCTTTCTGACTTACTTCACTCTGTATGACAATCTCTAGGTCCATCCACACCTCTACAAATGACCCAATTTTGTTCCTTTTTATGGCTGAGTAATATTCCATTGTATATATGTACCACATCTTCTTTATCCATTTGTCTGTCAATGGGCATTTAGGTTGCTTCCATGAGCTGGCTATTGTAAATAATGCTGCAATGAATATTGCAGTGCATGTGTCTTTTGGAATTACGGTTTTCTCTGGGCATATGCCCAGAGATTGCTGGGACATATGGTAATTCTATTTTTAATTTTTTAAGGAACCTCCATACTGTTCTCCATAATGGCTACATCAATTTACATTCCCACCAGGAGTGCAAGAGGGTTCCCTTTTCTCCATACCCTCTCCAGCATTTGTTGTTTGTAGATTTTCTGATGATTTCCATTCTAACCGGTGTGAGGTGATACCTCATTGTAGTTTTGATTTGCATTTCTCTAATAATTAGTGATGTTCAGCAGCTTTTCATGTGCCTCTTGGCAATCTGTATATCTTCTTTGGAGAGATATTTATTTAGGTTTTCTGCCCATTTTTTAATTGGGTTTTCTGTTTTTTTAACATTGAGCCACATGAGCCATTTATATAATTTGGAGATTAATCCTTTGTTGCTTTGTTTGCAAATATTTTCTCCCATTCTGAGGGTTATCTTTTCATCTGGTTTATAGTTTCCTTTGCTGGGCAAAAGCTTTTAAGTTTAATTAGGTCCCATTTCTTTATTTTTGTTTTTATTTCCGTTAGTCTAAGAGGTGGGTCAAAAAAGATCTTGCTGTGATTTATGTCAAAGAGTGTTCTTCCTATGTTTTCTTCTAAGAGTTTTATAGTGTCCAGTCTCACATTTAGGTCTCTAATCAAATTTGAGTTTATTTTTGTGAATGGTGTTAGGGACTGTTCTAATTTCATTCTTTTAAATATAGCTGTCCAGTTTTCCCAGCAACACTTATTGAAGAGATGGTCTTTTCTCCATTGTATATCCTGCCTCCTTTGTCATAGATTAGTTGACCATAGGTGCGTGGGTTTCTCTCTGGGCTTTCTATCCTGTTCCATTGATCTATATTTCTGTTTGTGTGCCAGTACCATATTGTCTTGATTACTGTAGCTTTGTAGTATAGTCTGAAGTCCCCCAGCTCCTTTTTTTTTTTTTTTTTTTTTTTTGCAGTACGCAGGCCTCTCACTGTTTTGGCCTCTCCCATTGAGGAGCACAGGCTCCAGACGTGCAGGTTCAGTGGCCATGGCTCACAGGCCCAGCTTCTCCATGGCATGTGGGATCTTCCCAGACCGGGGCATGAACCCATGTCCCCTGCATCGGCAGGCAGACTCTCAACCACTGCACTACCTGGGAAGCCCCTCCAGCTCCTTTTTTTGTGCTGAAGATGGCTTTGGCTATTCAGGGTCTTTTGTGTCTCCATACAAATTTTAAGATTTTTTTGTTCTATTCTGTGAAAAATGCCATTAGTAGTTTGATAAGGATTGCATTGAATCTGTAGATTGCTTTGAGTAGTATAGTCATTTTCATAATATTGATTCTTCTGATCCAAGAACATGGTATATCTCTCCATCTGTTTGTGTCATCTTTGATTTCTTTCATCAGTGTCATATAGTTTTCTGAGTACAGGTCTTGACCTCCTTAGGTAGGCTTATCCTTAGATATTTTATTCTTTTTGTTGCAATGGTGAATGGATTGTTTCCTTAATTTCTCTTTCTAATCTTTCATTGTTAGTGTATAGGAATACAAGAGATTTCTGTGCATTAATTTGGTATCCTGCAACTTTACCAAATTCATTGATTAGCTCTAGTAGTTTTCTGGTGGCATCTTTAGGATTATCTATGTATAGTATCATGTCATCTGCAAACAGTGATAGTTTTACTTTTTCTTTTCCAATTTGTATTCCTTTTATTTCTTTTTCTTCTCTGATTGCCATGGCTAGGAATTCCAAAACTATCTTGAATAATAATGGCAACAGTGGACACTCTTGTCTTGTTCCTGGTCTTAGAGGAAATGCTTTCAGTTTTTCACCATTGAGAATGATGTTTGCTGTGGGTTTGTCATATATGGCCTTTATTATGTTGAGGTAGTTTTCTTCTGTGCCCACTTTCTGGAGAGCTTTTATCATAAATGGGTGTTGAATTTTGTCAAAAGCTTTTTCTACATCTATTGAGATGATCATATGGTTTTTATTCTTCAGTCTGTTAATATGGTGTATCACATCAATTGATTTGCATATATTGAATCCCACTTGATCATGGTATATGTTTCTTTTAATGTGTTGTTGGATTCTGTTTGCTAGTATTTTGTTGAGGATTTTCGCATCTATATTCATCAGTGATATTGGTCTGTAATTTTTCTTTTTTTCTAGTATCTCTGTCTGATTTTTGAATCAGGGTGATGGTGGCCTCGTAGAATGAGTTTGGGAGTTTTCCTTCTTCTGCAATATTTTGGAAGAGTTTCAGAAGGGTGGGTGTTAGCTCTTCTCTAAATGTTTGATAGAATTCACCTGTGAAGCCATCTGGTTCTGGGCTTTTGTTTGTTGGAAGATTTTTAATCACAGTTTCAATTTCATTACTTGTGACTTGTCTGTTCAAATTTTCTATTTCTTCCTCGTTCAGTCTTGGAAGATTATACCTTTCTAAGAATTTGTCCATTTCTTCCAGGTTGTCCATTTTATTGGCATAGAGTTGCTTGCAGTAGTCTCTTAGGATGCTTTGTATTTCTGTGGTGTCTGTTGTAACTTCTCCTTTTGCATTTCTAATTTTGTTGATTTGAGTCCTCTCCCTCTTTTTCTTGATGAGTCTGGCTAATGGTTTATCAAGTTTGTTTATCTTCTCAAAGAAGCAGCTTTTACTTTTATTGTTCTTTGCTATTCTTTTCTTTGTTTCTATTTCATTTATTTCTGCTCTGATTTTTATGATTTCTTTTTTTCTTCTAACTTTGGGTTTTGTTTGTTTTTCTTTCTCTAGCTCCTTTAGGTGTAAGGTTAGACTGTTTATTTGAGATTTTTCTTGTTTCTTGAGGTAGGAATGTACTGCTACAAACTTCCCTCTTAGACCTGCTTTTGCTGCATCCCATAGGTTTTAGATTGTCACGTTTTCATTGTCATTTGTCTCTAGGTATTTTTTGATTTCCTCTTTGATTTCTTCAGTGATCTCTTGGTTATTTAGTAGTGCATCATTTAGCCTCCATGTGTTTGTGTTTTTTACGTGTTTTTCCTGTAATTGATTTCTAATCTCATAGCATTGTGGTTGTAAAAGATGCTTGATATGTTTTCAGTTTTCTTAAATTTACCAAGGCTTGATTTGTGACCCAAGATGTGATCTATCCTGGAGAATGTTCCATGAGCATTTGAGAAAAAATTTTATTTTGTTGTTTTTGGATGGAATGTCCTATAAATATCAATTAAATCCATCTTGTTTAATGTGTCCTTTAAAGCTTGTGTTTCCTTATTTATTTTCATTTTGGATGATTTGTCCATTGGTGAAAGTGGGGTGTTAAAGTTCCCTACTATTATTGTGCTACTGTCGATTTCCCCTGTTATGGCTGTTAGCATTTGCCTTATGTATTGAGGTGCTCCTATGTTGGCTGCATAAATATTTACAATTGTTATGTCTTCTTCTTGGATTGACCCCTTGATCATTATGTAGTGTTCTTCCTTGTTTCTTATACTAGTCTTTATTTTAAAGTCTATTTTGTCTAATATGAGAATTGCTGCCCCAGCTTTCTTTTGATTTCCATTTGCATGGAATATCTTTTTCCATCCCCTTACTTTCAGTTTGTAAGTGTCCCTAGGTCTGAAGTGGGTCTCTTGTAGACAGCATATGTATGGGTCTTGTTTTTGTATCCATTCAGTGAGCCTGTGACTTTTGGTTGGAACATTTAATCCATTCACATTTAAGGTGGTTATCAATATGTATGTTCCTATTACCATTTTTCTTAATAGAGAAGTTTCTTTACCATTTGTTGTAGAGCTGATTTGGTGATGCTGAACTCTCTTAGCATTTTTTTGTCTCTAAAGCTTTTGATTTCTCCATTGATTCTGAATGAGATCCTTGCCAGTTAGAGGAATCTTTGTTGGAGGTTCTTCCCTTTCACATCTTTAAATATATCATGCCTCTCCCTTCTGGCTTATAGAGTTTCTGCTAGAAATCCACTGTTAACCTTATGAGAATTCCCTTGTATCTTGTCATTTTTCCCTTGTTTCTTTTAATAATTTTTCTCTGTCTTTAATTTTTGTCAATTTGATTTCTTTGTGTCCTGGCATGTTTCTCCTTGTGTTTATCCTGCCTGGGACTCTCTGCACTTCCTGGGCTTGGGTGGCTATTTCCTTTCCCATGTTAGGGAAGTTTTCAACTATAATCTCCTCAAATATTTTCTCGGGTCCTTTCTCTCTCTCTTCTCCTTCTGGGACCCCTATACTGCGAATATTTGTGTTTTATATGTTGTCCCAGAGGTCTCTTAGGCTGTCTTCATTTCTTTTCATTCTTTTTCTTTATTCTGTTCTGCAGCAGTGAATTCCACCATTCTGTCTTCCAGGTCACTTATCTGTTCTTCTGCCTCCGTTATTCTGCCATTGATTCCTTCTAGTGTATTTTTCATTTCAGTTATTGTATTGTTCATCTCTGCTTGTTTGTTCTTTAATTCTTCTAGGTCATTTTTCTTTAATTCTTCTAGGTCTTTTTTCTTTAATTCTTCTAGGTCTTTGTTAAACATTTCTTTCATCTCCTCTTTCCCTCCATTCTTTTTCTGAGGTCCTGGATCATTTTCACTGTCATTATTCTGAATTCTTTTTCTGGAAGGTTGCCTATCTCCACTTCATTTAGTTGTTTTTCTGGGGTTTTATCTTGTTCCTTCATCAGGTACATATCCTCTGCCTTTTCATTTTGTCTGTCTTTCTGTGAATGTAGTTTTCATTCCATAGGCTGCAGAATTGTAGTTCTTCTTGCTTTTGCTCTCTGCCCTCTGGTGGATGAGGTTATCTCTGTTTTTACTTTTGTATTGAAGTATTTTTATATTTGTGCTCAGAGAAAGCTGTACATAAGTGTAATAAGTGTAAAACTCAGTGAGTTTTCAGAAAGTGAATACATCCATGTATCCACTGTTGAGGTCAAGAACTATTGCTATTGCTATCTTTAGTGTCTTCCCTAGTCACTAACCATTCCTTCCTCTCCAAAGGCAGCCACTACCCTGAATTCTAAAGCCATAAATTGGTTTTGCCTGTTTATGAACTTCAATTAAATAGAATCATACCTTTATTGTAATCATTCCCCCCCTTTTTTTTTTTTTTGCTGCATTGGGTCTTCATTGCTGCGTGCAGGCTTTCTCTAGTTTCAGCGAGCATAGACTACTCTTCATTGTGGTGTGCAAGCTTCTCATTGTGGTGGCTTCTCTTGTTGAGGAGCATGGGCCTTAGGCACACAGGCTCAGTAGTTGTGGCCCATGGGCTTAGTTGCTCCATGGCACGTGGGATCTTCCTGGACCAGGGATCGAACCTGTGTCCCCTGCATTGGCAGGCAGATTCTTAACCACTGAGCCACCAGGGAAGTCCCGTAAATTGTAATTATTCCTTTATTGTAAAATGATAATTTTCCTTATATCATATTTTCTTCTTTCTTTTCCATATTGTATTCACCTCTCCTTACTTGAAGTCACATTAGCTGAAACAAATGTAATAAATGAAAACAGATGAGGAAAAATGTATTAGGTATTCTTTAAAAGCAATATTATCCCCAAGTTACTTCTTTATACATTTCTGTAATTTTTACATTGTATATGCATTTCTTTACATTCCAAAAAAACAACCATTTTAATATATTTTCTAAAAATTAGAGTGAAAAGATTATTAGAAGAAATATGTTTTGAAAATATTTATTAATTCATTTAATTTGATGGTATACATCAAAAAATAGGAATGAGTAATCAAAACCTATCTTAATTTTACAGGATCCACAGTTTTTGGATATTAATGCTGACCAAGACAAAGTAAACGTCATGTTGAATGATCTGCAGTCAGTTCTAGATGATCTTCAAAAACGTGCATTTCAATATAAATCCTATCAGAAGAATTTTAAGGTAATGACAGCTCTACACATCTGTTTCTAAAATATGTTCATAGAAATGGCATTGATTCATATACATTTTCAGTAATGTGACTGTAAATATTCAATGTTAGGACACCTATGTGCTAGTCACTGTGCTGGAACAATCTGAAATACAAAATATGATGTGTTCTCTGACTTTGAAGTGTTTAAAGATTAGTACACGTGTGAGACAAAATATCTTTCTCTTTAAAAAGTAATTGTGAATGATAGACAAACCCTCAGACCAGGGACTATAGCTTCTATGTTAAAATGTATGTGGATTTTTAAATGTGGTCAATTAAAACCCCTCTATTCTTTCTTAAATGATATTCAAGCTTCTTTTACATCCATGTGTGTATTATGATTCCATCAATATTGCCTAATTTGCCCTGGTTTGATGTGCCACTTTGATGAAACAAGAGAATTTGGCTAAGCCAGGACAAAGATGGATCCAAAAAGGGTAGATTTAAAAAGCTAAAAGTTATGCCTCAAAAAAATGAAGAGAAATGACTGAGAGATATAAGTGCTCTGAACAGCTATTAGAGAGACCAAAAAGAAAAGAAAATAGAAAAGATTCCTAGGATCAAAACCAGAGGGCCACCAGCAATGAGGGAGGGGTTAATCAGTTCCCCAAAAGCTTCAGAAGAGTGCATGGACCTCACATGGGGATGCACCTATCTATTCCATAGCCCCAAATGGATGGCCAGAAAGTGGTCTGAGCAGTCTTAGTGTCCACTCCAGATCCCAGGGATTGGTGGAGCAACCTGCAAAATAATGACCTGGCACTAGACAATGCAACTGGTACAATACTTGAGGCAGGAGGTTTGTGCATGAGAGAATAAGGGTTCAAAGCTTTTCCCAGATTAGTTAACTGACCTGTAAGACAGGGAAGTATGCAGTAGGACGGGAGTTGTGGCAGAAATATTGCTTGATAGAAGGCCATAACTAACAGGTGGGCACTCTTGGGTCAGAAAGAATAACATTGCTTGAGCCAGAGCCTGAAATAGAAGTGTGTCTCCCTCCTTCCACGTTCCATATCTATACTTTATGATCCTTTAGGATCACCTCATATCAACCTTCCTCTGCAGCTCTCAGTCATTAGGAGGATAAGAGTGAAGGCCTAACTGGCCTAGGAAATCATCTCTAATTCTTAATGAAGTCAAGGCTAGATCCCTAATGTCAGGATAATCCTAGCCTTGTAAAATGAGTTTGGTAGTGTTCCCATCACTTCAAATTTTTGGAAAAGTTTGAGAAATATGGTAAAATTTACCAGTGAAGTCATCTGGTCCTGGGCTTTTCTGTGTTGGGAGGTTTTTGATTACTCATTCAATCTCCTTACTCCTTTTTGGTCTGTTCAGATTTTCTATTTCTTCCTTATTCAGTCTTAGTGGGCAATATGTTTCTAGCAATTTATGCATTTCCTCAAAGGTATACAATTTATTGGCGTATACTTATTCAGAGGAGTATCTTATGGTCATATGTATTTCTGAGGTGTGTTTTTTTTTAGCGTCTTTATTGGAGTATAACTGCTTTACAGTGGTGTGTTAGTTTCTGCTGTATAACAAAGTGAATCAGCTATACATATACATATACATATATCCCCATATCCCCTCCTTCTTGCGTCTCCCTCCTACACTCCCTATCCCACCCCTCTAGGTAGACAAAAAGTACTGAGCTGATCTCCCTGTGCTATGTGGCTGCTTCCCACTAGCTATCTATTTTACATTTGTTAGTGTATATATGTCCATGCTACTCTCTCACTTCGTCCCAGCTTACTCTTCCCCCTCTCCATGTCCACAAGTCCATTCTCTATGTCTGTGTCTTTATTCCTGTCTGCTCCAAGGTTCTTCAGAACTTTTTTCTTTTTTTTAGTTCCCACATATATGTGTTAGCATACGGTATTTGTTTTTCCCTTTCTGACTTACTTCACTCTGTATGACAGACTCTAGGTCCATCCACCTCACTACAAATAACTCAATTTCATTTCTTTTTATGGCTGAGTAATATTCCATTGTATATATGTGTCACAACTTCTTTATCCATTCATCTGTCGAAGGACACTTAGGTTACTTCCATGTCCTGGCTATTGTACATAGTGCTGCAATGAACATTGTGGTGCATGACTCCTTTTGAATTATGGTTTTCTCAGGGTATATGCCCAGTAGTGGCATTGCTGGGTCATATAGGAGTTGTACTCTTAGATTTTAAGGAACCTCCATACTGTTCTCCATAGTGGCTTTATCAATGTACATTCCCACCAACAGTGCAAGAGGGTTCCCTTTTCTCCACACCCTCTCCAGCATTTATTTGTAGATTCTTGATGATGGCCATTCTGACCCGTGTGAGGTGATGCCACACTGTAGTTTTGATTTGCATTTCTCTAATAATTACTGATGTTGAGCATCCTTTCATGTGTTTCTTGGCAATCTGTATATCTTCTTCGGAAAAATGTCTATTTAGGTCTTCTGCCCATTTTTGGATTGGGTTGTTTGTTTTTTCATATTGAGCTACATGAGCTACTTGTATATTTTGGAAATTAATCCTTTGTCAGTTGCTTCATTTGCAAATATTTTTGCCCATTCTGAGGGTTGTCTGTTGTCTTGTTTATGGTTTCCTTTGCTGTGCAAAAGATTTTAAGTTTCCTTAGGTCCCATTTCTTTATTTTTCTTTTTATTTCCATTTCTCTAGGAGATGGGTCAAAAAGGATCTTGCTGTGATTTATGACATAAAGTGTTCTGCCTATGTTTTCCTGTAAGAGTTTTATAGTGTCTAGCCTTACATTTAACTCTTTAATCTATTTTGAGTTTATTTTTGTGGATGGTCTTAGGGAGTGTTCACATTTCATTCTTTTACATGTAGCTGTCCAGTTTTCTCAGCAGCACTTATTGAAGAGGCTGTCTTTTCTCCATTGTATATCCTTGCCTCCTTTATCAAAGATAAGGTGACTATATGTGTGTTGGTTTATCTCTGGGTTTTCTATACTGTTCCATTGATCTATATTTCTGTTTTTGTGCCAGTACCATACTGTCTTGATTACTATAGCTTTGTAGTATAGTCTGAAGTCCAGGAGGCTGCTTCCTCCAGCTCCGTTTTTCTTTCTCAAGATTGGTTTTGCTATTCGGGATCTATTTTGTTTCTATATATATTGTGAAATTTTGGGTTCTAGTTCTGTGGAAAATGCCATTGGTAGTTTGATGGGGAATGCATTGAATCTGTTCATTGCTTTGGTTAGTACCGTCATTTTCACAATGTTGATTCTTCCAATCCAAGAACATGGTATATCTCTCCATCTGTTTGTATCATCTGGAATTTCTTTCATCAGTGTCTTATAGTTTTCTGGATACAGGTCTTTTGTCTCCTTAGGTAGGGTTATTCCTAGGTATTTTATTCTTTTTGTTGCAGTGGTAAATGGGAATGTTTCCTTCATTTCTCTTTCAGATTTTTCATCATTAGTGTATAGGAATGCAAGAGATTTCAGTGCATTAGTTTTGTATCCTGCTACTTTACCAAAGTCATTGATTAGCTCTAGTAGTTTTCTGCTAGATTAGCTCTGGTAGTTTTCTGGTGGCATCTTTAGGATTCTCTATGTATACTATAATGTCATCTGCAAACAGTGACAGCTTTACTTCTTCTTTTCCTATTTGGATTCCTTTTATTCTCTGATTGCTGTGGCTAAAACATCCAAAACTATGTTGAATAATAGTGGTGAGAGTGGACAACCTTGTCTTTTTCCTGATCTTAGTGCAAATGGTTGCAGTTTTTCACCATTGAGATCGATGTTGGCTGTAGGTTTGTCATATATGGCCTTTACTATGTTGAGGTAAGTTACCTATGCCCACTTTCTGGAGGTTTTTTTTTTTAATCATAAATGGGTGTTGAAATTTATTAAAAGCTTTTTCTGCATCTATTGAGATGATCATATGGTTTTTATTCTTCAATTTGTTAACATGGTTTATCTCATTTTTGATTTGCATATATTGAAGAATCCTTTCATTCCTGGGATAAACCCTACTTGATCATGATGTATGATCCTTTTAATGTGCTGTTGGATTCTGTTTGCTAGTATTTTGTGAGGAATTTTGCATTTATATTCATCAGTGATATTGGCCTGTAGTTTTCTTTTTTTGTGACATTTTGTCTGCTTTTTGTATCAGGGTGATGGTGGCCTCGTAGAATGAGTTTGGGAGTGTTCCTCCCTCTGCTATATTTTGGAAGGGTTTGAGAAGGATAGGTGTTAGCTCTTCTCTAAATGTTTGATAGAATTTGCCTGTGAAGTCGTCTGGTCCTGAACTTCGGTTTGTTGGAAGATTGTCAATCAGTTTCAATTTCAGTGCTTGTGAGTGGTCTCTTTATATTTTCTATTTCTTCCTGGTTCAGTCTCAGAAGGTTGTGCTTTTCTATGAATTTGTCCATTTCTTCCAGGTTGTCCATTTTATTGGAGTATAGTTGCTTGTAGTAATCTCTCATGATCCTTTGTATTTCTGCAGTGCCAGTTGTTACTTCTCCTTTGTCATTTCTAATTCTATAGATTTGAGTCTTCTCCCTTTTTTTCTTGCTGAGTCTGGCTAATGGTTTATCAATTTTGTTTATCTTTTGAAAGAAACAGCTTTTAGATTTATTGATCTTTGCTATCATTTCATTCATTTCTTTTTCATTTATTTATGATCTGATCTTTATGATTTCTTTCCTTCTGCTAAATTTGGCTTTTGTTTGTTCTTCTTTCTCTAGTTCCTTTAGATGTAAGGTTAGGTTGTTTATTTGAGGTTGTTCTTGTTTCCTGCGGTAGGATTGTATTGCTATAAACTTCCCTCTTAGAACGGCTTTCGCTGCATACCACAGGTTTTGGGTCATTTTGTTTTCATTGCCATTTGTTTCTAGGTATTTTTTGATTTCCTCTTTGGTGTCTTCAGTGATCTCTTGGGTATTTAGTAGTGTATTGTTTAGCCTCCAGGGTTTGTATTTTTTTACAGATTTTTTCCTGTAATTGATATGTAGTCTCATAGTTTTGTGGTCAGAAAAGATACTTAATACAATTTCAATTTTCTTAAATTTTCCAGAGCTTGATTTGTGACCCAAGGTATGATCTATCCTGGAGAATGTTCCATGAGCACTTGAAAAGAAAGTGTATTGTTTTTTGTTTGGATGGAATGTCCTATAAATATCAGTTAAGTCCATCTTGTTTAATGTGTCCTTTAAAGCTTGTGTTTCCTTATTATTTTCATTTCGGATTACTTGTCCATTGGTGAAAGTGGGGAGTTAAAGTCTCCTACCATCATTCTGTTACTGTCAGTTTCCCCTTTTATGGCTGTTAGTATTTGCCTTGTGTATTGAGTTGCTCCTATGTTGGCTGCATAAATATTTACAATTGTTATATCTTCTTGGATTGATCCCTTGATCATTATGTAGTGTCCTTCTTTGTCTCTTGTAATAGTCTTTATTTTAAAGTCTATTTTCTCTGATATGAGAATTGCTACTCCAGCTTTCTTTTCATTTCCATTTTCATGGAATGTGTTCTTCCATCCCCTCATTTACAGTCTATATGTGTCCCTAGGTCTGAAGTGGGTCTCTTGTAGACAGCATATATATGGGTCTTGTTTTTGTATCCATTCACCCAGTCTATGTCTTTTGGTTGGAACATTTAATCCATTTACATTTAAGGTATTTATCGATATGTATGTTCCTATTACCTTTTTCTTAATTGTTTGGGGTTTGTTATTGCAGGTCTTTTCCTTCTCTTGTGTTTCCTGCCTAAAGAAGTTCCTTTAGCATTTGTTGTAAAGCTGGTTTGGTGGTGCTGAATTCTATTAGCTTTTGCTTGTCTTTAAAGTTCTTAATTTCTCCATTGAATCTGAATGAGCTCCTTGCTGGGTAGAGTAATCTTGGTAGTAGTTTTTTCCCTTTCATCACTTTAAGTATGACCTGCCACACCCTTCTGGCTTGCGGAGTTTCTCCTGAAAGTTCAGCGGTTAACCTTATGGGGATTCCCTTGTATGTTATTTGTTGCTTTTCCCTTGCTGCTTTTAATATTTTTCTTTGTACTTAATTTTTGACAGTTTGATTCATATGTGTCTTGGCGTGTTTCTCCTTGGATTTATGCTTTGTGGGACTCTCTGCACTTCCTAGACTTGACTGACTATTTTCTTTCCCATATTAAGATAGTTTTCAACTGTAATCTCTTCCAATATTTTCTCAGTCCCTTTCTTTTTCTCTTCTTCTTCTGCGACCCTTATAATTCGAATGTTGATGCATTTAATATTGTCCCAGAAGTCTCTGAGACTGTTGTCAATTCTTTTCATTCTTTTTTCTTTATTCTGCTCTATGGTAGTTATTTCCACTATTTTATCTTCCAGGTCACTTATCCGTTCTCCTGCCTCATTTATTCTTCTACTGATTCCTTCTAAAGAATTTTTAATTTCATTTATTGTGTTGTTCATCATTCTTTGTTTGCTCTTTAGTTTTTCTTAGTCCTTGTTAAACCTTTACTTTATTTTCTCCATTCTATTTCCAAGAGTTTGGATCATCTTTACTATTTTTTTTTTTTTTCTGTATGCGGGCCTCTCACTGTTGTGGCCTCTCCCATTGCGGAGCACAAAGGCAGCCTCTCTGCTAATGAGCATGGTTGTGTTCCTGTCTTGCTAGTTGTTTGGCATGGGGTGTCCAGCATGGGAGCTTGCTGGTCATTGAGTGGAGTTGGTTCTTAGCATTGAGATGGGATCTCTGGGAGAGCTCTCGCTGATTGATATTACTGGGGCCAGGAGGTCTCTGGTGGTCCAGTGTCCTGACTCGGCTCTCCCACCTCAGAGCCTCAGCCCTGACACCCAGCCATGCGGATCAGAAGAAAATGGAGGAAAGAAAGAAAAATAAAATAAAATAAAATAAGGTTATTAAAATAAATTTTTTTAATTACTAAAATTAAAAAAATTAAATAAAGAAAGAAGAGAGCAACCAAACCAATAAACAAATCCACCTATGAAAAGGAGCACTAAAACCTATACTAAAGAAAGAAATAATCAAACAGACAGAACCCTAGGACAAATGGTAAAAGCAAACCTATACAGACAAAATATCCAAAGAAGCATACAGATACACACTTATAAAAAGAGAAAATGGAAAATATATATATATATATATATATATATATATGAAAAACAAAGGAAGAGAGCAACCAAATCAATAAACAAATCTAATGATAGTAAGCTCTATATCCTAAACTAAGATAAACATAAAACCAGAAATAAATTAGATGTAGAAAGCAAATCCCAAGTCTACGTTTGCTCTCAAAGTCCATTCCCTCAATTATGGGATGATTTGTTGTCTATTCAGGTATTCCACAGATGCAGTGTACATCAAGTTGATTGTGGAGATTTAATCCATTGCTCCGGAGGCTGCACAGAGAAATTTCTCTTTCTCTTCTTTGTTCACACAGCTCCTGGGGTTCAGTTTTGGATTTGGCCCCACCTCTGCATGTTGGTTGCCCTCTGGCATCTGTTCTTCGCCCAGACAGGAGGATGTTAAAGGAGCTGCTGATTAGGGGGCTCTGGCTCACTCAGGCCTGGGGTAGGGAGGGGTACAGAATGCAGGGAGAGCCTGTGGCGGCAGAGGCCAACCTGACGTTGCACCAGCCTGAGGTGTGCCATGTGTTCTCCCGGGGAAGTTGTCCCTTGATCACGGGACCCTGGCAGTGGCGGGTTGCACAGGCTCCCAGGAGGGGAGGTGTGGATAGTGACCTGTTCTTGCACACAGGCTTCTTTGTGGCTGCAGCAGCAGCCTTAGTGTTTCATGCCTGTCTCTAGAGTCCGCGCTGATAGCCGCAGCTTGCGCCCGTCTCTGGAGCTCATTTAGGCAGTGCTTTGAATCCCCTCTCCTCGCGCACCCCGAAACAATGGTCTCTTTTGTCTTAGGTAGTTCCAGACTTTTTCCCAGACTCCCTCCTGGCTAGCTGTGGCACAGTTGCCCCCTTCAGGCAGTGTTCACACAGCCAACCCCAGTCCTCTCCCTGGGATCTGATCTTGAAAGCCTGAGCCTCAGCTCCCTGCCCCCACCCACCCCAGCGGGTGAGCAGACAAACATCTCAGGCTGGTGAGTGCTGGTCAGCACTGATCCTCTGTGCAGAAATCTCTCCACTTTGGCCTCTGCACCCCTGTTGCCATGTTCTCCTCTGTGGCTATGAAGCTTCCTCACATCCCGTGCCCCATCTCCACCAGTGAAGGGGTTTCCTAGTGTGTGGAAACATTTCCTCCTTCACAGCTCCCTCCCCAAGGTGCAGGTCCTGTCCCTATTCTTTTGTCTCTGTTTTGTCTTTTTTCTTTTACTCTACCTGGGTACGTGAGGAGTTTCTTGCCTTTTGGGAAGTCTGATGTCTTCTGCCAGCATTCAGTAGGTGTTTTGTAGGAGTTGTTCCGCATGTAGATGTATTTTTGATGTACTTGTGGGAAGGAAGGTGATCTGCACGTCTTACTCCTATGCCATCTTGAAGGTCACCTGAGGTGTAAATTTTAATGTCTCCTCTTTCATTTCTGATTTTATTTCCTTGAATCATCTCTCTTTTTTTCTTAGTCTAGCTAAAGGTTTGTTTATCTTTTCAGAAAAACAGCTCTTAGTTTCATTGATCTTTTCTATTGTTTTTCTGTTCTCTATTTTTTTTATTTCCACACTGATCCTTGTTATTTCCTTTCTTCTGCTAACTCTGGGCTTAGCTTGTTCTCCTTTTCTAGTTCTTTGTGTAACATCAAGTTGTTTATTTGATATCTTTCTATTTTCTTAATATATCCATTTATTACTATAAACTTCCCTCTCAGAACTACTTTTGCAGCATCTCATAGGTTTTGATGTGCTGTGTTTCCATATTTATTTGTTTCAAGATATTTATTTTTATTTCCCTTTGATTTCCCCTATAACCCATTGGTTGTTCAGGAGTGTGGTGTTTAGTTTCCAAATATTTGTAAATTTTCCAGCTTTCCTCTTGTTGTTGATTTCTGTTTTCATACCATTGTGGCTGGAAAAGATAATATGATTTCAGACTTCGTAAACTTGTTAAGACTTGTTTTGTGGCCTATCATATGATCTATCCTGGGGAATGTTCTGCATGCACTTGAAGAGAATGTGTATTTTGCTGCTGTTGTATGGAATTTTTAAAGCCCCAGCTTATCGCAAAGCTCACAGTTTCTGTGTTACCAACCTCCTGGAGATTTTCCCACCTGCAAGGCATGAAAACAGCTTCTTCAGATTTTCTTGCAACCTTTCTCTGTCTAGGGTTCATATACAGTCCACTCGGTTAGAAATAGGTGAGAAACTAGGCTGTTCACTCCATCTTTAATCTCCCCATTCCCTCCACCAACTACCACACAAACATCCTCTCCCTCTTCTATCATCTAAGATATAAGCCCTAAAGGATATCATTGCCTCTAAAGATTCATCTGTTTACCCAATAGACCAGACAGGTATATACATGTATGATCCAACTTGAGAAAGAATGCCCTTAGCACTCTTGTAATATTTGTGTCTTTGGAAAATTTCTAAGTTCTAAGGAAATACAAAGAATTATATTTTGTCACTCAAATAGAAATCTGAATATACATGGGGTTTTGTCATTTGTTTTTTCATTGTTTCTGTCTCTCCTTTTCTTTCCCCATTTGGGTCCCACCCATATCCTGCTAAGGGGTCACTGTATCAAAAATTACTGATAGGAAGATAACATAAGATCTCTATATCAGAAAATTAAATAGTATATTTTGCTTATTATATTTTAAAAGGTAGAAGTGTCCAAGTTTGAAGCTTTGGAAGAAGTTAGTGCTGAATTGAAGCTCAAACAATTGCTCTGGGATTCTTTATCTGAATGGGATCAACTCCAACAAGAATGGTTAACGGTAAAAAGAAAAAAAACCCTCTCAATTCTTAAATCATTTTTGTATTATTTAACCTTAGAATCCTAATAGCATGAATTATAGTTTTTTTTAAATAAGCTGGTATATTCTTAATTTCAGTAAAACATGCAATGTTATTTTATGGGAATTATTATCAGCTTTCTGGTGAAATGCACAAAGGTCTTTCTGCCACATAAGTCTTTAAGTACCACAGAGAAGACCACATTATTGTAAGGCAGGTTTCTCAGGTCCTCCAAATAAGATAGCTAAATGAAGGAAGCATCAAAGGACCTCACTGCATGGCATTTAACTTCTTTGTGGTTTTTGAACACAATGTTGTCCCGACACACTACAACCAAGTGTTATTAAGGTTTGTAAGATTTTAGTTGTGATCTACACACATTAGATTTCTGTTAGCCTAGGTTCTGTTCTTATTGTCCTTTAAAAAAAGAAAGAAAGAAAGAAAGAAAGAAAGAAAGAAAGAAAGAAAGAAAGAAAGAAAGAAAGAAAGAAAGAAAGCCATTTTGTTCCCTGTGATAGAATAGAATCCCAGTAATGAGATCCAGGATCTTCCCTTGAGAGCTTAATAGTAAATTCTATTAATAATAAATTATGGGGTCAGGTATCACAGGGTTTGGTTTTTAGGGTCTACCCTTGTGTTCAAACCTTAACAAGTGTCAACCCTCTAGGAGGCAGAATAGATGACCATCTGTTCTTTCAAGTGTGACATGGGCATGTTAGAAATACCATCAACTTCACAAATATTGTTTTACACTTGCTTGTTCAGCTTCCCTATGCTGGTGCCTATAATTAGAAGTCATATATCTGGGCACAGTGATGCAAGAATGTTTCCCAGCTAATGTTCTAGGTACAGTAGATACCAGTGGAGAATAAAAAGGACAAAGTCCAAAGCCTCACAGAATTTACCTTTTGGTGGAGAAAGTGGAAAACAAACAAACATATATATATACTATTATATCAGAGAATTTTAAGTGCTTTTGTATAACTCATTTATCACTTATCTCAGAATTAGAAAATGCTCCTGAATAGTAAAGAAGAAGCTTAGAGAGTTTTCTGATTACCACCATAGATTAGAGCAGTAGCTTCTAAAGTGGGACAAATTTACCATAAGAAGTATACAAAAAGACCCATTAGGGAGCAAAAAGAAAAAGTTGAATCCAGAAAAAAAAATGAATGTTTATAAATTTTCTTTTTTTTTAATTGAGGCTATTTGACATGTTAGTTTCAGGTGTAAAATATAATGACCCAATATTTCTGTATATTGCACAATGATCACAACAATAAGTTTAGTTAACATTTGTCACCATACATAGTTACAAAATTATTTTTCTTATGAGAATATTCAAGATCTATTCTCTTAGCAGCTTTCAAATGTGCAATACAGTGTTATTAACTATAGTCACCATGCTGTACATTACATTCCCATGATTTATTTATTTTATAACTGGAAGTTTGTACCTTTTGACCTCCTTCACTTATTTCACACACCAACCCCCCTCCTCTGGAAACTACCAATTTGTTCTCTTTTAGTTGTTTTGGGTTTTTTTGTTTTGTTTTACTTTAGGTTCTACATATGAGTTATTTTGTTGTTTTGTTTGCTTTTGGATTCCATATACAAGTGAGGTTATATGGTATTTGTCTTTCTTTGTCTGACTTATTTCACTTTACATAAAGCCCTTATGGTCCATCCGTGTTGTCAAAAATGACAAGGTTTCATTTTTTATGGCTGAATAATAGTCTATTGTATACATATACTACATTTTCTTCATCCATTCATCCACTGATGGACACTTAGGTTGTTTCCATTTCCTGACTATTGTAAATAATGCTGCTATGAACTTGGGTGTCTGTATATCTTTTTGAATCAGTGTTTTTGTTTGCTTAGGATAAATAATCAGAAGTGGAATTGCTGAATCATATGGTAGTTCTATTTTTAATTTTTTGAGGAATCTTCATACTGTTTTCCATATGGCTGTTGTGCCAATTTACATTTCTGCTAGCAATGCACAAGTGTTCCTTTTTCTCCACATATTTGCCAACACTGGTTCTATTTTGTCTTTCTGATACTAAACACTAACAGGAGTGAGGTGGTATTTCATTGTGGTTTTGATTTTAATTTCCCAATGATTAATGATGTTGAGCATTTTTTCATATACCTGTTGGACATCTGTTACATCTTCTTTGGAAAAAATGTCTATTCAGATCTTCTGCCCTCTTTTTAATCAGGTTGTTTTCCTGCTACTGAGTTCTTTATATATTCTGCATATTAACCCCTTATCAGCTATATAATTTGCAAATATTTTCTCCCATTAAGTATAGGTTTCCTTTTCATTTTGTTCATGCTTTCCTTTGCTGTCCAGAAGCTTTTTAGTTAGATAGAGTCGCTTATTTTACTTTTGTTGCCTTTGCTTTTGGTATCAAATCCAAAATATTGTTGCCAAGACCCATCTCAAGGAGCTTATTGCCTATATTTTTTTCTAGGAGTTTTTAGGTTTCAGGTCTTAGATTCAAATCTTTAATCCATTTTGAGTTATTTTTGTGTGTGGTCGTTTCATTCCTTTGCCTCTAGCTGTTCAATTTTCCCAACACCATTTATTGAGAAGACTGTCCTTCCCCCATTGTATATTCTTGACTCCTTTCTTGTAAATTAATTGACCATACATGTGTGGGTTTATTTTGGGGCTTTCTATTCTGTTCCATTAATCTATGTGTCTGTTTTTGTGCCAGTACTATGCCGTTTTGATGACTATAACTTTGGATAGTTGGATAGTCTGAAATCAAGGAGTTGATACCTCCATCTTTTTTATTCTTTCTCAAGATTGCTTTGGCTATTCTGAGTCTTTTGTGGTTCCATACAAATTTTAGGATTGTTTGTTGTATTTCTGTGAAAAATACCACTGGAATTTTGATAGGGATTGTATTGAATCTGTAGATTTCTTTAGGTGGTCTAAACATCTTAACAATATTAATTCTTCCAATCCATGAGCATGGAATATCTTTTCATTTTTACAAATTTTCTATTACCATCAATCCATATGCCCATCTGACATAATATATGTGTACACTTACATGTTTATGTAACTGAGAAATATATTTATAAATACATGCATACATTGGAGTGTATGTTTAAATCAGTTATATTAAAGGGCTACATGATCAAATAATAGGAGACTACTTGGTGAGACATTTCTAGGTCACAAGAGTAAAAATTAGCTATCTGTAACTTTACAATGGTTGGCCCTCTGGAATAAATTACAGGGATTGCAATACTTCATTTGATGATATGGGAGAAAAGGACATGAATGTAAAAAACAAACAATGCCTGATATACTATTAGAAATCTTAATAAGTAGAGCCATTTCCAGAATATAGAATCAACTTGGTTTAACAACATAGCTATCAAAAAATGTGAGTAGAGTAAAAAAATTTTACTATTTCAAGTTTGCCTTTTATCATATGTCTTAACTTCTTTGTTTTCCCCCCCAATTTTCCTAGTCCAAATTTGACTGCCTGGATCCAGAATTTCTAAACAGTCAAGTTTCCAAATATGCCAAATTTGTGACTCAATTGGAAAAAGGCTTGCCACCCAACAGTGTAGTGTCCCAGCTAAAAAGTAAGGTGGAAAAAATGAAAGAAAAGGTAAGTTTAGTAGAAATTATTTCCAAAACTCCAGGTCAATCAGTTACTACTTGATGCTAATGAGACCAAAGCCAGGAATTCTTCCCTGTTTAAATTAGTCAGCTTTGCAGAGAGAAGAAACAACAGACAAATTCAGCTACTGTATTGCAGAGGCACAGACTGCATCCCTCTCTTCAACTGGCCAAATCATGCAAATGAATTTTATGAGAATTCTAGTTGTTTCTCATTCTCACCAGCACTTGTTATCAATAGGGAGTTTATTTATTTGGTTTGGTTTGGTTTTCATTTTAACCGTTCTAATAAATGCGTAGTACTGTCTCATAATGGTGATGATTTACCTTTTTCTAAGGATTAGTAATGTTGAACATCTTTTCCCATGTCCATTTGCCATCCATCTACCTTCTTTGCTGAAATGTCTGTTTGAATATTAGCCCAATTTTTAATTGGGTTGTTTGTTTTGTTATTAGTGAGTTTTCAGAGTTCTCTTTTTTTGGAACTTTAAAATCTATATTTTATTTAATTCTTGACATATAGAGAACAGTGTCCATTGGCAACAATGATCCTTGTTCATTCATTCTTCTATTGACTCTCAAATAGTAATTAAATAGTACTCACAAAGTAATGGTAAAAGAGACTACCAGCTTGAAAATTTGTAACACAAATGATATTTGACACACCAAAAAGTTTTTATACATTTTACAGAGCAGAAGTTTTTAGAATTTACATTCTAAAGACATTAGGGTCTAACAATTCATAGAAGAACAGCAAAGATTTTTTTAATTTTTATTTTATATTGGAGTATAGTTGATTAACAATGTTGTGTTACATAGTCATGTTATAAGTCCTTTTTCAAATATGTAACTTGAAAATAGTTTTCCCAGTCAGTGGATTGTCTTTTTAGTCCCTGAACAGTGACTTTCACAGAACAAAAGGCTTAAATTTGAAAGAAGTCCAAGTAATATTTTTTTCTTTTACCGATTATCTTTTAGTATAGAATCTAAAAACTTTTGCCAAACCTAAAGGTCACACAGGGTTTCTCCTGTATTTTCTTCTGGAAGTTTTTTAGTGTTGCTTTTTTTAAAAATTAAAGTATATGATTTATTTTGATTTATTTACATTTTTACATATGGATATTCAGTTGATCCAGAGCCATTATTTGAAAAGAGTTTCTTTCTCCATTGTTTGCCTTTGCATCTTTGTCAAAAGTCAGCTGACTATATTTTTTAGTCTTTTTCTGGACCCTCTTTTCTGTTTGGTTGTTCTGTAAGTCTAATTCTTTCACCAATACCAGGCTCTCTTGATAACTATAGCTAGTAAGTCTTGAAATCAGGTAGTGTTAAGTTCTCCAACTTGTTCTTCTTTTTCACAATTTTGTCGATTCTAATTCCTTTACCTTTTCATGTAAATGTTAGAATTACCTTATCATATGTATAAAAAATTGCTGGGATTTTGGGTGGACTGTGTCAAATCAATAGATCAATTTCCAGAGAATTGACATCTTAACAAGATTGAATTTTCTAATCTCTTACCTGCCTATCCCTTTATTTAGTTAGGTCTTCTTTTATTTCTTTTCATTAACATTTTGTAATTTTCAGTGTACAGATTATGCACATATTTAAAACTAAGTATTCTTTTATGTTATCTTAAATTATATTGTTTTTCATTTCCAATTCTAAGTGTTCATTGCTGGTATGAAGGAATACTATTGACCTTTGTAAATTGATCTTATATCCTGTGATCTTAATAAATTCACTTTTTAATTTTAGGAGATTTTTGTACATTATTCAGAATTTTCAACATAGAAAATGATTTCAACTGTGAATAAAAACAATTTTATTTCTTCCATTACAATCTGTGTGCCTTTTATTTCTTTTTCTTGCCTGTTGCACTGGCCAGGATTTCCTGTATGATATTGAATAGGAGTGGTGAGTGAAAACATCCTTGTCCTTTTCCGTATCTTAGAGGGGAATTATTCAGTCTCTTTTTAAGTATGATGTTAGTCAAATTTTTTTATAGATGCCCTATATTAAGATAACAAAGTTTCATAGTTTCCTGAGAGGTTTCTCTTTTTTTATCATAGATGGGTGTTGATAATTATCAAATGATTTTTCTATGCCTATGATCATATGGTTTTTCTTCTTTGGTCTATTAACATGGTGAATTATACCTATCAGTGGTCAAATGTTGAAGCAGGCTTGAATTCCTGAACTGAACCTCACTTGGGTCGTGATGTACTATACTCTTTTATATTGCTGGATTCAAATTACTAATATTATTTGAAGATATTTTTGTGCCTATATTCATGAGGGACATTGATCTTTAGTTTTCTTTTCTTGTAACATCGTTGTGTGGTTATGAGTTAATACTGCCTCATAAAATGACTTGGGGAGTGTTCCTTCCTCTTCTATTTTCTGCAGGAGATTATACAGAATTAGTATTATTTTTCACTTAGATGTTTGGTAGAATTCAAGAGTGAAACTATCCGAGCTTGAAGTTTTCTCTTTTGGAGGGATTTTAACAAAAAATTGAATTTCATTCATACAATTTGAATTATTCAGGTTATCTATTTCTTCTTGAGGGGACTTTATAGTGTATCTTCCAAGGAAATGGTCCATTTAATCCAAATTGTTGAATTTATTAGACATAAAGTTTATCATAATATTTCTTTATTATCCTTTTAAAGTATGTGGGATCCATAATGATGTCCCCTTTTTCATTGCTGATATTGGCAATTTGTATTTTCTCCCTTTCTTTCTTGGTTTGTCCTGCTAGTCATTTATCACTTTGACCTTTTCAAAGAGCCAGCTTTGGGGTTGATTTATATTCTTTATTGTTTTTATGTTTTCCATTTCACTGATTTCTCCTCTAATCTTTATTATGTCCTTTCTTCTTCTTGCTTTACATTTAATTTTTTATTTCTACAAAATTTCTTATGGTGGAAGCTTAAGTTCCTGATTTGAAACTTTTCTTTTCTAATATAAACATTTAATACTATAAATTTCTGTCTAGTCACTGCTTTAGCTGAATCTTGTGAATTTTGATATATTGGATTTTTATTTTAATTTAGTTCAAAATATATTTTAATACTCCTAAGACTTCTTTGACATATGGCCTACTTAGAAGAATGTTGTTTATTATTAAAATATTTGGGGATTTTCAAGATATCTGTTACTGATTTGAACTTTAATTCTATTATAGTCCAAAAATGTACTTTTCTGATTTCTGTCCCATTAATTTGTTAAGATTGGCTTTATGACCCAAAATATGGTCTATTTTGGTACGTCTTCTATATACACTTGAGAAGAATGTGTATTCTGCTATTGCTCAGTGATTTTTCTATAAATCTCAATTAAGTCAATTCGGCTGATGGTACTGTTCAGATCATCTGTATCCTTACTGATTTTCTGCCTACTTGTTCTGTTAGTTATTCAGAGAGGAATGTTGAAATGTCCAACTATAATTGTGCATTTGTCTAATTCCCCTTATGTTACATCAATTTTTGCCTCATTTATTTTTAAATAAACTCTTTATTTTAGAATCATTTTAAACTTACAGAAAACTTACAACAGAAATATAGAGGTTTCCCATATGCCCTGAATCCAGTTTCCTCTACTGTTAATATATTACATTAGTATGATACATTTGCTACATCTAAAGAAACAATGCCACTATATTATTATTAAAGTCCATATTTTATCTGAATTATCTCATTTTTATCTAATGTCCTTTCTCTGTCTCAGGATCCTTTCCAGGATAAACATTACGTTTAGATGTCTTGTCTTCTTAGGCTCCTTTAGATTGTGACAGATTCTCAGACTTTTCTTGTTTATTATGATCTTGATAGTTCTGAGAAGTACTAGTCAGGTATTTTATAGAATGTCTGTCAATTTGGGGTTGTCTGGTGTTTTTCTCATGATTAACCTGGGGTTATAAATTCTTTCAAGGAAGACCACAGAGGTAAAGTATTATTATTATCACATCTTATTAAAGATACATGCTATCAACATGACTTTTCACTAATGATATTAAGCTTGATCACGTGACTGAGGTAGCATTTTTCCCCACTATAAAATTACTACCCAACTTTCCATACTGTATTCTTTGAAAGGAAGTCTCTATGCAAAGCCTACATTTAAGGGGTGAATTTATGTTCTACCTCATTGCTTCCAGCAATATCCTTTGTCCAGATCTTGGTTTTTAATACCATTTTCCAATAAAATGAATCAGAGATCCTTATAGAAATGGCTGATTCTAGGGATGAGTCAGAGAATATACAAGATGAACCTGGAGCATCCTCTGGTGCCAGAAAGTAAGGAAGTGCTCAAAAAACAAAATGATGGACAAACCCACAGCCAATATCATCTTCAATGGTGAAAAACTGAAACCATTTGCACTAAGATCAGGAATAAGGCAAGGTTGCCCAATTTTACCACTATTATTCAACATAGTTTTGGAAGTTTTGGCCACAGCAATCAGAGAAGAAAAAGAAATAAAAGGAATCCAAATTGGAAAAGAAGAAGTAAAGCTGTCACTGTTTGCAGATGACATGATACTATACATAGAGAATCCTAAAGATGCTACCAGAAAACTGCTAGAGCTAATCAATGAATTTGGTAAAGTACAGGATACAAAATTAATGCACAGAAATCTGTGGCATTCCTATACACTAATGATGAAAAATCTGAAAGTGAAATTTAGAAAACACTCCCATTTACCATTGCAACAAAAAGAATAAAACATCTAGGAATAAACCTACCTAAGGAGACAAAAGACCTGTATGCAGAAAATTATAACACACTGATGAAAGAAATTCCAGATGATACAAACAGATGGAGAGATATACCATGTTCTTGGATTGGAAGAATCAACATTGTGAAAATGACTCTACTACCCAAAGCAATCTACAGACTCAATGCAATCCCTATCAAACTACCACTGGCATTTTTCACAGAACTAGAATAAAAAATTTCACAATTTGTATGGAAGCACAAAAGAACCCAAATAGCCAAAGCAATCTTGAGAAAGAAAAATGGACCTGGAGGAATCAGGCTCCTTGACTTCGGACTATACTACAAAGTTACAGTAATCAAGACAGTGTGGTACTGACACAAAAACAGAAATATAGATCAATGGAACAGGATAGAAAGCCCAGAGATAAACCCACACACATATGATCACCTTATCTTTGATAAAGGAGGCAAAAATATACAAAGGAGAAAGGACAGCCTCTTCAATAAGTGGTGCTGGGAAAACTGGATAGCTACATGTAAAAGAATGAAATTAGAACACTCCCTAACACCATACACAAAAATAAACTCAAAATGGATTAAAGACCTAAATGTAAGGCCAGACACCATGAAACTCTTAGAGGAAAACATAGGCAGAACACTCTATGACATAAATCACAGCAAGATCCTTTTTGACCCCCCTCCTAGAGAAATGGAAATAAAAACAAAAATAAACAAATGGGACATAATGAAACTTAAAAGTTTTTGCACAGCAAAAGAAACCATAAACAAGACAAAAGACAACCCTCAGAATGGGCAAAAATATTTTCAAATAAAGCAATTGACAAAGGATTAATCTCCAAAACATACAAGGAACTCATGCAGCTCAATATCAAAAAAACAAACAACCCAATCCAAAAATGGACAGAAGACCTAAGTAGACATTTCTCCAAAGAGGAAATACAGATTGCCAACAAGCACATGAAACATTGCTCAACATCATTAATCATTAAAGAAATGCAAATCAAAACTACAATGAGATATCATCTCACACTGGTCAGAATGGCCATCATCAAAATATCTACAAACAATAGTTGCTGGAGAAGGTGTGGAGAAAAGGGAACCCTCTTGCACTGTTGGTGGGAATGTAAATTGATACAGCCACTATGGAGAACAGTATGGATATTCCTTAAGGAACTAAAAATAGAACTACCATATGACCTAGCAATGCCACTACTGGGCATATACCCTAAGAAAACCATAATTCAAAAAGAGTCATGTGCCGCAATATTCATTGCAGCTCTATTTACAATAGCCAGGACATGGAAGCAACCTAAGTGTCCATCAACAGATGAATGTGTAAAGAAGATGTGGCACATATATACAATGGAATATTACTCAACATAAAAAGAAACGAAATTGAGTTATTTGTAGTGAGTTGGATGGACCTGGTGTCTGTCATACGGAGTGAAGTAAGTCAGAAAGAGAAAAACAAATACTGTATGCTAACACTTATATATGGAATCTAAAAAAAAAAAATGGTCATGAAGAACCTAGGGGCAAGACAGGAATAAAGATGCAGACCTACTAGAGGATGGACTTGAGGATATGGGGAGGGGGAAGGGTAAGCTGGGACAAAGTGAGAGAGTGGCATGGACATATATACATTACCAAATGTAAAATAATAGCTAGTGGGAAGCAGCCACATAGCACAGGGAGATCAGCTTGGTGCTTTGTGACCACCTAGAGGGGTGGGATAGGGAGGGTGGCAGGGAGGGAGATGCAAGATGGAAGAGGTATGTGGATATATGTATATGTGTAGCTGATTCACTTTGTTATAAAGCAGAAACTAACACACCATTGGAAAGCAATTATAATCCAATAAAGATGCTTTTAAAAAAATGAAAAAAAACTTTAAAAAATAAAATAAAATAGATTCTCTATCGTTGGTGAAAAAAAGAAGAAAAAAATGACGGGTTATATCAAAGAGACACAGAAACCAAGTGAAAGAATTTTCATTGGCCCAAGTTGTAATGATTTGACCCAACAATAAATAATACAATATTGTGTTATAACCCAAATTATAAAATAAATATCCATGAATTCATATTGACATAAGTAAACAACTGAGTGGATGAATAGATAGATAAATAGGTAGATAGATAGACAAAGGATAAAAGACAAGTCTTCTATAAAGAAAAATTCCAAATAACTTATGAGGATACTGAATCTCAAGACAGTGGAGCTTTATTTATGTTGATGCTCCGTTGTTAGATGTATTCACACTTAGTATTGCTATTTCTTCTTGGAGAATTGACCCTCTTATCATTTATATTTTTTCTCTTTATTTTTTATAAGATTTCTTCTGATGTCTGCATTATCTGAAATTAATATAGTTAGCATAGATTTCTTTTAGAGTTTTCATGATAGTACTTTCTCAATTTTTCACTTTTAACTTTCCTATGTCTTTATATTTAAAATATTTCTTAGACAGCATATAATTGCTTCCTGCTTTTTTATCCAATCTGATTTTTTAAATGTCTTTTAAATGACATGTTTAGAGCATTAATATTTAGAATAGTATTTGTATGGTTGGATTAAAATTGTCATCATGATGGTGTTTTATTTGTTGTTTCTTTTTTCCTCTTTTTCTTTCCTCTCTTGATTTAATTGTATAGGTTTTATGATTCCGTTTTGTCTTCTCTATGGAGTTACTATTCATACTTCATTAAAGCAATTTTTAGTGGTTATCCTAGATTTAAAATATAGATTTTCAATTAATCCAAATCAACCTTCAAATAATATTATACTGCTTCATGTATAGTGTAAAGAGTTTATAATACCATACTCCCAATCCTCCCTCTCATCCTTTGTATTAATGTTGTCATGTATTTTATTTTCATATGTAGTATAAACACTACATATTGCTACTAATTTTGTTTTTTTTTAATTTATGTATTTATTTATGTATTTATGTATTTATTTATTATTTATTTATGGCTGTGTTGGGTCTTCGTTTCTGTGCGAGGGCTTTCTCTAGTTGCGGCGAGCGGGGGCCACTCTTCATCGCGGTGCGCGGGCCTCTCACCGTCGCGGCCTCTGTTGTTGCGGAGCACAAGCTCCAGACGCACAGGCTCAGTAGTAGTGGCTCACGGGCCTAGTTGCTCCGTGGCATGTGGGATCTTCCCAGACCAGGGCTCGAACCCGTGTCCCCTGCATTGGCAGGCAGATTCCCAACCACTGCGCCACCAGGGAAGCCCCCTAATTTTGTTTTTTATACTTACCTTTTAGGAGAATAAAAATAGGAAATGAAATTTATTTTACATCTATTCCATTTCCAATGTTCTTCATTTCTTTGTATGGATCAAAGTTTCTGACTCATAACATATTCATTTTGCCCGAAGAACTTCCTTTAATATTTCTTACTGAATAGTTATGCTAGCAATGAACTCCCCAAATTTTTGTTTGGAGAAAGTCTTTATCATTTATTTTGAATGATGTTTTCAGTGGTATATAATTCTGAGTGGGCAGATTTTGTTTTTTCTTTCAACAATGTAAAAGTATCCTTTTGTTATCTTTTTACTTGCATGATTTCTGACAAGAAGTCTGCTGTAGTTCTTATCCTTGTTCTTCTGTACAAAAACTGGCTGCCTTCAAATTTTTCTCTTTTTCTTGGTTTTTGGCAGTATGAAATGTGATATGCCTAGATGTATGTTATTATTGTTGTTTACCATTTATATTTATCCTGCTTGATGTTCTCAGAGTTTCTTGGATCTCTGGTTTTGTGTCTGCCTTTAATTTTGAAAAAAAAATTGAGCCATTATTTCTTTGATATCTCTTCTGCTGTGTTTTCTATCTCTCTTATCCTTCTGTGATTTCTATTACATGTATGTCAGACCATCTGATATTGTACCAAGCTCATGGATATTCTGTTCTAGGTTTGGATGGGGGCAGGGGAGCTTTTCACTGATTTTTCTCTTTGTGTATGAGTTTGGGTAATTCCTACTCACTTACCTTCAAATTCATGGATTCCTTGTCTGTGTTCATCTCATCAAAGACATTCTTTGTATCTCTTACTGTCTTCCTCATTTCTAACATTTCCATTTGATTTTTAATTATAGTTTCCATCATTTTGTTGACATTTCCCATCTGATCTTGCATGTTGTCTACCTTTTCCATTAGATACATTAACATATTAATCACAATTAGTTTAAGTTCTATCTGATAAATCCAACACGTGTGTCAGATTTGAGAGTGATTCTGATTAATTTTGTATCTTTTTGGATGTATGTTTGCCTTGCCCTTTCACATACTTCTTAAATTTTTGTTGAAATCCAGACATCTTACGCAGAACAGTAGATACTGAAGTAAATAATTTTTATGCCTGGAAATGATCATGCCTTTCCTTCTACTTGGCCTTCTGTGTGGCATGTTATATTAAATCTGGTTAGAAATTCGGCTAGATTTGAAGTTTGATGTTGCTGTGGTTGCCCTCAATATACCACAGTATTCAAATTGTTCTAGTGATACCTTGTGTTTAGTTTGGGCTGGTTTGCCAAAGGTTATTTTTTCAATTTCTGTTTTCCCTGACCTTGGGTCATTCTTTCGTTTTATGCCCAGAGAAAATCTGTATCTTGCAGCTTTCCACTCTCTATTCCACTGTTATTTTTACTCAGTGCTTGTTAGCCTGGTGGAAGAAGCGAGGAGGGATATTCCCTCGTGTTCTGATTAAGTTTCTATCCTTACAATGCCCTGTGTTCCTTGTTCACAAAATTCTGAGCTTCACAGTTGTTCCTGTCCCTCCTCCAGCTTTAGTAATATTTGTAATATTTAGTAATATTTGTAGCCCCCAGTGACTTCACACTCTCATGCTACCCTACATTCAGTCTTAGCAACTTATTTTTAAAATTCAGCTACATCTTCTAACTAGTTTAAACGGCAACCCAAGGCATCTCTCCTAGGTAAGCAAATTCTCAGGTCCTGTTTCTTGCTGTGGAGAAAATTGTGGGTACCAGTGTCTCTTCAAATTTTGACTTAGTTGGTTTCCCTGCAGCCTCACTTTTCTGATGGGTTCAATACAAGTCATTAACTTGCAGTTCGTGCAGATTTTTCTTTGTTGTAAGAGTGTCAGTGGTGTTCTTTCCAGCTCTTTATGTGCCCAAATTGAAACCAGAAGCCTTGGGTTGTTTTTAAGATAAAAAGGATGGTGTCTCTGAGAGTGTTTGTTTTCCAGCTTCCAGTTATCATTGACCTAAGGAACCCAACTCTGAAGCCTAGACATTGGACAGCTATTGAACAAGCAGTTGATGCCACCCTAGTAGACCTTGACATTCCATTAACGTTGGAGAGGCTCTCTGAGTTGCATGTTTTTGACTTTGGCCGAGAAATCCAGGACATTTCTGGACAGGCTTCTGGAGAAGCTGCCTTAGAAACAGTTCTTAAAAAGGTAAACCTGAAAAATGTGTATTCTGGAGATCAGGGAATGTAAAGGTTTTCATATTCAGTGAGATCAACTTTTGTTTTATCTGAATGGGTTTTTCAACATTGCAGCTTTCACCCTCTCATTATCAGTTATCCTTGTCCTGTTTCCTTACATTTATATCATTATTATTGTTATCACCTCTATAAATATCTTCTTTCTGCTTAGCTTATAATCCAACAGGAACTTGATGGCAACAAATTAGCATGCTTTATATAAAGAGCCACATACCAAGGAAGATTTCTTATGCCAAAATACATTACCTTTCAAACTTACATACTAGAGAAGACTAACTGTACGAAATGCTTCAAAAGCACATTGAGAAGATTTCTCTACTTAGGATATTTAACCTCCTTACTCCAAAAACACACATCTTCCAAGCATCTATGTAAAAAGAATTTTTTTCTTTTAATTAAAGCATGAAGTGGGAGGGAATACACATGAAAGTATCACAAATTATTCATATGTTTTAATGCTATTCAATAAAATTAAGCAAATCATTGTCATCTAACCTAGAAGATTTTAAGAATTTTAAAGGCAGGAGGAGATTAGGATAATTATGGAGTTTTCACTTATTTCATTCCACATGCATTTATCAAGTACCTACACACAAATGAATTGAGCTATCCTAAGACTTGAACTATTTCTAAGGTGGAGGATTCTTGGAAAACAACTGAATTTGTCGTCCTACCTCACCGTGACTCCAAAGATGTATTTATCCTGGGTGGCACAGATGACATACAGGTGGGTAACTGGGTTATTGAAACTCATGTTGAAGGTTCTTGTGAGACCTAGTCCTAAATATTCTATGGGAAGTTATGATGAAGGACTGAAATATGAGAGTTATTAAACAAGGAAAAATCTAATTGGGAAGGCAAGATATGAATTGAATAATTGACATGAATACTTGTATATGAAATATTTAGCAAAGCAATAGATATGTCATATATATATATTAAGAGTTATAATCTTGTAGTTGATAACTGTTGAGGAATTTAGAAAAGCAAAGAGATCAGTTGTGGCTGAAGTGATCAGAGAATCCTTCCTAGACCAGCGAAGACATGCTGGCCCTTAAAAATCTGGAGGTCTGATAAGCATAGATGAGAATGGAAGGCATTTCAAACTATTTAAATGAGACAAAGAAGCGTGAATGAGCATTTCAGGTTTATATCACACTAAGAAGCTAAATTCACTTGAATTTTTTGAATTCTTAGTGACTTAAAATCCAAAGGGCACATTTGTTTAGTAAAAGAATCTGGGAATTATGACTCAATTTAAAAAGCAAAGTCCACACAGAGACCTATTTTCAATATCCTATAATAAACCATAAAGGAAAAGAATATGAAAAAAATGTACACATATGTATAACTGAATCACTTTGCTCTACAGCAGAAATTAACACAATATTATAAATCAACTATACTTCAATAAATTTTTTTTTTAGAAAAGCAAAGCCCTGGCCTGTTAAGGTGTACCCAGGCCAGAATTAGAGATGAAATGGCCTTGCCAGGTGTAGTCTGGAAGAGCAAGACCAGACGTCACTCTGTGCATTGGAGGGGAGAGCAGACCCAAGTCAGTATAAGGTCAGGTGATGCCAGGTGATGGGGCTTCTGCTGTCAAGAAGTTTATAATTTAAATAGAGCAATTAAAATCCTTTAGATTAGCAGACACATTTTTTTGAACGTACATGTTCTGCGAGGGGTGCTGTGGTGTAAGGGGAAGGAGTAGAGGAGGGGGGAGGTAGAGGGAAAACTGTCTATAATCATCCAGAGCTTGACATGAATGAGTTCACTCTTCCTTTTCCTCAAGATAATCGAGGGAAAGTGATGTTTCATTGGGTAGGGAAAGCACTTACTTTTTCAAGTTTTGAGCACTTTGAGAAATAAAGACCTGGATGACCAAATGATATAAAGAAGGTACCAGATACCTGTAGGGGGGAGACTGGAAAAGAGTGCTGAGCTAAGCAGAAATGTGTGCCATTAATAATTACAGAAACAACCAGGATTTGACAATCAGAAGTTCCTTGGTGACATTTAAGAGAACATCATAGTGCATTGTAAGCCCTAGTGAAGGAGAGAAAGAGGGGAAGTGGATGGGTGGGAAACAGTAAGTGAGATTAAGCTGTTTATTCAAAAAGTTGGCTTTTGAATGGTTTGGGATTAACATATACACACTACTATATATAAAATAGATAATCAACAAGAACCTACTGTATATATAGTACAGGGAACTCTACTCAAAATTCTGTAATAACCTATACAGGAAAAGAATCTGAAAAAGAATGGATACATGTATGTGTGTAACTGAATCACTTTGCTGTACACCTGAAACTAGCACAACATTGTAAATCAACTATATTCCAATATAAAACTAAAAATCTTAAAGCAAAAATAAAAATAAATAAATGGGTTGTTGGAATTAAATATCTGTAATTATCTTTGAGAGCAAAAACACATGGTGTCGCATGTATTTTCTTTGCCTGTCCTTAAAGGTCCTTCTTGATGACAGCACCATCAACATTGCAACCATTGCCTCATCACGTTACGTTGGCCCACTGAAAACTCGAATGGATGACTGGCAGAAACAACTTGCTTTGTTTAATCAAACACTGGTGAGTCAGGATAATTTCAATTCATGGACTCAGAGAATTGGATTTAGAAATCATTTGTTCAGTCCCTTAAATATTGTACAGTTTAGATATGATTTAATTATTGACATTTTATTATGCTCAAAATGTAAGAAAAATGCAAATATATCGAACTCTTCTTTGCAAGATTATACCATCACCCTTGTGTTAGTTATTATTGTTGTGAAACAAAATACCACAAACTTAGTGATATAAAACAATCTACATTTATAATCCCACAGTTTCTGTGGGTCAGGAGTTTATAACTTAACTGGGTCTTATACTCAGGGTCTCACGAGGGTTCAGCCAAGATGTGGGCAAGGACTGGGTTCTCATCAGAGGTTCAACTGAGGAAGGACGTTGGCAGAAATCATTTTCTTGCAATTCTGGGGCTGGGGGCTTCATTTTCTCACAGGCTGTCAACCAGAGGCCATCCTCAGCTCCTCCATGTTGCCCACAGTTTTTTGCATGTGGACTTCCTCAACAAGACCGCTTGCTCCATCAGTCGAGCAGGGAAGAGAAAGTCTCCTGGCAAGACAGAGGTTACAGCCTTGTGTACTGTACACATAACTGTGTACATCCTGTTACCTTTGCTATATTCTCCATAGCTAGAAGCAAGTCACAGTGGCACCCACACTCAAGGGGAGAGGATCACACAAGGACAGGAAGCCCAGGTCTTGGGGGCCACCTTAAGAGTCTAGCCACAGCAACCTCATATTTACTAAACAAATACTGCTGCTTGAAGTCTCCTTGGCACCCTTCCTGTCATACACACCTTCTCTTTATTTTATTCAACCTCAGATTATTCCATAATAAAGAACCCACTTACTCTGGTCTCACTTTGTTTCCATCCAATCTCTTTCTTAGACTTCATTTTTTTACCTTGATTTAATTATGTTGTGGTTTTTATATGTTCTAATAGGAAAAGTTATCTGTGAAATAATAAAGGTACTAAGTAGGAAAAGGCAATTTGTTCCATCCTCATTTCGTAGAGATCTCTATGGGGAATCAATATTCTTCAATGGACACTTTTTAATCTGACACCTGTCCAGCCTTCTGTACTGATGGCTGAGCCCCATGAAGGGAGAGACTAAATTTAGATCAAAGTAAAGGGCATGTTTCCATAGAAGGTCCTTAAAAGAAGCAGTGCTGAATAGTAGGGATCCTCCAGAGAATTAAGTGTATAGAAAGTGTGAGACTGAAATAAACCAAGGAGTGGTTGGGACATTAGGGCTTAAGCATAGCCCCCAAATCTAGAGTGAGACACGAGAAACCCTTTCACAGATCTCAGGCCCGCACATGCCATGGCAGGAAGTGCAGAGGAACGGTGAGGTCTATAGACTTTAGATCTGACCCTGCACTTCTGCTTTCTCTGATTAACAGCGATTGTCTCTAGGAGGAAAGTGATGTGTGATTTTCTTCTTCCTCCCAGTATTCTCTCTTTGCCACATGTTCTGTCACAAGCAGGTTTTACTTTTTTGATTGAAGAAAATGAATCATATTTCTTCTTAAAAAGAGGGAGAGGGAAGAATAATAGACATAACTGAGGCAAAAAAAAAACCCTTGTTTGCTAACCATTTTTATATTTGGAAATAGTAAGTCACTAAACTTACCACTTCCCAACCCTTCAGATTCCTTTAAGTAAGCATCTTGCCTCCACCTAGAGTGTCTCCTCTGGGCATTTTAATCCTCTTTCTCTGGGTCCATTCTGGTTACCACATAGTAGTACACTCGTTATAACTCTACTCAATACAAAAAATGGGTTGAAATTAGGCTGAGGTGAGACTTGGACCTTTTAATGAGGTTTCATTTCAAAGGACCTGTGAGAAGCTGCCAAAAGGAAAAAGATACAGTGAATCCCCTTGTAATTATTTTTAATGTAACTGTATTTTTTCAATCTGAGGTTAAAAATCTGGTAATGTCCTATTTTTCTCCTAGGAAGAGTGGCTGAACTGCCAGAGAAACTGGCTCTACCTAGAGAGTATTTTTAATGCTCCAGATATTCAGAGGCAGTTACCTGCAGAGGCCAAGATGTTCCTTCAAGTGGATAAGTCATGGAAAGAAATCATGAGGAAGGTGAACAGGCTGCCTAACGCTCTCCGAGCAGCTACTCAACCAGGTAAAAAAGAAACCACAAAGGACTTTACAGTTATCTAAAATGTCCATCACCTGTAAGATTCTAATAAAATGTGGTACATTCAACCCTTGATTCCAGTCAGCGTTGATGACCAGGAACATTTGTAGTACATTTGACACTCTTGCTAAACAATGTGAATTTAACACTGTTGTTGTTATTTTATTACAATTAGTATTGTTATTATAATCATCATCATCATCATCATCTTTCAGCTCAGTTCATAGTTTTGGCACACAAGAATCTACTTCTTTTGCTGTTTTTAGAATTGGGGGATCCTGCCACAGAGTATAAGTCATGCTTCCATCTCACAATTTAGGCTACAAAAAATACATTTACATTCAGTTGACCTATTCTGTTAAAGTTCTCACAGACTTATAACCATAAAAATTTCCACACCATATTTTAAGTAATTCATTAAGACCACTTACAAATATTGCCACTAATGGTAATTCTAATCTCAGGGTTGAAATGTGTTTTATTTATTTTTTAAATTAATTTTTATTGGAAAATAGTTGATTTGCAATGTTGTGTTAGTTTCTGCTGTACAGCAAAGTGAATCAGTTATACATATACATATATTCACTCTTTTTTAGATTCTTTTCCCATACGGGTCATTACAGAGTATTGAGTAGAGTTCCCTGTGCTATACAGTTGAAATGTGTTTTAGTAAGTTCTGTTTCTAGGGATGTGGAATCAAAGTCCTTCCAGGTGATTACACATACATGGTGATTGAACTTTATGGTTTGTATCACAGCCTCAGCAGGATTGATTGTTGTTCTGCAAATGGCAGCACACTGCCTATCCTGGTGATATGGACAGAGAGCTTCCTTGTCAAGCAGAGGCAGCCTGCTGGACTATACTCTTTGCCCAAAGACCCTTACATAAAACATAAGCAGGCAGGAAAAACTCTATGGGATGATAAAATCGAAAACCTTAAAACTTTGGGTCTTCAAGAGGCTGCCCACAATCCTTGGTTCCTGGTCCCCTTCCAGTCACAACTGCATCACCCCAGCCTCTGCTTCTGCCATCACATCTCCTTCTCTGCCACTTATAAAGACCCCTGTGGGGAATTCCCTGGCAGTCCAGTGATTAGGACTCCTCTCTTCCACTGCAGGGGGCACGGGTTCAATTCCTCGCTGGGGAACTAAGATCCCACAAGCTGCACAGCACGGCCAAAAAAAGAAAAAAAAAAGACCCCTGGGATTACACTGGGCCCACTTCATGATCCAAGATAATCTCCCCATCCTATGATCTGTAACTTAACCACATCTGCCAGGTGTCTTTTTCCATAAAAACTAACATATTCTCAGGTTCTCGGGATTAGGACATGGATATATCTGAGAGACCTTTATCTTGCCTAGCACATCCGCTTAATGTGCATATTCAAACATTTTGCTGCAAAAATATTAATGTGTTTTATTACAGAGTGCTGCTCCAGTGCCAACTGGACTTTTGTTATATAATGTAACTTTTGAAATTTAAAAAAAAATCCAAAATACATTTGGTCCTAGGGATTTCAGATAAAGGAGTGTGGACCTGTATATATCATTTCAGGTGATGATAAAGCAGTGAAGAAAAATTAAGCAGGGTAAAGGCACTAGAGAGCAGTTGGCGGCTGCAGTGTGTGTGTGTGTGTGTGTGTGTGTGTGTGTGTGTGTGTGTGTGTGATGAAAGGATTTTTTTGATAAAGTGGCTTTTGAGTAGAGATCTGCAGGAATGAGGAAATGAAACATGTTCGTGGATCTAAGGGAGGATTGTTAAAGGCAGAGAGAAGAACAAAGACCCTGCGGTAAGAGCATGCTTAGCGTACATGACTGTCACCAAGGAAGCCAGAGTGGGGTGGAGTGCAGCGCACAGGAGAGGGCTTAGGAGTGAGGCCAGAGAGGTGAGTGTGCTTCGATGGCGGGTTGGGGATTGGATTAGGTCACTGGTCATGTAGAGACTCGGAGACCATGGAAAAGACTGGATTTGATTCTCAGACAGTTGGAGAAGCCAGGCACTGTGATATGCACCAAAACATCAACATCAAATGAGACATGAATCTTGATCCTGAAGGTGCTAGAGTTTAGTGATAAAGACATAGGATGCTATTGCCACAATTTTTTTCCATCTAAATATGGCAGAAAAAACAGAAGACATGAGTAAGAAAGTGACAGAGAATATGTAGTGTTTAGAGAATGGCAACTGTTTGGCTTTGGTTTGTGCACCCCCGGCCCCCAAAACTGGGGAATGCCAGATAAAAAGGTTTCAAATTAATTACCTGTTCATCTGTGGCAAATATCAAAATTAATGTTATTATTAAAAGTTATAGTTAACATTCTTAGCCAACCCCCCCAATTTTAACTTATTAGACCATTCTTTCTTCAAATAAAACCAAAACTTTAAAAATGTTAATATCATATTTTACTTCCACTTAAAATTATATTCTATATTTATTTTAACACAACTTTACCAATACCTTTTTTTTCAATGAACAGGACTTCTGGAGACTTTTCAAAATAATAATGCATTACTTGACCAAATTCAGAAGTGTCTAGAGGCATATTTAGAATCAAAAAGAGTTATCTTTCCAAGGTAAGTTTATAAAGCTACCAACAATATTTTTTAGTAGTTAAGAGTATCCATGGGCTTTCCTGGTGGCGCAGTGGTTGAGAGTCCGCCTGCCGATGTAGGGAACACGGGTTCATGCCCCGGTCCGGGAAGATCCCACATGCCGCGGAGCGGCTGGGCCCTTGAGCCATGGCCGCTGAGCCTGCATGTCCGGAGCCTGTGCTCCTCAATGGGAGAGGCCACAACAGTGAGAGGCCCATGTACCGCAAAAAAAAAAAAAAAAAAAAAAAAAGAGTATCCATTAATTTGTTAGGGTATATTTAAAAACAAACTATAAAATCAAAACATGAGGGAACCAAAGAGGGAAACAAGAAAGATATTTCATAATAGCAATCCAGCTAATATCTTGATTGAGGCGTTTAAGTGTCAAGGATAAATATACAATATTTGGTTTAAGTGGATAAGTACCCAAGGTGCTGGAAGGATTCTTGATCACAGCATCGTTTCACTGCTGGGTGTGTACGTGTGTACCTGCATGTGTGTGTGTGTCCACAGATGGGTATGTAAAAAGTTAGAGACCTTTGTTGCCTGAGCTGGTTTCTTTAGGTTAATCGGTAGCCTAAGAGGGTTACTGTAGAAGTCATCTAAGAGGTCATTTCACAAATTCCAAATGAAATTTTTTACTCATCCATTCATTCTAGAAACATACCAAATGTTTTGCTCAGTGATAAAAATACGAAGAAAAGGCCAGATCCCCACTCTAATGGAGCTCATGGTTAACAGGTGGACAGTCATGTAAATAATACACCATTTCAGTATAATTATATATGACTACACTATGACTACCTGATGGTAGCAAGTGCTCCAGACTTCAGTCATTGGGGTACATTGTACTGTAACATAGACAATATCAAAAAATGGCTCATCTTTCATGGATTTTTCCTGTTAGATGCAAAGAAAATGGCTGTTAAGGTCTCTCCTAGGACAAGCACTGAGTCAGCCAGGGTTAGGTGCTTATGTGCTTACTTGGGTAAGAGGGGTTGTTGCTGGGCACCAGGACAGGGTATGTGTGTGCACAAGATATCCAAGAGCTGGAAGATTTGATTGAGTTTAACAGATTCAGGCAACATGGGAAAAGACAGAAGAGTTTGAGGTTTGGAAAGTGCCTTTTATTTCACTCTTAAATCAGTGGTTCCTAACTTGAGTCTCCCAAGACCAGAGAAAATCTGTACACTGTTTCGATCTTTAAAGAAATCTGGACACAAATTTACCTGTGATAATATTGGACACCAAAAAGCATCAGCTTTTATTTTTCCTTTTGCTTAGAATTACATCAACTAGGTCTACAGTGTTTATTTTGTCAGGAGGTTCTGTACACCACTGATTTCATGCTCCAAGCCTTAATGAAGGCTTACTATGAGCCATGGACCAAGTTAGGTTCTGGGGACACAAGGTGAATATAACACTGTTCCTTCTCCCACAGGGTTCATAGTCCAATCGTGACAGTTATCTGTTTCATTAGTTGAAAAGAGGCAGGGGTACAAATTATTACCATATGTGGTATTTCAAAGAAGCAAGACTAATAGGGTGCAACCCAAAACATCTTTGTTTCTAATGATAGCCTCTGTGTTCCCTACTAGGGGCTAGTTTCTTCCTGTCCCTGGCCAAAATCTTGAGCAGGCCTCATGAATTTTTCTGGTCATTCTCTGATAATAATACAAAAAGTTCTCATTACCTTAACCCATTAAATGATCTATAATAATCAAAACTCTGGACTTCTTTCAAAGTGAAAACATCCCCCTTCTCTGGCCTAAGCCTGTTGCAAGGCTGAGGGCTTTAGTGATGATGAGGATGTGTGGCATCAACCCTCCCCACTTCCTATTAGGTTCCTGAGGTCTCCAGTTTGGGGGCAGGAAAAGGGGGAGAGGCAAGATGGCAGGAGAAGCCTGACTTGGCTGGTACCCAACTGGGTCCCTCTCTCACATGGGGCCTTCCACGTGTTAATGGGATCCCTCCAATCACAAGGGATCTCTCATAGGCAGCTTCCTCCACAGGAGTGAAGTGTCTTCTCCAGCCAGACCCTCATCCCTCTCTCTCATCCCTGGGCATCCAGGTGTGCCCCTTCTCCAGTTTTTTTTCCCTAGGGTATCTTCATGTCTCCAAATGGCCCTGTTGGGCAGTATCTAAGAAAATCCCAGGCAGGATCACACCAGCATGGCCCACATGTGTGTAGTCACAGAACCAAATAAGGTTCCTGCAGCCACCCATTCATCTATTCAACAAATTATGTATTGAATACCAGGTATATGTGAGGTACAAGGCCAGATTCTAGGGAAAACAAGTAATATATCTTCACTCT
The DNA here is from genome assembly GCF_949752795.1 of Hyperoodon ampullatus. NCBI lineage: Eukaryota > Metazoa > Chordata > Mammalia > Artiodactyla > Ziphiidae > Hyperoodon > Hyperoodon ampullatus. The sequence goes on from NC_136928.1 coordinate 9,023,901, forward strand.
AGGAGCTCAAAGACAAGTAACAGGCATACAACCAAATCAGTATCTTAGCAAGCGCTAGCATCTTTACAATTTTTATGAAGAATATCTACGTTTTATGTACCAGGCACTAATTCCAGATGTTTGAGATGCATCCACACTAATCTTTATAAAAATCATATTTAGAGACACGTGGCCTCCCAGACCCAGGACCTATGGGATAGAGGTCCAAGTAAATCAGTGGATGGGGAAGAGAAGTGACTAAGGGATTTATCTTTCATGTCCATATAAGACTTTGTTTCAGTTTCAAGTTACATTTTAAGTATATTCTTTAATCTAGATTTTACTTCTTGTCAAATGATGAGCTTCTGGAGATTTTGGCCCAGACACGAAATCCCCAAGCTGTGCAGCCACACTTAAGGAAATGCTTCGACTCCATTTCAAAACTCGAATTTGCACTCGTGCCTCCAACCGAGGGAAGAATTCCTGGCATGGAGGCAGAGCCAGAAAAGATTTACACTAATGATATTTTAGCGATGCTGTCACCAGAGGGAGAAAGGGTAAGGGCTTTTTGTTTATAATTCTTTATGTGTAAACTTTGTTACTCTTCTAGGGTGGAAGGTAGAGGTTTATTCATCATCATGCTAAGCAATCATCAAGTGCTACTGTGATCTGGTCTTCTGCTGGCTCAGCAATTTCAAAGATAATCAAAGATAAAATTCTTGCCCTCGAAGAACTCAAAGTCTAGCAGAGACATAGTCAAACAATTGAAAAGCCCCACAGAAAATGCAGTAACAGAGGCTGTGCTCTGTTCTTGGGAACAGGGTAGAAAGTACTGGAGCCAGGTCTTAACTCTCCATAAGGGGAACAAGAGTACAGTGGTTAAGAGCTAGTTCTACTGCCCGGACACATGGATTCCACTCCCAATCTTTAACCTCATCTGTAAAACAAGGATTAGTAATACTGCCTGATTAATGAGTTGCTGGGGATTTTCAAGTGTGTATGTAAATTACTTAGAACAGTACTGAGCGGGTGCTATGAAGTATTAGTTGTCATTGTTTGGCAGCAGCCTCTCCGGGACCCAGCACAGTGCCTGTAAACACCAAGCAAGTGAATGCATTAGCAGACTGTGGGGAATCAGGTGACCACACAGAGGAGAATCACACATACACACACACAGGCAGCCAAGGAAGGTGGAGAGGAGACATGGGAGAGACAGTATTCCAAACAGAGAAATTGTGCAGGGAAATACCAAGGATTTCAGTCCAGGTAGAGCACAGAAGTGTATCTATGGGATTGGAAGGAGCCCATAGACATTTTACTTGTCCTACACATGCACCCAATGCTCATAGCAGCATTATTCACAATAGCCAAGACATGGGAGCAACCTAAGTGTCCACCAACAGATGGATGGATAAAGAAGACATGGTATATGTATACAATGGAATATTACTCTGCCATAAAATAGAATAAAATTTTGCCATTTGCAACAACATAGGTGGACCTGGAGGGTTTTATGCTAAGCGAAATAAATCAGACAGAGAAAGACAAATACTGCATGTTTTCACTTATATATGGAATCTAAAAAGTAATACAAACTAGTGAATATAACAAACCAGAAACAGGTTCACAGATATAAAGAACAAACTAGTGGTTACCAGTGGGAAGAGGGGAGGGGGAGGGGCAAGATAGGAGTAGGGGATTAAGAGTTACAAACTACTATGTATAAAATAAATAAGCAGCAAGGATACATTGTACAGCACAGGGAAATACAGCCATTATTTTGTAACAACTTTAAATGGAGTATAATCTATAAAAATATTGAATCATTATGTTGTACATGCAAAACTAATATAATATTATAAATCAACTATACCTCAATAAAGAAAATTTTTTATTGGTCCTAAATTGATCCTCTTGAAAAAGAATTTGTTCATCACTAGTGCAAAAGAGAAAGGGGAAGACCTAGGCTAGGATCGAGGGACAACATGACATTTAAAGGGAAGGTAGAAGAAGAACAGATGCAGGAGCCCAGACAACCAGGGCAGTCAGGTCATTGGTAGTCCAAGAAATAAATATGACAAGGGCTGTAAAGCGTCGATTGGACTGGATGATTGGGAGAGCACTGGTTACCTTAATGACCTGAACAGATTTAGAGGAGTGGTTGGGGCCAAAAATCAGATGACAGGAAGTAAGGGAAAAAAAGTGGAAGAATTCATTTAGTGCACATAAACTCCTCTTTCCGGGAGTTGGCTCCAAAGGGAAGCAGTGAAATAAAGCACCAAGTGGGGGGTGGGGGGAGAGGGGCGGTGTAAAGAGAGGTGTAGAGTGGGTATCAGTAGAAGTGTCAGTGTTCGTGTTCAGGCTTCCGTGTTTACCTAGCTCAGAGTTCCGTTACAAAGTACACAGGATGTACAGCCTACATGTTATCACAGTCTGATTATCTTCCAGGTGAGCCTGGGGAAAGGCCTCAAGGCCCGAGGCAATGTGGAGGAGTGGCTGGGCAAAGTGGAAGAAGCCATGTTCACGTCTCTGCGTCGCCTGTGCAAAGCTGCCATCGCTGACTATCTCGGGAAACCGAGGACAGTATGGGTGATCGCCGGCCACCCTTCTCAAGTAACTTACACTCCTTAAATCTCCACCTCTGGATCCTGTTTGGGTGAGATGCATCACACACTGAAGAAACGTATTTCCATGCAGGTGATCCTGACCATTTCTCAAATCATGTGGTGCCGCGATTTGACGGAGTGTTTGGAAAGAGAAGACGGTAATCATTTAGAGGCCCTGGAAGCTTTTGAAAAAGTAAACTTTGAGGTGAGATTACATCAGGGTGACATCGAACATAGCACTGTGCCCGATGGTCCCAGTGGCTTTTATTGACGTGGTTAATGTAAATTCACTACTTCAGAAATTGTAAGCCTCTGACGTGACATCCAAAGCTTTGGGCTTCTCACTAAAACTATTTCTGTTCAAGTTTTCTCAGCGACACTACCCTGATGTTTGTGTAGTATGTATATGAATACTAAAAATAGAAGGAAAGTGTAACTCAAGAGGAAAATGTCAGGATTATAATGGTTTGCCACCTTTAAGAAGAAATGTTATCCTGGGTCCTGATATCTCTCCTAGAAGTGGATTCAATCCCGGAAAACCACAGGATTTGTGCCATTTCTATTCTTAGGCCCAACATGTGCTTTTCTACTGTTTTATAGAAGCCTCAGGCAACTATCAATAAAGCAATAAATAACTGAATGAATTAAATACCATTCTACACAAATTTTTGAGCTATTGTTGGGAAATGCAACTTTACAGCCAGGTCACATCTTTAACTCCAAATTCAATTCTACTTCCAAGCAATGTTGCATTTTTAAAGACTCACCCTTAAAACAGAAAAAGGAGGAAACAACTTTCTTGAAATAGGAAAAAACTCTCTCATGAAGGTCCTCGATAGAATTTCAACTCAAAGAGCCCCAGAGAAAAGACTCGCTAAGGAAAGTCCCATTGACCTCTTTGTAGAGGTGGCCCCTGATCCGAGTCAGCCTGAGTGAAAAATCAGCACAACAGTTCAAGGCTTTCAGAGGCACCGCCCTTCTCTGGAAAAGATTTATCCATTTATGTGAAAATCAGGAACTCAGTCTATCAAAAAATGCTTTCGTTTAATCAATCATTGGCTTGGTTTAAATGCTCAGGATTTCTGACTATTTCCCCCTCCCTCACCAAAAAAAAAAAAAACCCTATCCCTGAAAATGAAGAGTACTACCTAAATCACATTTGATTTTTAGGGAGAACCATCTTCTCTAGAGACATCATCACATGGTGGTTAAGAGCACAGGGCTTTCCTTGAGGCAAATGTCTACTCAAGTGTAATTTTTGCTACTTTATAACTATGTCAATTTCCTTACCCTCTGTGACCCTCAGTTTCCTTTAATGTGAAACTGGGGTAAAGATAGTATTGTACTTCACAGAAGCCTTATAGGAATTAAATAAGTTAAACTGTTGTCCTGGGTCACAGAATTACAGATTCTTACTAAATTTGGAATAGACATTTGTCAAAACTATCTAATTTTATAGTTATCTAGTTTTATAGATAGTTTCAAAAAATGCCTATTCCAAATTTAATAGTAAAAAGATATACATGTAAGCTGATTTTTGAAAATTATATATCACTTTTTTTTTAATTTTTAGAGATTAAATGCCCTGGCTGCAATAGTCCGAGGCACTCTTCCTAAATTACACAGAAACATCATAACTGCCTTAATTACTATTGATGTACATGCAAGAGACATAGTCACTGAACTTGTTCAAGCCAAGGTAACTCTTTCACTTAAATAAAATCATATATTTCTTTCTGAAATTAATGCATCTAATATGTGTATCATTGTCATCACTTATGTAGGTAGAGGGAGTTGAATCCTTTGACTGGCAGAGACAGCTGCGCTATTATTGGGATATAGACCTGGACAATTGTGTGGCAAGGATGGCGCTCTCTCAGTATACTTATGGCTATGAGTATTTGGGTGCATGCCCAAGATTAGTTATTACTCCTCTCACGGTAAGTCACTGATCATTAGGTTCATTACTGCTTTTTCCCCACCAAAATAGTTCTGAAAAGTTTCCTTCTACCATTAACCCTTGAAAGGACTTGCCATGAATACCTCTTTGTAAAGCAGAGATTTGCGCTTTTTGATCATGTGCCTGGATTTTTTAGTATATTTCAATTGCTATAGAACCTTTCATAAAAAAATAATGATCCTCCTGCTATAGAAAGAAAAGGACTTATGAATTTGTGGCCATAGTCAGTTCCCTTCAATAATGACAATTTATCAATTTCTTCAGGATCGCTGCTACCTTTGCCTCATGGGGGCTTTGCAGCTCGACCTGGGAGGCGCACCAGCTGGTCCTGCTGGCACGGGGAAAACTGAGACTACCAAAGACCTGGCTAAAGCTCTCGCCATCCAGTGTGTGGTCTTTAACTGCTCCGATGGTTTGGACTACAAGGTACGGTCCTGGCATCTGAACACTAATATTAAGTGTTTTATGTGGCTTTCTCTATTTGCAACATGACATAACAAAGAAGGAGAGAAAGGGGTGATGGCAAGCTAGGGAAAACTAGTGGGGCAAGGAATGATTAAAGTGGAATAAATAGAGCAAGAGAGGAGAGTCAACACGAGGCGATCCAAGTGGGCCAGGTAGGGATCAAAGCCAGGGGAGGATTGGTCAAATGGTGGTAAGATTAAAGACCTGTTCATGTCAGTAGGTAGAAAGAGGGGAGATGAGATACAAGACAGAATAGCAGGGAAATCTAGGAACAAGGAATGAGCTTACAGGAAGAGATGAGTTACGTATTGAAATGTGTGGTGTTACATATCCAGAGTTAAGTATTGAAAATGAAACATGTAGGAGGTGAGAATTCACGGTAAGATTTTTCATTGAGTAGTTCTCAGAATTTTTCACTCTTAAAAATTATTGAGGGTTTCCCTGGTGACGCAGTAGTTGAGAGTCCGTCTGCCGATGCAGGCGACACGGGTTCATGCCCCGGTCCGGGAAGATCCCACATGCCGCGGAGTGGCTGGACCCGTGAGCCATGGCCGCTGAGCCTGCGCGTCCCTGTGCTCCGCAAAGGGAGAGGCTACAACAGTGAGAGGCCCGCGTACCGCAAAAAAAAAAAAAAAAAAAATTATTGAGACCTGGGACTTCCCTGGCAATCCAGTGCTTAAGACTTCGCCTTCCAATGCAGCGGGTGTGGGTTTGATCCCTGGTCAGGGAGCTAAGATCCCACATGCCTCATGGCCAAAAAAACAAAACATAAAACAGAAGCAATATTGTAACAAATTCAATAAAGACTTTAAAAAATGGCCCACATCAAAAAAAAATCTTAAAAAAAAATTATGGAGACTTCCAAAAAGTTTTTGTTTATATGTATGGATTACATCTATTGATATACACCATGTTAGAAATTAAAATTGCATTTGAAATATTTTGGGGGGAGACTTCCCTGGTGGCACAGTGGTTAAGAATCTGGTCTAGGAAGATCCCACATGCCGTGGAGCAACTAAGCCCGTGCGCCACAACTACTAAGCCTGTGCTCTAGAGCCCACAAGCCACTACTGCTGAGCCCACACTCCATAACTGCTGAAGCCCGTGCACCTGGAGCCTGTGCTCCGCCACAAGAGAAGCCACCACAGTGGGAAGCCCACGCGCTGCAACAAAGAGGAGCCCCTGCTTGCTGCAACTAGAGAAACCCTGCGCACAGCAAAGAAGACCTAACGCAGTCAAAAATAAATAAATATTAAATAAATAACCTTTTTTAATAAAGTAAAATAAAATATTTATTTGTTTTATATTAACCATAATAAATTCATTACATGTTAGCATAAACACACTTTTTAAGAAAAATAACCATTTTCCCAAACAACTATAAATAGTATAATCTATAAAAATATTGAATCACTATGCTGTATACCTAAAAGTAATGTAATATTGTAAATCAACAGTACCTCAATAAAAAAAGTTGATGAGGGTAATTCTTTATAGAAGAATCACAGCTAATACATGCAGAGGGATAACATTAGAAATTACTATTTTGCAAACTCTAAAAAATTAATAGATCTGGTAATGATCATCTTTGCTAAAACCACATTAAAAGATTAATTGGAAGGTTTGTAATGGATGGATCAGGCTAATTATCCATTGGTCAATTAAACCTCACTGAATTTGAGACAACCAGGAAACATGTATCTTCTGCTTTGGTACACAATCTGAATTATTCCTGTTCAGAAATTTTTAAACCTCAAACTAATGAATTTAATTAAGTGTCTAGATTTAAATACAGTTTTCAAGAAGTATATAAGGTAGAGAAACATGTTAACACCACAAGAATTCAATCAGCCAAATATGGAATGCAAGAAATTCCAAAGGGAAAATAACCTATAGATCTTTAAAAAATAAATTGCATAAAAGGGGGAGGATGCAGAGAACTGTTATAAATTTAAAGAGATTAAAAGACACATTAACCGTAAAATAGATAGCTAGTGGGAAGCAGCAGCATAGCACAGGGAGAACAGCTCGGTGCTTTGCGACCACCTAGAGGGGTGGGATAGGGAGGGTGTGAGGGAGACGTAAGAGGGAGGAGATATGTGAATATACGTATATGTATAGCTGATTCACTTTGTTATACAGCAGAAACTAACACAACATTGTAAAGCAATTATACTCCAATAAAGATGATAAAAAAAAAAGACACATTAACCAAATGCAGTGTTTGGACCTTGTTTGCATCCTTATCCAACTGTAAAAGGATCATTTTAGGACCATTGTGGAAAATTGAACATGAACTGGTGTTAGATGACATTAAGGAATTACTTGGGTTTTGGTAAAACCGATTACTTGATTTTTGTTTGAATGTGTTAATGGTATTGGTTTGGTTTTTTTGTTTTGTTTTGTTTTTAGGTTCTTACACATTACAGAATCTGTGTTGAAATACTAATGATGTCTGGAGCTTGTTTTAAAATACTCCAACAACAGCATAAAGTGTTGGAAGTATTTTTAAAAGAGCAGAATGTTGATGATTGTTAAACTGAGCACCTTCTTTTACCTCTTGTGTATGTTTGAAATACTCTGATACAAAAAGTTCTTTTAAAGTATAAAGCATCAAAATTAAAATGCCAGAAATAACTCCAAAACTTCTTTTTTAATGGTCAAACAATTGCTACACAATTAGTGTCTTTCAAAATGTGGGGGGGTGCAGAAGTTAGCCCCTGACCGCTATCAGCTGAGTGCTGGCCTGGTTCAAACAGACTCAGTGCTTCTCCAGTTGAACTCAAACAGCTTCATAGACCACCAACATCAGACTTGGTCACTTTGTGCCCATGATGCCGTGAAACAAAAACCACACCATAATCAAATCTGAGAACAGACACAAACAAGAACTCTGTCCAAACCACAAAAATGACCGAATATCCTCCTCTCTCCACTAACTGGGGTAACTGCTACATCTTTACTGACACCTTGAGCCATGCTGCCCTATAGACTCCTAGATAGATGTTATTATGATACCCATCAGAGAATCGCCTCAGCTTTCTGCCAACAAAAATTTAGAGTGACGTGGTGTCCTCTAAAAAGGCATGTTCAAGTCTTAATGACTGATAACCTGTAAATCTGACCTGATTTGGAAGTAGGGTCTCTGCAAATATAACCAAGCTAAGCTGAGGTCTTACTGGACCTGGATGAGCCCTAATCCAATAATTAGTGGATTTGTAAGAAGAGGAAAATTCGGTTATAGACACACAGAGAGGAGAAGGCCACGTGAATATACACAGGAGGTGAGCCAAGGAACACTAAGCATTGGCTGCAAACATGAAAAGCTATGAAGGGATGAGGAAGAATACTCCCCTAGGACTTTCAGAGTGAGTATGGCTTGGCCAACACCTTGATTTTAGACTTATAGACTCCAGAACTATGCAAGAAAAAATATCTGTTGTTTTAAGCCACCCAGTTTACAGTCATTTGTTATAATCGCCCTTCAAAACTAATACATACAGCAATACCCTGCTTCATTGAACCTTCCTCAAACTTTCCTATAAGAAGTCCTTTTAATGTTCTTTTTCTGAGACATCTCATGGTTTCCCATTGTCTGTGATCTCCCTTATTGCAATAAGCAATAAACCCAATTTTTTTACCATGGATGAGTTCCAGTGATCTTTTTTTTTTTTAACATCTTTATTGGAGTATAATTGCTTTACAATAGTGTGTTAGTTTCTACTTTATAACAAAGTGAATCAGTTACACATATATATATGTTCCCATATCTCTTCCCTCTTGCATCTCCCTCCCTCCCACCCTCCCTATCCCACCCCTCTAGGCGGTTCCAAACCATCTAGCTGATCTCCCTGTGCTACGCGGCTGCTTCCCACTAGCTATCCACTTTACATTTGGTAGTGTATATGTGTCCATGCCACTCTCTCACCTCGTCACAGCCTCCCCCTCCCCCTCCCCATATCCTCAAGTCCATGCTCTAGTAGGTCTGTGTCTTTATTCCCGTCTTACCCCTAGGTTCTTCATGACCCTTTTTCTTTCTTAGATTCCATATATATGTGTTAGCATACGGTATTTGTTTTTCTCTTTCTGACTTACTTCACTCTGTATGACAGACTCTAGGTCCATCCACCTCACCACAAATAACTCAGTTTCATTTCTTTATATGGCTGAGTAATATTCCATTGTATATATGTGCCACATCTTCTTTATCCATTCATCTGTTGATGGACATTTAGGTTGATTCCATGTCCTGGCTATTGTAAATAGAGCTGCAATGAACATTTTGGTACATGACTCTTTTTGAATTAAAGCTATGGGCATTGACTGCAGGCATGTTATAGAGAGATAAATTTTAGCAAAGAACCCATATTGAAGATAAAGATCTGGAATTTTTTAAATTGAGATGTAATTGACATATTATATTAGTTTTACGTGTACAACATAATGATTTGTTATATGTATATATTCCAAAATGATTACAGTAAGTTTAGTTAACATCCATCACCACCAATATGTTGTCTATGTCTTTGAGTTCATGTTTTTTTAGATTCCACATAGTAGTAGTATCATGCAGTATTTTTCTTTATTTGTCTGACTTATTTCACCTAGCATAATGCCCTCGAGGTCCATCCATTACATATTGTCACAAATGTGATATATATATCACAGCACATTTTCTTTATCCATTCATCCATTGTTGGAAACTTAGGTTGTTTCCATGTCTTGGTTATGGTAAATAATGCTTCAATGAACATGGGGGTGCAGATATATTTTTGAGTTAGTGATTTTCATTTTCTTTCGATAAATACTCAGAAGTAGAATTGCTGAATAATATGGCAGTTGTGTTTTTAATTTTCTGAAGAACCTTCATAATGTTCTCCATAGTGGCTGCACCAATTTACATTCCCACCAACAGTGCACAGGGGTTCCCTTTTCTTCACATCCTCACCGCACTTGTCATTTCTTGTCTTTTTGATAATGGACATTCTAACAGGTGTAAGGTGATGTTTCATTGTGGTCTTGATTTGCATTTCTCTGATGATTAGTGACGTTGAGTATCTTTCAGGGTACCTGTTGACAATTTATTTATGTGTCTTCTTCAGAGAAGTGTCTTTGCCCATTTTGAAATTGGTTTGTTTGTTTGATTTCCTATTGAGTTGTATGATGCCTTTATATATTTTAGATATTAACCCCTTACCAGATATATGATTTGAAAATATGTTCTTCTATTCCTTAGGTTGCTTTTTCACTTTGTTGATGGCTTCCTTTGACGTACAGAAGATTTTCAGTTTGATATAGTCCCATTTGACCTGGAATTTTCTTCTTTTAAAACTTCTGTCCCATTAATATCCCTTGAGAAGTCTTCCGGTACCCCCCACCACCCGGGGAATGAAACCATTGCTCTACAATATGAAGGAGTTCCTCGGCTTTGTCATCCATAAGACCAGCTTCGTCTTTAGTCTTATCCATTCTGTTGTTTAGTCCATCTATTTCATTTTTGTTATCTTGACTATAATATAATTAATTTCCAGGGATTATTTCTTATCTCTCACTAATTCTTTCTTAGAGCATCTTGTTTTATGATAGGAATGTAATTTTCTCTAAAATCTCTCTGAGGTTTCCATTTGAATTTTTAAATCTTTTCTTTTGTTCTCCAAATTACCTCCATTTTCTTCAGGGTTGCTCATTTACTTTATTCTTCTTCTCTCTTCCTTGATGGTGATGTTTCTCAAATGTGTGTTGACTTTTACTACTTAGTTCTTAAGTGAGGACTGAGTTGATTAGTGAGAACAAATTGTTTCCTCAAAAGGCCCCTGCCTTAAATGAAAAAGTTCCCGTGATCTCTGTGGGAGTGTAGGATGTTTGCTTAGCAGTCTTCCCCATACAGTGTGTGGGCATGGGCAGCCAGGAAGCCAGAAACATTTTATAAATGCCAAAATAATAAGGATTTTCCTTCTAGTAGTGAAGTTAAGTGAGTTTCACTCTTGGATGGAGCTGTCTATCCTTTTGACTCTCAGTTGAGTAAAGTGGAGGTCTGAAATCATCTATCTTTTTTTATCTCTGCTTTCCTTATCTCCCAAGCCTAATGTCTTCTTCCAATATCTCCTTCTGTCTCCTAAAGAAAGACCTCCCCCTTTCTCTACAAGGCAGTCCTTGGGTTTTAGGCTGGAGGGAGAGTGTCAGCACTGCCAGCCTTAAGAGCCCTGTTTACTCTATTTGGAATAAGGAGAGGGAAGGACAGAGAAGGGAAGGACCCACAAACCTGATCTTTCCAAGTACTCACCTTTGGCTAATTCCCAAGGACCACCCTGGGACCTGTGTCTGCTTTTCTTGCATGTATTGCTGTTGGGTTCGGAGTTTCTTGGAGAGCCCCCTGAATGGCAGTTCTTCCTTCCCTCTGTCTTGGGCCTGCATTCTGCCCTTCTCAGTTGAGTAATCTGTCTCTATGTACTTTCCATCTTCCAAGATTTTTTTTTCAAAATGTTCTTCCTGCTGCTGGTTTCCCTTCCCATTATACTTTTATCAAGCAGGTATAGGTATAAGTGTAGATACAGAAATGGAGAGAGTTCTACCTTTCTGTCATTCATGGGCATTTAGGAGGAAGGGATGGTAGCAGTATATGCTCAGTTGACCATCTTGAAACAAACAAACAAAAAAACATTAGCTCTATTTTTAAAGAGATAGAGATGGTATAATGCAATATTTGTAAAAATGCTTAACCCAAAATTCAAGTCTCTAAAGGAACTTTCCTGTGTAGATAGCCACAAGTACATATTCATTCTCCTCCACCATTAAGATTCTGCTGTCGAAGAAATTAACAACCATTACATTACCCTGTGCAGCTGTGCTTCTGCTCAGTGGTTCCTGTTTGTTGTCTGCCATGTGTAGTACCTGGTAAAGATGATGAAAGCTTCTACCAGGAAAGTTTTTCAAGGTTTTCTTAAGTCATTAAGTGTGTCTATTCTAGGTGTTAGTTTCTTTGGGAACCTGTGAAGTATTTACATAGGTGAACAGAAGTTATGAAAAAGTAGGAAAATTGGTCAGATTGTCATTTTATTTAAAAATAAAAATTAGCTTCAAATCATTTATAGAGAAGACAAAAAGATATTTCCTCTTAGAGAAAGGTGTTAACTTCTGACATAATACCAGGATTCACATAAAACCATTGTTGATTTCCAGATACCACCTATTTTCCTTTTACTATTTCAGCTCAAAATTTAACTTTTGAAAAAGTTCAACTCTACAATATATAGTTGAATGTATTTTGATTTCAGATGATGGGGCGCTTTTTCAGTGGTCTGGCACAGTCAGGGGCCTGGTGCTGCTTTGATGAATTTAATCGAATTGACATAGAAGTTTTGTCAGTCATCGCACAGCAGCTCATTACCATCAGGAATGCCAAAGTTGCAAAGGTAAGGTGCTGGTCAGTTGTCTGTGGAGATCGCGTTTCTTAAGTTCATAATGAATTTACAGCATGTTGCATCTTAGGAAGGACAGTGCTAACTTTAGCCTATGTATTCCAAGTTTCCAGTGTCACTGGTGAGTATTACAGCAACGGGACTTAGTTGGATGAATTAATTGCTCATCCAGGCAACACAGAGAAACAACTGTATGGCAGACATTGTGCTGGGACCTGAGGATACAGGTGAGACTCAGTCCCTGCCCTCGTGGAACCTTGTTCTTCCCACCCTCAACACACGTGCACATGCACATGCACACACACACACACACACACACACACACTTGTACTCCCTGTCCCTTTCTCCTCCACCTCCTCTTTTCCTCCTCACCTTTCTTATTCTTGCCTTTGACATATACTTCTCTACTAGGTTTCTCTAATGCTGCCTCATCTAGGCTCTACTGCCTTCCTCATGGCCCCTAGTCTCAGTCTATTGCTGGTAGAAAAATGAGAGAGGAGTCCTGGAAAACCCAGGGGGACCTTGACTCTCCAGAACTCACTGGACTGGAAAAGCCAAGGAGTGTAGGGCCAGATGAAGATATTAAAATGGCCTCACTCTTTAAAATCTGATTTAGCCCATATGAGCATGTTCCTGAAGAAGGGTTTTGTACTGGGAAGGTGATGGCAGTGAAGGATGGGACCAAGTCCCCTACCGCTCTGTGTTGAGCTTTTGAGATTATGTCATGAAGTCACCAAAGGGAAGGTTGATGTTCAGCCAGTACAAACCAGAACAACTTTGCCAGTTGTTTAATATTTAAATAGTCACTGCCTTGAGCCCCTGGAAGGTCCCCACCATTACCTTGGCCCCTATCTGAAAAGTCACAGACCTCCTCAGGATCCAGCCACAAGAGTTCATCCTGACTTACCAAGGGGCCCTCTGGACCCAGCTCCCGCTCTAGGGACAAGAGCCATTCTCATCAGAAAGTGCCCTGCTAAAGAGCTGTTAAATATTTTATTGCTTCTGCAGAAAAGCATATTATAGAACAAGTAAAAAGAAAGCAGAAATTGGACTTTTACCAGCTACTAAATTGTACACGTCTTTGTACTTTACACTTATTTCATCTTCACACCAAACCAGTGTGAAGTAGATGGCGTTTTCCCAAGCTACAGGTCAAAAAGATTCAGAGAAATTAAAACATTTCTGGGAACAACATAGAACCAAGACACACATCTAAATCTGTGTGACCGTGAGGTGCACGTTCCTCCAACTACACACCCTCTGGGAGGCCCGCATTAAAATCAGGGACCACCAGATATAACATAATGTCAGTTGTTATCACCATCCTGAGAGCTGATCATGCTTAGCAAAGTCTCGGGAGCAAGGGAGAAGGAACCAGAGAGAACGCAGGCAGCCTTGAAGCATTGCCAACTGGAGGGCAACCGTGTGAGGTGAAAGGAAGGTAGGAGGACATCTGAGACTAACCAAGTCTCACCCTTGACTTTGCCAGTGGTCAGGTGAGATAGCTGGAGTAGAATATGCCCCCTAGAATACTAAAGCACAGCAATTTACAGGTTTGAATAACACAAAAGCCATTTAACAGCAGCAGGACTGGGGGCTCCAGTTGGGTCCAGCACTTTCTCCTCCAGGCTATGACACATCACCCTATCTCCATCATGGTCTTCCCCTGTATTCTTTGTGACTGAATATAATGCCTTCATCCAGTCACCCACCTAGAATCCTGGAATTCATCTTGAATTTTTCCCATTGCCATCAACCCCAGAATCTAAGCCATCACCATGTCCATTCAATAGTATCTCCTAGATCTCTCCCATCTCCAATAAGAACTCCCTAATTCTGGCTCTCCTCATCTCCCCAATAACACTTCCAACTGGTCACCCTGTCTGTAGTTTGTCTAACCTGTCCAATGCCAACTTTGGTCCTATCACTCTGCTCAAAACTCTGTTTCCGCCCATCCATGGAACAAAACCTAAATTTTTTAGCCGAGCATGCAAGATTTATGATGCTCAGGCCCCAACCTACTTATGCTTTCCTCCTAGAACTTTTCCCTTTAGCAAAGTGAATAGCTGGCCAGTCCCTGAACATGCAATGCTGTTTCTTGTTCTTGCTCCCTTTGACTGGAATGGCTGCCCTGTTCATCTATGGGAAATACCCTCTTCATTCTCCGGGTCTCACATGGGCTTCCCTGCTCCTCCTATGAGCTTTGCTCCCTGCGGGCTCTGCACACACCTCCAGTGTAGCATTGATTGCACTGCATGGTCATGGTCCTAGGTCTAGCTCTACACAACAAGCCCAGGAGTTTCTCAAGGGCTCTGTATGCCCATTCCTAACCCATTGCCTACCTGGCACAGATGTTCAATGGGTGTTTGCTGTTGAATGAAAGTGAAGGGGTAATTCCAATGACTCTAACAGTGGGGCCTCAACCACTCAAGGACTAAGATCAGATTCAAATTTCTTAGGGACTCCAGAAAGTAGTGGTGGAGAAGGTTTAGTGGCCATTAAATCTAAGTTGAATTGAGGAGTCTCAGCGAAAGATGTTGAGGCCTAGAAGATTACAGGTCTGGGCCAGGAAGGCGGAGTCACCTGGGTCAAGGCAGGGGCAGGAAGGCAGAGGGCAGGAAGCACGTAGCCCGGAAGAGATTGGGAGTGGGTAGGACAGAATCAGGAAGGAAACATTCCCAACAGCAGGATTCAGTAGTCTTTGCTTGAATGCATGTTACACAAGTTTTGTACTCGAGTAGTAATTATGGGAAAGAATTTACAAATGTCGGGGGACGTGTTAACTTATATTTTCTCTTTCCCTTCAACAGCTCTCTAGATTCATATTTGAGGGGCGAGAAATAAAGTTGGTTATGACTTGTGCAGCCTTCATCACAATGAATCCTGGATATGCAGGCAGAACCGAGTTGCCAGATAATTTGAAAGCCCTGTTTAGACCCTTTGCAATGATGGTTCCAAATTATGCATTAATTGCAGAGGTGAGCTTCACATTATAAAGCAGCAAAAACTTAAGCTTGTTTTTTTTATTTAGTATTTGATTATTGTGGTAGAAAATTTCCCTTATGAATGCAGTCTAGCCAAGATTATACAGTACTGTTTCCTCTTAAGTGTGTAGATATGATCGTTACCACATAGAATGTTTTGTTCTCTGTGTGCGTGTGTATGTGTGCATGTGTGTTTGTGTGTATGTGTGTAACTGCTATATCCCTAAAGCCCAGGATGGTATCTGGAATATAGTAAGCCCCCAAAGCTGGAATGAATAAGTATAATTAACCAGTTCATTGGGGTTCATCAGTTTGTCTCTAGGAATTAAAATGTCTAGATTATTCTAAAAAGACTGTATTATTCTCACTTCTCTTGCTGCATTATTTTTTTTTATTAGAGTCAAGGGATGTTAAGTAAAAGCAATACTAATCACTAATGATGGAGGGCAGGGATTTGTTTCTAGTCTGTACCAACTTAGTCAAAAACTAGCAATCATTAATAAGCTAATTATTTATGATTGTATTTGTTCCTTCTGTATCTATCTAGGAATCTATCTATTTAAACTTTTTTTTTGTTTCTTCATACTAGTTAACACCCAGTGTATTAAATTTTATATGTATTTTTCTTGGCACTTTTTACTGAGGTATAATTTATATATAGTAAAGGGCACAGATCATAAGGGTACAACAGAGTGAATCCTTACACATGTATTCACCTGTGTGATCACCAAGACCAATATATAGGATGTTTACAGGACTCTGGAAGGCCCCTCATGCTCGGTGCTGTATTTCACAGCAAGGGGTGCTACCCCTTTTCGACCAGAGCTTCTCAGAAAGCACATATTACTCCTGTGGCTAATAAATTCCTGACAACAGCTAATTTAAAATATTCCTCTACATGAATTAAAAGTAATTGCCTAAGAATAGAAGAGAGCATGCCAAATCCTATCATTAGAAAAAGTACAAATTTTATTAGTATAATGCCTACAGCATCTCATGAGTCCCCCAGTGTCCTCTGTGGATAAGGTGGGGTCGTGGGCAGTTAAAGTACGTGGCATCTTCACTCCAGACCCCTCTCTGGACAGGACAATAAATGACTTGCTCATTGTCCAAAGCTGGTAGGAAGAAAACCAGGTTTGGAACTCAGTCCAACATTGTGTTCACATCTCACGTTTTATCCTATTGTTATATTACTCAGTAATTAATTGGAGAAATTTAAAAATCCAGTCTTCTGAGTGCTATTCCTATTGTTGTTACAGATTAAATGAATCAGGGTCTGTCATCAGTAAATATTTTTAATCACCTGCAGTGCACAGAGTACTGTGCTAATAGGTAGTGATAGAGGAATGAAAAAAACAGACACCAGTACGAAATCTCTGCATTATCTCAAATCAAAATTCCAAGGCCAGCTGCAGTGATTTGAGTAGATTATGGATTGAAGGAAGTGTCCACACCCACCTCCACTATCATCACTGATTTATTTAACCAAGGGTGCAGAAACTTGTCAGAGGCAAGGTGGCCTCCTAGGGCAGGGGAGAGGCTGCAAATCTTTGGGTAGCTTCCCTTGACTCCCAGGGAGCCTAAAGGGAGTGCATCACTGACACTGTCAGATCAGGGAAGCTCAAGTCTTGCTTTTATACTCAGGCCTCACAGCATCATCCAGCCTCCACGATGTGAACATTCTCACAGTGGGCTCTGCTGCTCCTCGAACCAAATGTCACCAAGACCACATCTTCATCTGTCGAAAGAAAGCAGAATCAGTGCTCAGACATCCCCATACAATATCCCACCTTCCACCTTGTGGCACAAAACTTTTTCCCTCCAATCTTTACATTTCTTTGTTAAAGGGTATAACAACTTGGAGAGATACAATATAATACCTAAAGTAGATTTTGAATACATTGGTATTATGCTAATATGTTGTTATCAATATAACATAATAGACACTGCATTATATTTTTCCATTCTAGGTAATTCTATATTCTGAAGGATTTGAATCCAGTAAAATATTAGCAAGAAAAATGACTCAGATGTATAAGCTTTGCAGTGAACAGCTCTCTCAGCAGGATCACTATGACTTCGGCATGAGAGCCGTGAAGTCTGTACTGGTCATGGCTGGGTAAGAAACCAAAGTGGGCAAGAGTCAAGTTTCCAACCATGTCATCACTTGCATTTCATGAGTAATTCACAGATGGCTCTTAAAGCAACATAGCAAGTGATTAATAAATGTTAGCTGCTGCTGTTGTCATCATGCTTACCTTGACACACCCCTGCCACAGTGAAATGGGGCATCTCTCTTCATCCCAAGGTTCTTCACTGTGAGAACCAACATAGCTGCTCCCAGACGAAACCTGAGTCTCCACTAGGCTTTGGGTAACTTTTGTTTCCCCTGAACTCATCACATACAATGGGTTTCAGTGTACAAAAGGCTTTACCACCATGAGCTAGGAGGACGAGACATAAAAAACGTAGTTTGTTATGCAGATACACTAATTAAGTCATACACATCACCTGACAAAGCATACTTCAGTTTCATCATTCCATCCGCAGTCCAAGCTTTTATCCTAGATGCCCCCTCTCTCTTTACAGTTTGGTCCAAGGCTGAGCTTCTTTCTAGTTCCTAGTAGAGCAAGAGTCTTTTCTCTTCTCAGGCCCCAGCTTCTCTCTTTATAACCTCTTGACATGCCCACCTGTGGCATCCCCAGCTTGTCCAGAGTCTCTGAGGGAATCTATCTTCTGTCTAGTCCTTCCTCTCAGGCCGTGACTCGCTGGCTCAAGCTCCGCCCACACAGGACCCCTTCTGCCTGGCTCCTGTACCCCTGGCTTCTGCACAAATCTCCCTGCCTTTCTACCCTCTGTTCCTTCTTTCAACCTCCTAGATACAGTATTTCTCCTCTTTATAGGATTGCCAATAAAGGAAGAGGGATACTAAGGAGTTGAGACACGCTTGTATTCAGAGAACAGAACTACAACCCATGGGCAAGACAGACAAAGGAGCAGTCATCTAGAATATAATGTGTGAGGGCAACCATGGGACTGTGCCCTGGGTTCGTTGGCAGGTGATGGAGGGACTTTCTAGAGGAGGGAGTGTCTGAGCTGGGTTTTGAAAAAAAAATAAGAGCCAGCAAAAGACCAAAGCAGAGCATTCTAGGATAAGAGAAAAGGGAGTCCCAGGGATATGAATCATCATGATGTATTCAGAGAACTGTAAATACAGGTTGGATAAAGTCTGGATTGATGGGGGGAGCTTGAGAAAATGTCCTTGTCATTCTCCTCAAGGCTATGTAGCCTGTGCCTGACTTGTCCGTGTGCTTTCTTGGAGATGGACACTGGGCATGCAAGGGAAAATGGTACCCTCCTTCCAGCAGGAATCTGCAGTGGTGTGCCCTCCACAGCTTTCTGCAAGCAGAATCCTCGACCCACAGGTTTGGAAAATCATGTTCCATATTATGTTCTTGCAATGTCATCTGAATTATTCCTTTAAATTTAGGTCTTTAAAAAGAGAGAACCCAGATCTAAGTGAAGATGTGGTATTGATAAGAGCTTTACGAGACTCTAACTTACCAAAATTCCTAACAGATGATGCTGTTCTATTCAGGTAAATTTCTAGGTGTGACAGATAAAGCATAGCTACTGTGTAGAGGTAAAGCATAGTTTATCTTCAGATATGTCTGCCTCTAACAAGGTATCATCTTTTCTAGAGACACTTATTGCAATTTTTAAAATACAAGTTTAAATAAAGATACTAAAGTTTTGGCCTCAATCAATCATTTATTTTTTTCAAAATATTGATCACCAAGCTGCATGCTATGCAAATTAGCGTTGGGTTACAAACTCCTGACCTAAGAGAAATTCCAGACTCAAAAGAAGCAGATTTGGGCCCCCACATAAATGTGATTGCTTTTATCTATTTCTACTTTTATTATTTAGTTTTATGTTTATCCAAGTCATATAAGTATGTGGTTTTAAAACTAAAATGCTATTATAAGTTACTCTCATGAAAAACAACATTTCCCTGCCCTCCACCAAGTCCCACTTCCCGAAGGCAATCATTTTTCAATTCATTCGTTCGTTCTTTCCTATTTCCCTCCATATTTTTTAACATCTTTATTGGAGTATAATTGCTTTACAATGGTGTGCTTTTTTCTGCTCTACAACGACCTCCATATTTTTTAGTACCACGTTTATACCATCTCATGACTTTTCCATTTTAGATGTTATCTATTAAGTTACTAACAGAGAGATGAGGATATGCACACGCACCTCTCCCCCTCCACCCATCCTCTCTGTGTAGTCATGTTACAATATAACTGGAGCTAAATATTCAGGATATCCATAATTTTTATAGAGGTATAAATGTTACCCAAAGCTGCACTATCTTTCCCTTGTTATTAAATTATCTAGCTTTTCATCTTCCCTTCATATATTATCTTAATTTCTGTTTTTTATTCATTTTACCTACTTTTCTATAAATCTATCACTAATTCATTTCAAATTCTGCCAGAATATAAATTTCCTAAAAACAAAAACAAAAATGACCTTCAATCATACAAAATATTCTCTTGAATTTGGAGCCCTCCTTGGAGCCCTCATCCTCCTCTCTGTTCTACCCTGGTTGGCCATTACCCCTGGTGCATATCTGTCATCCTGGGATGTCCATTTAAGACCTTGCTGGGGATTCTCTTTGCCTTTATCCACTATCAGATCCCCTGTTACCCAGAACATGTGTCTACTCACTTTTGGCAGAACATGATGAAAATTTCTATACAGTTATGTTTGCACAATTATGATATTGCTATGAGTGAGATTCTAGGAAGTACATTTCCTAGATCATGGGGTATGGACGTTACAAATTTAGATAGATCCTATCAATATGTCCTCCAAAGACATTTTACATTTATATAAACAGTTTTATGAAAATGCTCATATCCCTTTTTATGTTTTGGAGGGAGAGATACCAAAATAGTAGCCTATTTTATGTACATTATTTTAATTATTAGTACCACTGAGCATTTCTTATGTTCATTACTCATTTATATTTATTATTCTTAGAGCATTATTCCATTGTGCTCTTTTACTTAGCAATTTGTGGGAAATCATAAATTTTATCTGGTATAAAAATTGGAAATATTCTCTAAGTATATCATTAACTCTTTATGTTTAAAGCCTTTTGCCTCACAGAAGTTTGATTTTTGCTTGTTTTTATTTTTTCACTTTATCAACATTTTTAAAAGTTATAGAATTTTTATCTTTTTGAGGTAGACTTTCTTAACACAGTGTTGTAAAGTTCATCTCTTATATTTTCATCTAGTACCTTTTTTTCTTGCTCTTTTTTTATCGACGTATAGTTGATTTACAATATTGTATTAGTTTCAGGTGTACAGCAGAGTGATTCAATATTTTTATAGATTATACTCCATTTAAATTTATTATAAAATATTGGCTATATTCCTTGTGCTGAACAATATATCCTTGTAGCTTATTTGTTTTATACATAGTAGTTTGTACTTCTTCATCCCCTACCCCTATCTTGCCCCTCCCCCTTCCCTCTCACCACTGATAACCACTCGTTTGTTTTCTATATCTTTGAGTCTATTTCTTTTGTTATATTCACTAGTTTGTTTTATTTTTTAGATTCCATATATAAGTGATAACATAGGGTATTTATCTTTCTCTGTATGACCTATTTCACGAAGCATAATACCCTCCAGATCTATCCATGTTGTTGCAAATGGCAAAATTTTATTCTTTTTATGGTGACTAATATTCCAACGTATATACATACCAAATCTTCTTTATCCAACCATCTGTTGGTGGGCACTTAGGTTGCTTCCATACCTTGGTTATTGTAAATAATACTTCTGTGAATATTGAGGTACAAGTAGCTTTTCAAATTAGTGTTTTCACTTTCTTTGGATTTATACCTAGGAGTGGAATTGCTGGATAATATGGTAGCTCTATTTTTAGTTTTTTAAGGACCCTCCCTACTCTTTTCCATAGTTGGCTGCACCAGTTTCCCACCAAGAGCATAGAAGTGTTCTCTTTTCTCCACATCCTCACTAACATTTGTTGTTTGTGGTCTTTTTGTTGGTTGCCATTCTGACAGGTGTGAAGTGATATCTCATTGTGGTTTAGATTGGCATTTCTCTGATGATTAGTGATATTGAGCATATTATCATGTGCCAGTTGGCCATCTGTATGTCTTCTTTGGAAAAATGTCTATTCAGGTCTTCTGCCCATTTTTTAATTGGGTGGTTTGTTTGATATTGTGTTGTATGAGCTATTTATATATTTTGGATATTAACCCCTCATCATTTGCAAATATTCTCCCATTGTCTTTTCATTTTGTTGATGGTTTCCTTTGCTGTGCAAAAACTTTTAAATTTAAGTAGGTCCCATTTGTTTATTTTTGGTTTTGTTTCCTTTGCCTTAGAGACAAATCCAAAAAAATGTTGCTACAATTTATGTCAGAGTGTTCTGCCTATGTTTTCTTCTAGGATTTTAATGGTTTCCAGTCTTACATTTATGTCTTTAATCCATTTTGAGTTCATTTTTTATATGGTGTGAGAAAATGTTCTAATTTCATTGTTTTACATGTAGCTGTCCAGTTTTCCATGCACCACTTATTGAAGAGACTGTCTTTTGCCATTGTATATTCTTGCCTCCTTTGTCATAGATTAATTGACCATAAGTGTGTGGGTTAATTTCTGAGCTCTCTATTCTGTTTCATTGATCTCTGAGTTTGTTTTTGTGCCAGTACCATACTGTTTTGATTATTGTAGTTTTTTAATATAATCTAAAGTCAGGGAGTGTGATACCTACAGGTCTTTTCTTCTTTCTCAAGATTATTTTGGCTATTTGGGATCTTTTGTGTTTCCATACAGATCATAAAACTATTTGTTCTATTACTGTGAAAAAACGTCACTGGTATTTTGAGAGAGATTGCGTCGAATCTATAGATTGCCTTGAGGTAGTATGGTCATTTTAACAATTTTGATTCTCCTAATCCATGAGCATGATATATCTTTCCATCTGTTGTGTCTTCTTCAATTTCTTTCATCAGTTTCTTATAGTTTTCTGAGTACAGGTCTTTTACCTCCTTTGGTAGGTTTATTCCTAGATATTTTATTCTTTTTCATGTGATTGTAAATGAGATTGTTTTCTTAATTTCTCTTTCCAATAGATTGTTGTTAGTGTATAGAAATGCAACGTGTTTCTGTATATTAATTTTGTATCCTGCACATTTACCAAATTCATTGATGAGCTCTAGTAGATTTTTGGTTATGTCTTTAGGATTTTCTATATATAATATGATGTCATCTGCAGAAGGTGACATTTTTACTTCCTTCTTTCTAATTTGGATTCCTTTTATTTCTATTTCTTATCTGACTGTTGTGACTAAGACTTCCAATACTATGTTGAATAAAAGTGGCAGGAGTGGGCATACTTATCTTGTTGTGATTTTAAAATAAAAGTTTTCAGCTTTTCACAATTGAGTATGATGTTAGCTGTGGGTTTGTCATAAATGGCATTTAGTATATTGAGATATGTTCCCTCCATATCCAGTTTCTTGAGAGTTTTTATTGTGATTGGATTTTGAATTTTGTCAAATGCTTTTTCTGTGACTATTGAGATAATCATGTGATTTTTATTCTTCCTCATTTTTGTTAATATGGTGTATCACATTGATTGAATTGCAAATATCAAACCATTCTTGCCTTCCTGGAATAAATCCAACTTGATCATTGTTATAAAGCAGAAACGAACACACCATTGTAAGGCAATTATACTCCAATAAAGATGTTAAAAAAACACAACAAAACAAACAACAACAACAAAAAATGATGTATCATTGTTGAGAATTTTTGCATGTATATTATCAGAAGTATTGGCTTGTAATTTTCTTTTTTTTTTAGTGTCTTTGTCTAGTTTTGGTATCATGTAATAGTAGCCTCATAGAATGAATTTGTGACTGTTCCCTCCTCTTCAACTTTTTTGAATAGTATGAGAAAGATAGCTATTAGCTCTTCTGTGTATGTTTGATAGAATTCCCCCATGAAGCCATCTGGCTCTGGACTTTTTTTGTAGCAAGATTTTTTTTTAATTACATATTCAATTTCACATCTAGTGATCAGTCTGTTTATGTTGTCTATTTCATCCTGATTCTGTCTTGGAAGATTATATGTTTCTAGAAATTTATCCATTTCTTCTACATTGTCCAGTTTATTGGAGTGTAATTGTTCATAGCATTCTCTTATAATTTTTTGTATCTCTGTGAGATCAGTTGTATATTCCTCTCTTTCATTTCTTATTTTTTTATTTGGTTCCTCTTCTTCCTTAGTGAACCTGGCTAAAGATTTATCAATTTTGTTTATCTTTTGAAAGAAACAGCTCTTGGTTTCATTGATCTTTTCTATTGTTTGTTTGTTTTTTCAATTATATTTATTTCCTCTCTGATATTTATTACTTCCTTCCTTCTGCTGACTTTGGGCTTCGTTTCTTCTCCTTTTTCTGATTTATTTAGATGGTAGGTTAGGTTGTTTATTTGAGATTTTTCTTGCCAGTATCACTATAAACCTCCCCTTTAGAACTGCTTTTGTTGTATCCCATAGATTTTGGAAAGTTATTTTTTTAATTTTCATTTGCCTCAAGGTATTTTCTGATTTCCTTTTTGCTTTCTTCATTGACCCATTGCTTTCTTATTAGCATGTTGTTTAGTCGCCATGAGTTTGTGTTTTTCCCATTTTTCTTCCTGTAATTGATTTCTAGTTTTATACCATTGTGATCAGGAAAAAATGCCTGATATAATTTCTGTCCTCTTAAATTTGTTGAGACTTATTTTTGTGACCTAGCACATGATCAATCTTGGAGAATATTGCATGTGCACTTGAAAAGAATGTGTATTCTGCTGTTTTTGGATGAGTGACCTGTAGATATCTATAAGTCCAACTGGTCTAATGTGTAATTTAAGACAACTGTGTCCTTGTTGTTGGTTATTTTTTTTTCTTTGGTCTGGATGATCTGTCCATTGATATAAGTGGGGTATTAAAATCCCCTACTATTATTATATTATTGGCAATACCTCCCTTCATATCTGTTAACATTATCTTTGAATATTTAGGTGCTCCTGTATTGGGTGCATATATGTTAATGAGTGTAACATGCTCTTCTTTTATTGACCCTTTTATCATTAATAATGTCCTTCTATATTGCTTGTTATAGACTTTGTTTTAAAGTCTATTTTACCTGAGTATTGCTACCCCAGCTTTCTTGTCATTTCCATTTACATGAAACATCTTTTTCCATCCCCTAACTTTCCGTCTGTGTGTGTCTTTAGCTCTGAAGTGAGTCTCTTGTAAGCAGCATATAGATGGGTCTTGTTTTTGTATCCAATCAGCCACCCTATACCTTTTTTATTGAAGCATTTATTCCATTGAAATTTAAAGTGATTATTAATTGTTATGTACTTATTGCCATTTTATTACTTGTTTTATGGTTGTTTTGTAGTTCTTCTCTGTTATTTTCTTCTTCTTTTTGTTTCTTCCCTTGTGGTTTGGTGATTTTCTTTAGTGGTATACTTGTTTTCCTTTCTTTCTTGTTTTTGTGTATCTATTGTAAGTTTTGATTTGTGGTTAACATGCTGTCTATATATGTTGACCTATAACTATATCTACTTGTTTTAAACTGATAGCCATTTAAATTCAAATGCCTTCTAAAAGATCTACATTTTTTATTCCCCTCCCCCACATTTTGTGGTTTTAATGTCATATCTTATATCTTCATGTTTATCCCTTCACATTTACAGTAATATAGTTGATTTTACAATTTGTCTTTTAATCTTTGCACTAGCTTATTTAAGTGATTGATCCACAGCCTTAACTATATATTTGCCCTTACTAGTAGGATTTTTCCTTCCCTACAAATTTTTACTTCTTGTTGTAGCCTTTTCTTTTCCACTTAGAGAAGATCCTGTAACATTTCTTTTAAGGTAGGTTTGGTATTGATGAACTCTTTTTGTTTTTGCTTTTCTGAGAAGCTCTTTATCTCTCCTTCAATTCCAAATGATAATCTTGCTGGGTAGAGTATCTTAGATTGTAGGATACTCTACTCAGCAAGTAGTTAAGCACTTTCAACATTTTAAATATAACATGCCACTCCTTTCTGCCTGCAAGTTTCTGCAGAAAAATCAGCTGATAGCCTTAGGGGAATTCTCTTGTATGTGATTCTTTGTTTTCCTCTTGCTGCCTTTAGAATTCTCTCCTTATATGTAACTTTTGCCATTTAATCATGATATGTCTTGGTGTGGGTCTCTGGATTCATCTTGTTTGATGAATCTGTGTGCACTCATCTGTGCTTCCTGTACCTGGATATCTGTTTCCTTATTTGGGTTTTCTAGTTCCTTATTATAATTCTCACTGTGTTCATCTATTCTTTTCCCTAGTTCAGTTAGCATTCCTATCACTAGTACTTTGAACTCTTTATCTGATAAACTATTTATCTCTGTTTCATTAGTAGTTATTTTAGATTTCTTTTCTTATTCTTTCATTTGAAACAAAGTCCTCAGACTTCTCGTTTAGCTTAACTTTCTCTGTCTATATGAAATTAGGTGAAAGAGTTACCTATACCAGTCTTTTAAGGGTGTCCTTTTGTAAGACCCCATATGCAGTCTGCACTGTGCCCAGTGGCTTTGGTGGGAGAGCTGGATCTGAAGTAAGCACAGGTCACATCTTCCCCCAGGGTGTACTGGCAGCAATCCCTGGTGGGAAGTGGAGCTGGAAACGGAGGGGCTAGAGCCAGAGTCAGGTGTGAACCAGGGCTTGTCCTATGCTCAGTGGTCAACATTTGCCCTATGAAGGGCAGAGGCAGGTTCCAAGGTGCTGAAGCAGATGCCCTGAGGTTGGGTCTGAGCTGGTTCTATTCCCTCTAAGTGTGTGATCTACCCCTCCCAGCATCAGCACCTTCACTCTAGAGGAGCAGTGCTGAGTGAGAAGGGCCGGACTGGATGCCAAGTGCAGGTTGGGACAAGTACTAGGGTGATCCCAGCACATCAGAGTTCCAGGCCACTCACGATCCACTGCCTCCATAAGCTCCAGCAATAGCCTTCCTTGCCCTGTTCAGATGCAGTGCTGGGTCCAAACCGACTCCTTCCTCCTAACTGCACACTCTCCTTGGCAATGGCAGCCTTCACCCTAGTGGGGAGCTGCACTAGAGCTAGCAGTGCTGTAGCAGGTGCTCAGCATGGGCCAGGGCACAAGGTGGGAGATGGGGGTTGTGGGAAACCAGCCAGAGCCCCAGGCAGTTTCATTATGTTTCCACCCCCTTGTTCTTGGGAGTAAACAACCATGTGTACACCCCTCACAAGGGGAGTCTAGGTTTCTTACAGCTCTGCTGGTAGTCCCACTGGCTTTCAAACCAGCTAAGAGGACTTGTCTTCCCAGTGGCAGCCCCCAGGACTGCAGTGCCCAATGTGGGTCAAACCCATCACTCCCCAGGGAGGACCTCCAAGCCCATGTAATTCCCTGCCTCTTGTGTGTCCCCTCCAACAGGCACAGGTACCAACCTAATCGCTCTTTCTCTTCCCTTCCTACCTGACTCTGTGTGGATCTTTCTTTACAATTTTGGCTGTAGAAGAGTCTTTCTGCCAGACCCCAGTTTGTTTTCAGTGAGAGTTGCTCCACATGTAGATGTATTTTTGATGTGCTCATAGAGGGAGATGAGCTCACATCCTCCTACTTCACCATCTTGATCTCCCTTATCTTGTACTTTCCTTGTCATTTTATATTAAGTTTTTTACTGCCTCTCAAATGTTTTTGTGTTATGTAGTGTAAGGTGGGAGTTTAGCTTCTTTTTTACCCATAGCACCATCCCATATTAACTGTTTCCTACAGAAACAGTCCATTTTTCCTTTACTCCCTTTTTTTATGTAGTACTAGTTTTCTATTTCCATCTTATTTTTCTGAATATTTATATACCATTATAAGTACACATAAGTGCTTTTGGGAAAAGTTGAGATATAAGTATAATTTTTAAAATAAACTGTTAAATTTGTCACCTATACGTTTGGTACTATGCCACATACTGTGTATAATACAAAAATGTAAGAAATATTCCCTACCTCAAAAAGCTCCCAATATACTTAAGAACATTGGTCTGCTGTATAAGAAACAAACAAAATCATGCACAATATCAGAGAAATGATAGATTCTGGTATAACACACAGGATAATCTAGTACTGTGTGTTCAGAAGCAAAGATAATGAGAAAAATAGGACTCATAGTAATGTTTAATAAATTAATTGTAACAAACATGGGGAAATATCAGTGACCAGTGTTCCTAACTTATTTTATTTTATTTTTTGCAGTGGAATCATATCTGACCTTTTTCCTGGAGTCCAAATTCCAGAACATGATTATGGTATATTACAGTCAACAATTATAGATGTCATGAAGAGACAAAATCTTCAGCCTGAGACATGTATGGTTAAAAAAGTGATACAATTCTATGAAACCATGCTAGTAAGGCATGGTGTTATGTTAGTAGGGCCAACAGGAGGTGGCAAGACCGCAGTTTACCAAATACTAGCAGAAACTTTAGGGAATTTGAGAAAACTTGGTGTAGACAATCCCTTTTACCAATCAGTTAAAACATATGTTCTTAATCCTAAATCAATTACAATGGGTGAATTATATGGTGAAGTTAATAACATAACCTTAGAGTGGAAAGATGGCTTGATGGCATTAAGTATCCGAGCAGCTGTGAATGATACTTCAGAAGACCATAAATGGATCATCAGTGATGGGCCAGTAGATGCTCTTTGGATTGAAAATATGAATACAGTCCTGGATGATAACAAGATGCTTTGCCTGGCTAACAGTGAGAGGATTAAACTCACACCTCAAATCCACATGCTTTTTGAGGTAAATTGCATATTCCTTACTGTGGAGTGAAATCGTTCATTAGATTAGCATACCATCAGTAATTTTTTTCTCTTACTGATGTACCATTGACTATCTGTAAGGCCTACCATGGTGTTTTGTTTACATACTAAATATTTAACAAATTGTCCTTTTATAATAGATTGTCCATTCTGACAACCAAAGTCTCTCAAATGTTTCTGTCTCTCTATAAATAGGAAATACAATAAATTCTAGCTTCCCAAGCACTTGTTTCTTTTCCTTTGGAGGCAGTAAATATATATATATATTTTTTTTAAGATGAATAAATTTAAGTTTTAAGATGAATAAATCATCCCTCTGTGGTATGAATATTTGGTGATGGGATTGGAAAAGGAATGTGGGCCAAATACAGCTACAAAATATTATGGAAGATACCACCCCTGCTGTATTCATTCATCAAACATTAATTGAATACCTACTATGTCCTGGGTATTAGGTTAGGTATTGGATATAAGAATGAAAAAGATAAGAAGAAAAACAAAAAGAAGCGAAAAGAAATACTTATACCTTCCCATAAGAATTTGACAGTATTCTTCTATATTTTTTTTCTCCTTATGCCTCACTTAACTTTTCTTCTCCATTTTTAATCACTTGTAGCTCCCCCATTCTCTTCCACACAAAGCCTTACAGTGTTAACTTAAACTTTAAATGTGTGATTCCTTAACGTTGAATATAGAGGAATAAGGAAGTATCATGTTAGCCATTTCCTGTTCGACATTTTTCAATTTTAGGTGCAAGATCTAAAGGTTGCCTCTCCTGCAACAGTCAGTAGATGTGGGATGGTGTTTGTGGATCCTGAAGAACTGAAGTGGATGCCTTATGTTAAAACCTGGATGAAGAGGGTTTCTAAAAAAGTAAGTGTAATCAGACACTCCCCACTGTCTCCATCTGTCAGGGCTCACCCTTCCCTCGAGTGCCCAGATAGCAGTTGGTTAACGCCTCACTGTGCTTGATTGAAGGAATCCCAGCATTGCGCATAGCTCTCTCCCCAGAATTCTTGGGATCTTCCAGGAAGGTTGTATACTTCCCAAAGCTGTCCCCACCTTTTGTTACCCTGCCTGGATTCTCTCCAGACTGTTTTCTCTTAAATACAAACACTTCCTTGAGTTTCCCCAAACACAGGTAGAACAACCTGGGGCATTAAAAAAAAGACTTTGCAGGAGGCTTGAGATAATGAGAGGGAAGTACCTGGAAGGAAAAGAACAGTAAATCCAAGCATTGTTACAGTTTTTAGATTTTAGGAACCCCTAACACCTCTGAGAGCCAAGAAGAAGAGAAAACCAGTTTACCTCCCACCCAACCTTAGGTCAATTACCCAAGACACATTCTAACCTCAGAGGTACCATTCCACCCAAAGTGAAGGAAAGCTTTTACATTATTATTCAGAACAACTCAGTTCCATATTATCTTCTGTACCCTCTGCATTCTAAAATAGGGTTTCTCTTTACCTTAACAAACAATGTGTTTTTCTTTTTGAGATTTCATTCTTTTTTTGTGTGTGTGGTACACGGGCCTCTCACTGTTGTGGCCTCTCCCGTTGCGGAGCACAGGCTCCGGATGCACAGACTCAGCGGCCATGGCTCACGAGCCTAGCCGCTCCATGGCATGTGGGATCTTCCCAGATCGGGGCACGAACCCGCGTCCCCTGCATCGGCAGGCAGACTCTCAACCACTGTGCCACCAGGGAAGCCCTGAGATTTCATTCTTTTTTATTGCTGAGTAATATTCCATTGTCTATATATATCACCTCTCTTTTATCCACTCATGTTGTTTTTTTTTTAATTGGGGTAGAGTTGCTTTACAATGTTGTGTTAGTTTCTTCTGTACAACAAAATGAATCAACTGTATGTATACATATATCCCCTCCCTCTTGGACCTCCCTCCCACTCACCCCCATCCCACCCATCTAGGTCACCACAGAGCACCAAGCTGAGCTCCCTGTACTATACAGCAGGTTCCCACTAGCTATCTATTTTACACATTGTAGTGTACATATGTCAATCCTAATCTCCCAATTCATCCCATTTCCCCCTTCCTCACCATGTCCACATGTCCATTTGCTACATCTGCGTGTCTATTCCTACCCTGAAAATTGGTTCATCTAATGGATAAAGAAGATGTGGTACATATGTACAATGGAATATTACTCGGCCATAAAAAGGAACAAAATTCGGTCATTTGTAGAGATGTGGATGGACCTAGAGTCTGTCATACAGAGTGAAGTAAGTCAGAAAGAGAAAAACAAATATCATATTTTAATGCATATATGTGGAACAAGCAATCTTTTTAAGTGTTTTGCTCCATCTCATCTCAAGAAAGCCACTTCAAGAAAGCCATCTTCTTTCTGCATCTCCCCCTTCAAAAATGAATCAAAAAACTATCGTTTTCCTTATTCTTAGGCAACAACATTTTAATAATATTGTGGTAAACTCTCCGAGTACCTTATTTTTTAAAATTTCTTATTGGAGTATAGTTGATTTACAATGTTGTGTTAGTTTCAGGTGTACAGTAAAGTGAACAGAGTACCTTATTAAAGACAGTAATTCTCAGAATTGAGACTTTATCATGGGCTGCCACAAGATGTTAAACATTTCTGAATTCACTCTTTTAATAGACTTTATTATTTAGAGCAGCTTAAGGTTTATAGAAAAATTTAACAGAAAGTATAGAGAGTTGTCATATAATTTCCCTCCTCCAAATAGTTTCCCCTGTTATTAACATTTTTCATTGGTGTGGTACATTTGTTAAAATTGATGAACCAGTATGGATGAACCATACAGTCTTATGAACCAAAGTCCATAGTTTACATTATGGTTCCCTTTTGTGTTGTACAATTCTATGAGTTTTGATAAATAAATAATATCATGTATAATATCATACAGAATAGTTTCACTGCCTTAAAAATCTGTGCTCTACCTATACACACATCCACACCCTCTTTCAACCCCTGGCACCACTGATTGTTTTTACTGTCTCCATAGTTTTACGTTTTCCAGAACATCATATAGCTGGAATTATACAATATGTAGCTTTTTCAGATTGACTTCTTTCACTTAATAATATGTATTTACGATTCCTCCATGTCTTTCTGTGGCTTGATAGCTCATTTTCTGGCACTGGATTAATACTCCATTGTATGGATTTACCAAGTTTATCCACTCACTTACTGAAAGACATCTCAAAGTTTCCAAGTTTTAGCAATTATGAATAAAGCTCCTATAAACATTCACTTGCAGGTATTTGTGTAGAGATAAGATTTCAACTCATTTGGGTAAATACCCAAGACTGTGATTTCTGGATCATATGATAAAACTATGTTTACCTTTGTAAGAAACTGCTTGTCTGTCTTCAAACATGGCTGTACCATTTTGTATTCCCGCCAGCAATAAATGAGAGTTCTTGTTGCTCCACATCCTCACCAGAATGTGGTGGTGTGGTATTTTAGATTTTAGCCATTCTAATAGGTATGTAGCTGTATCTCATTGTGGTTTCACTGTGAAGTTTTCTAATATGTTGAGTGTCTCTTCATATGGTTATTTGCCATCCATATATCTTCTTTGATGAGGTGTCCAAATCTTTTGCCCACTTTTTATTAGGTTGTATGATTTTTTTTTCCACAGATGTCAATGACTACACATTGTGCTGTATTTTTATTTATTTATTTATTGCCTGCATTGGGTCTTCGTTGTTGCACATGGGCTTTCTCTAGTTGTGGCGAGTAAGGACTACTATTTGTTGCAGTGCACAGGCTTCTCATTGCAGTGGCTTCTCTTGTTACAGAGCACGGGCTGTATGTGCACGGGCTTCAGTACTTGTGGCACGCAGGCTCAGTAGTTGTGGCTCACAGGCTCTAGAGCGCAGGCTAAGTAGCTGTGGCACATGGGCTTTGTTGCTCTGCAGCATGTGGGATCTTCCCAGACCAGGGATCGAGCCCGTGTCCCCTGCATTGGCAGGCAGTTCTTAACCACTGCGCCACTAGGGAAGTCCAGGTTGTATGTTTTCTTATTATTGAGTTTTGGGAGTTCGTTATATATGTTAGATACAAGTTATTTATCAGATATGTGTTTGCAAGTATTTTCTCCAAGTCTGGCTTGTCTTTTCATTCTCTTAACAATATCTTTCACAACACACACGTTTTTAATTTTAATCATCCAACTTATCAATTTTTCTTTCATGGATTGTGCTTTTGGTGTTATATCTAAAAACTCACTTCCAAACCTAAGGTCACCTAAATATTTTCCTCTGTTTTCTTCTAAGAGTTTTATAGTTTTACATTTAGGTTTATGATCCACTTTGAGTTAATTTTTGTGAAAGGCATAGTATCAATGTCTAGATTCTCTCTATCTCTGTTTTTTTATTTTTTTGCATGTGGATGTCCAATTCCAGCACCATTGTTGGAAACACTGTCCCTTCTCCATTGGATTGCCTTTGTTCCTTTGTCAAAGATCACTTGACTATATTTGTATGAGTCTATTTATGGGCTCTCTATTTTGTTCCATTAATCTATTTGTCTTTTTTTTTTTGCCAATATCACACTGTCTTGACTACTGTAGCTTTACAGTAAGTCTTGTCAGGTAGTGTCATTCCTTTGACTTTGTTCTCCAATATTGTGTTCACTATTCTGGGCCTTTTCCCTCGCCATATAAACTTAAGACTCAGTTTGTTGATATCCACAATGTAACTTGCTGGTATTTTGATTCAGATTGCATCAAATCTATAGATCACATTAGGAATAACTAACATCTTCACAATATTGGGTCTTTCTATGCATGCACATGAGCTGTCTCTTAATTTACTTAGATGTTCTTTACTTTCTTTCGTCAGAATCTTGTCGTTTTCCTCATATAGATCTTGGAAATATTTTGTTAAAAATATACCTAAGTATTTTATTTTTTGGTGCTAATGTAAATGGTGTTGTACTTTCAATTTCAAATTCTAATTATTCATTGCTGCTATATAGGAAAGTAATTGACTTTTGTATATTTACATTGTATCCTACAGCTTTGCTGTAACTACTTATTAGTTCCAGGAGTTTTTGGTCAATTCTTTGCGATTCTCTATGTAGATAATTGTTTCATCTGTAAACAAAGACAATTTTTTTCTTTCTTCCCAATCTGTATATATTTTTTCCCTTTTATTCTCCTATCACAGTAGCTAAGACTTTCAGTACAATGTTAAAAAAAGTGGTGAGGGAGAAACATTTTTTTTTAAATCTTTGGGAATTAGTCCTTTACCTTACATAGATATTTTAAATGTTTCTCTTTATACTTCTTCTTTTTCATTGTTCTTAATTATGAGAGATATCATCAATAGAGATGACTACGTGAAATATATGTTGACAGTTTAACAAATGATTATAAAATAAACACCTCTGTATCCATTACCAGATCAAGATGTAGGACATTATCAGTGACCCAGAATCTCCGCCATGTGTCCCTCCCAAGTCATAGAAGGGTTTTTTTAATTTAACTTGTATCATATCTTGTGATGCTTATACCCTTTAAAATTCACAGGATATATTGCAACATACAAGTTTGAACCAACCCTTTTTTAACTTAATTATATATTTTATCTGGTCTTGCTAAAATATTATTTGTTTGTTTGATTTTTCAGCTGAATGAAGAAACTCAAGAATATATATTGAATCTTTTCCAGCGTTATGTTGATGATGGTTTAAATTTTATCAATAAGAAATGCAACCAAGCAATCCCACAAGTGGACATCAGCAAAGTTACTACGCTCTGTTGCTTATTGGAGTCTTTGATACTTGGGAAAGATGGAGTTAATTTGACAATGGTAGGAAAGGTTTTCTTACTGCTATAAAACTAGGAAGATGTGATTATTGTATAGATGCTCTGCAAATAAACAACTCCAAACTTTCTGTCATATGATTATTTGATTTTCAAGTTAATTTTCTAGGGGACTAATGACTGTGAATAGATTTATACAATCTCATATTTGGAAGGAATTTAACCTATAGTTTACTCTGCTACTCAATGTTTAAACTTCCTTACAGTATAACATAATCACAGTGTGTGTCTATTTAAATACCTTCATGCAGGCATAAACATAGTTATAATAGTTGAAAGACAACCTTGAGCTTTTGTTCTACATGCTCCTTGCCATTCATTTTCTCATCAGAGTATTTAAATATATACTATTATAAAACATCACTCTGTGCACCATTGAATGAAATATAAGAAACTTGCAATGTGCCCTTTTAAAAATGCATGATTCTAAACAAAACAGTGTTTAGACTTTGCAATTTAAGATTCTTTTTATGTTAGCATATAAAATATTAAAATTCTTCCCCTTTGTTCTTTCAGGAGCAAACAAAACTGAACACCGTACTGTGTCAGACTTTTGTGTTCTGTTACTTATGGTCTTTAGGTGGGAATCTAACTGAAAACTACTGGGATTCTTTTGATACATTTATTAGAACACAATTTGATGATAATCCTGATGCCAGGGTAAGAGGCAAATAAAGTTAATTTTAACATAATAACTCTGAATCATTAAAATTAAATTTCAAGACTAAAACTTTAAAAGCCTTGGTCCTACTATAAATTCTTCATGTAAAAGCATTTCTAAAATTATTCACTTTCTTAAACTATAGGTAACATTTATTGTATTAAAAATTTTAGGAGTTCTCTCCCAGCCATATGAAGAAAGTAAGGTATAAAAATGTATAAAAACTCCCTACTATTAGCAAAAACATTGAATTTTAGTTAGTAAACTTATTTTTTCACAGTGTTATGGTTTAGCAATTCTGAAGCTACTTTCTGTATGTTCTAAAATTGAGCAAATGAATCAATATATTGAAGATAATGGCAACGAGGTTTCTCACTGTTAAGAGAAGAGACTTACAAATCTGGAAGAGAAAGGTTAGAATGCACTTTGTGTTATTGGATTGGAATTATAGGTTTTGGTACTCATGGAATATATATATGGGTCTATACATCCATACATACATAGATTTCTTACTTCTGTCTGCTGAGAGGAACTAGAAGGAATGACACCTCAATAGCAATGAGCATACTTTGTTACTGATTTCTAAATACTATTTTCCATGAAAAAGAACCAAAGCACCTCAGTGAAACAGCTGATTCCAGTACTGAGGCAGGGAAGGTTCAAAATGAGCCCAGAATATCTTTTGTCAGATAGTGAAGAAGTGCTTGAAGAATGATGGCACATGTCAGAAGAGCACAGGAGAAGATTTTTCACTATGTCCTCCGTTTTTTAATAGTAATATCCTATTATCTATTACTCTGTACAACTGCTGTTGGATTTTTGTTTCTTGCCTTAGTAAATGGCCAGACAGCCATGTAATAGTAGCCAGAACTCAATGAGTGTTATAGATTCTTCTTTCTTTACTGACCTGAGTAAAGTGAGTGAATTTTTTCTTCTAATTAATTTTTTTCAAATATTTCCTCTTCTCTTCATCCCTGTTGCCTCTGAATAACTCAGGTTCTTTTCATTTCCTTTCTGGGTTGTGAAAATAGCCTATTTATTATTTCCTTGCTTTTGGTCCAGTCCTGTCTAATTCACCTATACACCATTGTTTTTTAGAATTACAGGTTACAATCTACTAATTGGTCATGAAATCAGTTGAAAGGCTAATAACCCAATTTTTAAAAATGAAATACCCACTATCACAACGTTTAGTCAACACTATATTGGTGATCCTAGCCAGTGCAATAAGGCAAGGAAAAACTAAATAAACTTTAGAAAGGAAATGAAACTGTCATTATTTGCAGAAAACATAACTGAATATGTAGAAAATCCTGAAGTTTTTTTTAAAAATAGAATAAAATATAAAATAGAGTGATAGCTGGGGTGAATATTATACATATTTGAACACACACATACATATATGTATGTACCATGTCACCATGTCATATTGAGTCACTGTCAAGTGTGCTTGAAACACCACTGCTCTGTACAGCTGCCAGAATGAACTTTCTGAAATGTAATCTGATCATGTCACCCACCTACTTAGAATTCTTCACTGAACTCTTGCTGTAAGCTCTTTACTAAATGACACTTTTATAATTTGACCCCATCTGTGTTTCCAGACTTATCTCTTATAATCCCCAACATGCATGGCACTTTCCATGGCTTCCAGACCTGTTTTCTGAACCTGAACCCTGACTCCGTCTTCCCCATCCCCATCTCATCCCTTCTTTGCCTTGCTTGAAGGGCAAAGACTGACTCCTGCTTGTCCTTCAAGTCTAAGTTGTAGCATCACCACCCCTTAGAAACCCTCCTAAATCTCTAGCCACCACTACAACTCTCCTGCAAGTAGAAATGAGCCATCTCTCCTTTGTGAGTGTACTAAACTCCACTATAACCCTTATTTCTCCATGAGTATTAACTAATGTTCTTGTGTCCCCCAGGTAGATTACAAGGTCTTTGAAGGTAGAGGCTGGGTCTCATTCAGCATTTTCCCCTAACACCAAACACAGTATTTGGCATGGAGTAAGCCCCTGAATGTTGGATTGAACTGAAAATGATTTACAATTCTAATATGGGGTTTTGATATCATCAATATATCAGATTTTTACTGTACTGTATTGCATGATTAAGTTTAAAGAATTAGACTCTGATCTTAAACAACTACTTTTCCACAAACGAACAAAAATCCAAATCCATCCATGTTCTATGACTGCCTTTGTTTCTGTGTAAATATTTCTGTTGCCATGTGTCAATCCTATTGAAAGTGGTGTTTAATTTTATACTCTAGCTTCCCAGTTCTGGTGATCTGTGGAGCATTCACATGGACTTTGACACCAAACGGCTGGATCCCTGGGAACGAATCATACCCACCTTCAAGTACAGCAGAGATATTCCGTTTTTTGAAATGCTTGTCCCTACAGCTGACACAGTGCGCTTTGGGTATCTAATGGAAAAACTACTGGCAGTCAGGCATTCAGTGTTGTTTACCGGAGTAACGGGAGTCGGCAAGGTAGGAAACCTACATCAAACAAGAAGTCCTGTCCAAAACAAGGGCATGATGAACTTAGAATTGTAAGCTCCGTAAATAATACCTTATTTCTCAGGGGAATTTCTTTTAAATTTTGATCATTTTTCAGGGAGAATGTGACTGTGCTGAATCTATATCGACTCCACAGTTTGCCACTTTCTGAATAAATCCTGGGTGTCAATAATATATATAAACCAGAGAACCCTGTGGACCAATCTTCTGTGTTTGGGGGCTTTTATGTTGTGTCCTTTAGAATTTCTAGGGCTGCCACTGCACAGGTTAGGGTGGGAATTTGTCAAGGCAGTTTGTGTCCCCAATGGACTATTGATGAAGGTCAGTCTGTCCCCTCCTGCCCGTTTACTTCTACCCGACACAGCGATGGTGTTTAGAAAAAGTGGAGTATAGAGGAAAATGCTGATTGTTTGGTCTTCTTGGTTTGGGGGGAATCCATATAAACAGACACTCACTGTTTCCCCTCTAAATTATTTCTGAGTTTCTGAATCTTACTATCAAATTGACTTGGATAGTAACCAAGATAGATTTTGGTATGATACTAAAATAAAAAGTTTTGCTGAGATAGAGCTGATTAGAATATTTCTTTGGCTCTGATAAATATCATTAAATGGAATCTCCAGGAAGAGAAAGTCAAATATTTCAATCTGGCTTTAACCTCTGTCATTTTCTGTCCTGTTTCTTACTCATTGTTCTGGAATATTACTGATATAGACAATTGAAAGATTTTATATTGAATGTGAAATCAATTAACATTTTTTTATTTTAAAGTCTGTTATTACAAAAGGACTGCTAAATAGAATTCAAGAATCAGCTGGTTATGTTCCTGTTTATCTAAATTTTTCTGCTCAAACTTCATCTGCAAGAACACAAGAGATCATTGAATCAAAACTGGAAAGGAAAAGAAAAAATATTCTAGGTAAGAATTATCCTTGTCATTTGTCTCACACAAATTAATTATTAAATGTTAAAAGTCACATAAACCGTGCATGTAATAAAATTACAATTGGATATTTTCTTTTCTTAATTTATTTGTAAAAGTAATTCTGTTAATGGTATTCTTTCCTGGGTATAGATCTAGATATCTTACTGTTAGCAAGCAGGTAGTTTATTTCTATCATCACCTTCAACTCAGAGCATCTTCAATCTCTGCCTCTCCAAGGCTCTCCCTCTCTCCATTCATGCCATGCTTTCAAACCTGCATTGATTTCCCTTTATTTAAAACAAACGAACAGGGGCTTCCCTGGTGGCACAGTGGTTAGGAGTCCACCTGCCAATGCAGGGGACACGGGTTTGAGAGACATGCCGCGGAGCAACTAGGTCCGTGCGCCATGACTGCTGAGCATGCACTCTGGAACCCGCGAACCACAACTACTGAGCCCGCGTGCCACAGCTACTGAAGCCTGTGCACCTGGAGCCCATGCTCTGCAGCAGGAGAGGCCACCACAATGAGAAGCCCAAGCACTGCAACAAAGAGTAGCCCCTGCTTGCAGCAACTAGCGAAAGCCCGCGTGCAGCATCAAAGACCCAATACAGCCAAAAATTTAAAAATAAATTAAAAAAAAAAAAACTCTTTATGTCTGGTGCACTGACTTATCTGAACTCAGTAGAGAATAAGCATGGAACTTTTTTGGTGTTTCCTTCAGGCAGCACTTTCCGCCAAGCTTTGTGGGATCTCTCTCACCCTGCCTTATTAACTGCTTAGATAAATACCATAACCTTCTGGTCACTTGCAATTTTGAGTCTGGTCCAATGTAAAGCTTCAATCCAAACCCAAAATTTTTTTGTGTCTTTTTTTTTGTTTTTGAAGTATAGTTGATTTACAAGGTTGTGTTAATTTCTGCTGTACTGCAAAGTGACTCCATTATACACATATATGCATTTTTTATATTCTTTTCCATTATGGTTTATCCCAGGAGATTTGATATAGTTCCCTGTGCTATACAGTACGACCTTGTTGTTAATCAGTCCAAACCCAGTTTAAAGCTCTTCCTCTCCTCTGCTGTAAGCCAGGTTTGTGGCTGGAGGTGCTGGAGGTGGAGAGGGACATGGGGGCTCTTTTACTCTTCCCACCCTCCCTCTAGGAGGCTCTAGTGTATCTGGATGGGAGGAGAAGGGAAGGACAAGTTTCTCCCTAACTGAAGTTTAGGTGGGCCTCTGTGGATTGCCCCTGCTTCTCCATTGGCCTGATGGTTGTCCACGCTCTCGGCATGGCAGGCTTCCAGGAGCAGGTTTTCTCAGGGCCTCCCAGAAGAATTGTGCACAGGACAAGCATTGACCTTCCCACTGGAAGGTTCCCTGATGTTGGGAATCACGGTCTCAGCCCCACTTTGTCCTACCCTCCACTGGCACATCCTGCAGCCTCCTGCTGCTGGGGACCACTTGCCCAGCCCACAACCCTCCTGGGTGGTGCACTAGGCAGAGCTCAGGCCCAGCTGCCTTCCACATTGTCTATCATCTCACAGGCCCTGTCATGCTAGCTGCTTTCCTAGCCCTTCTCTGTTACCATTTTCCTGGTCAGGTAGGTGCAGGGCAAAGGATGCCAGTCTTTCTGGTGGGGGCCCCAAATTTTTATAAATGGTACTTGTAGCACCCCTCCCCACCCCTGACCTGCTACTTGGCTTCCAGAGGCCAGAAGATGAAGTGGGTTGCTGAGTTTGCCTCATTTTCTTTGGAATTGTCACATGCTGGATGCCAGCGTGGTGGAGTCACTTCCTCTTCTTAAGTTGTTCTCTTTTCTATGTTATCACTCTTTTTTTTCTTCTGAATGTATATATTGACGTTCTTTAAGTTAAATATGCCATTGTACAGCTCCACTGCACTGGCTTTCCCTTTGATGTAATAAGGATGCTTTTGAATATCCTGTCCTGTTTTCCCTGTAGGAGGTGGTGGGATGGCATTTATGTAAGGAAACTTTTGGGATTCTTCTGCTTCCTCCTGTGAAAAGGAAATGACTTTACTCGCCCCAGGCCCAGGCCACACAGTTGGTGAGGGCAGTGGGAGTGGCTGGGATTGAGGAAGGTCAGCTGAAGTGCTAAGATCCACAGCTTCGTGTCGGAGCCTGGATGGGGCCAGAGGGAGATCTCTCATCCTCAAGATGAGACTCTGCTGGGACCCTGCTCACACTGTAGAAAACTGAGCTCATTATGACCTGCACGGTGTTCACTGAGTCCAAAGCCTTACCTAAGTCTTGTCTTACATTTACCGAGGGCAAATAATAATTCTTAAATTCATGTTGTTTCCTAGGAGCACCAGGAAACAAACGAATTGTGATTTTTGTTGACGATTTAAACATGCCCAGACTGGATCGCTATGGCTCTCAGCCTCCCATCGAATTACTTCGGCAATATCAAGATTTTGGTGGATTTTATGACAGAAACAAACTCTTTTGGAAAGACATACAGGTTACTCTAGGTTTTAAATTACCTTGCGTGTTTCAGTTTAAATGGCAGTGAAATATGGTGTATTCATTTGCTAGGGTTGCCATAACAAAGTACCACAGACTGGGTGACTCAAACTATAGAAATTTATTTTCTCACAGTTCTAGAAGGTGGAAGTCCAAGATCAAGATGTCAGTAGGGTTGGTTTATTCTGAGGCCTCTCTCCTTGGCTTATAGATGGCTGTGTTCTCCCTATGTCTTCTTATGATTTTCTCCCTGTATCCATGTCCAAACCATCTCTTCTTGTAAGGACACCAGACATATTGGATTAGGACCCACCATAGTGACCTCATCTTAACTAAATTACCTCTTTAAATACCCTATCTCCAAATACAGTCACACTGTGGGTTATGGGGGTTAGGGCTTCAACACATGATTGGCCAAGAGGAGGCAGAGAAGGACACATAATTCAGCCCATGACATGGCCTCTGCATTTCTTGTGTGTAACTCAATTCATTCCGTCTGTATTGGGTTCTCTCCATGCTTGATTCATGAGATTTATAGACAACTAAGACAGCCCCTGCCTCCTGGAGGGCTCAGCTTTGGAGGATGGATGGACATGTGTTTATAATGTAGGTTGATAAGTGGAGAGAGACTGGAGGGGAGCAGGGGTGGGCACTGGGTTGATGATGAGAGAATCCTTCCCAGAAGAGATGATGTCAGAACAGGATTTTGCAGGCAGGGCAGGGCAAAGCAAGGAAAAGGAGTTATTTACATCTCAGAGCAAGTAATGTGAGACACCATGTGGGTGTGGAATGTGAGCACCAAAGCAGCAGGACATGCAAAGGTCAGCCCAGGGGGCCATGGTGCCATGATGAGGAATGTGAAGAGGAGCCTCTGAAGGAAACATTGTAGAAAGATCCCCTTGGCTGCAGGGAAGGTATGGACTAGAGAGGAGGCAAGGCCAGAAGCACCTGCAATATCATGTATTGACCAGTTGAACATGTTATGACCAGAGGCTCGAAGGAACATAGCCCTGTATTTCCCCTAGGAGCAATGGTTCAGGGTGCATTAATTCAGTGTTCCTGGCAATTTTATAGAACACAACTACCACAAAAAACAAGAACTGACTATACTAAGTATTTATTAAATATATTTTAACGTTACTAAGGTACAAATTCTTACAATTTTTTAAGATTAGATTTTTACATAGGAGTATTTATACAAGACAGATGAGTTAGCTAAGTAACCTTGAGTAACTTATTTAATCATCCAGGGCCTTGATTTTTTCATCTACAAA
This sequence comes from Hyperoodon ampullatus, assembly GCF_949752795.1. Classification (NCBI taxonomy): domain Eukaryota; kingdom Metazoa; phylum Chordata; class Mammalia; order Artiodactyla; family Ziphiidae; genus Hyperoodon; species Hyperoodon ampullatus. The sequence continues at coordinate 9,065,944 of NC_136928.1, forward strand.
GTGGAGATAACAACAGTGATCTCCTGAGGTGGTTGTGAGAATTAAGTCAGATAATGTGTTGGAAAATATAACACAATGCTGTCCTAGGGTAGGTCCTCCAAAACTGTTGGTTGAGTCCTACTGTTGGGATGGGCACATTGCATGTCCTTCTTTGCTGGGTGACCCGAGTGGATTTCTCTCCATACAGGACGTAACGGTCGTATCAGCGTGCGCACCTCCAGGTGGTGGCCGCAACCCCGTGACCGCCCGCTTCATCCGACACTTCAGCATGTTCTCTCTCCCGATGCCCTCAGAGCACAGTCTGAAACAGATTTTTCAGGTGAGGGTGGATTCCAACTTGGGCAAGAGGGGAAAAGAAAACTTATCTGTTCCAAGATTCACAGAATCAGAACAGTCCGCTTCTAGGGAGCCCATCCATCGTTTCCTCAGCAGAAACCAGGTAAGCACAGGGGCATCTGGGCAGTAGCTGATAGGCATTTGCATCATGGCCTTCTGCATTTGTGGTCTCAGAGGTAGTTTTAGGAATGCAGAAAGATGGTCAGAACACTGCCTCTACCTCTAAACAAGGCATGTCCCAGGCCCTTGACTCTCGGCAGATCTCATCCCTACCCAGCCCCAGCCTCTGTGCTCATCTCCTCACTGATCGCCATGTCTGTGTCCACTTGCCCAGCAGACACCACCCCTGATAACCCAGCAGGCTCAGGCTCAACACACCAACCCAGAATTCATCACCCCTGCTGCCACCACCCCCCTAGCAGAAACAACCATGCTTATTTCTTCCATCTGCACAAACTTCCCCAGGGGACCAGTTCCTTGTCCTTTAACTGGGGGAAATAACTGTGTCTGCCCTGTAAGGGCTCAGCAGAAGTGTTCAGTAAGTGCAAGGCATTAACCTAAGTAGAATGATGAGAGACCATGAAGCAGCATGACCAGAGCAAGTATGTCATACCAACCAGCAAAGCCGCTCAGAGGAGACAGCCAGTGAGCTGAGTCCTACAAGGTGGAATTGACAGAGATGGACAGAAAGACACAGGTGAGTGTGGTCACAGAGGCAGGAAGTGGTAATGTGTGCATCCAGGTAGGATGAGACAGGTGACTGGTCTGAAGAAACTGGCTTTGGTCGCAATCACCCAAGAGCCAAGGAGGCAGTGATGCAGGCATAAAGTGAGCCTCTGCATTTACCTGCATCAGTTTCTCCTTCCAATGGGGTCTTCTTAGAGGAGAGAAAAGACCAGAACCAGTACGTATGCAACAGTCAGCTGGAAAGTGGTTTTCATATTGAAATTACATCCATGGGAAATTATTTTTAATAAATTTGAAGTAGTTCCAATAAGTTGTTTAGAAGCTAATGCCTAAAGGATACATAAGAACTGCCACATTTTGGAAAACTTTTAGAGAGTACTTTAGAATAGGAAAGGATAGGAGCTTATCTACTGTAATTAAGTAGCAACTAGAGAACATGACAGGAAGTGGATAACAGGACCAACACAGGTATTAGACTTTTTAAAATCGTACCTTTTGTTGAGAACCTTTATGTGTATATTCTAAAGTTTGAAATTAGTGATTCCCACCATGGTATCCCGACACATTTTGTGATGTGATCAGTGGTGAGGGGGTGTCCCAAGTAACTTATGCCTGATGATAAGGTACTAAATTCACAAATTATTTTACATTTTAACAAATTCAAGCAAATTCAAAGTTATCCTAACAGCAACAACAAAATGGCATTCTTAATAATTCCAAAATATTTTCTTGTGTGGGAGGAAGAAGGTAGAGTCTGGGCTCCTGGAAATGAAACTGATCCCAAATTTCAGCCTCCTCCCTCTGCCTGTGGGAATGTCAAATCCACGGAAATGTGTCACTTACAGGAACATCAGCCAGCAAACACGTTACAGATGAAAACAAGCAGGAACTGCTTTTTCCCACTGTAACTTAGAGGCTATCATTTAAAACTCACCCTAGCTGTGGGCGGTAATAGAAATGGCATGCAGCAAAACTGAGAGATTCTGGGTTGGACTGCATTCAGGTGGGAAGTATATTTTTCTCATTAGCAGAACAGACTGGAAATTTTGTCTATAGAAAAAAAGGTCTTGGATCCCAAACTTTCTTTTTAATCACAGCCCATCTAAGCAGAGTTCACAGCCCACCTTTCCTCTCCTTTGTCATCGTGTGGAGGAGAAAGAACTTGGGGATTACCAAGAATTGAAAAAAGCAAAATCAATAAGTTAAAGTAAATTTGTTGTTTTGTATATATATGACAGTATTTATATATATGTAACTATACTATATATTAGATAGATATAGATATAGATATAAGTTGTGTTAGTATTTGTGTGATGGAGAATAAACAGACTGGGATTTTTATTTTTGTCATATATAATGTATACATAAATATATGGTAATTTTTTATTTTGTATGTATTAGGATGGTCCTACTCAACATGAGGTCCAAAAAGGAGAATGTTAAATTCATGTTGGGGGCTCAGGAGGACAGTACCTCAAAAAGATAATCCTCACAAACTGCTTTTAAAAATAATGTTCAACAGAAGGCTCATTGAAAACAAATACTTTGATTTATTTCAAAATATGTCATATATGAGCCCCAAGTCTAAAGTCACAAAGGCTGACTTGCAAGCATTTGATATGCATTCTGGCGGCTTCTCCCATAAGTAATTCCAAGGCTAATGGTGATGGGAATTTATCTATTTAAAAATCTAATATGAGTTTCCCTAGCAACTGGGGCTAGAAGGCTAATAAATATGTACTTTCAGCTTGTGGCAAGTAATATATGAGAAGATCAGAGAGCCATAAGGGAGACTGATGGGAGGACTTATCTTAGATTGGGTTGTCAGGGAAGGCCTCTCTGAAGGACATGTAATGTCCAACATAAAGGATGAGAAAGTCCCTGCGAAGCAGAGAGCCCTGTGGGAATGGGTCCTGGGGGAGGAGAAAGCATGGGTAATGAGGCCAGGGAGGCTGACACAGCATCTGGTGGGGAGAGAGGGTAAGGAGAAGAGGCTGGGCAGGGCAGAGCATGCACTGATGGGGGTGCAGGGCCTTATTTACCTGATTAAAGGTAACAGAAGGGAGATGAGTGGGAATGGAGAGGCCAGTGAGTAAGGAGGGAGTGAGGAAGCCCAGATGAAAAGGAGTGAGGGCTGGAATGGGGTGACATCAAGGGGAGCAGAAGGAAACAGGCAGATTCAAGAAATGTATTCAAGAGCGACTGTGGGGGACAAAGAAGGGCAGGTGTCAAAAGAGACTTCTAGGACTTCCCTGGTGACACAGTGGTTAAGAATCCACCTGCCAATGCAAGGGACACTGGTTCGAGCCCTGGTCCGGGAAGATTCCACATGCCGTGGAGCAACTAAGCCCGTGTGCCACAACTACTGAACCTGTGCTCTAGAGCCTGCGAGCCACAACTACTGAAGCCCACGTGCCACAACTACTGAAGCCCACGCACCTAGAGCCTGTGCTCCACAGCAAGAGAAGTCACCACAGTGAGAAGCCCACGCACCACAACGAATAGACCCCACTCGCCTCAACCAGAGAAAAGCCCGCGCCCAGCAACGAAGACCCAATGCAGCCAAAAATAATAAATAAATTTTTTAAAAAGAAGAGAAAAGAGACTTCCAAGTTCCTGATCTGAGTGGAGGGTGGGGCCATACATTGAGCTAGGGAAACTGAAGGGTGGGGAGTTCACAGCTATCAGTAAGTCGAACTTTCAATATACATGAAGGTGAAAGTCTACAGATTTGTTGGTCATTCACCCATAAAAATCAGAGAGAGAACTTCAGCTCACTTCCAGATAAGTGTGAGTGCTCCATGAAGACCCTCTGGACCCACAGCCAGCAGAGGTTTAATTACTTGAGAGTGTGTTCATGGTAAGTTCACTGGTCAGCTGTGAATGGTGCTCAGGCAGCACCAGACAATCACAGAAGACAGAAGTGAGTCCATTCTGGAGAACATATTCTGAAATGGAAAGAAGAGGGGTCTTTTGTGTTTTTGTTTTTTATGTTTTGAGTTTTTTTAATTGAAATGTAGTTGATTTACAATGTTGTGTTAGTTTCAGGTGTACAGAAAAGTGATTCAGTTATATGTATATATATAGTCTTTTTCATATTCTTTTCCATTACGGTTTATTACAGGATATTGAATATAGTTCCCTGTGCTAACCACTAGTACCTTGTTGTTTATCTATTTTATATATAGTAGTTTGTATCTGCTAATCCCAAACACCTAATTTATCTCTCCCCCAGAAGAGTTTTTTCTTTAATTAATTTTTATTGGAATATGGTTGCTTTACAATGTTGTGTTAGCCTCCACTGCACAACAAAGTGAATCAGCCATACACATACATACATCCCTCCCTTTTCGACTTCCCTCCCATTTAGGTTACCACAGTGCATTAGGTAGAGTTCCCTGTGCTATACAGTATGTTCCCATCAGTTGTCTATTTTATACATAGTATCAATAATGTATATGTGTCAATCCTAGTCTCCCAATTCCTCCCTCCCCCCACCCTTTCTCCCTTGGTATCCATACATTTGTTCTCTATGTCTATGTCTTTTTCTGCTTTTCAAATAAGATCATCTATACCATTTTTCTAGATTCCACACATATGCATTATTATACGATAATTGCTTTTCTCTTTCTAACTTACCTCACTCTGTATGACACTCTCTAGGTCCATCCACATCTCTACAAATGACCCAATTTCTTTCCTTTTTATGGCTGAGTAATATTCCATTGTATATATGTGCCACATCTAGAAAAGAAGAGTTTTAACATCCACATGTCCTTGCACTGTAATTTGGTTTTCTACTTATTATTAGAAAAAGTATCATTAGATCTGGAGTATATGAGGGATAAGTTCTGGTAAAAAAAAAAATCTAACCCTCTCATATTACGTTTCTGGTTCTAGGCCATCTTAAGTGGCTTCCTAAATGACTTCCCACCGGCTGTAAAGCAAACTGCATCCAACATTGTGGAAGCCTCAGTTGAGATCTATAACAGGATGAGTGTGGATCTTCTGCCTACACCAGCCAAGTCTCATTATGTCTTTAACTTGAGGGATTTATCCAAATGTGTGCAAGGTAGTGTATGGAAACTTCATTCTCTGCCCTGCACCCTCCTTCCATTTCCATTCACCCCCAGATCTCTCAGTAGATGTGTGTGTACGTGGGTGTCTGAGACTTGTCTGGAAATCCCATTACAATGTCCCTGTTCAAGTCATCCTCCACCCCCACCCCAGACTGGCTGCTTCACAGCTTTCCTCAAAACACCCTCCCATTTCTCACTCCCAGCTGGTGGCCTGTCTTCTTTTTCACTGAAAAAAAATAGAAGCAATCAAACGAGGAGGGCCTCCTCTTCCAGATCTCCCAGACATCCTGCATCTGCCTTCCCTCCCACTGCAGTGGTTCAGCTGTCCCTGCCCCTAACATGTGCCAATAGTCCCCCACACCCCAGTATTGAATCGCATCCCCTCCTGCCGACTCAAGAATTTTGCTCTTATAACTCCCCTTTCTCTTCTGCATTGTCAATGCCTCCTCTTCTATCAGATCATTCCTAACAGCATAAGACCCTGCTATAATACCTCACAACTTAAAAAAATAATTCTCTTTAGGCCCCATATCCCCCTTCTGCTACCCTCCCCATTTTCACTGCTAATGTGTCCCCAGTTTTGCTTTCAAAACACGAGATCACCATTATTATATGTGTATATCCACTGGGGAACCACCCATTTCTGGTAGTGTGGGGATAAAGTTGGACTTAAGGATTTCCTCATTAATTAAACTACTAGATATTCCACGATTGTAGAATTTTTCTTTTCTCCTTTTCTTAAAAAACAGGTATCCTTCAATGTGATCCAGGAACAATAAGAGAAGAAATACAGATATTTAGACTTTTTTGCCATGAATGTCAAAGAGTCTTCCATGACCGTTTGATTAATAATGAAGATAAGCACTATTTCCATGCTATTTTGACAGAAATGGCCAGTAAATATCAATCTTTATATCAATCTTTATTTAGCTAGTTTTTTTTGTTGTTTTTTCGTAGAAAAACAATTTGGTTTCTAATCCTAGCCATTAGACTACCAGGGAGACACAATTTGGTTTCTAAAATGAGCAAAATGAATTGTAATCATTCATGAGTAAAAGTTTTTTTCTTCATATATTTATATATGACCCAAATATATAATAATATATGAAATATTATGAATTTCATTTCATTGAAATTCAGGAAAGGTTAATATTCTTAATTCAGTATAGAATTTTAAGTAGAGGAAGGAAAGTAGGAAAAAAATAGCATTTTGTTGATAAGAAACCAGGATATTTCTAAAGTATTTCTTATTTATTAATATGTATTCAATATCTGTTATTTAATAAAATGTTTACTAATAGTAAATATTCTTAATCTTAAATCTGGGAGATTATCAACCAAAGTGGTATGGCATTAACATGGCTTTCCCTCAGTTTCATGTGTACCAATTAGGCTTCTAAATAAAGTAACAGGGGTTATTATTCTGTATATCTTATCATGAATATCCTGCATTCAAGCTTATTGTTATACTAAGAATTGATTTTATTTTTTGAATAGACAAACATTTTGGAATTGCAATAGGCCTGGAATATTTTTTGACTAAGCCCATCATATTTGGAGATTTCATTAAGGTAAGTATGTTGTATTGACGACTACATTTGAAGGCTATAAAGCATTTACTATTTTCTACTTCAAGTTCATATTCTATAAGAGCTTTGCACATGTGAAGATTAGAAATCTAGACCAGGGGTCAGCAAGCTATGGTCCGTAGTCCAAATCCACCCACCACCCATTTTTGTAAATGAAGTTCTATAGGGACTCAGCCACGGCCCATTTGACTGTGTACTATTTATATGACTGCTTTCTAATGTCTAGGCAGAGTGGAGTAGTAGCAACACAGGCTATATGACCTGCAAAGCCTAAAATATTTACTATATGTCCCTTGAGAGAAAAAGATTGCTGACTTCTGATCTAGTTACATTCATTTTAATAATAGTTTGAATCAGAAACCCATCAGGTATTCGATTTGGAAGGAAGCAAAGAGATTTAGTCTCTTAACTCAGGACTCAAATTCCTTTCCTATAATCCTGTGTAGTTCTTCAGCCTCTGCTCAGAGGTTTCCAGTTATGGGAAGCTAATTAGTTAGCAGTTCTGCCTTCTTCATTTCAGGGTAGCTCTAATTAGTAGCAAAATTTTCCTTGTACTAAGTTCCTTAAATCTGTCCTCTCAATAACATCTACACATAGACCCTAATTTTACCCTCTAGACCTACCTAGAATAGACTTATTCTAGATGAGTAACATTATTCTATGTTAGAAGGCTTCCGTCTAACCACCCTACCTATGTTGACAGATAGCCATCTTGTTTTACCAAGTTGACTCTTGTTTGGGTACAACATTCCTACTGTCCCTGAGAGGGCAAGGGCCATGTTTGTTTTGTTCACCCTAAATCCCTAGTTTCCTGCACAGAGCTAAGTATATAGCAGGCTCTCAATCAATGCTGTTTAAACAAATGAATGGATTCATCTTTGTATCATACACATATGCAATACCTCACCACCCTGATAACCCCTGACAACTAAAAAAAATACTAAACAATTTATTTGTATGAAATATATCTATTTTTTAATTAATTTTTATTGGAGTATAGTTGATTTACAATGTTGTGTTAGTTTTTACTGTAAAGCAAAATGAATCAGCTATACATATACATATTTTCCCTCTTTTTTGGATTTCCTTCCCATTTAGGTCACCACAGTGCATTAAGTAAAGTTCCCTGTGCTATACAGTATGTTCTCATTAGTTGTCTATTTTATACATAGTATCAATAGTGTATATGTGTCAATCCCAATAGCCCAATTCCTCCCAGCTGCCCCCTTTTCCCCCTTGGTATCCATACATTTGTTCTCTGTGTCTGTGTCTCTATTTCTGCTTTGCAAATAAGATCTTCTATACCATTTTTCTAGATCTCACATATATGAATTAATATGTGATATTTGTTTTTCTTTCTGACTTACTTCACTCTGTATGACAGTCTCTAGGTCCATCCACATCTCTACAAATAACCCAATTTTGTTCCTTTTAATAGCTGAGTAATACTCCATTGCATATATGTACCACATCTTTTTTATCCATTCATCTGTAGATGGACACCTAGGTTGCTTTCAAGTCCTGGCTATTGTAAATAGTGGTGCAATGAAAATTGTGGTACATGACTCTTTTTGAATTATGGTTTTCTCAGGGTATATGCCCAGTAGTGGGATTGCTGGGTCATATAGTAGTTCTATTTTTAGTTTTTTAAGGAACCTCCATACTGTTTTCCATAATGGCTGTAATCAATTTACATTCCCAGCAACAGTGCATGAGGGTTCCCTTTTCTCCACATCCTTTCCGGCATTTATTGTTTGTAGATTTTTTGATGATAGCCATTCTAACCTGTGTGAGGTGATACCTCACTGTAGTTTTGATTTGCATTTATCTAATAATTAGTGAGGTTGAGCAGCTTTTCATGTGTTTGTTGGCCATCTGTATGTCTTCTTTGAAGAAATGTCTATTTAGGTCTTCTGCCATTTTTGGATTGGGTTGTTTATTTTTTTGATATTGAGCTGCATGAGCTGCTTCTACATTTGGGAGATTAATCCTTTGTCAGTTGCTTTGTTTGCAAATATTTTCTCCCATTCTGAGGGTTGTCTTTTGGTCTTGTTTATGGTTTCCCTTGCTGTGCAAAAGCTTTTAAGTCTAATTAGGTCCCATTTGTTTATTTTGGTTTTTATTTCAATATTCTAGGAAGTGGGTCAAAAAAAGATCTTGCTGTGAAATATGTCTATTTAAATGTATTCTTAAAATCAAAATCCGAAGTTTATTTTCAGGTGGTGATTATATTTCCTGTGTGTTTCTAACAATATTATTATCAAATGGGGAAATGAAGCAAAGCAAAAAGAGTAGTTGGACTCTTCTTCCATTGCCTATATGTATTTTATTCAATGGTTCCAAAAGAAAATATCCCTAGACAGTTGCTACGGCAAAGACAAGAAATTATCAGTAGGTCCAAACGGACACTCAGTTGCCTATGGTTTACACCAAATATCATGCTCAATGATTTATTTAATTAAATGACTTCTGTGTAAAAACTATGTATAGTTCTGGCATGACTTTTTATAACACAGTCTGCCATACATAATTTTCAACAATTTTGCTCTTCTGATGTCAACAGCTCAAGAGCAAAAGTATGAAACCAGAGTAAGTTAAAGTGAGAAAAAATTTCAAATTATTTCTGAGCTTCTGTGTGAGTTTTATTGCGAAGATCATTGAAAGTCCAATGTACCACTTGAAGTGGTTGAATGAAATGGATTTTTCAGTTAGTCATGAACATCTGAGTTTCTTTAAACTGATTTCCTTGGTTTTAAAGCCCTGCTAGCATATATAAGCAAATGATTAAATAAAAATATAGATAAAATAATATTCCCTCCTAAGGTTATGTATATTATATACATTTATATATCAGCATTGATCCAACTTGGTTCTTCTCCAATAAATCATCTTCTAGTTTGGAACAGATAAGACTGACCGGATTTATGATGACATGCCTGATATAGAGAAAATCGCAAATGTTCTACAGGACTATCTTGATGATTATAACCTTATAAACCCCAAAGAAGTAAAGCTGGTGTTCTTCCAGGATGCTATAGAGCATGTTTCAAGGTATAGTGCCATAACGTGCCTAATAATGCATTGATCTAATTTCATTTATATTAAAAGGTAAGGATTAAGTTGTAAAACACTCTTTAAATAGATTGCTAGATGGACAAAGGTCTATTAGAAAATCTTGCTGTAACTTAAGAGGTATTTTTTGATATATTTAAAATATATATGACATGAACATTTTATGGAATCTCAGAGGTCATTATCTTTGCTAAATATTAATAGATTGTTTTGGTTTTTGAAAATGTCCTATCTCATTCCAAAAAGAAGATCTAAGGTTGTTTACAGATATGTACAGTATAACCAGGCTGATTAACATGCATGCCTAAAGAAATAGGGGATTTTGTTTTTTTTATAGCAAAACAAGTTGAATGCAAGGATCATAGATTCTATCTGCTCATGAGTCTGACTCATACCCACTGCAAGTATTCTTTAAGGGTCATCCCCAACACCTAGGTATCCAGCCTGAATATCTGTAGTCCTTGGGGCATACACAACTTTTTAAAGTGGCTCATGTCTTGTTGAACAATTCTTAAATTGTAAATGTGTGTTAAAAGTGTTGAAATGATAAGGTACTACTGTATAGCACAGGGGGGCTATATTCAATATCCTGTGACAAACCATAATGGAAAAGAATATATATATATATATATATATATATATATATATATATATATATATATATATATGTATAACTGAGTCACTTTACTGTACAGAAGAAATTAGCACAACATTGTAAATCAACTATACTTCAATAAAAAAAAAATTTTAAGTGTTGAAATGACCCTTCAGGAATAAGTCAAAATCTACTCCCTGTGACTTCTGATATTCATTCCATCCTTTGGAGTGGTAATAATAATATAATGGCACTGAGTGTGAATATAAACCATGATATGGAGTCTCTCATTTAACTCTGATAACACCTCTGTATGGCTCAATATCATGATCTTTCTAAATATAAGGCTCAGAGAATGTTCCAGTGGTCTATTGCTACATAATAATCCACTGTCATGCTTAGTACCTTTATTTTTTCATTATTTCTCATGGCTCCCAGCCATTCTCTCCTGGGGTCTCTCATGCAGTTGCAGTCAGACAGCACCTAGAACACCTGGCCCATCTCTGCCTCCCTGTGGACGCCACTGTCTCTCCAGCAAGGCAGCATCAGAGTGCAGGGGCTTCTTACACAGTGATTCAGAGCTCCAAAGGCTCGTGCCCCAAGAGAGAGCCAGGCAGAAGGCAAATGGTCTTTCACAACATAGCCTTGGAAGTCACTCAGCGTCACTTCTACCATACTCTATCAGTAAAAGCATCATACAGGGCTACCCAGGTTCACAAGACAGGATCAGAGACTCTATCACTTCATAGGGTCAAAGAGCAAGTAGGGCCAGAAACATTATTGCAGACGTTTTTGGACAATACCGTGTACCACAGATAGATTAAGTGACTTGTCCGAAGCCCTCTAGCTGGTGAGTGGCAGGCTGGGGATCATATCCAGTGCTTTGATTCTAACTTCACTGTAGATGTCTCCACCCAAAATGGATCCACTCTTTTTCCTAACAGCCCTCCAAATATTTGAAAATCATGACCAAGTTCTTCTTAGCTTTACCTTCTCCAGGCATAATTATCCCAGATGTTTCGCTATTGCCTATTAGCAATTATTTCCAGTTTTCAATATGCTGAGCCCTTTATAACTTTTCGATGTTTCACTTAAAATGTGATACCCAGATTTGATATAGTATTCTGTGGAATAAGCAGTGCAAAATGTGTGTGAGGACAGGATTTCCCATGGTCTACTACCATGGCTAGATTTTAATTGCTTTGTTTGTTTCTCTTGTCAACTATATTTTAGTGTTGGACCTTGTCAAGACTGCCAGATCTCCAGGATTTTTTTTCCATAACCATAAGCAAACCAAGCCTTTTGCCTTTCCTATACTTCTGCTATTTAATTAACTCTAATTCAAGGATTTATGTTCATCACAGCTCAAGTGTTGTAACATACAATAGTTTGTCATTGGGTTGTCAAGATACTACTTGCTTCCCATCTCTCCCCCTGCCAATATACCCACACACTAACTCCTAAAAACTTTTATTCCCATAGCTCAAGCAAGCCCTAAGCCTGAAAGAAAAAAAGAAAAGAAAAGAATGACAGAACTCTGGTCTGAGAAACTTCCTGAAGAATAGACCAGACGATAGGCAAAGTCGTCTTAATTATATTTATAATCTCTCTTACTTTTGTGAAAGGGAATCATCAGGCTACTCAAGGTTTGCTTAAAATATTACAGAAGGAAATTAAAATCCATTTGTAAAATGGAGGAGATTTAGTTTTCCTGCAGAAAAGACAGCCATGTAAATAACTATGTAGACGTGTTCTTTTTTTCTAGAGAGGAATTTCTACTTGTCGTAAGTAAGAGCTCTCAAGCACCTACTGCTGATTAGCAGTTAGAAAGGACTTCCATTATGAGCATGAGTTTTGGGAAAATCACTAAATATTCAGCAATATAGCAGATACTACATTTCCATTTGTTAACATTCTAGGTTCTTGTTTTGTTTTGTTGCATAGGATAACTGAATAAAAGCCTTCCCAACTCAGAAAAAATTAAAATTTACTTCAGAGCCTGTGCTTTCGAAGAGCAGTTTGCACCAAGCCGTTTACCTATTACATTCCCCCAAAGTTGTCACCATACTACAAGGATGGTCAAGTGGATCTCTCTGTTAAAATAAAGTTACTAATTAGGAGAGCCATCTCTTGCCTACTACAGCAGAGAAAATGTAACTTTGGAGGATTCTCAATGGAGGGAGTTTTTTATCTATTGATATGTAAGTTGACAGAAAAAATAACACTGGGAAGCAGAAAGGACAAGTCATTTGTTTAAAATAATCTCAGATGGAAAAAACAAATTACTATAATGTAAACGAAACAAGGAAAGAGTAACATATAAAGTGCAAGATATTTATGATATTCAATATTTTCATCCACTATAGAGCCCTTGTGCATTATGGGAAAAAATAACAAAACATTATACATATCCATTCAGCCCTCAATTTTATACTCTCAGAGGTAGCTGAGGAGATATAAGCAAATGACCTGAAGTGTCGTCTGTTAGATGTGCATTGTGATAGAGATATACCATTGTAACACAAAAGCAGCCACCGCCACTCAGTGAATAAATGAGCACAGCTGTGCTCAAATAAAACTTCATTTATGGACACCCATGTTGGAATATCATGTGATAATGTCACATATCATAAAATATTACTCTTTTGATTTTTTGTCAACCATTTTAAAATCTAAACACCACTCTTAGCTCATAGGCCATAAAAATTTTTTTAATTTTTTTGAAAAACCAATCTTTGGGTTAAGTTTTGGCCATCTCTTGCTCACTCCTATTCTAGACCAAGCAGTGTTATCAAGGCTTTCTGGGCAGTGAAACCACACTCACCGTAAGGGCAGGAGAGAGTGTGAAGCTGTAGAAGACCGATCTGAAAGTTTGATACTATTTCAGAAGATCCTGAATAATGACCTAGGAGTCTGTGCTTTATCCCAGAGGAGCATTTTCAAATCAGTCCTTGTAGGGTCCCTGTTCTAAGCTCACGCTACGCAGCTCTTATGCCCTACCACCAAAGCTGATGGTGCATAAGAACTATTTAACCACTGTCGTCTCATTCACAGTTTTTAAGGTCTTTAGAAGTTGATTGCTTCAATATAGGTGATATGGTGATAGTGTACTGAATTTCAGAGGTAGTTAGAATGAGAAATCACATGTTTATTTCCTTTTTTCATAAATGTAATTTTACTTATAAAAATTCCTATTACCAAGATCTTTTTAATGATAGAACTACTGCATAAGGAAGACATCTTTATATTTCCTACAAGGAAAAAATAGATCTACTTTGTTTTCTTTAAAAAAAAATAGCGATTATTTTTCTGATTGTATACTAAATACACTTATTGCGGAAAATTTACAAAAACATTGTTCATAATTCCACCTCCTCATCTACAGACAGTCACTTAAAATTGTATGGTGCTTTCAACTATATTTATAAGCATATATAATTTTTTTACAAAATTCGATTATGGCACATAGAGTTAAACATTATGCCTTTAACACATTTCACTTGCCTCCACAAGCCTATATAATTAAATATTATTTTAAAGCATGGCTTTAACAACCACATTTATGCCATCCTAACTTATTTTCTAACTTATTTTAATGCAACCTCTTTTTTGTTTCATGGATTTTCTCTCTCTCTCTCATGATCTGAAAGGATTCTATTTACAGCTAGCATTAAGGTTTGTTTTTTAATATTGTCAATATGATAACAAAACCATGAAAAGAACTAAATATCCATCAGTAGGGAACCGATTAAATAAATTATGGTATATCTATTGCTGTATTCACTAGCATGAGAATGTCCCTAAAGCATTAATTAGCAAAACAGTCACAAAACAAAATGTAGTGTAGAGGTTAATTCCATTTTTGTAAACACACACATACAAGTCAACAGACATAAATTTATTTATGAAGCACCTACTATGTGCTACACACTGCTCCCATAGACAGCAGGACAGCATGCAGGCCCTCATGATGGAACTTACAAGTGGTAAAGTGTTAGCAATGGTTTTTTCCCATCAGTTACAATGATCATGTTTTTCTTTCTTAATTAAAAAAGTAATAAAGCCATTATCCTTTTCAAATATCTGAACTGTTTTTTCCAATTATCAGCATCATGAATTAAAAATAGAGTAGATGACAGATACCTTCCTATTTTAAAAAAAAGAGAGAGATTGAGAGAGAGAAATTAAACCTGCTTTTACATTTCTCCCATGATTTCTTAGTTTCTGATGACCCAATCTGAGATTTTAGGTGATAATTTTTTTTAAAGATTTTTTTTACATTTGCATCTTCTTTTTAAGGTGAGTTTATTGACATTACCATTATCTTTTTTATATACAAATTTATTTTGGGCTGCATTGGGTCTTCGTTGCTTCAGGTGGGCTTTCTCTAGTTGCGGTGAGTGGAGCCACTCTTTGTTGCAGTGCACAGGCTTCTCACTGCGGTGGCCTCTCCCGCTGCCGAGCACGGGCTCCAGGCACGCGGGCTTCAGCAGTTGTGGCACACGGGCTCAGTAGTTGTGGCTCACGGGCTCTAGAGTGCAGGGTCAGTAACTGTGGTGCACAGGCTTCATTGCTCCACAGCATGTGGGATCTTCCAGGACCAGGTCTCAAACCCATGTCCCCTGCATTGGCAGACAGATTCTTAACCACTGCGCCAGCAGGGAAGCCCTACCACTACCTTTTTATCTTGACAACAGTATATGAACTTGACTCTCATACAAACTGCTCACTTTTATACTGACATCCCTTCCTCCTTTTTCTTGAGTTTCTGAATTTTATTCATACTTCTCTATATACCTTCAAGGACTCTTTTAGGAAGGATTTGCAGGTGGTTTACTCTCTGAGAAATAACATGATAGTTTTCCCTCTTAACCATTTTGGAATGTCATCTTGTAAAAGAGATGCCTGAGGCCAGCCAAAAATTACTTGTCCCTTTTGGGAGTAATCTATTATATCTATTTTTCAGATGTTCACAAATTTTCAATTATGTCTAAAATATAGATTTATCTTTCATACTTTGATTCATATATGCATGCATGCATACATTCACCTACACACACACACATAGTTTATTTTATATTTATAGATCTCCTAGAAAATACTTAGTGTTTTGCTTGTCTTCTTTGACTTTCTTTCCTGACACTGAGTGACTTCCTCAGATCTAGGGGCTCAGCTCTGGGGGTTTCTTCTATTATTTCAGCTCTATCCCCTCTTATTTCTCCTACAATTCCTATTGTGTGGCCTCTGGGATTCAATTTGTTTCTCCTGTTTACCTTCCATTTTCTCTCTTGTCATTTTTAATATCATTATCTTTTTTTCTCTGAGGTCTGGCTAAATTCCTTGTGTTTGCCTTCTACTTCACCTATTCAATTTTCCACAGTATCCTATTTGTGAGGCCCATCTTCCACTGAGGTTTTCAATTTGGTAGTCAGACTTTCCATCAACAATCAATATTTCCTACACTTGGATTGTTTTCCCCTTTCTGAGTGCTCACTCTAGTATCATGATTGCAATTTTTAAAAAATTCTTATTGTTAACATGAATCAGAAATTTTCTAAAATTTTGTTGATATAGTAAATCCATTTCAGATTATTCCTGTTGATGTTTTCTGAGCTGCAGTCTCCTCTCCTACCTTCAGTGATTTTTCTGTTGCTCATCCTTAGAAATAGAGACCTGCTTGCCCATATAATGGTTAATATAAATAGTGGCCTAGAGCAGCCAGGCTCCCTAACAAAATCCTTCACACTTTAAAGAAGGGAGAAGAGCTTTTACCATACTTAATTTGCGTGATGAAGGCCAACAGCCTATAGGAAATGGGGGAGAGATGGATATAAGGAAACCAGTGGTGCTTTTCTCCCAACCATGAACCTCAGACATACCCTACTCTTCCCTGTGGCCTTTGGCTGGGGGACGACCCTCCAGAGGCCACCAGCCTTCCACACTGGGGCAGGCCCTCTGAGCAGAAGCCTTGTCTGTACACTTGAAATAAACCTTTGTCTGCTTTGTCTCCTGCAGGATCGCCCGCATGATTCGTCAGGAAAGAGGCAACGCCCTGCTGGTTGGAGTGGGAGGCACAGGAAAGCAGTGTCTTACAAGACTTGCAGCTCACATATGTGGTTACAGATGTTTGCAGATTGAATTGAGCCGGGGGTATAATTATGACTGTTTTCATGAAGACCTGAGGAAGCTGTACAAACTGGCTGGGGTAGAAGACAGGAATATGGTTTTCCTCTTCACGGACACCCAGGTACGTATCTAAATAACCAAAGAGCAAGAACAGGAAAAGGACAAATGTTACAATCTCGTGTGTGTGCTTCAAATAGTTTTTAGGATGTAGTTCAGGGAATCATTCCCTCTAATAACAGAGTTCTTGGGCCTTATGAAAGATTTTTATGATACATTTTTACTTCTTTTACTAAGTATTGCTTCCCCCTTTAAATTCTAAGTAAGTAAATGTGATCAGAGATTAAGAGGGCGAGAAAGGACTTAACTTTTCTTGGAGGGAAAGGGCATAGAAAAGAGAGGTAATAAACTACTCCTGTAGAAATAAATATAAGAAAGTAATTCCCTAAGTGAAATCAATTAGGGAAACATGCTTTACTCAAGGAAAGGAAAAATTAATAGATATGTTTTGGTTAAATTAAATTTAAAATAAGATTACATCTATGTCTACAACAAATTTAACTGATCCTGAATTTATTCCATAATAGAGGATTGTCTACAGTGATTACACTTTTAATGTTAAGGAAAATAAATGTTTATAGAAATCAGCCAAGGAATAAAAATGTGATAAATCTGATGCATAAATACTTTAAACTTCATTTTAATTTTGAAAACGCTATAAAATGACTAAGTACAAATAAAGTAGGAAAAATGTTTTTAACATCTGTGACAAGCAGTGACCTTATATCTGAGTATGTAAATATTTTTTACAAATGAGAAAAGACCCGCAGCTGAGTGTGTGGCCACTGTGGCCTGAGCCGAAGTCATATAACCTCCCCACACCGCATGCCCCCATATTCGGTGCCCTGCCCCACTAGAACTGACGTCTAGTGCCCCAGCATGCCCCCACCCACTGATGAAAGTCTCCCTTACCGAAGTCAGCCCATAAAGTCTGGAAGAGGTGACTGCTTCTTCAAATGAGCAGACATCTACGTAAGTCTACAGGGATCGTGAAGAATCAGAGAAACGTGACTCCACAGTAAACCTCCAATAACCAGCCCCAAGAAATGGAGATCCACAAATTGCCCCACAAAGAATTCAAAATAATTTTTCTAAAGATGCTCAGAGAGCTACAAGAGAACACATAAACAATTTCATGACATCAGGAAAATAATGCAAGAACAAAGTGACAGCAAATGACATCACCAAGATGGTGACATAAGTCAGTCCCGACATTGCTCCCCCTCACAGGAACACCTAACAATTATTCACGGACGAGACATGGAGAAAATCCTAGAACCTGGGGGGTGAGGCTGAAACACACCCCTGCACCACAGAGACCAAGAAAGCCCACATTAGAAGGGTAAGAGGAGCAATGACACACTGACCACGTTGCCCTCTTCCCAGACCAGCACAACACCACATCAAGAGGTCTCCTCTGAGCCTGGGGTCTCTCCAGTGGGAAGAAAGAGCCCAGGGTGGACATCCAACTCCCGCAGTGTTCTGGGTAGCATCTTGGGAGTTTCACTCCAGTCTTGCATCACAGGGATGGTGGAGGAATCTGCAGCACTTGACCTATGGGAATCTGATTGTGATGGAGAAGGCGTGAGGATGTAACAACCAGCACTCAGATCATGACAAACCAAGTTCTTACCCACAGCGCCCAAGAGTGGTCTAAGCCAGCAGCTTTGCTCATCTGCAGAGCCAGTCTGACCAGGGAACTCAGCTGGGTGCAGGTCTGCCTGATTCGAGGTCCTCAAATGAAGAGCCTTGCCAGCCCTGGAGCCTGGTCCTGTCCCCCCACCCACCCAGTCATACCCTGCTCACTGCTGAGTGTAGCTCCTGGCCCCGCCCAGCCAGAAAGCCTGGCCAGAACACTTGGAAAGCAGTGTAGGCCAGCAACGCTCAAGAGGAGGGTATGGCAGACAGAGTAGATGGCCCACAGGGCAAAGCCAGTGAAGTGACACTGTCCAGCCATGGAACTTGGGGTGCAGATCAGCTTGAGTTCAGAACACAAACAAAGAGCCTTTCCAGCCTTGGAGCCAGTTTCCTCCTCCTCCCAGACAAGGCAGCTAATTCATATTCCCATCCACTGCTTAGTTCCCAGCCCCTCCAAGCAGAAAGCTTGACCAGAAACACCTAGGAAGATGTTTGGAACCAGCTCTCCTTCTCCACCTCAGCAAGGGAGCTAATTCATAACAGTGCCCAAAGATGAGTGTACCTCCCTGCCACGCCCCACCCCACCAGACCACAAAAATCCTTTTGGGCTTGGAGCCCATTCTTCCACTCTGTCAGGGCAGGGAAGCTAATTCATAGCCCCACCTACCGCTAAGTATAGTACCCAGTCCCAACAGTCTAGGAAACCTGATAAGAGAACCCAGGCAATCACAGAGCTCATCTTATAGCCTTGCTCATTTAAAACCAAGTCAGAAGTCCTGTCCAACTGTTCTCAGCCAGTTGCATCACCCATGACCTCAGAGCTCATGCATTATCCCTACCCTAAAATAGACATTGATAGCAAGTCCCACCTGCTCAACGATATTGCCAGTTGATATGTCCAGAAACCCAAACTGAGCTGACTGGTGAAGAACAATCTCTGCTAAAGTGAACCAGTAAAGTCTGGAAGAGAAGATCACTTACTCAAATGTGCAGATGACAATGTAAGGAATCAAGGATCATGAACAATCAGGTAAACATGATACCACCAAGGAAACTAATAAAGCCCCAATAACTGACCCTAAAGAAGGGAAGATCTGTGAATTGTCAGACAAAGATTCAGAATAATCCTCTTAAAAAAGTTTAGTGATCTACAAAAACACACAGATGGACAACTAAATGAAATTAGGAAAACAATGCATAAACAAATGAGAAGTTAAACAGAGAAATAGAAACAATTTTTTAAAAAAAAACAAACAGAAATCTTAGAGCTGAAAAATACAGTGACTGAACTGAGGAATTCAATAGAGAGCTTCAAAAGGATTCAACCATGTGGAAGAAAGAATCAGTGACCTAGAAGACAGGACATTTAAAATTATCCAGTCAGAAGCATAAAAAGAAAGAAAAAGAGTGAAGAAAACCTATGGGACTGATGGGACACAATCAAAACAAACAATATCCACATTGTGGGAATTTCAGAAGAGAAAGGAAATGGACAGAAAGTATATATTGTATATGGTATGAGAATGTAGTCCAATTCTTTATGGATGTAGCTGTCTAGTTTTCCCAGCACCATTTATTGAAGAGACTGTCTTTTCCCCATTGTATATTCTTACCTCCTTCATGTAGATTAATTGCCCATAGAAGTGTGTGTTTTATTTCTGGGCTCTCTATTCTGTTCCATTGATCTATGAGTCTGTTTTTGTTCCAATACCATACTGTTTGAACACTGTAGCTTTCTAGTATAGTTTGACCTCAGGAAGCATGATATCTCCAGCTTTGTTCCTCTTTCTCAAGATGAGTTTGTCTATTCAGGATCTTTTGTATTTTCATAGAAATTTTAAAAACAAGCTCTGTTTGGTTCTTCTTTATATCTTCTTTTTGTTAGACTTCTTACTGTGTTCATCCAGTCTTCTCTCTAGTTCATGAGGATCTTTATGGTCATTACCTTGAACTCTTTATCAGGTAGATTACTTATCTCCACTTTGCTTAGTTCTTCTTCTGAAGTTTTATCTTGTTCCTTCATTTGGAACATATTCCTCTGTTGCCTCATTTTGCCTAATTCTGTGTTTATATTTCTATGCATTAAGTAGGTCACTCTCATTGATAGTTGCTCTGTAAATAGTTGTAATTTTGGTGTGCTGTGGGAGGAGGTAAGCTTAGGGTCATCCTACTTTGACATCTTGGCCACTCCCCCAGGGTCATCTTCTCTTAAAGATAAAATTAACTCAATGTGAATTGTAGATCATATATTTGCTTTGTAATATACAGGCAGTAAATGTAAAATGGTTGAATAAGGTATAATGACCACTCTGCTTTCTTCTACAGATTGTAGTAGAAGAGTTTCTAGAAGATATAAATAACATCTTGAACTCAGGTGAAGTGCCTAATTTATTTGAAAAGGATGAACTGGAGCAGGTTTTAGCAGCCACCAGACCAAGAGTGAAAGAAGTAGGAATTTCTGAGGGGAATAGAGATGAGGTAGGACATGTCAGAACGGTAAGAAGGTTTTGGAAAACAAAAAGTTGTCTTAGCCTTTTTCCAGTGGTCCACAAATCCTCTTAAGCAGCCCATGGATAGAATTTTTTCAATATAATTTGTTTCCTTTGTAATCCTATGTATTTTATTTCCTACATTTAAAGCATTGGTTCATCAGACTTCCAGAAACTGTCATAGAAAGCAGAAAACAGAAACCCTACTACCCCATGGAGATCATAGATCTGTCCAAACTAGAAAGCTTCTCTTATCCTTCTTAAACACAAATTTATTTCACACACCCCCAGTGCCCTGCCTAAGGAGTTCAAGTGCTTTTGACTGCCTTTCCTATCGGCAAGATTATGAAATGCATTCTCTCTCTCTCAGCCTCTCTCTCTCTCTCTCTCTCTCTCTCTCTCTCTCTCTCTCTCTAACACACACACACACACACACACACACACACAACACAGCTGCTGTCCACATCCATTTCTCCAACACCGTGCTACACTCTGTAAGCTTCTATTTGTCTAGCCCAGGCCTTTCTCTTCTTTCTGCACCTTATCTAACTTTTGGGGCCAGTCTTTCTCATATCATCTCTTCTGTGTCCTTTCATGAGAATTCCCTCCACTGCTAAGTCAGGACTTATAGGTACAGACAACCAATGTAAGCAGAAATGGCTTTATTCGAGGGACACAACCATTGGGAAGGCTAAAGAAAGGGATTCCAGGCTGAATTCCTTGGAATGATTATGAAATGACACTGTAGAAGTCAACAGTCAAGGACACTGCTGCCTCTGCCACAACCATTCTGCTGATCCAGAAAACCTCTAACCAATCAGTGTGCTACTGTTTCAGCTGCCAGCTCCAAAGCCATGTGTCCCCCACCATGTTGGGAGCAGCTGAAGTAAGGAGCCACATCCAGAGATAGTGACCCCAGGTCCATGCCATTTCTGCCAGGCTCTGCACCTGCAAAAATAGTTGCCCTGTACCCTGTCTCTTTCTCCCAATGGTCTCCTACCACAAAGCAAAGCCTTGTGTGACTATCTCTCTCCACTTTATTCAAGGGGTCTCCTTAAATCCACTGATGAAGAGGACCTACATCACATCCCAAACCCAAGTTGCAACAGAGTCTGCAAAACATCATTTAATCTTTCCAGTCTGCATGAGAAAAAGGGGTTGGAATGGGATGTTAAAACAATTCATACATCCACTATGCTAACATTTTTTAAATTTGATATTGGTAGAGTCAGATGCATTAGCCAACACTTATTTTCATGGTTGGTTCAGCCTTATTCTAAATTGAAAATGTCTTTCTTTTTCTCAGGTGTTTCAATACTTTATCAGCAGAGTCCGTCAGAAACTGCACATTGTTCTCTGCATGAGCCCTGTTGGGGAGGCCTTTCGGTCCCGATGCCGGATGTTTCCATCCCTTGTGAACTGCTGCACCATTGATTGGTTTGTCCAGGTCGGTGACATAACAGGATATCTCTTTGAGAATTAGGACTCACTTGATTTTATTTTTTAATGAAGTATAATTGATTTACAATGTTTCAGGTGTACAGCAAAGTGATTCAGTTACATATATATATTCAATTGTATATATATGTGTGTATATATATGTTTCAGATTATTTTCCATTGTAGGTTATTAAAAGATATTGAATACAGTTCCCAGTGCTATACAGTAGGAACTTGTTACTTACCTATTTTATATATAGTAGTGTGTATCTGTTACTCCCAAATTTCCAATTTATCCCTCCCCCCACCTTTCCCCTTTGATAACCATAAGTTTGTTTTCTATGTCTGTGAGTCTATTTCTGTTTGTAAATAAGTTCATTTGTATCATTTTTTAGACTCCACATATAAGTGATATCATATGACATTTGTTTTTCTCTGTCTGACTTAACTTCGTATGATAATCTCTAGATCCATCCACATTGCTGCAAATGGCATTATTTCATTCTTTTTTATGGCTGGGTAATACTCCACTATATCTATCTATCTATATCTATATCTATATATAGATATAGATATAGATTACATCTTCTTTATGCATTCATCTGTTGATGGACATTTAGGTCTCTCTTCCATGTCTTGGCTATGGTAAATAGTGTTGCTATGAATATAGGGGTGCATGTGTCTTTTTGAATTAGAGTTTTTGTCTTTTCCGGGTATATGTCTGAACTTGCTTGATTTTAAAGTGGTAACACATTGTCCAATAACTCCTCAAGGGTACTTACATTAGCTTCAAAGCCCACTAGGAATTTACTCATGTGCAAGGGATGACAGTGACAATCATTGAACAAAGGCAGAATAGAATTTATAAAGAAGAGAAGGCTATTAAATTTACCAGTGTAGAGTTACCAGTGATCTTGACAAGAGCTGTTCCCGTGGAGTGATGGGGTAGAAGCTTCAAGAGAGAAGAAAGGAGGGGAATCAGAGGCAACTCTTTCAAGGAGTTTTGCCACAAAGGAACACTGTGAGATGGGTAATAGCTAGAGGGGTATGTGAGGTCAAGAGAGAAGTATTTTTTTAAGTGGAGAACACAAACCACACACGTGTGCTGATGGAAAAGATTCAGAAAAGAGAATTATATTGATGGTGCAGCAGGGTTAGGCATTGTTGGACCAGTGTCACCGAAGAGGCAAGAAGGGATGTGATGGCTTCACCAGTGAAGGGGCTGACATGGGCAGGGAGCACACACAGCTCACCCCAGAGTGTAAGCTCACAGATGCAAGTAGAGGGGAAGACGTGGGGCTGAAAATTCATTGAAGTTCTGTTTGCATTGCCTCTATTTTTTTTTTTTTTTTTTTTTTTAGTGATGTGGGGAGCAAGGTCATGAGCTGAGAATGAAGAGGAAAGAGGAAGTGTTAGCCGTCTGAGGAAGTAACATAGGGTGCAAAATACTCATGAGGGTACAGGAGTGACAGATGAGACAATGTAGAAGCATTTCAGGGCTGAGCTAAGAACCCGCTTGAGCTAGTTGACATGAATTGACAGTGAGGTCAGTCAGCACAGCTGTGAGGGTTTTCTCCAGCCGTGCTACCTGCACAGTTGCAGGTGTGGGGTAACAGAGAGTTGCACTTGACTGAGCAAAGAGACGAGAGAGGAGCAAAGGAGTTGAGGTGAACAGGACAGTGATTATAACCGTGAACCTGACACTCAAACTGTATAACAAACAGGGAGAGGACATGAGGTCCTCATAGTGGATGTGATTTTATTCATTCAGTTATGCTAAACATACCCATGTTTATTCAATCAATCAAATAGTTTTTGAAAAACTTCTGTGTACCAGACACTGTGCTGGGGTCAGCAAATGCAGACCCAGGACCTCCCTCAAATGAGCACAGACATTCAATTCATGAGACATCATGGACATGAGTAGGAGTTAACAAGGTGAAAGGGGGGGACAAGGCAAAAAAGACTTTCAGAGAAATGCATTTTTCTTCATAGTTAAGCTGTGTATTATGGAAATGAGCAACAGACTTTCCAAATCATATCTTTATTTACAGTGGCCCAGAGAAGCACTTCTTTCTGTATCAAAGACGTTTTTCTCAAATGTTGATGCTGTAAATGAAGAACTGAAAGAAAAGCTCTCCCTCATGTGTGTGAATGTCCACTTGAGTGTCTCCAGTATGGCGGAACGCTATTACACAGAGCTCCGGAGACGGTACTACACAACGCCCACCTCCTACTTGGAACTCATCAATCTCTACTTGTCTATGCTGAGTGAAAAAAAGAAGCAGTTGGTTTCAGTAAGTTTAATATTATTAATTTTTAAAAAAACTTCTTTTTTTGCTTGGACTCAAAACTTTTGCCAGAATGAGTGGAAGATCTATGTTCCATCTTGCCTACTGGACCTCTCTCCATCCCATACATGACCTTGAAAACCTACAGTATGACCAAAAAGTGTCTCATGCTGTCAGTCCAAAGGCCTTCCCCTTCTTTGATATTTAGATTTTGTCTTTTATCATTTACATAAGGGTCCTTGACTCAGGAGCATGGTATGGACATTGCAACAGAATTAAAGTTAAGCAGAGAACTAGTCATCTCTGCAGTGTTTAATAAGAAGGAGACCTTTTTGTTAAATAATAGAGATGGGGGTTTGGTGGTCTAACATAGTGGTTCCCATTAAGAGCAAGGACTTCGGTGTCAGGCAGACCAGGTAGCACTTCTGCTCTACCTCTTTCTTCCTGTACAACCTTGAGCATGTTTTGTAACTGTTCCAATCTTAGTAGAAAATAAGGTTTTTAAAAAATATGTATCTACCTCTTGGATTGTTGTAGAATTTAAATAAGATACGATTTGTGAAGTGCCTGGAATATGACCTGAAACTTATGAGGTGCCCAGAAAATAGTGGCTACTGTCATCATCATCATCAGGCTATTAACATGACCTAAAAATTTCAACATTTTAAACAGTAAAAATGGAAGCATTTACCAATTAGATATTTTAAATGTTTTTCAGAGGATTTTTACCTGGTAAATGTATGCCTGGTAAAATAACGTGACACATATTTTTTGAAACATGACAATTTGAACCACGTTTTCTGTCTCACCCTCAAAAAACAGTTATTCTGAGGTGCCTTCTTTACCAGATACCACTCCTTTGATCCTAGTCAAGAATTTCCTACCACTGGGGAGTAAGGTTCAGATCAGCAACTAAGGCTAAGTACCCAGGACACTATCTCCAGGGCATCTCAGCCCTGCTGATCCACCCTGAGGAAACAAGCTCCCAGAGCTGTGACCTCCAGGAGTTTCTATTTGAACTCGTCCCTCATTCATTCAACACGCTACCAAGCTACCACAGGGAATAAGAGTAATACAGTGTGGGTCTTCAGTGACGTCCTACTCCTGTGGCCAGGGGGCATGGATCCAAACCCACTGTGGTGAATATCAGGGCCATTTCCTACAGTTCTGTTACCTGAAGCTTTCTGTACATTCACAGTGTTAAGTATTACAAACTGATTTACCAATTCTGCAGATGTGAAATTCTAGTACATGAGTAAGAGATGCCAGTAAACTTATAATACTCATCATAATAGATATTTTCCTTGTCATCTAGGCACGTGAACGGGTAAAGAATGGTCTCACCAAGCTGTTAGAAACAAATGTACTAGTCGATAAAATGAAATTAGATCTTTCAGCTTTAGAACCTGTCCTTTTAACAAAATCACAAGATGTTGAAGCCCTGATGGACAAACTGGCAGTGGATCAAGAAAATGCTGATCAGGTATGCAGCATCACCCGATAGTGGGTGAGAAGGCTTTGACCACCAACTGATCCCTTATATACAATGACAAATGATTGGATTTTTAAATATGCTATTAAAATAATTAAGTGATAGGTCAATTTAGCCATGCTTTTAAGCCTGGCTTTCTCCCTTAGAATGAGTGAACCCAATGAATGGGACAGAGAGAGTTGTGAGAATAGTACCAGCTGCAAATATAAAGCAGCGAATCTTCTCCTAAGAAGGAACTGTTTGTTCTAATAACTTTGTCTCCATTATTATCAACATGGCATGAGACGGACAAAGGAGGGCATAAAATGCAGTAGAGCCAAACTTCTTTCATCATTGGTCTAATCCAAAGGGGCAAATGTGACTCACTATGATTGGCTTTGCTTTAAAACATTGAAATTCAAATACTGAGACCACTTAAGCAGTCGTGTTTCAATGGTTAGGTCCGAAGCGTTGTGCAAGAAGATGAAGCGATAGCAAAAGTGAAAGCTGAAGAAACCCAAGCCATAGCTGACGATGCTCAAAGAGATCTTGAAGAAGCTCTCCCTGCACTCGAAGCTGCTAACAAAGCACTGGATTCCTTAGATAAAGCGGATATATCTGAAATCAGAGTTTTCACGAAGCCCCCAGATATGGTCATGACTGTGATGGAAGCCATCTCTATTCTCTTGAATGCCAAGTGAGTACTTCACAAGCATCCATTACCAAAATACCTGGTGGAACTTCTTTACTATTTTTCTCCATTTTCATTTACATGTTTTAATTCTATTCTCCACCCTCTCATCAGTTCGGTCTGTCATTCAACAAATTGATTCCACAAGCATTTTCTTGAACATCTACTTTGCACTAGATGATGGAAAACATAAAGTTCTTCCGTACAAGGCACTTACAGTCTAGTAGGGAGAGAGGCATGAAAAATAATAATTTCAAGACATGTGAGAGTTGCATAGTATTAGGAGTGCCAAGAAAAGAGTGCCTAAATCCCCCTGCGGAAGTGTGAGCAGTTTTTCTGGGAGACGATGCTCAGATGGAGAGTGGACCATGGGGAGAGCTCAGGGATCTTTGATGCTCATGGGTTGGGTGGCACTGGGCAGGAGGGCAGTGATTGAATCATGAACGGTCTTGTATGCTGTGCTAAGTAGTTCAGGTTTCACCTAGGAGATATGCAGTTTTCAAACTTTCTTTAGTAATATAAACTTTTCTTCAATAAAAATTGTGTTATAAGAAGCCTTTCCAAGTAAAAGTGATCAAAGTGAAGGTAGAGGGCCCAGAGCATTCCCCCGCCAGGCCTCCTTACTAACCCTCTGGCCAGCACCTCGGTGGGACCTGGGGGCTCTTCAGAGCACAGATAGAGAGCCCTGGCCACAGGGGACTGAGAACCATTGAACATTGTTGACATAATCAGATTTTCACGTGAGAAAGACCAACCTGGGCAAAGTTCACAAAGAGTGAGTCTGACTGAGAGACAAAACCAGTTCAAAGGTGATTGTAGTGTCCTGGCAAGAGATTTTAGGATCTAAACCAAGCAAAGGAGATAAAAATGTGAGTGCCTGGGCCATTTTTGAAATAAAACTATTATTCCTATAATGCCTTACATTTCTATGACTCTATGATTTTATAATTATTCCTCTACCAAAACTGTGTTGTATGGAACATTAGTCATCCAACTACTTGTCCCCCGTGAATGGCGGTGCACATAACTACCAATTACTGGGATTATAGTATTGAGATTAAAACTACCCACTTTTGGGGATAACATTTTTAATTAATTTATTTTTATACAGATATAGTTGTCATACAATATTATGTTAGTTTTTGGTGTGCTACATAGCTATTTGACATTTGCACACATTATTAAACAATCACCACGATAAGTCTAGAAGCCATCTGTGGGATAATATCTTTTTTTTTTTAACTGGACTGGTACTTTAATAGTATTTTTAAAAATTATTATAAGTAACACATAATTGGACAACATTAAAAACACATCTTTGTAACTTCTTTACATTAACTTCAATTTTCTGTCTTGCTTGGAACTAATAATAGTAATAGTAGCAGTAAAACAAACCTCATTTTGAGGGGGTAACTAATATAAATGTCATTCTACAAATTTTGAAAGTCAGTTAGATGCAAACAAAATAAATTTTTATAACTGTAGCTCAACCAGTAAATAAGAGCATTTGCAGAAACACCATTGTAAGTATTTTTTAAAAAACAAACTATACACACTATGAAAGTAAAATTGCATAAATATATGCCTAGAAAACAAAAGTAGTAGCTCGTGATGCTCTTAAAGCCTAGTAAAATGCTTTCAGTAAATTGTGTTATATTTGCTTTATAATAGGAAAACTCAGAGCAAGTTAAACGTTACATGACTAATAACATAAACAACTGACATAACTCTGTCTGAATTCCATCTAATCATGCCTAAGTGACATATTTTCTTTTTTTTTTTTTTTTTTTTAATTTTTGGCCACGTTGGGTCTTCGTTGCTTGAAGCAGTCTTTTCTCTAGTTGCGGCGAGCCCCCGCACGGGCTTCTCACTGCGGTGGCTTCTCTTGTTGCAGAACACTGGTTCTAGGCACATGGTCTTCAGTAGCTGTGGCACGTGGGCTCAGTAGCTGTGGCTCACGGGCTCTAGAGTGCAGACTCAGCAGTTGTGGCACACGGGCTTAGTTGCTCTACAGCATGTGGGATCTTCCCGAACCAGGGCTCGAACCCGTGTCCCCTGCATTGGCAGG
This sequence comes from Hyperoodon ampullatus, assembly GCF_949752795.1. NCBI lineage: Eukaryota > Metazoa > Chordata > Mammalia > Artiodactyla > Ziphiidae > Hyperoodon > Hyperoodon ampullatus. The sequence continues at coordinate 9,094,572 of NC_136928.1, forward strand.
CGGATTCTTAACCAATGTGCCACCAGAGAAGTTCCTGATTTTTTTTTAATCTATGGGATAATATCTTAATGTCCTCAAAGGAATACATTTCTTTGGTTCTTACATTCCCTCATTACAATGCTATTAACTTATCATGTGTTATTTTCAGGCCTGATTGGCCAACGGCAAAGCAACTTCTTGGTGACTCTAACTTCCTGAGAAGGCTTTTAGAATATGATAAGGAAAACGTTAAGCCTCAAATCCTGGCAAAGCTGCAAAAGTATATTAATAATCCTGATTTCGTGCCTGAAAAAGTAGAGAAAGTATCCAAAGCATGTAAATCCATGTGCATGTGGGTCAGAGCGATGGATTTGTACTCTCGCGTAGTCAAAGAAGTCGAACCAAAGAGACAGAAACTCCGCACTGCACAGGTACATCGTCTGTGTTGTGATATTTTGTAGAATCAAAGACCATGATCATCAATCATTCAAGCTCCCTTTGTGGTGCCGCTGAGACCCTACACAATATAGATAGTAATCATGCTCTTGAAAATTAGTTTTTGTTTTAAAAAATAGCTAGCAAAGATTGTTTTTTTCATAAATGACCTCTGAAATCAGCTCTTTTCCAGCATAAAAGGAAAATAAGTCCTTAGTATATTCATATCGTCAGGCCTATGGTAATTTTTTACTTTATTTAAGCTCTAGCATCTGATACTCTATGTTTCTATTCGCTAAATACTCCTACACTTGATGAGGTTCTAAAAACCAGCTTAACCCACAATTGGATGTGAGGCCCCAAGCAGAACAAAGAATGATCATTTAGTGGAACAGGTTACCAAAAGAACCACAGCTATAGAGCAGGGGTTGGCAAACTTTTTCTGTAAAAATCCACACAGTAAATATTATCAGCTTTGCCAGCTATATGGTCTCTGTTGCAATTACCCAACTCTGCTGTTGCAGCACCAAAAGAGCCATCAACAATTCAGACACGAGTTAATTGTGGCTGTGTTCCAATATAACTTTATTTATGGTCATTGGAAGCCAAATTTCATACAATTATCATGTGTTACGAAATATTATTCTTCTTTTGATTTTTTCCCCCAACCATTTAAAACTGTAAAACCATTCTCAGCTCACAAGCCACACAAAAACAGGCAGTGGGCTAGATTTGGCCTGCAGGTCATAGTTGCAGACCCCTGCTCTAGAGAACTAGTTAGGAAAGATAGTTTTCACTATTGCATGAGTATTTCATTTGTTTTATCACTTAAAGTTAATAGTCCATTTTAGTAACTAATTCATCCTCAAATGCTTGGTACATCTGTTTATCTAATTCTTCTATGATTTATTCTGTTGGGCTTTGTTTTTGTTTGTTTTGTTCTGGTTCTGCTTTTATATTTTATTCTCTCATATTTGTTTTAACTTTGTATATCATATCACAATCTTTTAGGACAAACTTTTAAGAGAAAGAAAACATAAATCCTATTTTTTTAAATAACCTATTATAAATGGGAAAATTTGACCTTCTTTGGGGGCCTGTTCTGATTTACTTGATTTTATTAGGCTGAACTTGATATTACAATGGCTACTCTGAGAGAAAAGCAAGCAATACTAAAAAAAGTGGAAGATCAAATACAGGCCTTACAACATGAATATGACAAAAGCGTGAATGAGAAAGAAAGTCTGGGTAAGTAACTCATAAAATTTATGCTGGTCAGGAAATGCCTAATTTTCAAAAGGAAAAAGAGTTTTCTGGCAGTCAGATCTCAGCCTCCATCCAGTATGTAGGGCATATTTGCATTAGATGGATGGCCTTAACCTTCTAGTATAACATTAGTATATTGTATATATTCAACTCCTACATCTGAATAAGGCTTTGGGGGGGAATGTTACATTATAACACAGAGCAGCACATGAATTTGATCCAGAGAATAAATACCACAGGGGCAGGAAGAGAGCGCTATCTTCAGCCAGAGTAAAGGAGTATAAAAAAGGAACTCTCAGCATGGAAGAGGCAAACTTGGACTTGGCTCTGAAATGGGTACTAGTGCTGAATTGGTGTCAGGTTTCCCAGAGATGTATTGACATCATTAGCTAAGTAATGCTCATTCCACTATAAGCAGAAGCAGGTGAATAAACTTCTTTTACTGTAGGCAAATATTGAACAACACAACCTGGTTTTCTTTAAATTTTCTAGCAAAGACAATGGCCCTGACCACAGCACGTCTGGTACGTGCTGGAAAGCTGACGGCTGCATTAGGAGATGAGCAAATCCGATGGGAAGAAAGTATCCAGAAATTCAACGAGGAGATATCGAATATCATCGGGAATGTGTTCATAGCAGCAGCTTGTGTGGCCTATTATGGGGCCTTCACAGCCCAGTACAGGCAATCGGTGGGTAAACGTGCTTTCTGTGAGGAGGGGTGAGAAGCAGCTGAAACTGAGGGAGGCGGGGTGTGTGTGTGTCATTTTTCCAAGTTTAGAGGGAGGTTCTCCTTGAACCTTAGGTATTCATTCCACTGCCCCCAAGTCAGTGATGGTTACCCCTAGGCTTTTCTTAACACAGTCCCCCTTTTCCTCTCCCGCCTTAGAAAGTTACTCCTTGCTTGCTTACACAGGGACCTGGGGAAGAAAAAGAGACAGGGAGTCTTCCCGACTTAGGATCGAACCGGGATGAAGTGCTCTGAATTGGTGAGGGCCTGCTACAAAGGGCTCAACGATGGGAAAGAGAAGGAAACTGAATTATTTGGAGATATTTGCAAACCACTTTTATGAAATGCCTTCCTAAAAATGTTTTGCCCTGTCCTTGAGTTATAAAACCTGGTTGGTATAGGACTCGTATAGATTCTGTAGGAGCTCAGGGATCATCTGACACCAAGTGGGCAGTGGGGCCAGGGGTGCTCTTGGGGGACAGACAGGTCCCTAGTGTGCATGACTGTGCCACTCGTTGAAGGAGGTGACATGGTAACACCCCTCTGCCCCACCTACTAATTGCCAGTAGCACCCAAGGTCATTGTGATAACTCCCAACTTCTCCACGTGCTCCCAGACTCTCCCACCTACACCCGTGGGTGTAGACTACTGTGACAACCCCTTTCATTTCTACACAAGAAAACTGAGGTCCAGACAGGGCGTGTGACATGCCCAAAGCCACAGCTGGTGAACAGTGTAGTTCTAGTCCCCAGGTCTCTTATTAGTCCAATTCTTGTGTCCTGTGCTCTGATGCCAGGATGCCTGTGGAGTCTGGTAGTGATCTCAGGTGGCCTCGGCCTGCAGCGGCTTGAAGCAGGGTTTCCGTTCCTGGCCAGCGATTGAGGTCGGGTCGCAGTGGGGAGAGCACTGAGTCCTTGCCCTAGACCAGTGGCCAGTGACAAGGCCCTGGCCCTATGGCTTTGCAGAAAAAGAATTCCCACAAAGACAGAAAGTAGTGAAACAAGTAAAGTATTTATTATGAGGAAAAAAGAGTACAGTACATGTGGATAGACACACGGGCAGGCTCAGAGAGAGTCGCGCCCTCATGGCAGTTTGAATCGCTTTTATGGGGCATTTTTTCCGGGTTTCCTTTGGCCAATCATTTTGATTTGCCTGGTTCAAAGTATGTATTTGGTATAGCTCAGGATTTCCCATGTGTGCGTCCACACCTCTTAGCCAAGATGAATTCTACCAAAGAGGCCTATGGGTAAGTGAGCATTAGTTGACCTCACTCCCCCTTTGACCTCCAAGGAGCCTTTCTGTGCATGTGTAGTCGGGGAGGTCTCCTGACTTCAAGAATGAGGAATATGTATCTTCTATCTGGGCAGGGCCCAGCCTCCTCTCTCAATTGTCCTGTCATTCCCATCTGAGCGTATCGGTCCACAGGAACAAACTCAAACCGTTTGCCCCCGGGACCCATCTATCTCCTGCCTAAGTAGGACTTGTTGTGTGTATCTTCATTTACTGAGTATTCCTGACTCTATACCAACTTTTCTCCTTCTACAGCTTATAGAGTGTTGGATCCAGGACTGTCAGTCTCTAGAGATCCCAATCAATCCTGCCTTCAGTCTCATTAACACTCTTGGCGATCCCTACGAAATACAGCAGTGGAACACAGATGGGCTGCCCCGTGACCTGATATCAATGGAAAATGGCATTCTGGTCACTCAAGGGAGACGGTGGCCTTTGATGATTGATCCCCAAGATCAGGTGTGTAACCAGCACTGCAGATAAAGAGCAGCCTATTAACTCTGCTTAATATTGCACTATTACAAGTTCTAAAAGTGGACTTTAACGTACTTGTAAGAATCTTGGAGATTTAGACCTAGAAGGGAGTTGAGATGTCTTCTAGTCCACGTCCCTCATTTTGTGGAGGCAGAAAGTAAAAAAGGAAGAGTCCAAGTGCTTTAAACACTTGATTTTTTTTAATTTTTTTATTGAAGTGTAGTTGATTTACAATGTTGTGTTAATTTCTGCTGTACAGCAAAGTGATTCAGTTATCCATATATATGTGTGGGTGTATGTGTGTGTGTGTATCTATCTATATATCTATATATCTATATCTATATCTATATCTATCTATCTATATATATATATATATATATATATATACATTCTTTTCATATTCTTTTCCATTATGGTTTATCACAGGATATTGAATATAGTTCCCTGTGCTATACAGTAGGACCTTGTTGTTTATCCATTCTATATATAATAGTTTGCATCTGCTAATCCCAAACTCCCAATCCCTCCTTCCCCCATCTCTTCTCCCCCTTGGCAACCACAAGTCTGTTTCTGTTTCATAGATAAGTTCATTTGTGTCATATTTTATATTCCACATATAAGTGATGTCATATAGTATTTGTCTTTCTCTTTCTGACTTACTTCACTTAGTATGATCATCTCTATGTCCATACATGTTGCTTCAAATGGCATTATTTTGTTCTTTTTTGTGGCTGAGTAATATTCCATCATATATATGTACCACATCTTCTTTATCCATTCATCTGTCGATGGACAATTAGGTTGTTTCCATGCCTTGGCTATTGTGAGAAGTGCTGCCATGAACGCAGGGGTCTGCACACTTGATATTGATTGGGTTTGTTTAGGGGGTTGACTATTTGTTTTCTTTGGGAGCAGAAATTCATTCCTGTCCTTGTTCTTTGTCCCTAAGAGGTCTAAGGAATGAGAAAGAAGTCAGGGTGTGATGAATTTTAGGGCAAGCCTGCCTGGAATTTACAGAATCCCATTATCTGAACTTAAGTCCATGGATCAATTGTTCTAAATGGGGTTTAGAAAAAGGAATCCATTTGAAAACAAGGGAGACAAGCTTGAACACCTTAAGCGTGAGCTTTTTTCCTAGATGGGTCTTTTCTTCATTTGCCCCAAATTTGAACAAAAGCAAGAATCCCAAACATTAGATTTAAAAGGTATTTTTATTTGCATTGGCAGTGGTATATTTTTTATCTTTTTCTTGTCTTTCAAACTTGTTTCTAGATTGAACAAAATTTCTAAACTTTAAAAACTTCCACTTTTTTACAGACTCAAAAGTAAATGTCCTGCTTTGTGTTTTCTCATACAGGCAAACCGTTGGATAAGAAACAAAGAAAGCAAAAATGGCTTAAAGGTCATTAAACTCACGGATAGTAATTTCTTACGCACACTTGAAAATTCAATCCGACTTGGTTTACCCATCTTACTGGAAGAGGTTTGCTTTTTACTTTTCTTTTCTTAGTTAGTTTCCAACCTTCAGATCATGTCTGGAATCCTATACAGGCTGTGTCTGCCTCACACTAAAGACCCCCGTCAGCGCACTTTTCTAGCTGGTCAAACCAATTGCTTTTCTCCTTAAACAATACACTCTCAGGCTTCCCTTGTGGCGCAGTGGTTGAGAGTCCACCTGCCAATACAGGGGACATGGGTTCATGCCCCAGTCCGGGAAGATCCCACATGCCGTGGAGCGCCTGGGCCCATGAGCCGTGGCCACTGAGCCTGTGTGTCCGGAGCCTGTGCTCCACAATGGGAGAGGCCACAACAGTGAGAGGCCCGCGTACTGCAAAAAGGAAAAAAAGAAAAAAGAATCATGTACCACAATGTTCATTGCAGCTCTATTTACAATAGCCAGGACAAGGAAGCAACCTAAGTGTCCATCAACAGATGAATTGATAAAGAAGGTGTGGCACATATATACAATGGAATATTACTCAGCCATAAAAAGAAACGAAATTGAGTTATTTGTAGTGAGGTGGATGGACCTAGAGTCTGTCATATGGAGTGAAGGAAGTCAGAAAGAGAAAAACAAATACTGTATGCTAACACATATATATGGAATCTAAAAAAAAAAATGGTCATGAAGAACCTAGGGGCAAGATGGGAATAAAGCTGCAGACCTACTAGAGAATGGACTTGAGGATATGGGGAGGGGGAAGGGTAAGCTGGGACAAAGTGAGAGAGTGGCATGGACATATATACACTACCAAATGTAAAATAATAGCTAGTGGGAAGCAGCCGCATAGCACAGGGAGATCAGCTCGGTGTTTTGTGACCACCTAGAGGGGTGGGATAGGCAGGGTAGGAGGGAGGGAGACACAAGAGGGAAGAGGTATGGGGATATATGTATATGTATAACTGATTCACTTTGTTATAAAGCAGAAACTAAGATACCATTGTAAAGCAATTATACTCCAATAAAGATGTTCAAAAAAAAAAAAAAGCACTACATTTCCACTCACAAAACTTGCTCTGAGTCACTTTTCAAATGGCTTTACAACATGCCTAGGTAGGCTTATAATTTTGCTACTCTAAACATTACTTTTCTTTGGAAAACAAGCCCTGTGGATAGTTACTCCCATCAAGTTGGTTCAGTTGAACATACTAAGTTCTAGAGGCGTGGCACATGCAGTCCATAACTACAGGGGATGGAAGGTTTAAAAAGTAGATCCCAGAAGATGAAAGTTGCTTTAACAAGTATTTTCCTTGTGAACATCAAGGTATATACTTCAAAACACTTCAGTGACAAAAGATTTGGTCTACTAAAGAATCTGCTTGATAGCTAAACACTTCAGACCACGAAGCTAACATAGGTTACATATACTTCACAACAAACACTACTTTGGTCTGTTAAAATAAGCCAACATGAAACTAGAAAAGAAAAACTAGCTCTGTTTTAGTGCCTAAAGTATCACAGTATCTCACTTAGTAGAAAGAAATCTTATCTTCCCCTTAAGTAGCTGGCGTGCCATACAGATTTTTAAATGTTAACAAAAATAAAGAAATATTTGAAAACATATTATCAGAGGAAATGGAGACAGAGTGTTGAACACGTAGCCAAGTAATCCTCAGGTAGAGCTTAGTCTACTTCTTCCACATGGGATTTGTCATAGAATAGACTTTAAAAAGCACAAAATTGTATCGTGGATAGTAAGGGAAACCTTATCTCATAGACTTTTGTTTTAAGAATTTGCATGCTTGGGTACCATATCACAATATGAAATAGATTTGTTAACTATTGATTACAACAAATTTTGACAGCTCCTGGGCCACGGGCCCCCCTCACATACATGCTGTACAAAGATGTTTGTCATGGGGTCTGTTGGCAATGTCTGCATGCCCAGGTTCTTACCAAAAATCAGATTTGCTTTGACGGAAAAAAAAATTGCTGTCATGTAGAATAGAGATCCACAAACTTCTATAAAGAGCCAGATATTTTAGGATTTTCAGTCTCTGTACAAATATTCTCTGAACAAATATTCTTCTTTGTTTTGTTTAGTTTGGGGGCTTTGTTTTTTTGTTTTACAACCCTTTAAAAAAGGTATAAAACATTCTTAGCTCAAGAGCTATACAAAAACAGGCCCCAGAGGACCAGATGGGCCTGCAAGCTGGAGACTGCAGCTCCTGACTTAGAAAAACCATGAAGGTGAACAGAGCTTCCTTTGTCTGGGGTCTGTTCAAGGATCACCCTGTGGGCTCTTCTTTCTTAGCTGCTTTCTCTTGGGGCCGAATCGTGTGTAAGTTTAGTCCAAATAAATATATGTCCTTCCGATGCTCTTATCTCTTTAGAGTATCGATGGAACAATCCCTGGAAAATGTACGCTGTTAGAGGTAGTGAGAGGAGTTTAAGACATATCCATAAGATCACAGAAACATTGCCCGTTCAGAGTACAGTCTGAGGCCTAAGAAATTTGGAAAAGTTGCTGCCATCCATTTAATGACTTGTTTTTTATATTTTTGTATTAATGTTTAAGCTTAGAGAGACCCTGGATCCAGCTCTGGAACCCGTCCTTTTGAAACAGACTTTCATCAGTGGTGGACGAGTGCTCATTCGCCTTGGAGACTCGGACATCGATTACGATAAAAACTTCAGGTTCTATATGACGACCAAATTGCCAAACCCTCACTACCTGCCTGAGGTACGGGCTGCCAGCCTGAGAGGATTTTAATGGTGTGATGGGTCTCCCACCTCTTCCCCTCTGCCACGCCCCTCCTCCCACCCTCCTCCACTCGCTTCTCTTCTGAGTCCTGACCCTGATTCCAGTCGCCCTTCTGCTCACCTTCTGGTTGGGACTCAAATCCCTCCCCACTTGGCTCCCAGGCCCCGCCCTGTCTCACTCCCCTGTGCTCCTTTTCGGCTCCTGCCTTGTTCCTCCAGGTCGCCAGCCGCTCCTCAGGACACAGGACACCACTCCCTTCTAATCATTCTTCTCTCTCCTCAGAACAAGGCCATTTGTCCCCTCTTATTGTGGCTGAGAAATGAATCAGAGCCTAAGGGAGCCTCTGTGGGAGGGGGTACCTGTCAGTGTCTAAGTGTGCAGGTACTCAGCAGACAGCCTGCTTAAGAACTCTGGTGACCGGCAACATTGGAGAATCATGATTCTAACGCCCAGTGTCTGTACTTAGAGTTCTGGGGAAGAGGCATCTTTTCCCTTCCCCTTCCTCATGCTCTCAAACTATTTGAAGGGAGCTGTGTGAAGCCCAGGTCCATACACAGGTCTCTGAACCACAGTAAGTTCCAGAAGCCCTACTCTTGTGCTACAGAGCCCAAGGCAGTTGTCACAGAAATGAAGACAGCTGGGACCCCTTTCTCCCTTCCCGCAGGAGGCGCAGAGAGGCAGCTCTACCCCAGCAAAGCCCACTGCAGACTCTGGTCCAGGCACAGCCACTCACCCTGCGGGGTCTTCCCTGCCCCACGGGCCTCCCCTTCTCTAATGGGGCCCAAGCAGTGAGAGAAGGGACTTCAATCAGAACTTCAGTCCTCCATCCTCCACTAAAAATCATCTTGGGATACAGCATTCCAAAGAGTGTCCTTTCATTTTAGTTACTGAATTCCTCATAGTTGTCTGTCTTCCCTAGATGTGTTCTGGTTGAATAAAATTGACACATTTCTTGCATAAAATGAAGGAAATGCTACTGATATTAAAAGCCTAGGGCAGGGTTTTCCTTGTCAACCTCAAGCAGTTTAATTACACAGCTGCTGCCAGAGCTCATATCCCAAGTTCCCTTTTAGAGTTGAGAAAAGTGACCCATGTGCTGACTCACAGCCTTTGATTTCTCACTTTATTTAACTTTTGAGAGGGAACATCACACACCTCCCCAATCCCAGCTCTGTGACTGCAGGTAAATTATTCCATTTCTTGGATCCTCGAGTCAATCAACTATAAAGTGGAGACAAAGGCCATGTCAAGGATTTGTTTATGAAGATTAAATAAGAATAATGTGTGTAGATAAACAGCACGGTCCTACTGTATAGCACAGGGAACTATATTCAATATCCTGTGATAAACCACAATGGAAAAGAATATTTTAAAAGTATGTATATGTATAACTGAATCACTTTGCTGTACAGCAGAAAGTAACACAACGTTGTAAATCAAATATACCTCAATAAAATTTAAAAAAATTTAAAGAATAATGTGTATAGGGACTTCCCTGGTGGTCCAGTGGTTAAGAATCTGCCTTCCAATGCAGGGGATGCAGGTTCGACCCCTGGTCGGGGAACTAAGATCCCACATGCCGTGGGGCAACAAAGCCTACACCGCAACTACTGAGCCTGCGCGCTCTGGAGCCCACGTGCCACAATGAAAGATTCTGCATGCTGCAACAAATATCCCACATGCCACAACTAAGACCCAACACAGCCAAATAAATAAATAAATAATTTAAGAAAAGAATAGTGTGTATAAAATATATGACATTCAAACACTCTTATTATATTTGTGATTTTTGCTGTTGACTTATTCAATAACATCAGAATATTATAGTAACAATTTTTCATAAAAATAGTATGATGAGACAAAATATGTAAAGCTCTATGTATTATTAATAAGATCATCATTTTTTTACATCTTTATTGGAGTATAATTGCTTTACAATGGTGTTAGTTTCTGCTTTATAAGATCATCTTTTTAACAAAGACAAAATAAGTGAAAGTTGCTATAACTAAGTGATTTTTATTAGTACATTTAGTCCTCACAAATACCCTATGCATTGTTCCTATTTTCCCAATTTTTAAGGATCAGGACCTGAAGCTCAGAATGGACTGGCTTGTCCCACATCCTACATACACTTACGGGTACAACTAGCATTTGATCCCTGCTTCTTTCTAACCCTTCACTGGCTCACCTTTCCTTAAAACATCATTCTCTAATGATGGCATTTGAGAAACAAGATTATCACTCATGGCAGCAGGGAAAATCACATTATAATTTTGTGAGACTGGGATGTTATTGCTTGCCATGTGTGTGGATAGTGAGTTCACCATTGGACCCAGGATACATCCAGCTGGGTAATAATGAGCGCTGTTCTAATAAAGAAAGCAGTTCCTACTTTATTCGTCTGAACTGATTACTCTATGCTTCTCTTCTAGGTGTGCATCAAAGTTACCATCATCAATTTCACTGTAACCAAATCAGGTCTGGAGGATCAGTTGTTAAGGTAAAAGAAAGGGAGTGGGGAGGGCAAAGGTTTCCTAATATTTTGTTTAGAAATTTTGACTAAGAAAAAGATTAGCTCGCAAATAGGGGATAGGAGCAAATGATGAAAGAACAAGTGAGGGGAGACGTAAGTTCGCATGTTTAAATGGGAGAGGCTAGAGGTAAAGCACCTTCTTTAGGTGTGACCAGGAATCACTTCATGGAGGTGATGGAATTTCAGAGTCTCCCATGTCGGGTTGGAAAGAATGTTCCAGGAACCATTTCAGCTTGGCACAAGCAACAGTTAGAAACAGAAATTGAATGACTACAGACATCAAGCACTGAGCAGGTTTTCCTAAGAGAAGATGAGAAGAAGCCATGGGAGCTGTGGTCAGGTTCAGGTCTCTGAAATACAAGATAAATAATCAGAACTTATACATAGTGCTTTGAATAGCCACTGGGATACCCAGCAAAAGAGGGCCTTGTGCATTAGGATGTGGCTTGTAGCATTAGTATTCAGCTAAGTAGTATTCAGGATAAGACAATGAGAAATGGGAAAAGAAAAATAGAAGCAACTTCAGGGCCCTGACAAAGACCTAATTTAGGGATTCACTTTGGCATCAGTGATGTTGTGCGGCTTGAGAAGCCTGAGTTGGAAGAACAAAGGATTCAGCTCATTGTGAGGATCAATGCTGACAAAAACCAGCTGAAAGCTATCGAAGAGAAAATCCTGAAAATGCTCTTCACATCTGAGGGAAATATTCTGGACAATGAAGAACTCATTGACACACTCCAGGACTCAAAGGCAAGTAAAATATTTTTATTATTTATAGAAAGTGTGTTAATTTGGGCTTCCCTGATGGCGCGGTGGTTAAGAATCTGCCTGCCAATGCAGGGGACACTGGTTTGAGCCCTGGTCCGGGAAGATCCCACGTGCCGCAGAGCAGCTAAGCCCGTGCGCCACAACTACTGAGCCTGTGATCTAGACTCTGCGCTCTAGAGCCTGTGAGCCACAACTACTGAAGCTTACGTGCCTAGAGCCCATACTCTGTAATGAGAAGCCAGCACAATGAGAAGCCTGTGCACCACAACAAAGAGTAGCCCCTGCTCACCGCAGCTAGAGTATAATTGCTTTACAATGTTGTGTTTGTTTCTGCTGTATAACAAAGTAAATCAGCTATACGTACACATATATCCCAATATCCCCTCCCTCTTACATCTCTCTCCCACCTTCCCTATCCCATCCCTCTAGGTGGTCACAAAGCATGGAGGTGATCTCCCTGTGCTAACCTGCAGAGTCTTTTAAAGCAAGAACGGTAGCCACCCCTGAGCAGCCGGGGCAGACACAATAACGTGCCTGGCTAGCAGGCCCCTCACCAACCGAAGGGAAAGGTAGATAAAATGTAACAACTGCTCTTCTTGTCTGCATTTTTCAAACAAAGCATGTCACATAAAGAACTGGGACAAGATATAAGTTGAAAGGAATGACACAATTACATACACATATTAATGTCACCCCACTCCAGGAAGCTTCCCTGGTCTTCCCAGCTGGAATGAATCGCTTCCTTCTTGGAACACCTGACACCTTATCTGCACCTCTAATACAGCACTTGTCACTGATTACCTTATGTCATAGCTATCCAATTACCTGTCTTTTCTCTTCTGTTAGGTTGTTAAGTTCCATGCAGCAAGAATCTATTTTACAAGTTGTGTGAGTTCTTGGCTTTCCCCTTTGCCAGCTCAGAAACCCATTTTCCTGGGTCTGCTAAGTTGTTACCACCCTTCTGTCTGCTATTTCCTCTTCTGTTCCTCCCATTTTTGTGGATTTGCAGTGTTTTTTAAAAATCCCTTCACTATCACTCTGTCATGGTTTCAGTAGGGAGTAAAGGAACATGTATTCTGACTGCCGTCTTTATCTGTCAACTAGTTTCTGTGTGCAAGGATTTACCTTGAAGACATCCTTTCTAGGAAGAGTAGAGACAGGACTGATTGCTCCTGGGCTGCATTTCCTGCCACTTCCTGCCTATAGTTCATACTCCCCTAAATTCCCAGAGCCCTCATTTAAAACTAGGTCTATCTTCCCTCACCACTGTGGAAGCCTCAAGTCTCTAGGACATAATGTCTGTAAGTAGTTACTAAACTCAACTGAGGTGTATAGTCTTCTAATATTCTCTGGCCAATAGAAGAAAATGGTTCACTTTGCTTTCTCTTTAGCCCTGGGTTCTGCATTATCAGGGCCTGTGCTCGCCAGGGAATAAAGCATTGTTTGTGGGTAGATCTCCATAATGCAACTGCTCCCATGTCAACCTCCCTTTTTCTACTCAGATGTAAAGACTTTAGTTGAGTCCAGTATTGAGACTGGTGTTTCTCACTCAATTCTACCCTTTCTTGCCTCCTCAGGTTCCTAAGGGGTCAACATGGGGAGAATGTGAGCCTTTGATTCCGGGGCACAGCTTCTGCACCAAGTCCCTCCCCACCCCCCTTAGTGGGCTGGGGAGGACAGTCTAGACTTAGCCACTAGCCACGTGTGGCTGTTGAGCCCTTGAAATGTGGTTAGTGTAAACTGAGATGTGTTGTTAGTGTAAAATATACACCAGATGTCTAAGACTTAATCCCCCAAAATGTAGAAGTATCTCAATAAATTTTTATGTTGATTATATATTGATATTTATCAAGATAGATTGGATTATATTGGGTTAAATATATTGTAAAAATTCATTTTACTTGTGTCTTTTTACTTTAAGTTAGAAAAGTTAGAATTGTATTTGTGGCTCACATTATATTTCCATCAGGCAGTGTGGCTCTAGACAGGAACCCAATGATCCCCTTCAATAGTGCAAATACTGACCAGCGAGCCCATAGTGATTGTTCACGGTCCATGCCCTAGACCCTGTGACTTCCTTGAGACAGAGGATCTCCCAACCTAGGGATGTCCACACCTGAAGAAGATGAGGGGGAGGGGGAGAACAAGGACAGACAGACAGCCATAGGGAAAGACAGAGAGACTGAGGAGACAGAGAAAGGTATCTTGGAAAGCCCACTGGCCAGGAGGCTCCCCAGAACCACAAACCCAAAAGACAGAAAACCAAAAGAAGAGCAACACACCGTGTAAACGTCTCCAACTTACTTACAGCTTACAACCCTTCACAAACGACAGCTTCTACCCCTGAGTTTCCCTGTCTACACCTGGGATGCCAGGAAAAGAGAGACAACGTTAGACTTGCTTGTTATTCCAGAGTGGGATGTGGTACCACTTCCTTCCAGCCTCTCTCCACCTGCCTCTTGTGGGCAGTTTCATGGGTGTCCCTTCTCCCTTCATACCTCCTTTTATTACGGGAGCCCAGAATCATTTGAAGACTGCTCACAAGGAAACTGGGGAGCAACTGGGTGTTAGAGTTTCCATGTCAGAAGTTACCCAGGTTCCAGGCTCAGAGAAGTTCTGCTCCACTTCTTCCTGGGCTCCTTGTGTTGCCTATTTCCATTTGCCCATCCCTCCCTCTGCCTGGAAAGGAGGTCAGCTCGGCCAGAAGAAGGTCATTGAGTCCTGAGACTCAGTCACCTGTCTGGGGGTCCCCTTATTATAATCACAAATTCATCATCTCCTTCTTTCCTTCCTAGACCTAACTGGTTATGTTCCAAAAATCCCACCATTTTTTTGGAAACAGATCCTTAAGAACTTGTTTTCTTGTGTTTATTCAGATCACTTCCGGTGCCATTAAAATCAGGCTGAAGGAAGCAGAGTCCACTGAACAGATGATAAACTTTGCTCGTGAGAAGTATCGTCCAGTGGCCACTCAAGGCTCTGCTATGTACTTTGTTATTGCGAGCCTCTCGGAAATAGATCCTATGTATCAGTACTCACTAAAATATTTTAAACAGGTAAGTGTGTTGTTGCTGTTGTTAGTGAAAGTTATCTCTGGCTTCTCTTTAAACCCTGTTGAGTTACTTCCTGCCTCAGGCAAATCATGAGTTTAGTTATTGGATAAAATCCTCCAAGAGTTTGAGTTCAGACTATGGTTTAAGCACAACCCTTAAAGACTCAGGTGCCTGGTATGCACAGAATAATCCACATAGGATGAAAAGAAAGTTCCTCTGCAAGTTTCATTTTTTCTCTTGGCTTCTCAACTAACAGCTTGCTTGTTTTCCTTCTTACCTGCTTTTCTTTTCTTTAAAGAGTCCCAACTCCATTCTATTTCTCTATACTTTCTCTCCAGTAATACAGCTTCCTTTCCACTGTTAGAGTTTTCTGTGTTGCATCCCAAGTCTCAGATAGCTCTGACCTTAAGCATATTGGTTTCTGTATCTTTTTTTTTTTCCCAGAATTTGTTATAAAACTGGTTCTCCTCCCAACCCCTGGGTTTTATTTACAGGGGTTTTACTTGCCTTGTCCCCTTTCCTGTGTTCCTTTCCTACTTTCACCATGTAACTGGGAGAATTCCTTTGTTTATTTATGGTTTCTCCACTTGGTATCCTATTCACAGTTGAATTTTCTCTGATCTCCCGTGAGTAGGATATCTTCAATTCTCATCCTCTTTTTAAAATTTTTTTTCCATATCCCTTTTTTTTAACATCTTTATTGAAATATAATTGCTTTACAATGGTGTGTTAGTTTCTGCTTTATATCAAAGTGAATTAACTATACATATATATATATCCCCATATCTCCTCCCTCTTGTGTCTCCCTCCCACCCTCCCTATCCCACCCCTCTAGGTGAACACAAAGCACCGAGCTAATCTCCCTATGCTATGAGGCTGCTTCCCATTAGCTATCTATTTTACGCTTGGTAGTGTATATATGTCCATGCCACTCTCTGACTTCGTCCCAGCTTACACTTGCCCTTCCCCATGTTCTCAAGTCCATTCTCTACATCTGTGCCCTTATTCCTGTCCTGCCCCTATGTGCCTCAGAACCTTTTTATTTATTTTATTTTATTTTATTTTACTTTTAGATTCTATATATATGTGTTAGCATATGGTATTTGTTTTTCTCTTTCTGACTTACTTCACTCTGTGTGACAGACTCTATGTCCATCTACCTCACTATAAATAACTCAATTTCGCTCCTTTTTATGGCTGAGTAATATTCCATTGTATATATGTGCCACATCTCCTTTATCCATTCATCTGTCGATGGACACTTAGGTTACTTCCATGTCCTGGCTATTATAAATAGAGCGGCAGTGAACATTGTGGTACATGACTCTTTTTGAATTATGGTTTTCTCAGGGTATATGCCCAGTAGTGGCATTGCTGGGTCGTATGGTAGTTCTATTTTTAGTTTTTTAAGGAACATCCATACTGTTCTCCATAGTGGCTGTATCAATTTACATTCCCACCAACAGTGCAAGAGGGTTCCCTTTTCTCCACACCCTTTCCAGCATTTATTGCTTGTAGATTTTTTGATGATGGCCATTCTGACTAGTGTGAGGTGACAACTCACTGTAGTTTTGATTTGCATTTCTCTAATGAATAATGATGTTGAGCATCCATTCATGTGTTTGTTGGCAACCTGTATATCTTCTTTGGAGAAATGTCTATTTAGGTCTTCTGCCCATTTTTGGATTGGGTTGTTTGGTTTAATCATATTGACCTGCATGCACTGCTTATAAATTTTGGAGATTAATCCTTTGTCTGTTGATTTGTTTGCAAATATTTTCTCCCATTCTGAGGGTTGTCTTTTCATCTTGTTTATGGTTTCCTTGCCTGTGCAAAAGCTTTTAAGTTTCATTAGGTCCCATTTGTTTATTTTTGTTTTTATTTCCATTTCTCTAGGAGGTGGGTCAAAAAGGATCTTCCTGTGGTTTATGTCATAGAGTGTTCTTCCTATGTTTTCCTCTAAGACTTTAATAGTGTCTGACTTTACATTTAGGTCCTTAATCCATTTTGAGTTTATTTTTGTGCATGGTGTTAGGGAGTGTTCTAATTTCATTCTTTTACATGTAGCTACCCAGTTCTCCTAGCACCACTTACTGAAGAAGCTGTCTTTTCTCCATTGTATATTCTTGCCTCCTTTATCAAAAATAAGGTGACCATATGTGTGTGGGTTTATCTTTGGGCTTTCTATCATTTTCCATTGATCTATATTTCTGTTTTTGTGCCAGTACCATACTGTCTTGATTACTGTAACTTTGTAGTATAGTCTGAAGTCCAGGAGCCTGATTCCTCCAGCTCCATTTTTCTTTCTCAAGATTGCTTTGGCTATTTGGGGTCTTTTGTGCTTCCATACAAATTGTGAAATTTTTTGTTCTACTTCTGTGAAAAATGCCAGTGGTAATTTGATGGAGATTGCATTGAATCCGTAGGTTGTTTTTGGTAGTATAGTCATTTTCACAATGTTGATTCTTACAATCCAAGAACATGGTATATCTCTCCATCTTTGGTATCATCTTGAATTTCTTTCATCATTGTCTTATAGTTTTCTGCATACAGGTCTTTTGTCTCCTTAGGTAGGTTTATTCCTAGATATTTTATTCTTTTTGTTGCAATGGTAAATGGGAGTATTTCCTTAATTTCTCTTTCAGATTTTTCATCATTAGTGTATAGGAATGCAAGGGATTTCTGTGCATTAATTTTGTATCCTGCTACTTTTCCAAATGCATTGATTAGCTCTAGTAGTTTTCTGGTGGCATCTTTAGGATTCTCTATGTATAGTATCATGTCAGCTGCAAACAGTGACAGCTTTACTTCTTCTTTTCCAGTTTGGATTCCTTTTATTTCTTTTTCTTCTCTGATTTCCGTGGCTAAAATTTCCAAAACTGTGTTGAATAATAGTGGTGAGAGTGTACAACCTTGTCTTGTTCCTGATCTTAGAAGAAATCGTTTCAGTTCTTCACATTGAGAATGATGTTGGCTGTGGGTTTGTCACGTATGGCCTTTATTATGTGGATGTAAGTTCCTTCTATGCCTACTTTCTGGAGGGTTTTTATCATAAATTGGTGCCGAATTTTGTCGAAAGCTTCTTCTGCATCTATTGAGATGATCATATGGTTTTTCTCCTTCAATTTGTTAATATGGTGTATCACACTGATTGATTTGTGTATACTGAAAAATCCTTGCACTCCTGGGATAAACCCCACTTGATCAAGGTTTATGATCCTTTTAATGTGCTGTTGGATTCTGTTTGCTAGTATTTTGTTGAGGATTTTTGCATCTATGTTCATCAGTGATATTGGCCTGTAGTTTTCTTTCTTTGTGACATCTTTGTCTGGGTTTAGTATCAGGGTGATGGTGGCCTTGTAGAATGAGTTTGGGAGTGTTCCTTCCTCTGTTATATTTTGAAAGGGTTTGAGAAGGATAGGTGTTACCTTTTCTCTAAATGTTTGATATAATTCACCTATGAAGCCATCTGGTCCTGGGCTTTAGCTTGTTGGAAGATTTTTAATCACAATGTCAATTTCAGTGCTTGTGATTGGTTTGTTTATATTTTCTATTTCTTCCTGGTTCAGTCTCAGAAGGTTGTGCTTTTCTAAGAATTTGTCCATTTCTTCCAGGTTGTCCATTTTATGGCATATAGTTGCTTGTAGTAATCTCTCATGATCCTTTGTATTTGTGCAGTGTCAGTTGTTACTTCTCCTTTTTCATTTCTAATTCTGTTGCTTTGAGTCTTCTCCCTTTTTTTCTTGATGAGTCTGGTTAATGGTTTATCAAGTTTGTTTATCTTCTCAAAGAAACAGCTTTTAATTTTATTGATCTTTGCTATTGTTTCCCTCATTTCTTTTTCATTTATTTCTGATCTGATCTTTATGGTTTCTTTCCTTCTGCTAACTTTGGGGGGTTTTTTGTTCCTCTTTCTCTAATTGCTTTAGGTGTAAGGTTAGGTTGTTTATTTGAGATGTTTCTTTTTTCTTGAGCTAGGCTTGTATTGCTATAAACTTCCCTCTTAAAACTGCTTTTGCTGCATCCCATAGGTTTTGGGTCATCGTGTTTTCATTGTCATTTGTTTTTAGGTATTTTTTATTTCCTCTTTGATTTCTTCAGTGATCTCTTGGTTATTAAGTAGTGTATTTTTTTGCTTCCATGTGTTGTATTCTTTACAGATTTTTTCCTGTAATTGATATCTAGTCTCATAGCATTGTTATCAAACAAGGTACTTGATACTATTTCAATTTTGTTAAATTTACTAAGGCTTGATTTGTGACCCAAGATATGATCTATCCTGGAGAATGTTCCATGAGCACTTGAGAAGAAAGTGTATTCTGTTGTTTTTGGATGGAATGTCCTATAAATATCAATTAAGTCCATCTTGTTCAATGTATCATTTAAAGCTTGTGTTTCCTTCTTTATTCTCATTTTGGATGATTTGTCCATTGGTGAAAGTGGGGTGTTAAAGTCCCCTACTATGATTGTGTTACTGTCGATTTCCCCTTTTATGGCTGTTAACATTTGCCTTATGTATTGAGGTGCTCCTATGTTGGGTGCATAAATATTTACAATTGTTATGTATTCTTCTTGGATCGATCCCTTGATCATTATGTAGTGTCCTTCTCTGTCTCTTTTAATAGTCTGTATTTTAAAGTCTATTTTGCCTGATATGAGAATTGCTACTCCAGCTTTCTTTTGAGTTGCCTTTGCATGGAATATCTTTTTCCATCCCCTCACTTTCAGTCTGTATGTGTCCCTGGGTCTGAAGTGGGCCTCTTGTAGACAGCATATATACAGGTCTTGTTTTTGTATCCATTTAGCCAGTCTATGTCTTTTGGTTGGAGCATTTAATCCATTTACATTTAAGGTAATTATCGATATGTATGTTCCTATTACCATTTTATAATTGTTCTGGGTTTGTTATTGTAGGTCTTTTCCTTCTCTTGTGTTTCCTGCCTAGAGAATTTCCTTTAGCATTTGTTGTAAAGCTGGTTTGGTGGTGCTGAATTGTCTTACCTTTTGCTTGTCTGTAAAGGTTTTAATTTCTCCATCGAATCTGAATGAGATCCTTGCTGGGTAGAGTAATCTTTATTGTAGGTTTTTCCCTTTCATCATTTTAAATATGTCCTGCCACTCCCTTCTGGCTTGCAGACTTTCTGCTGAAAGATCAGCTGTTAATAACCTTGTATGCTATTTGTTGTTTTTCCCTTGCTGCTTTTAATATTTTTTCATCATATTTAATTTTTGATAGTTTGATTAATATGTGTCTTGGCATGTTTCTCCTTGGATTTATCCTGTATGGAACTCTCTGCGCTTTGTGGACTTGGTTGACTATTTCCTTTCCCATATTAGGGAAGTTTTCAACTATAGTCTCTTCAGATATTTTCTCAGTCCCTTTCTTTTTCTCTTCTTCTTCTGAGAACCCTATAATTCGAATGTTTCTGTGTCTAATGTTGTCCCAAAGGTCTCAAAGACTGTCCTCAATTCTTTTCATTATTTTTTCTTTATTCTGCTCTGTTTTAGTTATTTCCACTATTTTATCTTCCAGGTCATTTATCCGTTCTTCTGCCTTAGTTATTCTGCTATTGATTCCTTCTAGAGAATTTTTAATTTCATTTTTTGTGTGGTTCATCATTCTTTGCTTACTCTTTAGTTCTTCTAGGTCCTTGTTAAATGTTTCTTGTATTTTCTCCATTCTATTTCCAAGATTTTGGATCATCTTTACTATCATTACTCTGAATTCTTTTTCAGGTAGACTGCCTCTTTCCTCTTCATTTGTTTGGTCTGGTGGGTTTTTACCTTGCTCCTCATCTGCCATGTGTTTCTCTAAATTCCAATTTTACTTAACTTACTGTGTTTGGGGGGTCTCCTTTTCGCAGGCTGCATGTTCATAGTTCCTGTTGTTTATGGTGTCTGCCCCCAGTGGCTAATGTTGGTTCAGTGGGTTGTGTAGGCTTCCTGGTGGAGGATATTGGTGCCTGTGTTCTGGTGGATGAGGCTTAATCTTGTCTTTGTGGTGGGCAGAACCACGTCTGGTTGTGTGTTTTAGGGTATCTGTGACCTTATTATGATTTTAGGCAGCCTCTCTGCTAATGGGTGGGGTTTTGTTCCTGTCTTGCTAGTTGTTTGTCATAGGGTTTCCTGCACTGTACCTTGCTGGTCGTTGAGTGGAGCTGGGTCTTAGCCTTGAGATGGTGATCTCTGGGAGAACTATTTTGTGGAACTATTTTGAGATATTATGTGGAACCGAGAGGTCTCTTGAGCACCAAGACCCTGTCAGCCACACGGCTCAGAAGAAATGGGAGACAAAAAGAAAGAAAGAAAAAATAAAATAAAATAAAGTTATTAATATGAAAAATAAAAATTTAAAAAGTTATTAAAAATAAAAAAAATTTTTAAGTAATAAAAAAAGAAAAAGAACAAAAGAAGACAGCAACCAAACCAAAAAAACGAATCCACCAATGATAACAAGTGCTAAAAACTATACTAAAAAACAAAATGGACAGACAGAACCCTAGAACAAATGGTAAAAGCAAAGCTAAACAGACAAAATCACACAAAGAAACATACACATACACACTCACAAAAAGAGAAAAAGGAAAAAATATATATATATTTATATTTTAAAAAGGAAGAGAGCAACCAAATCAGTAAACAAACCTACCAATGATAATAAACTCTAAATACTAAACTAAAATAAGCAAAAAACCAGAAAGAAATTAGATGCAGAAAGAAAACCCCAAGTCTACAGTTGCTCCCCAATTCCACCACCTCAATTTGGGATGATTCATTGTCTATTCAGGTGTTCTACAGATGCAGGGTACATCAAGTTGATTGTGGAGATTTAATCCGTGGCTCCTGAGGCTGCTAGGAGAGATTTCCCTTTCTCTTCTTTGTTTTCACAGCTCCTGGGGTTCAGCTTTGGATTTGGCCCTGCCTCTGCTTGTAGGTCGCCTGAGGGCGTCTGTTCCCTGCCCAGGCAGGACGGGTTTAAAGGAGCAGCTGATTAGGGGGCTCTGGCTCACTCAGGCTGGGGGGAGGGAGGGATATGGGATGCGGGCGAGCCTGTGGTGGCAGCAGCCGGCATGACGTTACAACAGCCTGAGGCACGCCATGTGTTCGCCTGGGGGATTTGTCCCTGCATCACGGGACCCTGGCAGTGGCGGGCTGCACAGGCTCCCAGGAGGGTAGGTGTGGATAGTGACCTGTACTTGCACACAGGCTTCTTGGTTGCTGCAGCAGCAGCCTTAGTGTTTCATGCCTGTCTCTAGAGTCCGCGCTGATAGCCGCAGCTTGCGCCTGTCTCTGGAGCTCATTTAGGCAGTGCTCCGAATCCCCTCTCCTCGCACACCCATAAACAATGGTCTTTTGCCTCTTAGGCAGGTCCAGACTTTTTCCCGGACTCCCCCCTGGCTAGCTGTGGTGCACTAGCTCCCTTCAGGCTGTGTTCACGCAGCCAACCCCAGTCCTCTCCCTGGGATCTGAATTTCGAAGCCGGAGCCTCAGCTCCCAGCCCCCACCCATCCCAGTGGGTGAGCAGACAAGCCTCTCAGGCTGGTGAGTGCTGGTTGGCACTGATCCTCTGTGCAGGAATATTCTCCGCTTTGCCCTCGGCACCACTGTTGCTGTGCTCTCCTCCGTGGCTCCGAATCTTCACCCCTGCACGCTCCCCGTCTCCGCCAGTGAAGGGTCTTCCTAGTGTGTGGAAACCTTTCCTCCTTCATGGCTCCCTCCCCGAGGTGCAGGTCCTGTCCCTATTCTTTTGTCTCTGTTTTTTCTTTTTTCTTTTGTCCTACCCAGGTACGTGGTGAGTTTCTCACCTTTTGGGAAGTCTGAGGTCTTCTGCCAGCGTTCAGTAGGTGATCTGTAGGAGACGTTCCACACGTAGATGTATTTCTGATGTATTTGTGAGGAGGAAGGTGATCGCCACGTCTTACTCCTGCACCATCTTGAAGTTCTCCCCACTCTCATCCTCTTTTAGGCAGCATTCTAGTATCTCCCAAAAGCAAATTCAATGTCACAAAATTTTGGCAAGCAATGTCTGTTTACCCGAAGATTTCCAGGGGAGACAGAGAGTTTGCATCACTCATCACACAGCAAAATGTATCAAGCATCCACAGGGGTCCCCTCTGTTCACCTCCAGAGTTTCTCTCAGCCCATCCCCCACACAGCCTCTCTGGCTGTTTCCCATCTACCAGCTCCCATTCCCCTCTTGTCTGTATTGTTCCCTTTTCTGTGCAGAGCAGTTTAGCTCACTCTGGCTTCTTTAATCATTATGTGCTCACACCCATAATACAACTCAAAGGCCTCTCCATACACACCACTCACAGTAGAAAACAGTAATAATTGTAAATAGATCCTCTTTCCCTGCCACACATCTTTACTTCCTGCTACATGCCCTTATACCTGTAGTCAGTGCTGGCTCTCACTCCGGAGGCCAGGCCAGCCCATGCCTCATGTTTTTAAAACACTGCTCTGTACTCTGGGGATCCAAAATAGATTTTCACAGACATTGCCCATCAAACATAGTTCAGGTTCCAAAGCCACATCCAACCTGTCCCTGTTTTGTCTCTAGAGCCACATTTCCCACTAGTCCTCTGCCAGCAGCCAAATGGATCCTTTCACATTCCCTGACTCCCCAGATGCTTCTGTGTTTACGACCCTCTCTGTTTAGAATGCCCTCCCTCCCAGATTAAGTGCCACCTTCTCATTAAGTGAAGCCTGTGGATGAGTCTGCAGTCTTCTGGGGCTGGATGTCCAAAATGGTCACTTACGTGGCTGGGATGTCAACTCCTACAGTCACCTCTCCATGTGGCTTGGGTGCTTAACAACAGGGCTGCCCCAAGAGGGCAGCTCCCAAAAGCAAATGTTCTAAGAAGCCAAGGTGGAAGCTACAAGGCCTCTTCTGACCTAGCTTTGGATGTCACACAGCATCACTTGTGCTCTAGTCTCTTGGTCAATGGAGTCACTAAAGCTAGCCCAGATTCGAGAGGAGGGGATTTAGACTCCACTTCTCCATGGAAGGAGTAGCAATTTGCAGCAGTCTTTCTCCAACACATGTGAATGTCTCATGTGGAACTTCCACCACTCCGCCTGGGGCGGTGGGCTCTTCTCTCCTGCTGAAGTCTGACCTCCCAGAAGGCAGGAAGGAAGCCTCACCCAACCCTGCTTCCCCTCGTGGCGCTTAGCACCATATGACACATCATGGGTGTCTCATGAGTGAAGAGGCTGTTTGCATCCCTCCATTAAAAAAGGCTGTTGAAATATTCAAACAATTTTTATATACTAGACCAAGCTTGGTTTTTCCTCTAGATGTCTTGTTTGGTGGCCTCAGTATGGTCAGGGGCCCGGCAGAAATAGGAGCTGCAGGAGAGAATGGAAATGAAGAATTGAGAGAAATGAGAGGCATGTTGTGTAGACACACCTGGTCTCTCTTCCAATAAGAAGTGCATCTGCTGTGGCAGCCTTTAGAAGCCATTTCTACTCAGGTCACAGCTCAGGTCCTAAAGGCAGGGGTTGCCGTTCTCACGCCTCTTTCTTTAGTTGGTGGGTATTAAAACAAGCAAGGTAAAGATTAGTAAATCCTTTAATTCTATCTAAATGACTTTGATAACACTTTTCTCATCCTGGGTGTTTTGGAATTCATGCTTTTCAAGGTTTTAAAATCTCCTTGAAGAATTAAAAATGAAAATGCCCTGAAAATATCTTGAGCCAACAGAAAAAGGGTTATAGCATGAATCATCAAAACACTGGAGTTTTGCTATTTGGAAGGGAAACTAGAAACCCAAAACACAATTGTAGGTGACAGCCCTGGCCAGGACATCCTCTACCAAACCCATACATAATTCCATTTCACACTAAAGTTATTTAGAGCGTGTCAAGATTCACCATATTTTATTTTGGCACCGAACTTACCAGGTCTTCACTGGACTTTAAACTCTCTGCCTCTTGTCAGGTTCTTAAAGAAAACTCTTTGCTTCTAAGTGTATTAAAGTAACAACTCCATTACTCTTTGTCGACCAAACTTTCCAGAGAATTAACAAGGCTTTTCCAGTTCTCTAGAATAAGTGAACGCTTCCTCCAAGCCCTTTTAATTTTAGGGAATGGAGGCCTATCTTTTGGTGAGGAGACAGTCAGGTCTTTTCCCCTTGTGCTCCATCCTGATAGCAGAATGAGTTGGGGGTGGTACAAGGAGGCCTGCACAAGGACAGTGTAGCATCGTTAGGGGCTTGTGAAGCACACTTCTTGACCTTGACCTGCCTTGGCCCTCAGTTGGTCTCCAGTGTCCAATCTGCTTCAATCTGTCTGATCTCCCCATGAGCAATGCATCTCAATCCCTCTCAAGGTGACCAAGGAACTGGGCAGCCCTGCCTCACCTGGCACCTTTGCCCCTTGTGCTTTGGACCCTCAAGGCCGAAGCCATAGGGATGGTCCTCTCATCCCTCATGAGACCCCAGTCTCTGCTGCAAGATCCCCTTGGCCATGACTTGCAGGCAAGCCCCTGAGTTCAGGCTCTGCTCAGGTTTGTCACACAGCTCAAGACCTTTGGGAATTTCTGGATCTCCCCTCCCCCTGCCCTTGTGCTACTTGGAAGTGGCGGGAAATGGGTGGGGTTGCCTCCGTCCCTCACACCTGAGCCTTCCATGCCACCATCTCTGCTGCCTTCCTGATATCCTTGTAATGTGAAGCACCTTTTGGGAAGGAGGCCTGTTCCCAAAATTTCCAGGTGGGAAGCAGGGTGGAAGTCTTCTTTAAAACTGGTTCCTCTTAAATTTCAAAGAGAATTCTCACACGTTCTTCCCACAGCCTAAGAATTATCTTAGGAAAATGCCAAGAAGAGGGCACGACCTTACCTAGCCCTTACACCTCTCATCCAAAGTGATTATCAAATGTGAGTTGAGAATATGAGAAACCCGTTTTGCCAGCTCACCTTTATTTTCCATTTTCTGTCCAAAGTCAATATTATGCTTTTTCCATAGTCAAGAATTTGGCACTGCTCCATTTCTGGAAAACAGGGAGAGAAAGGGGAGTGCACAGAATAAATATTACGTATAAATGTGTCAATATGGGATGAATTCTGGACTTTTTCATGGTACAGTGTTCATCACCTGTGCTGCTATTTACTCACTGAATTTGGGGGAGTCAGGGTGAGGAGCAGGGATATTTTTTCCTCCATGAAATTGAATTAAGTCAGAGACACTGATAGAGTTCTCTTTCACAGTTGTTCAATGCAACAATTGAAACCTCTGTGAGGACAGATGATCTACAGCAGCGCATGGAAATTCTACTAGAACAGACTCTCCTAACGGCTTATATCAATGTCTCGAGAGGACTTTTTGAAAAACATAAACTCATCTACAGCTTTATGCTCTGTGTTGAGATCATGAGTCAGCAAGGAAGCATAACCGATGCTGAATGGAATTTCTTTCTCCGAGGTTCTGCAGGATTGGAAAAGGTATCTGTACCAAGATTAGACAGTGAATGTTATTAGATAGAGCGCACAAGCACCTACCAATGCTCCATGGTGACTCTGGTGGCTGAAGGTTGTACATTCAGCTGTGTGGCCCACTAGGGGTCAGGGACCCAGACTATAACTTAGTTCTGTCTTCAGTCACTATATAATGTTGGTAACATTTGACCTCTTTGTGCAGCAATGTCCTCACCTGTAGAAAAGAGATGTTGGGAGTAACCAGTGAACTAGTAGATGGGAACATGTTTTGAAAAGTTGACCATCTTACAAATGGGAAGAGTTAAAATCCAATAAAAGTTGTAATTCACAGATCTGGCCACACTGTTTGTGATACAATGACACTCTCTTGCCTGGACCCATCTTTCTTTATAAAGCATGGGAAGGACTAGAACTTGATTGTTGCCTTCCGTCATACCATAATATTTGTCTAACTTGCCCCAG
Organism: Hyperoodon ampullatus; assembly: GCF_949752795.1. Taxonomy (NCBI): domain Eukaryota; kingdom Metazoa; phylum Chordata; class Mammalia; order Artiodactyla; family Ziphiidae; genus Hyperoodon; species Hyperoodon ampullatus. The sequence continues at coordinate 9,121,198 of NC_136928.1, forward strand.
CCCCTCAAACTGGCCTAACTCACCCATGTAGCACAGACCTGGTGGCCCACAGAACTGAGGCACAGTCCCCCAACTCTTGCCTGCAAGTCCATCCAGTCCAACTCTAAACTCTTGGCTCTGTCTTCAATCTCGAGCCCTACCCTTGGCCCCTACAGACCTGACACCTGCATCTGTTTGCCAGTATTTGAGCCTCAGAGTATCACTGGGACATTGGACTTTGTGCTTTCATTTGACTCTCAGCACCCTGCCCTCCCAGGACAAGCCCAAGGAAGACCTCTACACCAGATGGTCCTTCCTCCCTGACCCCCACCCACCCCACATACATACATAGTCTGTTAATCCTTGCTTAACACTGTCTTAACTTCATAATCACAGTTAATACTTATAGAGGGTTTGCTATGTGTTTTATGTATATCTACTCATTTATTTATTTCAGTATTCCTGTTGGGTGAGTTCCTAATTTTATCTCTAGATAAGTTAATTAGGCACAAAGAGATGAAGTAACTCATCATGATCACACACTTATTAGGGTTTGGAACAAGGATTCAAACCCTTGCAGTCAAGTCTGTAGAGCTTTGCCCTCTTACCCACCTCACTCTGTTACTGACTATTAGTCAGTCACTCAGCTAAGCCCTTCCCAGCATTGTCACCCTTCTTCCTTCACAGTATTCTTGTTAACACCTGTGTTTACAGTTTTTTCAAGCAGAGGCTCAGAGAGGTTAAAGACCTTTCCAGAATCACATAACTAATAATCATAAAAACACTCAACAAATGAAATAAAAGAGAACTTCTTCAACCAGATAAAGAGCATATACAAAAACCCACAGCTAACATCATACTTAATAGTGAAAGCCTGGATGCATTCCACCAAGGATCAGAAACAAGAAGGATGTTTGCTCTCACCACTTCTTTTCAACATTGTACTGGAAATTCTTGCCAGGACAGATACACAAGAAAATGAAATGAAAGGCATCCAGATTGGAAAGGAAGAAGTAAAACTATCTCTATTTGCAGATGACATGATTTTGTACATAGAAAACACTAAGGAATTTGCTTTAAAAAATACTATTAGAATTAATAAACAAGTTCAGCAAGGTTGCAGGATACAGGATCAACGTACAAAATTAATTTGGATTTCTTTACATTTGCAATGAACAATATAAAGTGAAACTAACAATTCCATTTACAATGGCATCAATAATAATAAAATACTTAGAAATAAATTTAACAAAAGAAGTTCAAACTTATACTCTGAAAACTACAAAACAGGCTGAAAGAAATCAGAGGACCTAAATCAATAGGAAAACATCCCATGTTCATGGATGGAGACTTAATATTGTTAGGATGGCAATACTCCACACACTGATCTACAGATTCAGTGATATCCCTATCAAAATTCTAACTGGTTTCTTTTCAGCAATTGCCAAACTGATCCTAAAATTCATACAGAATTACAAGAGATCTAAATCCCAAAGCTTACTACAAAGCAGCAGTAATCAAGACAGCAAGATATTAGCATAAGGATAGACATATGGGTAAATGGAATCAAATGTGAAAGTCCAGAAATAAAACCATGTGTCTATGGTCAACTGATTTTGACAAGGATGTACTGATACATACTACAACATGAATAAACCTCGAAAACATTAAGATGATACAGGATTTGTATTTAGAATAGATAAAGAATTCTTATGAATCCATAATAAAGACAACCCAGCTTAGAAATAGCCAAAGGACCTGAATAGATATTTCTCCAAATATATACATAAGCACATGAAAAGATGTCTGACCTCATTATTTATCAGGGAAATGCAAATCAAAATGATAAGGACATGCCACTCACACCCACTAGAATGGCTAGAATCAAAAGACAGATAATACCAAGTGTTGGTGAACATGTGGACAAATCAGAACCCTCATAAACTGCTAACAAACATGAAAAATGGTGCCGCTGCTTTGGAAAACAGTCTGGCAGCTCCTCAAGCAATTAAATGCAGAATTACCACATGACCCAGCAATTCCACTCCTAGGTATATATCAAAGAGAAATGAAAACATAGGTTCATACGAAAACTTAGACATGAATATTCATAGCAGCACTATTTGTAATAGCCAAAATGGTTAAAGCAATCCAGTCCATCAACTGATGAGCACGTCAACAAAATATGGTATATCCATAACAACAGAATATCATTCAATCATAAAGAGGAATGAAGTACTGATACATACCACAACATGAGTAAACCTTGAAAACATTAAGCTAAGTGAAGGAAATCAGTCACAAAAGACCACATATTATAAAATTTGATTTATATGAAGTATCCAGAAGAGGCAAGTGGATAGAGACAGAAAGCAGTACCAAACTTTCAAAGTTTAGTTTCAAAGTACTAAATTTTCAAAGAACTAGTTTCAGTTTCTTAGGGCTAAAAGGCATGGGCAGACGGGAGGGGAACTGCTAAAGGATACATGGGGTTTTTTGAGGAGATGAAATGTTCTAAAATTGACTGTGGTCATGGTTACACATAACCGTGAATTTACTAAAATACATTGGATTGTATGCTTTAAATGGGTGAATTGCATGGTATATGAATTGTATCTCAATAAAGCCATTTAAAAATGTGGTATAAAACCTCAGGGAAATATTCATGAAATTTTCAAAGAACTAGTTTCAGTCCACAATCACAGCTGTTTTTCTGTCTCTTTTTAAACTGTTTACCCACATTCAAGGGCTTCATGGAATATTGCCAGGTGGCACAATACTTTTCCCAGAAGTTTCTGGGAATATATGAAATGATTAGACATATACACACTCAACCCAGCTGGAATGAGATTTTCATTTGTCTTGCTACTGATTTTGCTATACTACTCAGATTTTCCTATCTCCTAGAGGTGAGAACATCTGGGAACTGGATTTAAAAACTAGTTCTCTGGGAACAAATCATTAATATAAGAATATTTGAGGAGTGGGGAGAGACAGGTGTGGCATGTTGGAGGACAGGCTAGAAGTAGACTTTACAGATTTTATTTTAACCCTTCACCAGATCAACTGCTTTCTGCATATGTCAACATGAAAAGTTTCATCAGCTGTACTTCTTTTTTCTTTTTTTCTTTTTTTTGCGGTACACGGGCCTCTCACTGTTGTGGCCTCTCCCGTTGCGGAGCACAGGCTCTGGACACGCAGGCTCAGCAGCCATGGCTCACAGGCCCAGCCGCTCCGCGGCATGTGGGATCCTCCCGGACCGGGGCAACGAACCCGTGTCCCCTGCATCGGCAGGCGGACTCTCAACCACTGCGCCACCAGGGAAGCCCCATCAGCTGTACTTCTGTTCAAAGGCCAACAAATAGAATTGATTCAACATCATTTCTATCTCAATATATCTTATACTTGTCCTGGGTAAATGGTTATTTTTAACATTCTATTAGAGCTTGATTTTTCACTTAGACAAGGTGAAAGCATATTCTGTGGTTGTCTTTGTGACAACTTTCTGTTCTCTCTGTCTTCTAATAGGAACGCCCACCTAAGCCTGAATTTCCCTGGCTGCTTCCTGCCATGTGGTTCGCATGCTGTGACTTAGAAGAATTATTTCCAGTTTTTAAAGAACTTACACAATACATAGTGTTACATCCTATTTCCATACGCATAGGTAATATGTCAAAAAGGCTCTGCTATATGGGGTTGTAAACAAGCTTGTGAATCCTAACTTTAAGGTCTCCTTTAACCTCTTCTGCAATATCAATATTTTTCACTAGGAAATGTCTTCATTATTAAGAAATTTTGAATTAGTTGTTTTCCCAATTTCTTGAGTTGAATGCTTGGTCCATGAATTTTCAATATTTCATGTTTACTATTATACCCATTTTAAGAAGATGCATTTACCTCTAGGTATTGCTTTAGCTGCATCCCATACTTTTTTTTTAACTTTTTATTGATGGATAACATACATATGGAAAAGTACACAAATCAGAATCAACAATTTGATTATCAAAAACCGACTGTACTTCTGAGCCACCACCCAAGTCAAGAAATAGTCCAGTACCAGCATCACAGAATCCCCTTATACTCCTTCATAGGACCCTTTTCCTCTTCCCCAGAGGTTATGCCTGCTCTAATTATAATATTTTATGTTACTTTTTCCCCAAAAGTTTTACTCTGTAGCCCTTTTGATTCTAAAAGTATACTTGTTAATTCAAACGCATTTACGATTTGGGGGTGCTATCTTTTATTGTTTATAATTTATTTACATTCTAAAAATTATACTCATGGTTTACATGAAATTGCTTCTTTGTAATTTATTTAGACATCAGTTTATGTAAAATATTCCATGTGTGTCTTTTCTTGGATGCAAAAGATATGTAATCTTTTGAACTAAAGATATGTAATCGTTAGTTCAAACCTATTAATTGTGTTGTTTATTTTACTGTCTTTTATACTAAATCTGTAAGGTTCACCACTATGATTGACAATTTCTCTTTGTAATTCTGGAATTTCTCCCATTATATCTTATGGAACTGATGCTGTTAATTATAAATGCATTTAGGATTATTATCTTTCTAGCAAATTTTTCCTTTTTTATTAAATAATATTCCTCTTTACCCTGAATAGTGCTTTTTGCCTTAAAATATATTTTCTAAAGTTAATATTATTACAGCAGGATTATCTTCATTAGTATTCCCCTTTTATATATTTCTCCACTCTTCCTTTTCAAGTCTTTTGTGTCATCATCATGTTTTCGGTGTATCTTTAGTTGGATTTTGCTGTTTTGAGCAATGTGAGAGTCTCTCTTTTTAAAATTCATTTTATTTATTTATTTTTGGCTGCATTAGGTCTTCATTGCTGCTCACAGGCTTTCTCCATTTGCAGCAAGCGGGGGCTACTCTTTCTTGCAGCGCGAGGGATTCTCATATCAGTGGCTTCTCTTGTTGAGGAGCACGGGCTCTAGGCACGCGGGCTCAGTAGTTGTGGTGCACGGACTTAGTTGCTCATGTCATGTGGGATCTTCCCGGACCAGGGCTTGAACCTGTGTCCGCTGCATTGGCAGATGGATTCTTAACCACTGCGCCACCATGGAAGCCCCATGAGAGTCTCTCTTTTTAAACAGGCAAGTTTTAATCCAATTATTGTAAGGATGGTTACTGATCTATTTCAGTGGCTCTCAACTGTGGAAGATTTTGTTCCCCAGGGGACATTCAGCAACATCTGAAGACATTATTTGTTGCCATGACTGGGGTGGTGCTGCAGGTATCTAGTAGGTAGAAACCAGAGATATGACTAAACATGCTACAATGCTCAGAACAACCCTCCACAACAAATGACCACTTGGCCCCAAATGACAGTAGTGGCAGGGCTGAAAAATCCTGATCTATTTGGATTTAGATCTATCATCTTATTGTGTAGGGACTTTTTCCTTGGCAGGCATTTTCTTTGCTTCATTTTAATTTCTTCTTTCTTGCTTTCAAGTGAATTGTCCACATTCTTTATTTTTCCCCCCTGTACTGATTTGAAGTTCTGTGTTCTATTGCTATTTTTATTTTTTTTATTATTTTTTTTTTGTGGTACGTGGGCCTCTCACCGCCATGGAGCACAGGCCCCGGATGCGCAGGCCCAGCGGCCACGGCCCACGGGCCCAGCCGCTGCACGGCATGCGGGACCCTCCTGGACTGGGGCATGAACCCCCAACCCCTGCATCGCAGGAGGACTCCCAACCACTGTGCCACCAGGGAAGCCCTATTGCTATTTTTAGTAATTATTCTTCTACTTCTCATATGAATGTTTATTTACCTGAATATACCCAGTAAATGTGGTGTTTAGAAGCTACATGGACCAGAATTTCTGGGATCCTAATATGTTCATTTGATTTCTAAATAAAGACTAGAAAAAATAAAATACTCTTCAATAAATAAATCAAATAAAAATTATGTTTCTATATTGTGGACCAGTTAAACAAGGTAGCTAGAAATAGAACACAAAAGAAAAATACTTATAGGAGAAGCCTAGTGATGGACAGTTAGGGACAGATCTGAAGCAAAAAGGGCTAGATGGATCCTCATAAACACAGAAGCAAAGAAAGTGGAAAGAGGCAGAGGCTGAAAAGTTAAGTAATTCTGGGAACAACTCGTTGTGTTTGGACAAAAGGTACCATGTTATTCCTGTCAACTGGGACTAAAATTTTAGTAATTTAAAACAACCATCCTGCTTTCATTTGTTAAATTTCAGGTTGATTCTGGAAATCCTGCAGAATCGTGAAGGTTTGTATATGTGATAGGATGGCTTGTGTTCTAAAACTGAGATTTGGATCTTTGCAGGTTAAGTTTAATAATTAATTTCAATGCCACTCTTACCTTCAAAGGCTTCCTAATTGCCTTAATCTTGTGTCTTTGATGGTTTATAAGTGCTTCATGTCCTATTAGTTGAGAGTTGTAATTTCAAATTATCATGTCTTATTAGTCAAAGCCCTGGTGATTATACAGTAATGAGAACCTGAAGAGAAAAGAAGTCCTTTTGGAATAAGTGGTTCTACTACCTGGTCCTCAGAATAATGCATCCACTTTCAACTAGAAATCACTGTGGTATGCTGTGCCCTGTGGTCTCATACCATGTAATTGTGTATATTTCATATAGAAATTAGAAGTCTTGCAGAGGTATATACTCCATGGCTCCAGGGCCATGGTTTTAAGTGTCACTACATTTCAAACTGTCACCAGCTCTGTGGTTGCTATTGTTAGGCCCTCAGAGGAGAGTCCCAGTAGATCAGCTGGAGAAAGTGGTTTTCTAGCCCACCATGGAAGCCAACTATTTTGCCTAATGTTCGACCGCAGCAGCCTGTTTCATCACTAGATGGTTGTGCTGATTTGCTGAGGGGCTTACACTGTACTGTGCTCCCTGCACCTGCAGGAATTTCTTTTTTTTTTTTCTCCCACTCAGTAGGTTGCCTTTCTTTTTTTTCTTTTTTTTAAAACATTTCTTTATTTTTTTTCCCATGTTCAGTATTAGTTATCTATTTTATACATATTAGGGTATATATGTCAATCCCAACCTCCCAATTCATCCCACCACCACAACCACCACCCCGCTTTCCCTGCTTGGTGTCAATACATTTGTTCTCTACATTGCTTGGTGTCGATACATTTGTTCTCTACATCTGTGTCTCTTTCTTCCTTGAAAACTGGTTCATCTGTACCATTTTTCTAGATTCCACATATGTGCATTAATTTACGATATTTGTTTTTCTCTTTCTGACTTACTTCACTCTGTATGACAGTCTCTAGGTCCATCCACGTCTCTACAAATGACCCAATTTTGTTCCTTTTTATGGCTGAGTAATATTCCATTGTGTATATGTACCACTTCTTCTTTATCTATTCGTCTGTCAGTGGGCATTTAGCTTGCTTCCATGACCTGGCTATTGTAAATAGTGCTACAATGAACATTAGGGTGCATGTGTCTTTTAGAATTATGGTTTTCTCTGGGTGTATGCATAGGGTGGGATTGCTGGGTCACATGGTAATTCTTAGTTTTTTAAAGAACCTCCATACTGTTCTCCATAGTAGCTGTATCAATTTACATTCCCACCAGCAGTGCAAGAGGCTTTTCTCCACACCCTCTCCAGCATTTGTTATTTGTAGATTTTCTGATGATGGCCATTCTAACCAGTGTGAGGTGATACCTCATTGTAGTTTTAATTTGCATTTCTCTAATAATTAGTGACATTGAGCAGCTTTTCATGTGCCTCTTGGCCATCTGTATGTCTTCTTTGGAGAGATATCTATTTAGGTCTTCTACCCATTTTTAGATTGAGTTGTTTGTTGTTTTAATATTGAGCTACATGAGCTGTTTATATATTTTGGAGATTAATCATTTGTTGATTCCTTTGCAAATAATTTCTCCCATTCTGTTGGTTGTCTTTTCATTTTGTTTATAGTTTCCTTTGCTGTGCAAAAGCTTCTAAGTTTCATTAGGTACCCATTTGTTTATTTTTTGTTTTATTTCCATTACTCTAGGAGGTGGGTGAAAAAAGATCTTGCTGTGATTTATGTCAAAGGGTGTTCTTCCTATGTTTTCCTCTAAGAGTTTTATAGTTTCTGGGCTTACATTTAGGTCTTTAATCCATTTTGAGTTTATTTTTGTGTATGGTGTTAGGGAGTATTTTAATTTCATTCTTTTACATGTAACTGTCCTGTTTTCCCAGCACCAGTTACTGAAGAGGCTGTCTTTTCTCCATTGTATATCCTTGCCTCCTTTGTCATAGATTAGTTGACAATAGGTGCGTAGGTTTATCTCTGAGCTTTCTATCCTGTTCCATTGATCTATATTTCTGTTTTTGTGCCAGTACCATATTGTCTTGATTACTGTAGCTTTGTAGTATAGTCTAAAGTCAGGGAGTCTGATTCCTCCAGCTCCATTTTTTTCCCTCAAGATACCTTTGGCTATTCAGGGTCTTTTTTGTCACCATACAAGTTTTAAGATTTTTTTGTTCTAGTTCTGTAAAAAAATGCCATTGGTAATTTGATAAGGACTGCATTGAATCTGTAGATTGCTTTGGGTAATATAGTCATTTTCACAATATTGATTCTTCCAATCCAAGAATATGGTATATCTCTCCATCTGTTTGTGTCATCTTTGATTTCTTTCAACAGTGTCTTATTGTTTTCTGAGTGCAGATCTTTTACCTCCTTAGGTAGGTTTATACCTAGGTATTTTATTCTTTTTCTTTCAATGGTGAATGGGATTGTTTGCTTAATTTCTCTTTCTGATCTTTCATTGTTAGTGTATAGCAGTGCAAGAGATTTCTGTGCATTAATTTTGTATCCTGCAACTCTACCAAATTCATTGATTAGCTCTAGTAGTTTTCTGGTGACATCTTCAGGATTCTCTCTGTATAGTATCATGTCATCTTCAAACAGTGACAATTTTACTTCTTCTTCTCCAATTTGTATTCCTTTTATTTCTTTTTCTTCTCTGATTGCCATGGCTAAAACTTCCAAAATTATGTTGAATAATAGTGGTGAGAGGGGACATCCTTGTCTTGTTTGTGATCTTAGTTGAAATGCTTTCAGTTTTTCACCATTGAGAATGATGTTTGCTGTGGGTTTGTCATATATGACCTTTATTATGTTGAGGTAGGTTCCCTTTATGCCCACTTTCTGGAGAGTTTTTATCATAAATCGGTGTTGAATTTTGTCAAAAGCTTTTTCTGCATCTATTGAGATGATCATATGGTTTTTATTCCTTAATTTGTTCATGTGGTGTATCACACTGATTGATTTGCATATATTGAAGAATCCTTGAATCCCTGTGATAAATCCCACTTGAACATGGTGTATGATCCTTTTAATGTGTTGTTGGATTCTGTTTGCTAGTATTTTGTTCAGGATTTTTGCATCTAAATTCATCAGTGATATTGGTCCGTAGTTTTCTTTTTTTGTAGTATCTTTGTCTGGTTTTGTTATCAGGGTGGTGGTGGCCTCATAGAATGAGTTTGGGAGTGTTCCTTCCTCTGAAATTTTTTGGAAGAGTTTGAGAAGGATGGGTGTTAGCTCTTCTCTAAATGTTTGATAGAATTCACCTGTGAAGCCATCTGGTCCAGAACTTTTGTTTACTGGAAAATTTTCAATCATAGTTTCAATTTCATTACTTGTGATTGGTCTGTTCATATTTTCTATTTCTACCTGGTTCAGTCTTAGAAGGTTATACGTTTCTAAGAATTTGTCCATTTCTTTCAGGTTGTCCATTTTATTGGCATAGAGTTGCTTGTAGCAGTCTCATGATGCTTCATATTTCTGCAGTGTCCATTGTAATTTCTCCTTTTCATTTCTAATTGTATTGATTTGAGCCCTCTGCCTTTTTATCTTCATGAGCCTGGCTAAAGGTTTATCAATTTTGTTTATCTTCTCAAAGAAGCAACTTTTAGTTTTATTGATCTTTGCTACTGTTTTCTTCATTTCTATTTCATTTATTTCTGCTCTGATCTTTATGATTTCTTTCCGTCTACTAACTTTGGGTGTTGTTAATTCATCTTTCTCTAATTCCTTTAGGTGTAAGGTTAGATTGTTTATTTGAGATTTTTCTTGTTTCTTGAGGTAGGATTGTATTGCTATAAACTTCCCTCTTAGAACTGCTTTTGCTACATCCTATAGGTTTTGGATTGTTGTGTTTTCTTTGTCATTTGTCTCTAGGTTTTTTTTTTATTTCCTCTCTGATTTCTTCAGTGGTTTCTTGGTTTTTAGTAACATATTGTCTAACCTCCTTGTGTTTGTGTTTTTAATGTTTTTTCCCTGTAATTGATTTCTAATCTCATAGTGTTGTGATCAGAAAAGTTGCTTGATATGATTTCAATTTTCTTAAATTTACTGAGACTTGATTTATGACCCAAGATGTGATCTATCCTGGAAAATGTTCTGTGTGCATTTGAGAAGAAAGTGTAATCTGCTGTTTTCAGAAGGAAAGTCCTAGAAATATCAATTAAATCTGTCTGGTCTAATGTTTCATTGAAGGCTTGTGTTTCCTTGTTAATTTTCTATCTGGATGATCTGTCCATTGGTGTAAATGAGGTGTTAAAGTCCTGCACTATTATTGTGTTACTGTCAATTTCCTCTTTTATAGCTGTTAGCATTTGCCTTCTGTATTGAGGTGTTCCTATGTTGGATGCATATATATTTATAATTGTTATATCTTCTTCTCAGATTGATCCCTTTATCATTATGTAGTGTCCTTCCTTGTCTCTTGTAACATTCTTTATTTTAAAGTCTATTTCACCTGATATGAGAATTGCTACTCCAGCTTTCTTTTGATTTCCCTTTGCATGGAATATCTTTTTCCACTACCTCACTTTCAGTCTATATGTGTCCCTAGGTTTGAAGTGGGTCTCTTGTAGACAGCATATATATGGGTCTCGTTGTTGTATCCATTCAGTGAGCCTGTGACTTTTGGTTGGAGCATTTAATCCATTCATGTTTAAGGTAATTATCGATAGGTATGTTCCTATTACCATTTTCTTAATTGTTTTAGGTTTGTTTTTGTAGGTCCTTTTCTTCTCTTGTTTCCCACTTAAAGAAGTTCCTTTGGCATTTGTAGTAGAGCTGGTTTGTGGTGCTGAATTCTCTTAACTCCTGCTTGTCTGTAAAGCGTTTGATTTCTCCGGTGAATGTGAATGAGATCCTTACTGGGTAGAGTAATCTTGGTTGTAGGTTCTTCCCTTTCATCACTTTAAATATATCATGCCACTCCCTTCTGGCTTGTAGAGTTTCTGCTGAGAAATCAGCTGATAACCTTGTGGGAGTTCCCTTGTATGTTATTTGTCATTTTTTCCTTGTGGCTTTCAATAACTTTTCTTTGTCTTTAATTTTTATTAGTTTGATTACTATGTGTCTCAGCATGTTTCTCCTTGGGTTTATCCTGCCTGGGACTCTCTGCACTTTCTGGACTTTGATGGCTATTTCCTTTCCCATGTTAGGAAAGTTTTTGACTATAATCTCTTCAAATACTTTCTTGGGTCCTTTTTCTCTCTCTTCTCCTTCTGGGATCCCTATCATGCAAATGTTCATATGTTTAATGTTATCCCAGTGGTCTCTTAGGCTCTCTTCATTTCTTTTCATTCTTTTTTCTTTATTCAGTTCCACAGCAGTCAATTCCACCTTTCTGTCTTCTAGGTCACTTATCTGTTCTTCCGCCTCAGTTATTCTGCTATTGATTCCTTCTAGTGTATTTTTCATTTCAGCTATTGTATTATTCATCTCTGTTTGTTTGTTCTTCAATTCTTCTAGGTGTTTGTTCTTTAATTCTTCAAGGTCTCTGTTAAACATTTCTTGCATCTTCTCAATCTTTGCCTCCATTCTTTTTCCGAGGTCCTGGATCATCTTCACTATCATTATTCTGAATTCTTTTTCTGGAAGGTTGCCTATCTCCACTTCATTTAGTTGTTTTTCTGAGGTTTAATCTTGTTCCTTCAGCTGGTACACAGTCCTCTGCCTTTTCATTTTGTCTGTCTTTCTGTGAATGTGGTTTTTGTTCCACAGGCTGCAGAACTGTAGTTCTTCTTGCTTCTCCTGTCTGCCCTCTCTATCTGCAGGAATTTCAATGCTAATTCTTACTACATGTTATAACCAGAGTAAGGGCTAACTAGAATCCTAAGCCTCATGTGAGATGCAAGCCCATTTCTTATCAATATTCCAGGGGGGTTGAGGGCAATGTGTTCTGTTTATTAGAGCATAAAGTTGTAGTGATGTCAGTCTATTCATATATTATTTATATGGTAAAATTATTTATACCAGAATTTTTAATTTGCTTTATCTGTCACAGACTGACAGTTGTGTTGTTTCCTATCATTAATATGTTTTTCTGCTTTTTCTTCTGCCTTCAGCAGTGATGGTTTGATGTATTTTTATGCTATTGTCTGACACATATAGGTTTATTTTATTGTGTTTTTATTATTGAGTTTGTATTTTGATTAATATAACTTGAACTATTTCATCCCATTTAATTATATTTGCCTTGAATTCTAATATATCCAGTGTTACTCTTATCATGTCAGGTGTTTGTTTTTGCTCACATTTGATTGATATATCTCTATGCATCCTTTTATTTTTAACTTCTCTGTCATTTGTTTTAGCTTTGCCTTTTGTTAAGTGGTTTGAATTCGTTTTCTGATCCAATTTTAAATTCACTATTTTTTAATTAGGTTGGGTAGGGGGAGATTAAATATATTTACATTTGTGGTAATGTAAAAAGCTAATGGTAAATGTAGAGATTTTTTAATTACCAAATATATTTATTTAATAGCAAAGTCAAAGCAACTTTAATTAAAGCATATTTTTAAATTGTGTTTCCAGGATCTTTTGAGACTTATCTTAACCCACCTGAACAGGAAGCCTATTCTAAAATAAAGGGGGATGATCAACTCATGACAACAGAAAGGGTGCCCACAAGCCATAATTTTTGGCGTCCAGAATTAAGTTCTTTCCATAAGCTAATTCTTATTAAATGCTGTAAAGAAGAAAAGGTAGGAGATTTTTTCATTAAATATCTGTGTTATAATTACTTCTACTAAAGCTCACCAGCCAGTTATGATTCATGGACTGAATTAGATTTGTTTAGAGAGTAGCACTGGCCAAGTTTGGGAGGTGGTTTGTGATTCTGTGTTATTAATAAGAAATAGAGACTTTGGGAGACCAGCCAGGAACCTGGTGGTCCTTCCCTGGTGTGTGCCATGGGGAACTTGTGCTCTCTGCTAGGGAGGGCAGGGATCTGCTGGACAGCGTTAGCAGGGGATTGATGGGCCTTTCAGATCTTGGCAGCAATGGGAAGAAGGCATTTGAAGAGAAAAACACCATAGTTACAAAGACCAGTTTGAAGATGGTTAATGTAGTTTATATAAGAAATTACAGCAGTCTGCATTAAAAAAGAACAAAATAATGCCATTTGAAGCAAGATGGATAGACCTAGAGATTATCATACTCAGTGAGGTCAGACAAAGACAAATATCATATGATATTGCTTATATGTGGAATCTAATTTAAAAAATGATACAAATGAACTTATTTACAAAACAGAAAAACTCACAGATCTTGAAATCAAACTTATGGTTACCAAAAAGGAAACGTGGGGGTAAGTGATAAATTAGGAGGTTGGGATTAATATATACACACTACTATATATTAAATATATAACTAGCAAGGACCTGCTGTATAGCACAGGAAACTCTACTCAATATTCTGTAATAACCTATATGAGAAAAGAATCTGAAAAAGAATGGATATATATAGAGAGAGATAGGTATATATATATATATATATATATATATATATATATATATATATATATAATTTTGCTGTACACCTGAAACTAACACAACATTTTAAATCAACTGTGCTCCAATAAAAATTTTTTAAAAGTTATGGCAGACTGAATTAGGATAGAGGTAGTAGATTAAAGAGATGGAAGGGAATGTGGAGATGGGGCAACTGTGTTGCTCCTAGTTTCTGCATGGGTGCAAAAGGGGATAGTTGTATCAACAACTAAGCAAATGTGAAGGGAAAAACATGTCAGAGAAAGATGTCACTGAGTCTGCAGTGTCCACCAGTATCAGAGTGTATAGCAGTCTGGAGACCAATTAATATCTGGTTATAAAAATCTAAAGAGAGGATTTCCCTGGTGGCACAGTGGTTGAGAGTCTGCCTGCCGATGCAGTGGATGGGGGTTCATGCCCCGGTCCGGGAAGATCCCACATGCCATGGAGTGGCTGGGTCTGTGAGCCATGGCCGCTAAGCCTGAATGTCCGGAGGCTGTGCTCCACCTTGGGAGAGGCCACAACAGTGAGAGGCCTGCATACTGCAAAAAAAAAAAAAAAAAAAAAAAAAAGACTCTAGAGAGAAATATGGCTTAGAAATAGAGATTGGGGAATCATCAGCATTGAGTTGGAAAGTAAAACCACAGGAGTTGTTAAAATGGTAGAGGAATAATAGAACAAGAGGACAAGTGGGCAAAGGATGAAACCCTGAGAAGCACCAACTTTGAAAGAGCAGAGAGAAAGGATGAAGAACCCATGAGAAAGAAGAGGCAGAGGGCAAGAACACCAGGAGAAAGAAGTGACGTGGAAACCAAAGAAGTATAGAGTTTCAGTACAACAAGTTATCAACAGAATGAATGAGTGGAGGATGTTCCTATGAGAAATGAGAGAAAGAAAACTCACTGGAGAAAGCCAAAGCATAGTTGGGAAATATTGAGGCTATGCTGTAGGATTTTCTGCCATCTCTGTAGGAATACTGAACAGCTATGGGGTCGACCTGGGCTACCAATAATTACAATAGATGAATAGATAAAATAGGTAATAGATAAAAAGCCATTGAGACTGTTGGTAAAAGTAGTTCTATAAATGGGGTGAGATCTAAGAAAGAGCTTATAGACTGGGAGAAGAGGAAAAACCTTGAAAGTTTCTTTGGAAGCAAATGTAGTTGGACTAGATGAGTAGCACAGCTAGAAGGATGGGAGAGGTTGTGATCAAAGTTGAACTTAAAATTTCTGATGAGCAGTTCTAAGTGATGACAATGTCCTGAGGGTGGCCATGGGTGTGGGTGACTGAGGAAGTGATGAGATGATGTACATTAGAGTTAGAGGTCAAGGAACTGTGATGTTAGGATGTGGGATGGCCTTATGGACCCTGAACCTGGGTTGTGTCACCCCAGATGGTGAGATACAGTTGATAAATCATTGGAACAGACATGAATGGAGAGGAAAGCTATGATCAGATGGAAAGTCTTTAGTGAATATGGGACAGTGGCTACCAGGTTGGATGCTGACAAGAATGAAGGATGACTAAGTGACAGGTGCCCCAAAGAAGAAGGAGTTTTAAAGATTAAGACATGTGCTAGAAAATTCTAGACTATAGGAAATTGTTGTTGTTTCAGGTTCTGTGTCTCTATGTACGAGCTAAGGTTCTTTAGGTTACAACCATAGAGAGTAAACTTAATAAGTTTAAGAAAAAACGGATTTATTAAAATTAAAAGATACTGGGGGGGTAGCTCATTAAATTCAAGGAAAAGCCAATTAAGCACGCTTCAGGAAGAGTAAAAACCTGGGCGGTTCAATGAACATAGCTCTGTAGTATTGCAATTGTCAGCACTCAGCTCTCAACTATAAACTGTTCCCCTAGTTTCAAATTCTTAAGATAGAGATTCTGATTGGTCCAGCTTGACTTAAGTTTTACCCCTGGTCCAGTCAGCTATGGATAGGGAAATTACATCATACAGTAGAAATAGGACTACTGGAAGATTTCCTAGAGAAGAGATGCTGGTCAGCTATGTCCATGCAAGATCCCACCTGCTCTGAGGCCTTGTCTCCCAGCCAGCATTCCCATTTCTCTGGTCCAGAGAAGACCAGACTTGGGAAAGACCTGAGAGTCACCTTCCAATATTTGAAGACTGGTAACTTTCCCTTGGCTTCTGTTCCTAGAACATTTAACAAATACTTTGGTGAGTAATTATTGTATTCTAGGCACTGAGGCTACAATTGTGAAAAAGAAAAAATTCAAAGTCCATACTCCCATGGGCTTACATTCTAGTGGGACAGAGGGGAAAAAAAGGAATAAAATATTTTCCATTTGCAAAAAGTCCTTAGAAGGACATGAATGGGAAGTTTCAGTAAAAGTAATAGAGTGAAAGCTAGTTTAAGGTGGGAACCAAGGAGGACCTCTTTGCAGAGGTGATATTCTCAACTTCTCATATAAATCATTGCCTGTGTCATACCAACATCCAATTTGGTGGGGAGGTAAGGGGTGAGCAGAAGCTAGACGTGGAGTAGTATCCTGGTTGAGGAAGCCTAGCAGGGACTGGAGGGAGGGCCTACTGGGAGAAGAGGGTCCCAGAGGAGAAGGGCCCAGAAGAGCTCAGAGACAGGCCTTCAGGCTGTGGTTAGAGCTGCTGCTCATGGGAGCAAATATGAAATAAATAGAATGGGAAATGGAATCAAACCCTGAACCAGAAGTGGGCGGAGTCACTCCCCTTGGGCACCACCTAGGCTTTGATAGAAGCAAAGGGGCTTCACAAGGGATACATGCCCACCCTTCCCAGTCACAGGCTGCAGGTCAGCCTGAGGGCAGGGATTCTTTTTTGTCACTTGGACCCTTTGAAGAATATGATGAAAGTTGCAGGCCTTCTTAGAAAATGCATGAATGCTCTCCCACATATGATTTTGTAATTCTAGGTTAAGAATTCCGATCTTAGGAAATGTTCATTCTCTCTCTTTCTCTCTCTCTCTCTCTCTCTCTCACACACACACACACACACACACTTTTTTTTTAACCTTTTCATCCTCTGCACCCATTTTCCCCTCTCCAGCAACCACCAATCTGTTCTCTGTATCTAGGAGTTTGTTGTTGTTGTTGCAGTTCTTAAGACTACACATATAAGAGAGGTAATATATTTATTTTTCTCTGTCTGACTTACTTCACTTAGTATAATGCCCTCAAGGGCCATTCATGTTGTTGCAAATGGCAAGATTTCATTCTTTTTCATTCCTGAATAATATTCTATTGTGTGTGTACATATATATACCGCATATTCTTTATTCATTTATCCATTGATGGACACAGGTTGTTTCCATGACCTAGCTATTGTAAATAGTGCTGTAGTTAACATGGGGTGCATATATCTTTTCAAGTTAGTGTTTCCATTTTCTTAGGATAAAGACCCAGAATTGTGAGTGCTGGATCATACAGTGGTGCTATTTTTAATTTTTTGAAGACATTGACACTGTCTTCCATAGTGGCTGCACCAATTTACATTCCCACCAACAGTGCCCAATGGTTCCCTTTTCTCAACATCCTCACCAACACTTATTTCTTGTCCTTTTGATAATAGTCATTTTAGCAGGTATGAAATGATATCTCATTGTGGTTTTGATTTGCATTTCCCTGATGATTAATGATGCTGATCACCTTTTTCATGTACTTGTTGGCCATCTGTATGTCTTTTTTGGAAAAATGCCTATTCAAATCTTCTGCCTATTTTTTTAATTGGATTGTTTGGGGGATTTTTCTATTGAGGTGCATGAGTTATTTGTATATTTTGTATATTAGCCCCTTATCTAAGATTTGCAAATATTTTCTACTATTCAATAGGTTACCTTTTCATTTTGTCAATAGTTTCTTTTGCAGTGCATAAGCTTTTTAGTATGATGTAGCCCCACTTATTTATTTTGACTTTTGTTGTTTTTGCTTTTGGTGTCAGATTCAAAAAATCATTACCAAGACCTGTGTCAAGGAGCTTACTGCGCATGTTTTCTTCTAGGACTTTTATGGCTTCAAGTCTTATGTTTGAGTCTTTAATCCATTTTGAGTAAATATTTGTGTATAGTGTAACATAGTGGCTGAGTTTCATTCTTCTGCATGTGACTGTCTAGTTTTCCCAACACCATTAATTGAAGAAACCGTCCTTTCCCCATTTTATATTCTTGACCCCTTTGATGTAATTTAACTGACCATATATGCCTGGGTTTATTTCTGGGCTCTTTGTTCTATTCCACTGA
Source organism: Hyperoodon ampullatus (assembly GCF_949752795.1). Taxonomy (NCBI): domain Eukaryota; kingdom Metazoa; phylum Chordata; class Mammalia; order Artiodactyla; family Ziphiidae; genus Hyperoodon; species Hyperoodon ampullatus. The sequence goes on from NC_136928.1 coordinate 9,139,213, forward strand.
TCTGTGTGTCTGTTTTTATGCCAATATCATACTGCTTTAATTACTAGAGCTTTGTAACATAGTTTGAAATCAGGGAGTGTGATGCCTCCAGCTCTGTTCTTCTTTCCCAAGATTGCTTTGGCTATTAGAGGTTTTTTTGCAGTTCTGTACAAACTTTAGGATTATTTATTCTAGTTCTGTGAAAAACGCCATTGGAATTTTGATAGAGATTGCACTGAATCTGCAAATTGCCTTGGGTATTGTGGACATTTTAACAATATTGATTCTCCCAACCATGAACACCAAATATCTTTCCACTTATTTGTGTCTTCTTCAATTTTTGTCATTAATGTCTTGTAGTTTTCAATATACAGGTATTTCATCTCTTGTTTAAATGTATTCCTAGGTATTTTATTCTTTTTGATGTAATTGTAAATGGGATTGCTTTCTTTTTTTCTCTTTCATATAGTTTGTTATTAGTATGTAAAAACACAACAGATTTTTGTGTCTTGATTTTGTATCCTGCAATATTACTGAATTCATTTATTAGTTGTAAGTTTCTTGATAGAGTCTTTAGTGTTTTCCATATATGACAGTATGTCATCTGAAGACAGTGACAGATTTATTTCTTCCTTTCCAGTGTGGATGTCTTTTTTTTTTCTTACTTAATTGCTCTGGCCAGGACTTCCAATACTATGTTGAATAAAAGTAGTAAGAGTGGGCATCATTGCCTTTTTCCTGTTCTTAAAGGAAAGTCTTTTACCTTTTCACTGTTGAGTATGATGTTAGCTATGAGCTTGTCATATATGGCCTTTATTATGTTAAGGTATGTTCCCACTTTGTTGGAAGTTTTTATCATAAATGTGTGTTGAATTTTGTCAAATGCTTTTTCTGCATCGATTTTTTATTATTTATTTATTTATGGCTGCTTCAGGTCTTAGCTGCAGCACACAGGATTTTTTGTCACAGTGCACGGGCTCTTCATTGTGGCACATGGGCTTCTCTCTAGTTGTGGTGCATGGGCTCCAGAGCACGTGGGCTCTGTAATTGCAGCACATGGGCTCTCCATATGTGGTTTGCAGGATCAGTAGTTGTGTGTGTGGACTCAGTATTTGCAACGCATGGGCTTAGTTGCTCCAAAACATGTGGTATCTTAGTTCCCTGACCAGGGATAGAACTCGCATCCCCTGCATTGGAAGGCGGACTCTCAACCACTGGACCACCAGGGAAGTGCCTTTTTCTGCATCTATTGAGTTGCCTATATGTTTTTTATCCTTCATTTTGTTAATGTGGTGTATCACAGTGACTGATTTGCAAATGTTGAACCATCCTTGCATCCCTGGAATAAGTCCCACTTGATTATGTGTATGATCCTTTTCATGTGTTTTTGAACTTGGTTTGCTAATATTTTGTTGAGGATTTGGCATCTTTGTTCATCAAGGATATTGGTCTGTAATTTTCTTGTGGTGTCCTTGTGTCTAATGACAGTGAGCATAGTTTCTTGTGTTTATTGGCTATTTGTAGAACTGTCTATTCAGATCCTTTGCCATTTTTTAAAACTATTTGTCTTTTTCTTATGGAGTTGAAATAGTTCTTTATATATTCTAAATAAAATTTCCTTAACAGATACATTATTTGAAAGAAAAAAGGTCTCACACTCTGTGGTTGTCTTTTCACTTTCTTTATGGTGTCCTTTGAAACACAAAATTTTTTTAATTTTTATTTTAATGATTTCCAATTTGTTTTTCTTTTGTCACTCGTGCTTTTGATGCCACATCTAAAAAGCCATTGCCTAATTCAATGTCATGAAGATTTACTCCTATGTTTTCTTTTAAGAGTTATAAAACTTTATCTCTTACATCAAGATCTTTGATCCATTTTGATTTAATTTTTATATAGTGTTAGGTAAGGAACCAACTTGATTCTTTTGCATGTGAATATCCAATTGTCCCAGTATCATTTGTTAAAAGACTCTTCTTTCTCCATTGAGTGATCTTGACACCCTTGCCAAAAATCAATTGGCCATAATTGTGAGAGTTTATTTCTAATATATCAGTTCTAGTCCATTGATCTATATGTCTACCCTTATGGCACTACTGCACTGTTTTGATTATTGTAGCTCTGTGGCAAGTTTTAAAATTGGGAAGTGTGAGTCTTCCAAATTTGCTCTTCTTTTTCAAGATTATTTTGACTATTCTGGGTCCCTTGAGTTTCCATATGAATTTAGGATCAGCTTGGAAATTTCTGAAAAGAAACCAGCCAGAATTTTGATTGGACTCTGTAGATCAATTTAGGGAGTATTGGCCTCTTAACAACATTAAGTCTTCCAATCCATGTACATGGGGTGTTTTTCCATTTATTTGGATCTTCTTTAATTTATTCCAACAATGTTTTGTAGTTCTCAGAGACTAAGTTTTGCATTTCTCTTGTTAAATTTACTTCTAAGTATTTTGTTCTTTCTGTTGCTATTGTAAGTGGAATTGCACTCTTAATTTCATTGTTGGTTTTCTCACTGCTACTGTAGAGAAATACAGTTGATTGCTGTATATTTTTGTATACTGCAAACCTGCTGAACCTGTTTATTCTAATAGACTTTTACTGTGTTTCATAGCATTTTCTATATACAAGATCATGTCATCTGCAAATAGAGATGGTTTTACTTCTTCCTTCCCAATCTAGATATCTTTTATTTTATTTTCTTAACTAATTGCCCTAGTTAGAACATCCAGGACAATGTTGAAGAAAAGTAATGGCAGTGGGTGTACTTGCCCTGTACCTATCTTAGGAGGAAAAGCATTCAGTTTTCACCATTAAGTATGATGTTAGCTGTGGGGTTTTCATTGATACCTCTTAACAGGTTGAGGAATTTCCCCTCTATTCCTGTTATGTTGAGTGTCTCTCAAGAGTGTTACATTATTTTATTAAATTTATTTTTGGAGGGGGGAAATGTTACTTTATAATTTTCCTTTTATAAAAATATATTAGAATGATAGAATTGTTACCTAAAGAGACATGTTTTTTAATTTACATTGCCTGAGGTATATTATTTTTTTCCAGATTTACTGAGATATATCTAACAAGTAACATTGTTTAAGAGGTGTACAACATGATGATTTGATACATACATATATTGCAAAATGATTACCACAATATGGTTAATTAACACATCCATCACCTCACATAATTACCGTGTGTGTGTGTGTGTGTGTGTGCGTGTGTGTGTGGGGGTGTGAGAACATTTCAGATCTAATCTCTTAACTTTTAAATATATAATATTGTTAACCGAGTCACCATGCTATACATTCGAACCCTACTACTTATTCATCTTATGACTGGAAGTTTGTACCCTTTGAAACATCTCCCCACTTCTTCCCCCTCCCAATACCCTGGCAACCAGCATTCTACTCTCTGTTTCTATTAGTTCAGCTCTGTTAGATTCCACATGTAAGTGATACCATACAGTGCCTATCTTTCTCTAATTTATTTCACTTAACATAATGTCCTCGAGGTCCATCTATGCTATCACAAATGGCAAGATATTCCATTGTATATATTTACCAAATGTCTTTACCCATTAATCTGTGGATGCATATTTAGATTGTTTTCATGTCTTGGCTATTGTGAATAAGGCTGCAATGAATATGGGGATTCAGATAGCTCTTCAAGGTAATGACTTCATTTCATTCAAATAAATACCCAGAAGTGGGATTACTGGATCATCTGGTAGCTATATTTTTAATTTGTTAAGGAACGTCCATTCTGTTTTCCATAGTGGCTACACCAATTTACATTCCTGCCAACAATGCAAAAGAGTTCCCTTTTTTCCACCAACACTACTTATCTCTTGTCTTTTTGTTAATAGCAATTCTAACAGGTGTGAGGTGATATCTCATTGTGGTTTTGATTTGCATTTCACTGATAATTAGTGATGTTGGGCACCTTTTTATGTACCTGTTGGCCATTTGTATATCTCCTTTGGAAAAATGCCTATTTAGATCCTTTGCCTATTTTTTAACCAGATTGTTTGTTTTTGCTATTGAGTTGCATGAGTTTCTTACATATTTGGGATTTTAACACCTTATCAGATGTATGGTTTTAAGATATCTTCTCCCATTCCATAGGTTGCCTTCTTATTTTGTTGGTTACTTCTTTTGCTGTGCAGGAGCTTTTTAGTTTTGTATAGTCCCTTGTTTATTTTTGTTTTCATTGCTTGTGCTTTTGGTGTCATATCCAAAAACTCGTTGCTAAAACTATGTCAAGGAAATATTCCCCTCTGTTTTCTTCTAGAAGTTTTATGGATTTGGGTCTTATATTTAAATATTTAATTCATTTTGAGTTGATTTTTATGAGTGGTGTAAGATCGCGGTCCAATTTCATTCTTCGCCATGTGAATGTCCAGTTTGTCCAACAACATTTATTGAAGAGACTGTTCTTTCCCCATTGATTATTCTTGGCTTCCTTTTCAAATATTAGTAGTAGACCATATATGTGTGGGTTTATTTCTCGGTTCTCAGTTGTGTTCCATTCATCTATGTGTCTGTTTTCTTGTCGGTACCATACTGTTTTTATTACTACACCTTTGGAATATAATTTGAATTCAGGAAATGTCCTGCCTCCAGCTTTGATCTTCTTTCTCAGGATTGCTTTGGCAATTTCAGGTCATTTGTGGTTCAATATAAATCTAGGAATTTTTTTTCTATTTCTGTGAAAACTGCCAATGGAATTTTGATAGGGATTGCATTGAATCTATAGATGACTTTAGGTAGTATGGACATTTTAACAATATTAATTCTTACAATCCACAAACACAGGATACCTTTCCATTTGTTTATGTCTTCTTCAATTTCTTTTATCAATGTCTTGTCAGTGTACAAATCTTTCACTTCCTGGGTTAAATTTATTCCTAAGTATTTTATTGTTTTTGATGCTATTGGAAGTGGATAGTTTTCTTTTTTTAATTTATTTTTTATTTTATTTTTTATAATTAATTTTTATTGGAGTATAGTTGCTTTACAATGTTGTGTTAGTTTCTACTGTACAGCAAAGTGAATCAGTTATGCATATACATATATCCCCTCTTTTTTGGATTTCCTTCCCATTTAGGTCACCACAGAGCAGTGAATAGAGTTTCCTGAGCTATAGAGTAGGTTCTCATTAGTTACATATTTTATATATAGTATCAATAGTGTATATATGTCAATCCCAATCTCCCAATTCATCCCACCTACTCCCTTTCCCCCCTTGGTGTCCATACGTTTGTCCTCTACATCTGGGTCTCTATTTCTGTTTTGCAAATAAGATCACCTATACCATTTTTCTAGATTCCACATATATGCATTAATATACAGTATTTGTTTTTTTCTTTCTGACTTAACATAGTTTCCTTTATTTCTCTTTCAGATATTTCACTGTAGTGTGTATAAACACAACTGATTTTGTATGTTGATTTTGTATCCTGCAACTTTACTTAATTCATTTATTAGGTCTAACAGTTTTTTGGTGAAGTCTTCAGGATTTTCTATACACAGATGACACTTGAACGATGCAGATGTTAGGGGCACTGGCCCTCTGCACAATAGAAAATCTACATATAACTTTACAGTCAGCCCTCTGTATCTTTGGTTGCTCATCTGAGGATTCAACCAACAATGGATTGTGTAGTACTATAGTACATTTTTATTGGAAAAAATCCACCATATAAGTGAACCTGTGCAGTTCAAACTCATGTTGTTCAAAGGTCAACTGTATAAGATCTTATCATCTGCAAATAGTGACATTTTTACTTCTTCCTTTCTGATTTGGATGCCTTATTTCTTTATCCTGCCTAATGGCTCTGGCTAGAACTTCTGATACATTGTTGAATTGGAACCTCATCCAGTATTTTTGTAATCTTTTTCCTTTCAATTTTCAGGTGGTTTTTGCTCTTACAGACTTTGTAATAGAAAATCTTGGGAAATCCTTTGTAGAGACACCACCTGTGGACCTGCCCTCTCTGTATCAAGACATGTCATACAAAACTCCCCTGGTATTTATCTTAAGCACAGGCTCAGATCCCATGGGTGCATTTCAGAGGTTTGCCCGGGACAGCGGGTATTCAGAGCGGTAAGATCGTATTGTGCAGTTTTAATAATTCATATGAACATCTCCTTGTTAAAATTTGCCTTTTTTCTTCCCTTTGTGGAGTGTGAATAACTAATTCAGGTATTCCTTACTAAATAAATTAAGACACTTTAATATTTAGCTATGCATGTTGTTAAATGGTGTTAAATATCATAAGAGCAGATGTAAAGTCCATTTGAGCAAAGGGGAGATTGTTTAAAATGTTGAAGTATAATAATCTAATGCAATAGTGATTAAAACATTTGTTATTTAAGACATAATTTTAATATAACTGTAAAAGGATTGTAGTTTATTCCTTATGCTCAAATGTGCAACAATTTCCATAGCTCTTTATGTTGTATTATTAATATCATCTTTCTCCTGAGCTTCTACTCTGCTGGTTAAGAGAGGGAGGGGAAAGTTTAAATTTGTGAATTTACAATATTATATTTTCTTCTGGTTTAAATGTCTCCAGGGTAAGCTGATTTGTCTTCTTTCTCATGAAAGCTCAGTCTTCCTGACTCCTTCCTCCCCCACTCCCCCCCAAGATGGTATCCTGGTGGGTAGGAAAGTGCACAAGACCACAGAGTGTCAGAGGAGAGTAGGGGTCTCATATCTAGGAAGTAATCTCCAGCTCTGACAGGCCTTTGCATGGAGTGGCTGGTCTGGCCTTGTCCCGGGACTGGCGATTACAAGATGATGGATCCCATCTGTTCTTTGAAGTTCATAATCTGTATTAGTCAGGCTTCTCCAGAGAAACAGAACCAATGGGATATATAAAAATATAATATGTATATAATACTCTATCTATATTTTATCCTATATATGTGTATATATATTATGTATGTAAAAGAAGAAACTGATTTACATGATTATGGAGACTGATAAGGCCCAAAATCTGCAGTCAGAAAGATAGAAACCCAGGAGAGATCATGTGTAGTTCTAGTCCAGGTCCAAAGGCTTGAAAGCCAGGAGTAATAATGGTACAAGTCCCAGTCTGAAAGCTAGTAAGCTCAAGACCCAAGAAAAACCAGTGTTTTTATCTGAATCCAAAGGCCAGAAAAAAAGCAATGACCGAGCTCAAACAGTCAGGCAAGAGGATTTCCCTCTTACTCAGCCTTTTTGTTCTATTCAGGTCTTCAATTGATTGGATGGGGCCCATCCACATTAAGGAGGGCAATCTTCTTTACTCAGTTTACTGATTCAAATATTAATCTCACCCATAAACACCCGCCCCCAGACTCATTCAGAATAATGTTTAACCTAATGTCTGGGCACCATGTGACCCAGTTAAGTTGACACATAAAATTGACCATCAAGGCAAAGACACATTTAGCTTTGCTTCTGAAGTCCTACCAAAGAATTAGTATACAGAACTTTTAAGAGCTGCTGTTAATTAATAAGAAAAAGAAAACAGTTTGATAGGAATAAAGACAAAACACGTGAAAGGGAAATTCTCAGAAAGGAAATCTAAATCCTGATAAGCATATGAAAAGATGCCCAACCTTACTAGTAATTAGGAAACAACAAATTCAAACCATTAGAAGATGTCATTTCATACTCATCAAATTAGCAAAATGTTGGCAAAGATAGGGAGCTGTAGAAACATTCATATTGCAAGAGGGAGTAAAAAATTGGTTAAAATTACTTTGAAGAATTATTAGCAGTATATTAAAGTTGAAGATAGCATTCCCCATTTCCCAACAATTCACTACTGAATTTGCATGTTCCAACAAAATCAGTCACATGCCTGCAAGAAGTCATGTTCAAGAACATTTGGAGAAACGTTTATAATACCAAAAAAAAAAAAAAAAAAAAAGCACTGGAAACAACCAAATTGTCCACCTAGAAAAAAGATTATATAAATTGTGGTTTATTCATAAAATTAAATACAATACACTATAGCCATGAAAATGAATAAACTATGACTATGTATATCAATATGGATGGGTCACACAAACTAATACTGAGCAAAAAATTTAAGTTGCAAAAAATTTAAGTTGCAATACAGAATATTGGAAAAGTTTGATATAATGTATAAATTTTTTAAACATATATATTATACGTTGTTTAGGAAGTCATATTTTTTCAATAACAGTATAAAGAAAAATAGGGAAGTTATACTAAAACCAGGATAGCAGTGACCTTGGGAGGTGAAGTTTGGGTAATGAAAGAAGTGAACAGGGAGGGGCACGCTGCAGACTCAGATCATGTAGATAATGTTTTACTTCTTAAGCTGGGTTGCGGGTACGTGGATACTTATTGTAAATATTAACTTTATAACTTTTGTATGTCTTAAATATTTCATAGGAATTAATAAAGGTAAAACAATTCAAGACAGCAATCAGAGAATGGAGAGGGGTGTTAATAGTAGTTAATGTGTGCTAAGTTCCTGATGTATTCAGGAGGAAAAAAGAAGTACAGAATAGCTCTATATTGCTGTAGGAAAATTTGTAGTTGAATGAATATGTTGAAATTTTAAGGGAAAATACTGAAATAATATATAATGTACAGCTTCCAAGCCAGCAGAGGGACAAAAGAATATACAATGCAAATTTTAATCCAACATTAGATAGGAGAGAAGAAGAACAAAATTCAAAGATAAAACATAGTAAACCAAAAAGTCAAACCAAAGAGTAGAAATTAATCCAAATATTCAGTTGGCCAAAAAGTTCGTTCGCATTTTCATACCATGGGAAACCCGAAAGAACTTTTTGGCCAATCCATACGTAAATAAAAGTAAATATCTCACCTGTGAAAAGATAAAGAAAATCAAACTGGATTTTCAAAACAACATTCAATTCTATACTACTTAGAAAATGTAAATGCAACACAAAAACAGCACAGGAAGATAGAAAATAAAGAGATGCAAAAGATATACTATGCAAATACTAACCAAAAGAAAGCTGTTAACAGTTCCAATGCATATCATGAAATAGAGTTTGAGGAAAGATATATACATATTAGAGATAAAGAGGGGAACTATATGATATATAAGAAAAAAACACAAAGAAAAACACCAATTTTACACAACTAACAAAGTTTGAAATATGTAAAACAACAGCTGGAGAAATTGATACAAGGAGAACATTAATGTGGAAATTTTTAACACATCTATAATAATAACTACTGTGAAGCACATGAAATTTGCAAAATTGGTAAGGATATAAAATATTTCGACAATGAAATTAACAACCTTGCTCTCTACACTCAACAAACAGAGCAAAAGCAAGATCTTAAGTACATAAGAAACATTTATAAGATTTAACCATGTTCTAAAAAAGACACATATTTCAAAAAGATGACACACATTCTTTGCCCACAGTAAATCTTAGAAATCAATCTTAATTTTTTTAATATTTGGAAAACAAAATAATGTCCTTCTGAACAATCTGTTCAAGGGAAATCATAATGGCAATTGTCCAATAAGTGGAAGTAAATGACAAAAACAGTGTAACATATCAAAAACCATTAAGGTTTAGAAATGAGGCACCTAGCAGTAAATTTATGCATGTTTAATAACTTCTGTTTCAGAAATGTCAGGCTAAAATTCCCACTAAGAATAATTAGGCAATCTAAAACTTAATTATTAAACTCTAACAGAAGGAAAAAATAATAAGCTAAGAGCAGAAATTAGTGACATAGAAAATATACATTCGATGGACAAGATCTAAAAGAACAGAAGTTTTTTTTGAAAAGTTTAATAAAATATAAATCTCTGCAGAAACTACTGAGAGAGACAGACAGAGAGAGAGAGAGAAGGAGATCCAAAAAAATTGTATCATGAATAAATAAGAGAATATCACTACAGATCAGCAGACATTAAAATGGTCATAAGAGCATGTTATTTTTTTAAATTTTTCCAATGAATTTGAAAATTTTAATGAAATGGAAAAATTCTTCCAAAAACACAACTTTAAAAGAAACTGAGAATAATTAGAATATCTAAATAGTCCAATAATAGTTAATTGAATTCATTACAAAAAACCTTCCCACAATGCTGGGTTTATTTCAGTAATGTAAGGATGGTTAAAATACTGAAAACTAATTTAATTCATCACATTAAAAGAATAAAGGAGAAAAGTCCTTTAAAAAAAGAAGAAAACTATTATTTAAATAGACACAGAAAGAGCATTTGTTAAAATTCAACATGCATTCATGGGAGGGGGAAGTCCCAGTAAACTAAGAATCTGGAAATCATTTCTTAAAAAGAGAAAAACAGAAATAAGACATTCTTCTACTCTAATAAATGGTATCTTAAAATTATTTAATGGATTTAGCAAGGTTACTGGACATGAAATAAGTTGTATTAATGCATACTAGCAACAGGAACTCCCATTCATTGCTGGTAAGAATTCAAGGTTGTACAGCCACTTTGGAAGACAGTTTGGTGTTTTCTTACAAAACTAAACATACTCTTATCATATGATCCAGCAATCTGGTACTTACCCAAAAGAGTTGAAAACTTATGTTCACACAAGAACCTACGTTACACATGGATGTTTATAGCAGCTTTATTCATAATTGCCAAAACTGGGAGGCAACATAGATGTCCTTTAGTACATGAATGGATAAATAAACTGTGATATATCTATACAATGGAATGCTATTCAGTACTCAAAAGAAATAAGCTATCAAGCCATGAAAAGACACGGCTGAATGTTAAATGCACATTACTAAGTGAAAGAAGCCAATCTGAAAAGGCTATATACTGTATGATTCCAAGTAGTATATGACATTCTGGAAAAGGCAAAACTATGGAGACAGTAAAAATAAATAAATAAATAATAACAAAGTGTTTATATCCAATGTAAAGAGCTCTCAGAAATCAATAAGAAAAATACAAGTGAACCAGTAGGAAAAAAAGAGGGGAGGGATATAAGAGGGAATAGCCAAATGGCGAATAAATAAACCTATGAAAAGGGGAAACAATTTAAAACCTCAGTGAGTTACAACTATATATCCACCAGGTGTCAGCAAGGATGTGGAAAAAACAAGTACTCTCATCTATTGCTGGTAGGTGTGTGGAATGGTGGCATCACTTTGAAAAACAGTTTGATATTATAAAAAAGTTAAACATACACATACTCTGTCAAACAGCAGTTCCATTCCTAGGAATATACACAACGAAATGGAGTACACATGTATGGACTTCCCTGGTGGCTCAGTGGTTAAGAATCCACCTGCCAATGCAGGGGACACGGGATTGATCCCTGGTCCAGGAAGATCCCACATGCCACGGAGCAACTAAGCCCATGTGCCACGACTTCTGAGCCTGCTCTCTAGAATCTGCAAGGCACAACTACTGGGCCCATGCACCACAGCTACTGAAGCCCATGCACCTAGAGCCCGTGCTCTGCAACAAAAGAAGCCACCGCAATGAGAAGCCCGCACACCGCAACAAAGAGTAACCCCCACTTGACGCAACTAGGGAAAGCCACGCACAGCAACTTAGACCCAACACAGCCAAAAATAAATTAATTAAAATAATTTTTTTTAAAGAAACAGAGTATGGGCTTCCCTGGTGGCGCAGTGGTTGAGAGTCCGCCTGCCAATGCAGGGGACGCGGGTTCGTGCCCCGGTCAGGGAAGATCCCACATGCCGCGGAGCGGCTAGACCCGTGAGCCATGGCTGCTGAGCCTGTGCATCCGGAGCCTGTGCTCCACAACGGGAGAGGCCACAACAGTGACAGGCCTGCGTACTGCAAAAAATAAAATAATAAAATAATAAATAAATAAATAAATAAATAAAATTTAAAAACAGAGTACATGTATATCAAGAGACATCTATGGAATGTTTATGGCAGCATGGTTTGCAACAGCCAAGAACCAGAAATAACCCAACTGTCCATCAAGAGCAGAATGGATGAATGAATTGGGATATAAGCACACAGAGGAATATTATTCAGCAAAGAAAACGAACTACAATGACACACAATAATATGAATTAATCTAAAGAAATATTGTTGATCGAAATAGACCAAATATAAATATATATGTTATTTGATTCCATTTATATAAATTCAGAAACAAGCAAAATTAATCTATGGTGTTAGAATTCAAAATAGTTGTTACCTTTGAGAATAAGGAAGGATACTGATTGGGAGGGTGCTAGTAATGTTGGTTTTTGTGGGGGGGGTTGCCCTATATGGTGCTACATGCGTACATTCCCTTTGGGAGAACTCATTAAGCCATACGCTAATGATTTGTGTACTTTTGTAAATATGTTAGACTTCAATTTTTCAAAAGTTTTTTGAAAACTGACCTATAGCGTTGGAAGTCAGGACGATGGATACCTTTAGGATGGAGGAAGGGAAAATGATTGGAGTAGAAAAGGGCATAGGAGAGATGTCCCTGGAGTGTTGGCAAAGTTCTCTTTTCAACCACAGATGTTTATTTGAGATAATTCAAAGAACCATAAATTTGTTTTTTGCACTTCTGTGTGTTATAGTAAAAAATATTTTTAAAAACAAGAAAATAAGAAAAAAGATTTGCACATCTATCAGAATGAGGATTTGAAATGTGTGCATATGCTAGGCAAGAGCCTACCATATTTACATTTCTTAATACTTGCATTGCTTAAAAATAATATAAAACAGCATTTCATTGTTGTTGTTGTTCAATTCAGGGTGCAGTCCATTTCACTGGGGCAAGGACAAGGACCGATTGCTGAAAGAATGATCAAAGATGCAATGAAATCAGGAAACTGGGTATTTTTGCAAAACTGCCATCTTGCTGCTTCTTGGATGTCGGCAATGGAGGAACTAATTAAAACCTTCACAGATTCAAGTATGTGGAGCACATAGCATTTGTATAATACCTTTTTCACGTGGCCTTTCTTGTTGAATCCAATCCTTATAATAATTATTTATTGTTGGCATTGTTTTACCCATATTAAAAAGGAGAAATTTGAGATCTAGAGGGGTGTAGTTAAGTTACACAACCCAGATTCAAATAAAGATGTTCAGACTCCAAGCTGAAGGTATGATCCCCTGGATCATTTCTGTTTCATGTTGCCTTCTATGGGAGGTCATTTGAATTCAAAATAAATTATATCTAGGCATGATGAAAAGAAATGGAAACTGGACTTAGGACAAAAAAAGGAAATTAAATCTTTCGCTACAGAATGAGAGAAGTTCTGGAACAAAGTTCAAATTAGAACCAATTCTCAGAGTAGTGTTTTACCACTTTTTATCCTCTGTAACCCACATGACAATCAACCTTCACATGTGTCTCATAGTCACCCCACACACACACACACACACACACTCATGAGGGTGCCCAGCATGAGTCATGGTTGCCACCACTAACTATAATATCACCACCTTCTTTCCCACTCAAGAAAGTATAATGGACTGCAAAGAGAGAAGAAGTGGACTTAGAATCTACTCATTTTTATATAGTAGTGTAAAAACAGTTGAAACCTTAGGAACTGTATTATTGGTAATAAGCTGTGTGCACCCCACTTTACCACTCTCCCTGGAAGCCATGAAGGAGAATACCCAGCCTGGGATATCCAGGGCCCTTTCTCTGGGGTCCTCCTTTTTGCCCTGACCACAGAGGGCTTTCTAGGAAGGTGAGAGATATTCACATGATCTTGCATGTGACTTTCCTCATTGCTACCTATTAAGGTGAAGAGATGCTCCTTTACAGTGCGGCCAGCCTGCACTGGTTACCAAGCCACAACCAGGGCTTAGCAGCCTTCCCCTAGAAGGCCCCTCATTCCCTAGGTACCCCCTGTCCTGCCTTCTGCAGGCTGCTTCCATCAAGGATAGACAGTCATTAGCATCTGCCATCCAGAATCTCCACTCTTTCCACTCTTTGCAAAGCAAATAAGAGATGGCTTTCTTCCTGCTGGGCCTGTGGCTTATTTCTATTTAAATAATTAAAGAAAAATGACAAGAAGGTCTTTACCACTGTTACTAATCCTGATTAGGATTATGATTAGGAAAAAAAATGCTGGGAAGGCATCTAAAAAGCAGTTTGCTGCAGTGGTACTATGTGAGCCTTCCAAGTATGGACCTGTAGTTCAGCTTCACAATGACCTGGACAAGAGTGCCAGACCTCCAAGGAGGCTGGATGGGCTATGGAAGCCAGCGAAGGTGTTGATGGATTTTAAGTGTTTAAGTGGATAGAAAACTCCTCTCCTGGCCCTCGTTACAATTGTTTATTAACTTAACCATTTGAGTTCTAATGTTTAACTTGAACCAGAAAAAAAAAAAAATACATTCAGGTAATAAACTGAAAAGAGAAAGTGAACGAAAGAATAAAGAGAGAGAGGAAGAAAAATAACCTCTGGGCTTGAAATTCTAAGACCTGATTAGAGTTTCACCCCCACCACTTCCTGACTGTACATATCACGCCTCTCCTCTGGACCTGTTTCCCCCACAATAAAATGACTGCATAGCATCATTGCTAGAAGTCCCACAACTAAGATGATTTCTAATTCCATCCAGCCCTAAACTTTTATGATGTCTATGAAAGTTAAGATTCTTGATGCTTTTGCAATTATAAGAGGAAAGGTACTTTAAAAAAATGCTTCTCTAAACCTGGCCTTTTTCACTCTTTGGTTCTTTTGGTTAATAAAATCATTAGCCCTAAGACTTTGATGATGTTTGACTTATGCCTAATAGTTTTTACCATACAAGCAACTTTAGTGCTGTTCTAGAATTGTACTAGAATTAACTTTTAATTTTAACTATTTAATATAGCTCATGAATTTACATTACCAAACCAAGAAGCATAAATTCAGCTTTAATCAGCAGTCATTCATTTAATAAATATTCGAGAACCTACCGCATACCATGCATTGTTCTAGATGCTTAGGGTATGTTGGTAAACAAAATAACCATAGTCATCTGCCCTCATTGAGCTTACATGCTAGTGAGGGGAGAGAAACAATAAACAAACTACATAACAAATAAGTAATTTATAAGGTGTGATAGAATGTGGTCGGTGCTTTGGAAAAAATTAAAAGGAAAGTAAGGAGAAACAGAAAGGTTGGGATGGAATGGGGGTGAGGAGGAAGGGTGGATAGCAGCTTTAAATGGCGTGGTCTAGATAGACCTCTTTGAGAAGGTGGCATTTGACCAACACTTGAAGAAAGTAAGGGAGTCTAAAGGAAGAGTATTCAGGTAGAAGGAACAGCTAGTGCCCCCGGGTCCTCCCTCGGAGGGAGCAAGCCGAGAGTGTCGGAGAAACACGGTCACTTATACTTAGAGACCCATGCCAAGAAAGGCCTCCTTCGATGATGCCTGTGTCTTCCAGTGATGCGATCAATGATTTTCCCAGCTCTGCTTTGGCCTTTTGAACCTGGAATGGAGCTTGTTCTTTCTTAGGTTCTCTGTCCACAGCTCAGAAGGGAAGCATATATTGACGTAACTTCTTGATGCTGTATGTGAGGTCTCTCCGTTTCCCTGCTCCCTGAGCTCCCTTTGCAACATCTCTGCAGAAGGAACAAATTTCTTTTTTCTCCAGAGGGCTTTCTGGCCATGTTCATGCAATTTTCCTTAAATTGAATGGCTAAAAAAAATAAAAAATAAATAAAAACAAACAAAAACTAAAACCCCTTCTTGAGCGTAAATGTAGTAACTGTCCTCTCTTTCAATTGAAAATTTTCCCAATTTCAGAGGAAAGAACCTTAGCATCTCTATCACGTATTGAAAATTAACGTGAAATTAAACTGAATAATTGAGAAAATAATTGAGTAATTTCTTTACTCATATGTGCCAGCATCTAGACTGCCAAACTGATTTGTGTGAAGAGCTTTGGTAAAGAGTCCCTTCACCTCCATTTTAGAAGATTTTACAACATAAAATACTTAAAATAGAAAACCTAGTCTTTAAACAGAACTTACAGCATATTTTTTTTGCTATGCTATAATAATTATTTCTTACAGAAAAGTGTTACTAAGAGGTATGCATTTTCCTTTTTTGTCATTTTGTCTTTGTTTTAAACAGATATTGTTATCAAGGACACATTTCGACTTTTTTTAAGTTCCATGCCTAGTAAGACATTTCCTGTTACAGTTCTTCAAAACTCTGTCAAGGTAACGTATGGTTGGCCTGTAACATGATTAGCCTCAGGGTGTTCACCAAGAGGGTCCAGGAAGCCCAGGCTTGTGCCAGGTTGTGTCAGAGTCCAGGTGGCCCAGGTGGGGAAGTGGGAGTCAGTGTCCCTTCACTGGAGAGTGAGCAGGGAAAGAATTTACCAGGCCATTGCCCATCCTTACGTGCCCTAGTGCGGCTGGTCTTTCAACACCTGCACTCTTCCCCTCTATAAGAAAATCTCAAGGATGCAGAGGAATGAGTACAGAACCGCTCCCAGAGTTAAGAGAATGTGTCAGCATTTGGGAAACAGGAAGGCCCACAGGGAGTATGGTTGCTGGATTGCAAGGCTGGAAGTTTCCAGTATATGAGAAGCCTCTGCATATGAATGATCACCCAGGAACCAGGGATGCCTCTTCCCTGTCTGCCCTGTGCCATCAAGGCAAGGTGTGGGGTGATGCCATATGTTGAGATGACCAGAAAATCCAGTGCAGAAAGTCTAAGCATCCTTTCTGGTCCATATTTAGAGAAATGGACACCAAATGGAAGTGTCTGAGGTTCTTGTTGAGGTGGTTCACACACTATAGGTCTGAGGACCCCCTATTCTCCAGAGACTGAGGCGGAGCAAGATACAGAGCAGGCGCAAACAGGGCAGGAATGCCTCCCAGGCATTGGTTATTTACGTCCCCTCACTGGCTTCAGCCTATTTGTGTTATTCGGAAATAATGCATATCTGTACAACCACCCTCTCTGCCGCGGGTGTCTCTACAGGTAACCAGTGAGCCTCCAAAAGGTTTACGTGCAAATATCAGACGAGCATTTACTGAAATGACACCTTCATTTTTTGAAGAAAATATACTTGGAAGAAAATGGAGACAAATAATATTCGGCGTTTGTTTCTTCCATGCAATTATTCAGGTACACTCAATTTGTATTTTAATAGAGACAAGAAGTGTATTAGGTTAAAAATAAATCAATAAAAAGAATTAAATAGAAGCTTACAAATGGCATTGTGAAATGCTGAGGGCCCTGTTCTGTCTGAACCCAAGCTGTTTTAACTCAGTCCCTGATCTCTGTACACCCCTTGCCTCTGTATCTCACAGCTTTGCCTCCCAGCTCTGCTCTGACCTAAGGAGCGCCATCTCCTGGCTGAATGCAGGAGGTCAAATTCAAGAACACGAAATTGATCTCCACAGCTGTGCTTCACTCGCAAAATCTGCTTCCCTTCCAGACTTTACTCCTGAAATCGGTGGTCCCATTCTCTCAATCACCTACACTCAGAGTTTCAGGGTTATTTTTATTCTTCCTCCTTTACACATATATATCATGTCAGTCGGCAAGTCTTCATTTTTCTTACAATAATTTCACTCTTACCTGCTCCTGTTGGAGTGGGCTTAGACCCTTAACAGCTTCCTCCCTGTGATTAGAGCTCCAAGTCCCCTGAAAAGTGGCCTTCAACTGGGCACTCCTTTCCCCCCTCTGTTCAGACCTCACTGCCCTGATCTGGTGTCCATCCTGTGGCCTCGTACTGGGCACTCCTTTCACCCCTCTGTTCAGATCTCACTGCCCTGATCTGGTACCCATCCTGTGGCCCTTGTACTGGAATTCTGACTCTAGCTCCATATCTCTGTATGGGGTCTTGATTAGACAGGCTGCCTGGTTTTCAAATGTGTGTGGTCTGCAGATGAAGAATCAGTAGAGAAGAAACAAAGATTAAAGATGCAAAGTATGGGATAAATAAGTAAACAAGGTCCTAGAGGAGATCAGAGAGGCTGGGATTGGGGCTCCCAGTGGGAGGCCTATGTTCTACTAACAAAAGCAGCTGAGATGAGGGATGGTTTAAGACTTAGGGAAATTTTGAGATAGAGAGGAGGAAACATGGTACAGTTGCCAAGATACAGACCAACCTAAGTGTCCCTCAACAGATGAATGGATAAAAAAAGTGGTATATATATATACAATGGAATACTAATAAGCCATAAAAAAGAATAAAATTTTGCCATTTGCAGCAACATGGATGGACTTGGAGGGTATTACGTTAAGTGAAATAAGTCAGGCAGAGAAAGGAAAGACAAACACTATACGATATCACTTTATATGTGGAATCTAAAAAATACAACGGGGACTTCCCTGGTGGTCCAGTGGTAAAGAATCTGCCTTGCAATGCAGGGGACGCCAGTTCAATCCCTGGTCGGGGAGCTAAGATCCCACATGCCACGGGGGCAACTAAGCCTGCATGCCACAACTACTGAGCTCACACACCTCAACTAGAGAGCTTGCGTGCCACAAACTACACAGCCCACGCTCTCTGGACCCGGCTCACCACAACTACAGAGCCCACGGGCCCTGGAGCCTGAGTGCCACAACTAGAGAGAGAAAACCCGCACGCCACAACTATAGAGAAGCCCGCGTGCTGCAACTAAGGCCCAACGCAGCCAAAAATAAATAAATAAATAATAAATCTTTTTTTTAAGTTATTAAAAAAAAATACAACAGAGAGTTCCCTGGTTGCTCAGTGGTTAAGGCTCCATGCTCCCAATGCAGGGGGCTGGGGTTCAACCCCTGGTCAGGGAACTAGATCCCACATGCATGCCGCAAGTAAGAGTTCACATGCCACAACTAAGGAGCCCACATGCCGCAACTAAGGAGCCTGCCTGCTGCAACTAAGACCCAGTGCAACCAAATAAATAAATAAATAAATATTTAATTACAAAAAATAAATAAAAATTAAAAATACAACAAACTAGTGAATATAACAAAAAGAAGCAGATTCACAGATACAGAGAACAAAGTAGTGGTTACGGGGTGGGGAGGCTATCTGGGGTGGCGGAGGGGGAGGTACAAATTATTGGGTGTAAGACAGGCTCAAGGATGTATTATACAACACAGGGAATATAGCCAATATTTTGTAACAACTGTAAATGGGGTGTAACCTTTAAAAATTGTATAAAATTTTTAAAATAAATTTAAAGGGACTTCCTTGGTGGCACAGTGATTAAGAATCCGCCTGCCAATGCAGGGGACACGGTTTTGAGCCCTGGTCCAGGCAGATCCCACATGCTGCGGAGTAACTAAGCCTGTGCACCACAACTACTGAGCCTGCACTCTAGAGCGCATGAGCCACAACTACTGAGCCCACGTGCCACAACTACTGAAGCCTGCACACCTAGAGCCCGTGCTCCACAACAAGAGAAGCCACCAAAATGAGAAGCCCATGCAATGCAAAGAAGAGTAGCCAGGACTCACGGCAACTAGAGAAAGCCCACACGCAACAACGAAGACCCAATGCAGCCAAAAATAAATAATTAAATTTTTAAAATAATAAAAATTTTTAATAAAAAATAAATTTAAGAAAAGAGGAGGGAACATGGGACCAATCCTCTGATACAATTAGTAGTTTAGAATTAAGAAATTAGGTGAGATAGGGAGATAACAAAGAAAGGGAAAGATTTCACTATGGGGAGTTATGAAACAAGAATTGAGATTCTGGGTATCAGTTTAAAAAAAAAGGCCAATATAGAGAAGTCAGCTTATAAGCAGCACATCACACATGACTGAAAAGCCTGGATGATAGACTTCTTAGAAGAGTTGGGGGCAGCTCTCTCCACCAGATGGGTGATTAGTGTCAATATTTTTATGCCAAAAGACTCTAGGTGGGTTAGTTTTCCCTATTTTGATGGAGAAATATTTTATTTTACCATGAAGAACAAATGTTCATTTGACAAGTCTATCACATTTTCACATTTCTCATAATATAAAATTTTCTTTTGGAAAATTGACAAAAGGCCACTGTTGGAGGAAGAGGTGCCTGCCCTGTTTGGTGACAGTCAAACTGAAAGCCTGGCTCAAATTGAATGTCATGATTTTAACCAATTTTGCACAATGAGGATGCTCAACTTCAACAGAAACCTTTTAGTTTTCAGTATTTTACACAATTAATTTTATCAAACTTTAAGACCATTTTCATTTTCTATTCTAGGAGAGAAAAAAGTTCGGCCCTCTTGGTTGGAATATCTGCTATGAATTTAATGACAGTGACAGGGAATGTGCTTTACTGAACCTCAACCTTTACTGTCAAGAAGGAAAGATTCCCTGGGATGCATTGATTTACATCACTGGTCAGTATGCCCACATGGTCTGATGTCCAGCTGTGCACCACACAGTTGTTAGTTTATGCCCACCTGGCTTATACCAAAACGATGTCCTCCCAAGCCTTTGGTGATGGTGGTGATGACTTCTGATACTGCCTTTGAGAAGATAAGACCATGATAAGAATATCATAAGAATATTTACACATAGGAAATGGGATGAATGTTTTCCCAAATAATAATAGCAAAAACTTAGATAGCTCTTGCTACATGCTAAGCATGTTTTAAGCATGTCCCATGAATTAGCAGATTTAATCCTCACAACAACCCTATAAGTTGAAAACTATTATATCCCTATTTTACACACGAGGAACCTGAAGAACAAGGGTGAAACCAAGATTTAAAGGCAGGCAGTCCAGCCTCCAGAGTCTGTGCTCTTAAATTCAAAAAATCTAAACATGATTGACTAGTCGAGACCTGTTGCGTTAGGGGTACTTACGAAAAAGGAAAAACTATTTCAGGAATTACAATTTTTAACAAATATGAACTGTGGCCAAATGAGATCTTACTGCCAAAATCAGATACAATTTAGACCATGTAGACCCAAATAATGAAGAACAGATTCCCACTGGGAGGTGAGGGAGGGAGAGAGCAGAATGGGAATGGATGGTTTTCATTGGTGAACAAGGGAAATGGGGAACAGCAGAGAGGTATCAGCTGACCTAGAGCCTCGAACAGCACGTGACACCTTGGAACATGTTTGAGTGAAGGACAGCAAAACAGTATGGAAATGGATGAGGACCCATCCCCAAGGTGGACCAAGAGAAGTGGGCATGGAACCTGGGAAGCTACTTTGTACTCCTGCTCTCAGCCACTCCTGTGTGGCCAACATTGCTTAACGTAACAGTGAGTTAGGCAGAATCCTTCTCTGGCACCCTCTATGTATCCTGAATTTTCTGCTTCCTAGCTTTTCTCTCCCTTCCTTCTCTCCTAGAACACTTGACCTTTCTGGTTACCTCAATTTCTACTGCTGTGGAAGTAACCGTGTTTTGAAAAGGATAGAAAGGAATGAGACAAAGATGTATCTGCTCTCATCACTACTATTCAGTGTTGTGCTGAAGGTTCCAGCCAGGGAAATTAGACAAGGAAAAGAAATCAAAGACATCCAGATTAGCATGGAAGAAGTAAACTTATCTTTATTTGCAAATGACAAGACCTTGCATGCAGAAAGTCCTAAGGAATTCATACACACGCACACACACACACACACACACACACACACACAACTGGAAGTAAGAAATGAGTTTGGCAAGGTTGTAGGATACAAAGTCAATATTCAAAAATCAACTGCGTTTCTATACACTGGCAATGAACAATTAGAAAATACTTTTAATTCTATTCATGATAACATCAAAAAGAATAAACTGCTTAAGAATAAATTTACCAAAGAAGTGCATATTTGTGCACTGAAACCTGCAAAACACTGCCAAAGAAAATTAATCTAAATAAATGAAGAGACATGACATGCTTGTGGATTGAGAGACACAATATTGTGAAAGTAGCAATAATCCCCACACTGATCTATAGATTTAACACAATCCCTATCAAAAGCTCAGCTGACACTGTTGCTGAAATTGGCAAGCTGATTACATTTGGATGGAAATGCAAAGGGCCCCAAAAAGCAAAAACAATCCTGAAAAAAAAGAATGAAGTCAGAAGAATTACATTTCCCAATTTCAAAAGTTATACAAAGCTACAATAATCAAGACAGTGTGAGACAACAAGGACTTACTGTATAGTACAGGGAACTCTATTCAATATCTTGTAATAAACTATAAAGGAAAAGAATCAGAAAAAGATATATAAATATATAAACATATATGTGTAAACAAATCACTGCTGTACACCTGAAACTAACACAATATTGTAAATCAACTAAATTCAATTTAAAAAAAAACAATATGGTACTGGCATAAAGATAGACATATAATCAATGGAACAGAATTGAGAATCCAGAAATAAACCCTTATATTTATGGTTAATTTATTTTTTTAATAAATTTATTTATGTATTCATTTTTGGCTGTGTTGGGTCTCTGTTGCTGCACGTGTGCTTTCTCTAGTTGCAGCGAGTGTGGCCTACACTTTGTTGCAGTGCACGGGCTTCTCTTTGTGGTGGCTTCTCTTGTTGGGGAGCATGGGCTCCAGGCACGCGGGCTTCAGTAGTTGTGGAACATGGGCTCAGTAGTTGTGGCTCACGGGCTCTAGAGCGCAGGCTCAGTAGTTGTGGCGCACGGGCTTAGTTGCTCCAAGGCATGTGGGATTTTCCCGGGCCAGGGCTCAAACCTGTGTCCCCTACATTGGCAGGCAGATTCTTAACCACTGCACCACCAGGGAAGTCCCTGGTCAATTTATTTTTAACAAAGGCGCCAGGACAATTCAATGGGGGAAGGAGAGTCTTTTCAATAAATGATGCTGGGACAATTGGATATCCATCTGCGAAAGAATGAACTTGGATTCTTATCTCACACCATACAAAAACTTAATTCAAAATGAGTGATATATCTAAATATAAGAGCTAAAACTATAAAACTCTTAGGAGAAAGCATATAAGTAAACCTTCATGACTTTGGGTTAATAATGGCTTCTTAGATATGACATAAAAAGCACTAGCAATAAAAGAAAAATAATAAATTCAACTTCTTCAACATGTAAAACTTTTACACTTCAGCAAACACCATCAAGAAAGTGAAAAAGGAAGCCACAGACTGAGAGAGAATATTTGCAATCATGTATCTGATAAGGCACCTATAAACGAAGTATATAAAGAACTCCAACAACAGTAAGAAGAAAAATAATCCAATTTTTAAATGGGCAAAAGATTTGAATGTACATTTTGCAAAAAAAGACATACAAATGCCTAATAAGCTCACTTAGTCATTAGGAAAATGAAAATTAAAGCCATAATGAGATACCACTTTACACCCATTAGGATGACTATAATAAAAAAAGACAGTAACAAGTGTTAGCAAGGATGTGGAGAAAGTGGAACCCTCATACATAGCTGGTGACAATGTAATATGTTTCTGCTGCTTTGGAAAATGTTTTAATAGGTTTACCATATGACCCAGAAATTCCATTCCACGCCTAGTTATATACCAGGGAAAATAAAAACTCATGTCCACACCAAAACTTGTACAGAAATGTTCATAACAGCATTATTCATAATCCCCAGAAGTGGAAGCAACATGAATGTCTATCAACTGATGAATGGATAAAGTGAGGTATATCCATACAATATTACAAATGTAATAGTACTCCACCATAAAAAAGTAATAAGGTACTGATACATGCTCCAACTTGGATAAACCTCAAAAACTTTATGCTAAGTAAAAGAAGCCAGACACAAAATATCGCATGTTGTATATTCCATTTATGTGAAATTTCCAGAAAAAGCAAATATACAGACAGAAAGTAAGATAGTGATTGCATGGGGCCAGGGATAAGAAATGGACAGTGACTGCAAATGGGCACAAGATTTATTTGGGGGGATGATAGAAATGTTCTAAAATTAGATCATGGTGATGGTTACACAACTTTGTAAATTTACTAAAAACCATTTAATTATACATGTAAATTTTAAGTGACATAATTTTCAAGGTGTAGCTCATCAAAAATGTTAAAAAAAAAACAATAGGAGAAAAAAAGGCAACGCTTTATCCAGGCAATGATATTTGCTTGTGGTGGGATTTTAGGCAGTCATTTATGGATTAATCCAGAAAATCCAGGTTAGTACCACTATGTTAAATGCTGGAAATACAAAGATGATGTAGTCCCTGCCTACCAAAAACTCATGGAGTGGAGATAATAAATAAATGATAATATGGTATGACAATTACCAAAATAGAAGTGTATGGAAAATGCTGTGGGAATTCAGAAGGAGCAAATAACGCTACCTGGAGGAATCTGGGAAAGCTCCACCAAGGAGGCAATGGTTGAGTGGGCCACTGAATGGTAGGTTGGGCTCAGCAGGACAGAAGAGGCAGGAGAGCACACTGGCAGAGAGAACAGTGATGGTAAAGCCCAGCAGTGTCAGGATGTGGCATGCCTGTAGACACTGTGAGTAGTTCATGAGTGCCAGAGCAGAGTATAAAGAAGAGATGTATATGGAGGAAAGCTTTATCTTCAACAAAACTAAAAAAATGGTGATCTGCAGGCACATCTTGAAAGCCTGTGTGTGTTGTTAACAAATTTGGGCTCTACCTTATAAGCAACGGTTGGCAATTATAGTCTTTTAGGCTGGGAACAGGTGCAACCGCTTATAAAGCTATAACAAAAGCAAGGTGAAGAATTGAACAAGGGGATACAGCAACACCAAAGGGGAGACTAGACAGGAGAGAATAAACAGAGAAAGATTAAGGAGGCTTTAAATATGGGAAGGTATTTGGGGTTTGGTGGGGGGGTCAGTCCTTAAAATTTTATAGAGTAAGCTACAGTGATGCCTAAGTCCAAGAGACAGCTCTGAGCTCAAAGTGGGCAAAGACAGTGCCAAACCTAAGGCCTATCCAGTTTGTGTCGGGCCATCCCTGAGCCAGCCCACAGGGATAAGAATGGAAGAGAAGGGGAAGACACCACATCAGGATTTGCAACAAGACCCTCAGGAACTGTGATGCCTGGGCCAGGACAGGTGGTTGACGTGAATGGTAGATGCCCCCTCCCAACATCTGTCTTCTAAACCCAGAAGACTCCTTCCTAAAAGTAAGCCTAAAATTGAGTCGTCTACCCTGAATCAAATTATTCGAGTCTCTGGTTTACTCACTTTGATCCAAGAAAAACATAACACTAAATCTGGATGCAGAATCACAAAGTCTGATGATTTTTAAAGCAAATATTTCCGTGCTTCTTCTCAAAACACAAATATTTTTGTTTAAAAAAATTTTTTTTGGCCCTGCCGCACGGCATGTGGGATCTTAGTTTCCCAACCAGGGATAAAACCCGGGGCCCCTACAGTAGAAGCATGAAGTCTTAACCACTGGACCACCAAGGAAGTCCCCGAAATTTTTTTAGAATAATGCACTTCAGGGCAACTCTTTCTTCTCACCAGTGACTAATTATTGGAGTCTGCGTTTTCCCGGCTACCCTCCTTTCCCAGACACCATGATGCAATTGAAGAAACTTGACCTTTATATTCCCATCTAGCCCTCAGGATCCAAGTTAGTCTGAAGCTAGATGGACCCACCACAAAGATTTAACCCCACTTTGTGTTGCAAGATTTCCCAGAGAGTGACTGAAGAGTATTCTCAGGAAAGTACAGCAGCATCTCTTTCTTCCCTCTTAGAATTGCTAATACAGGGAGTCAGTTACTTGATCATCAGCTCTGGCACTTACTCCCCAACGTCCTCACTCTAAGTGGCTGAGCCAGTAAGACTGACCAGAAGTGCCTCAACAGGAGAGGCAAGATAGGTGCAAGCCAGGACGCTACTATCCTGGAAGAAATAAATTATTGAGATTCCAAACACAAATAACTTACTGTCAACCAACCATCTCAGCTTGAAAAAGAATTTAAAAAAAAAAATCTTCTTGACATAATGAAAGAGATGGAGATGAGAATGGATGAACATTTAAAGGATTCAGAAGTTGGCAATATCAGTATCATAAGTAGAATCCTTTTCAGAACACTACAGAGGTGAATAATGAATTGTAGCAATGGGTCTGGAATTTTTCCAAGGAATTATATCATCCAGCAGTACAATCATTCCAATGCAGAATAGATATCTTTCCTACTTGTAACTTGGGGATGACGATGGAGCATAATTTCTCTGTGGAAAGAGATGGGATACCAATAAATTGTAATTCCCCATAACATAATTTCTGTGAGGCAAATTGTCTCCTTCACTATGGATCTATCTTTCTTCCTTGGCTTAATATCAATGATTTATAAGGTATGTATAGAGTTTGAATAGCTTTTTGTAAATGTTTTGGTTTCATTTAGCTCATTGGCCCCCAAAAGAAGCAGTGGTTCATGGAAAGTATGTCTGTTTTAGAATACTACAGTCAATGATGGGATAAGACACAAAATCAATATTTTTGAAGAAAAAAACAGGAAGAAGAAAGAAATATAAACAGATCTCACTGGCTTTAGTTTCAGTTATTTGGGAAAAGCAAAATAATTAGGGGAGAGAACATATACTAGATTTTTTTCTGCTTTTTAAAAGTTGACTTTTATTATCTTTGGGGGTGGAGTAATAGAAGAAACTCAATGTGCTATTTCCACTTTCAGTACCAAATAAATGTGTGAATAAATAAACCTATTAGAATGTGGGTATGCATATCAATTAAAAGCAAACAATGTTTTTAAATGCAAACTTCTTTTTCAGGTGAAATTACATATGGTGGTAGAGTTACAGATACCTGGGATCAAAGATGCCTTCGTACTGTTTTGAAAAGATTTTTTTCTCCTGAAACATTACAAGAGGATTATAAATATTCTGAATCAGGTGAGTGACTTTTCAATATCATGGAAAACAACTTTTTCTAAGAAGTCGTTGACAGCATCTTTCAGTTTTCCATCCAGGAGCTGTCTGTGTCCAGTCCTCACAACCCAGACCCCACACCCTCCCATCCTCATGCTTGACCACCTTCAAAATAGCTTTGGTTGTAAGAGTACGAAGATACCTATTGTACAATAATCATTTTGAATTATTTCTGCTCTAAAATGGGTGGTATTCTAAGTGTGTTTTCAAAGTTCCGTAAATTCGGAACACACCTCTCAGTAGCATATCCCTGGGTTCTCAGAACTTTGAAATGTTCTGCAGGTTAACACTCTGAAAGGTTAGGACACTGATTAGATGTAAAGGCCTCAAGAAAAGGTAAAGAAACTAGACACAGAGATGAAGGCGAGGTAAAACCATCCCTGTTTCTCTGTAAGGCAGCTGATTATAGCCACCATCTGAACAGACAGAGAAGCACCAAACCTGGCAGTACTCAAAGCTCATCTATTTGAGACATATCGCCTTCTGTGTTTTCAATAACAGGTATCTATTTTGCACCCTTGGCTGACAGCCTACAAGAGTTTAAAGACTACATTGAAAACCTGCCTTTGATAGATGACCCAGAAATATTTGGAATGCATGAAAATGCCAACCTAGTTTTCCAGGTATGTGGCCTTTGAACTTAAAAGACATATTCATATTGTGTATATAAACCTGAAACATCAGTAGTCACCTCACTGGCTCTGTAAATTATAATCTTCTTAAATAAATAAATGAAATAAATGTTTCACCTCGACTTCAACATCTGGTTCCAATTTAGCCTGTTCCCCCTGGATCCTTCACAGAATCCTAAAATCGTCATTCATCTTCTTGTCACCAGCCACCCCCTCACCTTCCAGCCTCTGCTTA
This sequence comes from Hyperoodon ampullatus, assembly GCF_949752795.1. Taxonomy (NCBI): domain Eukaryota; kingdom Metazoa; phylum Chordata; class Mammalia; order Artiodactyla; family Ziphiidae; genus Hyperoodon; species Hyperoodon ampullatus. The sequence continues at coordinate 9,166,823 of NC_136928.1, forward strand.
GTCCATAATCTACCTGCTAGTCTCCTGAAACATGGGGATTTGGATGATAATCCAGACCATCCTTTTTCTTTTGCACTCCTCCCTCCATGCTGGGCATATTTGTAACATATTTCACAAAGAGTTATGGACCCCCCCCCAGATGAGTAGGTTATGAAAATACAATAGCAAATATCCAAGGCAGAGAAATTAAAACACTGTTCTTATGTAATATTGTACATGTACTTATGTAATATTGTACATCAACTATATCTCAATTTTTAAAAATAATTTAAAAATTAAATTAAATTAAAAAATAAAAGTACAGTTCATCAAGGTGACAGTACCAGACCACAGCAGTAGGTCCAAAGAGCAAACTGGACAATTTTACTTCCCCAAGACCCTCTGATGCCACACCATTACCTAAGGGTAGTCCGAGCTCCTCAGTATGGCAATCAAGGATCCCCCATGACTGGGCCATTACATACCCTTCCAGTTTTATTATCTGTCATAGTCTGGCATCTTTAGGTGAACCAAAGCCATGAAAAGAGGTATGTCCCTGGAGCCCTGGAATACTCTAAAGGTTGGAGACTAGGTTGGCCTCACGAAGCTGAAGGGAATCACCTTTCTTTTCAACTTAAATTTGGCCCCTACAAGTTAGAGACAAATTAGAGGGTAAGGTCTGCCTAGATATCAAAGAATCCATGCAAAACAACAGTGGAAATTCTCAATGATCATGTTCTCAGAGAACATGACATGACCTATGTCATGTTCTCTGCCCTAAAAATTGCTTTGCTATTCAGTGAAGAGTTGGAATATCTTATTTTTCCTGATTCTACTTTCAGGAGGAAAAAGAGGTGGCCAAACCTAGTGTTACTATTCAATTATCTGACTGTTTGTTCTGGAGTGGGTGGGTGTGGAGGTGAGAGAAGGGAGAGAGGAATGTGGAAATGGTAGGCTCACTGCATCCTGCGAGAAGCACAGGACTTTCGGGTGGAGTAACACTCTTGGCAGTATATACCTGGGAATGTAGTTTTTTATGTTTTCAATGGTTCAGAATGACTGAGAATGAGACAGTAGGCATGTAGTGAGCCCCAAGTTATGTTTTTCTTCCCAGCCTCCCTTCCTTCATTTTTCTGGTACAGTACATCCCCTACTCCCACCTCTTTCCTTTGGGAAAATTTCCCCTTCCTCATTCCATTAGATTCTGGTAAAACTTCCAACCACTCTCTACCTTCACAGAGGTAGGCATGTAACTCAGGCCTGGCCAAAGGCAGCACAACTTCACCCAGCCCCTGGAATTGGTCCAAGGAGCAGGGACATGGCCCACACTAGGTGCAAGAGATTCCTTTATAGGATATATAGATCCTAGGATGGAGGAGGGAGGAAAATTTCTTTCCTCTGTAATCACTGGCTACGATGCTGCATATCTGCAGCATTCTGTGCCCTCAGCCCTGACCCCCCTACCTCTTCTTCCTACCAAATGGAAGAAGATCATCTGCCATAGGAAAGAATGAGAGAAACAACCAAATATGCACAAAAGAGAGAGTGCTAGATCCATCCATGCCTGAAACCCACATAACTTGTGTCCTCTTCTTCCCAGCTATATGTGCCAACAGACCCCTTCTCTTTGCTTTAGCTGGTTTAAGTTAGACAATTCTGCCTCTTGCCATCAACAGAGATTTAATGCAAAAGATACAAATGATTCCTTCTTCAGACCAGCAAACTATACTTACATAGATGCGTACTAGAGACTAGTAAAGAAAATTGAGCCTGGCTGCACTAAATGTTTCAAGACTTTTGTCTAACCAAGAAGTCAAGAACTAAAATGGAAAAGTCATAATATTAAACAACTGGCACTGAGCAGGGAAACCAAACTATTTAACTGTAACATTAAGCAAATAATGTCGCATATGTGTTTAGGACCTAATGAATATGTCAAAAGTAATGTTTGAAAGAAGATCTATTATGTAAAATATAATTTTTACAATCAAGATCTGTAATCCCAGGTTCTGAACTCTTTTCTTAGGTAAGTGGATAACGAGCATTGTGACTGGTATAAAGAAAACCTCTAAGAGGTTCCAACAAATATACATAAGAAGATACTGTGTTTCTGAATTTAAAAAAAAAACTAGAACAATTGAGAATATTTAATTGACCTTGGAAAAGGAATTTCTAAGCATAAAAAGCAATTGAAAAATAAATCACATTAGAAAGAGCCAGAACATTTGAGTATATCCAAAGGTCATAAGAAAATTAAAAGACAAATGACAAAGCAAAACATCTTTGAAACAGACAAACAACAACAACAAAAACAGAAAAAGTTAACTGTCCACACATGGGACACTTTCCAGAATAGACCATATGTTAGACCACAAATTAAGTATCAATAGTTTTAAAAAGATAAATATCATACAAATTATCTTCTCCAACTACAATGGGATAAAATTTGAAATCAATAAAACTAATGTAATCAAAACACTTGTACTGCATAAAGACAGACATATAGACTGATGAAGTAGAATAGAAAGCCCAGAAATAAACCCTCACATATATGGTCAAATGATTTTTGGCAAGGGTGTCAAGACCATTCAATGGGGAAAGGACAGTCTTTTCCACAAACAGTACTTGGAAAACTGGACATCCACATGCAAAAGAATGAAGTTGGACCCTTACGTAACACCATATACAAAAATTAACTCAAAATGGATCAAAGGCCTTAATGTAAGAACTAAAACACCATGCACAAAAATAAACTCAAAATGGCTGAAAGACCTAAATGTAAAGCCAAACACTATAAAACTCTTAGAGGAAAACAGGCAGAACACTCTATGACATAAATCACAGCAAGATCCTTTTTGACCCACCTCCTAGAGTAATGGAAATAAAAACAAAAATAAACAAATGGGACCTAATGAAACTTCAAAGCTTTTGCAGAGCAAAGGAAACCATAAACAAGATGAAAAGACAACCCTCAGAATGGGAGAAAATATTTTCAAATGAAGCAACTGACAAAGGATTAATCTCCAAAATATACAAGCAGCTCATGCAGCTCAATAGCAAAAAAACAAACAACCCAATCCAAAAATGGGCAGAAGACCTAAATAGACATTTCTCCAAAGAAGATATACAGATTGCCAACAAACACATGAAAGAATGTTCAACATCATTAATCATTAGAGAAATGCAAATCAAAACTACAGTGAGGTATCACCTCACACAAGTCAGAATGGCCATCATCAAAATATCTACAAACAGGGCTTCCTTGGTGGCACAGTGGTTGAGACTCCACCTGCCGATGCAGGGGACACGGGTTTGTGCCCCGGTCCGGGAAGATCCCACATGCCATGGAGGAGCGGGGCCCATGAGCTATGGCCTCTGAGCCTGCGCGTCCGGAGCCTGTGCTCTGCAACGGGAGAGGCCACAACAGTGAGAGGCCCGCATACTGCAAAAAAAAAAAAAAAAAAAATCTACAAACAATAAATGCTGGAGAGGGTGTGGAGAATAGAGAACCCTCTTGCACTGCTGGTGGGAATGTAAATTGATACAGCCACTATGGTGAACAGTATGGAGGTTCCTTAAAAAGCCAAAAATAGAGCTACCATACCACCCAGCAATCCCACTACTGGGCATATACCCGGAGAAAACCATAATTCAGAAAGAGTCATGCACCCCAATGTACATTGCAGCTCTATTTACAACAGCCAGGACATGGAAGCAACCTAAATATCCATCGACAGATGAATGGATAAAGAAGATGTGGCACATATATACAATGGAATATTACTCAGCCATAAAAAGAAATGAAATTGAGTTATTTGTAGTGAAGTGGTTGGACCTAGAGACTGTCATACAGAGTAAAGTAAGTCAGAAAGAGAAAAACAAATACCATATGTTAACACATATATATGGAATCTAAAAAAAAAAAAAAAAGGTTCTGATGAACCTAAGGGCAGGACAGGAATAAAGATGCAGATGTAGAGAATGGACTTGAGGACACGGGGAGGGGGAAGGGTAAGCTGGGACAAAGTGAGAGAGTGGCATGGACATATATACACTACCAAATGTAAAATAGATAGCTAGTGGGAAGCAGCCACATAGTACAGGGAGATCAGCTTGGTGTTCATGTCCACCTAGAGGGGTGGGATAGGGAGGATGGGAGAGAGACGCAAGAGGGAGGAGATATGGGGATATATGTATATGTATAGCTGATTCACTTTGTTATACAGCGGAAACTAACACACCATTGTAAAGCAATTATACTCCAATAAAGACGTTTCTTAAAAAAAAGAACTAAAAATATAAAACTCTTGGAAGAAAACATAGGACAAAAAGCTTCATGACATTGGATTTAGCAATGATTTCTTGGATATGACACCAAAGGCAGAAATAACAAAAAAAACAACAGACAAATTGGACTTCATGAAAGTTTATTTTATTTTAATTTTTTCATTTTAATTCAACAGAGAGAAAGGCAACCCACAGAATGGGAGAAAATAGTCATAAATTATATACCTGATAAGGGATTAATATCCAGAGTATATAGAGAACTCCTAAAACCCAACAACAAAAAAACAAACAACCCAATTCAAAAATGGGCAAAGGACTTGAATAGACATTCCTCCAAAGAGAAATGTAAAATGGCACAGCCTCTGTGGAAAACAGTGTGGCAGTTCCTTAAAAAAAAAAAAAATAGATTTACCATATAATCCAGCAATTCCACTTCTGGGTATATACACAAAAGAATTGAAATCATGGACAAAAACAGATATTTGTGCACCCATGTTCATAGCAGCATTATTCACAATAACTAAAACATGGAAGCAACCCAAGTGTCCATCAGTGGATGAATGGATAGGAAAAAATGGTGTATACATACAATGGAATATTATTAGCCTTCAAAAGGAATGAAATTCTGCACAACATGGATGAACCTTAAGGACATGACACTGAGTGAAATAAGCCAGTCAAATAAAGAAAAATACTGCATAATTACATTTATATGAGGTATTTAGAGTAGACAAAATTTTGGAGACAGAAAGTAGGATGGTGGTTGCTAGAGGCTGGTGAGAAAAGGAAATGAGGAGTTATTGTTTAATGGGTACAGAGTTTCAGTTTTCCAAGATGAAAAGAGTTATGGAGATGAATGGTGGTAACAACATTATTAGTGTATTTAATACCACTGAACTGTACAGTTAAAAATAGTGCAGATAGCAAATTTTATATTATGTGTATTTTACAACAAGAAAAAAATAGAAAATAGTTAATTATCTTTATTATAGAATTATCTCCTATAAATCAATAGTAATAAACACTAAAAATCAAAAATGTACAAAATATATAAATAATTTATAAAGACAATACAGATAGCCAATGAACTTATTTTTTAGATGTTTAACTCTACTAATCCTCAAAGAAGTGCAAACCAGTGAAAAACTATTTTGTCCATCAAATTGGAAAGGATTTTTTAAGCATTGATAGCAATTCTTACAAAGACAGAAAGACAGGTCCTCTGATACACTATTGTTGGGAGTGTAAGTTGATACAGTGTTGTTAGAAATCAATGTAATAATACACAGTTTAAAAATATGCCTTTGGTAATATATCATTTAAAGAACGTAAATGATAGTGGATGAAATTCATATATAGATATTCTATTCACAGAGTTCTAAAAAAAATTTGAAAAATAGAAATATCCAAAAAGTAAATAAACAACTATATTAATTATAGTGCATTCAAACCACCGAGGATCAGTCACTTAAAACAAGACTCATGAAGATTTTTCAATGGTATGAGAAAATGTTCATGAAATTGAAAAAGAATAAATACTACATAAATTGTATGGGCTCAATATTTAAAACTATATGCACACATATACAGAAAATGTCCAGTGGGTGGGGGAGGTAAACTAAAGTTATAAATATCTCTGAAAAGCAAGATCATGAATAATTTTTCTTTATACTTTTCTGTGTTTCTAAATTTTCAATAATAAGCTATAATACTTTTCTAAATTCTACCACTCTATTTTTTTTTTTTTTTTTTTGGCTGCACCCCATGGCATGCGGGATCTTAGTTCCCCAACCAGGGATTGAACCCATGCCCTCGGCAGTGAAAGCGTGGAGTCCTAACCACTGGACCGCCAGGGAATTCCCCATAATACTTTTCTAATTGAGAAAATGTTGGGGTTTTTTTATTGAAGTATAGCTAACCTACAATGTTGTGCCCATCTCTGCTGTACAGCAAAGTGACTCAGTTATACACATAGAGACGTTCTGTTTTTTATATTCTTTTCCATTATGGTTTATCACAGGATATTGAATCTAGTTCCCTGAACTACACAGTAGGACCTTGTTTATCCATCCATTGTTTATCCAGTGTTTATCCATCCTATATATAGTAGTTTACATCTGCTAATCCCAAACTCCCAGTCCTTCTCTCCCCCACCCCCCACCCCCCTGCTCTCTATGTCTGTGAGTCTCTTTGTTTTGTAGATAGTTTCATTTGTGCCATATTTTAGATTCCACATATAAGTGGTATCATACGGTATTTGTCTTTCTCTTTCTGACTTACTTCACTTAGTATGATAATCTCTAGTTGCATCCATGTTGCTGCAAATGGCATTATTTCATTCTTTTTTATGGCTAAGTAGTATTCCATTGTATATATGTACTACATCTTCTTTATCCATTCATTTGTCAATGGACATTTAGGTTGTTTTCATGTCTTGGCTCTTGTGAATAATGCTGCTATGAACATAGGGGTGCGTGTATCTTTTTGAATTATAGTTTTGTCTGGATATATGCCCAGGAGTGGGTTTGCTGGTTCATATGGTAATTCTCTTTTTAGTTTTCTCAGGAACCTCCACACTGTTTTCCATAGTGGCTGCACCAACTTATACTCCCACCAACAGTGTAAGGGGGTTCCCTTGAGAAAATGTTATTTAAATAAAAGTATGTTCTAAAACTGAATTCTCATTATTTCTTCCTCACTTTCATAACTGCCTTTTAAATAATTAGCCAAAAACTGTTTAACCATTTTTTACTGTGGTAAAACACATGTAACATGAAATTTAGCATTTTAACCATTTTAAGTATACAGTTCAATGACATTCAGTAAATTCACATTGTTGTTCAACCAAAAATGTTTAACTATAACACTGAGAACTAAACACTATCATTTCCAATGAGCACATTTTACCAACTATATCTTCAATATAAAATTCCCTTGGTTTTGGCCACTGCCATTATTTCTCTAATAAACTACGTGTGCAAAATTATTTTTTTGAGAATTTGGTTCTTCACTGTTCTGTCTCTTCTCACCATTACAGTACAAAGAGACCAACACTTTAATCAACACCATACTTGAGGTTCAGCCAAGGTCATCTTCTGGTGGAGAGGGAAAGAGCAATGATGAGATTGTCCAAGAACTCGTTGCTTCTGTCCGGACCAGAGTTCCAGGTAGTAAGTAATTCCTAGCATACATGTACAACGGGACTTTTAGGAATAAACTCAGAAAGCTGAGTGATAGGCAGGTGTCCAAATCTGCTTATTATGCAGATTTTTTCTTTACAGAGAGAGCTCTTCTGATGTAGAGCTCTCCATTTATAGATGAGAAGCCTATAGCACCTTGACATCTTAACTGCCAGAAGCATGAGGAACAAGTTGGTTTCTAGCTCGATGTAACTTTAACCAGACTTTTTCCTGAGTTTTCTAATATCTCTAGACTTGTACTGTCCGAGACAGTAGCCGTTAGCCACATGTGATTATTTAAACTTTAAATTAAATTTAAAATTCATTTCCTCAGTTGCACTAGCCACATTTTAAGTGCTGCCATACTGAACAATGCCAATGGAGAACATTTCCATCATCATAAAATATTCTATTGGACAGCCCTGCTCTGGAATCCATTTCTTTTTTTTTTTTCTCCAAAAAGAGAGGTGGCTAGATTATTTCACTTTGTTTTCTAGTGAGTTAGGGAATCTTCCTGAATAATCACAGAGATCCACTTTCACACTTTTCTTAGACTGACTGTAGATTTAGATGTCTTAATATATTGTTCATGGCTGGAAATGTCATTATAGGGGAAAAAAGATGAGGCATAAAAAAAAAAAAACTAGTGACTGTAAAAGTAAACTGTGTTCCTGTCTCTATTCACAATACTCTGGCATCAAGTGTATGGTTTTCCCCCTACATTAGGCAGTTACTCTCTGGACACCAGCTGGGTGTCCTACAGTTCAGTTATGACTTTATCCAGAGTGGGCACAGACCCCACAGTTTAAGGGCTCAGTCCCACAAGACTGTCCCCACTTCAGATGCCAACAAGTCCCCAGGTTGTGACCTGTACTTCTGACCAACCAGCCATAAATCGAGGATTCCCACAACCCCCTTCTGGGGTTCAGTAATTTTCTAGAACAACTCACAGAACTCAGGGAAATGGTTATTTACATTTACCAGATTACTTTATATGATATAATAAAGGATAAAGATAAACAGCAAGATAAGGAAGTACATAAGGCAAGGTCCAGAAGAGTCCCAAGGGCAGGAGCTTTTGTCCCTCCTGGCACATGATGCATTCACCAACCCAGAAGCTCTCCAAACCCCTTCACTTAGGTCTTTATGGAAGTTTCATCACGTAGGCATGATTGATTAAATCACTAGCTTTAGTGATTAACTTAACCTCCAGCCCCTTCCCTCTCCCAGGAGGTCAGAGAGTAGAGGTAGAAGTTCCAACTCTCTAATCACATGGTTATTTCCCCTGACAACCAGCCCCGCATCTTTAGGGGTGGTCCAAGAGTCATCTCATTAACATACACTCAGGTGTGGTTAAAAGGGGCTTGTTATCAATAACAAAAGATGCTCCTTTCACCTTCATCACTCAGGAGCTATTTCAGGAGTTGGGGTCAAAAACCAACAATTACAGAAATGATGCTCCTATCACTCTTATCAATGAGGAAATTATAAGAGTTTTAGGAGCTCTGGCCAGAAGCTGGGGACAAAGACCAAAATACGTATTTCTTATTACATCACAGTAACACAGACTAGGTCTTGCCAATACTACGAAGGCCTCCAGAAAAGAAAGGACCTGTGTGACCTCAGAAGTCAGTTATGTTCCTCCTAAAGCAGCCCCACAAAAGACTCTCTTCTTGAGTGGAGAGTTATGTTGATATTTGAGTTATTTTAGGAAGCATTTTTAATAAACATAAGATGGTGGACTGGGTGGAAAAAGGGATGAAGATGGATGGATGGATGGATGGATGGAAGATGGATGGAAAGTTAGTATACTTGTTTCAGAGAGTTCCATTGACACCTAGGAAGTTTTTCTCTCCACGCTTCATAAAGTTTGTACTTTTACTGTGAAATGATAAGCCATGCCATCTGCTGAGACTGAGGGGCAGGGGTGCAATTGGCTCAACAAAAGAACTGAGGTTCCAAATAGCCCGAGGGGACTGACAAAAGGAGAAGAGTGTAGGCATGTAACCGCAGCCCTGTGGACCCAAGAGCTTGCACTTACCCACACTGTTGTGTGATTTTTCTACAGCAGCCAAAATGTGAGTGGTTAAGAGGAAATTGATGTACATATCTCAGAGCCACTTGTTTTCTCACACTTTACTCATCTATGTAAGGAAAATGCAGTCCCTTCATTTTTTAGAGCTTATATGAACCTCCACTGGGTGGATTGTAGGGAAAAAGAAGAGCACAATTTTCGATCCAGCTTGAAACATGGACCCATTTCACCATCCAGTCAGTCCCTTTGAACAACACTCAGTAACCTGGGATAAATGCTGTCTCTCTCCTCTCTCGGGGGGTGTCCTTCCCCCAAACCCTCCTCTCCTAGATGCAACACGGGTGTGTCGGGAAGAGCAAGCCTTACATACGCCGCATACACACAAGGCAGAGGAGACGACTCAGGACCCCTGGTACCTCTGATCTCAGGGATGTCCCTTGTCTACCAGGTAGCACTTGCCACTGAAGTCCGAGGGGCCTGACTCCCGTTCAGCCTAGGCCCCAGGGACCAGAGAAGTTGGCTTTAAGAAAGGTTAAGATAAGTGCATTCCAATAGCAATGTGATAAGGAGAGAAATCAACAATAATTGATCTGATGAATCAGCCGTCTGTGTTTCAGAAACTCTGGAGATGGAGAGCGCTTCTGAGAACCTTTTTGTCAAGGATTCTCATGGACGCCTTAACTCCTTGACCACTGTTCTTGGACAAGAAGTGGACCGGTTTAACAATCTGCTGAGGCTAATACACGTATGCACGCTCACTGCCATCCTTGTTATTGGGTATCAAAACTTTGTGCAGAAGTTTCCATTCCCATCACTTCAACATTTCCATCTGGATATGCTAACAACCCTTCAAGCCCATCTTGTCTAAACCTGAATTCACCCTCCTCTAGTCTGTGTTCCCTTTCTCTAATAATGGCCTAGGGACTATGTGGCATTACAAACCTTCATTATCCTAACCTGCACCCTTAGAATTACCATTGATTCATTAGGAATTTGACCAGGGACCTAAGCACTCAGTTAAGAGAGATTCAGTGCTTGTTCCTGATGGCTAGTTTGCTTTTAATATCATAGTCTTTATGAAGACTATGACAACCAGGGTTTCTTAAATTGGAGGCCACAAAACACCTAAATTAGGATCCACTGCACTGCAGGTTCAAATGTAGATTCCCTGATTCCAATTCAGACCTATGGAGTTAGGATTCCTTGAGGAATTCCTGGGGATATGAATTTTAAATAAACTCCCCCAGATGATGTCAGTGCAACTAAAATTTAAGAACAACTATTTAGACCTTTGCCTTATGCTCAGGAATACTTTCTGAATGCTGGCTACAGGACTTCCTGTTGTCTCTGTGCATAACTTTAGTAAGGGAAACTATTAGAAATCAAATATTGAGCAGTAACAGGAAAAGTTCTACTGCCAAACAGGGAACCAAATACCTAACACAGAATCAAGGTTCAGTGATAAGATTGGGAAGTGTAGCTAGGGTAGATCTTTTAAAGACCGTCTCTTCCCTATTAGGAAAGCAAAGTCTCCAAATGTTTCTGGTCGTCTGGCAATACCCAGGCTTGTGGGTTAGGGGGCCACTGGGTCAGCTGAATACGTGACATCATCACCTTGGGCCTATGGCATCTGGTTAGGTAAAGCAGTGTCAGCAGGCCAGGTAGTCAGGTCAGAGCTTATTACCTTCTACATTGAATGAATCAGGGTATAGATGAAGCTGCTGTGATAAAGATCCCCAAATACAGTGGCCAACACAGGATAGAAATTCACCGCCCTCTCAGTTAAGAGCCCAGACAAAGCTCTGTCTAGGACAGGTAGTTAATCTTGCTTTATGAGATCATCCAAGGATCTCAGCTGGAGGGCTGGCTCTTCCAGTCTCAACAGGTAACTTCCATCTCTGTGACTAAGGTGGCTGTTCCAACTGTCCCCTTTTGCCAGCCACTGGGACAGGGGAAAGAGAGCTGAGGGAGAGCAGCTTCCTCGTAAAAACGTAACCCAGAAGTTGCATACATCATTTTTTCTTATACCCCTTTAGCCAAAGCTTGGTCACATGGCAACACCCCCAGCTGCAAGGGTGGCTGGGAAATGTAGTCCCAATAGCTGTATTGGATTGCTCTGTGCCCAGATAAAACTAAGAGGATACTGTTGTTCAGAGGAGGAAGAGGAGATGGGTGCTGCTCATCTCTGGCCTCTTCCACATCATGTATGGCCTTTCACCCACTTAAAGATGGACAAGTCCAAATGTCACTTCCTCACAAAGTCTTCCTGGAACACCAGCCCTTCCCTCCCCCACCAGATGACAGGGACCCCTCCTCAGGGCCCCATCACTTGAGGTGTCTGTGTCCATCACTGTATTTGTGTACAATGTACCACCTTGTTTTGTAATAACTCCTCCATGAGTATAGCTCCCCCAGTAGACAATGAACTTGAAGAGAAGGAGACTAGTATATAAGTCATCTCTGTTTCCCCAGTGCCTGACACGTCCTAAATCTTCCATGAATATTTGAACATGCAAGTGAACGAATGTGGCTCACAGGAACAAAGTGGTCACTTCTTCTGGTCAAACAATAGTGTCCACCACTAATGGAAGAATTCACCTTAAAAAAAGTAGAAGAGAGAGGTGCCCTGGGAGAAGCAGCCTGCAAGGCAATCAGGAGTCATAGCCAAGCACTCCCATTGCAGGGAGGGGTGGTGGCCACCACTGTATGCTGGGCCTGCACCAGAGATCTCCCTCATCCTGACCCCTGCCCTGTCCTGCCTTGCCCTGGCTCTGTTCCAGCCTCACTTTCACCTCACCCAGCAAACAGCAAGGCCTCACAGTGGTAGTGATAAGAAAGGCCAAGGGAGGGCAGGAACATCCGGGGCCTCGGGCTGCCATCTTGGTGAGCTCACTCTCCTCCAGACGGTTACAGAACTGTGAGACAGGGCAAGTCCTGGGAGACACGAGGCCGCTAGCCATAAGGGAGAACATTCTGATGTGCGCCTTTCCCACTGAATATGACTACATGTTAGCTGCCTCCTCTGAGAGAACTGGCTGCAGTGTGACCTCTGTCTACACTGATTTGGAAGGCACTAGCAGCCTGGCGCCTCCAGCTCTCTGACTTAAGTGTTCTCCATGAATCTTAGATAACTCTTCTGCTACCTTTTTCCATTTTTGGTGTCTAAGATGGAGTGTTGTTTTGGCTCTGGCTGAGGGCCTTTTTCCTGAGCTCTGCTGTAAATGGTTCCTCAGATCCTAAGGGCATATCTACTTAAAACTCCTCTCTTCTATCACTGCCTCTTGTGAAAAGAGTTGGGAGGAGGGGAATAACTCCATGAAGGAATGGAAGGATGACTCGACCTTTTTGTCACATGTTGCCCATCTCTAGAACTATCTGCATGTGGTCCTAGGACTTTTAGGTTTTTAATCAACATGAACTTGGTCTCTAACATCTTTCTGTAATATTTTCCCTATGTATGGCAGTAGTTGTCACAAAACTGGAACCTATGAGAGCCATACAAATCTATATGGCCTGCCTTTACCTTTAGCCAGGTGGCAGATATTACCTTGTACTTCCCATGGCTTCTGTGGGTCCAGCATCTCCCAGGACTAGTGCCGGCCTCTGTCTTTTGTTGAGATGAGGGGAGGATAAGGGACATACCTTTAAAAAGTGTTTCCAGTATAAGGAGGCTCTCTGGAATCAGCTGAAAGATTGGTCTCATCTAAGAATCTCCCCTTTCTGCTATAACTCCTGGGGCCACAGGCTCCCCCTGAGCAGAGTTAGAGGCACTTCCCACGTCCTCATCCCCCTGTCCATGGTTCCCAAATCACTAACCATCAGGCCCATTCTTCCTTTGGCCTGGACGAGAGCTGGATGATGGCTTTTCTCAACATACTTGGGGGCCATCTTTCCACCTTCCCTTCTTCACTTCACTGGTTCCTGCTATTATGCCTGAATCACCTCCACTACCAGGTCTTACACCCCTCTGGTCACATGTAAAAAAATGCATGAAAGATTGGAGCGTCTGATCCAGCACATAGTCTACAGAGAGGATGGAACCCAGCAAGCAGGTCCTTAAGCGTAAGGCAACACCTGCTACCATGAACAAGTTTCTTTCCCCCCTGATAATTACATCTGTAAAGAGCACCAACCCCTTTTTATTCTTTCAGACCTCTCTAGATACGCTCAACAAAGCCATTGCTGGGTTGGTGGTGATGTCTGAAGAAATGGAAAAAGTGTATAACAGTTTCCTCAACAACCAGGTTCCCTCTCTGTGGTCCAACACAGCCTACCCATCCCTGAAGCCACTAGGATCGTGGGTCAAAGACCTTATTCTGAGGACTGCATTTGTGGACGTAAGAAAATTCACTTCTTTGGGGTCTGATGAATTTGATGACACGGTTGGCCCTAAAGTTCTTAGGAAGCCCTCGCTAACTGAAATATTGACAACCATCGAGGGATCATCTGAACCCAAAGAAACAGAAACTTCCAGAATAGCATCAGTTTGAAAGTCTTATGCTGATTATAGTATAGTTTGCCCTAGACCCTTATCCCCACAGTCCATTTTAATTCCAGGCCATCCTTGGAGTTTCAGATCTAGCTCATGAGACCTCACCATGAGGTACTGAACCAATCTGACATGGGTCCAAATGGTCAGCTGTGACCTTGCTGTCCTCTCCCCCTTCTAGAACTTCTGTAATAACCAGGTTCTGGGTTTATGGTCAGCCTGGTGGGTGAGGAAGGGGGTCAGGGCAGGCAGTAAGAATGGGGCTGGTGATAACTCAGGACCGGTTTAGATTCTGCCTCCTGGACACCCTCCAAAATATGACTTTGATTTAAAAGACAAATTCTGTCTCAGAAAAAAAAAAAAAGTGCATTATGGTGTAATGTTTCTCCTTCAGCTGTGGCTCAAAAGAGGCCAGCCTAAGTCCTTCTGGATCTCCGGGTTCTTCTTTCCTCAAGGATTTCTAACAGGTACCAGTGCTTTCCCTAGAAAAATCCCGTAAGAAAGATCATTATGTGTGATGAGTTGTGCCGGGTTTCTAGGAACTTTGAAAATGGCATGGCTGCTGATGGCCTAACCAAGGGGCTGTTGATTATAAGGCAGCCGAACAAGGCCCTGCTCTTCCTCGCTTGCTGGGGTGGGGAAAGGATGGCAGAAATAGCAGACGTTCCCCCAGCAACCTAATGCCCACTCTTCTCAGGTTACCAGTGCAAGTGTTGCTGCCCTGTGAATGCACACAGCTACCCCAAGTCCCCACATAACCCATGCTCAAGGGCACTACCTGCTCTCCACCTTCTCCGGTCCCACCTCTGAGCAGCGTCCTTCCCTCTAAAACATACTCTTGCTGTCCCTCCAGTGACCCTCAGGGACTCTGCCCAGGACCCCAGAGGGGACCAAGGTCTCTGGGCTCCTAGATGCTAATGAGCCCAGCCCTTCATCTGTCTCATCCTGAGTCGCTTCTAAACAGCCTATAGACAGCCCATACAAGACAAGCTAAGCAAGATGCTAAAGTTGGGGAGACTGGGCTCTGAAACTCCCTCACGGGCTTGTCTCTCTCATTGGCAGAGTGGTGCACTTTAGACTTGGCCTCCCCTCTCTTCCCAACCAGGACCAAAATTCGCACATGCTTTGGCTCCACCCCTCCCAACTAATTCAGAGTAAGATGTTAATGGTTGGGTCCTCTGGATGGAGAGGAAGCTCTCTAACGCATCTAGAGCATCCCGGTTGAGGCGCGTGGGGGCCGTGTTTGAGCAATAGTAACCCAGGTTTCTGGCTTTCATATTTACAGGAACTCTTCAAAATCATGCTCGGAAATATAATTTGCCTATAGATGAGCTGAGTTTCAAGTACAACATGATTCCTATCTATCGGGATCAAGCCACAGTTATAGACGCTGCCAAGACAGTGCAGTTTGGACACGAACTGCCCATGGACATGGAGGTATTGTCGCCCCGACAGTTGTTACAGCACAGCAGCTTCTGTCCCACTGTCATCCAGTATCTCAGGCAATCTCCCTTGCCCCACCCCACCCCCTGCTTTCCATTTGCAGGAGTGGGAGAGGGCAGGGTGGGACTCACAACCCCAAGACAAGCTCCCCAATTAGCAGTGACCGGACGGGAACTGCCTAAATTAGTCTGACCTGTAAAAGTATATTTTACAGCAATACTGTAGGTACCTACAGTAACTTTCTCATTTGTGCGGAGGCAATATGGCAAGAGGTTAAAAACCAGAGTTTCAGCACTGGGCAGGCCTGAGGAAATTCTGACTTTCTCCCTTCCCAGTTGTGTCTGCAAGAGCAATTACTAACATGTCTGCACCTCAGTGTTCACATCTGCAAAATGGGGCTCATGCCACCAACCTCAGGCTGTAGGGCAGTGTAACTGAAACTTCAGGTGTCATGTGACCAGCACATAGTGAGCCCACAATAAATAACTGTTATCATAAGCTAAACGTACCTGCCTCATTCACTCAGCTGCCTCCTAGCAGAATTGATATGCTAACTTCATATGTCATATAACTATAACTACATCACATAACCAATAGGAATGTACCAATACTAAGGAAGCAGTTCAGACTCTTTGCTTACATAGTTTACTCCCTCTAGAGCAGAGGTTCTCAAAATGTGGTCCGCAGACCAGCAGCATCAGCATCACCTGGGCACTTATTAAAAATGAACTTGTTTACAAAACAGAAATAGACCCACAGATGTAGAAAGCAAACTTACGGTTACCAAAGGGGAAGGGGGGTAGGGATAAATTAGGAGGTTGGGATTAACAGATACACACGACTGTATATAAAATAGATAACCAACAAGTACCTACTGTATAGCACAGGGAACTATACTAAATATTTTGTAACAACCTATAAGGGAAAAGAATCTGAAAAAGTATCTATCTATATATATATATATATATATATATATATATATATATATATAGAGAGAGAGAGAGAGAGAGAGAGACATAGACACATATATGTTAACTGAATCACTGCTGTATACCTGAAACTAACACAACTTTGTAAATCAACTATACTTCAATTTAAAAAAGAAAAAGAAATGTAAATTCCAAGGACCCATTCCAGATTGAATCAGATACTGGGCTGGGACCCAGAAATCTATATTTTAACAAGTCCTCCAGGAGGTTCTTAGCCCATTTGAGTTTCAGAACCCCTGCTCTAGAATATCTCAACCTCAACTGCAGGTTAGAATCACCTATGGAGTTTTAAAAACATCCTGATGCTCAGTCCACACCCAATTACATCAAAATCACCCCAATTATATCAGTCATCATTATATTTTAAAGCTCCCCTGGCAATTCCAGTATATAGCCAGGGCGAGAGCCACCACTGCCAATCTGAGCTGCCCACTTTCAACGTGCTGAGATATTGATGGGGCGGGGAAACCTCTGCTTCAAAGCACCTGTCCACCCCAGAGGGCCTTATTAATGTAATTTTCTATGTGTGCTGTGAAATCAAAGATCTGCTCCAGATTGCTTTTGCCAAGAATGTGTTCACTAGCCGGTCAGTGTAGATGGGGTAAGTGGCTTTTACTAAACCTTCCTTAAAGTATCATGGTATTAGTAGGAATTGTTCCCGGGTAACTTAATCAGTATCCACCCACTCAGATCTGCTTGATCTAGTCTTTGCTCTGATTAGCAAAAACACACAAAGATGAGATTGATCCCATATTCATGGATTACTCTATGAAATACTGTAATACCCCATGCCTCTTAATTGCCTGTATCTTAAAATGACAATGCAAGAGCTTACGTCTTTGAGGGAATTTGTTTTAGCATCAAAATTTTTTTGATGCTAAAGTATTTGCATGCAAAAGTAGGGGAAAATCTATTGAAAGATGCACTCCTTGTTATTTTGAGACCCTTCTTAGCCAGGAGAGGATCGCAGGCCCAGGTCAGGACTAATTGAGGCTGCAGGAGGGCAGGACAACACCCACATAAAAGCCCTCATCCAGTCCGTCCTGGATGCTGGCCCTGCTCTGTGCCCGGCACACTCCATCTGCCACATAGACAGACTCTGATGGACAGATGTTTACAGTGACCACCTCTGTCCCTCCAGCCTGCCCCAGTCTACACACACCTCCACGTGGGTCATGTGCAGTAGACCACAATGATGCCTGGGAATGCCTGCCTTCTGTGGAGACTGCAAACTGTATAGTCAGCCCATCTCCTGGTCCTCCTAGCAAACATCTGCAAGACACAGCGGGAGGAGACTGTTGGATGACTTGAGTTCTGTTACAAACAGCAGGGCCACTGTCAGCCCATTGCCGCCTTTGTGCCATTTAGGAAAAGGCACTAGCTCTGTGTGTGGGCAGATGGCTCCTACACAGAGCTTGGCAAGTGGATGGCAGGAGGGTTTCAGCCTCTACTCAGGCAAACCTGTACAAGCATATAGAGCAGCCCCCAAAACAGGAAGGCCTTTCTCTACCTTGCTGCACACAAGGGACAAACTACAGGACACTAGGTAGTAAAGTCCAACCAAAAAGCGCTTACCATCCTTTTATTCACTATAAAACACATCACTTATGACCACACAGCTTGGTCCTCTGCCTGCAGGTGTGAAGCTCCAGTTATCCAAAGGTCTAGGGCCCCAGAACTGGCCAAATTCACTCAATGTTTGAGGAAGGACACACAGAAGCCCCCAACTGGAAGAAATTGTATACCGGTGGTGACATCTAATCACAGGACATTGAGGGACAGGGTCTCTGTCTCTGTCTCTCTTTCTCCTGCAAAATTTCTTTTTTTAAAAAATTTATTTATTTTTGGCTGCATTGGGTCTAAGTTGTTGCGTGCGGGCTTTCTCTAGTTGTGGCGAGCAGGGGCTACTCTTCATTGCAGTGTGTGTGCTTCTCATTGTGGTGGCTTCTCTTGTTGCGGAGCATGGGCTCTAGGCACGCGGGCTTCAGTACTTGTGGCACACGGGCTCAGTAGTTGTGGCACGCAGGCTTAGTTGCTCCGAGGCATGTGGGATCTTCCTGGACCAGTGATCAAGCCCATGTCCCCTGCATTGGCAGGCAGATTCTTAACCACTGCCCCACAGGAAAGTCCCGCTTCCTGCAAAATTTCCCTTAAAAATCTTTCCATAGGCACTCTGTAAATATTATTGCCAATATATAACCTATCTTCTGGAACGGCACCCAGATCTTTGAAAGGCCTTGCTAAAAATAACAGATGATAATCACAGCCCTCTTGTCCATCTACTTCCCATGAGAAGGGGAAAATCCTAACGTCATGATATCAGAGACTGAAGCCCATCAGTGGGTTTCCCAGGGGTATCCCCTACCGGACAGCCTGTGGGAGTGTGAAAAGTATGAGATTCGGCGACAAACTGAAAAGCAAATTATTTCACCTTTTGGAGCCTTGGCACTGTCCTCTCCAAAATGTGAGTGATAAGAGAATCTCTGGATTGGGTCTTAGAATTGAGTGAAGACGTAGGACTAGGAGGGGGCCCACAAAACTGACCCCTCCTCCTCTTCTCACCTATGAACTTGTGCGTGTCTTTCAGTTGCCCTCTCCTGAGGATGGTGTTCTTGTCCATGGGATATTCATGGATGCTTCTCGATGGGACAATAAGGAGATGGTGATAGAAGACGCACTGCCCGGACAGATGAATCCAATGCTGCCTGTGGTGCATTTTGAACCTCAACAAAATTATGAGCCAAACCCAACACTCTACCACTCCCCACTTTATAAGACAGGGGCCCGGGCAGGAACACTCTCAACCACAGGTGAGGATGTTCTGAGATGTTCTAAGATCAGTATAATGACTGAATGCAAACTACAATCATCAAAGTCCAAATGCTAGGAGAAAGGAGAGAAAATGGAAGAGCAATAATATTTGAAAAACTGGCTGATAATTTCCCAGAACTGAAGAAACAGTTGAATCCTCAGATTGAAAGATCTCACAAAGTGGTAGGGGTAATTTTTTTAAATATACAATGAACAAATAAACAAATTTTAAAAGAAACCTAGATATATCAGAGTGATACCTAAGATCATCAGAAATAAAGAAAATTCATAAAGAGATAAAATGCATTAATATACTGGAACTAAAATTCCAGAAAATGAGAACCAGATTGACTTCAGACATGTCTCATTATCCACAGTGCATATAAAAATAGAGAAACTTCTTCAAAGGGCTGAGGAAAAACAACTTTGAACCAGAATTACAAGTGCAACCAAATTATCATCTAAATGAAAAGTTGTAATAAAGACCGTCTTGGACATACAAAGGCTCTAAATTAATCGCCACTGATCCTCTATTTAAAACACACACACACACACAGTTAAATCTTTAATAGTTTGACCATAAAAATGAATTTATAATAACTTGGAACTAAATTTCCAGATGACAGAAATATGGGAGGGGAGCCAGGAAGAAAGAACTAAAAAATCTTTCTCATTTGAATGGAGAATATAGATACTGATGATGTTTATTTTTCTAATAAAATATTCAGCTAAAGGGTGTTCTCTAAGGGTAACGTACAGAATAGAACTAAAATAGACATTCGTGTCACATGACCTCCCACTCCTATGACAAATCTAAAAAAGTGTTCAAAGGTATTTTTTAAATTAATAATGGTAGTTACAAGTTTTTGTAGGGACATGTACTTTTATTTGTCTTGGATAAGTATCTAGGAACAGAATGACTGAATCATGCAATAGGTATGTTTAACTTCTTAAGAAACTGCCAAAATGTTTTCCAAAGTGGCCATAGCACTTAACATCCCCACCAGCAGTGTATGAGGGTTCTAGATCCTCCACAGCCTCAGCACCACTTAGTACAATCAGTCCTTTTAATTTTAGATGATACATGACGGATAGATAGGTAGATGATGATGATAGATATAGATAGATAGATAGATAATAGAATATAGTGGCATCTCTTTGTGGTTTTAATTTGCATTTCCCTAATGACTAATGACAGTAACCATCTTTTCTAGTGCTTATTTATATCTTCTCAGATGAAGTGTCTGTTCCAATCTTTTGCCCTTTTTTTTTTTTTTTTTTTTTTTGTGGTACGCGGGTCTCTCACTGTTGTGGCCTCTCCCATTGCGGAGCACAGGCTCCGGACGCGCAGGCTCAGCAGCCATGGCTCACGGGCCCAGCCGCTCCGCGGCATGTGGGATCTTCCCGGACCAGGGCATGAACCCGTGTCCCCTGCATTGGCAGGCGGACTCTCAACCACTGCGCCACCAGGGAAGCCCTTACCCATTTTTTAATAGAGTCATTTGTCTTCTTATTATTGGCTAAAATTCCAACAGGAACTCTGTGGTTTTCAGGAAAAGGAACAAATAAAAGGTAGTAATTAAAATGACGTTGCACTGGCACAAGATTCTATAAACAGATCCAATGTACTGGAGAGAGAGCCCAGAAATGCCCTGTGCATATGTGGGAACTTGACATATAATACCAGCATCATTTAAAATTGATTAGGAAGATGGAAATTATTCCACAAATGATTCTGGGACAATTGGTTATACCAAACTTAGATCCTTATCTCCTACCACATACAAAAATTAAATCACAGATGGACTCTATAGAGTTCATCATCACTAAAATTTAAAAGTATTAACCTTAATGAAATAATGGCTCTAAGTGATAATTATCAGCTGCTGCTGACATTCCAACAAAGAAAGACAACCAGACACAAGGCGTTTCCTGATGGAAGTGCACACCACCTAGGAAGTATCCTTGCCCAAAAACCTCAACCCTGAATGTGATCACACCTCTAGATCTAACCACCCCTGCAGGAATAGAGGAACACGTGTAAAGTCACCACAGGGATGCTGTCAACAAGAGCCAGACTCTGGGAAACCTCACAGGAGACATAGCCTGGTTGCTTCAACAAATATATTACAAGGGGGTGGCAAAAGGAACCGAGGGGAACCTACCAATTGAAAGAGATTTAAACAACACATCACTGTTGCAAGATATGGACCTTTGAATTTCAATTCAAACTAATGGTTACTATACATATACATTCTGCACATTTACTAAAAAATGTCATTCGAGCACCTGCCAAGGCACCATGTAGGGAACGACGTACAAAGATAAGGAAAGGGGAGATGTAGTCATTCTCTGCTGGGGACACCACCACCTTCCCCGACTTCCACACAGATGGGGTTTGCTGTGAAGGCCAGAAACCGCAACTCCCATCCTGAGGGCAGAGTCCTCTTCTTCTCAACCTGGTCCTGGCCCCCCGCACCCAGGCACACAGTGAAGAAACGGTAAAAGTGCCCTCTTACTTCAGATGTCCCAGAGCTGAGGGACATACCTGTGACTCCACTTGGTCATCTCAGGACCCCAGTGCCTACCTACTGGGTGGAATAAAGGATGGATGGATGGATGGATGGATGGATGGATGGATGGATGGATGGATGGACAAGCAGATGGACAAACGGATGGATGCCCAACCTACCAACTGTATCCCCTGAATCCCATTAAAACTCAGGCCTCAATCCTAGTCCAATGCTCCCTGAAACAAACTGCAGAGAATTTGAAACATAGTTTATAAGGTTATACAAGGTCTAAGCTGGACAGGTCCTAAAGGATCATTTGTTCTAACATCTTCATTTTTAAAGCATAAAACTGAAATATGTAGAGGACTATTTGCACTTCTTCTTTAGAGGCAAAGTCAGGTCTGGAGCCCAGGTGTCTAAACTCCCAGTACAGTGATTTTTGTATTAAGGGGTTATTCTTTAAAGTAACAATGCTTTTTTCCCTGTATTCTTAACTAGGTCATTCAACGAACTTTGTGGTGACCATCTTCTTACCCTCCAAGCGGTCCAAAGATTACTGGATTGCCAAGGGATCGGCTTTGCTCTGCCAACTAAATGAGTGAAAAGGTGCCACCTCTGTGCTTAAAAAGAACCAGGTCAGAGATCTTTCCTGATGGGGGAGAAAAGTCTGCATAATTTATATGCGAGCAAAACAGGTTTACTTCTGATCTGGCTTAAAGGTTTCAAGTGTGGCTTTTCTTTCTTTTATAACCTAAAATAAAGTGTTTTGAGTTTCTCTTTCTGGTGGTAATTCAAGCTCTGATGTGAAAGCAGTGGGTTCAGCGCTCACCTCTTAAGCCTGCTCCCCCACCCCCATGCAAGAGGCAGCTTCCCATCAGTAAGGGGCGGGGGGGCTGGGACGGGGTTTCGGGGGGGCCCGAGTCAGACCTCAGCACTTCCTCATCCACATGGGCATCCTTCCTCTTCAGGCTAATGTGAAAGGCCCACTGTACACGTCAGTCTCGTGGCCCTAGGTTCTTCCATGTCTAGACCAGATTAAGGCTCAGGGCCCAACACATGAGATCTGGGCCCACGGTGCCATCCCCCATGCTGTGGGGCTGGATTACAATCCTTAGAAGAGCCTGCGGTCTTTCATGATAGTGCAGGTTGCTCCCGCTCAAGTGCAGAGGAATTTTCCGCTTTGGGGTAAAACTGTATGAAAACTGGCCAAGTCACCCTCCAGGTGCATTGGTGCCCCTGCCACCTCAAAAGCAGTGCTGAGACATAGCAGCCACTGTGGTTTGCAAACCACTTTGTATCAGCCCTGCCAACCGGGTCTGTTGCTTCCTTGGCCTGGATATGAGCCAAGAAATTGGGTACCACCCAGCTAGGATGTGGGCCTCTGGAGAAAGCCATGCCCCCTGCTTACAGCAAGAACAGGGTCAGCCACAGCAATCCTCCCCTCCCATTTTACCTTCCGGCCCCCCACCTTCATCCCCATACCTACCAAAGCTAAGAATAAACTCAACTCACTGAGAAGCAGGGAGCACCGCTTCTATTAGGAATCAGAGGGAAGAGGTGCCTCCTAAGTCATGGGAGTGGCTACAGCTGCAGAAGTCAGAGGGTTGACATTAGGCACCGCAGCAGCTGTAATCCAAGGTCAGAAAGCTGCAGGAAACTGTGCCAGCCTCATGCAGAGTGTGGCCACTGCACAAACTTGTGTCTGCTGGAGCCTGCACATAACTGCCTCTACTACCAAAGAAAAGGGTCTTCTGCCGCTTTCACCTTCCAAATCTCACTAAGTGTATCTCATTAGAAGACTCTCGATCATAGCAGCAAGGGAATCTCTGAAAGGTTAGCCCTCCTACCCCTGCAATACAGGGGGCACAGAATGGAGCAAAGGTGGCGAACATGGATCCTGAGTGCCATCACATCACTCAGTGGGGCTCAAAGATCTTCTTGGCCCCGGAAATGACCAAGAATGAACCCACAAGAAGGTCTCTGGAAAAAGGAAGGGAAGGCCACAGAGCTGTAAGCCCAGGCAATCAAGGTACCTGAAACCGGACACTTCTTATTGGCCCCATCCAAGTCCTGGGCAGACCCTCTGGGTTTTTGTGAGCTGCTGAGAGGCCCAGGAGAACCAAAAGGAAACTGCCACAGGCGGGAGACCCTGGTCTGTAACCATGGTGGGCGCAGGGGGAGGGGGAGGGGCGCGGGTATCAGCTGGGCGGGGCTGAAAGCTCCCATTTCAGACCCAACTAGGGAAATTCTAGTTTTCATCATTTTATATACAGATTCTTCGTAAGACTTCATCTGGAAAACCCAAAGACATATAAATAATCAGTAACACACAGGACAGGGACGGGGGGAGAGGTTGAAAGCCATGTTCTTGCACAACACCCCTGACAAAGCCTACCTATCCACCAGTCTTCAGCCTGTGGATGAGACACCCTCACACACTGTACATAATGAAAGCACTTGTCAGAGTGCAGGACCCACACTAGTCACCAGACCTTGAACAGAGAGGAGCAGAACAGAAGTTCCACAGCCTACTGACTCCGTTGCATCCAGCACCAGGAGAGGATGGGGAGGAGAACAGCAGCAAGGAGGAAAGGGCAGGGTCCACGGCTGCAGGCAGGCCCAGGGGCGGGGCCAGGAGTGCAGCAGGCAGAGTATTCAGAGCGTGTGAGCAAAAAGAGTTGTTTGCTTGGTACACACACTGTGGCCAAAAATCTACACAAAAAAAGTATTTAATAATTTTCTTACAATTAATTATTTTCATACAGCTCATCACGTTACAAAACTATACACCTCCCCCAAGCATTGCTGGATAACCCGAAGTCATTCCTTGGAAAAAGAAGAATCAACGCTGGCTTTTTAATTTGGAGTCTCTTCTCCTGGGTTGGGCCTATCAGGGCCAGAGCAGAGTGTGGAGTACAAAATAGCTGTCCTTCAAGTCCGAGGCGTCAGGTCTTGGCTTGGCTTCTCTGGTCATTACAGGAGGGTTGTCTCTGTTTGGAAAGCCAGCACCAGCACCCATAACATAGGTGTCCAGACAGACAGGCAGGCACTGCTGACCACCATCTGGCTGTGGGGAGACTGCCCAGGGCGAGGGAGCTGCAGCTCGGCGGATATGTGCCTGTCCAGAATGGGGACCTGGAGCTGTGGGATCCCAGAACTTGGAGGCAAGGAGAAAGACACAGCCTCAGGGCACAGCAAGAGCCACTGGATACTCCGAGGCCCCCAAAGGCCTGCACAGCTTCTTCTCACCTCTCTCCTCCAAAGACAGGAATGTATCTTAGTATGTTAACAGACTTCCTACGTCTTGGCCCTCGTGACTACTGCTACAACAAAACCAAATGATACAGGCACTAAGACTAGCACGCTGAACAACTCTCCCCCAGATGTTTGCTTATTGGTTCAAGGATTATTAAAGTAAGTTTGCTCAGACTTGCTAATTATCAGCCTCTGGGCAATGTCAAGCAGGGACCCTCCTCCCTGACCACACAGGGAGGCACCGCCAAGCCAGGAGGATTCCTCTCCAGGTCTATGGCTCTCTCCCCTACCCCAGCTTGGGTCTCATGTAAACACCATGCAGCCTTCCCAGGTCAAGACAGAACAAGCTCAGGCTCACCTGGTCCTTTCAGCTCAGCTCTGGTGTAAAGTGCCCAATCCCTGCATGGCCACCTTGAAAGGAAATGGCCCAGACTGAGAAAGTACTAAACAGGTCAGTGTATTCCTCCATCAGTGAAGGATGGTTGAGGAGCCTCCCTGTGTCAGGCACCATGGGGCACATGGACACCAACAGGATCTGGCCCTGCTCTCCAGGTCACCATCTGGCTGCCAGCTTCTGTCCATTTAAAAAGGCAAACCCCACAGCACACGGGATGCCTGCCTCAAACCTTTCAGTGGCACCCTACTTCTCTCAGGCATGAGATTCTCACAGTCATTCCATCCAATTTACCTTCTAGACCTACCTCACCCCTCTTCCCACTGACCTCCCAGGCTCCAACCAGAATTACTTCATCTTGGTTCCTTTAACATCATCACTCTCTCCACATCAGGCTTTTGCACTGTTCCCCTTGCTGGGAACTCCCTCCCCTCCCTGTTCAGTTGTTTACACATTCATTCAACATTTATTATTAAGCACCTATGCAGGTATCAGATGCCTGCATCTCCTGATCCAGACTCAGAAGCTCTGTTCATTGGGCTCCACTTTGTCAGGCTTCTACTCAGCAGCAACCAAAAGGTTGCTTCCTCCAGGAGGCCCTTCCTGACACCCGCCACCCTAAGTTAGGTAGTAATGTCCAACACACAAACACACACACGCACATCCCCGCAGCCCCCTACACTCCCCTTGTGAATAATCAACTCAAAATCCAGCTTCCTCCCCAGACTGTGAGCTCCATGAAGGCAGGGCCAATGTCGGTCTGGTTCACCCCCAAAGCCACAGCACCAACACAACAGCAGGCACACAGGAAGAACTCAAAAAGTTTGGTATAAATTGAACTGTAGCCTGGATCCCAGGCCTCTCTGGTGTAGTTCTTCCAGCAGAAACCAGGCTGGGTCCCCACCTCTGGCTCCTCTACCCACCTCTGATCCACCCACTGGGCATCTCTGCGAGTGCACATTCTGTGGTCCCCATGCTCCCTGCAAAACGTAGGGGCTGAACAAGCCCATTCCTACAGAGGTGCTTCCAGCTCCGGAAAGCTATGAGCTTCTCCCTGATCTGCGGTGGAGAAAGGGCTGGGAAATCAAGTTCTTCTCAACCTTTATTCCAGCCTCATGCTACCTTTAACCGACCCACCCATGCCCCCTGCCCCATCTGTTCTTTAACAAAGATAAATATGGGGTCCTGGCCCCGGCCTTGGCTTGAAGCAGTTACTTTTAATCTGGATTCACCTCCACCAGAGTGGACAGAAGACCGCTGTCCAGGCATGAGGAACGGGAAAGGCTGCACCGTGGTGGTGGGGACACTCACCCCCTACCACAGCCTTGAACTTCCGCCCCTGAAGCAGTGTGACCGCATTCCTGGAGGGCTGCCCACAGCACTTCCGGGGTGAGGACGGACCGGGCGATGGGCTCGCGGCTGGCCCAGCCCGGTCCAGCCACCTCACCTCTCCTCCAGTCGGACCCACAGGTCGCTGAACTGCCGTTGCCGCTGCCTCCGCTGCGGCCGCCTCTGCTTCTTGCGGAACTTTCGTCGTGCCTCGCCCGGCAGGTAGGAACTTCTGGGCAGAGACACATGGAGCGGCAACAGTAGGGGCCCGGCAGACCCAGCTTCCGGTACCTGAGCTTCCGGGGCGGGCGCTTCCGGAGCGAGCGCTTCCGGAGCCAAGCCGTCAGAGGAGACGGGCTGTGACAACGGGTTTCTGGTCTTTTCTCTGTAAACAGGGGAGGAAGGAAGAGGAATTGAAGGACGGTCCCCCAGCATGATGCCCTCCCCCGCCTTTAAGGCTCGGGACCTCACAAAAGGCAGATAATGTGAAAGTTCAAGCCGGCTGGGGAGGCAGGAGTCTCAAAGCCACCTCGAAAAGTGATCACTTTGACGCCTTTGTTTCTCCCTCACATACCCTCATTGTACTCTCTCCAAATCCCCTAGCTCTGGGGAAGAAATAAAAGGGTCTTTCTTAACCGCTTATAATTACTGCACTTGCCTAACAACGGGTCACCACTTTCTAGAAAGTGACTGAAGATTACGGCGTTTTCAGAGGAGTGAAAGATGTTTAAATGCTCTTAACTTAGAACCATTGAAGTGGCCCTTAGCCCTGTTCCTCCCTCCTGTATCCCTATAAGGGCTCTGCTCAGAAAGAGGCTCTTCAACAGCCCCAGCAGCCTGCCCAGATCCCTCAAGGATTATCACGTGGCTGCCGAGAAGGGAAAGAAGGAAGGAGGTGTCTCCACAGCCAGTGCCCTCGTTATGTCCTCCCCCACCCCTTGCCTACGGGCACCTCCCTGGCTCTGGGCCCAGAGTCCCTCGCCCCTTCTTCTCCCTGAACAGGAGCTCCTTTGGGGACCTCATGCTGTCTCATGACCTCACCCAGGAGCACCGCCACTGAAAACTCTCAGACGCTACCCTCACAGAACACAGTCAGGACAGCTGCTGCGCCGTCCACATCAAACTCCCCAGGATCGGGGGAGAGGGTGAACCCAGGCCTTTGCACTGGATCTCACGGACTCTGATAGAATCAAGGGTAGGGGCACTGAATAGATCCCTGGCAGAGGAAACTACATGAACAAAGAGGAAGGGGCTGGAAAGCTAAAACTGGGAGAAGAAAGGGCAGAAAGAAAAGGGCTGTGCAGACGAGGAGTCCGAACTGTATCCTGACTCTGATGAGCTGTGTCCCCTTCGGCTTCTTCATCAGTAAAGGAGAAGAAACCCCCACCCCACAGGCTGGTGTTGAGGGTTAACTGACAGTCGCTGTGAACCCAGTTACCACCTGACAATTGATCAATAAACGTGCCTTCCTCCCCAGGGAAGTGTGAGCAGCCCAGTAAATGACAGGACTGGTTCTCAGCCTTCGTTGTGTGTCAGAATCTCATGGAGAGATGTTTAAAATATTGACTCCTGACCTCTCTTCCCCCAGGGGCAGGTGTCAGGGTTAGAGGCAGATTTAAGGAGTCTGAGAACAACCAGCAACACACACACATACACACCCATACACACTCCCAAGCAGGGTCCTCTCTGGCAACCCCAAAGATAGTGTGATAAACCCCAGCCATGCCAGTCAGCCTGGGGCCAGGGGCTGAGAAGTGATCAGAGGGCCCAGCCCACCCTGCTTTCCAAGAGCACACAGTCCAGTGGGTGAGGAAAGATCCACAGACCCTCTCCCACAAACAAGCAGAGAATCCCTAAGGGCTGGGCTCTCCCCCAAGAGCTGAAGGAGAATGAGAGGGAGAGATGGATGGAGATCTGCAGCAGGACTTTCTCAGGGGAGGAGTGGAGGGAGACTGCAGACAGTGGAAAGGAAGAGCATTAGCAAAGGTGGAGAGGCAGTGGTGAGGACAATAGGTTTTCTGATAACAGAGGCAGATCCGTGCCGGGAAAAGTGGGGTCTGGGTGCCGAGGCATCAGCATAAAGAAACTGGACTTTGGAGGAGGACAACAAGAAACCCTGAAGGTTTCTGAGTCAGGGACACTTGCAAGATGAGTCCCACAGAAAGGTGGAGAAGGGACCAGAGGGTCATGACCTTAGGAACAGAGGGGGCAAATCTGAGAGAGATTTTAATGGAAGAAGCCAGAGGCCTGGTGAAGGTGGAAAATGAGAAGAAGTCTTAGGTGAGGGCCTTTGTAAACTAGAAAGTACTGTGTGAAGAACGGCTGTTACTGATAAACGGAGTGCAAGATATGGAGAGAGGCGGGGGATGAGATAAGCCCAGGATGTAGTCAAGTTTTCCAGAGAATCATGGCTCACTGGGATGGAAAGCGGGCTCCCAAGGAGGAACCTCTGGAGTGACGGGATAGAGGAGGACCTGGCCTGAGACAACATGAGGTGAATGTGGGTCTTTCGAGGAGAAAGAGGGCACCTGGAGAAGGGAGCCATCGGGCAGGCACCACAGCTGGAGCCCCTCTCCGTCCCCTCAACAGAGGGCAGGCATTTTCCTCCTGGAGTCCTCGCACCACAGCTGAGGGCTCTGCCAGGAGGGGGCGCTGGTGACCACGATCTGGAGGGAGTGGGAGAGAAATGGAAGGTGTGCTAAACTGTGTTCCCTCAAAATTCACATGCTGGAGCTCTAACCCCCAGTACCTCAGAATGTGGCTGTATTTGAAGACAAGACTTTTAGAGAGGTGATTAAGTTAAAATGAGGCCTTTAGGTTGGGCCCTAATCCAGTCTGACTGGTGTCCTTAGAAGAGGAAGTGTGGACACACAGAGACACCAGAGTTGTGCGCACACCAAGGAGAGGCCACGTGGGAACAGTGAAAAGGTGGCCACCTGCAAGCCCAAGAGAGAGGCCTCAGGAGAAACCAAACCTGCCGACACCTTGATCTTGGCGTCTAGCCTCCAGAACCATGAGAAAATAAATTTCTATTGGGTGTCAAGGCCACCCAGTCTGTGGTATTTTGTCAGGGCAGCCCAAGCAGACTGGTACAGAGTGGGTAGGAAGGGCCACCTCGTGCCCACTAGGACTGGACACGGGGCAGAGACTAGCAGGGGGGCCAGCGTGGGGCAGCAGCACTGCTGAGGGGGGGAGATCCTGGCCTCCTGAATTCTTTACAGAAGGGGCCACAGGGCAGGAGGCTGACTGCATAAAAATGAGACGTAAACAGACCTGGGGCTAGGAAACAGCTCAGAGAAAGAGAAGGGGCTTTGCTTCTGCCCCCAGGTGGGTCTGACAGGCACTCCCAGCATCTCCAGCCCCCCTGACCTTACATTATGACTGATTCCACCACCTGCCTCCGTAAAACTTCCCAAGGGCCCAAGTCAAAGGCACTGAGCGTTAAGCCAAATCACCCCTCCTGGGCCCCAGGACCAAAGAGCATCCTCCCCTTACCTTCCTTTCTGCCCCAAGCACTGGTGAGGAAAGGCCAGTGTGGTCTCTACTGCCCAAAGTGCCGGGCCAGTCAACGCAAGTCTGACACAGTCCCAGCCACGAGGGGACGCCAGCTGAGCTGGGGACCGAGTGGCCGCTTGGTGTCCGTGCTGGGGCCCTTGGAGCCGCTCAGGACACAGCCCACCCTGGCGCCCAAGCAGCTCTGTGCGGCTCTCAGCTCCCCTAACTGCTCCCTGACCGGGATAGAAGCACAGGAAGGTTACTTGTTGATGGATCATCCAGCGGGGGCATGTTCTACCTCATAGCCTTCGCCCCGCAGAACATCAAGCACTGTGTTGTTGCCCATGAAATGCCCTGCAGTAAGAAAAATGATCAGAAATGTGGCAGCTCTCGTGACCCCCAGACACACACCCCGGAACCAAGAAATAACCCTGCCAACCCCCTCCCTTCTGACCAGGTCAGTACAGTTCAGAAAGCTTCTGCAAGGGGGCCTCTCAACAGCTCTGCCAGGCAGGCGGGGCAGGATAAGCAGAGTTTCACAGATAAGGACTCAGGATCAGAACCATGCGGTGAGCTACCCCGAGTCACACAGCTAAGAGGACACCAAGTCCCAACCTTCCACCTCTGGATCCAGGGCTGACGGTCTTGACCATTCTCGTTTACGTAAACCAAGCACCTCTGGGACCCCAGGCCCCTTCTGTCCTATGTCTACTTAAAAATGCACAATAAAACCCTCCGTTTAGCAGAAGCCACCATAGCTGGAAACCTCAACCTGAATTTTATTTCACTTTTTTCTTTTTCAATAAAAAGCAGCAAAGATCAACCAGATAAGCTTACAGTGGCATCGTAAACTAAGTATTTTAAAAGGGTAGATCCTGGGATTCATCTTCTTTCATTTCAGGTTTTGATTCTCAGAACTGACATGATCTTCTGGGGTCACAATGCCCCTTTCTGTGACAGTTGGCACGTTAATGTCCTAAATGGCTGATTAAATTGCAGCACGCCATCCTCTGATCCAGCAGAACCTTAGATGTATCGTTATTATCTCCACTTGGAAAATGGAAAACAGGTAAAGTAGGCTCAGGACTTCACACACAAAGGCAGCAGCAGAGCAGAATCTAAACCCAGGCAGCTTGGCCCCAGGGTCTATGCAATGTTGACAACCGAATACTCAAGAGGCAGAGACCAGGAAAGCAAATTAAGGTCCATCCAAACTCTCCCCTGTCCTGACTCCACAGCACTAAGAAGCAGAGGGAACTTAGAGCAGCCTCTGGGAGCCTGGGGAGCCCGAGGGTGGTGTTCGGGGCAGAAGGTACTGGGCTGTACTGCATTCTTGGGTCCAACCGTAGGGTTTAGGACCCCAAGACTGATGCAGGGCAACTGACTCAGATGAAAGGGACACTGGCAAGGCCCAGACTAGCCCCGGTGCAGAAGCACAGCAAACTCATGTATAGAGTATGCCTGGACTCGGGGCCGGGGGAGGAGACTGAGCTTGCAGAGTGCTTCTGCGAGGCTTCCACTCTCCCAGCCGTTACCAAGCCCATGTGACAGGGAGTAATCACAATAATAAAGATAGTTAACATTTCCTGAGCATTACGAGGTGCAGGGCACTGTTCTCAGTGCTTTACACATCATTCAGCCTCCCCCCAACAACAACCCTATAAGGTAGGTGTATTATTACCCCCAATTTACAGATGAGGAAGGGGCACAGGTGGTGCCCAGGTGGTCTGGCTCCAGCGTCCTTGCTCTCAACCAATTAGGAATGAAAACAGGATTTGTCGAGCGAATGAACAGCCCCTATTAGCAATCTTTATCATTAAGGACCAAGCTATTCTGTGTGACTTCAATTTCCTTCTACTCCAAAGGTGAGCTCCAGTTCTCATCTTTAAATTTCATCTGCAGATCCCCGTGACAGACGTCACTGTTGCAGTTTAAACCTCTGGAGCTTTCAGTTTGGGGTAATCCTCACTTTACAATCAAAAGCATTTTAAATTTCTCACTGCCAAGGCTAAGAGTTTGGGAGCAATTTCTGAATTTCTGTGGCTCCCTCTGGTCAAGTGAGCCTTCAGAAGGCACCAGAAGAAATAGACTCATGAGGTGGAGAAAGCAGCCCCACGAAGATAACTGCACCCTGGTGGCTATCCAGGACACTCCTGATACCCAGAGTGCCCAGGGGCTGTGAGGTCTCTATCCAGAGCTGCAGCCGTATGAGGAGCCATGACTGAGAATCAGGCAAGCCCAGGTGTCCCAGTGTCACCTGTGCCATCTGTCCAGCACAGTCCCCATCTGGAGGGCTGGCCCTCCAAACTGCCCAGGTGCAACCCACCTGGCAGACCGACGTCCTCTCAAAGCCTCTCCTTGCCCCTCTGGGGCCTGACCCCTGTCGGGGTGCCTGCAGGGTGAGGGCTGACAGCTGAAAGCCATTCACTGACACAGGCCGGACATGGGCACAGCGCCACACAGCACAGTCCACAATCCAACTACGGAACACGGGACTCACGGAGGAGGAAACCACTCCCAGACCCACCCAGGGCTACCAAGGCCGACACTGCAATTTGTTTCATGATAGAATTTTTCAACAAACAAGATACAGGAACCTGACCCCTTATTTTTTTTTCTACAACAGCTTTATTGGAATATCATTCACATAACATAACATTCATTCTTTTCAAGTGTACGATTCAGTGATTTTGGGAACATTCACAAAGTGGTGCAACCCTCACCACTAATTTTAAAACATTTTCGGGAGCTGAGATTTTGATAGGGCTTGCGCTGATGTGTAGCTCAATTTGGGGAATACTGTCATCTTAACACCATTTATTATGTCTTCCAATCCACAAACATGAAATGTCTTTCTATTTACTTAGGTCTTCTTTAATTCCTTTCCATGATGTTTTTAGCTTTTATTTTGCATCTTGCTCGTCACTAAATTGAGTCCTTAGTGTTTTTTATGCTGTTGTAAATGGAACTGGTTTCTTTTGTTTTAACTTATTTTTTTTTTTTGAAGTATAGTTGATTCACAATGTTGTATTAGTTTCAGGTGTACAGCAAAGCGATTCAGTTTTATATATGTATATATAAGTGCGTATGTATGTGTAAATATATGTACGTATATATTCTTTTCTGATTCTTTTCCATTATAGGTTATTACAAGATATTGAATATAGTGGAACTGGTTTCTTAGCTGCATTTCCACATTATTCATTGCTGGGGTATAGAAACACAACTGGTTTTTGTATATTGACCTTGTATCCTGAACTCGGTTATTAGTTCTAATAGGTGTTTCTTGTGGATTACTTAGGATTTTCTATCCACAAGATGATGAAAAAACAGATGGTTTACTTCCTCCTTTCCAATGTGAATGCCTTTTATTTCTTTTCCTTGTCTAATTACCCTGGCTAGAACCTTCAGCACAATGTCGAAGAGAAGTGGTGAGAGCAGACATCCGGGTCTTGTTCTTCATCTTAGGGGGAAGCATTCATTTCAGCCTTTCTTCATTAAATATGATGTCAACTATGGGTTTTTCATAGCAACTTTTTTTTTTTTTTTTTTGTAAAACGCGGGCCTCTCACTCTTGTGGCCTCTCCCGTTGTGGAGCACAGGCTCCGGACGCACAGGCTCAGCGGCCATGGCCCACGGGCCCAGCCGCTCCACTGCATGTGGGATCTTCCCGGACCGGGCACGAACCCGTGTCCCCTGTATCGGCAGGTGGACTCTCAATCACTGCGCCACCAGGGAAGCCCCCATAGCAACTTTTTTAAGAGGTTGTTAAAGTCCCCTTCCATTCCTAGTCTGATGAGTGTTTTTATCATGAAAGAGTTCCATTTTGTCAAATGCTTTTCTGCATCCATTGAGATGATCGTGTGATTCTTGTCTTTTATTCCATTAATATGGGATATTACATTAATTGAGCTTCAGATGTTGTGGTAAACTAAATAATGGTTCCCCAAAATACATCCAGATCCCAATCTTTAGAACCTGTGAATGTTATCGTACATGGCAAAAAAGGCGGGGTAGGTGTTTTGCAGATGTAAGTAAGCTAAGGATCGTGAGATCAGGAGATTACACTGGACCACTCATTCTGCTATTCCGGAAGTGCTTCTCTCCAATCCCCGCATTTTACTGGTAAGAAAAGAAAAACTAAGCGGGGTGTCTTGTTCAAGTTTATGAAGCTAGTGGAAGAATTGAAAAGAAACCTAGACCAGCAAATACACACTTCTGCACACTACCCAGCCTCCAGCATTTCTGTCCTTAATTCTGGAGGCTGCAAAGGTATGTTAAAATCACTCAAGAAGATAAGAGAATTTATTTCAAAAATCCCACAAAAGGAAATCATTTTCCCAGTGTATTTCCATGTATACTACTCATGGTTAATGATAGCTGATGTATCAGCCCCCAGCCTTAGACTTAGGACACTCACAGTCAGGGAGGAGAGAGAAAACAGACAAATTTTAAGGGAAGTTAAAAAACAGAAAGGTGCCAGTAAGAAGCTGGGATTGGGCTTCCCTGGTGGCACAGTGGTTGAGAGTATGCCTGCCGATGCAGGGGACACGGGTTTGTGCCCCGGTTCGGGAAGATCCCACATGCCGCGGAGCGGCTGGGCCCGTGAGCCATGGCCGCTGAGCCTGCGCGGCCGGAGCCTGTGCTCCGCAACGGGAGAGGCCACAACAGTGAGATGCCCGCGTACTGCAAAAAAAAAAAAAAAGAAGTTGGGATTAAGTGCTGAGTTCAGAAGAGGGAGAAATGCCTTCCTGACTGCGGAGTGTATCAGGAGCCCCACGTGGAGGGAGAGCTAGTGTCACAGGCACCAAAGTTTCAACCACGACAGATACTCTGACATCATCAAAAAGTCAGAGAAGGTGTCCCTCCTCTCACCGCGTAGCAGGGCCCACCTCAACACCCCCTCCTCGGGAGAAGCAGCAGAGTCCTGGGTCTAATCAGAGGTAGCCTGCAACTCACCGGCCCCAAAGGCAAAGAAAAAGCCTTTGTCAGGGAACTCCTCCAAAAGGGCCTTCACCCGCTTCCCCGTTCTCTCGTTCCGCTTGTAGATAAGCTCCCGGCGGAAGTAGCTGTCGATCTCCTGAGCAGTGATGCGCTCCTCAGGTGGTAGCGTGGCGTTAATAAAATTGGGAACCTCCGCCAAAATAAAGAGAAAACAATTAAGGGCAACAGAGTTATGAACAAAGCTGCTTAATTTGAGCATCAAACCACCCAGCCCAGAGAGTCAAGACGCTGTCGAGAAAAAGGTAAAAAGTGACACACCATTCTGGGAGCCTCCTGCCGGCTACTTTTCCCAGACAGTAATATCATTCTCTGTAACCCAAGTGAAAAAATATTAAATGAAGTGCCCTGAAAGAACTCTTAGGCTATGTCAAACAGTATTTCTGTTCCATTTAAATGATTCTGTTTGGGGAATTTCCTGGCTGTCCAGTGGTAGGACTCCTGGCTTCCACTGCAGGGGGCACAGTTTCGATCCCTGGTTGGGGAACTAAGATCCCAAAAGCCACACGGGCAGCCAAAAAAAAAAAAAGATTCTGTTTGATGCCACGTGTTTCTATAAGGAAACCATTTCTGTGCATAGCACGTCACAGTTGTGTGTTTTTTTAATTGAAGTATAGTTGATTTACAACATTGTGTTCATTTAAGGTGTACAGCAAAGTGATTCAGTTATACATATAATTTTTTCCAATATAGGATATTACAAGATCTTGAATACAGTTCCTTGTGCTATACAGTAAATCACTGTTGTTTCTCTATATTATGTTTAGTAGTTTGTA
Source organism: Hyperoodon ampullatus (assembly GCF_949752795.1). Taxonomy (NCBI): domain Eukaryota; kingdom Metazoa; phylum Chordata; class Mammalia; order Artiodactyla; family Ziphiidae; genus Hyperoodon; species Hyperoodon ampullatus. The sequence continues at coordinate 9,202,798 of NC_136928.1, forward strand.
TCTGTTAATCCCAAAATCCTAATTGATCCCTCCCTTCCCTCTTTTCCCTTTGGTAAGTGTAAATTTTTTTCTATGTCTCTGAGTCTGTTTCTGTTTTGTAAATAAGTTCATTGGTATTATTTTTTTAGATTTCACATACAAATGACACCATATATTCATCCTTCTCTGTCTGGCTTACTTCACTTAGTATGATAATCTCTAGGTCCAGCCATGTTGCTGGAAATGGCATTATTTCATTCTTTTTTATGGCCAAGTAATATTCCATTGTATATATATATACACATATATATATATATATATATATATACCACATCTTCTTTATCCATTCATCTGTCAGTGGACACTTGGGATGCTTCCACAGCACATCCATAGTTTTAACTTGTTTGATTCACACATGATTTTTTCATAAAAATAATTTTACACAATGACATACTTTAGAATCAACCATTACGATTCAATTACCAAATACATCGAACTTCTACAGACATTCAACTGTTTTATAAATTCCTTATCTTTACATTTTCATTATTTCTCCAATTCCCATTTCTCACTCTCGCTCTCTCCACTGTTCTTTGCCCCACTGGTGAATATTTCACCTGATTCCAGCGCACATCTTAGCCAGTTTCAGTGTTTTGGCTAACAACAGGGTGCTAATACGCCAGAACTGTGACAATCAGGGGTGGTTTTTGCAACGCGGTAGCTGTAGGCGAGGCTGACGGTTGCATTGGTTCCCTCCCCAGCCCCAAACCTCGGCCTCGCCCCACCGCCCCCTCTCCTGCTCCCTGGAATTTAACAAGGCTAAAAATTACCCTAGTCAGGGTTTCCCTGGTGGCGCAGTGGTTGAGAGTCCGCCTGCCGATGCAGGGCACACGGGTTCGTGCCCCGGTCCGGGAAGATCCCACATGCCGCGGAGCGGTTGGGCCCGTGAGCCATGGCTGTGGAGCCTGCGCGTCCGGAGCCTGTGCTGCTCAACGGGAGAGGCCACAGCAGTGAGAGGCCCGCGTACCGCAAAAAAAAGGAAAAAAAAAAAATTACCCTAGTCAAATGCAGAGTAGGATTTGTACCCGCCTCCTTCTCCTAGTTCCAGTACCCGCCAAAAGACCTTTTGAAAATCCTCACACGCTGTTTCACATGCTGTCATGTAGAGATCAATTTCCATTTTCTGGATAACAGCTCTCCTTCTGTTATCTCCTTGAAATGATATTCTTTCTTTTTCAAGTCAAGAGCCTTCGTCTTCTCCTTTGTCATCTTTCTTTTTTAATCATGTCATTTATGGAAGATCCTTCCCTCCGTTTCCCAGAATCTCTTCCACACAGCAGTGCCTTTCCACCAGCAGCCTCTCCACGCAGGCAGCCCCAAATGTGCAAGGTGACCTCCCCCTGCCGTCCTGCTGCACCTTCTAAATGCCAGACATGCCCTACGACCTGCACCACTCGGCCCCGCGCCTGGCCCTCATTCCACAACGGCAGGCATGTTCCCCGTGCCCCACAGCACCCGCAGGGGCCCCGTGAACAGGACAGGCATGGAGGAGCCACAGGAGAGGAACGCATAAGACAGCTGTCCCCAAACAGCTGTCAGCCGTGCCATCTGCCCGTATAACCAACTCCCAAGCACCCCCCAACCCAAAGTTAAAAGATTCTTTTATCTGCCGCGTCCAATTTTAATTTCCCAACTGATCTTGACCCCTCTCCCCACTTCCCCCACCCAGGGTGTACGCAAGAATGATCACCACCATAAACTCTGCTATGCCTTCTTTAGTGTATTTCTTCTTTTCCGCTTCCTCTTGCTTGCTCTGCCTTGGTTTTACTTCCTCCCTTTCTAGACTTTCTGGAAAGTTCCTTTTATCTTTTGATATTTGCAGGGTGAGTCCCTCTCCCTGGGACATTCCTTTTTCACCTCTTATACTCCCTCCCACTTCCTATGACAGGGTCCCCGGATCGAACAGACCCGGACAGCATCACTCACACCCACCAGCTCCCTCCTCTCTCTTTTCCAGTGTCCTGAAGGTGGGCAAGACAACACACTCCCCCATGTCAGAAGCTCAGCTGGACTCGCCACTTCCACGCGATCTTAGTGGGGAAGGGAAGGAAGCCAGGGTTTGTCCCACGGGAAGCTTGTTGATCGAAGCATAACAAATATCCATCCTACCTCCCTCCTGTAGGGAGGCTGCCATCCTCTGAGCCCTGGCCGGCCACTTTCTTCCCCTAGGTGGCCCCCAGGTAAGGCCTGTCCTGTGTCTACACTGACTGCACCAGTTCAGCCACACTCACTGCAGTACTGCAGGATGGAATCCATGTCCGGAAATGCTGGCAGCCTCCCCAGCTTCTTATGTGCCCCCCCGTAAGACTGCCATGAACACTTCCCATTGCATCGTCCTCACATGTTTCTAGAAATCGCCAGAAGCTGCAGCCAAGGCTCTGCTCCATCATTTCTCAAAAGTTACCTAAGCCAGCAAGGAGGCTTTCAGGCTCAGACCCCTTATCCTCTCTGAAGGCTGGTTCGTGCTGCCTGCTGCCTAAGCCGTGGGGCCTGCCGCCAAGTCCCTTGAAGCTTCATCCTTTGACTCCATCTGGGAATTAACTCTCATCAATGCCCCTCTCAGTTCTTTTTTTGTTTCTTCTAATAAATTTTTTTTTTTTTTTATGGCTGCATTGGGTCTTCGTTGCTGCACGCGGGCTTTCTCTAGGTGCAGCAAGCAGGGGCTACTCTTCGTTGTGGTGCACGGGCTTCTCATTGCGGTGGCTTCTCTCGTTGTGGAACACGGGCTCTAGGCGCGAGGGCTTCAGTAGTGTGGCATGTGGCCTCAGTAGTTGTCGTGCACGGGCTTAATTGCTCCACAGCATGTGGGATCTTCCCGGACCAGGACTCGAACCTGTGTCCCCTCCATTGGCAGGAGGATTCTTAACCACTGAGCCACCAGGGAAGTCCCCCTCTCAGTTCTTAATTTTCCTAAAGAATGCTTTTGTTAGCTGCAGCATCCCACTCAACACCTACATCTGCCCAATTGTATTTTTAGAGCCCTTCATGACCTCGATCCTCTGTACACAGGATGTCCCAGTGTCGGCAGGTAATGTCCTTATTCTTGCACTTAAATGCACCCTGAGCTGAGCAGGGGATAAGGGCTCTCACCTGGGAGCTGTCATGGCTGAAGATGATGGAACTGAGGTCCCCGCAGTTATAGTGTTTGATGAGGTCCTCTGTTGTGTAGGGGATCTGAAGGCTGCCCGCTCGCAGGCTGTCCTGCTGCAGGAGGTTCTGGTTTAAAGCAAAGATGACCCGAGGGGAGAAAATATAGGTCTCTTTTAAGTCCACTCACACAGCAGTCACTAGCTGCCGTCTTATTTCTTTTGTCCATGGTTGGCAATAGCCTCACCTGTGTTCGTTACATAAGGACATGGACCCTGACGCTAAAAAAGGGAATGTAAGTCCCTGGACCGTGTCCAAAGAAAAGGAGGACAGTCCTGCCCAAGTCAGCCCCCGTCAGATGACACCTGGGGAAGTGCCTTAAGAGGGACACTGACAACCTGGAACCTCCCATGAGAGTGATCAAGAGGTGAGGGTCCCAAAGAGCTGGCTTGGAGGACCTGGAGAGGTGGGGCAGGGAGGGACACACAGACAGACACACGAACCAACAGGTTTCAATTACATCAAGGACTGGCCAGGACTGTACACAGTACACACAGGTCTTTTCCAACCATCAGGGTGGCATTTGCCAGCTAATGGATTCATTAGGTCCATGGGATGTTAATGGAAGTTATTGTGGGAGAAAGAGGGGACATGAAGGCTACACAAAATCAAACAGATTTTTATCTTTATGAAACTTTGCCAAGTCCTGACACACTAAAGTGTTCTCTGCTTCTCCCCGAGGAGGGGAGAACGTGCTGGGCTTCCCAAGCTGATTTCAGGCACACATCGCGAGAGAAGGGTTAACTGGAACATCTTTGGGGACAATCCAGACTCAAGGAATTTTACAAAGCAGTGAATTCCCCTTGGCACTGGAGAGCTAGGTCAGAGGGGGAAAGGCAGGGATTCTGGCACCAGGTGGGAATGGGGACCAGCCACCCGCTACAAGGCTCCTGACAGCACTGTGGCATTTTCCCTCTCGTTCGTGCAAGTATGGACACAGACGTATCACCTTTGACAGCTGCCCCAGTAGTCAGTGTATAGGATACTGCCTTTGCTGGAATGTTCCCCCCTCCCTCTGGCTGAAATGCAGACAGGCGAGACCTGTCTGATCATGAGGTCTTCAGCAGGAAATTTTCAATTCTCTAGAGATAACACATTGCAGGTCTCAAGTCATCCAATGACACTCTGCAGCCCCAATCCCCTTGTTTCTCCTCATTCTGAGTGGCAAAGAGCACGGGAGTCTTGTCACCTTGCTTCCCACAGGCCACCGCATGTGAGCCTGCCTGCCACACACCCTCCTGCCACACCCCTTCCTCCCTGGGTTACTCTGTGCCTGTCAAGTCACCTTAACCAAATGGGGAGGGGGGCAGCTCCCTCTTTGTAAAGTCCCCTCCTCTCCTCTCTTCTCTCCACATCCCCCCCTCCCTGTCAGAGACACCTCCTCCAGCCTCTCCTGGAGGTCAGCTCCCCAAGGATCTGTAGACCAGCCTCTTCTATCTTGGGACAGGACCCTCTGGGCCATGCTGTGTTCCCACCCTCCCCACCCCTCTGCTGGTGATGTGAGTTGACAGAAGCAAACATATCCATGGGCATGTCCGCAAATTTCAGTCTAAGTGAGGAAACTCAAGATGAGCCCCTGGGTTCTAAAGCCATACATTGAGGACCTATCCACACCACTGGGTGCTGCTAAATGGCTTTCAATCAGCTGGAGGAAGGAACCTTTGGAGGGGAGGGGAGGGGACGTTATGGAAACACCTCTCAGGTTTGCCATGCCCCAGGCTAAGGCTTCACACGTTCTGTCTCAGTATAACTCATCCAAACTAAGACCCCAGGGTCTGATCGGCTCACAAACACCTGCTGATGGCTTTTAGTGCTCTAATGGCATTCAGGATGAGCCCAGGTTACCTGTTGCTAAGAGACCTTCCTCTAAGAGTTTCCATTGATTCTGGAATGTTTTTATTAAAGTGTTCTTGGTATTTAGAGAAGATTGAGCCACTCATTCTAATAGACTCAGCAATCCGCAAACTGGGGAACACTGTATGGGCCACATTATATGTTAAATAAGAACTCTGTTTATTCAGTCCCCTCTCAACATATTCAAGGGTCACCTGTTGACAAGAAGCTTACAAAGACTTGCTAGGATGTTTGTCTTTGCTTTTGATGATTAAGCTTTAAATAAGTTTGCATAGCAAAACTAAGCCAGTAACATTATTTTCTGAGTGCTGACTCTGTACCCTGCTAAAGAGCTTGCTTCTGTTCTCACTTAATCCTCTCAACATCCTAAAGTAGTAACTATTGTTAAATCTATTTTAAAGAACAAGAAAATGAGGGGGAAAGAAGTTAAATAATTTGCTTCTGGTCACATAGCTTAGTAAACCAGAGTGTCCCCACAAAGTGTGTGAACCCAAACAGTTCAATACCAGAGCCCGAGATCTTCACCACCATGCTGTACACGAGGTACGCTGCTACCAAGTAGCGTAACTGACTTTTATCATATGGTCTAATTTAAATTATTAGGCTTATGCTAAAGACCTAGGAGTCTGAAATTGGGAAGAAGGGAGGGAGGGTTAGAGGAGGGAGGAGAGAGGGAAATGGGAAAGCAGGAAAGGAATCAGAAAGAAAGGCACACTAAAGCTTTTTTTCACCCAGATAAGAGTGGCACTCACACTATATCTAGAAAACAGAAAATTTTATACAAAAGAAGTTTTAAATTGCCCATAATTTCAACACTCGAGTTATAACTGCTTTTAACAACATGTGGGTATATATTGAGTATATTTTCTTTCAGTTTATTCTATACCTTTTATACAATTGATTGTATTATACATAATATTTAGTATCTTTAACTGTGTCACCTTGCTGTACAGCAGTAATTAACACAACACTCTAAATCAACTATACTTCAATTAAAAAAAAATTAGTACCCTGCACTTTTTGTGTGACAGTGTAAGCATCTCCTCACATAACAGATTTCCTAGCCTCACATTGCATGTGATAGGCCATCACTTAGCTAAACTTTCTATTGTCAAATAGTTAGGTCTTCATTTTTAAAAAACTATCATGAATAACACCGTCAAGAGCATCTGGGAGCAGAAAGTTTTTTCTCTTCTCAAATTATTTCCTTGGCATTGATTCCTAACCAGTCAAAAGATTTTTACTTTTCTTTTTTCTAAAAACCTTTTTACTTTTGCTTTTTATTTTTTTCAGTAAAAAATTAACTCTCCATTAAAACACAAATTCAATAAGCATTAAGTGGTAACGCAGACAATCTCCCAAAGCCAATTTTATACAGAAGGCCTGCCTCCGGTACAATCTGTACCTCCGCGCCGATGCAGCCCCAGCAGCGTGCCAGGGAAACTGCGCTGCTGCGATTGCACACGCCCACTGTTCCCTCTGCCTGGAAGCCTTCTCCTAGCCTCATCTCTATGGAAGACACACACGTGTCTTTTGAAATAGCAACAGGAGAATCTCCTCCTCGTGAAGCCTCTGTCATTAACTCCCAGGCACAGTGAGACCATCTCCTCTTTGCCCAGAGCCTCCTGTGACTATTCTATTACACTGCTAATGGCATCGCCCTGTGTAGCCACCCCAAGAGTAGCGATCGTGTCCTCCTCACCTCTGCATCCTTCCCATCTGGCACACAGGACATGACGTACTGTAAACATTCAATAAATTTTGACTGAACGAATAAGGTTTAGAAATGACTCTGCCAAAAACTGAAGTCTGAGGCAGGATGGACACTTATAAAGGAAGCCCAGCAAAACTTCGTCAGCCAAGCCAAATAGGGAGCATCTCCAGAAAAGCCAGACTCACCAAACTGCTCAGAAAAGTAAATGGGGTGTGGAGGTAGGAGAGGAGTATTAGGCCTAATGTGGGGGAGTAAATCTTACCCCCAGAGACTCACGTTTTCTTTGAGCTTATCCCTCAGCCAGCTTTGGGAGGTCTGCATTTGGACTTATTCCTCAAATGCTTGTCCCTACCAAACCTCCATTCTCTTAAACTCCCATATTCTCCTGGTATAAATCAGGATAGGCTAAGCTCTGCCACAATAACAAATTAAACCTGAAATTTCAATGGCTTAGCAAATGTCTGTAGCTTGCTCACACAAAGTCTGAGTGAGCTAGTGGCTCTTTCATCTGTCTAGTCCCTTGGGAATCCAGTTTGGTTTATCTTGTGACACTCTTCTCCCATCGGTTTCCATGGGAGGCAATGGAGTGAACATGGCAGGCGACCTACAGTTCTTAAATGCCTCAGCCTGGAATTCCCACAATTCATTGGCTAGAAGTAGTCACATGGCCTTGCCTAATCCTCAAAGGGGCTGGGAAATGTAGTCTTCCCATTTACCTAGGAAGAAGTAATGTCCTTGAGACATTAAAATGGTTGACGGGGAGTTTAGTGCATTAAGTTATTCAAGATCTCAGACACGTCCCTATTCAGAATTACACACAGTCCCTGGTGGAAGAAGAACATCAGGACAGTAACCTGGCTAATGGTGCTCATCCTGAAGGTTCCCTGGCAGCCTGTGGTCCTCAAGCAACAGAAGGTCTGGGGACAGCAGAGGCTGGGGATGCGGGTGCGGGGAAGCACAGGATAGGGAGCAGAAAGCCAGTCGTAATCCTGGGTTAGCCTAGAATTCTGGAAATTGAGTGGTTGGCCAACCAAGTATCATCAAGAAAGAGAGAGTGTAATGGATCTGAAAGGTGTCATGAAAGGTCATTCTTGTGTCAACTAATAAAGAACAGAGGGCTTCCCTGGTGGCGCTGTGGTTGGGAGTCCGCCTGCCGATGCAGGGGACACGGGTTCGTGCCCCGGCCTGGGAAGATCCCACGTGCCGCGGAGCGGCTGGGCCCGTGAGCCATGGCCACTGGGCCTGCATGTCCAGAGCCTGTGCTCCACAACGGGAGAGGCCACAACAGTGAGAGGCCCACGTACCGCAAAAAAAAAAAAAAAAAAAAAAAAAACACAAGAAGAAGAGGGGGGGCTTCCCTGGTGGCATAGTGGTTGAGAGTCTGGCTGCCGATGCAGGGGACACAGGTTCATGCCCCGGTCCGGGAGGATCCCACATGCCGCGGAGCGGCTGGGCCCGTGAGCCATGGCCGCTGAGCCTGTGCGTCCGGAGACTGTGCTCCGCAACGGGAGAGGCCACAACAGTGAGAGGCCCGCAAACGGCAACAAAAAAAAAAAGAAGAGGGGGAGGAGTAGGGGGCTGGTGTATCACAGAAAGACATCACCCTCCCAGAGGCAGTGGCCCAAAGTTAAACTTTCACTCTATGATTTCAGGCTTGCTAGGACGGCCCATCCACAAGCAAATCAAAACCCTTCCCAGATTAGCCTTTTGCTGCTTTGCCTTGGCAGGAAGGAGGTCCTTCCTTGTGGCACCCAGCAACTCTGAGGCGGCCATACTACAAATACATGTCTTTTAAGGAAGTGTGAACAGTGAACTGTGCATGTGTCTGAGTTGGTGCTAAGTCTTTCTTTTTTTCCTAAAAAACCACAGAAACGCCCTTTTTAAATCTCTAACACAACTTCCTACACTCACCGAGTCTTTTCTTCTAGAGCTGCTACAACTTTCTAACTATTAACCTTGGAGGCTTTAATCCTGTGCTTATTTATAGCTTAACTACTTCTGAGAGGCCTTAAGCATCTTGCAGATGAAAAGCAAGCACCGGATAAGCCACTGACCACTCTGCCTCAAGTGCCCACCTAAGAGATTTGGCGGAAGGGGCTGGGTTTTCTTGGCTGGAAAGAGCAAGGATCCAGCCCACAGTGCCCCCCGGAAGATCCTGAGCACCAAACACAGGGCTCGTTATCTGTCCCATGAAACGCATTCAATGAAAGCCAAAGGAAGGCTCAGAGAAGCACCTAAAGGGACAGTTTGGCCCAGGGATTCCTAGAAGGCAGCCACCCCAACTCCTCCCTCCGTGGCTTAAGACGTGGAGACTTTCTGCAGGGACCTGGGCAAGCCTCTGGTGCAGTTTACGTTTAACAGAGAAAAGCTCTTACTGACACAAACTAGACTCCTGGGAGAAAGACCAAACATGGTTTCCTGAGGAAGAAGTCTCTGAGTGAGGCCCTGCCAGGGTTTCCTTGGAGCCTAACACACCCAGTGACTCTGAACCCTTGTTAGCTACCATCTTCACCACCACACAGCCAAGGAGGTGAGTCTCTGCCTCCTCCAAACAGCAGCCCTTTATCACCTCTGCTGCCTAGACCTCGGCTCAATGTCCACTCCTGGGGCCACCAGAGCTCTGTCCAACCAGGGGCAGGGCCTCGGAGGCACTGCTGGAGGTGCCTTCCTTGCCGCAAACTTCTGGTGCAAAGCAAGGGTGGCCACTTGTGTCTGTCCCTGAGTAGAGGAGGTCACCACCCCCAGGTCCCTGCAGAAAGTCTCCACGTCTTGAGGCAGAGGACAGGGAGCACATGAGGGGTCCACAAAAACAATACACAGCCCCAAACTCACCCCAGCTAAAGCCACTAAGGGCCAGACCCAGCTTCCCCAGAAACCTACAGGGGCCTCTCCAAAGGATTATCCACAGTCAATTGTCCTTATGTAGTTTACTCTCCTTGCTGTGCTTGGCAAAGTCTGGGCCAGTCTAACAAATGTGGGGTTCCAGGATGTGACTCACAGAGGAGTAATTCCTAAGAAACAACTCTGTTTGGCTAAGTTGACCCCAGAGGCATCCTGTATCCAGTCAATTCCTTTCTTTGGAGTCTCTGCTAACATTTCCTCACATGTTGCACTGGTTAGCTAGGACTATCTGAACAAACTGTGTAATTTAAACAACAGAAACATATTGTCTCACAGTTCTGGAAGCTGGAAGTCCAGAATCAAGGTGTTAGTGGTGTCAGGCTCCCTCTGAAAGTGTAAGAGGAAGATCTGTTCTAGGCCTCTCTCCTAGCTTCTGGTGTTTTCTTGGCTTGTGACAGCATAACTCCAATATTTACATGGCGTTTTCCCTTGTGTGTCTCTCTGTGTCTTAAGTTCCTCTTTTTATAAGGACACAGTCATACTGGATTAGTGTCCACCCCAATGATCTCAACTTGATCATCTGCAAAGACCCTATTTCCAGATAAGTTCTCGGTCACAGGTCCTGGAGATTAGTATTTCAGTGTAAGAATTTAAGGACACACACACACAAAAAGAATTTGAGGGCAAAGTCTACTCATAAAGCATATCAATCTCAGTTCTACTCTCTTTTGAATAGTTAATGTGGGGCTTCCCTGGTGGCGCAGTGGTTAAGAATCCACTTGCCAATGCAGGGGACACGGGTTCGAGCCCTGGTCCGGGGAGATCCCACATGCCGCGGAGCAAGTAAGCCCACGCGCCACAACTACTGAGCCTGCGCTCTAGAGCCCACGAGCCACACAACTACTGAAGCCCACATGCCTAGAGCCTGTGCTCTGTAACAAGAGAAGCCACCGCAATGAGAAGTCCACGCACCGCAACCAAGAGTAGACCCCACTCGCCGCAACTAGAGAAAGACCACGTAAAGCAATAAAGAACCAATGCAGCCAAAAAATAACTAAATTAAGTAAATAACTTTTTTAAAAGATCGATAATATGCATATGGTAAAAATTTCTAACAGTCCAAAGAATGAATCTCCCTCCCATTCCTGTTCCCCAATCACCCTCTCTAAAAGTAATCACTGCTGCCAGTGTCTTGAATCTCTTTCCAAGGATAGTCTCTGCATGTAAAAACGGACAGATAGATACACAGACAGACAGATAATAGATAGGTAGGTAGATAGATAGATAGATAGATAGATAGAAGCAGAGATGTCGCCTCCACTTTTTTTGGTTTTGTTTTTGTTTTTGCTCCTTTGGCCTTTAAGCAGTCAAATAAAAACTTTTCCATAAATAAATACTGAAGCTATACATTACAGTGTAATGTAAAACAATCAAGGAATAAAAAGCCAAGTCTTGGCAAACAGAGATAACTTCCATTGTTTTTGAAGTAAATGCAGGCTGAGACTTTCTATCCACAAGGTTAAATCAATGACTAAGGCAAATCATAGAAAAGGAAAAGGGAAATTTCTGACAGCAAGAAGGGACAAAATGAAGGTTTCCTATGCCTTTCCAGTGAGAAAGCAGGTTGGATACAGAAGTCCCTTGGAGGCATCCCAGAGGTGACCCCACTGCCCCTAATCCAAAGATGTCCTGGGACCTCTGCTCTGGGCTCAGCCTGACTTGGGCAGATCCCAAGGAGAAATCCAGGCGGAAGTCTACAGTTGAAGATTTCATACAATCCTACAAAGATTCAGGTTCATTTCTCCAAGATCTCAGATAAGCCTCCCCTTCCAAACACCCAGATGGTTTGGTTTTCCCAGAAACCTCCTAAGCCAATTTTTTTTCCAAAACACAGATTATAACTCATTATCCATCACATCATCATGTACATAAATCTTAGCAGGCCTCATGCACCGCTCTGCAGCTTGTGCATCTCCATTCCTCCAGGCATCAGTCCACACGGTGCATCCAGGGCTGCTCCATGCTTCCTAACAGCTGCACATAAACCAGGACAAGCACGTGCACTAGCCCCTTGGAGGGGCCGCTTCTGTAATGACAGCCCTGCTAGTGTGAAGCACCGCCTACATTCCCCCCCAGGTGACTCCGACATGCAGGCGGGGCTGCGAGCGATTGACTGAATTCAGTCAGGGTCAGAGCTCTAAGAACCTCAAGAGATGAATACCGACCACATTCAACTCTTTCAAATATGAAATGTCTTCTGAGAGCTGCAGAGAGTTACTGGCTGAGTCCTCCGACCCTGACTGACAATTCTCCGCACCACAGTTTTCAGCGTCTGACTCATATCCTCCCAAGGAAGGATGTGGGCTATCAGGGTGTTGGCAGATGGGGCCAGCGTGCTCCTGAAACAGTACCGTTCTACGGTTTTTCCACACAAACATAAGCCGTTCTGAGGACTCAACTAACTAGAAACCTCCATTTAAAACATTATTTCAAAAGAAATCCACATTCTGCCTTCTCCAGTCCAGCTTTGGGAATGCACCAGGAAGCTCCAAGAATTCCTCTCTAGGGCTTCCCTGGTGGCGCAGTGGTTGAGAGTCTGCCTGCCGATGCAGGGGACACGGGTTCGTGCCCCGGTCCGGGAAGATCCCACGTGCCGCGGAGCGGCTGGGCCCGTGAGCCATGGCCGCTGAGCCTGCGCGTCCGGAGCCTGTGCTCCGCAAAGGGAACAGTGAGAGGCCCGCGTACCGCAAAAAAAAAATAAATAAATAAAAATGAAAAAATTAATTCCTCTCTAATGCCTCCTACATGGTTTCCATCCTGCCAAGCTACCGTGCTGACGTAGCAACAACCAATTCTCTTAAAGGAAAACTGCTGGGTAACAGACACCTTCACACAGGTCCTTGTCACTCACTGTCAATCTGTTAACAGCACCTGAGGGCAAAGCAAGATGCATTAGAGCAGAGAGGATGAGAGGTGGAGGTGGTGGAATATTAGAACGCTGAGCGCCTGGAGGCAACAACAAAGGGATCAACAGGATGTATTTACAATAATAGTAATTGCAATAATGATAATAATAGCAGCAGCAATCCCTCCCCGACCCTGCAGTCAGCCGTCCTCCGGGAGGTGGAACTGCATTTGGGGAGGAAGATGGGGCCCCTGCCCTGAGGCATAGCTGTTGGCAGGAGGACAGGACAAAAGGGCCTATGATGGCAACAGGTCACAGAGGGCAGTAAAGGATAACCACGAACACTCAGTGGGAGCTCAGGCCCAGGTGAAGACCCCAGAGAGAAACCATCACAGTCACTTCCTCACCCCAGAACTATAGTTTGGTCCTCCACATCAAAAAAAAAAAAAAAAAAAAAAGGTGACGCCAAGAGCCTCCAAGACCTTAGAGTAAACCAGGCTACTTCCCTTGAAACCTGTAAAGATTTCTGTCCTCAACCATGCAAAATAGCAGCTTTGCCTAAAGCTTTGCCGTCAGCCATTCTTGCTATCTTCAGAGTGTCCCCCTTGGGCTCATAGGAAGACTTCTGACCTGTTGGGAAAAACTCATTTATCTCTTGAGGGCACCAGGGGAGGGTCCCAGCAGAATCCAGGGCCTCCCCGCTGGGGATACAGTAGATAGGCCTGTGTCCACAGCAGAGGACAAGCAGAGCCCAGTGGAAGCCTCTGCAAGGAGATGGGCTCAGCGTGCTTCTGAATGGGTCCTGCAAAACCTCTGTTGTTCTCCAAGCCTCACCTAGAAAATGCATTGTATTTAGAAGGACTCACAGAAGCCACCAGTGGGGGACTTGCCTCCTTGGAGAGGTTCCCAGTGGTCTCCAGAGTGTGCCAAGCTCTACTTTTTGAACACCTGTTACCCCAAGTCAGGGGCTCTGCTCTGTTGTGAGACATTTTTAACTATTAGAAAGTCCTTCCTTCTTTTTGAGCTCCCTGTCTCGCCATGATTGCCATGTACTCATTTTTGTATGTATCCATACAGTGTGTGTTTCCACACACGCATAATTTGTTAACAGCCATCAAAAGAGAAAACGTACATGTCCCCCTTCTAGGAATCACTCCTATAGACATACAAGCACAAGTGTGTAATAAATAGGCTAGTGTTGCCAGTGAATTTAAGGTTCTTTCTTCATCGTGAAAGAATTTGAAGACGAAGTGAGAGGTAAGAATCAGACTTATGTAGAGAGAAATACACTCCACGGACAGAGTGTGCACTATCTCAGAAGGCGAGAGGCCTTGGAAGAAACACACTCCAAAGACAGAGTGTGGGTCATAGAAAGGCAAGAAGCAAGAGGCCTCGAAATATGGGGTGGTTAGTTTTTATGGGCTGGGTAATTTCATAGGCTAATGAGTGGGTGGGTTATTCCAAGTATTTGGGGGAAGGGGTGGGGATTTCCAGGAATTGGGCCACGGCCCACTTTTTAGCCTTTTATGCTGGGCCTCAAAACTGTCATGGCTCCTGTGGGTGTGTCATTTAGCATATGCTAATGTATTACAATGAGCATGTAATGAGGCTCAAGGTCCACTGGAAGTCGAATCTTCCGCCATCTTGGACCCAGTTGGTTCTCACTAGTTTTCGTCATGTCCTATGGCTGTGTCACTCTTTTAAAGGTTGTGCCCTGCTCCTCTCCCTCTTGTTTCATTAGTGCACAAGGATGTTCCCTGGGGAACAGTAACAGAGCTCTCCCTGACACTGGGACTGTTCAATCCAAATTGGAATGACCCAAGAGGGAGAAGACATGGAGATATATGTATATGTATAGCTGATTCACTTTGTTATAAAGCAGAAACTAACACCCCACTGTAAAGCAATTATACTCCAATAAAGATGTTTAAAAAAAAAAATTGGAATGACCCTTCCTCTTCGTAAAAACACCAAATGGCGTATGACGCCGGTGCTGCGGGAGGGCCCAGAGGCCCCTGGGGGCCCTGGATATGGGAGGCCCGGGTGACTTCCGCGGAAGCTTTGGCAGCGGCGTCTGGGGTCAGGGTCACAGCCAGGGTCGGGGCCGCAGAGCACATGGAGGCAAGGCTGAGGACTAGGGGTGGCTCCCCATCACCAAGCTGGGCCACCTGGTTAAGGACCTGAAGATCAAGTCCCTGGAGGAGAGCTATCTCTTCCCTCTGCCCATCAAGGAATCTGAGATCACTGACTTTTTCCTAGGAACATCCCTCAAGCAGGAGGTTTTCAAGATTATGCCTGTGCAAAAGCAGACCTGTGCTGGCCAGCAGACCAGGTTCAAGGCATTTGTCACCATTGGGGATTACAACGGACATGTCGGTTTGGGTGTCAAGAGCTCTAAGCAGATAGCCGCTGCCATCCATGGGGCCATGATTCTGGCCAAGCTCTCCATCATGGCCGTGTGGCGAGGCTACTGGGGGAACAAGATCAGCAAGCCCCATACTGTAACTTGCAAGGTGACTGGCCGCTGTGGCTGTGTGCTGGTGCACCTCATCCCTGCCCCCAGGGTCAGTGGCATCGTCTCAGCCCCTGTGCCCAAGATGCTACTGATGATGGCTGGAATTGACGACTGCTACACCTCTGCCAGGGGCTGTGCTGCCACCCTGGGCAACTTTGCCAAGGCCACTTTTGATGCCATTTCCAAGACCTGCAGTTATCTCACTCCTGATCTCTGGAAAGAGACAGTGCTCACCAACTCTCCGTATCAGGAATTCACTGACCATCTTGTAAAGACCCACACCAGAGTTTCCGTGCAGAGGGCTCAGGCTCCAGCTGTAGCCACCACAGAGTTTTATATGAGAAAAATAAAGTGAATGAAGCCGTAAAAAAAAATTGGAATGACCATATAGAGAGGATTCTTGCCCCCAGCAGGGCGGGAGATTGGATGTGATGACCTCAGACGGTCATCTACTTATGAGTCCTTGCGTTGCTCCATCCCAGCAAGCGAGGGAAGCAGACGCCCTGGTCTCACTTTCTGTCCTCTCTGCCTCCCTTGTTTCTCCCCCCTCAGCACAGGCGATGAGGTTCCACGGAGCCTTCCCTGTCTGTTAATTAATGGCCCTCCCCCAGATCGCTGTGTCAGGTCCATTTCCACCACTGGGGGAAAAGCTCCACAAAACCATCCTTTTGGGCTTCCCTGGTGGCGCAGTGGTTGAGAGTCCACCTGCCAATACAGGGGACACGGGTTCGTGTCCTGGTCCGGGAAGATCCCACATGCCGCAGAGTGGCTGGGCCCGTGAGCCATGGCCGCTGAGCCTGCGCGTCCGGAGCCTGTGCTCCGCAACGGGAGAGGCCGCAACGGTGAGAGGCCCGCGTACCACAAAAAAAAAAAAAAATCATCCACAAGCAGAAAATACTCATCTCCAGGCCAAAAAGCAATTGTTTTGTTTCAAGTCTCTTCATCTGCATTGGTTGAGATTGTATGAGGGGTAAGAGACAGCAAGAAAGGAAGAACTAGTGGAAATTATTGCAATTATGATAAAACTCCAATTAGCATGAAGTTTCTAACAGGGCAAAGACTTAAAGGGACTTACTTTTCCCCTTCGAAAGCACAGCTCGATAGACAGATTTCTGCTTCCACTTTAGTGTTTGTCTTTTATTATACTGTCTTTTAGGAAAAAAATGATCGGTTCCCCCGAAACCATGTCCTGTCAGCTGAATACTCTTCCGCTTCCGTCCAGTGACACGTACTCACCTCACCTGCACCGTCTTCTGAGAAGCTGTGCTCACTGGAAGAAGTAACAAGCTTATGACCTGACGGTTTAAGTCCGTGTTCAGACGCCAGCCTTCCTCTCCGCTCTCCCCGCCATGTCTCCCTTTCCACTCTCCCCTTGCCTCCCCACATCCCCTCTTCTCTCTCCCTCTCTTTCTGGGCTTGTGCAAAGAATCCATTAAGCTCCCTGTCCAACACGTGCAGCAGACTTCTTTCTCCTTCCCGAGGCTTCTTCAGCTGTGGGGAGACCCAGGTCCCAGGTGGGGCATTGTTGCGGGAGCCCACAGGCTGAAGGGGCGGGCGAGGGGCTGGAGTCCGGCAGATGCCTTTTTTGTCGAAGATAAAGGCCCCCCACCCCCGTCGAGCCTCTCCACTTTCCAGCACTTTCATCGCCCTCCGATCAAAGGGCCGCTCTGAATATGAAAGGCACCGCCCATTATGCGGCTCCCGTCAGCCCCACCTCACCCCGCCCCCAGCCGCCCAGCTCTCAGACAAAGCCCCCTGGCAGCTGTTCAGGCGCAGCCTTCACCTTCTGGGGCGTTGGGGTGTTGCGTCTTCTTTCTTTCTTAGTCCACTTTTGAGAGCCATTCGGTCCCTTGAAGTATAGTTGGGGAGCAAAGGGGAAGATCTCGCTCATCCTCAGAACATTCCGCCCGCATAATTTTTCAAGACACCTGGAGGATTTCTGGTCCTTGCCTCTCCCACCTCACCTGGGTATCCAGGCAGTCAGGACGTCCCCCCTCAAGCTCATTTATTTCCCCATTTCCCAGCCACTCTTAAAAATAGCTTCTCGGGCTTTCCTGGTGGCGCAGTGGTTGACAGTCCGCCTGCCGATGCAGGGGACACGGGTTCGTGCCCCGGTCCGGGAAGATCCCACATGCCGCGGAGCGGCTGGGCCCGTGAGCCATGGCCACTGAGCCTGCGTGTCCAGAGCCTGTGCTCCGCAGCGGGAGAGGCCACAACAGTGAGAGGCCCGCGTACCAAAAAAGAAAAAAAAAAAATCGCTTCTCCTTCTTTACCTGAAAGGGGACTATGCCCTTGGAAGAGTCTAGACCGACCCCTCATGGCAAGCTCCTTTTGTGTCATGTTAATAGATGGTGCCAGACTTGGGAACTAAAGCTTCCACACACATCTCTGAACATGAGGTCTGCTTTTCAGGGGGAGAAAGGTGCTTCTCAAAACTTGGACCTGAGTTCTTCTCAGACAAAGGATTCAAGCATAAGGACCAGAGAAACTGATTTTCAGGGATGTTCCGACCTGAAGAAGTGTCATTTTGTAAATGATGACAATTCCTGAATACCAGGAGAGGACAGGGAGGGAACCTGGAAGAACGCACCAGGCAGACTGGGCCTCTTCTTCTGCAATCCCTGCCACCGCCTTCCTGCACACCCTCCCAGCCCTCTCCTCCCTTGGTCAGGTTCCCCGACCACCCTCCCCGTCCACCCAGCCCACATCCTGCCCTGACTTCATGGCTGACTGAGCACATCCGTCTCCTGTTATGGATGTGGACTGAACTGTGCCCCCCCAACCCCAATTCACAGGCTGAAGCTCTAACCCTCACTATGACTGTATTTGGAGATGGTAATTAAGGTTAAATGAGGTTGGGCTTCCCTGGTGGCACAGTGGATAAGAATCTGCCTGCCAATGCAGGGGACACAGGTTCGAGCCCTGGTCCGGGAAGATCCCACATGCCGCAGAGCAGCTAAGCTTGTGAGCCACAACTACTGAGCCCACGTGCCACAACTACTGAAGCCCGCGTGCCTAGAGCCCGTGCTCCACAACAAGAGAAGCCCACGCACCGCAACAAAGAGTAGCCCCCGCTCGCCGCAACTA
Source organism: Hyperoodon ampullatus (assembly GCF_949752795.1). Classification (NCBI taxonomy): domain Eukaryota; kingdom Metazoa; phylum Chordata; class Mammalia; order Artiodactyla; family Ziphiidae; genus Hyperoodon; species Hyperoodon ampullatus. Next base: position 9,220,900 of record NC_136928.1, read on the forward strand.
GAGAAAGCCCGCGCGCATCAACGAAGACCCAACAGAGCCAAAACTAAATAAATAAAAATTTTAAATGTATATATATATATATGTGGTCTTTAAAAAAAAAAAAAAAAAGAAAGGTTAAATGAGGTCATTTGGGTGGGGCCCTGATCCAATGGGACTGGTGAGCTCCCTCTCTCTGTGCAGAGAAAAGGCCATGTGAGGACACAGCAAGAAGGGAGCCATCTGCAAACTGAGGAGAGAGGCTTCATCAGAAACCAACCCAGCCAGCACTTTGATTTTGTATTGTGAGCCTCCAGAACTGTGAGGAAATCAATTTCTGTTGTTTAAACCACACAGTCTGTAGTAGCCTGTGATGGCAGCCCAAGCAGACTAGCACACCTCCTTCCCCCAAATCCCACACCATGCTGGGGTAATGATAAGAATTAACACCAATCTCTCCATCTCCAAGGCCCAGTGAAAGTTACGACCTCTGCTAAGCGCTTCAGGACTGTCTCAGTCCCTTCCTAGAAATTTCCATTCTTTTCATTTCTACTGCCCTGAAAGGTAATTTTCCTTTAAATTGTTTAAAGGAAAACAAGATAGACAAGACCAACAAGACAGACAAGCCCCAGGAGGAATAAGCTATGAAGAATGATATGAAGAATGAAATGAAAAGCACAATAAAGCTAACTTCACACACTTAACCACATCTGGACTGGTTACTGGGCCTAAATAGGCATAAGTGGTAAGCAGCTCACAAAATGGCTACACACTGTATTTGCTTCTGCCATAAAGAATGTCGCTCGCCATCTGGCTCTACAAGGATTGAGTCACTTGCCACTGCAGTCACTGACCTTCAACACACCCTGAAAGGAGTTCCAGGTGGAGATCAGAAATGAGGTACCCTGTGCTCTGGGAAAACTGGCAGAACAGGCCTTCAGACAGATATTTTTAGGAGAAATGTTTTATGAACCTGGATTCTAGCATCTTCCCATACTTAGAAAAGCGCTAAAATCATTAACAGAGACATCTGTTCCTTGTGACTAGCATCAACCTTCTTACCAAGACGTGTGCCTGGTTGCACATACCCCCTTCGTCTAATCACATATAGACTGACTGCCCCACTTACCTCTTGGAAGCAGTTCCTCAGAGTTATCTGAGAGGCTGCCTCCTGGGCTATAGTCCTCAGTAACTCCCCAAATAAAAGTGAAACACATCTCTCACAAGTGTTTTTATTTCAGTCAACAGATTTAACCACCACAAAGGGACCCAGAGCAGACTTCTCTCCTTCACCTGAACTCTATAAGGATCCAGAGCCTTGGTACCAGCAGGGTCCTTTGTGCCCATCCACCTCCTCAGCAGGTCCAAACGAATTTAAGTAAGCCTCTCCTGGTTCTTGGATCTCCTGATATTTGGTTGATGATCCTGAGCTCTATTTGGTGATATATAACAGGTACCTAGCCCACCAGTTGAAAGACACTGGGAAAAAAGGTGGCCTCCCCCCAGCTGAAAGATACTGGGGGAGCCCAGTTGAAAGACACTGGGATTTGCTCAGTTGAAAGACACTGGGCAGTCTGGACTGGGTGACTAGGTGGGCAGGCCTAAAGTCATTCCTAAACAAGGGGCATCAGAAATCAGCCTCCAGCTAACACTCCAGCCAGGTGTATGTACTTAGCGAAACTTATACTTACAAGTTAGTTATTTAATTGGGTATTAAAGGAAATATCACAATGAAAATGGCCCAAATGGGGCTCTTTTCTTGCATACGCAGTTTACTTAGAGAAAGCTAGCTTGACAAAACATCTGTTCAGAATTCTGACCCTAAGGGAACAAGTCCTTCTAGGAAAAAAATTGTATTTCTTTCCCTGTGCACAGGAATTCTTATCTTATCAGACCATCTCCAATTCCTGAGACTGAGAAAAGGAAAAAACGCTGTATGTCACAGCAGTAGCCAAGTTTCCTTGCCAACTGCATTATAATCAGGTGTTTAAACTATGTCTTTCAAAGAATTTTCTCATTTATAGACAGTTATTGTTTTACTTTGGTGCTTTTGCAAAAAATCCTTCATCTTCAAGAAGATTCATAGAAAGAACTTTTTGACAAGAACAGATTTCTGATAAATTTTGGATCATACCACTGAACTGGGTAAGAAATTAAAGAATCCTAATGGAAAGCCTGACAGCTTCATAAAACTGTTAGCAAAAAAGATTAGTTACATAGGAATGAGTGAACTCGTGAATATCGTCATAATTTTTAGTTTTTGTCTGAAATATTACTGACTTTTTTTTTTTTTTTTTTTTTTTGCGGTACGCGGGCCTCTCACTGTTGTGGCCTCTCCCGTTGCAGAGCACAGGCTCCGGACGCGCAAGCTCAGCGGCCATGGCTCACGGGCCCAGCCGCTCCGCGGCACGTGGGATCTTCCCGGAGCGGGGCACGAACCCGCGTCCCCTGCATCGGCAGGCTGACTCTCAACCACTGCGCCACCAGGGAAGCCCTATTACTTACTTTTAATCTGTGTTTTCCAGATATAAGGAAACCTTTCCCCTCAAGCTAATTATGACTTACAGCCACATGGTAAATTATACCTTTGTAAGCAGAATTGAAACACTTATCTTTTCTCTCTACCTGATCCCTCCAGAAATTGGGAAACTTATGTTCCCAGCAGCCTTATCAGATGAATAAGAAAGGTCACCTCCTGATAGGTGCAGGAATCTCAAGATATTCTGGGGACCTCAGGAACACAGGAATTCACCCAAATCTATAGATATCACAGGCAGAATCTGTGGCAAGAGCTTGGTGTGGCTTTCCTGGTCTTGGGAGGCCTTTTAAAAACTCAGTCTGAGGTTCCTTATGAAAAGCTCCAGCCCAGCCAATTTAAGAGAGCCTATGTGACCCATTAACCAGACTTATTTTGCAAACAAATTAGTCTTAATTTGGCTGTATGTGGTAGAAATTAGGGTAATTTTAGAGAGAAAAAGATGTTTCAGTGAATGTTAAATGCTAGTTTTGTTCACTGAGTTCTGTATTTACTGCCTATACTCACTTCCCAGAGAGTTCCTTGTGGTTATATTACATTACTGTTACATTTAAATGAATTATTAAAAGGACATTCCAAGTTTGTTTCTGAAGCTTATCTCAGTATTCTATCGTTGGATGAAGACCAGGTGCCCCATGAGCTGCAACCAGGAGATGATGCATACAGGAAAAGGCATCATTTAAAGAACTATCTCCAACCTAGATGGAAGGACCCTTATCGGGTACTCTTAGCTAGCTCATGCGAAGTGAAACTGAAGGGAATTGACTTTTGGATTCATATTTCCCACTTAGGAAGGGCCCCTGCACTGGACTGGTCTATTGAGAGGACTGCTGACCTCAAAATCACCTTAAAACAATGTTCAAACAGAGGAGAAAACTATACCCACAGCAGGACAAGAAGACAACATCAGAAGTAGACAGCTATCTCGAGATGCCAGACCTGACCCACATGATTATTTACAGTGTTTTCTTAATTTCTTGGACTTTTGCATAAATCAGTGTTTTTCTATCATGGTCACAAATCCCAGGCAGATTTTTAAAATTAATACAAGTGTTGGGTTTATGGTCAAGTACCTACATCCGGTACTTCTGGGTTAGCTTGATGTATTTTTCTTCTCCAAGACTCTAACTGGATGGCCCTTAGGAAATTTATTCTAGAAGAAAGAGAGGCTGTAGGTCCATTCGGGCCATTATTGACTTCACTCGATGGGAATCATACTTGTTCTGACCGTGACCATAAATATGAATTTTCTTTAAAAGTTACTCAATCTCAATCAGAGCAACGAGCTAAATTTCAGTCAAAGAATATAACCTCCTGGGGCTTCCCTGGTGGCGCAGTGGTTGAGGGTCCGCGTGCCGATGCAGGGGACGCGGGTTCGTGCCCCGCTCCGGGAAGATCCCACATGCCGCGGAGCGGCTGGGCCCGTGAGCCATGGCTGCTGAGCCTGCGTGTCCGGAGCCTGTGCTCCGCAACGGGAGAGGCCACAACAGTGAGAGGCCCGCGTACCGCAAAAAAAAAAAAAAAAAAAAAAAAGCCACTACAAGGCAGCAAAAGAACAACTGCCCAGTGGGGATACGGCAACAGATGCTCTTAACTGAGGAGAAAAAGGAGTCTTTGGCAACCTGAGGTAACTCCCAGAGGCAATACAAGGACAGGGACCAGAATGGTGACCAAGAATAGAGACCAATGGTTCTCAAGCTTGAGTGTGCATCGAATCACCTGGAAGGACTGGTTAGACCAAACATTGCCAAGTCCCAGCCTACAGTTTCTAGTTCAGGAAGTCTGGAGTGTGGCCCAAAATTGTGCATTCCTAACAATTCCAAGGTGATGCTGTTGCTGCCGGTCCAGCACACACTTTGAGAACATTCTGCATCAGAAGTAGGAAATGGGTGCCCTAATGACCGATCCAGCTCACAGCTAAATCTTATTAGTACTACACAATGGGTTCGCTTTTTTTTAGGTATTTACCAACATTTAAAAACCAGGGCATTTCCCAGAAAACCCCAGACTTCTGACTTCTCTTTAAAAAAAAATAGAAAAGTCTGAAAATTGGATGAATTTCTTTGTCCTTTTTTTTTTGTTATCTATAGGAGATGATGGATGTTAACTAAACTTATCGTGGTAATCATTTCACAATCTATCATTATACTGTACCTTAAATTTATATGGTGATGTATATCAATTATATCTCACTAAAATGGGAAAAAAGAATAAATTATATAATATACTTCCAAATTATGAATTTAAAAAATGGGAAGGTCTGGTCACACTGGGTGCACATTTCTACATGGCCAGCAATCGACTAGGACCAAGCAGCCACTGTCCTCTTCACTTGGCATATTTACCCCACAAATGCCACAATTCATGTCACTCCCCACTCCCAACACAGGCCAGTTTCGTGCATGCCTGTTGCCTACCCAGCCCCTGCGATCCATGATCTACATAAGCACCTTTAATAACCATATGGGATTCAACAACCTGGAGAGACCATAATTTAACCAGTTCCCAGTGGCTGGGCCCATAGTCTGCATCAATCACACTGCAATTAATAACAACCAGCATACATCTGTGTCATTTGCTCAATCATTTCATGGGATAACTTCATAGAAGTTGGATTGCTGGGTCAATTTGATACACAGTACCCCCGCAAAAAGGTTAAAGATACCATTTAAAATCAATTATGACACAAAATGAGAAAAATCAGCTAGCTAGATGACACTCCTTTTTTCTCCGCCCCCACCCCTTACCCCGCACCATGCAGCATGTGGGATCTTAGTTCCCCTACCAGGGATCGAACCCACACCTCCTGCATTGGAAGCCCAGAGTCTTAACCACTGGACCGCCAGGGAAGTTCTTAGATGACACTCTTTTCTAGTCGGTCATTTTAAATTAACCAGTGGCAGTTCTTACATCTTCCATTTTGGCTCCACCCTAAGCTCTCGAATACCATAAATATTAACATCCAGTTAAACTTGCCATTTTATTCCATAACTTCTGCCACCTAAAGTTCTGTGACAACATCCTTTAGTGACAGCCTCAAACACCACTTTGCTACAAGAGAATCAGCCACACTGCAAGTGCCCACAGTGTACTCGGCGCTGCTGGAAACCCCTCGCCTCTCCCCATGGCACACACAGGTTTTCACCATGAGGTGGATACCTACAATGAGACACCTTCGAAAGGACGCCAAAATCTGCCCCCCACCGTCCAAACTCTGCAACTTTACCCTGGGTCCTTATTATGGGCTGAATCGTGTCCCCCCAGAATTCATGCTGAAGCCCTAACCCCCAGTACCTCAGAATGTGACTGTATTTGGAGAAGGGTCTTTAAAGAGGTAAGTTAAAATGAGGTCACTAGGGTGGGATCTAATTCAACATGACTGGTGTCCTTATAAGAACAAGAAAGTAGACGCACCCCAATGTTCATTGCAGCACTGTTTACAATAGTCAAGACATGGAAGCAACCTAAATGGCCATCGACAGATGAATGGATAAAGAAGATGTGGTACATATATACAATGGAATATTACTCAGCCATTAAAAAAGAATGAAATAATGCCATTTGCAGCAACATGGGTGGACCTAGAGATTATCATACTAAGTGAAGGAAGTCAGACAGAGAAAGACAAATATCACATAATATTGCTTATACGTGGAATCTAAAGAAAATGATACAAATGAACTTATTTACAAAACAGGAACAGGGGCTTCCCTGGTGGCGCAGTGGTTGAGAGTCCACCTGCCGATGCAGGGGACATGGGTTCGTGCCCCGGTCTGGGAGGATCCCACATGCCGTGGAGCGGCTGGGCCCGTGAGCCATGGCCGCTCAGCCTGCGCATCTGGAGCCTGTGCTCCGCAATGGGAGAGGCCACAAGTGAGAGGCCCGCGTACCGCAAAAAAAAAAAGAAAAAAAGAAAAAGGGAAGGGCCTCAAGGAAGAGTGTGGGGAGGGAGGATGTCACAGAAGCATCAGGAGGGAGAGAGGAAAACAGAGATGCTGTAATGCCCATGGTGTGACATGATACAACATCCACCTCCAGGGTCCGGGACAGACCCCCTGCTCCTTCCCTAGGCCACAGAGCACCTCCACCTGCAGAGTCCTCACCTGGCTCCTTGCAGCGTCCCAGGTAACAGCTGCCCCAGTCGCACCCGGATGCTTCCTTTTCCCCTTCCCCCTTTCCACCAAGCCAGGCAGACTCTGCCTCACCTAATCCTGCTGGGCAGGTGGATTCTTTGGAGGAGAGACAGACAGCTCTCCTCCCCCTCCTAAAGAGACACGCTGGGTGTTATTCCTAAAGTCTAGCGCGTCCGCGGAGCTGATCCACCAAGAGCTGGCTGCCGGGGTTTCAAAGGAGCTCGCAGGGACATGGGGCCAAAATGCGGCTGCAGCATCCCTTGAAGTGCTTCTCTTATGACCCCAAAGGCAGCCAAGCAGGGTCAGATCCAGCTGAGGTCAGAACCCCAGCAGCACATGTGGGATCCATGCATGTGTACAAAAAGACCTATCTTTTTTAAGTTTGCTTTAGACTTTAGAGGGGCCGCCCAGAGCCAGGGGAAGTCAGGATCAACAACTGCTTTGTCTTTGAATCCCCAAAATGAGAAAGAGCGCGCCCAGCCCATGCTGAGTGCTTAAGAAATGTGTCCAAATAAAGACTAGCAGTAAAAGGAAAGATGACTCCCCAGCAGGCCTGTGCCCAGGTGGAAACACACAGCTGAGTCTGTGGCATCTGAACATCACAGCCAGCCATAGGGACACAGTTCATTCAATTTTCCATTTCTGGTCAAAAAATAAGAAATTAAGGGGATGGCCAAGGTGAAGACATGCTGTGGAAGACCCCGCTGGGGGACCTAGTGGCCCAGCCCAGACCTCCAATTTCTGAAAACTGTGCCCACCTACAATACCTGGGTTGATGCTCTTAGGTGAAAGCAGGGACAGGTTAATTCAAGGACGAGATGTCACAGCTCCTGGGGCATTTACAGTAACTGCAGCACTTCGCCCCGCTCTGTATAAGAACACAAAAATATTATATGGCAATGTTGGGAAAGACTGTTAAAAAGCAAAAGAACGCAGTACAAGCAAAAAGATTGGATTTAATGTGAATTTTAAGATGTCGGTCTATATCTACACAGCTGTCAGAAACGCTGTAATCCACTTTTGTAAGTAATCAGCACACACTGATGTTGTATCCCAGTTTAGCCAAGGTATCCACAAGTTCACTGGTTTCCTGTTGCTCTTTCCAAGCTCTACCCACTGAAATCAGACTTTCACATGTCCTACCTGGCTGACACATTAGCCAACAACCACTAGTGAGCACTTCCCACGTGCCAGACACCACGTTAGGAGTTGGGGTACAAGGAATAAGAGACCATAGCCCAGCTTTGGAGGAGGCTGCACCTTTGGGAGAGGCAGTCTTCAGGTCTCCTGCAGAGGCTGCCACGGGGACACTGAGAGGACAGCAGAGGGTCATCTCTGGACTTAGGAGGCCTTCACAGAGGACATAAGCCGAATCAGCGGTCGGCCGGAGGGACAGTACGGGAAGGGTTCCCAGCAGAGGGGACAGTGGGTGCCTACACTGAGCTCACATGCCTCCTTCACTAGGCTAGGAAGGATGTTCTTTTTTCTTTTTCTTTTTTTTTTTTTTCGCTTCCCCAACCAGGGATCAAACCCAGGCCCTCGGCAGGGAAAGCGCAGAGTCCTAACCACTGGAACATCAGAGAATTCTCGGGACGATGTTCTTATTCACAAGCAAATCTGCCCATATTTTAGGAAGCAGTTCCCTTTCAGAGATTTCACGTATTTTTTTCCAGGTCTTTATTTTAAACCAAACCTATCAAGGAAAGGTAAAATGTCAAGATCTCCATCTTTTTTAATTAAAGTATAATTGATTCACAATGTTGTGTTAGTTTTAGGCATACAGCGAAGTGATTTAGTTACACATACATATCTATATATTCTTCTTTAGATTCTTTTCCATTATAGATTATTACAAGATATTGAATATAGTTCCCTGTGCTATACAGTAGGTCCTTGTTGTTTATTTTATATACAGTAATATATATCTGCTTATCCCAAGACCCCAATTTATCCCCTCCCTCCTTCCCCCTTTGAGAACTGTAAGTTTGTTTTCTATGTCTGTGAGTCTGTTTCTGTTTTGTAAATAATTTCATTTGTATCAAGATCTCCATCTTCAAGCACATTCCATCTCAGTTATGGAAAATGTGGTCAATCTCAAGATACGATCGCTTGCTTTTATTGGAATTTATGACTAAGGAGCAGCAGGAACTCCCTCAGCAAATCTGACTGTAAATCTGGGCAGGTGGCAGCACTCAGAGGCAGAAATAGATTAGAAAACGGGAGACCAGGGGGCCAGGCCAGCCCTGCACAGTCTCACTGAGACCCCAGGCCATCCACCAGGGTCATTCCAGCAGGAAACTGTCCCCCGTGGCTTCTGCTCGCTGACCCGCCCTCACTTTTGCCGTGGCCTCTGGGAACAGAGACTTGCCAGCCTCACAGGGTTGTTCTTAAAATCCAACACACTGATGGGAGAAGATGCAGAGAGCCCTGCAAAGTACAAAACAAGACACCGTGCGGTATTCCTGCAGTCAGCCTCCCCTGGGCCTGGCATGTCCACCTCCTTCTCAAAGGATCTGACCCTCCTTCCTCAGGAAGTTTTCGTTGTCTGGCCAGCACCTCCCAACCTCCCACTCCTCCGACCTTCATCAACAATAGCCAAGGACTGAGAGATGGGGTATCCTTCTAGGAATTCACACTGCCTCGCCAGCCAGACCACAATCTCCTGGGGGCAGGGGCTGCCTCCCCAACTCCGCCCTGCCCTGGACCTTTCCAGTGCTCCACCCTAGAACCAGTTGTTTCTTCTATTAAGTGATTGACCCACCTAAAGAGAACTTGCTCCAAAGAAGAAAGATCCCCGTCTTCCCCAACACCCCAAAACGGTGACTCAGGAAAAGGACTTTTTCATAAGATCTGCAAGTATGTCCCCTGGACGAAACCACTGTTTAAGGCTTCACTTTGTGGGGGGAAAAAGGGGGTTGCTTTTCAGCCACAAGAGTGAGTTATTAGGGTCCTGGGGTAAAGAGGGCAGGAGCCGGTAGCGACGCCTACTGCTGGACCGTACAGTAGAAGAGTGACAGCTGACAGGGCAAATATGAAATATGTTAGTGCCATCTATTGGCAAGAGTAAACAATAACAAAGGAATGATTCTTTGCTGACAGCAAGAGCACCGTTGTGTTTGCACAGGACTTTTACATCCAACTAACTGCCTCTTAGGATACTGGAAGTCCGGAGATGAGTCCTTACCCATGGAAAGCAGAGAGCAACCCCAGACCTGTTGGCTGCATTCATATTAGCTCTCAGATCCCAAGACTCAGACTGCAAACCCAAGTATGACTGGGTCCCAAGGACAGACCCCAATGCCAAGGGGACTGGGGCTGTCTCAAATTCCCACCCCACCCCAACCTGACATCCAGTCCCTCGCTGGAGAAGCAGGCAGGAAAATCCTGTGGTCGGACAGTCATTCCAGTCAGCTCCTCAGAGGAAGCCAGATAGTGCACCATGTCTGGATGCCTGGTGGTACATGACCGTGGAAATGGGATTTAGAAAGATCACTTCTCTAAGGAACCTGAAATCTTTAATGGGAACCCACCTATGCAGAAGGGGAGGGAAGTGAGGTGAGACCCATGGCTGAGCTCATGTGCTTTCTTCACATAGGGGATGGCAATGCTGCCAGAAGTATCAAGCAGGCGTGAACTTTGGATGAAAAAAATCAGGAGTCATACCCTGACTCTATCCTGCAGGTTAAGGGTGGTGTCTGCCCTGAGATGGCAAGATGAAATCCATGGACAGGAAGTAGGCATTCTTCCCCTGATGCCAAATCAAAATAACCACAGGGAACAATTAGTTCTCAGATAGTAGAGAAGAGGTGAAGGGGAAGAGAGAAGGGAGAAAAATAATGGAATCATGAGGGATCTAGAACAGAGAGAGACTTTCTGTTCCCTTTCCAGGCAGAGTTACAGACTCCTTCAATCCCTTACCCCCATAAAAGCTTACTGAGCATCTACTATGTTCCGACACTGCACTAAGTCCTAGGAAAACAGTGATGAGTCCTGCCCTTGAGAAGCTAGTTAGCTGTATTATAAAGACTTCAGGTTCAGGAGTTCCCTGGCAGTCCAGTGGTTAAGACTCCACGCTTCCACTGCAGGGGGTATGGGTTTGATCCCCAGTCAGGGAACTAAGATCCCACATGCGGCATGGCACAGCCAAAAAAAAAAAAGACTTCAGGTTCTAGGGAGCAACAACCAGATTACACCTTATCATTTTATGTAGCACCAAACTCAATAGGAATTCAATGGGTGTGTTGACTAAATGAATATAGGAATGGGTGGCTAGGAGGGTAACTCTTGATGAGCTCACACCATGGTCCTTGAAGTTTAGGACCAGCTGGGCAGGGAAGAGAAATCTGAGAAATCTACAGATAGAGGTCAAACAAAGAAAGTCATAAGATTAAGACATCACTGAAAGTTGCTAAGAGAGTAAACCTTAAAAGTTCCCATCACAAGAAAAAAATTTTAGTAACTATGGATGGTCATGGATGTTAACTTGAATTATTGTGGTGGTCATTTCTCAATACATACAAATATGAAATCATTATGTTGTACATCTGAAACTAATATAATGTTATATATCAATTATATCTCATTTTTAAAAAAAAAAAACATTGTGACAGATCACAACAGAAGCAAGAAAAAAGATCTTGATGAAACTCAACAACTGCTTCTGATAAAAGTCCCAGCAAGGGCTTCCCTGGTGGCGCAGTGGTTGGGAGTTCGCCTGCTAATGCAAGGGACATGGGTTTGTGCCCCGGTCCAGGAAGATCCCACATGCCGCGGAGCGGCTAGGCCCGTGAGCCATGGCCACTGAGCCTGTGCATCCGGAACCTGTGCTCCACAATGGGAGAGGCCACAACAGTGAGAGGCCAGCGTACCGCAAAAAAAAAAAAAAAAAAGTCCCAGCAAAATAGAAATTCAAGTATGTTTCATTCACATCATAAATACTAATCAACTAGCAGCACCATGTTTAATGGTGAACTATCAAAGGCTTTCTCATTCAAGTTAGGGAAAGGAAGGATGCCTGATCCTCCCACTACTACTTAATGCTGTTTTAGGCATCCTAGCCAACACATTAGGGCAAGAAAAAGAAGTGAGACAAACTGTGGAAAGATGGATGCTAAATAGTTATTTATCAATGATATGTCTGAACACTAAGAAAACAAGAGAATCAACTAGCATTGTTAGCATACAAGATTTCAATTAAGTGGTTAAATGAATATATAAAAATTAGTAACCAGCTGGAAAATATGAGAAAAGAGTCTTTACACCAACAAAGTTTATATTAAAAACAATGAATAAACCTATGAATTGAGCAAAATCTAGATCAAGAACACTACAAAAGAGGACTAAACTGAATGGAAAGGATAACATGCTCCTGGATTACAGGACTTAATGTGAGGAAACGCCTCAGTTCTTCCCAAATTGATCTAGAAATTAACAAAATCTTAATCAAAATGGTTTTAAGAATCATTAAGGAAAGCAACATCATTATCCATTTTTTAATATAGCATAAAGTGAATGAATGTCATATTGACACAGAAATAGGCAAACAGAAAAATGAAACGAAACGGAAAGTCCAGAAACAGAGAGAGAGAGAGAGAGAGAGAGAGAGGGTGGTGGGGGGTGTGTAATGGTGATATGCTAAAAACAAAGACCATCTAAATCAATGGAGAGAAGCTGACCCAGTCCAGTTCCACCAGAAGGGGAAGCCATAGCCATTTGGAGTCCCCAGAGATGGGCCCTGACTTGGCATGTGGACAGAAAAAAAAAAAAAAAAAAAAAAGGAAGAAGAACTACAGAAAGGATTGCTACAGAACAAGGAGGAAGGAACCAACCACCCCTCAAATGAGCAGAAGACAGGGGCCCTAGGGAATGAGTTAGGTTTCGTCTTTTATCAAAATGAGTACAAATGATCTTGCTTACCGAGAAGGGAGACTCCATCAGCCATCACCCAAAACTCGGATGGAATACTACAATTCTACACAGCAATGAGAATGGTCCATGGACAACTATACACAGCAACCTGAGTGAATCACAAAGGTAATGCTGAGCAAAAGAAGCCAAGCACCAAAGAAGCATCTGGGTGAATGCATTTATGTGACGTTCTAGAAATGTCAAACTAAGTTATGCTCAAAGATTTTCAGAACAGTGCCGATCCTTGGGGTGGGGATGGGGGTAGGACTGAAGGGCTTCTGGGGAGCTGCAGCTGTTCTGTTTCCTGCCCTGGGTATGGGGCACATGGTCTGTGTTTGTGAAAATTCATCAGGTGCAATTTTCTATAGAGTTATGCTGCGATGAAAACTTTACACTAACTTTCTGGGGCGATGGAAATGTTCAACATCTTGATCTGGTAGTGGGTATATGCATATGCTAAAATGCACTGAGCTGACACTTAGGTTGTGAGGTGAGTAGGGGAGGGATGGACTGGGAGTTTGGGGTTAGTAGATGCAAACAATTACATACAGAATGGACGGACAACAAGGTCCTACTGTATAGCACAGGGAACTATTTTCAATGTCCTGGGATAAACCATAATGGAAAAGAATAAAAAACTATGTGTATATGTATACCTGAGTCACTTTGCTGTACAGAAGAAATTAACATATTGTAAATCAACTATACTTCAATTAAAAAAAGGTTTTATAAGAAATTTAGTTTGTAAATATTAAATACCTATATGATCCTTAAGAATGTCATGAAATCAACATGACACCCCAGTGTATAACTATACTATAACTACAGTGCTTAAAACATTTCGTAAACGTATCACCTTAAGAGATGATACACACATGCATGCAAAGATATCTTGCTCAAGCTAATATTTTACTTCCAAGGCTTTGTCTCCCAGCAACTGGAAGTATGAAAGAAGGCTTTGGCTCAGTTAAAAATGCTCACAAATTTCAAACCTGTAAGGTCAAAATCAATGAGCCTTTAAATCAAAGTACTTTTCTTTTTCAAAACATTTGTATTAAATGCAGACATTGAAAAAGTTAGAATATTGGCTTTGCAGGTTTCCAAAACAATGCAAGAAAAACTCCCCTAGGAGACCAACAAAATTAGCAGTCCCCTATTTTATCTATAAATCTCAACATGCCAAACAAATACTATATTTTAGCATCTGAGTATTTATTAATATTATAGAATTTTAGCAAGGTAAATTCCCTAAAAATTTCATTATCAATTCAGGAATGGCATTTTTATGCTGTTGAATGTTCTTAAACCTTTAAATAACAATCCAATTTCAGTATTTCAAGATCCTCTAAGGCCTGGATGACTGGATTTTATTCTGCGCACCAACAACCCAAGCCAATCACTGAGACTATCTGCAAAACAAGAATACTTATTTCATATTGCAAAATTCCCACTGGCCCCTAGAGGTATCTAAGGCACTTTAAAACATCAACAGCAACAAGAAACTTCAGTGAAATAATGACACTTTAATAAAGTATTTCTTGTCTTATGAGAAGTGAAGAACTTCTTGAAAATCAACCTAAATTCTAATGCCCTGGGGTAGGATCTCTAAACAATGGGTACAAGACCATAACTCTGCCTTAGAAAGGAATGTCCTGGGGTGAGTGTCCTGAAGAGAGACAGCAATGATCTCAAAGGGACTGATGTTACCTGAAACAGCCACGGCCGGTATCATTTGTGACCCAGGCCACTCCCCGGGACAGCCAGTCTGGACTTCACTTTCCTAAACAACGACCCGAATTAAAATGAGTAACAAAAGCATGCAATACTTGCTGGGATAACAAGAAAAAACAAGTTTTCTTTCTTGATAATACACAGATAAGTGACAAAAGTGACTGACAGGCTTATTTTTTCATCCGTAGAATAAATTTCTTGAGCAAAGACAATTATTAGGTCAACTGTGCTTCTGGTCTATTTCCTGTAGTCTTGTAATTCAATAGGTTCAGCCACACAATCAACTGCCACCAAGTCCTACACACAAAGAGGGTCTTACCTGTGAGAAGTTCAGCCCACTCAACGGATGGCATTGCTCTTCCACCTTCTCCACTGCCCCCGTCTGTTTCCTCAGCCACTCGGCCTCCTGGGCAAGGTACAGGTCTAAGACAGGCACCCCACAGGACTTGATGTCCACTTCGGTCAGGGAGTTGACCATGAGCATCACCCAGACGGGCCTCTTCCGCTCCCAGTTGCCCGCGATGGCATTGAACAGGCAGTCTGCATAGAGACCCTTACCATGCTGGTCAGGTGTCATCCACGAGGGCATCATGAGCTTGACGTACTCAAGGTGGCGCTTAAGGCGGCAGTAAATGTCCCTGGGGAGCACGTCCTGGAGGTTCTCACCTCGTGGCAGCATCTGACAGCTGGTGAGGGCCGAGATAGTGTAAGGGTCTGTGAGGTCCAGCTCAAAGTACACGATGCTGCTCTGCTGAAAAGCCTCCTTGGAGTTGTCTGGGATGAAGTCCCAAACCCGGGTGTATGGGACATGGATGGTGCCAAAGAAGTAAGACAGCGGGTCTCGCTTTATGGTCCACAAGAAGGAATTCAACTCATTTTGCTAAAAGGAAAAGAGACAACATCAAGGCATGATATGGAGGGACAGGAACCTGAGAGGTAAACTAGAGAGACAAGTCACCCTGCAGGAGAAAAATGATCAAAATAGAGCTAAGACTTTTGAGTCCAGGCAGATTCACCTACCAGGGGCAGGAGTCCTCAAAGCAGACTGAATTTCAGCATCCCTTCCCTTTTCTCATCAAAATGTTGATTAAAGATGAGAAAGCAATACAATCACCAGCTCTGAGTTTGCCCCATGCCTGCTCTAGCAACTGGACAGGAGTTAAAGAGGGGGTTCTCAAGGGACTACAAGGATGCACCTGGTACAGGTAAGGGACACCTGAGGAGCCCACTGTTACCTCCCAGGCACACCTGGTGGTTTCTACTTCTTCAGATCTCAAATTCAACAACCCCAAAGGCAGAGTCTCTCAACTCTGGCTGCACATTTGGAATCACCTACAAGGCTTCTAGAAGTCCGATATCTGGGTCTCATCCCAGATCAATCACAATGGGATCTCTGGAGGTGAGATAAGAGGTGATATTTTTAAAGCTTCCCTGGTGACTCCAATGTGCAGCCAAGGTTGACTCCACAGTCCTAAGAAGCCCCTGATTGCACAGTTTGCCCCGTCCCTTTAGGACATGCATTGTCCTGCATTTCTCTCTTACAAAAGCCTTCTGGTTCAGCAGCAGAGAACTGGATGGTTCCACGATCTCACCCAACAGTTTTATAGGCTGAGCACTGGTTACATCCTGAGGCCAAGCCACTTTGCCCTTTGGCCCTGAGTGTCTCTCAGTCTCAACAGCAGGCATTTATGAAACATCTGTTTATTAAGAGCTACTGTACAAAGAAGTGCACAGGGCAGCCCTCAAGGAGTTCAAGTGTAAAGGTCAGATATACGCATGGGGCGAGCCCCACATCAAGCAACCCAGAGATGTGAAAATCCATGTTTTATAGGAAAGAATATTTGGAATTCATTCTCTTTACAAAGGCTTCATTTCAGCAGCCTTTTAAGTAGCATGTTTTCCTGGATTGTGAGGTTTCAGTTTACTGTCAGCTCTCATTATGTATCATAGTTATGTTCTATAAAGTCACTGTGAACACTGAATTACCGGATACTGAACCACTGCTCCTAGGGGAAACACAGGGTTAGGTTCCTACGAGCCTCTGGTCACAACGTTTTAGTCAACAGAGCAATACATAACCTTGTTTTATGTTTTATGTGTGCTTCTGTTGAAAAGCACCTTCTTTAGTATATTTTGTTGACTCGTGAACATTGAACTCATAGCCAACAACACCGTAACTCATGCCTGCAGGAAGCTCATCTAACTCATGTATTTTCTCCCTAAGGCACATCACTGCCCTCCTGTGCTTAGGAACACTAGACAGCACTTCATTCATTTTAAACAGTGAAATCACCTCCAAGAAGCACAAAAATGCAAAAAAAAAAAAAAAAAAAAAAAAAACGTGGCACTAAGTAAACTACAAAAAGTACACTTGTTTACTTGTTTCTAGTTCGAGGGGTGAAAAGACAAACCAGAGCACTGACTTATTCGACCTCCGCTGGGTGCCTGTGCATCCGGCCTCTCAACTTTTTCGCAGTTCTGGGCACATCCGCACGTGAAAGTGAAAGCACCACAAGCTTGGGGTTAACAATTTTAGCAAGTTGGCAAATTCACAAACATGAAATCTACAAATAATGAGGGTCAACTATATTTGCACTTCTGTGTCATTGTTTCAGCAGCAGCAACCTGGTCTCAAATGAAATATTACACAGAATCTCAAAATATAAGACCCATGAGGGTGGAGCTGGCTAAAGCAGGGGCCCTACTCTCTTCAGCCTGCTCTTCACCACCTGTCCCCCGTCACCTTCACAAAAACACCATGGGACCACTCAGAGGAGAGCAGAGGCAGGGAAACACGTGGGCTGGGGTGACATAACAGCAGGGGGAGGTCAGGAGCCAACAAGCCCACAACTCTCCACAAAGGACATTCGCTAAGCAGCCTCATTAGTGTTGGCCACAGGGGAACAGGCCTGGTGCCCCAGAAGGGACTTTTCCAAAGAAATTAGAAATCCCGATATTAAATAAAATCTTCCAATCGGGAAATGGGACCTCAATTTTCTCAAAACACCATGCACACCAGACGGGGCTTATCTCATTAGCCTCCAGCCTGTGACCTTGTTTTTTAAAGTATTCAAATTATAGTTCTGCTCACACACCCAGCTTTTCAAGAATGCACTAATTATGCTCAATTCTGCTTCTGTCTCGGCCACCCCACTGAGATTTATTTTTATTTATTTATTTTTGCCGTGCTCCATGGCTTGGGGGATCTTAGTTCCCCAACCAGGGATGGAACTCAGGCGGTGAAAGTCAGATAATAACCCCTATCATAAGTAATGGTAATAAACAAGTTAGACAAGTAAAAGTTAAATGACTGAACAAATGAGAGAAAGAATATATTTTTAAAATAATTTTTAAAACCTGTTAACGATTGAATTAGTATTAAGAGATGAATGGTGTACAGGGTCTCCAGCCAGTCCTCAGGCATCCTCTTAGGGAGTAATGAGAGTCCCCAGGGTTATTTAAATACTACTTCAAAAAGCACATGGAAACTGTAGTCTACCAAAAAATGGTTGCCAAAGTCTAATTAAGCAATCAAATGTCTCAGTGTTGGTTAAAATGAGATCAAGCTGGTAGAAAAACACTGGTTAGACAGTAATCAAAAGCTGAGGTTGACAGTTATGGCTTTGGTTAATTTTAAATGGGTAACAGAATAATTACCTTTAAATGCAACTGGTTTGCTAGAGGTGGCCTTCCAAGCATAGGTTTAGTTTGTTTTATTTGTTCATTTTAGTGGGAAGCGTTGGTGATCACAGGGGTCCTGGATGATGATATGATTGGAGACCACTGACCTATACATCTGGTTACACAAGCTCCACACAATCTACCAAAGGATTTCTACACAGTTTCCAACTGGAGACATGGCAAATGGTTGACATATTATTAAACACATGGGCACCCGATTCATTGTCATCTATCAGGAGACCATGATAGTAAACAAATATATTCCAAGAAAAACCAAGCCCATACTGCAGGATCATAGCGTGGGGTTGGTGGGGAGTGGTGAGGAGGTGTTTCATTTTGGTTTGGCTTTGCTTTGTTTTCGCCCAACACACTTAATGTCCCTAATGTCCCATCCTACCTCAAAACGCCTACACGTCTCTTCAGGAACAAAGTCTGTTCAATTACATGTATCCATTCTCAGTTTCTTATTTATTTTATTGGTGTCTTTTCAACCAGTATGAGTCTAGAAATAGGGTTATTGTGTGATCTTTTCACTGAAAACTGCTCAGGTTTTTTTTATTTATAATATTTTTCCAAGAACATTTCTTGGTTGATGATTTTTTAAAATATTTATTTATTTGGCTGCACCAGGTCTTAGTTGCAGGTCGCAGGCTCCTTAGTTTCGGCTCAATGGCTCCTTAGTTGTGGCATGCGAACTCTTAGTTGTGGCACGCATGTGGGATCTAGTTCCCTGACCAGGGATTGAACCCGGGCCCCCTGCATTGAGAGCGTGGAGTCTTAACCACTGTGCCACCAGGGAAGTGTCTGCTCAGGTTTTTTAAAAAACAGTACTCATGTTCTGGCATCTAGCCATGCACTGACAGTAATGATGCTGAAAGCAGCTGGCTGATATTGACTGTTCGCTGTGTGCCAGGCACCATCCAAGCGTTGCACATGGATGGTTCTGCTGCATTTGTTCAACACTCATTTCTTTCCCACCTATCAATGCTGTGCCCACCAAGCACCAGGCACGGCTCCAGGCATGAGGCACTAGGAATACAGCAGTGAATGAAGTATGGTCTCTGCCTCCGGTATGTTAATGGTAACTGCTGAGGAGAACACAGAAGCAGAAGGGGAACAGGAAGTACTGGTGGAGGAGGGATGTTGTCTTAAATAGGGTGACCAGGGAAGTCCCTGAATGTCCAGTAGGTCATTTAAGCCTTGCCATGAAGGAGGTAAGAGGTCAAAGTACAGGACTATCTGGGAGAAGAGCAATCCCTCCAAGAGGAGGCAACAGCAAGTGCAAAGACCCTGGGGCAGAAAGGCCCTCAATGTGTTGGAGGAGCAAAAAAGAGGCCAGCATGACTGCAGCTGGACAGCTCAAGAGGCAGGCAGGAGGCAAAGGTCAGAGAGGTCAACAAAGCCTGGCCGCACAGGGCCCCCGAGCTCCTGGAAGGGTGGAGGCTTTTATGCTGAGTAGGATGGAAGCTGGCGCAGGTTTTTAATGAGAAGTGAAACGAGCTGAGTTAATGTGTTGACAGGATCACTCTGGCAGCTGTGATGAACAGACTACTGAGAGATGAGGGCAGATGAAAGAAGGTCAGTTAGGAAGTTACTGAAACGACCCAAGTGAGAGAACAGAGCAGCAGTGACAGACTTGATGAGAAGTGATCAGAGATGAGATTCTGCCTGTATTCTGGAAGCAAGAGCCAACAGGATTTGCTGACGAATCGGTTAATTAAAAGGATGAAGTTACCATCAACCCAGATGGAGAAGATGGGGTGGAACAGGATTCGAGGGAAGGTCAGAAGTTTGGTGCTGGTCCCGCTGAGTTGAAATGTCAAGCAGACATCCAAGTGGGGAGGTCGAGTGGATAGGCGGATGCATGAGTCTGGAGTCTGGGAGAGATCTGGGCCCCAGATGAAAAAGAGGGTGTTGTCATCATTTCGATGTTATTTAAAGCCATAGGACTAGATGAGATCTCCAAGGGACTAAGTGCAAACAGGAGAGAAGGGGTCTAGAAATGGTCCAACCTTGTGAAGTCCAGGGAAAGAAGAGAAGCCAGAAAAGAGAAGTGGCCAGCGAGGTAGCAGGGAAAATCAGAAGAGCAGGAAGCCCGCTGAAGGAAGAGCTTCGGGGAGGAGACAGTAAGCCAGTGGGTTGGGTGTGGTTGATGGACTAAATAAGTCGAGGATCTGGACAACTGACCTCTGGATAGAGCGACACGGAGGTCGCTGGCGACCCAGACGAGAACGGTTTTTGTGGCATGGTGGGGGTGAACGCCTGCTCAGTGCCCACATAGGAGAGATGGGGAAGAGAGGAAAAGGAAGGATACACAGCTAAGTAAGACACTGGCAGTTTCCAGACAGAGACATCGAGGCCTTGAGAGGTTTATTGTGCTACAGAAGGTCTCATAGCTGCTAAGTAGTGGGTCCAGGATTTGAAGCCAGGCAGGCTGGCTCCTGAGCCCCAGGTTTTAAACACCGTATCAGGCGGCCTTAGCATGCAACAGACATCCCTCGCGATTCAGACTTACATCTTTTTCAATTCGTACTCTGCTATGTGCACCATCGCCCGGGAGGACCACCTGACTCCACATCTAGAGAGGCTCTGTCCAGCTCCCCGTCTTGGGCCTCAGTGACCTACCCAGATGAACCCACACTGACATCTTTAACTCCTCAGGGGGCCATCCTTTCCCGTTCTCTCTTTTCGGGATAACACAGCTTGGGGGGTGGGGGGCTTTTCCACTTTTTTTTTTTTTTTTTTTTTTTAAGCCAGGGGTTTTAAAGTGGTTTTAAAGAAATGATCTTTATCTTGTGGAGCTTCTTCAATACATGGAGTTCTGTTCTGACCCAGGAGGGCACCCTGTCTCCCACTCTGGCTACTGACACCTCTCTACCAGGCCCTTCTGAAAGGCGAGTCTTCAGGGCTTCTGATCGGGGAGCTCTTACCTTGCCTTTGCCCACAGGTGAGTGCCTAGGCTGCTGCACTGATCTTAGGGGTGCAGCTGCCCCTGCCTCACACAGACACCCTCAGGAGAAGGGCTATTTGTCTCCATAAAAGAAAAACAAAATGGCTCTACCACCCCCCTTTCACTGTAATTGTGGCCCCTACATGCTACTAGAGGGAGCCATGTATCTTAACATTCTGATGATTTCAAGGGGAAAAAAAAAAAAAACTTAACACCATGAACAGGTTTCTTTTAAAAGAAGAAGACATGTCCATGGATGACAGAGACATGCCAAGTTCTGCGGACTGAATCACCTCACCGGAGATTTTAACACACATGTGTAATCCATACAATGAAACAAAGTAGCACAATGACAGCTTGTGTAATGTGGGCTAAATCCCTAAGCCACGGGCCCCCTCAGCTCTTCCCATCCAGCTCCTGGACCTGAGATAACTGCTCTTTTCCAAGAGGGCCCTTCAGCAGACCAGCTGGAATGATATTAAAGTAAGTTGGCTTTAGTTTGCCCTTTTCATTCGACAAATATTTATTTAGCATTTACTATGGCCCAGCACTCTTGTATGCACTGGGGATGCAGCAGCAAACAAAAATTCCTATGCTTATGAATATTGGGGGTGGGTGGGCAATGAACAAACATTTTTATCAGATGGTGGTTAAGTGCTACACAGGAAAATAAAGTCGGAAAAGCAGATAGGACGGCAGGGTGGCTGGGGAATGGGGGTGGGAGTGACATAATCTTTAATAGGTAATCGGGAAGGGTCTCACTGGGAGAATCTGAGCAAAGCCCAGATGGAAGTATGGGAGCAAGCATGTGGATATCTGGATGAAGAAACAGCAAATGTGAAACAATGCTAGCAGGAATGGTAAGAACACTCCAGAGTTGTGTTTGAGTGTTGATAAGGAACAGACTCAACCTGTGTGTTGCTCCGGGTAAAGCCTGCCTTGTCTGTGGCGGACTTTGGCTCAGAAGACCTCTCTAATGATTGACGAAAGTTGAAAACCAAGCCAGCTATCAAGCCACAGTCCTTCCAGAAAGCTACAGGAAGCTGCCACACCGGATGGGAGGCTGGATTCCACAGCCTCCCTCTACAATCTCAACACCCCAACCCCCTAGGGGACCCACCCACAGTGCCCTCTACAGCCTGCAGATCAAGCAGACAGCCCTGCCACTGACTGACCTTCTGACCTCCACACAGGACAAGGCAATTTGCTCACAGAATAGAACATTGATTCTCAAAGTGTGGTCCAGGGACTTGTGAATGTCCCCAAGTCCCTTTCAAGCAGTCTGTAAGATCAGAACTATTTTCATAATAATACAAAGATATTTTCCTCTTTCATTCTCTCACAAGTGTACAAACAGAATTTTCTAGAGGCTACAAGTCTCTAGATAACATCACCCTCCGACAGTCAATGGCATGTGCGCTTGTGTATTCTTGCGTTTTATTAATATTTCCGTTAACCCACACAAGTGTTTTACTATGAGACCAAAAAGTATGAGAACCGACAGATTAAAAGACCCACGAAGACAGATTCAACAGAAGGGAGAAACAGAGACCTTATCAAGACCCACTCAATAATATTATTACGAGTTGGTAATAGATTCGCAAAAGTGCAAGGCACTCTGCTTTCATATGAAAGGACGGACTTCTGCCTTGTATAACAAGCCCGCAGCTGCCACACCGCAGCAGAGTTTGGAACGATCCCTGGTGAGGATTTCCCTCTTCGACCTCCGCGCGTCCGCAGCCCAGGGCGCCCTAGGAACACAGTGCAGCTTCCCGGGCAGCCCTGTGCGCCAGGAACGGCTCAATGAGGTCACCTTCTCCCTTGCTGTGGTTAAGACGATGAATAAAATCACGGAGGGAAGTGGACGCGGCCCCGGATGCTGAGCAGGTGTCACCGAAAGTGGGCAGACCCCGAACTCCGGCACCCGGCGTCCGAGGGCACTCAGTCTACGATCACCTTCCCCAGCGCCAGGGATCCACAGAGACTGGACCCACCGATGTAAACTCGCAAAAGTCAACTTCCACGGAGCTCAGAAGAGAGGGGCTTCAGACCTGCAGAAAATTCCGAGCGTAGGAAAATTGATCAGGAAATGGAAACGCTCTTCTCGAAAGAGGTTCAGCCCCGGGGACGCCAGACCTGCCGGGTTTCCGTTCGGCTTCTGCTCCTATAGGGCGGGGTGGACACGGGCAGGTCACTGGGGCTCTCTCACCTCGTCTCCTCTCACCCCAAAACGCTGATGCGAAGATCTAAGGAGGCGCCGGGCGCGTGAACGCTAGGCTGTCAGACCTGGTCTCTCCACCAACGCGCTCTGTAACCTGGAGCACAAAAGTCCCTCTCTGAGCCTCAGTTTCCCATATCAGTAAAACAAGAGGGATGGCTTCAGCTTCCCCCACATTCCTCCTAACTCAGGCACTGAATAGACGAAGGTTAAATCAAGCAGCTGCTGGGAGCTATTACCATTTCGAAACGAGCAGAAATGAAAGGCTAGGGACGAGCAGGCAGAACAAACTTCAAAGTAAATGTGCCCAAGTCCCGGGCCCACTGGGTCTTCGCGGATTCGTCCCTCAAACGCCAGCGAAGCAGGCTGGCGAGACCCGGGAGACCCGGCCAGGGACTCCCTTCGGCTGACGAATGGCGAGGGCTGGGGGACAGGGTCTCGTGTGGCCGGAGTTCTGCGCCCCCGCCGGAAAGGGGAACCCGGGGGCTGGGCGGGAAGCGCGAGCTAGGAGGCGCCGCCGTGCAAGGTGGGAGCCCGGCCCGCTGAGTCGGCTCGGGGTCCGAGAGCACGGGGCTCAGTGCGGTTGGGAAGGTAACCACCCCCAGGAGGTGCCGGGAGGCCGCCGCGCCCGCGCCCGCTGCGCGCCTTACTTGGGCCTTGAGCTTGCAGTTTGTGGAGGCGGGCGCGCCGCGCGGAGGGGCTGCGCTCGCGGGCAGGAGGCAGAGGGTCGGCAGCAGGAACCAGCTCCAGGGACTCATCCTCCTCTCGGTGGCTCCGAGGCCTGGGGCGCAGAGGGGAGGAGGGAACCAACAGTGGCCTCCCGGCTCGGCTGGCCGGCGGCCGCGGGGCTCCATACTCGCCCGGTGCCCGCCATGGCGCGCCGGGCTGCAGGGGGCGGGGTCGCTCGCCCACTTCCCCGCGCCTCTCGCCCGCTCCCTCCGCGGTTAGCGCGACCGCCTCATCCCCAAGCCCGGAGGCGGCGGCCACGTGAGGCAGAAGAACCCCGACCCCGCCCAACCCCTCCGCCGCCCGTCTGCCCCGCGCGGAGGCAGCCGCGGAATCCGCGGCCCCGGTTCTCCCGCCCAAACCCTGCCCCGGCCGCCGGCCACCCCGTGAGCCAGAAGGGAAAAGTGAGGCTCCGGGACTGTCTTCTAAATTCAACCGAAAATCGTACTAGCTCCTGCCCTTACGTCTGCGTTCACGCTGCCAATTCCGAGGGTGGCTCTTGATGGAAAGAAATAGACCAAAGAAATAAATGAAAGGCTATTTTTAAAGGCAAGTTCATGTAAACAAAGGCAATCGCAGGGAAGTTTTGTCTGTAAAAGAGGGGACTAGTCAGTGTGTGCATTCAGTTAAAACCCGGAACCACGAAAGCCGGCAGTCCAGTAAGTGCCCTCTTAAGGGATTTGGGAGAGTAATAGGAAGGATTAACAGCGAACTCGAAGGATTACTGCAAAGATTAAATGACGACATTTAGGACGCACATACTAGGTCTGCAAAAAGTGGTCGCTCTCTTTCCGCTCTAAACTCCCCAAGGGGTTTTTTACAGCAATGACCCTTCAGGAAGAAAAAGTTATAAAAGCAACTGGGTGTGCTCGGCCTCTCCCACCTCCCACCCAAGGCTTGGGTGCACTCCACCACCTCCCTGTACAGCCCAGACTCCTGCCCGATTAACTTCTGAGCGGTGTTTAACGGAGCATTTCGTAGGCAGGGTATCTTAATTGTTTTAAGTCCCCGTCCATTTTGGGAATCTGATGTAAACTTTGGAGAATCTCGGGGGGGGGGGGGGGGGCGATTTGCTCACAGTGGGAGGAGTTTTCTGAGCCTCTGGTGCCCATCAGCAGTACTTCCAGTTAAGAACCCCAGGTTTTTAAAAGGCAAGTTTTTCCAGCTTTCATTCAGGTTTTCCAGATGTGTGTGTGTGTGTGTGAGAGAGAGAGAGAGAGGGAAACAGACAGACAGACAGACAGAAGGAGGGAGAGGGGGATTGAGAGAGAGATCTCCAACTTTTCCCTGCTCTAAATTCGAGTGAGGATTTGCTTTCTGGAGTTGACTCTCCCTCCTGTCTTGAAATGACTCCTTCCTTTCAGCCCGGCGGCAATCATTGGTCCCCAGCCGACCCAGAAGGCAGCCTGTCCGGGTTTTCAAGGTGCCAGCGCTGCCACCTACTGGCAAAAGAAGTTCTCTCTGGTTGTGAGATGCAAGCATCAAGAACTCAAAAGGAAGTAATGAACTATTATTTCATACTCTTTCCCCCACTCCAAATGAATTCTCATCCAATCAGCTGTGGCTAGAGGGAAGTGGGGGAGGAATACTGTGTCAGAAAACATGGCTGAACTTGTCAGTCTTCTTACTGTCTCTTTTCTGTTCCTTTGATTTCTACTCTTACCTTTATTATTTCCTTCCTTCTACTTACTTTGGATTTACTCTGCTCTTCTTTTTCTAGCTTCTTAAGGTGGAACCTTAGATCACTGACTTTTAAACTTTCTTCTTTTCTAATATCAATATGTACATCTATAAATTTCCCTCAAAGCACTGCTTTAGCTGCATCACACAGATTTTGAAAAGATTTATTTTCATTATCATTCTGTTGGGAGTACTTTCTAATTTCCCTGGTGATTTTTTTTTTTCTTTGAACGTGGATAACTTAGCAGTATGTTACTTGACTTCCAAGTTATAGATTTTTCCTAGATATTTTGTTGTTACTGATTTCTAATCTAGCTCCATTATAATTATACTCTGTATAATTTCAAATATTTTAAATTTGCTGGGATTTATTTCAAGGCCCAGAATATAGTCAGACACTGAGTTTGAAATGTCTAGTATATGGATAACTTTGTTTGGTTCTCACATTTTTTTAGGTGGAGCTTCCTGCCTTAGTCAGACCCATCATTAAGGAAGATGTATTCTATAAGACACTCAGTATCCAAACATCAGTAGAATCACATCTACCCTACATACATTGTCCCCTATCACTCCAGGGTGCTTCCCCAGAGCTGGTGACAGGCAGGTGGGCATGGCCTGGTCCTCACTTGCCTTCTAAAGACATCTAGGCTGAAAGTCTTCCTTGCTTCCCTTTCATGGTCAGAAAGGAGATGCTAAAGGTCCCTGTAGCCTCCTCTCTGCCTATCCTCAGAGTTTCTGTAACAGGTTCACCTCCCCCACTTGAGTATTGTTCTTGGTCCATACCTCTCACATCCCACTGCCAAAGACCTGGATGTTTCTAATCCTTTCCCTCCTCCTTCTGTTTCTCCTTCACGTACAGTTGATACCCCGGAAATGCTCCTTCTGTCCACCTACTCTTAATTTCTTCCTTTGTGCCCCTACCAAGGGCTTCCTGAATTTACACCAACCTGTGAGTCTTGGTCCCTTCATAGCAGTCACCTGAGGAAATTATGCCCTGGATATCTTTTTGCTGTTTCCCCAAAATCAGATCTTTCCTCAAAAGCAAAACTTTCAGGATACACAGAAGATTTGCTGTGGCTTCTGCTGCACCTCTGTGCCTTTGCCCTGCCTGGCTTGGCCAGTCTGCAGCCATCCAAGTCCTGAGTCACTTACCACACCACAGGTTTCCCAAAATGGTCAAAACAGCTGCCTCCTGGTATTCATACTTTTGTCTCACCCCCTGTCCTTGAGTGTGAGCGGGACCTGGGACTTGCTTCTAACCAATGGAATGTGGCAAGAGGGCTGGAATGTCCGTGGAGTGCCAAGCTTGCTAGAGTCTCTCTCCATTGCTGTCTTTGAAAAAGAAGTTGCCATGAGTCCTACAGCCATGAAGAAATGAATTCTGCCAACAACCTGCAAGAGCTCAAAAACAGATCCTTCCCTAGTGGAGCCTCTGCTGAGAACCCAGTCCTGGGAAACACCTTGATTGCAGCCTTTTGTTACCCTAAGCAGAGGATCTGGTTAAGCTATGCCTGAACTCCTGACCCAGAGAAACTGCAAGATAATAAATGTGTGCTGTGTTAAGCCACTGAGTTAGAGGTGATTTGTTACACAACAACCGAAAACAAATACACCAGGTGAAGCAGGGTGCCAAGGAATTCCCAGGAGTTCCAGCACGGTGCTCCACCATCAGGGTGTGTTTTTGAAGTGGGCGGCTGAAGACGGATTTCCTACACTTCTAGGTCTTCAGACTCCATGCATTCCTGGAAGGGGGCTAGAGTTTTGCCACACTCCCTTGGTCACCCAAGGTTGGCACCAGAATTTCTAAGTGAGGAAGGGTGGCAATCATCCCAAAGCTGCATTGGCTTAGTCAGTACACAGATCTTGAGAAGGAAGAAACATCCCCTGACAGCCAGAAACTGACCTGGCTCTATCCGTGAGGACTTGGTTGGCAATATCCACAGCCAGGTTGTGGTGTTCTCCTGCTGAACATAAATCATTCACAGAATATCAACATCTGCCAAGGCCACTCTGTGACTATGATGGATAAAGACAAAAACAAGACCACTCCATGATCATGTCACAACACAGACAAAACATGAGCATTATCCAAACCACAAAAAGGACTAAACATCCCCTATCCTGACTAATGAGTGACTGCTGCTTCTTTACCAATCCCAGCTCTAGCCTCCACCATTCCCCCCACCTTATAGACAAGATGTATTAAGATGCTGTTATGGGCTGCACTGTGTCCCCACAAAATTCATATGTTGAAGCCCATACCCCTGTATCTCAGGAGGTGACTATATTTGAAGATAGGGTCTTTAAGAAGTGATTATGTTAAATGAGGCTGTTATGGTGGGTCCTAATCTAATCTGACTGCCGTCCTTATAAGAAAAGGAAAATTGGACACAC
Organism: Hyperoodon ampullatus; assembly: GCF_949752795.1. Classification (NCBI taxonomy): domain Eukaryota; kingdom Metazoa; phylum Chordata; class Mammalia; order Artiodactyla; family Ziphiidae; genus Hyperoodon; species Hyperoodon ampullatus. The sequence continues at coordinate 9,248,832 of NC_136928.1, forward strand.
AATAGATTTGGACACACAGGGGCCCTCGGATTTGGAGGGAAGACCATGTTAGGACACAGCAAGAAGGTAACCATCTGCGAGCCAAGAAAAGAGGGCTCAGGAGAAACTAAATCTGCCAACACCTTGACTTTGGACTTCTGGCCTCCAGAACTTGAGAAAATTAACTTCTGTTGTATAAGCCACCCAGTCTGTGGTATTTTTGTCATGACAGCTGCAGCCAACTCACATAGATGCTCAATCAGAATTACAACCACTTCCTGAAAACATTTAATCTAGAGCAAAGCCCTGCTTCCTTGAACTTCCCCCCAGATCACCTGACAACACAAGCCAAATCCTATAACAAGCCCTCCCAACACCCTCTTACTGAGATGCCCCCCAGTTCCCCAAGGTATGTGTTCTTCCTGGTTGCAAAGAGCAGTAAATCCAACTAATTCAACTTCAGGTGTGTCTCTGGTGGTCTTTGCCTGAAGGGTGTTGATAACCGCAGTTCTGCTTGGGGCCACTTCAACACCTCCCCTAACCATCCCTTGTGCTTCTGCTGGTCTTACATCAGAGCTGGCGTAGGGAGAAGGTTTCCCATTGTTGGCACATTTCCATTCTCCACCCCTCCTCCCCCTCTTCCCCCCCCCAGCATCCGCGTGGGTGACACGGTGCTGAGGTGAATGGTACCTTGCTCCTAGAAACCTGGCACAACTTTGGTGCCGGGTATGAATGATTTTTGACAGAAGGGGCTTAATGGTAAATCAGGATGAACTGAGGCCTCCTGGTAGAGCACTGGAGACACTGGGAATGGTCACTGCTCAGCTAGCTTCTGGCTCTGGCTTACTCTGTGCACTATGCAAGCAGAGGCAAAGAGCTGAATTGCCAGACATTGGAGAGAATTTTTTTTTTTCAGAGAGGGGAGGAAAGACAAAGAGACTGGAGACAAAGGAAACTGGAGAAGGCTATTGGGGGGAAAAAGAAAGCGGAGATGTTGGCCATTGAGGTTTTTATGATGTTTTATTCTCCATAACTAATGAAAATTTCAGGAAACTTTAGTAAATTTCAAGAAAATTTTAAAATTTAGTAAAATTTCAGGAAAATTTAAATTACACACCAATCCTAGGGAGGTGGGTTTTGGGGTCTCTGATAGTACAGCATTTAGCTTCAAGGGGCCCTGGGGAGGAGAGGCTTCCAAAGGGGAACCAGTCACACACAAGTGACAACGGTCTAAATGTGTCAGTTTCACTAAACAAAACTACAAACTTTTTTTAAAGTGACCTAAATGATTGGTGCATTTTTACATGACAGGTGACTGATTGTTCTTTAGAGCCTTTCAAAAGCTCTAACTTGCTACCCAATGTATGTTTGGTGTGCATTATATTGATATTTTTGTCCCCGGTGGTTCCTGCATCCCTTCTAGAAACTGCTACATTCATTTCTTCAACACACTTACTAAATACATGAGCATTTCAATGCCAAGTGAGGGGTTTAGAATGATGATTCTAACAGACAGGACCCCGGGCCCCATGGAGTGCTGCTCTCATCCCAGGATGCTCATCAGACTCAACCTGGGAGACTTCCAAATCTACTGAGGCCCAGGCCCACCACTGGTTAGTTAACTGGCAACCTTCTGGGGGACTGTGGCCCCAGCATCAGTTTTTTTTTGGTGGGGGGAGCCATGCCGCGCAGCTTGCGGGATCTTAGTTCCCTGACCAGGGATTGAACCTGCACCCTCAGCAGTGAAAATGTGGAGTCCTAACCACTGGATTGCCAGGGAATTCCCCCAGCATCAGTATTTTAAAAGCCGCCCTGGTGACGCTATGTGCAGCCAAGATCAAGAGACAGACCGACAAAAAGAAAATTACAAGATAGTGGAATGTGTGCAACAAAGGTCCATGGCCACCCATAACCAAGCCCTCCTTCCAGGGAGAGCCTCCCAGTGGAATGTTATCTCAGCAGAGACCTACAATTTGAGTAGCAGTTAGCAGGGGAACAGCATTCCAGGGAGAGGGAATGGTGCAGGCAAAGGCCTGAGGTGTGAGTGAGAGTTAGCTAGTTCATGGAATTCAGCCCGGTGGACCCATCAGTGGAAGCAGGCGATAGGGAGACAGGGAGATAACAAGCACTAGCCCGTGAAGGGCCTGCACTCTGGGCAGAGTTGGCCCCCATCCACAAGGCACTGTTGAGCACCCAAGAGTCCCAAGCAGAGGAGTTGCACAATCAAATGTGCACTTTAGAAGGATCCCTCGGGCTACAGCGGGGAGGGGAGACTGGAGGTCGCAAGAGTGGAAGTGGAAAGACCAGTTAGGAGAGACGATGGGGACCCAGACCAGGCTCTGGCAGGGGACAAAGAAAAGTGAAGTGACATCAAGGAAGTGAAACCCACCACACTGGGTGGTGGCTTGGATGTGGGGGAGAGAAGAAACTTCCCAGAATTAGCACCCAGAAAGGGCCTCCAGACCACACCCTCTGGCCTCTACTCAGCAGCCACAAGAACCCCAATTCAAAAGTGCTCAGAAGGTCCCTCATGCAGCAGGAGCGGTGGGGAAGTGGGGAGCCTGTCTCTCGTTTTCTCCATGCTTAGGAACACCAACTTCTTCTAGATCCCCCCGAACTCCTTGACCCCAACCTCCCCCTGAAGTCTCTTGAGCACCCCCTGGCCTTTCCAGACCCCCTGATAATCTTGCCTACCCTTAGCAGAGTCTTATTGCCTCAGACAGTTTCCCTTTAGTCCAAAACTGTGAAAAGCCCAACCGACCTGGAGTCCCACCTCATCTCTGCCACTTATTACCTGTGTGACCTTTGGCAAATCAAGTAACCTCATGGAACCTCAGTAAACTTTAGCTTCTTCATCTGCAAAATGGGACTAATAAGACTTGTCTTGCAAAGATGTGAAGATCAGAACTAATATAATGTAGAAGAAGCCAAGCAAAGTATATAAAACTCAAAAGAGATGATACCCATAATATAGAAAAGCACATCATTTTTAAAAAGGCAGGAAAGAAAAAAGGACATAAGTCTGGTCCGAAAATCTGCAAAGAGCATAAAGAGGCTGAAGAAAGAAAGAGAAGGAGGGAGGGAGAAGTGGAGGGAGGAGGAAAGAGAGAGAAAGAAAAATACAAAACTCAATAGATAGATGAGAAGCACCTCATTAACTTATTAAATAAAAGCAAATTACTTCTGGTGAAGGATGGTGGTCACGGTTGCACAGCAATAAGAATGTACGTAATTTCACAGAACTGTACACTCAAAAACGATTAAAATGGTAAATTTTGTTATGTATATTTTACTATGAGTTAAAAGATAAAGTAAAATATTCCTTTAACAAAGCAAAATAAAACAACGAAGTACATTTTTCACCTCTTAAACTGGCAAAAGTAAAAGCATGCAGCATCCAGTAGGAATGTAAAGGCTTTGTGCAAGGCCATTCAGCACCATTTAAAATATGCATGCCCTTTGACCCAGTTCTACCCTTTGGAATCTACCCTTTGGAATCTTCCACTGTAGGAATCTGTCCAAAGGAAATATTGACACATATGTGCAAATACACACACACACACACACACACACACACACACCACAGTTGGGGAATCACCAAGCTGGACTCACTGAAGCATTAGAATGATAAAAAAAATCTCAAACAATCCTTATAATGAAAAGTTATTTGGCCGTTTGAGCAAATGAACGAATGAGGAAGATCTTTATGTTCTGGAAGTTCTTTCTGTTCACACCAAACTGGTGACTTCTGGGGAGCGACATCCATTTTTACTCTCTATGTTTCCGTCCTGCTGATTTTTTTAATACCAAGCACAACTTCTATAATTCATTTAATTTTAATGATTTTTGTCGACTGAATGCTTCTTGAGCACTCACTCCGTGGCTTGACCGGTTGGGAGCACGCCTCCACTTCAAAACCTAACGACCTCCTCATTCCTCCCGGCGGCTACAGAACTCTCCAGAACCGGACCCGCCTGCTATTTTTCATGATCATAAATAATTCTGCAGGGAATAGTGCAGGGGAGAAAATCAGGGCTGAAGAAACCGTGGGGATTATCATCATGCCTATGACTCGGACTTGTCTGTTAGAAGCAGTGGTCCCGAGTGGCTGGTCCCTTCCAAGAGGTGTAATGTGCTACCAGCATCCCCAGCCACTGTCTCTCTGCTGTCCTCTGCTGTGACCCCCATTTGGCCCCTGAGACCTCATCAGCCTTTGAACACCGCCCTGGCATCTGGCAACTGATACTTTCACAATGGAGGGGGGAGGCTTCTCATCCTTGCTTCTTCATTCCTTGCCACAGGTCTGTTGTTTCCCAGAATTGCGGGTTCTTTTTGCCACATGAATGGCAATCAATATGCGGCCCGGCCTCACAGACCAATGTTAGTAGCCTTGGTGAGTGAGAATCTCTGCCCGAATCCCCTCTAACTTGCAGGCCATAAGCCATCCTCTCCAGAGGCTCAGAGTTCTGCTTTCCTTCTTCCTAAGAACCCTGTGGAACTTCCTTGTAGCCCAGAATTCCAGCCCAAGGGTGAGCTTCTTTCCAAGTCTGTATGGACACGCTTAGTCCAAGGACAGAGGTACGTCTACAGAGAAAAATATATTTTACAGTCTCCCAGAAATGAGGCATCAATAAAATTATTTTCTCCAGTTGGTCCTCGTATACACACATATACAACTTTTAAAAAATACCTTCTGGGCTTCATACTTGATATTTTTCCATAAAATAACTGCACGGACATGGACAGTGTCCCCATCTGTCAAGAACCACCCGCCCTTGTTCAGGGAAGCAGAGTACAGCCTAGAGAGGTTAAGTCACTTGCCCAAGTCACTGCATCTAGTAGGTGTTAGATTCAAAGTCACATACTCTAACTTCAGAATCCAAACTTTCACCTGCTCCACTATACCTCCTCTCATTACCAGCTCACATTTTCTTTAAGAAGGAGATCTATTTGTTTATATTATTATTATTATGAAGATTTTTTTAAAACATACACAAAAGAAGGGGGAAGAGTATGAACCCATGTGTACATGTCACCCAGCTTTTGAAGGTCATACTAACATCTCTGGATCCAGTGTTCCACAGAAGAGTTTGGGAATCCCAGACCTAAGCCAATGTGAGTAGCTCCTTCAGAACTTGGTCAGAAGAAAAAGGTGAGGGTGATCCAGGTGGTACCCAGGAGAGAGCAGACCAGACCCACAGGGGAAGCCGAGGGGTCAGGAAAGCTGAAGGGGCTTGGGGGATGGAACTCGGAGTTCCTGGGGGGCTGCTGGCAGCCGTCAAGTTCCAACCCTAAGACATTCTTACCCTAAGTCCCCTGGGATGGACACTGTGAGGCACAGCCCAGATGCCCCTTCAAGGGAGGGCTTGCTGCCCTAGCTGGCTGAGAGCACTGTCGGCAGACAGAGGTCAGGTCCTTCAGTATTGTCTGAGCACCTCCAATGGCCGTCTCAGCCCATCTCGGGACACCTCTAGCTCCAGAGGCCACCTGGGGTGTCAAGAGGACTGAGACTGTCACCGCTTGACTTTTCCCTCCTCCCAATCTCACTTCTTTCCTCCCCTTTGACAGGAGGTCATCCTAGGGCACTGCTTAAGAAACATCCTGCACATTAAACCATCTCAGAGTCTGCTTCCCTGGAAACCCAACGTGCAACACTACCTTCCTCTAAGAATCATTATTAATGCAGTCACCCAGAAAGTCATCATATCGGGGCTGTGATAAGTACTACACCCCATTCATAGAAAACATACAGACATCAGGACAGGAGAAAGACAAAGCATATGGGAGAGACTTTTACATCATATGTGTCTGGGCAATATGCGACCCATATTTGGGGGGTAGGGGGGACGCAGCTTACTTTAGTTCTCTGGGAGTGCTTGGGAGCCCACTCCGGCATACGGCGAGTGGCTGAGACAGTTAAATGTAATTCAGCCTCTTCCTGCTCAAAGCAGAGTCTCCTAGGGCTTCATTCAACTCTCCCCCACCACCCCGGGGAGAAATGCTCAGTCTGGGATGGCTCCTTCTCTTTTCCTTTTCCCCGAGGAGGTCCAAGGCCCAGAAGTTCATCTGTCACTGAAGCATCTGACGCTGGTGTAACTCAGAGCCTGTTTTCCTGGCTGACCTCCTGATTCTGCAGGTTACCTGACATCTGACTGCCACTTTTCTTTTTTTTTTTTTTAATTTTATTTATTTATTTATTTATTATTTATGGCTGTGTTGGCTCTTCGTTTCTGTGCGAGGGCTTTCTCCAGTTGCTGCAAGGAGGGGCCACTCCTCATAGCAGTGCGCGGGCCTCTCACTATCTCGGCCTCTCTCGTTGTGGAGCACAGGCTCCAGACGCGCAAGCTCACGGGGCTAGTTGCTCCGCGGCATGTGGGATCCTCCCAGACCAGGGCTCGAACCCGTGTCCGCTGCATTTGACTGCCACTTTTCTTAAATCTCTGGCTTGGGCAGCCTTCCCTGGGGCCTTCCTCACAGGGCGATTTCACCCCTGCCGTGGTGACACCCTCACCTCTTCAAACTTATCAGCCAGTCCCTCAGGGAACTTCCATATTTCTCGCGGAGGCGCTGGGGCATTCTTGGACCTCTTACACTAGGTCACAGGGAACTAGATGTTCTCTAAGGCCAGGCTGCCTGACTTCTGTGATGGTTTTTTTGATGTGTCAACTTGACTAGGTTATAGTCCTGGCTACTCATTGAATATATATATATATATATATATATATATATATATTCAACATATACATACATAAGTCAGGTGGTATGGTAAATGTTATGAAAAAATAATCAAGCTGCGTGAGGCTCTGGATACACAGGGAGGGACCTTTAGCACAGAGCCTAGCACATAGTTTTAGTTATTTCTATGAATGTCACTACATCACCCAAACCAGCTGGAGACCTCTCTCTGTCACCCACTACATCACATCCACTACTGCTTATTTTCTGCAGTGATTAACTCTCAAATTCTCCAGTTTTTTATCCCCACCTCCACTCTGTGAGTCTGACCCTCATGATGTCTTACCTGGACAGCCTCCTCCATCCCTCTTTGCATCTTTCCTTGCTCCTCCCTGCCTCAATTCTGTTGAGATTTATACCAACATAGCTTCAAATCACTGCTCTTCCACTCAGGACCATGAGACCCTGGGCAAGTTCCTTCGGTTCTATCTTAGTCAGCTTGGGCTGCCATAACAAAACATGATAGACTGGGTGGCTTAAACAAAAGATCCTTATCTCCCACTGTTCTGGAAGCTGAGAAATTCAGAATCAACGTGTCAGCAGTTTCAGCTCTTGGTGAGGGCCCTCTTCCTGGCTTGCAGACAGCCACCTTCTCACTGGTGTACACATGGCCTTTCCTCTGTGCACATGCCGGGGGAGAGAGAGAGAGAGAGAGCTCTCATGTCTCTTCTCCTTCTTAGGTTAGGGCACTAATCCCATCACGAGAGCTCCACCCTCATGGCCTCATCTAAACCTAATTACCTCCCAAAGGCCCCACTTCCTAATACCAATGTATTGGGTCTTAAGGATTCAACATATGTATTTTGCAGGGGACACAAACATTCCATCCATAACAAGCTCCCTAGGTCTTTGTTTCCTCATTAGTAAAATGAGGGTAATAATACTCCCTCCCGAGGATGTCATAAGGGCTCAACAACCCAGTAGTAGTTGTGGTTGAGATCATTATTATTGAGGTAACACAATTAAAACATATAGCACCAAGCTAGCCACATAGAAGAGATTTCATAAATATCAGCTACTATTATTAGTGGCATTACACATTCCTTAAGACTCAGCTCAAGTGTCCACAGCCATGTGGACCAGCCCACGTCATCACTGAATCTGGTGTAGATTTGTCCTGTTATATCCATCACACATCATCATATCTATTTATTTACGAGTCTGTTTCCCATTACAGACCATGAACATCTCCAGGTTAGAGGTCAAGATGCCTTGGAAAATCCTGCACCTGTTCTGCTGCCCAGCCCCTGCCCAGCACCAGGAAATGCTTATTGAATAAATACAGGAGCAAATGAAAGAATGAGCCATGGCAAGTGAAACTCAGATTCCCAGGTAAAGGTTCCCTGGTTTACTCAACCAGTTACAACATGTATTGGCCCGTGCTTTGGGGACAAAAATTCGTATGTTTGCATCCGTTCACAAGAGAGCTAGGAGTCAGAGTTCTTGTCCTGGACCAAACTTGGCACCTGTACTGACATGTGATTTAAATGTTGGTGGGTGTTATCGGCTGAATGTGTCTCCTCCCCAAGTTCATATGTTGAAGTCCTAATCCCCAGTACCTCAGAATATAACTGTATTTGGATATAAGGCTTTAAAAGAGATGATTAAATTAAAATGAGGTCGGGCTTCCCTGGTGGCGCAGTGGTTGAGAGTCCGCCTGCCGATGCAGGGGACACGGGTTCGTGCCCCGGTCCGGGAAGATCCCACATGCCGCGGAGCGGCTGGGCCCGTGAGTCATGGCCACTGAGCCTGCACGTCCGGAGCCTGTGCTCCGCAACGGGAGAGGCCACAGAAATGAGAGGCCCGTGTAACACAAAAAAAAAAAAAAAAAAAAATTAAAATGAGGTTATTAAGGTGGGGCTCAAATTCAGTCTGACTGGTGTCCTTATAAGAAGAAGGAATATGGACACACAGAGGGACATCAGGGATGTGTATGCACAGAGGATGACTGCGTGAGGACACGGTGAGAAGGCAGCCATCTACAAGCCAAGGAGAGAGGCCTCAGAGGAAGCCAAACCTACCCACACCTTGGTTTTGGACTTGTAGTGTACACAACTGTGTTTAAGCCACAGTCTGTGGTATTTTGTTATGTCAATACAAATGGTAACAAAGTAGGTGAGTCCTAGTCCCTGCCTCCCCTCCCACTTCTGTATCTGGAAACCTCCCCTAACTTCCTGGCAAACATTTTCCAATCAATCCCAGATATCATCTGATTTTAATTGCAGGACTCTGAAAGTTTTTTCCACCAATCACCACTATGCCCCAAATGACCCTGTCCCTTTAACATGTCCAGAAACCTCTTTTGAAGAATTCATATTCAGCTTAGGAGCATTTATTGGGCAACAATGGAATGACAAAAATAGAACAATACTGAAACTAGCTCAGAAAATACTCCAGAGAAGTAATTAGCATAGTGCAGGAGAATTATAAAAATGAACCAAAGTAGTTGAACCACGCTCCTTCACACATAATACTTCTCACCTACAAAATTCTTTCAGGTCGTTGATCGTGAGAGCTCAATTACTATCTTCATTTTTTTAGTTGAGGAAATTGAAGCTCAGAGAATGAAGTGACCGTCCAAGGGCCCAGGGCTAGGATGTAATGGTACCAGCACTTGGACCCAGGTCCCCTGAGTCCTGAGGTGCTGTCTGAGGTGCTTCATAAATATATCTACACCTTTATCAGAAAAGAGGGGTTTGCCTGACAGCACACATTTACCACATTCCTTTCTGGAGGTACAGAAAAACCTTTTTTCTACTTGCCTGTTATAAGTTATTACTCCTTTCCCAGTAAAGCTTGTAATTGGCTTTTCATAAGGCTTCATTGGGAGGAAGCTTAGAAATTTGGCTCCAAGCCAGAGAGTAACACATTGCATAAAAGAGACAGAAAAAGAATATGAATTTTCAAATGAGCAAATTAACTAAAAAGAAAATAGAAATTTCACATATTCTTTAAGGAGGAGGATAAAAAAATACAGTATGCAGAAGGGGGCATTTTTCTAGAAATTATGCAAATTAAAAAGAAGTTAGAAATGAATGAAAATTGGTGACTACTACAAAAATGATTCAAAAAGCAGAGAGAATTTATCCTACACAGACGCTTGCCCAGGTTTTGTTTGCTTTAATTCATTTGCATCATTGTTTGTGGTGGCCCCTTGCAGCAGACCCAGGCAAGGGGAGCTGGCACTTTAAAGGACTTCCCTCCGCACACAAACACCATGCAAACTCTGAGCACAGGCTTCCTCTGCTCTGTGTCCCGGAAGCAAAGGGTGACCGCACCTCAGTGTCAGGGAGCTTTGTGGGCTGTGCTGCTGACAGCACCAAAAATGATGTGCTTCTGTGTTTGGGGATGATTGGAGTGATAGAGACACTTACCCAAGCTCTTCTGTCGCTCAAACTTTTTCTCTCATAGATTCTTGCTTAATGATGATTCCCAGGAGTACCAAGTGCCCATTTTCATGCTTCTTTTCCTGTTCCAGTCTGTGCCTCCAAAAATTAGCACAGGAATTCCTGCAGCTGCAGGAATTGCTCACAGATTAACACAGTATTCCCAATAGTTGCATATGCAGCTAAGGAATATTTTGCAATAGTAAACAGCTCATATTATTCTTTAATTTGTGTACGTGTAGGTCTGGACATTACACTTATGAAGCAAAATACAGGTTCTTTCCATTGGCCATGAGATGGATGCTGAATTGCCAGAACTACAAATAGTTTAGTTTTTATAAAATTATTCATTGAATTCAATTACACCTACAAAAATTTTAATTAACTTTTATTTTTTAAATGTTGATTTATAATTTTGAAATTTATTAAAAATTATTTGTATTTTGCCTTCGAATACTAGATAATGTTACTATTTTAGAAGAAAATATCTTGTTTAAAACATATATGAGGTGGCGCAGTGGTTGGGAGTCTGCCTGCCAATGCAGGGGACACGGGTTCGTGCCCCGGTCTGGGAAGATCCCATATGTCGCGGAGTGGCTGGGCCCGTGAGCCATGGCCGCTGAGCCTGCGCGTCCAGAGCCTGTGCTCTGCAACGGGAGAGGCCACAACAGTGAGAGGCCCGTGTACTGCAAAAAAAAAGAAGAGAAAAAATATATATATATATATATGAAATTTAATTTTTCTGTTTTTTACCTAATTGCATTCACATTTTTTGATGAAAATAAAGTGAATCCTCGTTATTCATGGATACCATAGTTGAGAATTACCTACTTGCTAAAATTTATTTTTAACCCCCAAATCAAGCTCACAGCAATTTTGTAGTCATATGAAGACATGCACAGAGTGCTGGAGTATTTGAGCCCCCGACACACACCTTCCCAGCGGAAGCCAAACAAGGTAACACTCTGCCTTCTTATTTCCGCTCTTATACTATAAATGTGTCCTTTTTCCAGTCTATTTAGTACCTTGTTTTTCTCATTTTTGTTGGTGATTTCACTGTTTAAAATGGCCAGACCAGAGTGCTGAAGTGCAGCACTACTGTTCCTGAGTGTAAGAAAGCTGTGATGTTCCTTACAGAGAAAAATGCACTTTTTACATAAGTTTTGTCCAGGCATTTTATGCTGTTGGTTGTGTGCATTCAATGTGAATGAATCAACAATATATACTAAATAAGGTGTCTTTCAACTGAAACACACACGAAAAAAGTTTATGTGTTGATCAGCTGATGAAAATGATCTGACCATAGGCTTACAGGAACCCAACTCTATTTCTTGGAGCAAGGGTTTAATATTCACTAATTCAGCATTGGTGGCGACTTTATAGTACAAAACTACCCTGAATAATGGAAATCACCTATATGTTTAAATTTTGTACACTTTGAATACAGTTATATTTTAATTTTTGTTTAGGTCATTACCATCTATAGAACACAAGTTATGTAAAAACCTTGTTAACCACACAGTCACTAATTATGCTTAAGTGAGAACAGGAAAAAATTGGTGGAATAAATTTCTAATAATTTATTAGAAACGTTTTTATTAGTATGTCTTAATTGTATTCTTCTTTTAAACATTCCCAGACCATCAATAGAACACCCAGACCTGCATAAGACTTATCAAATTCAATTATCTGTGATATTTTGCCCACTTTCACTCATACAAAAACCATCACTTGTCACATTTTTTAAATTACATGATGAAATTGAATCTGTTATGCAGGAGGGTAAAATATATTTTATTTAACAGTATGTTAGTTTGCTTTATAACTTAAATATTTAGACACTTGGTATGTGAGTCTCCATTTATACTCTTGCCCTGGGATCTGTAAACGTTAGGGATAGTAGTTTGCAGTAGCAAACCGCTGAAACAATATAAATGTAAATCAATGTGTATTAATTACTGTATGCTTCATCCATATAATAGAATCTTATACAGCCTTTAATAAGAAAAATTAAAAATAGTGGACTTGGAAACAAATGGCTAGGGTTCAGATCCTGGCTCTAGCACTTACTAGATGTGTGACCTTGATTTATTTAACCTCCCTGTGCCTCAGTTTCTTCATCTGTAAATGGGGAATTACTAGTACTTTGCTCATAGGACTCAGAGTCAATATGTGTAAAGTGCTTAGAACATTGATAAACACATAGAAGTTGTATGTAAATTTCACTCTCAGGATTAAATGGTCAGTATTTGCACTGGTATGATACAATCTCTAAGATAGAGTAAGGGAAAAAAGTAAAGTGCAGAGAGTGTAGTAATATACTATCCGTTGTGAAAATAAATAAAAGAATATGTATGTGTACATATATGCTTTTATCTCCACAAGAAACTGACAATAGTAATGGCTTCCAGGGAAGGAAATGGGAGATCTGGGGCTTGGAGGTGGGAGAGAGATTTTTCACTGTATGTCCCAGTTACTCCGTAACAAATCCAACCCAAAAGCTTAGTGGCTTAAAACAGCAGGCGTGTATTTTTCATGGGTTCTAGGAAATCTGACAGAGCCCAACAGGGAGGCTCATACCTGTTCCATGATGCCTGTGGTCTTTCCTCTCTCGTTGCCCTTATTTCATTTAGCCGATATTTTAGGTTGATTTTTCAGGTCTGTGTCCTCCACTGGACTCTATGACCCCCGAGGACAAGGACCACACCTTATTCATCTCTGTGTCACTCACAGGACATAGCATAGGTACTCAGAAAAATCTTGCTGGAGTAAATGAAGAAGTAAGAATTCATGTCCCAATTAACACAACACTGTAAATCAACTATACATCGATTTAAAAAAAAAAAGAATCTATGTCCTCATTTTTTCTATAGTCCTTTTATTCTTCATTTCCTAATCCCAGGTATGCCCCCTGCCTCTTCACTGGCTAATACCATGCCACCGAGGTTGAAATTTCACAACCTTAGGAACAACCTCATTTGTTTTTAAGTGGATGCATCTTGTATTGGAATGACTTTTCAAAGAATTTTATCAATTAAGAGCACTGGTGCTATAGACTGAATGTTTGTGTCCCTCCAAAACTCATATGCTGGAATCCTAACCCCCAAGGCGTTGCTGTTAGGAGGTGAGGACTTTGGGAGGTGATTAGGTCATGAGAGTAGAGTCCTCATGAATGGAATTAGTGCCCTTATAAAAGAGACCCTGCAGAGCCGCCTCGCCCCTTCTGCTATGTGAGGACAGTGAGAAGACGGCTGTCGATGAAACAGGATGCACGTCCTGACCAGACATCGAACCTGCTAGCGCCTTGACCTTGGACTTCCCAGCCTCCAGAACAGTGAGAGATAAATTTATGCTGTCTATAAGCCACTCAGTCTATAGTATTTTGTTACAGCAGCCCCAGCAGACTGAGTCAACTGGAGTAGAAAATAAAGGACTGGGGCTTCCCTGGTGGCGCAGTGGTTGAGAGTCCGCCTGCCGATGCAGGGGACACGGGTTCGTGTCCCGGTCTGGGAAGATCCCACATGCCGTGGAGCGGCTAGGCCGGTGAGCCATGGCCGCTGAGCCTGCGCGTCCGGAGCCTGTGCTCCGCAATGGGAGAGGCCACAACAGTGAGAGGCCCGCGTACTGCAAAAAAAAAAAAAAAAAAGAAAAAAGAAAAATGAAAATAAAGGACTGAAGCACATTGGCAAGTACTGGTGCAGAGAGCAGGTTTCACATACAGATGAGGGGCGGGCAAAATCCAGGACCTCGGGGCTTTCCATTGAGATATATACAAGCAGGACAGGGAATGATATTCATTCGGGAAAAAAAAAAATTCTTTAACATTTAAATGAAAGGAAAACACAGAAAACAGGCTATCCTGTCAAAAGACACAAGTAGTATTATCTTAACAGCTAACACTAAAAGTCCACTGAGGAAGGGAACCAGCTTCAGAGGAATATCTCCATCAGTTGCTTGGGGTACAGAGAAAGGCCCAGAAATCTCCTTTCAACAAAAACCAAAGTAGCAGAGCACAAGTACACTGTTCTGCTGGAGAGAAAGAGGGAGCTGGTATTTCTCAAAGGGAAGAACGGAGAGGAGAAGGAGGGAATCAGAAAATGGAAACGAGGAGATAGTGAGAAAGTGGGAATTTGGGGCTACCTAGGAAAAGCGCAGAGTGCGGGATCGCCCAGGGCACCCAGTGGGCTTTTAGGATCAAGGATGTGTCATAAAAAACATAGATTTTTCCCCTCCCCTTAACCCACAAAACTTTGGTAAAAGGAATGCTGCACACACCAGCCTTACAGTCATAGTTGCTTCGAAGAAGGAAATCAAGGCCAAGGGCTGTCCCTATTTGGATATGCATCAGTGGGGACCAAAAATTCAGAGAGACCAGAAGTAACCATAAGAGCAGAATATTCCTGAAAATTCAGAGAAACCATGGGAAAGCACCAAATAGGATGTCTTCATGAGACCCCAGAGGATATCCGGGTTACACATAAAATTGCAGAAACATGTGTTGTGGAAGTGAAAGGAGAATTTGGAAGTTAAAGGGATGATTTCTGAATAATAGATGCTAAGCCACTGACTGAATAATCCCACTTCAGCAGTGTTTGAACTGCTGGCCATGATGAATTAGTGGGTGATAAAATCAAATTGGCAGGTCACAACTAGTAATTTTAATGAAATGATAAAATGGAAAGGGATAGTTCAACCCCACTAGCCAGGAGGGAAATGCAAATTAAAATCCTGAGGAGATATAACTCCATGTCTATTAGAAGAGCTAAAATTAAAAATAGTGACAATACCAAATACTGGTGAGGATTCTGAAAAACTGGATCTCTTATATATTGGTAGTGGGACTGTAAAATGGTACAGCCACTCTGAAAAGTTGTTTGGAAGTCTCCTATAAAACTAAGCATATACTTACCACATGACCTAGCAATCACTCTCTGGGACATTTATCCCAGAGAAATGAAAATTTATATCCACACATACCAAAAAAATGTACACAAGTGTTCATAGCAGCGTTATTTTTAATAGCTAAAAACAGGAAACAGTCAAAATGACCTTCAATAGGTGGTACATTCATATCAGGGAACAGCACTCAAGACATAAAAATGAACAAACCACTGGTACACTCAACAGCTTGCATGGGTCATCACGATGAGTGGAAAAAGCCAACCCCAAAAGACAAAATTTTGCAGATGGAGAACAGATCAGCGGTTGCCAGGGGTTATAAGTGGGGGTGGTGTGCTGGTAGATGAGATTATAAGAGTAAGTAGCACCAGAGATTCCCTTTACGGTGTTAGAATAGGTCTGTATCTGGACTGTGGTGGTTGTACAAATCTATACACGTGATAAAATTGCACAGAACTACACACACCCACACACATACACACAGTGCATATAATTGGTGAAATCTGGAAAAGGTCTATAAATTGCACCCATGTCAGTTTGCTGGGTTTGATACAGGATTACAGTTGTGTAAGATGTTGCCATCAAGTACACAGAGGACTTCAGTGTACTGTCTTTGCAACTTTCTGTGAGTCTATAATTATTTCAAAATAAAAAGATTTTTTCAACGAAAAGGAATAAACAGAGAAAGAGGGCATCACTCACAGTAAGAGTATCAGTTCTGGTGAAACATTTGTTTCATCTGTGTGTGCTCATGTGAGTCCTGGGTCACCGTGTGACATGTACTTCTTGGGAGACGGGAGGGCAGTCATCAAGGTCAAAACCAGTTTGAAAACCACTGCTTTATAGCAAGCTTGGAAGACTCAGAGACCTCGGAGGGGCCAGGCGGATGGTATGAAGACGCGAGACGGGTCTGGTTCACCAGATTGTCATCACCTCTCTTTTTCCCGTATATCAGTCATAGTTCTTACAGTGGCAGGTCTCATAACGATATAAATATTCTTTACTTCCACAGACACATATGCCCTTTCTTAATGTTTTTTAACTACGTGGCACTTTTGATCTACGTGTTCTCCCACTTTTGATAGTGAATTAGTTTTTCTATTGCCAAGAAACAAATTACTCCAAATCTTAGCAACATAAAACAGCGTTTATCATATCACGGTTTCCGGGAATGGCTGAGCTGGATGGTTCTAGCTCAGGGCCTCCCAGGAGGTTGCAGTAGAGTTGTCCGTCACAGCTGCAGCCTTCTGAAGACTCAAGTGCGGCCAGAGGATCGACTGCCAAGCTCACTAGCTGACAATCCTCAGCTCCTCACTGAGTGCTGACCAGAAACTCACCATGCGGGCATCTCCTTAGGACTGTTCCCAACATGGCAGCTAGCTTCTCCTAGAAGGAGAGATACAAGAGAAAGAGAGAGAAAGTCAGGCACCAAATAGAAATTCATCTTTTATAACTTAATCTCAGAAATGGCATACTATCTCCTCTACCATATGCCATTGGTCACACAGACAAACCCTTGTACAATAGAGGAGGGTTGGGGGCTTCCTTGTTGGCGCAGTGGTTAAGAATCTGCCTGCCAATGCAGGGGACGCGGGTTCGTGCCCCGGTCCAGGAAGATCCCACATGCCACGGAGCGGCTGGGCCCTTGAGCCATGGTCGCTGAGCCTGCGCGTCCGGAGCCTGTGCTCCGCAACAGGAGAGGCCACAGCAGTGAGAGGCCCGCGTACCGCAAAAAAAAAAAAAAAAAAAGAGGAGGGCTGGACACAAGAGTGAGAACAAGAGGCAGGACCATTAGGGGCCATCTTGAAGGCGGATGTCTACAGATAGAGACCTGGGAACAAGAAATATTTACCTATTATAAGTAAAACACCCATACATGTATAATACATGGCAATTGACACCGGTCTCCATGCTGCAAAGACATTAGGGAGTATTGGAGAATCCAGTAAAGTTGACATACCCCATTTCAAGGGGGCAGCTGCTAATCATGGCGCTGCCATGAGAAAATATAGACCCAGGGTTGCTAGATCTTCAACTTGGAAATCTTCCGATGTTTGAGTATTGCCTGAAGTTTTTTGTTGAGTTTAATGTGGCCAAACAAAATAAATAAACCATCTGGATCCAAGTTGCAGGTTACAAACCCTGCTGCAAGGTCCAGGTGAGGGTGGTGCCATGGTTGAGAGCTCAGGATTTGGAATCAGACGTGGATTCAAGTTCCAGCCATGCCACTTTACCTGCTGTGTGACCTTGACGATGCCTCAGAGCCTACCCTGTAAAGCAGAGTTGATCAAAATAGTGCCATTTCACAGTGTTTCGGTGAAGTTTAAGTGAGATAATACATAAAGTTCTTCTCTCAGGGCCTGGAACACAACAACTGCACAAAAATATTAGTTGCCCTCATTACTGTTACTCTAACACCAGAGGTGAAAACTGAAACAATAATATCCTCACGCAGACTGTACTGCGACTGTTAGCCACTTGGGCAACCTCAGCAACTGCCAAGCTTGATTTAGGGGTTCATCCACACATCTCCAGAGCAGAACAGTCATTACTGAGGCTGAACCTCAAAGGCCCACTTTACTTTCTTCACCATTTTATCTTGGGGAGTCCTTAAACTCCATGACCTACAAAGAGAAACGGTGTTTGAATGGTATGGAAAACAGAGACGTCACATCTTGATTTCTTTCCTTCCCATACCTCCTTGGTGTGAGAGTCACACAGCTATTTTCAGGCTGGCAAAGCTGACAACCAAAAGGAGGCTGTTTCACAACTGGAATAACAGCACAAGAAGGACCCGGGAGGTCATCTAGGGAGAAGCAGTTTTGCTCACTTGTGAACCTACTGAAGCCCAAGGTCTGAATCATCTCTATCACAGTCCACATACCTGGCTATCCACTCCTCATTGAATGCCTCCAGTGACAGGGAACTCATCACCTCCCCCAGAGTAGCTTATTCCATTTTGGTTAAGAATTTTATGCATTTGTTCAAAGAATATTGATTGAGCACTTATTATATATCAGGCATTGCATTTAGCGTTGGTGATGCAGTGGTAAATGAGACAAATGAGGTCTCCCATTTCCTAGTGTGGGAGATAGACAATAAACAAAGAAACGAATTTATAACATGTTTGGTAGAGATAGATTTGTTGATGAAATAATCAACAAACAATCTATAATAGGAATAGAAAAGAGTTTTATCTGAGTCAAACTGAGGACTATAGCCCAGAAGACAGCCTCTCAGTTAACTCTGAGGAACTACTCCAGAGAAGCATAGTTTTCAGCACAGTTTTATATCTTCTCAGAGCAAAGAACATTAAACAAGTCAGGGATACAGTCCTTCAAGATTTCAAAAAAAAAAAAATAGATCAGAACATACCCAGTGAGTCAGTATGGCCTTGGCACCTGGGAAGGGAGTCATTTCATTGAAGACGTACTAGCATTGGCGTCCCAGGAGGGGAAGCATTTAATCTTTATTTTTAACATGGGCATTCTTTACTTCTGGTCAATGCGCCCTGTTCTTCAATAATTAAAACAGATGTACAATGTACATTTGATAGGCCACAAATAGGCTGTTCTAATTGGCATAAAATTCAAGTTAACGCATGTGTAAACCAGAATGACTTCCCCGTACCTCAATATGTACAAATTTCTTTCATCAGATTCTAAAAAGAAAAACGAAACAGGGTAAAACTTTAGAGAATGTTAGGGGTGGTCAAGGAGGGTTCTCTGAGGAGAGGATGCTCAAGCAGCTTTCTTAATGAAATGAGAAGGTACACAATGTGAATATCTAGACTAAGAAGAACATCTCACATGAGCATTTCATCAAGGAGTAAACAAAGCAGAAGTAAATGTCTTCCTAACATTCCAAGGAAATCTGGACTGAACTCTTTCTGCTTATTCATACAGCCAGAAACCTCACTGCCACTTGAGAGTTAATCCTGTGACGTCTCCCTGTACTTGCAGGGTTAACGGTCAGCAGAGAAGGCTCTGTATCTGTCCCTGTCAGGTTCATTTCATCATATTTTGTCCATTTCTCCACTGGATCCACTTTGCTTTGGCATTTACAGTGTTGCATCCTTCCTAATATAGTCAGCATTCTATCCACATCCCCATTCAAGTCCCTAAAAAAAGTCGTCAAATTGGCCAGGTCTGAGGGCTGGAGTCCCATGGCAAATCTCCAAAGGCTCCCCACCCCCGGCCCACCAGATTGACAGTCATCAAGACTCCCTTTGGTCCCTCTTATTAGCTCTTCGATTTCCCGTGCATCCTTCTCAATGAAGATGGGAATGTAATTGGAGTTGAGTGGTTCTCCTTTCTCTACGCCATCTGTGAACAGTACACAATCCGTTCCGAGCAGCAGGCTGATATGCTGTCAGACAAATGACGCCCCAAGACATAAGGAAACACAGGGCACAAGCATGAGCTTGTTGACTGACTCAGAGTCATTCAGTTACTACACTAGACTTGTCACTAAGAGTCTCATCATCTTTCTATCTTCCACATCCAGAATACTGCCAGATGCCCCGTGGGCATTTGATACACCTCTGTTGAAAAGTATGTGTGTGAGTATTATAGAAGATATTTAGGGAAAAATCCCCAAATGAGACCTAAGACCCTGGCACCCTTAAGTTATGATTTTTCTATCTCATGGGAAAATGAGTTGTGTTGCTATGTAACAAAAATTCCCAAGACTTAGTGACTTACAAAAACTGCAACATTTATTTTGCTCATGAATCTGGAATTTGGCCCGAGATAGCCTGTGTCTGCTCTACTCAGCATTACCTCATGTGCTTGCATGCTTAGTGGTTGATGCTGGCTCAGACCTCAGCTGAGGCTTGTGGTTGGAATGCCTGTAAGTGGCCTTTCCTTAGAGGTGGCCTTTCCTTAGAGGTGCTTGGTTTCCTCAGTGTGGAGGCACCCAGAGAGAGAGTCAGGCAGAGCTGCATGGCTCATAAATCGAAAAGCATAATTTCTGCCACATTTTATTCACTAGAAGAAAGTCACGAAGGACAGTCTATACTCAGGAATTAGTGGGACAAGTGTCAAAGAATGTGCTGACTTTTAAAACCGCCACCCGTAGGATTGAATGAGACTAATAGATTTGAGCGTTGTTCTTAAGCAACAAATGCCTGAGAGGATCCCTGCTTCCTTAGAGATGCGCCACAGAAGTGCACTGAGTGAGAATAAAGAATGTCTGCAAGTCTACTTAGAGCTCCTTAGTTTGGAAATCAGGCAGGCTTGATATATTTGAAACATGTGTCTCTACAACTGTATCGAGAAGACATAGATTCCCTTGTTTCCCAAATAAAAGGAAGTTGGAATTGGACTTCACCAAGGGTCCAAATTAAGACAACTTCACAGGCCATAGGTGGGACCCAGGAAGGTAATACCTAAATAACACTTGGCATTGCATCTGTAGAGGAATCCAGTGCCATTGAGACCCTCCAAAGAGTCGACGTCTCTGAATGTCTGGATATTTTCATGCTCAAGTTTGGCAGATCCTTCAATCATGCATGGCAGAGACAGCTCCAAGACCCTCCACCCCTGCTCTTACTCCTGGGCGCACAGCTTGACTACATTTCCCAGCCTCCCTTGCAGTTAGGTGAGATCATGTGACTGAGTCAGGCCAAAGAGATGAGGGCAGAACTCATGGAGACTACTTCCAACCTTGTCCATAAAAACTCTAGTGCAGTCCTCTGTCTTCTCTTTTCCCATCCACTGGCTAGATGGAGTAAAAATCCAGGACCTACAGGAGGGCAGAGTGATGAGAGAGAAGGGGCCTGGGTGCATGAGTCACTACATGGAGGAAAGCTGCCTGAACAGAAACAGCATAAAACGTTGCTGCGTAAATGGAGAATAAACCTCCTTTGGAGGTTGTTTGTTATGGTTGTTTGCCTGACTGTGAAGTTGGATTTTTATTTAAGAAATGTTCATTCACCTCCCTCTCCCACCATGGGTGGAATATAATACTTCTCCATTCTATTGATGGTGGGTTTGGCCTATGGGATGTTAACAGACAAGAAGTGACATGACATGCTTTTACACACAATTCAACACTTCTGCACTCTCTTATGCAACAGCCGTCTTGCTGTTTTCCTATCACCTTGAGAAGAACAAGCTCCAGCTAGATCCTGGTCCAGAGCATGAGACAGCTGTGGAGCAGACCTAGATCCAGTGAGCCTGGCTAGCTCAACCCAGCAGCTCCTGCCTGCAGACGAGGGAGTGAGAATAAGTGATTACTGCTTTAAGCTACTGAGTTTTGTGATAGTTTGTTACACAGCATACTGTGGCAATAGTTGGCTGATACACTAATGAAGTGTGTGTGACATTCTCATGGGGCTGCCATGTTAAGCTTCTACTTGATGCCTGCTCTTTATCTCATTTAAGTTTTATGCCAAAACTCTTTTACATATGAAGAGGTACAAAAAAAGACTTGCCCAAGGTCACACAAGGAGTTTGGTATATCAAATTCATAAGCCCAAATTTATTTCCTTCTGTTCCAAACGCACTGAGGGAATGTGAAAGAAAGCGGTTAAAATCAGGAAGGGAGGGAACAGAACTTAGGATGTTTCCATCAAATGCCACTTCAAAAGTGCTTGGTAATACTCCTTGACATTTGGAAACTTCAGGACAAATAAAACAATGACCAGCTTCACCTCCTGGGTTGTTCATTTGTGGAACTAAAGATGTTCCACAGGGTGAAGATACAACTTTTCTAAGAAAGATTTGAATAGTTGCAGTATACCACTCCCATAATGGGTTAAAAAGGGAAACAAGAACCTTTCTAGGGACATCTTCAAGGTTAACTCAAGGAGGAAAATGGAACCTGGGGACACAGCATCCCCAGGAGCCCTGTGAGAGAAAGAACACCGCAAGGCCCTGGGGACTGCCTGCTGTCACCACCGCCTTTCAGACCATGCTTGATTCAAACATCTAAGGGAGCACCAGCCACGGGTCCTGCAGCAGCTGCCCAGCTCAGGGAAGGGAGACAACCGGCCCCCAACCTGAGCAAGGAGCAGTGGAAACCTATCTGGAACCCTCACCCCCGCCCCGTCTTTTCATCTCTAGGACCCTTGGCTCGGATGCTTTTAGTGTGAGACCCCGCAGGGGTTCACCTCCCCGAGGAGAGGAAAAGGGAGTGGGGGGGTTTCTGGTGTGCCAAAGGCCAAAGACGTGGGGGCTGCCCAGGGGTGGGGTGTCTCCTGCGAGCGGGGACGGCTGCAAAGCGCGCGAGCACGCCAGAACACCCACACTCACAACGACAAGCTACACACCCACACCCACACCCAACCATACACCCCTCCCCCGCGGGCCCTCCACGCCCCTCCTGCGGGTGAGGAGCAGACTTCCGGAGAGGGGCGTGCAGCACCCTAGAAAACTGAGGGCCTGGCGCCCACCCCGGCCGCGCCTGCACCCTCCACGCTGGGCACTCGGAGAGCTGGGGGCACTGGGCGCAGGGGCCCCGCGCGCGAAGTGCCGCGCCCAGCCCGGCGGGCAGCCAGCCGGAGGGCACGGCGGGAAAGCTAGTCGCCCGCCCTGGCCCCGCCCTGGCCCCGCCCCCACCCCAGCCGCCGGTGCCGCCCCCGCTGCGGCGGGCGAGGGGGCGGGGCGGGGCGCGGCATATATAAGGCGAGGGGCGGGCGCCGCTCTTTTGTCTCTTGCTGCAGCGACGCGAGTCAGAGCACCGGAACCGCGGGCTTGGAGCGGAACTTTCGGTGAGCGGCGCGCTGGGGCGGAGGCCCCATCCGGGTGGGGTCGGAGCGGCCCTTCCCCGACGGGACGCCCGGGCCGGCCGGCCACGCCCTGGGGCTGTGGAATGGGTGCGGGACGCGCCCAGATCCTTGGCCTCCGGGCTGCCGGGAACGCCCCGGCCGGAGTGCCACGTCGAGGGGCGGCGGCGGGGAGCGCGGAGGGGGCCGCTGGCCCCGGCTCCGGGCCAACTGCCTTGGTTTGCCCGCTAGGTTTGTTTTAAGAAAATGGCAGACAAGCCGGACATGGGGGAAATCGCCAGCTTCGATAAGGCCAAGCTGAAGAAGACGGAGACGCAGGAGAAGAACACCCTGCCGACCAAAGAGAGTGAGTCCGCCCCCGCCTCCGGGTCCTCGAGCTCCCAGCCCAGTCCCCACCCCGCCCTTCCCCTAAACCGAGCCCCGCACCCCATCCGGCCGATGCCTCCCGTCGGGCAGCCCCAGCCCCCCTTTCTGTTGCACAAGGCGCCTGTCCCCAACCCCAAGCCTCTTTCTTAATCCCCAGACCTCGTGGGTGCCTCGCCCAGCCCAGGTTTCTAAGCGCCTCGGTTGGCGGGTTGCAAGAGGTTCCCATCCCCCAGTGCCCGCTTCCTGCCCTCCACAGCCATTGAGCAGGAGAAGCAAGCGAAGTGAAATTTCCTAAGAACCTGGAGTATTCTCCACCCCCATCATCTTGGAGACCCTAGTCGTGATGTGGAGGAAGAGCCACCTGCAAGATGGACACGCGCGACAAGCTGCACTGTGAACCCGGGCACTCCGTGCCGATGCCACCGGCCTGTGGGTCTCTGAAGGGGCCCTCCAATCGGACTGCCAAATTCTCCGGTTTGCCCTGGGATATTATAGAAAATTATTTGTATGATTAATGAAAATAAAACACACCTCGTGGCATGGCTGGCGTGGTCTGAGTCTGTTAGTTGAGTATGCGTGGGTAGTGCCACTGCAGCAGAGCTCCAGCCACCGGAGTCGGAGTTCCTGCCGCAGAGCAGGGGAGGGGGTCGCAGGAGGGGCTGGCTTGCAGGGACCATCTCTTAGTTTTGAGTTTCCCTGCTTCTGTGTAAGATTTTACGCGTTGTTAGCCGCCTACTCTTGCAATCCATGCAAAATTTAACCCCGCTTTTCATTCCTGGAAGCTGTTTTGGAAAATGCTTTTTTTTAAAGAGCAGAATTTGTTTTTGATAAGCTTTTACAGCGTCACCGTTTTCTCTGGTCTCATAGTTGTGATGAACACCAGGAGAGAACAGTGATTTAAAGTCTGAGAAGAAAGGGGGAAATGACTGAGTCTGGAATGTTGGAAATTGGGTGAGGTCACAAAGTCCCCGAGAGGCTTTCTCTTGGAGCTTGAAAAAGGAGGCATTGGAACAAAAACAAAGGCGGGATCCAAGGAAGGAACCGCGAGAACATCAGAACTGGAGGAACCAACACCAGAGCTAGAGAAGCTGTGGGGCACAGCCCAGCTTTTTGTCTTTTAACCCGGGCTCAGAACCTTCCACAAAAGCGTTAGCCATTAGAGGGAGTGCTGGGCTGAGCAGCCTCCGGTGCTGTGATCAGCAAGGGAGAGTGGGAATGTGGAGGGAGGGCTGGCGCCAGCAGGGGCAGCAGCAGAGCCCTGCTGGGTCACACCCGCTGGACCCACAGGGAAGGGGCGGACCCGCCCAGAGGCCCTAGCGGAGGAGGAGGAGAACCTGGGGCTGCGGGGCATTCTAAAGCACCAGAAACAGGGTGTGATTTCAGGGGTGGAGTTTCCTTTTAAGGAGGGAGGAGATGACACATTGTGCAGTGATTTGTCCCATATCTGCGGGACCGTCAGGGGCCAGACACTGGGTGAGGGTGGGTAATTTAAATGAGGTGTGATCCCAGTCCACGGGGGCCTTAAAATCCAGTGGGTGAGATCTCCGCCACACTAGACCACAGTCAGGGATACCTAGGCCAAGGGAGTCACTGCCCATGTGACATGGAGTGGCTTGACAGTGAAACCTGTGCTGTGGAGGGTAAGTGGGCCTGGGGAGGAGAAGTAAGGAAGGGACACATTAAGAGACCAACCGGGGCAAGGGACACTAACCTTTACTGAGGTAAGGTTAGGATTTCTGAAGCGATAACTCACAGCCCGCTTGCCTATCCACATCTCCTTTCCCCACCTTGGTGAGGCCCCAGTTAGCTCATGGTCTGAGTGTAAAACAAAAGTGCCCTTAAGTCTCCTGGATTTTTGTCTTCTTAAATTCTTAAGAGGAGTAAGGCTCTCATGGGCACCCCACCACCTCGGAATAGAAAGGATTTTTAGAAATCTTAAAATTTCTTCAGAAATTTTAAATCAGAAATCTTAAATCAGCTGTGGTCCAGGCACTGTGCTTGGAGCTTTAATTCTCAGAAACTCTTATTAAGGCAGTATGATTATCATCCCATTTTATAGACGGGGAAACTAGGGTTCAGGGGGACTAGGAATTTGCTGAAGACACACAGCCAGTGAGTAGTGGAGCCAGAATCTGGGGCCAAGGGTGTGCTTTGGGGGATCTTATAACCCCAGTGTTCAGGACATCCACTGCATCCAACGTTTCATGAGCATCCACTACCTGAAGCATATTTATAATTGCCCCTGTTGGGGTCCATTGTTGGGAGGTTGAGGAAAAGGAAACAAATCACTACTACCTTCAAACAGTAACACGGTGGTGAGTGGGCTTTGGAGAAAAATAAAACTGGGTAGGGGATCAGAGTGCTGGGGTGAGAGAGATTGGGAGCACCTCTCCGTTTTCCTTGGAATGGTCAAGGAGGGCCTCTCGGAGAAGGAGGCCTTGGAGCAAAGACCTAAGGGATGTGAGGAGGAGAAAAGTGGACACCTGGAGGGATAAGGTGAGCGTCCCTCGCCCAGGGGCCTCTGGGGAAGAACAAAAAGCTGGGCTGGAGTGAGCATGGCCTAGGGAACTGAGATGTGAGAGGCCAGGAGATGGAGGAGGCAGATGACGTCCTTGGGCTGTTGCAAGGATGGCTGCTGAGGGGTTCCCTTCCCCCACCCCAAGGTGCCCTGTAGGCACCCCTCTTGGGGATGAAGCATCCTGTCTTGGCACACCACACCCAAGGCCTCTTCTGGACCAACCTGCTCTTGAGGGCTCCATCTGCAATGCAGATCCCAGGCACTCTTCCCCCTGATCCTACAGACTCCTCATCCCCCAGTGGGCTCACCCAGGAGAACAGTGTCCCATTCCCAGGACCCTCTTACTCTCAGAAGATTCCCATGACTTTCTCACCCGCTCCGCAGGAAATCCTTTCTATTCTGAGGTGGTGGGGTGCCCATGAGAGCCTTGCTCTTCCTAAGAATTTAAGAAGACAAAACTCCAGGAGACTTGGGCTTCCCTGGTGGCGCACTGGTTGAGAGTCCGCCTGCCGATGGAGGGGGGACACGGGTTCATGCCCCGGTCCGGGAAGATCCCACATGCCGCGGAGCGGCTGGGCCCGTGAGCCATGGCCTCTGAGCCTGCGCATCCAGAGCCTGTGCTCCGCAGCGGGAGAGGCCACGACAGCGAGAGGCCTGCGTACAGCAAAAAAAAAAAAAAAAAAAATCCAGGAGACTTACGGGCACTTTTGTTTTCCACTCTGAGACAATGAGCTAATTGGGGCCTCACCAAGGTGGGGAAAGGAGATGCGGATAGGCAAGCAGGCTGTGAGTTATCACTTCAGAAATCGTATCACACCACATTGGTTTACAAGGTAAGGCTGGCCTTCCTCAACCCATCCCAGCTCCTGAGCTGCTTCAGTGTGTGCACATCTACACATCTCTTGGTCTGAATGGTAGAACCCCCGGAAGACAGACCCAGAAGGCCAAGCACTGGCCAAGAAGGCTGCCTTCCTAGGCCCCGCCTCTCTCCCCATGGTGGATTGCAGGGAATCCCATGGGCATCACAGTGGAGTCAGCACCAGAACCTGGAGCTGGAGTGTCAGAGAACACTGAGGCGCCTCAGGCCCACCCTTACCTTCCTTCCTCCATCCCTTATCCCACCATTTCTATTCCTTGCCACCTGGGAATACTGACACCCTTGGGAGAATTATACTGAATTACCGGTTTCTGCCCTTTTCCTCCTATCTAAGCATTCAGGAACCAATTATTAGTCCAATCACAAAACAAGGCTTGCTCTGAAACTAAAATACAATTGTAACTTTTCTTCTTAAACCTGAATTTCTGGCTTCATTTTCTTACTTCATCCCTAAGACAAGCGTTAATAATTTGGCCTCCATGTTATGAATGGGGCTCAGGGCTTGGGACTTTCCACTGTCTTTGTTAGCGTGCACCAGGGGACTCAGGACGGCAGGAGGTCCCCATACACACACTCCACCTCCTATTCGATAAGCATGTGCTGAGTGCCTGGTATGTACCCCAGGCTGCTCAAGGTGCTGGGAAAACAGATGGAGGCTGCCTCAGGGGGCACCTAGGCTAGAATAGAAGGAAGACCCAGCCTGTCTTCCCAACATTTCCCAATCCCCCAGATCGCTCTCCCACCCTCTTCTCTCATCCTCAGGCAAGCACTTCCTCTTCTCAGGCAATATTAGGTGCCTTAAAATAATAGTCTCTCTAGATCCCTCACTCAGCATCCCCTAATGTTATCATCTTACTTCATTATAGTCCAATTATCAGAATCAAGAAATTAACATTACACTACTATTAATCCCACTCCTGGGCATGTACCCAGACAAAACTATAATTCGAAAAGATACATGCGCCCCTGCATTCATAGCAGCACTATTTACAATAGAGAAGACACGGAAATAACCTAAATGCCCATTGACAGATGAATGGATAAAGGCGCGGTACATATATACCATGGAATATTACTCAGCCATAAAAAAGAATGAAATAATGCCATTTGCAGCAAC
Organism: Hyperoodon ampullatus; assembly: GCF_949752795.1. Taxonomy (NCBI): domain Eukaryota; kingdom Metazoa; phylum Chordata; class Mammalia; order Artiodactyla; family Ziphiidae; genus Hyperoodon; species Hyperoodon ampullatus. Next base: position 9,276,438 of record NC_136928.1, read on the forward strand.
ATGGGTGGACCCTGAGATTATCATACTAAGTGAAGTAAGTCAGAAAAAGAAAGACAAATACCATATGATATCACTTATACGTGGAATCTAATATATGACACAAATGAACATTCTATGAAACAAAACACTCACAGACATAGAGAACAGACTGGTGGTTGCCAAGTGGAAGGGGGCTGAGGGAGGGAAGGATTGGGAGTTTAGGATTAGCAGATGCAAACTACTCTATGTAGCATGGATGAACAACAAGTTCCTACTGTATAGCACAGGGAACTATATTCAATATCCTGTGATGAAACATAATGGAGAAGAATATGAAAAAGACATATAACTGAACCACTTTGCTGTACAGCAGAAACTAACACCACAGTGTAAATCAACTATGCTTCAATAATTTTTTTTTGCGGTACGTGAGCCTCTCACTGCTGTGGCCTCTCCCGTTGTGGAGCACAGGCTCCAGACACACAGGCTCAGCAGCCATGGCTCACGGGCCCAGCCGCTCCGCGGCATGTGGGATCTTCCCAGACCAGGGCACAAACCCGTGTCCCCTGCATCGGCAGGCGGACTCTCAACCACTGTGCCACCAGTGAAGCCCAATAAATTTTTTTTAAATTATACTACTATTAACTAAACCAAATATCTTATTCAAATTTCACCAGTTTTTCCACTAACGTCCTTTTTCTGTTCCAAGATCCTATCCAGGACCCCACATAACATTCTTTTATTTCTCTTTAGTCTCCTGCAATCTGTCATAGTTCCTCAGTCTCTCCTTGTTTTTTATGACCTCGACACTTATAAAGAGTATGGCCAAGTATCTGCTGAATATATCTCAATGCGGGTTTGTCTTATGTTTTCTCATGATTGGACTGATGTTCTAGATGTATTTTTTGGTAAGCTGCACCACGTTCTTTTTGGAGCGGAAAGAAAAGATTAAGTGCCTTAGTTCCCAAGCTTTTTGCCACCTTCTGTCATTTCCCTCGCATGGGAAAAACACTCCTGTGTTTATCCTCTCTACTCTTCCTGCACTACTCAACCATACGTGCAGGAAAAACTCTTCTGTTTCTCCTTTACTCCAGCATTCTACTCACAGAATGCCCTACCTCAGATCACCAAATGGGTGGATTCTCAACACCAAGCAATTCTCAGATTCTCCAGGCACCAGCTGGGTGTCCCACAATTCAATTCAGTTCTGACGCCATCTACCTGGAGTTAACATCAGAGTCCACAGGTTAAGGGCTCAGTACCACAAAACTGCCCCCTCCTCACACTTCAGGCACCAATTGCAAGTCCAGCTTGACAGTACACATCTAATAGACTGAGGCTGAGCAGAGGCGCCCTATGACACAGTGACCCCAGGCCTAGTGATACATTCCAGAGGGACGAGTGCATGTGTCCACCAAAGGACCTGTCCAAGAATGTTCCATTCATATTGGTCAAAGAGCAAAAACAACCCAAATGTCCATCAACAGAATGAATAGACAAATCTGTTGTATTCACACAGTTAATCACTGAGTTACTCAACAATATAAAGGAACCAAGTGCTGATATCTAATATTGTATGATTAAATCTAAACGACATTCTAGAAAAGGCAAAAATAATTTTTGACAATAAAAGTCAACAAAACCTTCTGGGGTGATGGAAATGTTATATATCTTGATCAGAGTGGTAACTATGTGAGTGTGTAAAAAATTATCAAGATGGACACTTAAGAGTAACACTCATGTGCACTTCACTATGTGTATGTTTTACCTCAATAAAAAGATTTTTTTAATCCTATGAAGAACTAAGGATTCCCAGCTTTTAAGACCACATACGACTAGCTCAGAGGGAAGATCAGAAGATTGTATAAACAGAGCCCGTATCTGGTTCCAAGGGACAACAGGAAACCATGTTTCTCTGGCCCTTTCCTTCCTTCTTCCCTGCCTTTGAGTATCTCCCCCCATTTGAATGACCCTCCATCCCTTTTCTAATTGGTCAAATATTAGCCATCCTACAAGGCCTTACCAATCACCACCTTCTCCGATTAGCCCACCTGATTTCCCAACCAATGCCATTCTCTCTGTCCTGTCAGCTCCTATCTGCCCCTCTCTACTGGTACTTGGACATGTCACCTTCTCAGTTAGACTGAATGGAGAAAGATTTGTATTCATTGATACTGGTGGCACCCACAGTAGCCAGTACATAATAGACACTCAATAAATAATTATTGAATTGTCATTGAAATACCCCACTGGCCTCACCTGCTGTGTCTTGGCCATACTACAGCCAGGCTGCTATCAGGCCCCCTACTGTCTTACTGTGGGTTCTCTTGTGCATTGAAAGGGCCTAAGCATAATCGGTATGTGGGAGTGACCATGGTTCAGGGAAGCCAAATAGCTTCATTTCCGTCCCAGAACCAGAACATGATGCAATCCTATGACAATGAAGGGAAGTACAGTGAAATCACAATTGAGGCTATTGATGGAAAGCTACTTATTAATTACCCAGATGGCAACTGTGCGTCTCAACCAGTTAAAAGAGTTTAGATTTTGGGTTGCTGATTTCTGTGAAATACAGAGGCTGTGCTCTTGTTCAGTTTAATTCAGCAGGCATTTTTTGAGTGCTAGCGAATTCCTATCACTGTACTAGGACTGTGGAAGCTGTAAAAGACCCACGCCAACTAACTACACAAAAGGTGGAATGAAGTAAATGGTAAAGAGGGAGCTCAGCAAAGCACCATGGGAAGGTATATGAAGGAATTGTTAACTCTGGACAGGTGGTTGCTTCATTGGGAAGAAGCTTTTTTTGTGTGTGTGTGGTACACAGGCCTCTCACTGTTGTGGCCTCTCCCGTTGTGGAGCACAGGCCCCAGACGCGCAGGCTCAGTGGCCATGGCTCACGGACCCAGCCGCTCCGTGGTATGTGGGATCTTCCCGGACCGGGACACAAATCCGCGTCCCCTGCATCGGCAGGCAGACTCTCAACCACTGCGCCACCAGGGAAGCCCGGGAAGAAGCATTTGAATGAAGACCCAGAGGAGTGAGAATGGGAGCAGTGCTTTCTTAACAGAAGGAGGAGCAGTGCATTGTGATACCATAGCATGTTCTGTGGAGGGAAAGGGCAATGGTTCAGTGAAGACGGAGGACGCCTCAAAATTAGCCTAGAAAGGTAAGTTGAGTTCTTTATCCTATAGACAGTTGAGAGCCACTTCAGATTTGAGGTTGGGGCAAAGTGACCTGGAATGTATTTGATAGCATGAGAAGGATGTTGTGGCAGACACAGAGGGTTATCTACCCGACCTCTATCACCATCACCACCACTTTTACCATCGCCACCGTCACCACCACTACCACCACACACTTCTCATCCTCTCCTACCCTGTCTTCATCATGGCCAAGGGAAGCCCAGTTGTATTTAGATATAAAGCAGTTGATGAACTTCAAGGGGCACAGCCCCAGGAGTGATGCTTGATTATATAAACCTAAAGCACCCAGGGGTTCAGCATTATAGAAATTTGTGAGGTTGTTTTGTTTCAGTTTGATTGTCATAAAGATTAAGGGACACTGTTTACAGTTCATGGACAAGGATCAGGAATGTCTGACATCCTGCAATGCACAGGGCAATTCCATATATCAAAGATTTGTCCCATGCCCTGCATGACTTTTTTTTTTTTTTTTTTTGCGGTACGTGGGCCTCTCACTGTTGTGGCCTCTCCTGTTGCGGAGTACAGGCTCTACACACGCAGGCTCAGCGGCCATGGCTCACGGGCCCAGCCGCTCCACGGCATGTGGGATCTTCCCGGACTGGGGCATGAACTCGTGTCCTCTGCATCAGCAGGCAGACTCTCAACCACTGCGCCACCAGGGAAGCCCCTGCATGACTTTTTAAAAGAATCTTGGGCTTCCTTGGTGGTGCAGTGGTTAAGAATCTGCCTGCCAATGCAGGGGACACGGATTAGAGCTCTGGTCTAGGAAGACCCCACATGCTGCGGAGCAACTAAGCCTGTGAGCCACAACTACTGAGCCTGCACGTCTGGAGCTTGTGCTCTGCAACAGGAGAGGCCACGACAGTGAGAGGCCCGCACATCACGATGAAGAGTGGCCCCCGCTCGCCACAACTGGAGAAAGCCCTTGCACAGAAACAAAGACCCAACACAGCCAAAAATAAATATAAATAAATAAATTATTTTTTTTAAATGGTCCACATCAAAAAAATCTTTAAAAAAAAATTTTTTTTTAAAAAAAGGCTCTTTATTGTGGTATAATTATGTATAGAAAAGTGCATAGATCGTAAGTATACAGCTCGATGAATCTTCACAAACTGAACACAGCCTAGTGTCTCCTTCCAGTCATACACTTATTCTAACTGCGAACAGCGTGTACACAGTATGCCCATTTTTGAACTTTATATAAATGGACCCATGACTTGTGAATAAACCACTAGACATTCATGTAGATGAAATATCTCTTTATAATCACGTGACTCCAGCAACAACCAATTGTTCACAATTTTATTCTACATTGCATTTTCCAGGAATGCAACCGCCATGTTAATGTAAATTGAAGGATGCCTTTTTTGTTTTTCTGGCCGGCCCTCGTGGGATCTTAGTTCCCCGACCAGGGATTGAACCCAGGCCCTCGGCAGTGAAAGCACAGAGTCTTAACCACTGGACCGCCAGGGAATTCCCCCAGGGATGCTTTTTTTTCAAACTCAGAGCTTTACAAAGAGTTGATTGCCATTGCAGAAAACTGTGGCATGGAGAGCAGTATCTCTTTTAGGTTTTGAACTGTTGTTACAACACAATTGTATCTGTGTTCGTCTGAAGCTGTGGACTGCTTCTTTCTGTGCAGAATATTGTTGTGCCATGTTACATTAGTCAGCTTCTGATAGGTTGTGAGGCAGTAACAAACAACTCCAAAAATCCCAATGGCTTACAACAACAAAAATGTATTTTTTGTTGTTGTTGTTCATATATACTTCAGTTGAAGCTCTTGCTCCTGTTCCACGTGTCTTTTTCATTTTGAGAGCCAGGATAAAGGAGCAGCCCTATCTGAGACATGCTGCTGTCATAGCAGAGGAAAAAGGTATGGCAGAACCACGCAATGGCTTTTCAAGCTCTTCTCAGATGTGACACTTCCATTCACAGTACACTGACCAAAGCAAATCATAAAGCAAGCCTGACATCAAGTGGGTGAGGCAGTGCAAGCCCCATGCCCTCAGGCTGGGATATCTAATTCTGGTAGAGGGAAGACAGGAAATAATTTGCAGTCATAATATAATTTACCATATATATTGAAATGCGTATGCATATAATTTTTGCAAATTATCTTTCTTTATTTCACCTTTATATTCCAGTGAGAGCTTGTATTGATTTGTCTTTCAAGTACATGTGTGGATAGATTATATTATCTTTGATTTTCATTTCAGGAAAGGGGAGTGCTATAAAATATTTACATAAAAGGAGATGTTGGTTCTAAGAGGTTGAGAACCAGCAGTCTGAACCAATCATGGTCATTCCATTACCCTGCAGTGATTGACTGAAGAATAGGTATGGGTTGCAATTCTGGCCAAGGAGACCCAAGAGGAAGCCTACAGGGGGACTTCAGGGAAGATGGTATTTTTGCTTTGAGGACATAAGGAAAAGTTGCATGGGTCACTGTGTGAGGATGTGAATCTCGAACCACAGCAGTCATCTCAAAGCCACGAATGGCCACACCCGGATGCTGAGAGTGGAAAAGTGAAAAGAATCTGGGTACTTGAGGAGTTCTTGAGCTGCTGAGTTTTCCTGAAAATGCCTCATCTTTGAACTTTCTGTTATATGAAATAATACATTTTTCTTACATTTAAGAAATTTGTAATTGGCTTTTCTGTTCCTGGTAGTCAAAAGTATTCTACAATGATCACCTGGAATGGAAAGACTGTGTGGGTAGAGATGTTGGTTTGTAGGATACCGTTACAGTCCAGGCAAGAGGTAATGCGGACTTGAATGAGGGAAAGACCTGCACATAGTGGTGTGCTCGTATGTGTTTCACAACCAGCTCTCAGTTCGGGGTGGAGGTGGAAAGGAGCTGAATTTGTAGTGTCTGCCAATGTCTATGGTGTAAGTATTGCCAATTTCAAGCTGCCAACAGTTTAACCACCAACTTCCCTGCTTTCTGAAAATTTAACAAATGGATCTTTGCAAGCTAGCACCAACTGGCTTCAGCACACCACTGGCTGGGGGGAGTAGGAAATCAGGACAGATACAAAAGATTTTGCAGAGGGAGAATTAGTAAGACTTCAGATTGTGTGGGGAATTATAGAAGTTGTCATCTTGACAAACAGGAAAACAGAAACAAACCTTTGCTTGTCCATGTGACTTCATTTCTGTGCTTCAAGAGTGGAAGATCAAAGCATCCAATAATCAGGGCATTTCCCGGAAAGTACATTGGGAGACACAGTATCACTTTGGAGGCAATTTTACAGTCCCCAAATAAGTATCATAAATTAATTTTATGGCCAACATTGTACAGAGATACAATAAAACGAGGTCATGATAAAGTGGGTGTGTCTGGCACTGAGCCCTGGGAAGGGCAGGATGAACTTGTAGGACCTCACAGCATCCTAGAACCTGCATCAGGCAAAACATCAGTGGGAGTCTGCGTGGAAACACCGGTGGGAGGAAAGCAGGCCAGGCTGGCCAGAATCAGCAAGCTATTAGGGCCAGCCGAAGTGGAGATGCTATAGTTCATTAATCGATCGATCCATTGTTTCCTCCATTTATTCACCACAATTTATTAAGCACCTGTTAAGTACTGGGTCCTAGGTTACGCATGCTCAGGATAAACAAAACGGACTTCCTGGACCTCATTCTCTTACAGGTAAGATAAACAGGTAACCTAGATTACTGACAAAATACGGGAATTCTGTATTCTGATTTAAAACTAAAAGGGCACTAGTATTATTTTTTTACCTCCCCAGTGAAATTCAGAAGACTGAACCCTTAACACTGGGAGATGACCCTGTTGGCTCAGCCCTGGCATTTTTCAGCATTTATTCTGAATTTCTGTAGCATTCATTTCTATCTCTGTATTGTTAAATTGATGTGTTTCATAGAAACCAACAAGATCAGAAGGACTTTGTTATTGGTAAGAAGATAAAAACCACTGGCCCCATGACTGCTATTTAAGATTATCAAGGGACTTCCCTGGTGGCACAGTGGTTAAGAATCCACCTGCCAATGCGGGGGACACGGGTTCGAGCCCTGGTCCGGGAAGATCCTACATGCCGCGGAGCAACTAAGCCCGTGCGCCACAACTACTGATCCTGTGCTCTAGAGCCTGCAAGCCACAACTACTGAAGCCCATGCACCACAACTACTGAAGCCCGCACTCCTAGAGCCCGTGCTCTGCAACAAGAGAAGCCACCACAGTGAGAAGCCCGCGCACCACAACAAAGAGTAGCCTCCACTCACTGCTACTAGAGAAAAGCCCGTGCACAGCAACGAGGACCCAACGCAGCCAAAAATAAATTAATTAATTTAAAAAAAAATCGAGGGCCTCCCTGGTGGCGCAGTGGTTGAGAGTCCGCCTGCCGATGCAGGGGATACGGGTTCGTGCCCCGGTCTGGGAGGATCCCATATGCCGCGGAGCGGCTGGGCCCGTGAGCCATGGCTGCTGAGCCTGCGCATCCGGAGCCTGTGCTCCGCAACGGGAGAGGCCACAACAGTGAGAGGCCCGCATACCACAAAAAAAAAAAAATAAATAAAAAAAAATAAAAAAAATAAAAATAAAAAAAAATCGAGCACCCAAACCACAGCTAAGAATATTTTCTACATTATGGGGGAATCCTACTCTTTAGGAAACAGAAAAATTCTCACTTTTGTACCAGTGCAGCCTCAAGACCTTCATCTGAGGCATCTGTGACTAAAAAGAACCAATTCTTTGAGATATTTTTTTGTCCAAGCATTATCTCCTGCCAAGCTGTCCCTTACTTTGTTTCCTGCTACTTAGATGCCAGGTTATTTGATATGGCTTGTTCTTAGAAAAAAACTCAGTGGAGTGCATGATCTGATCTTGAGGATTCTTTGGTTTTTTATTTTTAAAAATCCTATCCAACCTGGCTTAAGCAAAAAGGATTTATTTACTCATGTCAATGAGAAATCCAGGGAGTAGGTTCTGCTTCAGGTGTGCTGATGTGAAGATAGGCAAATGACGTCACAGGGACCTGGTTTCTCTCTCTCCATCTCTCACTTCAAACTTTTTCTTTTCAGGCTAACCCTCCCACTCATGGTGACAATACAGCTGCTGGTGCCCAGAGACTGCATTCTTCCCAGGGGTAAGAACAGTTGAAGAGAAGAGAGAACTTCTCTTCAACCAGTTCAAACATAAACCCTGGACCTACCTTTCAACGGCCTGAATTAGGTCAAGTGTCCATCCCTGACACAATCACACTGGCCGAGATAAGGGAAGACAGAGTTTAGTTTAAAACTAGGCCCCATACTGACCTATATGGGGAAAGAATCTAAAAAAGAGTTGATGTATGTATATGTATAACTGAGTCACTTTGCTGTATAGCAGAAACTAACACAACACTGTAAATCAACTATACTCCAATAAAAATTAATTTAAAAAAAATTAAATAAGGGGACTTCCCTGGCGGTCCAGTGGTTAAGACTCTGTGCTTCCAATGCAGGGGGCTCAGGTTCGATCCCTGGTCAGGGAACTAAGATCCAATTAAAATAAAATAAAATAAAACAATTAAATAAGATAAGATAAAAAAAAACTAGGTCCCATGCTATCCCTGGAGTAAGAGGATGGGTCAGCTTCACCAGAATCACAGGGACATCACATGCAGAAGGAGTACATGTGTGAATGAAAATCAAGGACTAGGGACTTCCCTGGCTGTCCAGTGGTTAAGACTTTGCCTTCCAATGCAGAGGGTGCGGGTTCGATCCCTGGTCGGAGAGCTAAGATCCCACATGCCTCGCGGCCAAAAATCAAAACATAAAACAGGAGTATTGTAACAAATTCAGTAAAGACTTTAAAGAAAAAAAGAAAAAGAAAATCGGGACTATTATTAAGAACAGGGTAGGGCTTCCCTGGTGGCGCAGTGGTTGAGAGTCCACCTGACGATGCAGGGGACACGGGTTCGTGCCACAGTCTGGGAAGATCCCACATGCCGTGGAGCGGCTGGGCGCGTGAGCCATGGCCACTGAGCCTGCGCGTCCGGAGCCTGTGCTCCACAACAGGAGAGGCCACAACAATGAGAGGCCCGTGTACTGCAAAAACAAAAAAAAGAACAGGGTAAATGGATATTAAGCACCCAAACTCCTCCATATCCACCACAGTCATGTGCTAAACTGGAGTCTAAAGGTCCCATTTTAACCTCTTAACCCCTGGGGACCGCAGGGGCTACTGTGAGTCTGATCCTGGGGGTAGGCAGATGTGAACTGGTGGAGAAAACCTAACTTCTCTGTTATCACAGCCCTATTCCCAATGTCCCTGCCAAAAACCAGGGCTGGGGCAAAGGTTCTGAGATTAAAGACACACACACACACACACACACACGCACACACACACACAGACACATCACCTGTGTACATACATACATATATGTGTACATGTATAGATGTGTGCATGTGCGTGTGCATATATAAAGAGATTTTTAAGGAACTGGCTCACAGGATTATGGGGGCTACTGAACCCAAACTCCATACAGCAGGTCAGCAGTCTGGAAATTTGAGCAGTTCTTCCATGCTACAATCTTAAAGCAGAATTTCTTCTTCTCTAGGAAACCTCCATTCTTGCTCTTCAAGCCTTCAACTGATTGAACAAGGCCCACCCTTATTATGGCAGGTAATCTCCTTTACTCCCGGTTAACTGATTGTAAATGTTAATCACATCTACAAAATACCTCCACAGCAACATCTAGACTGTGTTTGACCAAATAACTGGGCATCACAGTCGAGTCAAGTGGACACGAGAAATTAACCATCATCACAGTGACTGAGGTTGATTGTCCGCTTCATCCTCATAAGCACCCGGATTCCAGCAGCCATTGTCTCCTAGGATCTGGGCACCAGACCATGCCATGCCAAGCTTGGCTGGCAGCAAAGAACGCCCAGTGCAGAAGTCTGGCTCCCACTCCCAGCCTGGGCCAGGAAATGAACTATATGTTGGATGATGGAGCAGAAAGTTGGGAGGAGCCTCAGTTCTGAGCCTGGGATCTCCATGCCACTATGCCAGACTTGGGTTGCCTACTTCCGGACTTCTTTTGAGGGAGAGGAAAAAGCTTCTATGATGTTTAAGTCACTGGGTTTGGGGGTCTTCTCTGTTATACGCAGCTGTTACGTGAGCCCAATTCTATGTAATACAAAAACCAAAGAAAATGAAACTCACTTAAGAAAAGATGATAAACAAAGGACTAAACAAGGAAGCATTTTTTTTAATAAAGCATAATTCAAGATGACGGAAATAAGACTACAGAGATTTTTTTTTACCATAAATATAAATTAGTTTTAAAAATCCTTCTAAAAGACTCTCAGACTGGGTCAAAACCATTTCAATCATATTTTTTCAGGGAAGGTACATCAGCAACAATTTTCAGAAATGTTAGGGTGTTAATAACAAACAGAGTAAAATTCAAGCCAGAAAACAATCAACAATTAAAATGTTGTTTAATATTGCCACTATCTGGGGCTTCCCTGGTGGCTCAGCGGTTGAGAGTCTGCCTGCCAATGCAGGGGACACGGGTTCGTGCCCCGGTCTGGGAAGATCCCACATGCCGCGGAGCAACTGGGCCCGTGAGCCAAAATTACTGAGCCTGCGCGTCTGGAGCCTGTGCTCCGCAACAAGAGAGGCCGCGATAGTGAGAGGCCCGCGCACCGCGATGAAGAGCGGCCCCCGCTCTCCACAACTAGAAAAAGCCCTCGCACAGAAACGAAGACCCAACACAGCCAAAAATAAATAAATAGATAAAGCAAACTGTCAACAAGTAAAAATAAACACTATTATATTTAAAAAATATATATATTGCCACTATCTTAAGAACATTCACAAACTTTTATGCACTGAATAACATACACACACACACACATGCACACACACAGGCACACACATGCCCATTGTTACCACTTAGAAGAGTGCCAGGCCCAGATGGTTTCACAGATGATTTCTTTCAAAGCTGCAAGAAAGCAGTAACTTCAATACCTCAAAATTTGTTTCAGTAGCTAGAAAAGGACATATGCTACCAAAACATTTTACACAGCCAAACTGATCCTGAAAACAAAATCTACTACGAATATTGTTGCAAAACTAAATAAAATACTAGCAAAATTAATCAGGAAATAAATTAAAATAATACTACAACAATGCTGCTAATTAAAGTTTACTACAAGAATGCAAGGATTGGGACTTCCCTGATGGTGCAGTGGTTAAGAGTCTGCCTGCCGATGCAGGGGATACGGGTTCGAGCCCTGGTGCAGGAAGATCCCACGTGCCACGGAGCAGCTAAGCCCGTGCACCACAGATACTGAGCCTGCGCTCTAGAGCCGGTGCTCCACAGCAAGAGAAGCCACCGCAATGAGAGGCCCGCACACTACAAAAAAGAGTAGCCCCCACTCTGGCAACTAGAGAAAGCCCATGCGCAGCAACGAAGACCCAACGCAGCCAAAAATAAATAAATAAATTTATTTTTTTAAAAAAAGAATGCAAGGATATTTCAATATCAGGAAATCTACTGGTCATAATTCAGCACATTCATTGGGAAAAGGAAATATATATATATGTTTATCTTGATATGAGCCGCAAAGTTTTTTTTTTTTTTATTTCAACAGCTATATCTGATTTTTTAAAGTTCTTGGTAAATTAATCATAGATGAGTTCTTTCTTAACAGGACTAAAAATATCTGGTTCATACTAATTAGCCAACATTATTTAATGGTGAAACATTAGAGTAATTTCCTTTAAAATCAGGAAGGATATCAGGTTGTGAATTAGCCCCACTGTGTTTTAACATCGTTCTGGAAGTCTTAACCATCACCATAAGAAATAAGAGGCATTATTATGGAAAGGAAAGGAGAAAAATGTCATTATTACAAATAATTATCCAAAATAAGATTCAGCAAATAAATGTTAGAATTATTCAGAGAGTTTGGTTAGATTATTTAAATCACAAAATAACCATAAATCAACTGCAGCTATAATCAGTTAGAATAAATAAAGAAAAAATGCCATTCATAAAGCTAAAAAAAAGACCTAGCAGATTATATTTTCAATAAACTCTGGCAGACTGTATTTTTTAAATTCTCAGCAACAGTAAATCCCATCCCACATGTTCTTCTTCAGTGTGTCCTGGCCACTCCCCTATAAGAGCCAGAGTCCAGGTCCCTGGCCCTTGAATCCAGGCTGGCCTTGTGACTTGCTTGCAACCAAGAGACTTCAGCTGACTTCTGAGGCTAGGCCAGAAAAGGTCAGGCCTGGTTCCCCCTGGATGCCTGCCCCCATCCATATGCCAGGTAAGAAGTCCTATCCTCTGAGGCCACCAGATTGGAGGGGCCACTCTTAGCACTCCAGCCCACAGGCTCCCACAGTCCCAGCTGAGCCCAGCCTTCCAGTGTCCCCATCAAGGGGCCGGATGTGTGATGACTCCACCTTGGAACTTCTAGACTACCCCATTTGCTAGCTGAGTACCATGAAGTGACCTCAACTGATGCCACAAGGAGCAGAATTGCCCAGTTGAACCTGCTCAGACTCCTGACCCACAGAATGCAAAAGGGTGCAGCCACCGTGGAAAACAGTTTGGGGATTTCTCCAAAAGTTAAACATGGAACTATCATAAGACCCGGCAATTCCACTCCTAGGTACATATCCAAAAGAACTGAAAGCGGAACTTGAACAGATGTTTGCACACTCAAGATCATAGCAGCATTATTCACAATAGCCAAAAGGTGGAAACAACGCTAGGGTTGTTCATCAACAGATGAACGCTAGGGTCCATCAACAGATGAACAGATAAATAAAATACGGTATATATGAACATTGGAATATTATTCAGCCATAAAAAGGAATGAAATTTTGATACATGTTTGAAAATACATAATGTTGAAAACATTATGCTTAGTGAAATAAACCAGACACAGAAGGACAAGTATTGTATGATTCCACTTATATAAAGGACCTAGAATAGGCAAATTCATAGAAACAGAAAGTAGAATAGAACTTACCAGGGGCTGGGGGAAGGGAGGAGTGGGGAGTTATTGTTGATGGGTACAGAGTTTTTGTTGGAGATGATGGAAACCTTTTAGGTATAGATAGTGGTGATGGTTACAAAATACTTTGAACGTATTTAATGCCACTCAGTTGTACACTTTAAAATGGTTAAAATAGGAAATTCTATGTTGGGTATACTTTATCACACACACAAAAAAATTTCCCTGATCCACAGAATGCATGAGATACAGCAAAATAGTTGTTTTAAGCCACTAATTTTGGAGTCATTTGTTAAGCGGAAGGAAACCAGAACACAACACGTTTAGGATTAAATTTAGCAAGAGATGTACCGAACACTACCAAAAGTCTACTGGTGGAAACCGAGCAAGATTTGAATAAGATGGGAGATAAATTAGTCAGAGTTCTCTAGCCAGGGTTTCTAGAGAAACAGAAGGTCCTGCCACTTCCTCCCTGTTCTCTTCCTTTGGGGTCAATCCACATCATCCATCTCTCCCTCACTGGGGCAGCCTAAAGTATGTTAAATCCAACAGAGTTTGCTTCCCACCAGCACTGCTCACCAATGTACCTGTCACCCAGGACATGATTTGTACCAAGAGACGTTTGCCCCACTATAATCTTTATCAAACTCATAAATAAAATAAACACTTATAATACCCTCATGTAAATGTAATAAAGACATCTCTAGACAATGTTGCTCTTTTTATTAAGCTGCAAAAGGGTGTCCTTACAAACCAAGTCTGTAGGGGCTTCCCTGGTGGCGCAGTGATTGAAAGTCCGCCTGCCGATGCAGGGGACACGGGTTCGTGCCCCGGTCCGGGAAGATCCCATATGCCGCGGAGCGGCTGGGCCCGTGAGCCATGGCCGCTGAGCCTGCGCGTCCAGAGCCTGTGCTCCGCAACGAGAGAGGCCACAGCAGTGAGAGGCCCGCATACCGCAAAAAAAAAAAAAAAAAAAGCAAGTGTGTAGGTACCTCCCTCATTCCCACGCCACAGATCACCCTCTTCCAAACACATTGCTGCCTAGCCCCTTCTTTTCAGAAATTATAGCGGCCTTACAAACTACTGACACAAGGCAGATGAATGGCCCTTTAGCCAAGGCTGTGCCATCGCTTCTGCCCAGCTTACCTGGAGGTACCGGCTGTTGGAGGCCCTCACATGGCTGTGTCCCCCTCTTCTGCCCACAGGCTCAGGGTGCTGAGGGGGTCTTTCCAGAACCTCTCGGTCACACTCGGGGCGGGGCGGGGGGCGCAGGGCGTGTCTGCCTGGCCCACCCAGATGGCAGGCTTAGTCCTCGGCCTCCTGAAGCCTGGATGCCACGGGCGGATTCAGGGCAGGTCTAGGCAAGTGGGATGCGCAGCGCTGTTATTTTCAACTCAAGCGTCATGAGAGAGTCTGATGACTCGGGCAGCAATTTCTTGAGTCAACACCGTCCATCATGTGGGAAGGAACTGAGCCTGAGGGTGTTCAGAATCAGCTATGGGGCAGGGTGGAGTGGAATGCACCCCCCAGGGCCGGCCTCTACTGGGCTCACGGGTCCGTGGCCACGTAGAGCAAAAAGCGGCTTGAGATCCAAAAGCGCCAAACAAACGCGTGCGTAAACCTGCAACCTCCCCCCCACCCCACACCACCCCACCCCACCCCGCCCCGACCCCCGGTCCTCGTCCGCAGGTGAACGCGGAGCCCCCGCGGGGCGGACGAGCGCCATCTGGCGGCCCGCCGTAGAGGCTTCCACAGAGAGAGTGACCCCAGTCACTTATGTCACACTGAGTACCTGCCCCGTGCCCGGCAGCGGCGTTGCACAACTCATGGGACACCCGGGGGCGCCATTCTCACAGAATCCAAAGTAAAGTTGCCCCTTGGAATGAAGCGACGACGCTGCGGTCCTGTCTCAGCCTGTGAGGGACCCACAAGCCAGTGGAGGAGAGAGCACGCTTGAGCTGGACCGCGAATGAGGTGAGGAAAGGGAGAAAGGGCCTTCTGGACAAAAGGCGTGTGCCCAGCGCAAAGGTTGTGAAGGGTCTCGGCATGCTGGGTCTGGCTAGAGCCTAAGTGCATGGAACTGGGATGGAAAAAGAGGGTAGGAATAGCTGTGAAGTTTCCCCAGGGCCATTTTGGGGAGTTAAGGCTTTATCCGGGGCCACACTTTTTTTTTTTAAAATAAATTTATTTATTTACTTAATTTATTTTTGGCTGCGTTAGGTCTTCGTTGCTGCGCACGGGCTTTTTCTAGCTGCGGCTAGCGGGGGCTACTCTTCGTTGCGGTGCGCAGGCTTCTCATTGCGGTGGCTTCTCTTGTTGCGGAGCACGGGCTCTAGGCGCACGGGCTTCAGTAGTTGTGGCACACAGGCTCAGTAATTGTGGTTCGTGGGCTGTAGAGCACAGGCTCAGTAGTTGTGGCACACGGGCGTAGCTGCTCAGCAGCATGTGAGATCTTCCCGAACCAGGGCTCGAACCCGTGTCCCCTGCATTGGCAGGCAGATTCTCAACCACTGCGCCACCAGGGAAGCTCATCCCCCAGACATTTTAAATGTAAAAAGCTTGCAGATATGCATTGCTAGGCCAGCACAGTGTTTTAAGAAATTTTGAGTTGGCATGGCTTCAAGAGGAGTTCGTGCTCTCAACCAGACCCCACCAAACCCTGTAGTCTGCAAACATGCCCAGCCTCACCCCTATGCATCATTTCCCCAGCCCTGAAGCACCTGAGTTTATGACCCTTCAAGGTCATGGGGTGTTGGCTCTGGACAGCACACCTAGGAACTGGCCGAGGGAGGGGGTGCCATCAGATTCCATTCCCTCTCACTGGATGATTGGGGGTGCAGTGCCCCCCCCCAATCATCATCACGATATGAGGTGCCCAGGCTTCCAAGGAAAGGCTGTGCCCTGGTCCCTACCAGGCCCTGGACACAGAGTACTTACTTCAGGGTCAGCTTTCCTGTCCTTGCTTAGATCAACACTGTCTGGGCTGCCCCTATTTTGAGGATTGCACCTTCCTCCCTGGCCCAGGACTCCCCGTTCTCTGTGACTCTGTCTTCTCTCAGGGAAGCACTGGATGTGTTAGAGGGAGAGCAGACTTCTCTCAGGCAAGGTTGGAGGGACACGAAGGAACTCAAACCACCAGCCTGCAGGCGCAGCCACAAGCAGGTTCCAGGTACACCAGGGCACAGGTGGTGGCTACTGAGCCAAAGACCTTAGAAGGGAGAACGAGCGCCATCTGGTGGCCATGTCTGGAGTGGCAGCAGAGAACTGGGACACGTTTCTATATTTTGTTCCAACTCTGTTCCAGGTCTCGAGCAAAGCAGAAAAAATAGAGGGTAGTGTAGTATCTAAAGCCCACAGCAGACCAGAAACAACAAATGTAAAACATTCCTTCTTCTCTGACCACAGCTGACCTCCTCCATGTTCCCCAAACAGTTCACACTGGGAGGGCTGAGGATGGAGGATCCTTTATGAGTTTTTGACCTCAGAAAGCTTCCTCCTGCTTTGATCCAACTTTGGAGTTAAGTCTGGGCTCTCAGGAGGTCCCCTATTTTCTTGGGGGCTTCCCTACAGATCCCTGCACTCTACCAACTCTTGTTCAGAACTCTATAGCTTGTTTACCTTTAAGCTTGAGAAGCATTTAAGAGAAGTAAAAGGAGATGCAACTTTCCTAGAGGAGGCCTTCAGAGGACCCTTAAAAGAGGGCGTTAGTGCAGCCACCAGGGCCTCAGCCAGCTCTCCTGTGGTTTGTTTGGTTTTTTAAAAAATAAATTTATTTATTTATTTATTTAAGTTTTAAGTTTTGGCTGCGTTGGGTCTTCGTTTCTGTGCGAGGGCTTTTCTCTCGTTGCGGCGAGCGGGGGCCCCTCTTCATCGCGGTGCTCGAGCCTCGCACTGTCGCGGCCTCTCCCGTTGCAGAGCACAGGCTCCAGACGCGCAAGCTCAGTAGCTGTGGCTCACGGGCTTAGTTGCTCTGCGGCAGGTGGGATCTTCCCAGACCAAGGCTCAAACCCGTGTCCCGTGCATTAGCAGGCAGATTCTCAACCACTGCGCCACCAGGGAAGCCCTGTCCTGGGCCTTATTCCTCCTTTCCAAAGCTGCTTTTCCACCCACACTCACACACTTGTGTTGGGCACCTCTCAACACAAGCCCGATCTGAGTGGGTAGAATCCCGAACCCAGACACATGGGTCCTTATTCTCACCTTTACTGCTGACCACCACTAGGAGACACACAGGAGAGCAGGTCTGAAGGCATTTTGAAGAAAGCAGGTCTGGGACCAATGACCCCTCCCCAAACTGTTTGTAAGAGGAGAAGATGCCCCAGAGCTTAGATATTTTCTTAATTAAGGATTATAAGTTTGCATGGACTATTTCTGTTTGGTGATCCTTGCAATTCTCTCCCTGGCCAATGTTTTTTCTTCTCCTTTTTTATTTTGTTGCACTGTTAATTTTTTTTTTTTTTTTTTTTTTGCAGTGCGCGGGCCTCTCACTGTTGTGGCCTCTCCCGTTGCGGAGCACAGGCTCCGGACGCGCAGGCTCAGCGGCCATGGCTCACGGGCCCAGCCGCTCCGCGGCATGTGGGGTCTTCCCGGACCGGGGCACGAACCCGTGTCCCCTGCATCGGCAGGCGGACTCTCAACCACTGCGCCACCAGGAAAGCCCTGCACTGTTAATATTTTTAAGGTCACCTTAAATCTATTCTGGCATAAGGGAGGTGGTATACATATATAGTTATGTGTACTCAGAGGCTGGCAAATAAGAGGTCTTGAATTCTTGAGTGAGTGATTCATGAGGCAATGAAATACCCAGGTTGGAACAGGAGGGGGCGTAGGTGAGCACGAGAGTTGTGTTCAGGTCACAGAAGGGGACAAACAGAAGCAGGAGACAGAAAATGAAGCAGGTGTTGGTGTCCAAAGGCTGCTTCAGCCAGCAGCTAATGGCAAAATGGACCAGCATCACTAACGCACCACTGGAAGCAGGGAACTGAGTCAGTCAAGAATACAGATTTCCCCCCGCCCACCCCAAGGTGGCACAAATGCTATAAAAAATAGAAACATGCTAGACTGGTCCAAAGTCCAAGGGCAAGCAAATCTTCAACTCACACATATTTTTTATAAAACCCTAAATTCACAAGCAATTGCCAAGTACAATAATAGTGATTTCTGAGTAAACATTTTCAGAAATATTTTTTGTATAGAAAAAATGTCTTTAATTAAATTAATTAATTTAATTTTTTAAAGAAAATGCTTCAGCCATCAAATTTGTCGGCAAAATGAAACAAGAAAACTACATACTGGAATGCCAAAGTTACATGAGCAAAACCAACCAACAACAAGCCAATTAAAAACTGATTTTTTTTTTTAGGGCTGCATTCTGATGTATGTAGGGATGGACTGATGTCCGGGATTTGCTTTAAACTTCTTCAATAGAGACTAAAAGAAGAAAAATGAAAAGGAGAGGACAGGTAGACAAAACAAATGTGGGGAAATGTTCATATGTGTTGAATCTGAGCAATGGGTACATGGGGATTCTTTGTCTATTCTCTGTACTTTTGAATATGTTTGAATGTTTTCATGAAAAAATATGAAGACTTCCAGTTTCAGCTAGAACATGTAAACAGCTTGGAAATTGTCATCCCCTTCCTCACAACAAGAAGAAAGTGAACACTAACAACTTTTCTTAGATCCGTCAAAAAACTGAAAAGGTAGAGCAAATCTCCATGATGAAAAGTGGAGAGAAAGGGGGGTAGAGATCCTCAAAGCCAAGCAGACACTGCTGGAGCCAGAAACGGGTAGGGAACTTAACAGCTATTTTGACGAATGCCTGGAGGCTAAGTGTGGACTAGATTGAGAGTGAGAAACCCCTGGGGGTCCAGTCTTAGGGGTTCCACATTTTCATGAGTTGTTGACACCAGGAACCCCATCTGGTTCTCACTGTAAAGATCCAAGAAAAATCTCCTGATGCTTCAGGTAGGGAGAGGGGAAATGTAACCATTGTGAAATATACCCAAGTCATTCTCCATTACAAATGTCTGCCCACTAAGGGCAACTGCTCTACCAGAGCTTTATCCGACTTGGGGGTGGGGATGGGGGGAGCATTAGGCAACTCCAGCCCCCTCTAACCTTCCTGTCTCAAGTCAGGTGAAGGAAAAAAAGTCAAGGAAGTGCTTCTGAAAGTCACAGCCCAGGGACTCAGGTCCGCCCCTCCCCCACCCCCCCAAAAGAACCGAGATGTAATCAAAAGATTATAGAATCCAATACATTATTACCACTTCAGCAGGACTCCTGTATAATAACAGTGGATTACAACTGAGATAGTTGCAATATACAGACTGTATTTAAGAAGGAGTTCTTGGAGATGGAAGCAACTTAAGTGTCCATCAACAGATGAATGAATAAAGAAAATGACGTATATACGTACAATGGAATATACCTATCCATTCTTTATGAAGAAGGAATTCCCGTCATATGCTACAACATGGATAAATCTTGACGATATCATGCTAAGTGAAATAAGCCCATCACAGAAAGACAAATAGTGCCTGATTCAACTTATACGAGGTATCTAAAGCAGTCAGGCTTACAGACACAGAAAGAAAATGGTGGTTGCCAGGGGCTAAGGGGAGTGAGAGGCAGGGAGCAGGTGTTCAGTGGATGTTGGATTTCATTCCGGATGGGGAGGTGCTGGGGATCAGCTGCATGGCAATCTGCATGGGTGTGATGGTATTGTACCATATACTTGGACGTTGTTGAGAGGGTGAATTTTATGTTATGTGGTTTTTTGCCACAATTTTTTAAAAGGAGTTCTCAGAAAACTAAAGACAACAATGAAGGGAAAAAAAATAAGGTAACTACAGGAAACTGAAGCCTCTGGCACCTACAGCTATAGTATACACTAAACACAGCCCAGCTATGTCTAGCCAGATTAACATAAACCTTTCACATGAGAGCTTAATTATCTCAGTTTCTATCACCGATACATCATGTCTAGTTTTCAACAAAAACTATAAGGCATGCTAAAAGATTCTTTTTAATACAGTTGAAGAAACAAAGAAAACATCAGATTCAGATATGACACAGATTTTGAAATTATCAGATAGGGAATTTAAAATAACTATGAGTAATATGGTAAGGGTTCTAATGGAAAAAGTAGACAACAAGCAAGAACAGATGGTTAATGAAGCAGAAAGGTGGAAACTCTAGGAAGAATCAAAAGGAAAAGCTAGAAATAGGGCTTCCCTGGTGGCGCAGTGGTTGAGAGTCCGCCTGCCGATGCAGGGGACGCGGGTTCATGCCCCGGTCCAGGAGGATCCCACATCCTGCGGAGTGGCTGGGCCCGTGAGCCATGGCCGCTGGGCCTGCGTGTCCAGAGCATGTGCTCCGCAATGGGAGAGGCCACAGCAGTGAGAGGCCCATGTACAGAAAAAAAAAAAAAAAAAAAAAAAACAGAGGCTGTCAGAGGAGATTTTAAAAGAGACCCAATTATATGCTGTATAGAAGAAATCCACTTTAAATATGAAGACATAGAGTAAAAGGATGGAGAAAAACATACATACAAAACCCAATCAAAAGAAATCTAGAATAAGTTATATTAATTTGACCAAGCAGATTTCAGAACAAGCAAAATATCAGAAATAAAGAGGGCATTATGCAATGATAAAGAGGTCAATTCTCCAAGAGGATGTAACAATCCTTGATCTGTATGCACTTAACAGCAGAGTGTTAAAATACATGAGACAAAAACTGATGGACCTGCAATGAGAAATAGACAAATTCACTCTTTTAGTTAGAGACTTCAGCTTCTGTCAGTAGTTGACAGAACCATCTGGCAGAAGATCATAAGGATACGGGACTTCCCTGGTGGTCCAGTGGTAAAGAATCTGCCTTACAATGCAGGGGACATGGGTTCAATCCCTGGTCAGGGAACTAAGATTCCACATGCTATGGGGCAGGGGGCAACTAAGCCCGCATGCCACAACTACTGACCTCGTGCACCTCAACTAGAGAGAAAACCTGCGCGCCACAACTAGAGAGAAGCCCACGCACCACAATGAAGAACCCATGTGACAATGAAAGATCCCGCATGCCACAACAAAGACCCTGAAGCAGCCAAAAATAAATTAAATAAATAAATAAATCTTAAAAAAAAAAATCATAAGGATATATTTGACCTGAACAGCACCATCAATCAACTGGATCTAACTGACATTTATAGAATAGTTCATCCAACAATAGAACACACATTCTTTTCAGACTCACATGTAACATTCACCAAGTTAGACCATATCGGAGCCATAAGACACTCCTCAATGGATTTAAAAGAATTTAAATTATACAAAGTATGCTTTCAAACCATGGTGGAATCAAACTAGAAATCAGTAACAGAAAAATTGCTGGAAAATCCCCAAATATTTGGAGATTAAACAGCACACTTATAAATAACACAAGTCAAAGAAGAAGTCACAAGGGAAATTTTTAAATATTTTGAACTGAATGAAAATGAAAATACAACTTATCAAAATTTGTGGGATGCAATGAAAGCAGTGCTTAAAGGGAAATTTATAGCATTGAATGCATGTATTAGAAAAGAAGAAAGATCTAAGAATAAACAATCTAAGCTTCATATTATGAATCTAGAGAAAGAAGAGCAATAGTAGCCTAAAGCAAAGAGAAGAAAAGAAATAATAAAAATTAGAGCAGAAATCAATGAAACTGAAAACAGGAAATCAATAAAGAAAAATCAATGAGCCAAAAGCTGTTTCTTTGCAAAGACCAATAAATGGATAAACCTCTAGCCAGGCTAAGCAAGAAAAAAAAAGAGAAAAGACACAGATCACTAATAATAGAAATAAAAGAGGGGGCTTCCCTGGTGGCGCAGTGGTTGAGAGTCCGCCTGCCAATGCAGGGGACATGGGTTTGTGCCCCGGTCCGAGAGGATCCAACATGCCGCGGAGCGGCTGGGCCCATGAGCCATGGCCACTGAGCCTGCGCATCCGGAGCCTGTGCTCTGCAACGGGAGAGGCCACAACAGTGAGAGACCCACATACCACAAAAAAAAGAAAAAAAAAAAAAGAAAGAAATAAAAGAAGGCTCATCACTACTGATCCCAAAGACACTGTAAGGATAATAAAGGAATAAAATGAACAACTCTATACCCACAAATTTGATAACCTAGATGAAAATGGACCAGTTCCTTGAAAGACACAAACTACCAAAATCCACACAAGGAGAAATAGATAATCCAAATAGGTTTACACCTATTAAAGAAACTGAATCAATAACTAATAATGTCCCCAAAAAGAAAGTACCAAACTGAGATAGTTTCATTGGTGAAGGCTTCCAAACATTTTCTGAAATAATATCAATTCTCTACAGTCTCTTCCAGAAAATAGAAGCAGAGAGGACACTTCTGATCTATGTTTTCTTAGACTTGGTATTTATCTATTTGTCATCCATTAGTCATAGGCAAAGTTATTTACATCTCCCCCTCAATCCAGAGCCCTTACCCTTTATCTAACTCTCACAAACAAAGACAATATTTCTCCTGCCCTAAATCAATCCAGGGTCAAGTAGCAGACAACTAGGAACAGCCCTGATGTCCCAGAGCCCACCAGAAGTATTCAACCTAGACAGTCCTAAGCTGTTTCCCTTACCTGCCTTGCCTTTTCCATGGAAAACACAATAAAGGCTCTGCCCCAGACTTTCTTGCTCCCTCTCCTCCTGACCAACCTTGGTGCTTCCTCACATGCCCCTGCCTGTAGTGGCATGCCCTCCTTCTCTTAGGAAATGTAAGTAATAAATTATGCTTTCAAAAGTGGTTGTCTTTGTGTCTGTCACCTTACCATACCTGATTTTTAAAAATCCTGAGAATACATTTTAGAACAACTTCCTAACTCATTGAATGAGTCCAGGCTTACCCTATCACCAAAATCAGATAAAGATATTATAGGAAAGGACAACTACAGGTCAATATCTCTCATGAACATAGATGCAATAATCCTCATCAAAACATTAGCAAATCCAATCAAACAATGCTTAAAAAGAATTATACGCTGCGACTAAATGGGATTTATTCCAGGTATGCAAGGGTGATTCAACATTCAAAATCAATTAATGTAATCTAACATATCAACAAAATAAAGAAGAAAAATCTTATGATCATATTGATGGATGCAGAAAGTGCATTTGACAAAATCCAACAACGATTCATAATAAATGAACACCCAATCAGCAAACTAGGATTAGAAGGGAACTTCCTCAAGTTGATAAAGAATATCTGCAAAAACTTACAGTTAACATCATACATAATGGTGAAAAACTAGATGCTTTCCCACTAAAATCAAAAACAAGGAAAAGATATCTGCTCTCATCAACCTTATTGAACATAATACTGGAGATCTTAGCCTGTGCAATAAAATAAGAAAAAGAGGGGGAAGGGTATATGGATTGGGAAGGAAAAGATAAAACTATCTTTGCTTACAAATGACGTGAATGTTTAGGTGCCCAAAGAATCAATAACAACAAAAAATTCCTGGAGCTAATGAGCATTATAGTAAGGTTTCAGGATAAAAGGTAAATATACAAAAGTCTATTACTTTCCTACATACTACCACGAACCATTGGAATTTGAAATAAAATACACAATACTATTTACATTAGCACCCCCAAAAGATAAATATTAATACTTAGGAATATGTCTAACAAAATATGCACAGGATCCATTTGAGGAAAACTATAAAACTTTAATTAAAGAAATCAAAGAAGATCTGAGTAAATGGAGAGGGACATTCATGGATAGCATTTAGTACTGTTAAAGTGTCAATTCTTCCCAAATTGATCTGTAGATTCGAGGCAATCCTAATCAAAATCCTAGGAAGTTGTTTTGTGGATATCTACAAACTGATTCAGAAGTTTATATGGAAAGGCAAAAGACTCAGCATAGTCAACACAATACTAAGGAGAAAGAAGAAAGTCAGAGGACTGACACTATCCGACTTCGAGACTTACTGTAAAGCTTCAATTATCAAGGCAGTGTGTGGTATTGGCAAAAGAACAGGCAAATAGATCAATGGAACAGAACTGAGAACCCAGAAATAGACCCTAACAAATATAGTCAACTGACAAAGGAGCAAAGCAGTTCAGTGGAGAAAAGACAGTCTTTTCAACAAATGGTACTAGAATTAATAGACATGCATATATAAAAAAATAATAATCTAGACATAGACCTTTCACAAAAATTAACTCAAAATGTATAATTGATGTAAAGGTAAAATGCAAAACTATAAAACTTCTAGAAAATAATGTAGGAGAAAACCTAGATGATCTTGGAAACAGTGATGACTTTCTGGATACAACACCAAAAGCACAACACATGAAAGGAATAAAATGACAAGTTGGACTTCATTAATGTTAAAATATTCTGCTCTGTGAAAGCACTGTCAAGAGAATAAAAGATAAGCCACAGACTAGACGAATATATTTGTAAAACACATATCTAATAAAGGACTTGTACTCACATATGCCAAAAATCTTTGAAAATCAACAGTAAGAAAACAAACAACCCATTAGAAATTGGGCAAAAGATCTAAACATACCGCATCAAAGAAGGTATACAGATGGCAAATAAATATATGCAAAGACGTTGAACATCATATGTCATTAGGGAACTTCAAATTTAAACAACACTGAGAGAGCACCACACATGTATGAGAATGGCTAAAAAAAATTCTTAATAAGAAGTAAACCTGTCAATATCAAATGCTGGTGAGGATATGGAGCAACAGGAACTCTCACTGATTGCTGGTAAGAATGCAAAATGGTACAGCCACATTGGAAAACAGTTTGGCAGTTTCTTATAAAACTAAACATAGTCTTACCAGGGAATTCAGCAATCACAGTCCTAGGTATTCACTCACTTGAGCTGAAAACTTCTCTGCATGCAAAAAGCTGCACATAAATGTTTATGGCAGTTTTATTTATAATTGCCAAAAACTTGGAAGCAATCAATGGAATACTATTAAGTGATAAAAAGAAATGAGCTATCAAGTCATGGAGGAATCTGAAATGCATAATACTAAATGAAATAAGCCAATCTGAAAAGGCTATATGATTCCAACTATCTGACGTTCTGGAGAAGGCAAAACTATTAGAGGTGGTAAAAAGATCAGTGGTTGGGGGCTGGGAGGTAGGGGATGAAAAGGTTAAGCACAGGAGTTTTTAGGGTGGTGAAACTATTCTATATGATACTTTAAGGGTAGATACAAGACATTATATATTTAACAAAACCCATAGAACTATAGACACAAAGAGCAAACCTTAATGTAAACTAGAGACTTTAGCTAATAATAATGTATCAAAAATATTGGCTCTTTAATTGTAGCAAATGCATCACACTAATGCAAGATGTTAGTAATAGGAGAAACTGTGTAGGAAGTTGGTCTTGTGGGAACTCTCTTTACTATCTGCTCACTTTTTTCTGTAAATATAAAACTGTTCTAAAAATGATCTATTAATTTTATTTTTTTTAATATTCATTTATTTATTTGGCTGCGCCGGGTCTTAGTTGAGGCACGCGAGATCTTCGTTGCCGCTGTTGCGGCATGCGGGATCTTTAGTTGCGGCATGTGGGCTCTTAGTTGTGGCATGCAGGACCTAGTTCCCTGATCAGGAATCAAACCTGGGCCCCCTGCATTGGGAGTGTGGAGTCTTAACCGCTGGACCACCAGGGAAGACCCTACTTTAAAAAAATATATGAAGCTTTAATTGATAGATAGCATTGCAATATAAGTGAGCACAAATGTTTTTGCCTGTGATTTCCTGCTACCCCATGATCCTCCCTATCTGGGCAGCTAGAACAAGAGTCTCCCCCTTCCACTGGTTAATGGCAGGGCTATTATAGAGGAATGAAGAAGAAAAGAGTCTGAGTCTTGGCTTTAAGGTTTCAAAACTCCAAAGATGATTTAGAAGACTATTCTATCCATTAGGTAAGGTTTTCCCATGAAGGAGGAGGGAAAAAATGTGCTGGAGTGAGAGAGAAGAGCTGAAGGGCAAGCAGGAGGGTGAAAAAGACCTGAGAAGCTCCGCATCTCCATCAAGATAGCTTTAACAAAACATCATAGACTGAGTGGCTTAAACAACAAACACTATATCTCATGCTTCTAGAAGCTGGGAAGTCCAAAA
This sequence comes from Hyperoodon ampullatus, assembly GCF_949752795.1. Taxonomy (NCBI): domain Eukaryota; kingdom Metazoa; phylum Chordata; class Mammalia; order Artiodactyla; family Ziphiidae; genus Hyperoodon; species Hyperoodon ampullatus. Next base: position 9,302,780 of record NC_136928.1, read on the forward strand.
TCAAGGTGCTGGCAGATTCCATGTCTGATGAGGGCCCTCTTCCTGGATTGCAGATGGTAGTCTTCTCCTTATGTCCTCACATGGCCTTCTCTTGGTGTGTGCACAAGGAGAGGGAAAGAACTCATGTCTCCTTCTCTTTTATAAGGACACTAATCCCATCATGAGGGCCCCACCCTCATGACCTCATTAAACTCTAATTACCTCCCAACGACCCACCTCCAAATACCATCACATGGGAGTTAGGGATTCAACATATGAATCCGAGGGGTACATAAGCATTCAGTCTATAGTAGTCCCCCAAGCTACAGGAGAGACCAAGAAGAAGGAATAGTGAGAGAAACCCAGAAAGGCATGGGTGATGGTCCAGGGGCAAAGAGGCCTACCCTTCCCTTCCTGGGGAGGGAGGGCCTCTGGGGCTCCCTCGTGCCCAGAATGACAGGAATACGGAGAGGGAAGGGGCCCAAGACAGCCTCGGGACCCTGACTTCCCAGGCTGGAGCCTGAGGAAGCATGGCCAAATTTCTCCCTCGCAGGAGTTGTGAAAGAACCAGAACTGTGGGGACCCTCAGTCAGGAGAAGCAATGACACAGAAGTGACCTTGATGGACCAGAAGGACAGCGTCCACCACAGTGGGCACCAGCCTGACAGACAACAGCAAGGATGGACTCCCTGCTCATCCCAAATCCCCACCTGATGCCGTGATCCCCTCCACGTTCCTCAAAAAATCAGACTAACAATTAATTGAGGAAACTCTGACTGAACAATAGAAGTTAGGTTGAGTTTTTCAAGTACAGAAAGTTACATGTCCTACACACCTGAGTTTGTGGGTTAGGATTCACTCACACAAAGACTAGATAAACCTTCCTTGCTTCAGCCTCCAGGGTAAAGACGCTCTCTCTCATTTACTGCTTTTGTAGCACTCTTTTCTCATCAAAGGCATCCATCATAACTTTCAAAGAATGCTTTAAAGAAGAAAAAAAAATTTTCAAACACAGCATGCTTTCTCCCTTAAAACAGTGTATGTAGCAGCACATTCAGAGGTGCATGTTAAACCAGCATCTGAAATACTTTCCTGGATAACACAATCTACCCAGGAGCAGCAGTTCTTCCAAAAGACATTTCTGATATGCAAATAGAGTGGAGAAGAAAAATTAGTTAAATATCTTTGCTGCCTTTGGTAACAAGAATGATCTGAACAGATTGCTACCATACACAGAAGCTTCTCGGTGTGGACAGCTCTACCTACCTTCCAACCCACCCGATCCCATGCCCATTCCAAACCTCCCTTTCACACCTGGTACTTGAAATGTGACTTTAGTATCTTTTCTTACCCTGTATACAGCTCTGATTGGATGATTATATAATAATTGTATATACTTATGTATCATTATATGTATAGATAATGATTATATATTATCTATATATGTGTGTAATAATTATATTTACTCTCTTTTTAGAGGATGGAAAGACAGAGAAACGTGAGCTACAGGGCTAAACCCTTTAATGTAATGGAGAATGGTTAACTTTTATTGGGTGATTACTATGTACTAGGTTTTCCATTTATTAACCCTTTTAGTCCTCACAATCCTATGAGAGAAGTGCCATTATCATCCCAATTTTTTAAGTTAAGGACCATGAGGCACAGAGAGGTTAAGCCATGTGTTAAGCAAGGCCACACACACAGGAATCCAACACCAGAGGCCATGCAGGTAAGAACTGTGGTTTACTGCCTCCCATCAAGTGGGTCTCATTTAATGACATTTACACACATTATTTACTCTTACTATAGTACTACGAGTTAGACGTCATCCCCAATTTTCTAATGAGAAAACTGTGACCCAGAAAGGTTAAGTGATTTTCCCCGCAAGACACCCAAATATTAAGTGGTAGAGGTGGAATTCCATTCTCAGAGAATTTTCCATCACACCAGTAGAATGCAAGGTCAGTGAGGGCAGAGATTTTCCACTTTTGCTCATTGCTGTTTCCCCAGCACTGAGAACGTAGACTAGCACATAGCATGTACTCAGTATATATGTGTTAAATAAATGAAGGCTTCCACTGCTATGAATGCCAGGATAAGCAACAATTATTGTCAGGAGGTTTAGAATCACGTATCCATGCAGACAGCCTTGGTTTCATTGTGCAAGATTCGGGGATCTCCCAGCTGTTTGCAACTCAGACTCTTCAATTTACGTACGAGGGGAAAGTTATATGATATACATCTACTCATCTAACCTTCATCTTTTTCCAGAAAGGGTTTAAGGCAGTTTACAGGCTTATAACCAAAGAGAGATGAAAACTGAGGCAAAAATATGATGGAGACAAAGTAAAGCCAAGAATGGGGCTCAATAATTCGGAGCTTAAGGAACTCAGTGCTTGCTAGGTGGGCCTTATATTATGCTCCAGGCTTCCTAGCAGCCTGTGCAAATGGAATATCTGATTAGTTACACAATCCACAATGTCTGTGAGATGAAGGCAAACTCCTGGATCCGAAGAAGTATAACTGTTCTTAGTTCTAAAATCAGAAAAACCTCTATATTGGAATTTCTCATGAAGATGACTTGTGTGCGTTTTATTAGAAACTCAAAAAGTGAAACCAAAGGAGGAAAGTCCCAGGGTAAGAATTTAACTGAGACTTTACATAGTGTAACAGAGCTCATAGCTCAGTGCACTGGATTACATGCTAAGAAACAAGTCCCTACGCATTGTCAGAGTGATATTCCATTGTGTGATAGAACTTACAGTTTTCTAGTTTACTTAGCTGGGACACACCAGTAAGCCTGCATAGAAGGGAAATCCTAGTAGAACTCCACTGGCCCCTCTCAGATCCATGGGGATGCACTGGTGACTATTCCCTTAGCTGCACTAAGCCATGACCAACATTAATTCTCTTCAGTTGTTTAGTTACTCCAATCCTTCAGTTAAGTCTCTTCTAGACATATGGAATTACAAAGTGATCATGGTGATGGTGGTCGTGGTGATGGTGGTGATGGTAGGGTTGGTGTTGGTGTTGGTAGTGATATTGGTAATAGTAATGGTGCTGGTGGGGGTAGTGCTGGTGATAGCGATGGTGGTGATGCAGGTAATGGCAGGGGTGGTGGTGATGCTAGGGGTGATGGTGGGGACTATGGCGATGGTGATGGTGGTTTGGAGAATACAGGGAATGGGCAGTAAAGCTAAAGCAAATGTAGCCTGCTGCCACATTTCTACAAAGTTGGAAGAAAACACACACCACAAAGGAGACTAATCCTAGGATTTCTGGGCACTGGCCAGCAGCCACAAGAGAAGCACAAAGGTGACCTACCTCTTTTGCAAGGCAGTACCTTCTGGAAGGGCCAGGATTCTCCTCAGAAAATAGTTTTACATTCCTGTAAGTGCACAGGCAAAAGAGATCTCAAAGTTCTACTCTAAATGACCTGGGCAGGAACTTCCCTGGTGGTCCAGTGGTTAAGACTTTGCCTTCCAATGCAGGGGGTGCAGGTTCGATCCCTCATCAAGGAGCTAAGATCCCACATGCCTCCCAGACAAAAAACCAAAACACAAAACAGAAGCAATATGGTAACAAATTCAATAAAGACTTTAAAAATGAAAAAAATTAAATAAATGATAAATAAATGACCTGGCCAAAATGGTTTTCTTCAAAAACGTATAAAGGAAGCTGAAATCTGACACCTGACTTGGCCAAAATAAACACCCATTCAGTCACGAAGAGAACCATTGCCCAGCTTTGAGCAATGCTACCTCCTAGTGCCCCTCTCCACCCATGAGGTGTTTGCAAAACTGCAAGATGGCATGGAAGGGTGACTTGATTGTTTAGGTCAGGGGTAGGCAACCTTTTCCCATCAAGGGACAGACAGCAGATAGGCTCTGCAGGCCATATGATCTCTGTCGCAACTACTCACCTCTACTGCTATAGGGCAAAAGCAGCCACAGACAATACGTAAAGAAACAAGTGTGGCTATGTTCCCATAAAACGGTATTTACGAGCGCTGATATTTAAATTACGTATAATTTTCGCAAGTCCTGCCATATTACTCTTCCTTTGATGTCTTTCAACCATTTAAAAATGTAAAAACCATTCTAGCCTTGCAGGTCCTATAAAAACAGGCGACAGACTGGATTCGGCCAGCAAGCCATTGTATGCCAACCCCTGACTTAGAATGCCAGTTTTTAAACCAGTCAAGAGCTGGGGAACTTCTACCAGAAATCACAGATTGAGTTTTAGATTCATTGAACTGTGGGGCTTTCTTTCTGATGATAGTTCTGGCAGCTGGGACCCCTTCTATCTATTTCAGTGTGACAGAGCCATCTCTTCATACTGTGACAGAAAGCTGGTCTTTCTATCCTCTGCAGCAGAGGCTGAGCTTCCATTCCAAAGCTGGCCCAGATCATTAGGAAGAATGTTATAAAGAAGGGAAAAGAGGGAGGGTAGAAAGCAGTTCCCAGGCCACCCCACCCCCCGGAGGCTCTGACTGCTTTGCTTCTATTGCTGCTGGCTGTCCTGGTGGTGCTCCTTTTTTTTTTTTTTTTTTTTTTTCCGGCTGTGTTGGTTCTTCGTTTCTGCGCGAGGGCTTTCTCTAGTTGTGGCAAGCGGGGGCCACTCTTCATCGCGGTGCGCGGGCCTCTCACTATCGCGGCCTCTCTTGTTGCGGAGCACAAGCTCCAGATGCGCAGACTCAGTAGTTGTGGTTCACAGGCTTAGTTGCTCTGTGGCCTGTGGGATCTTCCCAGACCAGGGCTCGAACCCGTGTGCCCTGCATTAGCAGGCAGACTCTCAACCACTGCGCCACCAGGGAAGCCCCTGATGGTGCTACTTTGTGGGCAGAGGAAGGAACCAAGTTCTGACTTCGGGGGGCAGACCTGGGGAAGGCACTGGTCTACAGGATAGGAGTGGAAGCCACAAAAATGCCAGCCCCTAGCCTTGATTTTTCATTCTTTCTCTAATGCCTGTTATCATATTCTCAACAACTGTCATATCAACGTATAACATTAAAGGGACTTCCCTGGTGGTCCAGTGGCTAAGACTCTACACTCCCAATGCAGGGGACATGGGTTCAACCCCTGGTCAGGGAGCTAGATCCCATATGCCGCAATGAAGAATTTGCATGCCACAGCTAAAAATCCCACGTGCCACCACTAAGACCTGGAGCAGGCAAATAAATAAATAAATAAATATTTTTTAAAAAAACATATAACATTAAAAATATAACAAAAAGCCACCACCATTGGTGGGGAGCACCCTAGCTAGAGCCTTAGTTTTGCTTCTGTAGTGCCTGCCGCAGAGTCAAAGGCAGTAGAAATATCAATAAAAGCTTTAATTTGGGTGGTGGTTCCAAGTTCAAGGTATAGAGTCAGATAGGCCTTCTAGTTACTAGCTCTGAGATCTCTGAGATCTTGAAACTGCAGTCTATACTCCACTGCCATGGCTACGGAGAATAGTCCCTACTTGTCCACCATCTTTGGGTCAGTCCTTCCAGATTTTTCTACCTGGGGGAAGCTCTGGATTGGCTGAGCCTGTCACATGGCAGCACCCCAGTTGCCGGGGGCAAAGCATCTGGCCACCTTTCAGCTTCTACCTTGCTTCCTATCAAAGTATGTACATTGGGAGATGCTCCCCAAATAGGAAGGAATACAAGTAAAAAATGACACTTCACTGAATTAATTACATTGTAGAATTATTGTAGAATAATACTTAAGGACATAGAAAAAATGCCATTTATTGGTAGGTCAAATTTTAAAAGATTACAAAGTGAATGTATACAGTATGATTTTATATATATGTATATATATGTTAATGGAAAAATTAAGACCAAAAAGTTAAAAGTGGGTACCTCCAGTAGGATGATAGGATTGTGGGTGACTTTTATTTTCTCATTTGTGGTTTTCTATTTATCCCAAATGTTTACAAAAGTAAATAGAATACCCACTAAGCTGGCTATAATCAAAAAACAGCTAATAACAAGTGTTGACAAGGGCGTGTAATGGTGCAGTCAGTTTAGAAAATAGTCTAGCAGTTCCTCAAAAGGTTAAATATAGAGTGACTATAATACCCAGCAACCCCACCCCCAGGTATATTCCCTAGAGAAAAACAAATATATGTCCACATATAAACTCATACACAATGAATGGATAAACAAATTGTGGCATACCCATACAATGGAATATTATTCAGCCTTAAAAAGGAATGAAGTTCTGATACACGCTACAACATGAACGAAGCTTGAAGACATCATGCTAAATAAAATGTCAGTCACCAAAGAATAAATATTGTATGATTCTACTTATATGAGGTACTAAGAATAGGCAAATCCAGAGAGACAGAAAGTAGAATGATGGTTGCCAAAGGCTGGGGGGAGGGGAGAATGGGGAGTTATTGGTTAATGGGTAGAGTTTCAATTGGGGAAGATAAAAAAGTTCTGGACGTAGGTAGTGATAGTGGTTGTACAAGAGTGTGAAAGTACTTCATGCTCCCGAACTGTACACTTAGAAATTACTAAAATGGCAAATTTTATGTTTATGTCTATTTTACCATAATTTTTAAAATAATTACCAGATGTTTTAAAAAGAAGTGGAAATGAAACAAATATAGTTCTATAAATGTAAGCAAATTATTGTATACACTTAATAAAGTATTCTACAATAATTTTATAATGGTTAATATGGTAACATTTTTTTTTTTTTTGGCTGGGCGGCTTATGGGATCTTAGTTCCCTGACCAGGGATTGAGTCCGGGCCTTCAGCAGTGAAAGCATGGAGTCCTAACCACTGGACCACCAGGGAATTCCCTGGTAAATTTTATATTATTCATATTTTACCACAATAAAAAAATGTGTACATGAATATTCACAGCAGTACTATTCACAGTAGTCAAAAGTAGAAACAGGGACTTCCCTGGTGGTGCAGTAGTTAAGAATCTGCCTGCTAATGCAGGGGACATGGGTTCAATCCCTGGTCTGGGAAGATCCCACATGCCGCGGAGCAACTAAGCCCTTGTGCCACAACTACTGAAGCCTGCGCACTCTAGGGCCCACGTGCCACAACTACTGAGCCCACATGCTGCAACTACTGAAGCCCACACGCCTAGAGCCTGCGCTCTGCAACAAGAGAAGCCACCACAATGAGAAGCCTGTGCACCACAACAAAAAGTAGCCCCTGCTTGCCGCAACTAGAGAAAGCCCGTGCGCAGAAACGAAGACCCCACTGCAGCCAAAAATAAATAAAATTATTTTTAAAAAAGTAGAAACAAACCAAATGTCCATCAACCGATGAATAGATAAAATGTAATATATCTGTACAATGAACTGTTATTTAGTAATAAAAAGGAACAGATACATGCTAAAACATTGGTGAACCTTGAAGACATTATGCTAAGTGAAAGGACGGACACAAAGGCTATATATGGCATAATTCCATTTATATGAAATGATAGAATACACAAGTCCATAGAAAATGAAAGCGGTGCCTCGGGTTGGGGAACATTTCTCCTGGGGAGTAAATGTGTAGTTGCTGCTGGCTGGGTTTCTTTTGGGGATGGTGAAAATGTTCTGATTGTAGTGGTGGTTGCACAACTCTGTGAATGTATTAAAAGCCACGAGTTGTACAATCTAAACGGGTGAATTGGAGCATATGTGAAGTCTGTCTCAACACAACTGTTACCAAAAACAGTTAATGGGGGGAAAAGCAATCTATAAAGGCATAAGCAATTTTAAATTTTAAATGCTAGATGGTAGAGACACATTAAATAGTAAAAACAACCAATACAAATGTTAAAACTATTCAAATCCAGGGCTGACCTCTCCTTGAGACGCCATAGTCCTCAAACAGTCTTTGGTTCCACAGGGCCTGGGGGTCTTGTCTGGTACAAGGTTGCTATGGTCTGAATGTTTGTGTCCCACCAAAATTCATATGTTGAAATCCTAACCCCTAAGGTGATGGTATTAGCAAGTGGGGGCATTTGGGAGATCATCGGGTTATGCGGGTGGTGCCTTCATGAATGGGATTAGTGCCTTACAAAAGAAACCCCACAGAGCGCCCTAGCCCCTTCCTTCACGTCAGGACACTGAGAGAAGACAGCCGTCTAGGAAGCAGGAAGCAGGCCCTCAATAGACACTGAATCTGCTCGCTCCGGGAACTTGTACTTCGCAGCCTCCAGAATGGTGAGAGATAAGTTTCCGTGATTTATAAGCTACCCAGTCTGTGGTAGTTTGTTCTAGTAGCCCGTAAGGACCAAGCCAAAGATGAAGTATCATGCAACCATCCTAAGGCAGTCCCAGACTGAAGGCTTCCTGCTGAGGGGTGCCTGAGAAAGTCGGCAGAAATACAGCTGCTTTCCTAGGGCAGAGCATATGCTCAGGAGGCCTACGCTGGATTGGGACACTCGTAATGTTTCAAAGATGCATGAAATTTCATATCGAAGTCTCATGTGCCTCCACCCCTCAAAAAAAAAAAAAATCCCATGTACCTATATGGGCTGGACCAGGGTAGCAACTGCCTCCTGTATAAGGCACGGATCTCATGGCTTCTACAGCACCCCACTCCGACCTGACTCCCGGTAGGTACCCACACTTGCTTTACCTGCCTGGTCCCTAAGGTACACCCCAACCCCCTGCTTAAGGTTTCTAAGGGCAATGAGGGAGTCAGCTCATCAACTCACCTCTTTGGTTTGAGGGCATAGGGGGATCACCCTGTGGCTGTATTTTGCCTTTAAAAAATGTTCTGCAATTCTTGGCTAAATTTAAAATGTGAATCAGAAAAGAAAAGGCTTGGTGACGAGAGACGCAAGGGACAAAATCCCTCCCTGGGGGGAACACAAGTCTAGATTTAGAAATTACCAGGAGCCGGGCTCCTTGAGCCACCTTGGCCTTGAACGTCCTACAAAAGGAGGACATCAGTGAGGATTTAAGAGGTGCTTGAGACCCCGCCCTTGTGGTGGCCTTTATACTTTGGTTTCAGTTTTCAGCACGTGGCTTTAAAGGGGACTTTCCCCATCAGAGCAGGAAGCGTTGACAACGGGAACAGCCCCAGAGCAAGAAGCAAACTGAGCTGAATTCAAACAGCTACAACGGGTGAGCAATAAGCTTGAGATGCTGGATTGTCACACAGCTGCCAGCAGCTGGAACCAGCCAGGGACCCGTCAGATCGGAGACTTGGGACCTGACACAGACCAAACCCTGAGGCTTGTGAAAGCACAGAGCCTTTCTTAGGAGGTGGAAAAGGAAATGAAAGCTAACATTAGGTTGAGCAGCTACTGGCAACACTGAAAGTTCAGGCCAAGTCCACGTGAAGAAAGATGCCCCAGGTGGCCTTTCTGCTGCAGGATAAAGGGATCATCTCGATGAACCTCAGCCAGGGACACCCTCCCAGAGACACAAATTGCCATTCCCTTCCCTGTCCTCAGGTAAGGAGAGTAAGGAGAGGGGTGCCTTTAAAAAAAAAAAAAAGGCAATACATTAAAATTGGAAATGGTGATCTTATTTGCAAAGCAGAAATGGAGACGTGGAGAACAGATGAGGAGAACAAACTAAGGATACCAAGGGGGACAGGGGGGGATGAATTGGGAGATTGGAATTGACATATATACACTATTGATACTATGTATAAAATAGATAACTAATGAGAACCTATTGTATAGCACAGGGAACTCTACTCAATGCTCTGTGGTGACCTAAATGGGAAGGAAACCCAAAAAAGAGGGGATATACGTATACGTATAGCTGATTCATTTTGCTGTAGAGTAGAAACTAAAACAACATTGTAAAGCAACTATCCTCCAATAAAAATTAATTTAAAAAAATTTTAATGGTGAGCAGTACACACTGAAGTTTCTCTCTCATCGTCTCTTGGACACCCAGTTCCTCTCTCCAGAAGAACTGTAAGTTTCTTTTGTTTCCTTACAGAGCTAGTTTATACATATACGAGATATATATATATATATATATATACATATATGTATAAGTTTATATATATATATATAATTTTTTCTAAAAACGGCAGCATATTATAACACAGTTCAGACACTTGCTTTTCCACTTCTCAGTATATCATGAAGAATGTTCCAGATCAGCACATACAGAGCTTCCTCTTCGGTTTTACAGTTGCATAGGATTCCTTTGTGTGGTTGCACCATCTTTTTTATTAATGTTGAACATTTAGGTTATTTCCAGCCTTTGCTATTACCAACAGCGCTACAGTGAAAAACCTTGTACATATGTAATTTCTTGCATGTACAAGGAAAGGTACATTCCTGAAAGAGAAAATGCTGGAAAATTTTTGCTCGTTATTGCCAAATTTTCCTACATAAAATCCATGCCAATTTATCCCCTCCATTTGCAATTCAGGGCATGTGCTCCAGGTAGGAATTGAGATGATTCAGCCCCAGGGGGAAAGGGCTGCTCCTTCCTTCCAGAGCTCTTCCTTTCTACCTGTATTATTCGTAGTCATCAAATTCAGACTGGTCATTTGGTCAGTCTCCCCAGCTCTGGCCTGTGAACCCCACAAGAGCTAAAAATTGGGCCTTATCCACCTTCGTACCTCCAGTGTCTGGTCCAGAGCAGGTGATCCATAAATGTTTATTAGATGAGTGAACAAATTAATAAATGGGGCTCCTAGCTTCCATCTAGGAAAAAGAATTGGAAACTGTAGAATAAGGACTAAGGCTGTAATAACCGTAAGAGCTTTCTTAACTCTCTGCAACTTTCCTGTGTTTGGGGGTTTTGTCTTCTCATCTGTTATTTCCCTAGAGAGATTAACAGTTAAATATCAAAACTCTTCTATTTGGCTGTTGCTGAGTCATATCCTTTATAAGAAACTGGTGAATGCAAGTAAAGTGTTTCTCTGAGTTCTATGAGCCATTCTAACAAATTACTGAACCTGAAGAGGGGGTTATAGAAACCCCCGATGTACAGCTGGTTGGTCAGGAGTACAGGTGCGAACCTGGGCCTTGCTACTGGCATCTGAAGTAGAGGCATGCTTGTGGGACTGAGCCCTTAACCTGTGGGATCTGACACTAACTCCAGGTAGGTCGTGTCAGAACTGAATTGAATTCTTGGACACCCAGATGGTGTCTGGAGAGTTGGAGAACTGGTTGTTGTGAGGAAAACACCCACACATTGGATGTCAGAGTATCATAAGTCAAAACAGTTCAGGCCTCCCCAGCTCCCAAACCGGAAAACCTGGCATCATCTTAGATGCCACCCTCCCACTGCCCACCCTTAACACTAGCCCTGCCCAATACCTTGACAACTGATCCTGATCCAACCTCTCAAATATCTCTCATCTCCCCTCTTCACCTTTTATTCATTGGTTTATTCATTCAGTCCGATATTTACTAATTACCTTTTCTGTGCCAAGTTTTATGCCAGGCATTGGAAACCAATGAGACCTGGCCCCTGCCTTAGGACAATCACACTCTAGTCATGACTTAGAAAGAAAAATACAATCATAAAGCGATGGAATTCACACAGAGACAGAGAAATGCCCAGAACCTCATGGAGCCCAGAGCAGGGGTCCCTAGCCCAGCTAGGAGAGGTGGGGGATGGGATGGAGATGTCAGTAAACTTTTCTTGGTGGGGTGATGCCTGCGTTTTAAAAGTTTAAAGACTGAAGGGGAACTGGCCATGCCAAGAGGAGGGAAGAGGACACAGTAAGCGGAGTAGGCAGCCTTGAGAATGGCCCAGAGTTAAGGGCAGCACAGACAAGAGATCGTTAACGGCTCTCCCCTCCCATTCTCCTCCACCAGAAAATCTCTCCAAAGCTCAAATTTGACTTCCTGTCTCCCCTGCTTGCTGCCCTCTGCTAGTTCCCCTTCCTGATCTGTGGCTTCTCAGCCTCACCTCTGTTCATATACTTCTTAGGGTGCCCTGGACAGTATTTCCTGTCTCTGCACCTCCATCTCTGCTCTTCTCTCTGCCTGGAATTTCCTGCCCTGCCTTGGTGGATTTGGCGAACTCCTATTCACACCTCAGGATGACTCAGCTGTGACTCAGATGTGACTCTTGCCCAAAGATCCCCTCCCACTCGCACTCACCTCTGTGGTGCACGTATTCCACGGCCTTGAACTTCACCTGTTTACAAGTCTCCCTCCTGCTCCGGCTGTGCGGGTACAGACCTCCTCCACCCACTGGCACCAGAACTAGCCTGCAGCGGATCTTCAGCAAATGAGAAAATGAGGGCTACTGACCAGGTGAAAATGCAGCTGATGACTCGGAAAGCAGAAGCTGCTGGAACATTCCTGAGACCCTTTAGAGCTCGAACGGGCTTGATGTTGGGGGTTGGGGGATGCTGACTAGAGAAGGCCTGAGCTGAGGCTTGATGCCTCTGTCTTCAGCTCTGCCTCAGACCCTGGCTCCAGACACAGCCTCAAGCCTCCCAACCAAGGCTCTGACCTGGCTTCTCAACCAACCTGCCTCCTCTTGTCCATGGATCCGTGTAGACTCCCATTTATAACCATGAGATGCCATGGCTTAGAGGCACTGTGTAATGGTGATTGTGTGGTTATTATGATCACGAAGTTGTTCTATTTTATGTAGCATATAATTTTATGTACATCATGACTAAGACTAGTAAAATTCCTTGAATTAAAAAAATCCCAGTTGAATTTTATTTAATTACGAAAGCAAAGCTCTCTCATTTTGAATGTGCACAGCATTCAATAAAGTCAGGAAAAGAGCCCATCTGTCCCAACCTCCCACTTCCCCAATCCTAATCACTAGGTGTGATTCCTGTTAACAGTTGTGTGTGTGTCCTTGAAGGTGTATGCAATTTTGCTCCCTCCCCCCCCAAAAAATATACATGTATATATTTAAATGACTTGATGGACATCTTTGTCAAAACACCTAATTCTATTTGATTCTCTTTAACAGCCACATAGTAACAATCCGTCATATCAGAGGTGAGCAAACCATGGCCTCCACACCAAAGATGGCCCAGCACCTAAATAAAGCTTTACGGGCACACAGCCAAGCCCATTCATTTACATATTGTCTGTAGCTGGGTTTGCACTACAGTCACCGAGATGAACAGTTGCATCAGAGACTCTATGGCCCACAAAGCCTAAAATGTTACTATCTGGTCCTTTACAGAAGAAGTGTGCCAGGAAATTCCCTGGCAGTCCAGTGGTTAGGGCTCCGTGCTTCCACCTCAGGGGGCACAGGTTTGATCCCTGGTCGGGGAACTAAGATCCCACAAGCCGCGAGGCTCGGCCAAAAAAAAAAGTGCGCCAACCCCTGAAATATATGGCTGTCCCATGCTTTATTTAATCTGTCCCCTATTAATCACATTTACATTGTTTTCATTTGTTCACCATTACAAACAATTCCACCATGGGGATCAGTGAGCAAGAACATGACGGAATGTGAAATCAATGTGTTCACACAGAAAGACTTCCTTTAGGGACTTCCCTGGCGGTCCAGTGGTTAGGACTCCACGCTTCCACTGCAGGGGGCACAGGGTCGATCCCTGGTCAGGGAACTAAGATCATGCAAGCCATGAGACGCACCCCCCACCCCGCCACCAATAAAAATAGATTTCCTTTAAAGGGGGTCTTCAAGTTAATAGACCAAGTGGCTCATGAGGGGTTTCTGGGATTCTGAGCAATTGTTAAAGTAATTGAGATCTTGTTTTCATGAAAAAGAACCAGGACACCCACCAAAAAGCATCAAAGCACCCTCCAGGATCCAGGATTAGATGAAAATTCAGGGATGTAAGACAATGAAACATAGATTCTAGCAGCCAATGGCCTACTCTCTATGATGACGGGACATAAAGGAGCCAAAAAAAGAAGGAAAGAAAAGGAAAGGAAGAGTTACCAACTGTATGCCAGGCATGTGTGCCGGATACTCTGTATACAGGCATGGCGTTCCAAATGTTAAATAACCGTTATGGAATGGGCATCAACCAGTCAGAACAGACGCAGACCTTAAACAATTGATATCGCTGAACCAGTGTGAGCCACTGAATATCATAGCGTCCATATTAACCCTCAATTGAATCCCCACAGTATTATGCCACCTGACAGCCAAGAAAAGTAACTTTGAGGAAAAACGTCAACCTGCACAAAATGTCTCTTCCTGCAAGGAAGCCTCAGGGATGATCCCGTCTGCTCTGACCACCAATGATAACTGAAGAAGCAATTATCAGAACTTGTGCACAGTCTCAGACTGTACTGGGGAATATGGGTATGTATGTGTACAGTTAAAGTTACACATAGGTATTTACCCAAAGAAGATATACTAATGGCCAATAAATGTTTGAAAAGATGCTCAGGATCATTAGTAGTTAGAGAAGTACAAATCAAAGCCACAGTGAGGTACAGCTTCACACCCACTAGGATAGCTCTAGTAAAAAGATGTACAATGACAAGTGTTGACAAGAACGTGTGGACACTGGAACCCTAGTACATTGATGGTAGGAATATTAAATGGTACAGACACTGTGGAAAACAGTTTGGTAGTTCCCCAAAAAGATAAACATGGAATTACCTACCATAAATGACCTATAAACTCTGCTCCTAGGTAGATACTCAAGAGAAATAAAAATGTGTTCACACAAAAACTTGTACACAAATGTTCATAGCAGCAGCATTGTTCAAATAGCCAAAAGGTGGAAATAACACAAATATCTATCAACTGATGAATGGGTAAACAAAATGTGGTATATCCACATAATCGAATATTATTCAGCCACAAAAAGAAACGAAGTCCTGATAAATGCTACAACATGGGTAAGCCTTGAAAACACTGTGTTAAGTGAAAGAACAGAAACAAAAGGCCACCTACATGTTGTATGATTCCATTTCTATGAAATGTCCAGAATGGGCAAATCCAGGGACTGGAAGTAAATTACTTGTAGCCAGGGGCTGGGGGGAGGGGGATTGGGGAGTAACCACTAATAGACTCAGGGTGATGAAATATTCTAGAATTAGATAGTGGAGATGGTTGCACAACTCTGTGACTATACTAAAAACTGCTAGGTTCACGCTTTAGAAGGGTGAATTTCATGATATGTGAATAGAATTCTTTTAACAGTTACACATTGTTGTATCAATGAACTTCATTGCTGATTAACCTTAATGGTTCGTGCCACAGATCTCCCTGTACAAGAGAGAACATTTACTTCATTTGCATAATTTTGGCACATCCCACCTGAGCCCTCATTCCAGCTAATCCTGCTGGTTCCTTTTTGAAACCAAGCTCTGTGCTCAGCTTTGCTACTGAAGGGGCCTGATTCAGACTGTGCTTCTCCCCTAGGCCCTGTGGGCCCCATGTTACACTTCAGACACAGCCTGCTGGCTTTCTTCCTGCATACCGTGCCCTGCTCGGCCAGACTGCCACCCTGGTGGGGACAAAAGTTAGAGCCACTCCAGGATGGGAAATAGCCTCATTAAAGAAAGAGATAGAGAGAGAGATTGAGGGGGAATGGGGAAGAGGGAGGGATGGAGGAAGGCGGGGAAGGAAGGTCCCAGGTCACTGGAAGCCAAATCTTGCTCTTGACTCATTTATTTATTTGATTTGCTGGATATTTTCTTTTTTATTTTCTTTCTCTTTCCTTCCCCTCTTGAACCCATTTATTCATCCTTTCTATTGGGTTGGCCAAAAAGTTCGTTCAGGTTTTTCCATAACATTTTACTTTGTTCTTTTTTTTTTTTTTTTTTTTTTTTACGGTGCCAAGTTTAAATACAGTTTTATTTAAGACATTGCATTTTCCACTTACAATACAGTGCTTGTAAAGTGCAATGTCTTACTTTGTTCTTACAGACCAGGCACAAGATCAGGTCCTGAGGAAGCTGCATGTCTTCTCTTTCAGGTTTGTTCTTCCCTTTGGTGAAGCATCTCCTCCTTCTGGATTACTCCCAGCTGACATGCTGGCTGACTTTTGCCAGCGGCCACGTGGCCTCGATGGTGGATGTCCTCGGTTCTGGGAGTCTGTCAGCAACCCCTCAGCAGCTTCTGACAACTTGAAGTGCATTCGTTGTATCTTCCTATTTCAAGGCCCATGTTCCCTGGAGTCCAGTTTCCTGCCCAAGAGACAGCCCTCTTGCCCACAGTCTATTGACAAGAAGCCAGGGGGTGCTAGACACTCTCCAAGTCACCAGCTCCTTACACTTCTCTAGGTCTTGAGGGGAAGGGCAAGTAACAACCCTCAGTCTTCGTTCGGGTGGAGGGTCACTTGTAGCGAGGAATAGGAGAGATGACTTCGTAGGGGGATAGGACTGGGTGAAAGGATCGTTGGTCACAAGTTGAGAGTAAAGCCAAAGGAAGAGACGAAGAGGGAGTCCTTGTTCATGAAAGGTCAAGGTGAGTCCTACAAGCCAGATACACAGAGCACGGTTTG
This sequence comes from Hyperoodon ampullatus, assembly GCF_949752795.1. Lineage (NCBI taxonomy): Eukaryota > Metazoa > Chordata > Mammalia > Artiodactyla > Ziphiidae > Hyperoodon > Hyperoodon ampullatus. The sequence continues at coordinate 9,319,108 of NC_136928.1, forward strand.
AGGCAACATGGCAGAGTTGAGGGGGTGTCCAACTACCTTTACAACAGGCTTTTTTTTTTTTTAGCCGCGCCACGCAGCTGGCAGGATCTTAGTTCTCCCACCAGGGATTGAACCTGAGCCCTGGCAGTGAAAGCGCTGAGTCCTAACCACTGGACCTCCAGGGAACTCCCACAATAGACTTATTTTTTTTTTTTTGCTGTACGTGGGCCTCTCACTGTTGTGGCCTCTCCCATTGCGGAGCACAGGCTCTGGATGTGCAGGCTCAGCGGCCATGGCTCACAGGCCTAGCCACTCTGCAACAGGTGGGATCTTCCCGGACCACGGCACGAACCCGTGTCCTCTGCATCGGCAGGCGGACTCTCAACCACTGCGCCACCAGGGAAGCCCTAGGCTTATTATTTTTAACTGTTATATATGTCTTCCTCTTTGAGGGCCAAGCCTTGCCTAGTTTAATTACACAGTAATAACAACAACAACAGCAGTAAGTAACACTTATATAGGCTCACTCTGGGCCAGACACTACGCTTGGTGCTTTACATGAGTGAATAAACCTTAGTGGGTGGGAGGAGCCACTGTTTGTGCTTCTAGACCAGGGGTCCCTGAGCTCTCCCCACGAGAGTGCTGAAGAATTGGCCTCAGTCGAAGGGTGGGCAGCCGTGGCACAGAGAGAGCACAGGGCACTGGGTTCAAAAAAATCAAATGAAAACTCAGAACCCTAGTAGAGGAGCACCCAGGACAGTATCAGGAGCCAGGCTGCAGACTAGGATTAGAAAAGAAATCAGAGCGGGAGGTGGGTTTCCAAAAGGGGACGATGTTCAAGCACCCCATGGAGGGGCTTGTTCTACAACACCTAATCCCAATAAAGCATGATAAGCTTAATCCGGGTCTACGCCAAGAGTTCTTAGGGGGCTTCCCTGGTGGTTTAGTGGTTAAGATTCCACGCTTCCGGGCTTCCCTGGTGGCGCAGTGGTTGAGAGTCCGCCTGCCGATGAGGGGGACACGGGTTCGTGCCCCGGTCCGGGAAGATCCCACATGCCGCAGAGCGGCTGGGCCCGTGAGCCATGGCCGCTGAGCCTGCGCCTCCGGAGCCTATCCCGCGCTTCCACTGCAGGGGGCTTGTGTTCAATCCCTGGTCAGGGAAGTTCTGCATGCCAAGAGGTGTGGCCAAAAAAAAGAGTTCTTCGGGCTGCACATGGAGTAAGATTGGGGGCTAGAGGTATGGGGGTGAGGCCCAGACCTGGACGTGGATCAGGGAAGAGGCCAGTATGGATTTCCAAACCTGGTTTTCCCATGAGTTCTGGTAGGACACTGTCTGGGAGAAAAGGGCAGGAGCCAATGCTCTGGGTGGTGCTCAGAGTCAAAGATCCAGTCCACAGGGAGGACACGGAAGAGATCGAGACAGAACAGTAGGACCCGAGAAAAGGCCAAACCCAGGGATGGGGATCATGGGCAGGGCAAGAAGTGATTTCAGAAACACGTAGGTTCGTTGGGCGTCCCTGAGCCAGAGACTCCTGGGGCCATATTATAAAGAAAAGGCATGGGAAACAGCAACACAGGAGCTCAGGAACAGCCCAGGGCTAACAGAGCTGAGTCTCTTTGCCATGTGCTCCCTGGAATGAAGGTGGGCCCATGGGCGGCATAACAGGATGCTGAGAAAGACGGTCCAAAGTGTCAGTCTGAGGGGCTGGGCAGAAAATACCAAATATCAGGAGGCAAGACAAGGACGTTCAGAATGGAGAGAGGAGCCAGTCCTGGAGAGACTCCCCCTTTTTGCCCCTTGGAGCAGGTCAAATGTGGGTTTATGCCCCCGGGAAGAGGGTACTGATGACAGCTCACCACATGCTGGTTCAGACAGAGGCTGGGTCCTCACTCCTTTCTTGCTCAACCCCACCACACAGCCTTGGGAAGGACCGGCTCAAGAACTGGATTAGAGAAAGTAGCCGTGGGCCAGCCGTGAGGCAGCGTTTATTGAGTTCTTACTGTGGCCAAAAGCAGTGCTAAGCATGACGCTTTAGTTACAGTTCATCTACCCAGACTTTCCGTTCTTTCTTTCTTCGATGAAGTTCTCCTTTTGATTATTTATCAACCACAACCTCTACAAGAGCCTTTGTTTTAGGCAAAATGACAGGTATCTGTTAATGTTTAGGCAAAGGTTTAGGCAAAATGACAGGTATCTAGGAGTGGGGCCCTTGTAAACACATTATTCTTTGTTTAATTTTTTTTGTAGTTTTCAGTCACTGAGATTTGGGAGTTGTTTGTTACTGCAGCGTAATTTACCTTGTCCTGATTGATCTAAATGCATAGAGGAAGGAAATCAGGACAGGCTTCACAGAGAAGCTTGGGAAGATGAGGCCCATTGGAGCAGCAGAGAGCAGAGAAAGGGACACTCTAGAGGGTGATTGGGGTGTGGAAACACAGAGCTGCACAAGCCACTGACAGGCTCTGAGGTCTGACGTGGCTGTCATGCAGGACACAGAGAGGAAAGGAAGTGGGGTGAGATGAGGCTGTGGGGAAACATCGGGGCCAGATCGTGACAAATCTTAAAAACATACTAAGGAGTTACAGAAAATGAGGAACCAACAAAGGTTTTATTGAGTTAAACCCTAGTGGGATATATATTTCAGGAAAACGACTAGCTGCAGAGTAGAGAGAAAACAGAGTAGGAGGAGGACCAGAGGCTAGAAGACCAGTTAGGAGGCAACTACAAGTTGAGAGTAAAGTGACGAAGGCCTAAATCAGAGATTGACAAAGTTTTCCTGTAAAGGGCTAGACTGGAAATATTTTAAGCTTTGACTACCAGGCAGTCTCTGTGACCACTACTCAACTACTCCATGATAGCACAAAAGCAAACAGAGATAATATGTAACAAATACCCATGGCCATGTTCCAATGAAACTTTATTTACAAAAGAAAGAAGTAAGGGCCAGATTTGGCCCATGGGCTGCTGTTTGCCTAGCCTCGACCTAAAGTAATAATAGGACAGCTACCATTTTTTGGGACCTACCATGTACCAGGCACTTTTCAGACATTGTTACTGATTCTCTCAAACTTGCAGGGAGGGATTATTGGCTCCATTTTACAGAGAAGGAAACTGAGGCTGAGAGCTGTTGGGTAACTTGCCCAGGGTCATACGGCTGGTGTATGGCAAAGTCAGGATTCAAAGTCAGGTCTGACTCTAGAGCCCAGGCTCTTAGCCCATGCCACCCGGAGGCAACCAAGAAGGAAGGGATGGGGGATATACAGACTGTCAGTTCTCAGTGCCTGAGAGAATTCATTTGCTCACACATTCATTCATTCATTCATTCATCCATTCTCCCTCCAACAGATATTTTGCTTTGTGCTATTTGCAAAGTATTAGGGATTTGAAGATAAATGACATGTGATTCCTGTCCTTGAGAAGCTCAGAGTCTAGCATTTAAACCTGTAACTGGATGTGGGGATGAAGAAAGGGAAGTGTGATTTATTAATAAGATCAAGGAAGTAAAACAGTGAAATCGCTTTCATCCCCACCTCCTTTTTTTTTGCAGTACGCGGGCCTCTCACTGTTGTGGCCTCTCCCATCACGGAGCACAGGCTCCGGATGCGCAGGCTCAGCGGCCATGGCTCACGGGCCCAGCCACTCCGCGGCATGTGGGATCTTCCCGGACCGGGGCACGAACCCGTGTCCCCTGCATCGGCAGGCGGACTCTCAACCACTGCGCCACCAGGGAAGCCCCCCACCTCCTTCTTTCCTCTAAGCATCCAGAGAGCCCTCCAGTCCTTTGGGATCAGAGACACCCAATATTTTTACCTTCTAGCAGTAACACGTAGGTGATTTACCATGAAACTATTGAAGTTTAAGCTTCAGGGTCCCTTGCTTCCTAAAACAGGCCATTCTAAGGCCCTGTGCCTAATTTTGTATTTCTTTCTTAGGAATCACCCCTCAGAAATGTGTAGGCCTCAGGTTCCCAAATCTGGATCTGCCCTTGAGTGAATGTTTCACAGAGCCAGGTCTGTGAAACACTGCTTTTAGGAATTACCAGGGGTCAAGGATCTTGGTTTGGGCTCTCAGGGTTTCTCTTAGGGAAACTAAGAACCTGGGCTTGCCCTCAGGGTCACAGGTGTGGCCAAGTCAAAGTCGTTCCCCTATGTCCACTCTCCACTTAGCATCAGCTGATCCTGCTCCCTTTTCCTTTAAAATCAACCCTGGGCCCAGTGGTTTCTGCTGACTCAACTCCTAGGAATTTAAGACACCCAGGAATTCAAAAATCTTCCCATCAACCTCTCAACAACCTCTCAGTGGGCCACTGGGGCAGCAAAGGACACAGGGAATCCCAATGGTACTGCGGGTGGGCCTGAGGCTGGGCAGGAACTGAGAGCCACTGAAGGTAGGCTGCTGGCCATCACAGGGCTTCCCTGGCCGAGGATGTCTCTCCAGCTCATCCATAGGCCCAGAGGAAATCAAACTCTGCAGAGCTGGCTGTTTTACACTCATCCGAGTGACACATGACTCAAAACTAGAATGTTGTTTGTGTGAAAACAGGAGGCCTAACTGGCAAAATAATTGGCTCTGGCCATTGCTCAGAGCCCTGTGCCTTGCCAGGCAAATCCACAAAGCATCCCAACTTACAGGCTGGGAATTGGGTGAGTGAGTGAGCACGATGCTGAGACTCCTTAAGGGCAGGTAGTATGCCTGTGTTGCCTGCTGTCACATCTCCAGCAGCTGGTACAGCCCCTGACCCATGGGAGGTGCTCAATAAAGACTTGGACTAAAGAAAGTGGATTAGCTGTTCTTGGGAGATAAATCTGTTTCTCCTAAGATGAATTAGCCATCCTTTGGACAGTTCCCTCTAAATGAACAGCACTGACCAATGGTTTCAGAGCATCTTTGTCCTTGGACAGTGTGAGACACACTATAGTTTCTAACCTTGTGGCCTCCCCTTTTTTGGATTCTGTGCAAGCCACACACAAGCCTTTTGTTATGACTCGTTACCTGTCAAGTACTCACCTTATTAACTGTTACATTCCAGGGCTCTTTTCCAAAGCTCGTTTTAACTCCTTGGTGGGTGTTGGGGAGACAGGTGACATACTGAGAATCCCCACCGGCTGCAGGGACTGGCTCATCCATTTGGTGTGGATTCCACTCACTTCACTTTCAAAGGGCCTCGTGTTCTGACTTTCCTTACAGCTGCCAATCCTCCTTAAGTCCATTCTTCCCAGGATCTTCCTATGTGGGTTTGTAAGGGTTTTAGTTAGCATATGATTTATTGGCATAGTTGAAGCAGGAAATGCTTTCATGAAGAATTCAGCGGCTTGTGGAGATAAACCATGATGTCAGAGGGACATCAGGACGCCTGGACTCATTTTGGACACACCATTCATTTCACAAATTAGCACCCGAAGCCCCCTGTGGTAGTCAAGTGCAGGGCTGTAAGCAAAGTTTGTAAATGAAGAGACAATCCCTCCCAAGGGCAGCAAGCTGGTAAAAGGGAATAGTTTAATTGCAATCATGGAGAATTGTAAAATGAACTGGGAGCATTTATGGGGTGATCCTCCAACTTTGCATGACCAGGATCCCCGCGGATGTTCTTTCAAATGCAGATCCTTGGGCTCCACCCCTCAGAAACTCTGACCCAGTAAGTCCGAGGGGGCTGGGAAGGTTTTAACAAACAAGAGCTCCCCCCTCAAACCCCCAAGAAGGTGATGCTACTGGAAGTGGCCCCAGCACACTTGAAGGGGTCAGGAAATTGTTCACAAGGGCAGGGGTCTACTGCTGACTTTTTTTTTTTTTTTTTTGCGCCGCAGCGCGCAGTTTGCAGGATCTCAGTTCCCTGAGCAGGAATTGAACCCGGGCGATGGCAGTGAAAGCAGTGAAAGCGGCAAATCCAAACCACTAGACCACCAGGGAACTCCCTCTACTGCTGATTTTTAAAGGAGGAAGGAGTAGAAACTTACCAGGTACAGAGGCACAAAATGGCCTTACCTTCGACTTTGAGAAAATGAAGGCCAAGAGACACAGCTCCGCCTAAACCAACTTTATTTCTTCTGATGACTGTCAGCAGAGAATGAGTCCTATTGCCTGGTGAACGCTTACTTCACCTGGGCTCCTCTTGTCTCCTCCATCCTCCCTGCTGCCCTACTCAGGCACAGACACACACACACACACAGACGCACACAGACACACACACAGACACACACACACACACACACATGCCTTCCCCTAAGCCTCTAAACACACTGGAGTCTCCCCCATTCCTCAGATCATCAAAACCATTCCCTTCACTCTGGACCCCTCCACTTACCACCTTCTAGTTCCCATTTATTTCAATGAGAAGCTTCTTTAAACATAAAAGAAAGAAAAAAAAGAAACAAAAGGGATACGAAATTAGTACTTGTTCATCACAGAAAATTTCAAAACTAAGGGGGAAAAGGCCCTTCACATCCACATCATAGACTCTCAAGACACTCTTATCAGAATGGCAATTCAATTAATTCTGTCACCAGAATGTAAATGGCTTGAGGATGAGGACGTGATTTTCTTTTTCATCCTTGTAAGCTCGGTGGACACAGAAGACTCCCAATAAACATGTATAAATTGAACAAATAATGTAAATCCTTCATATCATCCATTCAGTCTTTATTTTATGTATTTGCTTTATTAGAAAACAAAAATGGCATCATGCTGTTTATACATCATTTACAAAAAGATCAGTGTATGTTTGAAGTCTGATTTTCTTTTTTTTTTTTTTTTTTTTTTTTGCGGTACGCGGGCCTCTCGCTGTTGTGGCCTCTCCCGCTGCGCAGCACAGGCTCCAGACGTGCAGGCTCAGAGACCATGGCTCACGGGCCCAGCCACTCCGCGGCATGTGGGATCCTCCCAGACTGGGGCACGAACCCGTGCCCCCGGAATCAGCAGACGGACTCTCAACCGCTGCGCCACCAGGGAAGCCCTGAAGTCTGATTTTCTTATTGAAAAGATACCACAAATATATTTCTAGCTGCTTTGGGTTTGATAAATAATTTATTTAGGTTGTCTTCAGTCTTAAGTATTAAAAAGAACGTTGTGATAAATGTCCTTGTATCTAAAATCTTTACATGTATCAATCATGCTTTAAAGAGACCAAGTGAGTTGAAGTGGGATTGCTATATCAAGGACTGGGCAAGATTCTATAGCTCTTTGAAATCCTGTCTTGGAATGGTTGTGACAATTCATATGAATTGTTATTAACAAAATAAACAAGATTTTAAAAAATCAGTGATGGGACCTTATATTAGATAAAGTAGTCAGGAAAGGCTTCTCTGAGGAGATGACTTTAGATTAAGGCTGTTAAGGAAGAATCAGGTCCAGACACTGCAGGGATAGGAAAGGAAACCACTCTGCAGCCAGAGCAACCCATCTAACACGGATTACATAGTGGGGGCAGAAGACAAGCTGAAGTAAGTAGAGGCAGACCCTACCGGGACTTTAGACCTTGGTAGGAATTTGAGTGATAGTCTGTAAGAGGTGGGGAGCATTGAAGGTGAACCATCTGAAGGGCTCTAAGCAGTGGATATATGATCCATTTGTGACTCTGAACTGTAGCTCCAGGAAGGAAACACATCAAACTATAACCATGTTTACCTCTGGGTGGTAGGTTTTTAAGTGATCTTTATTTTTTTTCTTTATGTTTTTCTGTGTTTGCCAACATTTCTCCAGTGAGTATGTATTACTTCTATAGTTGTAGAAATTTAGTCAAAAAAAGGAAGGGCTTCCCTGGTGGCGCACTGGTTGAGAGTCCGCCTGCCGATGCAGGGGACGCGGGTTCGTGCCCTGGTCCGGGAAGATCCCACGTGCCACGGAGCGGCTGGGCCCGTGAGCCATGGCCGCTGAGCCTGCGCGTCCGGAGCCTGTGCTCCGCAACGGGAGAGGCCACAACAGTGAGAGGCCCGCGTACAGCAAAAAAAATTTAAAAATTAAAAAAAACAAAAGGGAAAAAAGCTAACTAGAAGTAGTACAAAGGACAACAGGAGGGGTGTGATTGGTGGCGAGGGGCCGAGATGTACTGAGGCTCGAGGAGGGCGGGTAGCAGCCTGGGGTGGTTTGGTTGCCATGGGAATGGAAAGGGATGAACCTGACCAATGTTTAATGGGTAAGATCCACTGGTGACTGATTGGCCACAGGAGGTGAATGGGAAGGAAGCCTAGATGGCTGCTGGGTTTCATCTTGGGTAACTGACTAGGTTGATGTTGACTCTGCTCAACCCAATAAAAGGATACAGGAAGAGCACAGACTTGGGAGGGAAGGTAACAGTGGTATCACAGGAAAGGAGAGTGGCCTACGGCATCAAAAACCAAGCAATCAGATGAATCAGGTTATAAAGCTGAGGAAGAGGAGTGACATTTTATGAAGCTTGACTACGAAGAGAAAGAAACAATAAGGTGGTAAGCAGAGGGAATGTAGGGCTGAGGTGTTCCTCGGCCAAGGGAAACAAACCAGCGGAGGCTGAGTGGTTGGAAGTATAAATGTTAAGGAGGTGACTGAAGGAGAATGATCCGAGACGGGGTGAAGTGGGATCATAAGCAGAGGTGGGATGGAACTGGAAAAAGGACATCTTGGCTCTTCTGGGCTGGGAGTGAGGGCATGAAGCAGCCAGATGCACATGTACAGATTCCTTTGGGGGTTAATAGTGGGAAGGGGAAGTTCTTACTTTGTGAACTATATTCCCTCTGTGAATTAGAAGGTGAGGTTGTCTATTGGGGGTGTGGATAGGTAAGTAGTTGAAGCCAAGGGGTGAAGGTCTGTAATCATCTGAGAAAGGAAGTGGGTGCAGATCAGATAAGAACTGCTCAATGGTACTGAGGTCCAACTGAAGATGGATCCACGCGATTTTGTAGCCGTTCCCCCCCGCCCAACGAATCCGTTTATTTCCATCATATTTTACACTGTGTTCTGCATGCCAAGAAAATAGAGGTGGGGGGAAATCGTCATGCAATTGATTCCGGATTGGGAGTTTGCAGGGGGGGATGCAGCTTGAGAATGAGGGGTCTAAAGAGTTGAAAGTCATGAATGAGAATAGTTTTAGTTGACCATAGGGAACCCACTGGGTCAGGAAGAGAATAGGGTTAAAAGAAAAAGAAAAGGAGTGGAAAGATCAAAGGATTGAGGTCCTGAAGAAGTAAAAGAATAGATTTAGGGCTTCCCTGGTGGCGCAGTGGTTGGGAGTCCGCCTGCCAATGCAGGGGACGTGGGTTCGTGCCCCCGTCCAGGAAGATCCCACATGCCGCGGAGCGGCTGGGCCCGTGAGCCATGGCCGCTGAGCCTGCGCGTCTGGAGCCTGTGCTCCGCAACGGGAGAGGCCACAACAGTGAGAGGCCCGCGTACTGCAAAAAAAAAAAAAAAAAAAAAAAAAAAAAAAAAGAATAAATTTAATGGCAGAGTAAGAAAACTGGAAAAGTAGGCAGTCACAATAAAACAGGAAGTCATATAATAGAGCTCTGGGTGTGGTCAGTAGAGGGGAATGGGTGGTTGAAGTGCAGGTGCACATAGATTGTTAGAAACCAAGGCATTGCAAGGCTGTGCTTGAAAATACTCAGAGTGGCAGAATTTGAAATTAAAACTGGAAAGTTGGAGGCCTCCATGACTCTTGCCAGTGACAGTGAGGTCGGTGGAGAGCACAGAGCGGTGAGGTACCAGATAGCACGAGCCTTTCTGACCCTTTCCAGGGCTCTAGGGAGGTGGCAGAAAAGGGGGCTTAGCAGCAGGGCCTCTGAAACACACGGGGACTCAAATCCTGGCTCTACCAGCGACTAGGTATGCAGCCAAGTCAATTAACTTCTCTGTGCCTCTCTTGCCTTATGAGTAAAATGAAGCTATAATAGCACCCACAAGAACAGTGCTTATCACAAGCTCTACCTGTAGCAGAGCAGTACTTAAATGTCAACATCATTATGATTTCTTATTTGTGCAGTGAAGGAGTTGTAACAGTCTCTAAGGCAGAGATTCTCAAACTTTTTGGTCTCCGGATCCCTTTATGCTCTTAAAAATTACTGAAGACTCCAAAGAACTTTTTTTTAATGTGTATTATACCTGTTGATGTTTTAAAAATAAATTTATTTATTTTATTTATTTTTTTGGCTGCATTGGGTCTTTGTTGCTGCACGCGGGCTTTCTCTAGTTGTGGCGAGCGGGGGCTACTCCTCGTCGCAGTGCACGGGCTTCTCCTTGTGGTGGCTTCTCTTGTGGAGCACAGGCTCTAGGCATGCAGGCTTCAGTAGCTGTGGCATGTGGGCTCAGTAGTTGTGGCTTGCGGGCTCTAGAGCACAGGCTCAGTAGTTGTGGTGCACGGGCTTAGTTGCTCTGCAGCATGTGGGATCTTCCCAGACCAGGGATCGGACCGTGTCCCCTGCATTGGCAGGCGGATTCTTAACCACTGTGCTGCCAGGGAAGTCCCCTATTGATTTTTAATTAAAATTAAAATCTTAACATAACCCATTTCCTAGAAAATCTTTGAACATAACCCATTTCCTAGAAATACAAATATTTTTAAGAAAAGTAATTTTTCAAAATAAAAAATATTTGGAAGTGTGACATTGTTTTACATCCTTGCAAATAGTACCTCTAATGTTTGGCTTAACTGAAGACAGCTGGATTCTCTTAGCTGCTTCTGCCTTCTATCTATTGAGATGTGCTGTTTCAATATAAGAAAACCCAAGCAACTCACCCTCTGAAAGGTCTTGAGGACCCTGGACAACACTTTGAGAACAGTTACTTTAAGTTTTTTTCCAGCTTTAAACCACACTACTGGATCCCAGAGACAGAAAGGAATCATGTGATTGTCTGTCTTGGAGGAGTTTAGCTAAGAAACAAGATGAAAACTAATTAAAAATTATGCACAGCATAAGTGAGCACAGGGGAGGAACTTACTGGTGTGCCTGAGGGGCAAGGAAGGCTTAACAGAGTACAAGGAATTTGAATTTAGGCTTGAATTTCTTGTCCTCCCTTTAGGCAGAGGGAAGAACATGTGCAAAGACCCAGAGGCAGGAATCAATATAGTACGAGACAGCACAGGGTACACTGGCAGAGGCAGGAAAAGTCCTTATGCTGGAAAAGAATGTTGGGCCTTATATGAGAAGTTAAACTTCACCCTCTAGATCACAGGTGGCCGGGGTGAGAAGCACTTGCTTTTCTTTTTTTTTTTTGCGGTACGCAAGCCTCTCACTCTTGTGGCCTCTCCCGTTGCGGAGCACAGGCTCCAGACGCGCAGGCTCAGCGGCCGTGGCTCACAGCCCTAGCCGCTCCGCGGCATGTGGGATCTTCCCGGACCGGGGCACAAACCCATATCCCCTGCATCGGCAGGCGGACTCTCAACCACTGCGCCACCAGGGAAGCCCTGCTTTCGTTTTTTAAAGTTAGGTTTAGTGAGGTACAATTTACACAGAAGTAAAATGTAATCTTTTAGGTTTACAGATCTATAAGTTGCAACAATGTATACAGTAAACACAACACAGTCAAGACAGTATTCTCATCACCTCAGTAAGTTCTCTGTAGTCAATCCCCATCCCCCCACCCTCTCAGCTTTAGGTCACTATTAATCTGATTTCTGTTCCTACAGTTTAAGTTTCTACTTTTACTTTTTTTTTTCTTCTTTTGGCTGCGCGAGCAGCTTGCGGGCTCTCAGTTCCCCAACCAGGGAATCAACCTGGGCCACAGCAGTGAAAGCCTGGAATCCTAACCACTAGGCCACCAGGGAACTCCCTAAGTTTTTACTTTATAAAATTATACACTCAAGAAGTTTCAGAGAGAGCCCATGTACACTCCCCCCTGCCCCCCATGGTAATATGTTACAAAACTATAGAAAAATATGAAACCAGGAAACTGACATTAGTGCAATTAACTAGACTACAGACCTTATCCTGATTTCACCAATGTTTATGAGCATTAGCTTGTTTTAAGGTACATAATTGGGCCATTGTATGGATTTGGGTTGGCAAGGCAAGGACACAGAAGAACTCAAGGAAGTGCAGGCAAAGGAAAGGACTGGAAGAAGCATTTCTGGAGAACAAAAATCATTTTTTTAAACATTTATTTATTTATATGGTCGCACTGGGTCTTAGCTGCGGCACGCGGGATCTTTCTGTTGCAGCACGGGCTCCAGGGCGCGCAGGCTCAGTAGCTGCGACGCGTGGGCTTAGTTGCCCGGCGGCATGTGGGATCTTAGTTCTCTGACGAGGGATCGAACCCGAATCCTCTGCATTGGAAGGCGGATTCTTAACCACTGGACCACCAGGGAAGTCCCAAGACCAAAAATCATTTGATGAACAATTTGGTGTGAGCGTTTACATTAATCCTTTTTTGGGAAACGCAGTCTCCTATACGAAGGACAGCAAGCAGGTTGTTTTAATTGAAGGGCCTGATCTCTAGCTGAATTGAGGAAATGTTTCATCTAGTCATGAAAACCCTGAATAACCATAATATTCCTGCTTACTCTTATTCAAATAGGAAAAAATATATTTAAGTTAGCGTCTTCATTTTCTTACTTTTGCCTGATTGAAAACAATAACGTAACTGTCAAAGATCTGATATTCCCTCAGGTTTAGACAGTCATCTGTATCCTCTCCCTAACAGGATTAGCTAACATTTCCCTAAACCAAAAGAAACTAACTCTTATTCCTTCCTAGAGTATTTGTCGGCTCTCCTACCTGCTCCAGCATTTTACCTGACTATATTATTGATAATGCCCTAACCTCTATAACTTACTATTTACAGACATCATTTACTCATCACAAGACTATGGGGGGGGGGGGGTGTTGTCTTCACTTTTACAGCCCAAGAAGTTAAGGGTCCTAAGAGTTTGGTACCGGGGATCACACACACAATACTGTACAATGCTTAGAAAGACACTGGCACAGGGCAAGCATTCAGTAGATATTAGTTAGCCTTGTTGGAAGACCTATTTTCTCTATCCCACTAAGCCCCCTTACGGCCTAGACGAACCTCTTCAACAGCTGTGCTGGACTGAATTTAGGCAAAAGCTCCATACATGCACTGGAAGTATTTCTGGTGACAGTGCTCATTTAAACCCCAGTTTGTTTAAACCTTAGTTTGACTGGTAACTAGTTCATCATTAGTTACTACCAAATACAGCCCCTGGGTAGAGCTGAGTGACCTAATACTTAGTTCCTTGACTTTAAGATGAGCTTTTTAAAATACCTTTCAAATCGAGAAGCGTCTCGAAATCAGATTTAATGAAATATGGTAACAAACTGTGTTTTTACTGTGTCCCGTGCTGGATATTTTATACACACTTTAGCTCTTAATCCTCCAAATACCTGTTGTTATTATTATTGTTATCATGTGTAATCGCGCTCATTTTAAAGATGGGAAAGTCAAGGCACAAGGAGGCCAAGTCATTTGCTCCAGGTCACACAGATAGTATTGGTGGAAAGGAAAAAGAGTAATCCCAAAGCAAGCAGTACTTTAGAATCCAATTTCAGTAGACTTAGCCTAGGGACACACTTCTAGTTTATGGAGAAAAACAAAATTTCAAATATAAAAGGGTAAATGCCCAAGGTTACATAGAGGATATCAGAACCAGAATCCACGGCAGATGTCTTGACTCCAAAGTGCGATCTCTTTCCACCAAACCACGTTACCAATCGACACGTGGTAAGGGGCTGCATAAATATTTGATGAACTAATTAAGGCCTGAAAACAAAGCTGACAAGGAAGAGGGTAAAAATGTAAAAGATAGATAAAAACAGAGAAGTAGTTCACGGACAGGAAAAAAAGGAAACACACACACATACAAACACACCCCAACAGTTTTCAGAGAAGAGTATTCAGGGTGAGCCAAGGTGCTGGAACAAACTTTGCGCGGGTGCTGCCAGACATCCGGGCTGGCGAGAGCGGAGTCTTCGAAGTAGATGGTTCCCGAGGAGCCGGCCTTGGGGCACAGCAGCCAAGACCGGCCGCCTCCCGGCTGGCCTCGCGCGTCCACGCCCTCCCGACCGCGAGTCACCCCGCCGGGCAACACCGGACGACTCCCGGAGGCCAGCCGCCTTTCCCTTCGGGGCCGCTGGCTTAAAAAGAAATACAAACACATGTCCCCAGCCGGTGCGCAGCCTCCCGTCTGGGTCGGGGGCCGCAGGGCGCTGCCCGCTGTCGGCCCGGCAGCCATGCGCCCGAAAGGGGGGAGCCTTCCGGGGTCGCAGCTCGCTGCCGGGAAGCACCCGCCGTCGCGGTTGGCCCGGCCCAGCGGCGGGGCGCCTACGGCCCGGGCCCGGATAGGCCCCAGGCGGGGCGGGGGGCGGCCGAGCGCCCCTCGAACCGCGCGGGCCGATCATACCGGCGAGCGGCTGGCGCCGGCAGCCGGGCATTTCCTCTTCCTCCCTACGCGCTGCGCGGCGGCGGCGGCGGCCAGGCCGAGGCCGGGCTCGGGCGCCCGATCGCGGCCTGCCGACGAGCGCGGGCAGCCGCCGCCGCGCCGCCCCGCCACCCCCGCCGCGCCCTCCAGCCGTGGGACTCCGGGCTGCTGGGCCCGGCGCGGGCTGCGAGAGGCGGGGCCGACGTGCGGGCGGCGGAAGGAGGCGGAGGAGGAGGAAGAGGAGGAGGAGGAGGCGGCGGCCGGGAGCCGGGGGAGAGGGGCGGGGGGTGGGCCGGGGGAGGGGAGGAGCGGGATTTGCGGAGCGCGGCGCCGCCGCCCGGAGCCGGCGGGCCCGAGAGTGACCGAGTCACGGCGGGCGCCGGCGGAGCCGCGGCGTCGGACCCGCCTCCTGGAGGAGCTCAGCCCCGGCCAGGCCCGGCCCCATTCCCGCCCCGCGCCGCCTCCCCGCCGCAGCCGCCGCCGCCGCGGGAGCGCTCCGCTGCCCACCCCGCCCCCGCGGCCGAGCCCGGGAGTCGAGTGGGAGTCGGCCGGCCGGCGCGGCAGCGCCGGGACCCTGCGGGGGACACTGCAGCCGGAGCCCGGGAGGGGCCGCGCCGCCACCGTCTGAACTAGGATGTCCCGACATGAAGGTGAGAGGAGCCCCCACCCCCACCGCCAGGGCCTCGGCCTACCCCGCCCGGGCCGGGCGCCGCGGAGGGCGGCCGGGAAGCGGCGGAGACTTGGGCCGAGCCCGAGCCGGGCCCGAGGCGCCGGGCTCGAGAGCGATCGAGGGCGGAGAGCCGCAGCGCAGCCGCCGCCGCTGCCGCCGACACCGCCGCGGCCCTGAACTGGGCCTGGTGCCGGAGGCGGGGCGGCCGGGCAGGCCGGAGGGTTTGCACTGTCATGGGGCGGGGGAGGGGGAGGGGAGGCGGCGGGGCCCGTTACCGGCGGGAGCCGGGCCCTCAGGACTGATACCGGACGCCGCGGCCCGTCCGCCCGGCCCCGGAGCCGCTGGGCCCCGGCGCGGCCTAGCGCTCCCGCCGTCCCGGAAGGGCCCGCCGCGGCCGCCGAGCGGGGCCGCAGACGGAGGCAGGAGACCGAGGAGCCGGCCCGGGACCCGGCTGGCGCGTCCGGTCGCCGGGAGAGATCGGCGAGTGCCCTGCCTGCGGGAGACTGCGGGGCGGGCGGGAAGGCTCTGCGGCCGGGGAACGGGAAGCCCCCGCCGCCTGGAGCCCGCTCCGGCCTCGCGGCTAGGCCTCGGCGCGGCCCTGAGCTCGGGTAACCAAGTTCCCGGGGCGGATCCGTCCCGGCCGGGCGAGCAAACTCCCTGCTCGGTCACCCGGTCGGAGGGGGACTGGCTTCCGGCCGGCCGTGGGCCTCTCTCCCGGCGTGCATGTCTCCCTAAACCAGGTTTTGGTAAATGACCGTGGTGAGGTCTGTTAGTGGTCAGGGAGCGTTTTGGACTTTGTTTTGCGATTTAAAACCATGATGGGGGTACAGTTGCAAATCAGCAGACAGCTCTAACCCGGCCCCAGGGCACAAAGAGAAAAATGTTTAGAGCCGAGGTATAGGCGTTGATCTGGTAAAAAATAAGTTAACTTCAGTTTGCTGCCATATGGTTTAGAAAAGGGGGAGGGGGTTGTGTTTTCTTTGTTTCACTACCACAGGCCTTTAAATAAAAAGTATTACGAGACTTGGCGAAAAGTTTATCCTGGTAAGGTTAATGCAAGATTGTAGAAGTGGCTTGAAGATATTGTGTACTCTGGATGTTAAAATACTGTATAGGTGATGTAGGAGTGGAGAAAGTTTAGTGAGTCACAGTCGTGTGTGCATCACACTGTTAGAAGGGTATTCTTAGGGAAATACAGGCCTTAGAAATTAAAGATTGAAAAACTCAGATTGTTCACAATTATATTCAGAGCATTCCTAATTATAATGTAATTTGAGATGGACTCAAAGAAAATATTGTGTCCAAGGGTTCTGTATTTTAAAGTCAGAAAACTAATAGGAAATAGGCTATATTTTCTTCACTTACTGTGTACAAGTGTTGGACAGTTTGAAATAATAAGGTACATAGGCTTATAGAAATATTTAGAAGCTATGCCTATTTTCCCATTTTTTTCTACTTAATGGCAATACATTTCCTAACTTGTAATTTAAAAGAAGTTGTCATTAAAGTTATAATAAAATTTTAATTTGGGACATTAAAGTTTATCTCAGGCTGAAGTCGTGTGTACATTGACCACCTTCAAGACAAAATGAAAGTGAGTAATGGCTGCAGGCTCTCTTACTCATAAGAACTAGAAGAGTTAAAGTTACAGAATCATAGCAATGGAAGAAGGGTGTTTGAGACCCATCCTCCTTGCTTTAAGAAAATATCCAGGGAGTTCCAGACGGAGTATTCTGATTGAATGGTGTCCTGGGAAGACTCCTTTACCCTCAGTAATCTTTTAGAGTAATTAAAATCCCACAGCGTGAACATTCTTGAATGTAACACAAATTCTGTAATTTAAGCCCAGTTTTCCCTGTTTGGTCCTGTGGAAAGGCATGTGGTCATGAAACTTACATTTACCTTTTAGTTACTTGAATATTACTGAACTCCTCAGCACATGAATAGCACACCTTTTCTGGTAACTTACATAATGCCAGAGGTTTCTGAAAAAGGAGCATTCCTATAATATATCAGTTGAAGACTTAACAGTACAATATTTGACAAGTGATTACTTTTTAAGGGTCTGGTTTATGGCCTAAGGCAAGAATGGCAATCTCATTAAGAATCACATTTAATTCATTAGATATATGTTTTGTGGAATTTTAGTTTAGGCTGCCTGTTATTTTCATCACTAGAAATTTAGCCTATCAACAAATGTAGAGTTTGACACCCTCAATATTATAGCTTGTTTCTTACCCTTTCTTCTTTGGGCCAAGTAACCCCATTTCTTTAGTGGTATGATTTTTGAGCTCTTCTAATCATCTGTCCACCTCCAAATTCTCTGTAGTTGTTGTTTTCCTTGCAGTAGTATGACCCAGGACTGGGTGTGTAGTAGTCTGCAAAAAGATCTGAACTGAGCTGCCTGTACTGTTGTGCTTGCATTGTGCTTCCTTTTCAGTGCCTTCTGTAGGCATGTAATTTGTTACTTTGTCTTTGGGCCCATCCTAATGAGTTGCACTATTTTATATGTAACATGTAACTTTGGACAGCACAGCCCCAGGATGGACATCTGTCAAGCTTAGAGGCTGTACTTGGTGAAGCAGTGGACTACCTCTGAGAAATGAGATGCAACTAGAAGCACAGAAAAATGTCCTAGCCCAGGGGTCAGCATGCTTTTTTCTGTAAAGGACCAGGTAGTAAGTATCATAGACTTGGCAAGCTATATGGTCTCCGTCCACTCTGCCGTTGTAGTATAAAAGCAGACAGCATGTAATGAATGAGCACAACCATGTTCCAGTGAAACTTTCTTTATGGAACTGCTGTTGAATTTCATTTTGATTTTCATGTGTCATGACATATGATTCTTTGTTTTACCATTTATAACTGTAAAAACTCTTCTTAGCGTGCAGGCTGTTCAAAAACAGGAGGTGGCCGAATTTGGCCCATTTTGGCCTGCGGGCTATAATTTGCCTACTTTTACTCTAGAGCTTTAGAGAGTTGGTAGAACTGGAATTGTTGGGAGTCCAGAAAGGGCCCGCTCTGCTTGGTGTTCTGTTGTTTCCTTTGGGGAACGGGGAGCAAGCCCATGGACTGAGCCAGTTCTGTACCTGTTTCCAGCAGAACCATGTCGATTGGGATAGAAGTCATTGTTCCTGAGGCATGGGAAACAGACTCCCCACCCACCTTCCCAGACACTGTCTGAGTGGAGATGATGGTACTCTACATTGTCTCCTGCTTGCCCAACGTGACTTTTCCAACCAGAATTCCAGGGCCTTTTAATTCACTTTGTAACGTTCTTGTCACATTAACAAACATTTTACAACATCAGTTCCTGGTCACTTTATGTTCAACATACCGACACCATCTAGTTACATGTTATACACAGTGAAACCAATCGTTTTCTATTTCATTTGTAAGAGTACTTTTTTTTAATGTTTCGCTACATACTTTTTTTAAATACATTTAAAGTATAACTGTGTTATGCAGAGCTTAAAAACTATATAATACCTTTGCACACGTTTTTTAAAACATCAAATTACTCAGTGCTTATTCGCCAAAATGAAATTATGAGCATTCTTGCATGAGTTGGAGCCTAATTGATAACCTGGGGTTATTACCTTAAATCATTCAACCTTTTTTCATTCGCTACTATGTATAAGGCCCTGGGTTAGTTACAAAGAATGTGGGGATGAATGAACAAGACACAGCTTCTCACCTTAAGTTTGGTGGGGAAGGTGCGTGTGTGCACAGCTTCTACCACCCAGTAGACATACCATAAGGAAGGGATAAACAAACTGATGACAAAATAATTACCAACTTTTTTCTTCCTAATTTTCCCCAGTTTCAGAGAGGGAATCTATTGTGATTTCTAACTCCTTTTTCTTGAGTGCCGCCTCAGCTTTTTTGTGGGCTACTCTCGATTTTGGATAAAACTGTTCGAGATTTCAGATAGAGTTCCTATCTCTACCTGATTTGTATTTCCCCTAGTTTTTTGAAGATTTTCATATGTAACAATGATAGTGAATAAATGGACAAGTGATGATACTGTGTTATTCTCAGAAGCATCTGATACTGTTTATTTTCAGAATGTAATGTACAAGAGTAAGTAGGCCATTACTCTAGTTTTTGAAAGTTGTACCATTTTTTTGAAATTGTAGAACTCTTTTGTTAGTAGATTTCTCTTCTCTGAAAGTGCTGTCTGATGCTAAAAATGCACATGCAGACAGTCCCGTAGTGAATTGCAATAATTTTGTTTTCAGGATTTGGGGACTAGAAAGCCTGGATTGGCAGTTAGCATGTGATTTTAATGTGGTGACTTTTGCCTTCCTGTGGCAAAGTAGATTCACTCCTACTGAAAAGATCTTTGCCATCGTGTCAGACAACTTATTTTACTTAAATGATCTGTTAAAAGATTATGACATTCTTACTTGACTTTAAATTTCAATAAATCATGAATTACATTTACCTTGACTCTCAATAAAGGATAGAACATAAATATTTTAATTTCTGGGGTCTTTGATTTCATGATTTTGTATAAAGTTGATTTTGAAGCCCATTTTCCCCATATATTGACATTTGTGTTAAAGTTAAAATGTGATGAAATATAACTTCCCTATCTTATTTTAAATTAGAAATTTAATTTGGAAGAAATTTCTTTTAGTCTTAGAATTTTAAGAATTTATTAGCAGCAATCTTGCTTAAAGATTGAAAACTTTTTCACAGTGGAAAATTAGGAAGCTTCTGATGTGAAACTACTAAATTCCTTCATATTACTCTTGCAACATTTCAAAAAAGAAATCCATGCCCTTATGAGTCATAACTTAATTTTCAAAAATCAGCTTTATTACATCTACCATATATATTTGGGTGTTTATTTTAGACTGGGGGTTCCAAAAGTTGTTTTTAGTGAAGCTTAAGGTATCGTTGGGTTATCCTAAAAATAGTGTGTTTTTAATTTCATTATAAATATTGCTGTGTGGCTACATTCATGAATATGGAAACGTTTCCTACCCATCATACTCATAAAATTTTAAAGGAGTGCTGTTCATAATTAAAATCTTTGTTAATAAAAGTTTAATTTCATGTTAATTTTAGTGTTGTGCTAGGAGCCATTATGTTGTTCATTTCCTTAAAATGATATGGTGTACTTCTTTAGTCATTTAAGCTATTCATTATAATTGAAGAAAGAGTCTGTAAGAGGTATACAGATCAGAGCATTTTTTAAATGTGGTAATTTTTATATATTATCTGTGTCCTGATTCATGTTGGAGATATTGGATAAGGCAGACAGTTTCCTGAGGGAACAAATTGCCTACGTTCCATGGGAAGGAAGTGAGTATTTTGGGTGAAAAGAGAGGACGTTTTGGGGATGGTAAGGACAAGAGGCCAGGAGGGTGATGACAGAGGAAAGTTAGGGTGGGCCTGAAGCTTGGAAATTATCTGTGGTCACAGGGAGTCAGAAACACGAAACTAACTCTTGTGCCCATGAAATGTCTTAAGAGCTGCATACCAGGAGGTAAAAACCCACTGTCCTGTGAAACTAGCAAGAGATGAATTGCCTGATTAGGCACCTTCCAGGGTGCCATCCCTGCTACCTTTCTCACTGCCCTCCCACATGTTTGTTAATCCGTGTTTTTAGCTGTGTCTTTCTGAATAGTGACAAGCAGAGTGTGGGTCTCTCCAGTTCATGTACATGGTCTGTGTATCTTTTCAGGGCCACAGTACCAGCCAGCAGTCCAGCAGACTTTGCCAGTAGCCACAAGGGGTATCAGGGAGAAAGTATGGATGGATCCTTGCAAATCCATCACTGCTGTGAGAAAAAACCAGCTGAAATCACAGGAGTGGGTCGGTCAATCAAGTCACCTTCAGCTTGGAGTGACAGACAATAAGTGGGTGAAGCCTCTTGACATCATGACTAATTAGGTTTGCACATTATGTTCTGCTGAAGTGTGTGTCTGTGTGTTCCTTCTCTTGGTAGTACTCACTGCCACTGTCATGAACTTCAAATTTTTCTACAGTCAGAGGATCTTCATTCAGAGCGCCACTTTAGAGTGCTAACTTGATGAGTTGACCATTCGAACAGTCACAGGTATATTCAACTATACTGTTTGGTTTTGACTTTTGTTTCTTTTGTTCCTTAAGACTCTGTCACCCTCCCCGCCCACCCAGCAAAGTTAAGTTCCTTCAGTGGCACTCCTGCCTCATTCTCCAGGCATTTGTTTATGCTGCAATTGTTTACTTGTCTGCCTGCCCCGCAAACTACCTGAGGGGTAGGTATAGTGTTACACTTACTTTTGTACCCTACCACCTAGCATAGTGTCTGGCCTGTGGAGGCCCAGTGAACATTTGCCGGTGATTGTTAGAGATGTTAATACTTGTCTAAAAAATGGTGAGACGGGACAATGCATTCCTGTTTTTATCTGGGGGAACTGGTTAAGAGGGAGAGAGATTGTAGGAAAGAGAACTTGGAACTTCCATAAAAGTAAGAGAGGATGAATAAACTATGTACCTAGAATGAAAAGAACTTAGGGTAGCTGACTCCTGTGGGAATGGCCTGGGACTGGACTCCGAGGTGCTGTTTTGTTCTCCTTCTGGCTCTGGTTTCAGATTAGCTGGCTGTGGATTCTGCATATTCATTGTACTGTGTATGAGCTTTTCGGTTCATTCAGTCATTCATTCAGCAAATATTTATGGACTACCTACTCAAGTACCACTCGAAGTCATCTCCAGAGCTTGCCACAAGTTGTTGACCCTTGCTGTAGGATGATGATATTCAGCGGGTTAGAAACACATGTTTGGGAATTAAATGCTGTTGCATAGGTTGTGGCTCTTTTCCAGTGTGCTCGAGTTAGTCCTTGAAGTTTATATTTTATGACAGGATAGTTAAGTCATGTAAGTGTTTTAATGTTTTGGCAATATTTGCTCCCCCATCCTTTTTTTTTTTTTTTTTTTTAAGCTTATTTTCATTCAGGCTTCACAATCACTTCCAATGCTGTCCAGCAGTACATTTCTTTCTTTAACAATACTATCCTTAGACTGCAAGACTCAACACACATCTGCATATATACGTATCTTTTTGATATTGAATACTTAGAAAAGAGCTCAAGGGATTAAGCTTTTTGTACTCAGTATAGTTTTTTTGCGAAGTCCATATGGTTATAGGTTATATAGCAACTGTTGGGGTGAGTAACTAGACCCCACTTCCTTCTGTTATTCTTCCTCAGCCAGCATTCTCCTTTGGTGTCCTCTGTGATTGTAGAGGTTTGGCAGTGCAAGCAAATGAGAAACTTTCTAAATCAGGAGTTAAAAACATTGAAGTAAAACGGGCGGGGATTATATAAAGGAGTTGTTACGATGTGTCCCTTCTCTGCAAGAATGAGATACATTCTGGGAGCTGGGGGGTGGTTAGGTGTTGGGAACCAGGTAGTTTTCATAATCAGAGGTCTTATGTTCATCCTTATTGACACTACGAGGGATGCTGACACAGTTAATTGCAATTTGAAATGAATGTAACCTGTTCACGTGTTTGTATAGCTATAGATATGGATATACATAGTCACAGAGGTAGAAGCGGTCTTCCTATCCTTGGGAAAAATGGTGATTAGAACCTCAAGTTACAGTGGATGAGCACCTGGCCCGTGGTGATCCTGTATGAGGCCAGGATCAAGGAGCTTCACTCCATGTCAGACATACTGCATATCTTCATGCTCATTCCTTGCTCCATATCATCTTCTGCAGGCTTCTTAGAAATCACCCAAATGGAAGAGGAGATAGCAAATCTACTTGCAGAATTGGGGTGCATGATCACACTGTCCAGCAGAAATCTAATTGCAAGTCACATGTAATTTTAAATTCTCTGATAGCTACAGTAACAAAACTAAGGAAGTGAAATTAATTTTAATAATTTAATGCTTTTAACCCAGTATATACAAAATAGCATTTCAACATTCAATCGATATACAAATTGTTTATGAGATATTTTTACATTCTTTATTCTTTACAATGCTATAAAAATCTAGGGTATATTTCACACTTAACACTTCAATTCAGATGCTAAATTTTCATAAAGAATACTTGGTCTTAGTTGAGACGTACTTTAGACTCATATATCGGGGGTCTGCTAATTCATCTTTTGATCATGTACTGTCTCTTTTTGTAAGTACATGTTGATTCAGTATTCCCATCTACTTAATGGTCTATTCATTAGCATTCTAGATTTCTGTTCCTAGAATTTCTGTCCTATGAAGCTAGGTTTTACCTTACTTTTTCACCTTAAAATTATTTTTAACCTACTTTAACAGTATATAACCATCACAATAGAAACCTACTTTATAAACAGCTACAAATGTATATAAATTCTAATTCCTTTGTGAGCTGTTCAGATTGATGAGGTATAAAGTAATGGCTTCGGGGTGATTTTAATGTGAGTTTGGGGGTTATTTTTTAAAGTCCCCTGCGTTGACAAATGTAGAATTTGCAAAAATTGTTACTAGTCCATTTCAAGTTCTATTACGGTGAATTCGTCATTCGAAAAAAGTGACCCCTAGGCTTGGTAATTTATTGTCGATATATTTCATTGTATAGATTAGATCTCTAGTATCCATCTCCAGACGTCTCTTGGCATCTAGCAATAGAAAGGCAGGTGGTTATGATTGTTCTTTAAAGTAATTTTAAGGAAACTGACTATGGAGTTAATACTTAGCCCACTATCAAGGTTAGCCACCCACTGGTGACTTCTCTCTTTTACCTATTTGGCTTATTGTTTTCCAGTTACAGCTAGATTTGCAAGTGAAAGTTGCAAGACAGTCTGTTAAAAATTAAAGACCTAGTGTTTTTCTGTCTTCATTTTATTGGAGCAACATTTCCACTGAGCAGTTTTACGGTTCTTTTTTTTTTTTTTTCCCCCTGCAGTCCCCCTCCAGCCAGATCACTGGAACATAAGGAATCTGTGGCGCTCTCTCTCTCTCTCTTTTTTTTAATAGTATAAAAATGCTAGTACTGTCATTTTTGGGTACTCTCATCCAGTGGTTCTCAAAGTGTGGTTCAGGACCAGCAGTATCAGCATCACCTGGGAATTTGCTAGAAATGCAGATTCTTGGACTCTACCCTAGACCTAACAAATCAGAATTTCTGGGGGTGGGGCCCAGCAGTCTGTGTTTTAACAGGCTCCTACCTGGACCCAGTTACAACCAAAGGCATTTTGTGCCTGAGGTTGTTATTGCTGGTGACAGGCACACAGTGGTTGTGGGACCACTTTTCATGGTATGATACCAACCAAACGGAAATGGAGCTCATGACCTTGGCATCATGCTTCTTGAACGTCGTGCCATTGTCACCTGAGGAGGTGCAAGAGGAGCGTAGCTCCCCGCTCCAGACTAGTTCTGTTTGTTTGTTTACTCAACATGTATGTATTCAATGTGTACTTGGGGCTAGGCACTATTCTGGCCACAAGGAAACCGTAGTGAACAAAACAGAGAAGCTTCCTGTCCCTCTGGCACTCACACTCTATTAGAAGGAATATACTGGGGGTGTATGGCCTACGAGCCAAACTTGGCCACTGCCTGTTTTGGTAAATAAAGTTATATTGGAGCACAGCCACATCTCCTCTCTCCCATATTGTCTAAGCTGCTTTGTGCTCTAGTGGCAGGGTTGAGTAGCTGTGACAGAGAAAGCTGAACATATTTATTCTCTGGCTCTTGGCAGAAAAGGTTTGTGGATCCCTGGGAAAGACCACGAAAGAATGAATAAGTAATAGAGTGTTAGGAGGTGACAGGTGTTATGAGAACCCATACAACAGGTTAAGGGCATAGAGAACGGGGGCCTGCTTTAGATATGGTGGTCAGGAAGGGCCTTTCCGAAGGCAGAACTTTAAAAGAAAAAATTTGAATTAAGTGAAGGATGTGTAAAGGAGGGTACAGCAAGTACAGAGGCCTTGAGGCTTGGAATGTTCTGGAATCAGCAGTGAGGCCACTGTGGAGGGAGGACAGTGATCCAGGGGGAAGAGGTAGGAGATGAAGTTGGCACAGCCAGGCCAGACCCTGCGTACCCTGTGTGGTGGGCTGTGGTGAGGACTGTGGAATTGCTAGTGCTTTGAGAAATACACTGTAGAAGCCCTTCTTTAGAGAGATCTTTCTGGCAAAGGCTGGAAACTAAATAACCTAATGAAGCCCATCCCAGCATCTCTAAGAAACATTTCTTTTTGAACTTTCCCCTATACTCTTCACTCTGGGGAGTCCACCAAGTAGGAGAATGGGAGGGACTAGACTGCGGAGCTAAGAAAACGTGAGCGAGTTGGAGAGAGGTAGATGGGACAATACTGAGGAGACCAGGGTTTCTAGAACAGGAGACTCCCATATGCACCTAAGTCCTGACTTCCAGTTCAGTGCTAGGAATCTGACTTCTGTAAAAGGATACTAATATACCTCTTTGGCCTCTTCTCAAGGGTTGTGGTGGAGATGAAATGCCAGCACATGTAAGAATGTTTTCTAAGTTAGATAAGGCACTGCACAAATGTGAGGTGATGGTATTTTTATTACGGGAGATAAGATTAGAAAGGAAGATTGGAGCAAGGTAGATAGGGAAGGATTTTGATTGCCACACTAAGGTCAGTCTTTTCCTTTTTCCATACAGGTTATGGGATGGAAGGGGGGTGGGGGTAGTGCATCAAAAGTTTTAAGCAGAGAAAGGGCATGATGAAGAGTGGCATGTTTTAGGAAGAGCCGTGGGGTCCGTGTGCAGGGTAGGTTGGTGCCTGGGGCAGGGACCAGTTAGAGACTCTGGCGGAATGAGCTTGACGTCAAAAGGACCTGAATTAGTCAGCGACAGTAGGAGCAAAAAGAAAAAATGTGACTTGAGAGAAAGTCTTATTGCAAGAGAGGAAGGACTAAAGTATAATTTCAGGACAACCAGCCAGGGTGCTGGAGGGATAGCGGGTTCTTTTGGTAGTTAAGGAGGATAGAAAGGGACAGGTGGGGAGAAGATGGGGCAAAGAATAATTGTCAGCTTTCGACGCTCTGAATTTAAGGTGACGGTAGGCCATTAGGTAGAAATCAGGAGTTGAGAAATACTACACTGGGGCTCAGGAGAGAGAAACCTTGGTTAGAAAAAAGAATCTTATAGCCCCCTACATTGAAGTCTGGGGATTGGCTAGATTTCTAAGGAAGAAAGCATCTAGAGAAGGGAGGATCGGAGAGCATAGGGAGAACCATGATTGTGATGTGCCTTGGAAGCCACAGACCGTTCCTGACCACCCATCATCTGCAGTAGCCCTTGTCATGCAAGTATTGACTTACTCCTTTAGATACAGGCTGCTTTGAATAGGGGTGAGCGGTAGAGTACATGAGGAGGTGGCAAGGGGAGAATCTAACACTAACCAAACATCTGCTATAATAATAGTAATAGTTATTGAGTGCTTACTATCTGAGGGGCACTGTGCTCAGCATTTCACACGTACCAACTCATTTAGTTCTCACAACTGTCCTGTGAGGTGTGTATTTATTATCCCAGTGTAATGGATGAGGAAGTTGAAGCACTGAGTTCAGTACCTTGCCCAAGGTCACGCAGTCTGCGATGAAGCTGGGATTCAAACCCAGGTCTCGGTTCTCAACATTAAGCTGTACTCTGTACCAGGCACTTTATAGACTGGTTCCTACAGCAGGGATCACAATTAAAAGGCTTGGTAAAATTTCAAAACAACCCAGCAGATATGTTATCCTGCTTTACAAATTAGGGATATGAGTCTAAGTAAGAGAGGTTAGCTTATTTGTTCTAGGTCACCCAGGTAGTAGGTAAGTGGTAAAGCCAGGACTTGAACTAAGTTCTGTCAAAAACCAAAGCCCATAATCATTTTATTTCATTCAGAGGTCGGTAAACTTTCTGTACAGAGCTAGATAGCAAGTACGGCTCTGCAGGCCACATGGTCTCGACTGCAGCGACTCCACTCTGCTGCGGTGGTATGAAAGCAGCCATAAGACTAAACATAAACAGATGAGCATGGCTATAATCCAATAAATATTTATTTGTGGATACTGAATTTGAATTTCATATAATTTTCAGGCATCACTGAATATTATTATTTTTAAAATTTTCTAAACATTTTTAAATGTAAAAACTGTTCTTAGCTCGTAGGTTGGACAAAACTGGTGGTGAGCCAGATTCGGCCCATGGGCAATGGTTTGCTGACTCCTACTTTAATCCATTCATTTAATAAATACACATTGAATACTTTCTCTATGCGGAGACATTGTGTTGGCCACTGGGGATGAAAAGCAGAGGGAGTTCCAGTTCCAGCCTTCGAAGATGAGACGGGTAATTGTAATACAATGTAGTATGAACTATAATAAATTTATACCTGCAAGGTATAGTGAAGGAATAGATATGGGAGGCTTCTCAGTTTTATGGATGAATTCATGAATGCATCCCAAAAGGAGTTACGTATTTGAGCTGTATCTGATGTTGGGGAGAGTATCCCATGGAAAGAGACATGGGCAGAAAGAATTTTGCTCTGAGGGGAGACCATAAGAAAGTGAACATTATTGGAGCAGAAAGGGAGGGGCTGATGCCAGGAGATGAACCTTGTCAATAGGATAGGTTAATAATGGGAACGAGGTTTTAGGAAATTTTAAACCAGTATGACTTTTGTGTTCTAGAAGGAGAGACTCTGAGGGATGGATTTGCGGGGGGTGGGGCGGGGGGACGGTGGGGATTTTGGAATAATGAAAAGTCTAGGAAAACTCGGGGTTTGGGCTTCGTTAGTTGGGCAGTGCTATTCCTCAAGATGCATATCTAGGACAAAGAAGCATGCTTTAAGGGTGAAGGTGGGAAGTAGGGAAAAGAGAAGTGACTTCCATTTTTAGCATGATGGGTTTGAGGTACCTCAAACCCATGTTTGTGGGACATGCAGGTAGAGGTGTCCAGGGACAGCTGAACACGTGGGTCTGGAATTCAGGAGGAATAGGTCTGGGCTGAGACAAATCCATAGTGGTAGAGTTGATTGCTCAGTGATGGTGAGAGCATGCAGATTAAGAAGATTGGCAGGACCAGTCGTTAAGCCCTTGGGAACACTTCACGTTTAAGGAGCAGGAGACTGGCTGAAGGGGGCAGATAGCCTGGAGAGCGGGAGAGCCAGGGGAGAGCGTTGTCACTGAAACTTAGGAAGGTGATGTTCCGGAAGGAGGATGTGGTTAGCATTGCTGCAGAAAGGTCATGCAGATGAGGAGTGAAGTGCTCTTTGGCTGGGACTGTTGGAGTGAGGAAGGTTGTGGAACCTGATGAGCGCCTCCAACGGCATAGGCTAGAGCCCAGACTGCAGTGTATTCAGTCCTGAAGGAACACGAGAAACTGGGAACGCTTCTTAAAGATTAAGCTGTGAAGGAAAGGAGAGGTGTCTGTAGCTAAAAGGTAGATACTACAGACTGATACTAAAGACCGGGAAAAGTCATTCACTCAACAAGTACTGTGCCAGGTCCTGGTGTTGAAACTGGAGACAGAGTAATGAAAGATAGGAGGAAGTTCTCACTGTAGAGCTTATGTCTTAATGGGGAGCGTGGGTCCAGAAAAGGAGCATATAATTTAATTTTGGTTACTGGTAAATATTCTGAAGAAGATAAAGCAGACTGGGGGGTTAAGGATTGAATATGATGGGAGGTGAATGAGTGGTCTGTGTGTTTTTTTTAAAAAGAGTGGTCAAGAAAGCCTTTCAGGGGAGGTGACCCATCTCAAGCAGAGACTTCAGGTATACAAGCCCTGGAGTTAGAATGAAGTAGGTTATGCAAGGAGCAGGGTGGCTGGAGCTGACGAGGTGAGGAGGTGGGGATAGACTGGGTCCAGATTCGATGGGGCTTTATAGGTGATGGTGGGGCATTGGGGTTTCATCCCTCGACTGTGGATCTAACAAGGACACAGGCAGGCCGAGAGGAGGGCCTTTTACTGAGGTGTGAGAGGAGGGCCGTTTACTGAGACTTGAGAGGAGGGCCGTTTACTGAGACGTGGATCGGAGGAGCGTTTTTGGAGGCTGGAGTCAGGAGTTCTGTTTCAGACATATTAGGTAAGAGATGTCTGTTAAATGTTCAAGTGGAGATGTGTGCTGAATGAACTGGAGTTGGCTGAACGAGTGTGAACAGGTACAGGCTCAGCAATATCATTAGGTGTCTTAAAGTCAAGACTTGGTGTGATTCTGCTGCCTTTCTTTCCAGTTTATTGTGGCTTGAGTCCCTGAACCTTTTAGTAGGTAAGTGTCTGTTTGGGGGGCCTATGAACCTGTTTTTTCCCCCAGAGTAGCAAGAGAGAGGGAGCATAGAGGTCACAAGCCCGGTGTGTCTCCTGTGCCAGTGTTGCAGTGACACAGGTCCAGGCCAGGAGAGCTCAGTGTGGGACTTAGGCCAGTTTGGCAGCTGGATAATGAATTAGTTTATTTTAATCCTTTTCTCTCCAATAAAATCAAGAGAAGATAGAATAATAGACCTTTTGGTCCAGAAGGAAATCAACCTTTTTTTTTTTCCCAAATAAAATTGCAGTCTGGAAAGGCTGAGTCACACTACTTGAGATCACAGTGAGGACTAGAATTCAGATCCCATGACTCTTACTCCAGGCTCATTTTGTACTATATATGCTGCTGGGATGAAGTTACCCAAAACTGTAGGCTCAGGGAGAGTTATTAGTTTATAGATACTCTGAGGCTAGATTTCTTCGGTGGATAAAATTTTCTGTTCACTCAAGTTTTTTTTTTCTGAGATGCTGAATAGTAAGTTTATCAATGGGACTTTGGAGCCAGACCACCAGGGTTCAGACCCCAGCCTGGTCACTTACTTTACAAACTGTGACCTTGGGTAAGTTGTTCCCCTCTGTGTGTATCATTTCATGAAGTGGGCATAATGCCAGGATGGTTATATTTGATGGTTATTACATATAAAATGTTTAGAACAGTGCCTGGCATATGGTAAGCACTCATCGTCCGAGCCATCATCATCGTTTTCATCCTGGACGTACAAAACAGTGGTCTACCATACTTCTCCATTCTGTGCCTGTAATTTGAGTGTTAACGTTATGCAAAGTATATAAGAGAAGATATAGGAAGGTAGGGTAAGATAAGGTATATAAGGTAAGATATAGTCTCTACCTTTGAGGAATTTGCATTATAATGGAGGGAGAAGTTTTAAAAGGCTTATCTGTTTGTTACAGGACAGTGAAAGCCAGGAATAATCTCTTACTCTCCTAACATTCTGTGAATCTGAGTGTTCAGGTGAAGGCAAAGGGACTAAGGAGAGAGAGGTTTGAGCAAGTTTTGTGGATAAGGGACTTGCCTGGATAGAGGAGAAGCAGACATTCCAGACCAATGGGGTGGGCAGAAATGAGTATGTAATAAGAAGGCCAAGGTAGGAAAACACAATTTGTGACAGTTTGTGAACAGTGAAAAGAACAGTTTTGCTAGGGAAAAGGCCCATGAAAAATAGTAGTGATTAGGATATATTGAGGATATATCAAAACCAAGCATACCAGACTTATCTCTTTTTTGATTGGGCTTCTAAATTGGTAGATCAAAGTATCACCATAGACAGTATCTTTCATTAAGGTGTATAAAGACTGTCGTTGTCCTCGTGGACAGGATATTAGCTATATTAGATGATGATTCAGAGCAGTGCATCACTGATTGAGTAGCTCAGAGTGTTGATCCGTAGATTAGTGGCAACCTAGAGTAAAGAGAGGACTAAGGAGGTGATTCTGTACCTCTTTTTTTCTGTTCTAAGATTTTGTTTTTAATTGACTGAGATTAACACATTGGTAATATATTCCCCTGTTCTATTAACCAGGTTCATCACATAAGCATTTTGCCATTTTTATATCAATTTCCTACCCCCTTCCTTTTGGGGGGTTTGAACATTTATAAAGCAAATCCGAGACCTGTGTATTATTTTACCCACAAATATTTCAGTATTTATCCCCAGTTGATAGGGATGCACTACACACACACACACGTGCACACACACGTGCCACAGTATCATTATCACACCTCACAATATTAACAACAATTCTTTAGTATTATATAACACCCAGTTCATCTTCAGGTTTCCCAGTAGTCTCAGAAACGTCTTTTTAAAGTTAGTTTGTTAAAATCAGGATCCAAAAAAGGTCCACATAATTACATTTGGTTGTTATGTCCTTTAAAATCTCTATAACAGCCGCCCCGCCCCTTAAAAATGCTATTTATTTTTTGAAGAAACCGAATCATTTCTTTGGTATTTCTAACATTCTGGTTTGCATTTTTATGATGTTATTTTATCATATTCTTTCATTCTCTGTATTTCTTTTAAGTGGTAATCAGTTCTAGAGGGTTGATTCAGATGTTTGTTTCATAGAATATTTTATAGGTGCTGAATATTTCATAATACTTATTATATCACATTAAGAGGCCCATAATGACTGGTTGTCTTAGTGGATTCAAATGTCAGCTGTCCCTCCATTGGCAGTTACTGATGTAAGCTGCCTGGATCTGTTGTTTCATAGTGATTGCAAGATGTTGATTTTTCCGTTTTTGTTTTTCCTGCGTTTATTTTATTCATTGGAATTTTTCTATAAAGAACTCTGATTCACGTATTTTAAAGAAATCACTGTAATGCTCTCATAAAGGATAAATAAAATGAAATAGTGCCTTTCCGGATGTGAATGCTCAGGCATAATTAAATTAGAGGAAATAATGAAGAGGTTAGATACTTGTACCTATGTAAGACTCCCTGTGAGTCGGATAGCTTCAGATGCAAATCCATACAGACATGTTGTGTTGGCAGTTCACTTTCAACAATGTTGCCATCAATGCTGTTTCTCTGTTGAACAACTCTTGGTGTCAAGTTTTAAACAATTTACCCAAACAGTTGTATTACTGATGATTTCAGTGTGTTACAAAAGATACTTAGTATCTATACGTAAAATTCAGTTAGCTTCCAAGTTCAGATAATTATAAACAGGTTCTTCTGTTTGGACCTTTGAAAGATATGTGAAAGGTAGAACGACCGTTCTTCATTGTGTCATGTTGTCCATCACATTGCAGGTTTCTTAAATCCCTGGCACTGACCTCCCAAATGCCAAGATGGCACCCAAATTTCAAAATGCCCTTTCGGAAGTAATACCACACTCTTTAAAAACCACTAGTCAAGTGCAAATATTATTAAGACAGGAAATCAAATAACCGCTATAAATACACATTTGAAAACAGGAGATAAAAACCACCTCTCGGGCTTCCCTGGTGGCGCAGTGGTTAAGAATCCGCCTGCCAATGCAGGGGACACGGGTTCGAGCCCTGGTCGGAGAAGATCCCACATGCTGCGGAGCAACTAAGCCCGTGCGCCACAACTACTGAGCCTGCGCTCTAGAGCCCGTGAGCCACAACTGCTGTGCCCACGTGCCACAACTACTGAAGCCCGCACGCCTAGAGCCCATGCTCCGCAACAAGAGAAGCCACCGTCATGAGAAGCCCGCACACTGCAACGAAGAGTAACCTAGTGCCTCATTTATTCTTATAACAGATATTTTAAGGCTGTTGATTATCCTGAAATAAAGTTGGTAGATAGGTCATCAGCTACCTTAGATGTTACAGTGAAGTAGTTGACGGCCTGTACCTACTTACAGTAAATACCTTTGGATTTAATGTAAAATAGATAGCTAGTGGGAAGCAGCCGCATTGCACAGGGAGATCAGCTCAGTGCTTTGTGACCACCTAGGGAGGTGGGATGGGGAGGGTGGGAGGAAGACGCAAGAGGGAGGAGATATGGGGATATATGTATATGTATAGCTGATTCACTTTGTTATAAAGCAGAAACTAACACACCATTGTAAAGCAATTATACTCCAATAAGGATGTTAAAAAAAAAAAAAGAAATAGGCCCAGAAGACATACCGTATAAAAATTATAGGAAAATGAAAGAGCTGAGATATATGTAGATACTAAAATAAAAACTGTTAGGATAAATAAAAACAATAT